>NC_139467.1:5312500-6512500 GCF_057233095.1 Heloderma suspectum
GGTGTGGCTGGGTTCGTGTAACACAACAACCCCATGGTTCAACAACAACCCACACTCAGCCTGTACTCTGCCTTGTTAAGTAGTGTGACCTCAGCCACTGAGTTGCTGGACAAGGGGGACAGCGAATGGCTCTTTGACCCAGCTTTGCAAATACGTTCAGGAAAAGTTACTGGACTTCCTGTTCACCTCTACGTGAGTATTTCAGTTTGTGGCCTAAAAGGTGAAACAATAGACACTTTTTTTTTGTATTAAGCAAATTCAGAAGTTGGATAAGGGCAAAAGAGCTTCTTTTGGTTTTACAAGCTTGGGAGCACATTGAAAATATGGGTTCCACCTCTCAGCAATTATATTTCTTCCTTTAGGTTTGTCTCACCAGCACAACCCAGATGGATGCTTTGCACCTGTTAATTGCGTAGTCACTCTGCTCCTCCCTTGGCCAGGGGAATAAATGGCATTAGAGCTTTGCAAGAGGAACGTGCTTCTTAGGTTTTCTATTTGAAACACATACACTCTTTTGTGTATGTTTTTCCATTAATCCTTCAAAACAGATTAAAGTTCATAGGGACATGGGAAGCTGCCTTATACCGAGTCAGGCCCTGGGTCCATCTAGCCCAGTATTGTCAACACTGACTGGCAGCAACAGCTCTCCAGGGATTCAGGCAGGATTCTTTCTTGGTGCTACCTGGAGATGCCGGGGTTGAACCAGGGACCTCTAGCATGCAAAGCTGGGGTTCTACTCACTGAGCTACAGTCCTGGCTTTAGGCAGCCTGGCAAAGTAGTGCTTTGGCTGGATGGTTCTTTCCCTGGGACCGGGCTAGGGCTGGGGGGTTGCACTTTTTTTTTTTTAATGTAAAGCCTTATTGCCCACAATTGAATTCTTCCTTTTCCCACCCCACACATTGCAACTCCACCCCTCCTTAACAGGAGCAGAGGATTTTATAGGGTCCATCCCTCGGGCACCTTGATAGAGTGCTTGTTGCAGAATTTTTTTCCGGGTTTACCTCACCCCAATAGCTGAACCGCTCCTGTGTGCAAGAGAGGAGGAAATCTCCATCATGGGCCTGCTGCTGGAAGAGTTCAGTTACACCTGTGATCATTTTGCATGCAATCTTACAACCTTTCAAGGTCAGATTGACCCAGGTGTACTTTTTAAAATTTTATTTTAAAGCAGTGTTTGAACAGGAGGCTGCAGATGGGCCCTGATTGCTTCTGAAACGGCAAATGCCTTCTAAATTGCTTCTTTATTTGCTTTTATGTTATCTCCACATTGCTGTAATGAATTGAGACCAAATACTGCTGCCCTGAGCCCTGCCTGGCACTGAGCCAGCTGTCTCTTTGGCCCCTGGTGACTTACAGCAAAGTTCAACCAAGTTAGTGAGCACCCCTTGCTGGTAGCCACCAGGGGGCAGCCTTCAGTCCCAAAACCTCTGCCTTCAGTTCATCCTACTTCAGCAGGACCATCCAGCAACGAAAGGGCTGCTCTGGATTATGCTCTCCAGGACTTTAAAACTCCAGAGCAGCTCTGCCCCTTGCCCAGATCAGGCTTGCCCGAATTGCAGCCCAACAATCTGGAGGGCTGCAGGTTGGCTAAAACCGCCTTGCAATCTTGCAACCAATCAGGGATCCAGGTAAGTAGAGACAGGATGGCAAAACTTTCCTGGTCAGCTGAGCAGGTGTAAGTTTGTATAATTTACCTCACTGTGACAAGCAGATGAGCAAGTAGGACAGCTGCCATTGTGCTGCATGTTGGAGCATATATAACAGGAGACCCAAACTTCATGTAATAAATACGTTGCTGCATCCTGTGCTGACTAGGGAAGAGATCTTGGAGTCATGGGAAACTTCATTTGAATCATCCCACTCACTAAGCACTAGCTGTGAAGCAAGCAAAGTGCATGCAAGGGATGATTAGGAAAGAGGTTAGAAATAAAAATAACCAGTAATCGAGTAACACCCTTCTACAAATCTTTAGTGCAGGAGCCACATTTCTAATACTGTGCACAGTTTTGGTCCTCCCCATCTTTAGAAGGATATAGTGCTGAAAAAGGTGTAGAAAAGGGTAGCCAGAATTATCAGGGCTGGAGCAACTCCCCTATGCAGAAACGGGAGAAGTGTTTGGCCCTTTTAGTTTACAAAAGGGAGTATGCAACATGATGGACATTTATAAAATTATGCATGGCGTGGAGTGGATCAAATGGGTAGAGATCTTTTTTTCCAATTCATAATGCTAGAATCTGGAGCATGTTCAGGCCTCATAGGGGTGCTGGGAGGTGTGTGTGTCTCCCCTCGCTTCATTCCCTTAAAATATTATTTTGGTATTCTCTCAAACGTTTGGGTTCCCCAAGCCGACTGATACTTCCGTCTTGTGGATGGGTAGTGCTTTTTTTTTTTTACTTCCCAAGGATTCACACTTGCCTCTACACTTCAGAAACTGAGGGAATGATATGGAGGATGATATATTCTCTATCAGTGGCTATGGGTCACAAGTTGGAGAGAGCAGGTGAGCAAGCCATGGTCTGTATCCCTGCTTGTGGACTTCCCAGAATCACCAGTTTGCTGCCATGGGAAGCTGCTGAGTGTGACCCAGCAGGGCTATGATGATTTATAGGCGACTGGCTCACCAAGGGATTATGTGGGCATTGTGGTAAGTTATTTGTTGATCACTTGTATGGACCCACCTAAATAGTGGTACAGCCAGGTAATTTTAGACCCTGGACTTAATTATCTTACTGGAGGTGGGGGGACACACCTTTAGCTGGACCTGCGTATTACTTCAGTTGTGAAACATATATTTCTCTTCTCTGTCCCTCCCTTTCCATGTTTTACAACTGCTTCTACATTCCTGATGCATTAGAGCAACAAACATTTTTTTTTTAAAGTTTGCCAACCCTGGTTAAGAAATACTCTGAGCATGTGCAGTTTCACATTTTAAATGTATTTAAATCATAGCACCATCATGATGGCAGGAATAAAATGGAGGTCACCTGTCTGCCCACCCCTGACTATAATTTTTTTTAAAGAAAAACATGCAGCAGCAAGCAGCGTCAGCCCTGGTGGGCTCCAGGGTGCTGACGCGTGGCCTGTTTGTCGCTGCCCCCATCACTTGCTGCTCCCTGGTGGTAATTTGGGCCCCACCTGGGCTGCGGGGGCCCAGACTTCAGCCCTGAAACTCAGCTCTAGCTGCACCACTGCACCTAACAGAAACGAGAATGAGCCAGAGAGGGAACCTGCTCACCACTTCATGGCGCCAGGGAGCCAGAAGAGGCACCCAGTCAGTACCTGTTTTCAAGGGACACATGGAGGTGACAGGGTATGAAACTGGAATGTGTCTGAGCATTGTTCATGGCTAAGTAACAACACAGCTGTCATCCACACATCTGTGATTAGGGGGAAAGGGTTTCCTGGACTCCATCTTGAGTCTCCAAACCTCTCATTTTCAAAGTTAAGCACTGGAGCATTCTTTGTTTTTGTTTCTAAATAATACTTTTTTGATTGCCCTTCTGCTTAATGAGCGCTTGAAGCAATGTGCAAATTACCAGGCTATATCCTGGGGATAAGGTTCTTTTTGCTGAAAGAGGAGCCATGTAAGAGCAATGGGGGGGGGGGGTTTGCAACCTGCTCTCTTCCTTTTCCTAGGGTGCTGGCTCTGAAGAGTTGCAGCTCTGTAGCAAAGTCACTTGAGCAGCCAGTTCTGGCTAAATTAGATTGTGACACCCATGTTATTTACAGAGCACTCCAGCTTTGACATGGGACAAAAGGTCAAGGAGGCCAGATGTGGCTAGGAAAGAATGATTGAAGATGCTCAGTCTCCTTATCCCCCCTGCTGGAGTGGAATGGAAGCCCTTCGAGTTAATGGCAAGAGAGGGTCCAGCCGTCACTAACTTCAAAGAGCACTGACTGCTCATTCTGCCCCCCCCTTATGATTCTGTATATCGGAGTGCAGACTTAGAGGGAAGGTACAACACATATTCAAGCGGGTGTTGAGACGAGGGTGGACACCTCTTCCCCCTCCCCCTTTTTATGGGCCTCACCTGGTGACGGTCTAATTCACTGCTTTATCTTCGATGGCAGGAATGGTTTCACTGGCTTAATTTCTACATTACAGGCTGCTGTTAAGAGGCATAGCAGCTGGCTCAGAAAAAGAGGTAGCTGGTGCCCTTAAAAATGAGTAAGGCCTACAGCCCATGCAAATTTCCAATGCAAAATGGCCATTCTGTAGTGCAGGGGTGGGCAACTTGTGGCCCTCCAAATGTTGTTGGACTGCATCTCCCATAATCCCTCACCATTAGCTATACCGGGTAGGGCTGGTGGGAGCTGCAGTCCAAGGACAACTGGAGGGCCACAAGTTGCCTAAAAAGGTGTCCCCAACCAGTCGTGTCCGACTCTAGGGTGCGGTGCTCATCCCCGTTTCTAAGCTGAAGAGCCGGCGCTGTCTGAAGACACTTCCGTGGTCATGTGGCCGGCATGACTGAACACCGAGGTGCACGGAACGCTGTTACCTTTCCCGCCGAGGCGGCACCTATTTATCTACTTGCAATTTCTTGCTTTCGAACTGCTAGGTTGGCAGAAACTGGGACTGAAGACGGGAGCTCACTCCGCCACGTGGCACTCAGGTCTCGAACTGCTGTCCTTCCGGTCTGCAGTTCAGCGTCTTAACCACTAAGCCACTGCCTACCCCTGCACAACTACAGCAGGTGAGATTTGAGCTCACAGGCAGGGTTGCCAATCCTTTTAAAAGTAGCCTTGCTCCTGTAACAATAGCAGCTTGAATCTTTTCCCTGGCATGATGAAGGTACTTGGGGGCTGGGGACACTTCATCTGTTTGATTTCTGTAGGACTGTGTCCACCTTGCGCTGCAAGGTAGAGCTGGGCCAGTACAAAAAAAGGGGGGCATCAACTTTGCATCTTAACATTCTAAGCCAAAGTAGCCTGTTTTTATTTACTTATTAACATTTATATCCCACCTTATTGTTGTGAACTGCCAGGGAGCCTCAGCTGTTGGGCAGTATAGAAATGTAATAATAATAACCAGCAGCAGCAGCAGCCATCAAGGCCGTGTGCAGCCATCTAAAACAATCAAAGTGAGAGCATTAAAAACAGTAAAACATTAAAACAATTACATAATTTAAAGGGCTAGAGTAAAAAGATGTGTCTTCTTCCCATTCTTTCTAAAAGTCAAGGGAGTGGGGGCAGTTGTATTTCTTGGGGGTGTGCATTCCACAAATGAACCCCTTTCATGGGTGCCCGGCAAATGGGATTCTGTGGGAAATGATGCCCTCAAAAGGGCTCTCTTGCAGATTTTAATGTGAGGCAGGTTTGTAACGAGACAGGAGGTCCTTTTAGTTCTGGCCAGAATGAAGAGCAGATGTTTTGAGGGCAGGAAATGGACTATGGGTGTGAAAGAGACCGCTTGGCTGCCTTTAGTGGCTAGGTTGCTGCAGTTTGAAACTGTGCTGATGCAACTTTCATTGCTCTGCTGCTAATGCCATTTAACTGCTAAATCCTTCTGCTTTCACATAGACCAGCCCCACTACCGGATCTCCCACTTCCTTGACTGGCTGATGCAACGTGGGTGAGAAATAATAGCAGCACAAGGATCAGCAGTGGCTGAAAATACACTCAAGGGCCAAATATTAGTAATGCTAGACCACAGGATTTCTGTCTTTTATCTTATGGACCATCACATAACAGTCTAAACTAGCCTTCCAGATGTGTTGGTCTGCAACTCCCATCATTCCCAGCTGGCATGGTTGGAGAACGCTGGTCTACACTCTACAACCCCAATCAGGAGCTTAACTAGTTCCAATATTTTCTGCAGACTAGAGGACATTGAGAACATCAACACTTGGAAGTAAATCCCTTTGGTTTCAATGGTACTGCTTTCCACATAAGGGTGCTTTTAGGGATGCTGACCTAAGATTGGCGGTCATTTCATAAGCACTGAGGTGTATTTCTTGAGTGACACAGAGAAATTGCAAGCAATATATGAAGGAGAGAACTGGAATACGAGATATTGGCAGGTGGAAAGCAATAAAATAAGATGTCATAAAGGAAAATGCAAGATGGTTCTCTTTGCAATTGCCCACACACAAAAGCAATGTGGGCAGTAGCCAGCTAGGATACAGTATTACTGGGGAAAATACACAGCACTCAGTAATGGGATGCTGTCATATGCTCCAGCTATCCCTATTTGTTGCTGAAAATAACTTCCCCTATCTCCCCCCGCCCATTTATTATTTACTTATAATTTAAAATATAAGCTGCATTTTAGGGGAAACCTTCCCAAGGTGGCACACAAAATTTAAAACTGCAAAGCACAATGAAACAATAATAAAAACATATTTATGTAAGGATGCTTTGTTAGAATTCTATTAGTGTGAATTGTTAGTGGTGTTCTGGGGTCAGCTCCTTCCCCAGGACCCCTAGAAGTTAAATCTCTGCGTGGAGGGTGGATGCATTTCAACTCTAGTGTGCATCCCTGTAAACACACATGCATCAACACTGAAATACCATGTTGTCTGCCATTTTACAAGCTGCAATTGCAAAGATATTTTGAACTGCTGATAACACTGCGGAACTACATTTTTCTAATATATCTTTAGCCAAAAGAGCCATCACCTTCTTTGCTTTCAAATTTGCACAAGAAAGTCTGTGGCAGAGCAAACTAATGCAATGTAATGTAAGCGGAATAGAGCCTTTGGTAATGTGTAATAGTGGGAAGTCTCAGGCAACAATTCTTGGCTGCAAGAGTAAGAGTGCTACACCCATCCTTACAGTTGCCCAAGGGCCCTCCAGGTTTTGGAGGGCCCATGGGCAAGACACCCTCAATGGGCCCTTCCCCCTCAGAGGGTCTACCTGCTCACCAGCATTGTCATCAGCTCCTCCTCCTCCTCCTCATTGCCTCCCTTCAGATCATAATACTTGTGCTTATTCACATTAGTGCAAATGAGCACTTGTGCTAATGCAAATTAGTGCAACCCCCCCCCCCCCCGGTGAAAAACTGGTCTGCAAGTCCTCAGAATCTGTGACTCAGAAAAAGACAGTCCATTGTGGAATCCATAGGTTGGATTCATAAAAATTTGAACTAATTTGAATCCGTTGCAGATTTTCCAACATCCCTAATTGGTATAGGGGGAGACCCTTGAGGTAACCTGGTCCCAAACTGTATAAGGTGCTGTATCGCATACTAACACCCTGGTATGCACTCTGCCTTGGCTGAAATCCTATGCAGACCTTCCTGGGAGTAAGTCCACTGAACATAATTAGACCTCTAAGTAGATGTACATAGAATTGCACTGTAAAGCAATCAGGTGCATATCTCCATGTGTCACAATAATCCACAAAGACATTCAAATGCTGGCACAGATAGAGCGCTAGGTGCAGCCTACAAAGCCATCCTCCATAGCAGGCAGAGGCAGTTATGCAAGTAGCAGTGCCAGCCCTGTAAACCTAACCCAGAGCTGACCCCTCGCTGGAAAGAGAAACGTGTGTGCAGTGGAAAACTGGGTCCTGCAAAGGACAGGATCAAGGCAATGAATATCTTCTCTGCAGTTTGAATATAAAGTCAGACACCAAGACCAAACAGCCTGAGTCAAGATTCAAACAAGGTGACTGAACAAACAGGGGTCACTTGCAAGGCAAAGGACCTTTTTCCTAGTTGAGAGTAACTGATAGGTCAAGGCAGCTGATCTGCAAAACATGTTTTCTCAAGAAAATGACCATGGCACGGAGGGAGGTTGCTTTTCAATGAAATTAAGCCAGACCAGTTGGACAAAATTCCTCCCTTTCCTCACTGCTTATGTAGTGGAAGCAGTGGTGATAAGAAGCTCTTGGTAGGTAGTCAGAGATGATGCTGAGTAGGCAGGGGCTGAGAAGCCCTTAGATCAGCCTTCTCCAACTTGGCACCCTTCTGATGTGCTGGACTGCAACTCTCATCATCCCCACCCAGCAGGGCAAGGAAAGGAGGAGCTAAGCCTTAGCTCAGGAGTGGGGAGCCTGTGGCCCTCTGGATGTTCTTGGACTGCAGCACCCATCATCCCTGACCATTGGCCATTCTGGCTGGAACTAATGAGAATTGGAGTCCGACAATGTCTGGGGGGCCACAGGTTGCACACCCCAGTGCATACCTTAGCTGCAAAGGGGTTCAGGCAATGACATCATCATGCAATTAGCCATTGCAGACATTGTGGCTGTTCTGCCCCTTAATCCCAAAATGTCTGGAGCGTACAAATTTGTCATTTTCTATTGGGTTGGGATGGGCACGCCATATGTGCTCAGAATCACTCCTTCAACATTTTCCAGGGCTGGTCCTTGACTCCAAATTTAACCCTGGGCACAATATCTTACAGTGTGATCCTATGCATATTTATTTGGAAATAGGCCCCACTGATTTCAGTGAGACTTACTCCCTAACAAGCGCGCATAGAGTTGTCCTGTTAAGTTCTTAAATGTAACAGCACGTGGTCCAAGGCCCTCCAGACATTAATATCTGCCTGGGGATCATAATGTTCTCTCTGCCCCACCACTCGGAAGGATTGCAGGTCACAGCTTAGCAAACCTTACATGATGGGATGGATGTTCTCAAGTGATAAAGAAACCTCAGTGCACATGTTTTTTCAAGAAGCATCTTGCAAAGTCAGGCATTTGGGCTGCACCCTGGCTTAATAGCTTTATTTGGTGGTGGTGGTGGAAATGTACAGTTGAGCTGCTGATTAAAGGGCATGGCTGGGATTTAATTTCCTTCTTCTCTCTGTCCCTCAAAGACAAGGGAGTCTTTCAGTGCCAGAGCATCAGGAAGGCACAAAGCCAAGGGGCACAAACATCAGCTGCCGCAAAAGAAGATCTGTCCTAGCAGGAAGGGAGTTTTGTTACTGCTGTTGTGTGTGCATTTCCCCCTCTCTTTTAAAATGAGGAATAATTAAGACAAATACTTGTGGAGATTTTTCTTTGTCCCTGGAGCTAGGGCAAAGCTGGTAATTATGAAGTTATTGTGTAATTATTGTGAGAATGTGGGCAATTAGGCAAGTGTAGGCCTTTTCGGAGTTCCTGACATTCATGCTTCAACAGAGTGGTCTGGCAAAGCTAACTGCAGGCCAGGCTGAAGGTGTCCCAGAGATACCTCTCTCTGTCCTGCTTCCTTTTCTGCAGATTTCAGACTTCTCCCAACAAAGCCTCTTGAGATTTCCAGGATTTCTGGGGAACACTTTCTAATGTAGAGGCTTATGCAACCTGTTTTTAATTTTTATGTGCAATATATGACATTGCTGTCCTGCTCTGTCTTCCATGATGGAACTTCAGGGTCTCTCATCTAGGCACTGACATGATCTGGACCTCCTTCTCTCCAGCTAGGTTGCTATTGTGACCCCACCTCTAGCCACAGCCAAGACAATTGACACAGGTAGGGAAGAGCCAGGCAGGTTGGGAGGGTCAGTAACTCAAACTGTGGAGACAGCGGGGCTCCTTGAGCCAGTGACCCCTAAAGGAGGACCCCTGGAGACAGCGGTTCCTGAGCCCAATTCTCCCAAGGGATTGGCCCCCTCCACACCAAGGGTCTTGTGCTCTGCAGTGGAAGGGCACGGTGCAGTCTTAGAACACATGTTTTGCGTGCAGAAAATCCCAAATTCTGTATCTAGCATCTCCAGTTGAATGATCACATAGCCTGTGATGGAAAGGACCTACCGACTGAGATGTAGAAAAACAGTTGGGGATCCAATACTGGGCTAGGCGGATCAAGGGTCTGACTTAGTACAAGCCAGCACCATGCGTCCAACGCACCAGGCAGGACTTAACAGAGGTGACAGAGTTCTAGGCTGAAGGGCTGCCCTGTTAAGGCTCTCTCTAGTCTTCAGGAAAAGGCAGCGCCTGAGAGGTGCAGTCTGGCCCAGGGAGTAAACATAAGGGCTCAACTGGACCTTGGAGCCTTGGAACATCTTCCAGTGAACTGTTCAGGGTACTGAAGGACTGGTCTTTGAAGTCCTTTGTTCTTATGCTGCTCTTTGTTCTTTGTGCTTCCCGTTCTTGGATGGGATATGCAACGCCCTCTTGTGCATTGACTTCCTGTTGCCATCAGTTCAAGGATGCTTGCTGGAGTGGCTTCCGCCCAACCTTTCCATGGGATCAGCCTCACCAGGACTGGGCAGTTGCTACATCAGGTGCCTTCAGGCTATGCCCTGGAACCTGGCCCTTTGTCTTTGCCAGCAAGTCAGGCAGGCTTTAGACTCCAGGTCAGGCTTCAGGCTCCAGCAGGTCACGCTTTGATAACCTTCAGGCTCCAGTTCAAGCCCCTGATTCTGGATTGGATTATGTGGTGGCAACTTTGCTAGAGAGTTTGACCATTCCTGAGGTCAGTTTGTGTGGCAGCATACACTTGAGCCCTGAGGACCACTCTCTGAAGACTAAGGTGGACCCTGAGAAGTTGACCACCTCTGCCTTAAAGAATCAAGACAGTGGGAAACCCAGCTGGTATCAAACCCTGGGTTCTTCTTAGGTGAATAAAAAAGTCTTTTAAGAGATCTCTTTGCAAGATCAGAAGCTGTGGTGCTGGAGATTAGGCTGGAAGCATCTCTTAATGAGAGATGTGGTTGTCAATTGAACCTTTCAATTTCTAATTTCAAGATCAGATTCATTCACATGGTCCAGGGACTTGTGTGACACTGTGTTCAGCTGAGCCTGGATAACATAATTTATTTATTTATTACATTTATATCCCACTTTTTTTCCTCCTTAAGGAACCCAGGGCAGTGTACATAATCCTCCTCCTCTCCATTTTAGCCTCACAACAACATCCCTGTGAGGTAGGCTGGGCTGAGAGTCTGTGACTGGCCCAAAGTCACCCAGTGAGCTTCCATGGCCAAGTGGGGACTAGAACCCGGGTCTCCCGACTCCTAGAACACGTTTGCCTGGCAGGGTTCTGCATTTTTTTAAATTAATGAGCATTTTCCTCATTAATAGCACATCAGAAGGCTGACCTGTCACTGTCCCCCAAAGCTGTCTCCAGAAAGAGCATCCAGCCCCCTGTCATTCTGGGATTAACTTTGGAGGCTTGCTGGGAGGCAGCCTTCTAACACCTCATTCACCCATACTGCTGAGAGCACAGGAATCACAGAATCCAATGACACTTCCTTCTGCAGGAAAATGGGGCAGAGTAAACAGATGCAGAAAAGAGGCAAAATAAAGGAAACTCCAGGAAAGAAGTCTCTTCTACCCACCTCAAGGTGGCTTTCAAACTGGAGAGGCAGGTCAGGTTCACACAAGCAGGCTTTATCTTTCAGTGAGTGCAACATCAAGTAGTTCTTGGGGTGTGTGAATGGTGTAGTCTGATATTTACTCAGAATAGAGTTACTTACACGTAAGTGCTGTAGCCTGGCCCTTCCAATGACAGGCTTAAGTGCCTACACAGAAGTAAGCAGTCCAAAGCAGGCTCTGTTGCTTGCTGATTTAAGAAGCAAAGAACAACATAAGAGTTGTCTTGCTGGATCAGACCAAAGCTCCATCTGCTCCAGCACACTGTCTCTGGTAGTGGTAATGCCATTGGGTTGTTTAAAGCCAAGCATACTTGAGCTATTTGTTCCCAGCACCTGGTGCTCAGAGGTATAATACCTCAGAACATGGAGATTCCATTTAGTTACCCATTTAACTACCTAGGCCCATCCTCTGTGAATTTGTTGGATCCTGTTTAAAGCCATCTCAGGCAGCAGCCATTACCATGTCTCGTGGTGACAAATTCCATGAATCAGGTCTGCCTTGTGTGAAAACAATGCCTTGTTCCTCGTGATGCCTGCTAGCATGTCACATTTTGCTTTGAATTAGGCTAGTGGCTGATCTTGTCAGTTTTTCACACATCGCTCCTTGCATGGTCACCTCTCTTAAAAAAACTGCCCCTGGTCTACCCCCTTCCCATTATGCAGCCTGTATTGTCTCCCTGTTTGCATCTTGCACCAGGGAAGAAAATTTAGCTCACTTCCAGGTGCTGCATCATTCTTTCTTTGGGCATCTGTTTCTGATGGAGATAGGTCTCCATGGCAACATGCACCAAAACCTTTGGGCTGATGTTTCTCTGTATGGCTGTGTTTCTCCCCTCTGGGAAGGCAATTTGAACTGCTTGCTATATCTGAGTAAGGGGGGGACAGGGATGCTTGCAAAAGAAATACAGTGCCTTTGTCTTAATTGGTGGAGGAGCCTCTCTTCCTCTGGCAGGGTCAAGGAAACCAGGACTCCAGCCAGGAGCTATTTGGGTTCTTCTACCCAATGCTGTGAGTCAACCATGCAGTGGCAGATCCCTGCAGAGACTGTACCTCAGTCACAGAGCACTTGCTTTGCATGCATAAGGTCCCAGGGTTAATCCCCAGCATCTCCAGGTAGGGCTAACTACCTGAAACTCTGGAGAGCTGCTGACAGTCAGTGTCAACAATACTGGGCTAGATGGACCAATGGTCTGACCCAGTATAAGGCAGCTTCCTATGTTCCTAGGGCCACTGTCCTTTCTCTGGTAGGAGGGAGGTTGCAACTAGGCCTGTAGCCAAACGTTTGGTGGTGATGTAGGGCTTAGTTTGAGTCTACCCTCCACTGTCCAAAAGTCTCTAGCTGACTTCAATCATTGGTGGGTGGACTTTAGGCTTGTGTGATATAAATTAGGTTTCTTTACCAGAACACTTTAGGTCCATCAATTGGAGCTAGATGCAAAACAGTGGCTAGGAGGTAACAGACTCTTAGAACTAAGGAAGGAGGTGCCTCTGAGCACATGCTCAGCTCAGGAATTTGCTTTCAGTACCAGAACTGAGCTCATGATCCAGTCACACAAATTACATTCCTGATTTCCCCCCATCCCTACAAGCTTTCTTCCATCTCTGCAGCCTAGAAAGGCAGGAGTTGTTCTTGACAAATCCATGCTGTCTTCCAGTGATTACTGCATTAGTGTCAAGGTGAATACAGATCGAGTGCTTTATAATCTGCTCTAGGATCTTCCCAGATATTGATGTAAGACTGACTGGTCTATAATTCCTTTTTGCTCTTTCTTGAAGATAGGGGCAACATTTGCCTTCCTCCGGTACTTCACCTGTTCTGCAAGATTTCTCAAAGATAAATAGATAGAGGTTCCAAGAGTCCATCTGCTGGCTCCTTCACCACCCTAGGATGCAATTCATCTGTACTTGGTGACTTGAACTCATTTAAGGTCCTTAGACGGTGTCTAACCATCTCTCTGCCCAACTCAAATTGCATTCCTACCTCTTCAACCTGTCACACATGGCAGATGGGGCACAGATCCTCTTTTGGGAGAAGACTGAGCCAAAATAGGAGTTGAGCAGTTCCGTCTTTTCTTTGCCAGCTGTCAGCATTTTGCCATCTTCGTTGAGCAGCTGGTGTACCATTAATTTTGTCCTCCTGTTACTCTGAAAATATCTGAAGGACCCCCCTTTTTTACTCTTAGCATCCCTCACCAATCTCAGCTCATTCTGAGCTTTAGCTGTCCTGACACCTTCTCTGCAATTCCTTTGCCTGTATGCTTCCTTAGTGACCTGTTCCTCTTTCCACTTCCTATATGTCTTCTTTTTAATTTTCAGATCATCACTAAGCTTTTTGTGTAGTCACATTGGTTTCTTTTGTTGTTTTCCATTTTTTCCTCATAGGACTTGTTTCTGATTGTGGCTTCCTCTATTTATTTTAACCCAGGTGCTTTCAACAGGGCCACCATGTTTATTCTCTTGAATTTCTGTGCAGGTGTGTATGTTACTAACATATATGTAGCAGGGGGTTGGACTCGATGGTCTTATAGGCCTCTTCCAACCCTACTATTCTATGATTCTATGAATGCTACTCTTCCCCTCTTTCTATGGCTTATGTTCTTTTAAAACAAGTTATATCCTTCAGTTGCTATATGGGTGTCATCCCACCGAGTCTCAGTTATATCTACTAAATCATATTTACCTTCTTGAATCAAGAGTTCAGGCTCATCTTGTTTATTTCTCATAGTCCAGGCATTAGTATAAAGGCATCAAAACCCATGAACTTTATGCTCCAATAGCCTCCCTGCATATGTATTAAGAGGCTTAACATGCCCCACTACAGCTGCTCTTCCAGTTCCTGCTACAGTGCATGAGCCCTTACCTGTAGTCCTTACCTCTGGGCTTTCATCTCCATCCCCCACAGAATTCAGTTGAAGCTTCTCCTGATCCAACTTGCAATTCTTCAGGCAAACACATTCTTCCCAGTCTTTGTGAGGTGCACTTCATCTCCCACTAACAGTTCTCCATCCAAAAAGTGTAAACCATGGACCCAGAAACCAAATCTCTCCCACCGACATCATCTTTGTAGCCAGTTGTTCACTTGCAGAATTCTTCTTTCCCTTTCTAGTCCTCTTCCATGGATTGGAAGGATGGATGGGAACACTAATTGACCCCCAAAGTTTTTAAGCTTCTTTTCTAGAGTTTCATAGTCCGACGCAATACAGTCGTAGCTGTGCTTGGCAGTATTATTCATTCCCACATGGATAAGCAGAAGGGGATGACTACTGGTGGACTTGATGAGCCGTTCCATCACATCTCCAGTCTGTGCTCCTGGAAGACAACATTCTCAAGCCAATGGGTTTGGCCAGCACACATCCCCTTCTATTCCTTGCATAAGGAGTCACCAACCACAACTGCTTTTCTCTTCCTCTTGCTGCAGGGAGCGGTTCCATTTTCTCTGTTCTGTAGGGCTCCAGCAAATTGCTTCCTGTCCAGTGAGGTCTGCTATAGATTTCCCCCTGAAGGCTCAGAGCCACTGTCTTCTGCAAGAGTCTCAAAGCAGTTTCCAGTGGTGCAGAGTGTCTTCTGCATCTCTTCCTCCTGAGTATCACTGTCATCCATGCAAGTCACTCCTCCTTTTGTTCATCCTGCTCCTCTTTCTGAGTGGCTCCATACTGTTGGGTTTGCTGTGCCTCCTGTGTTCTCTCCAAGAACTGTTCATCCTCTGTTATACATTTTAATGTGGCCACTCGCTGTTCCAGACCTCTCACCTTTTTCTTCTAGTAATGCAACCAGCTTGCACTTGCTGCAAATGTACACCATGTTATCTTCAGGCAGGAAAACAAACATACCAGATACTTTGCAGGTCACCACTGCTGAATCACATATCTCCATTTTCTTTTCTTTGTGGATCCTCCCTCTTTGCTGTCAGTGCAGTGGCCCTTCCACCTCCTCATTTCCCTAGCTGTTCAGTTGGTGGGCCCTTCTAAGCACACACTGTCCACCTACCTTATGATGCTACGCTTTCTCCCCCTTATGCCTGGAACCCATTCTGAAAACAACCATGCGGTTTCACCCCTCTGTTCCTCTCCCTTTAAATCCATCCTCAAAACCCACCTTTTCTGTGAAGGCTTTGACCTAGCCCCTTAATCCTCAACCAAAATGAAGCCTACGTTTTGGTAACTGAACGTGCATGTCTTCTTGCTAGTCTCTCTTCCATCTTCTTTCTCCCCCTCTGTCAGCATGTCAGTTGTAAGTTCCTTGGGGGAAGAGGCTTGTCCTTTTTTGGCTAATTTTACCTTGTAAATTGCCATGCCTACTGGTGCTATACAAATAACTTATTACTGTACTGTACAGTGGAGGGGGGAGGAGGACACATCATAAGTCCATAAGAACCAGCAGGCTGTTAAGGGCTCCTTGGAGGCCTCTCTCAGTCTAATCCAGTAGCCAAGTCCAGACACAGACAAAGGGATTCCTTTCAAAGCTTTATTCTTCTTTTACAACTTAACAACTCTACCGTTAGCAACTAGATCTGAGCAGCAGAGTACCTATGCCCTAAGTTGGAACAGTTGGTCCCCGTTTGAAAGGGAATTACTAGCAGACCCCTGAACTTAAGGACTAGGGAGAGTCCCTCCCCTTTTCCCTTGGATCCTCTGGGCGCAGCCGTTGTTTGCACGCCAACCGGGCACTACGCCTCCTTTCTGCGCCCTCCATTTGGTGCCGCTCTCTGCGTCGGCGTCGCGCGTCCACCAAGTCTGCTTCCCGTGCTCTGTCACTCCCAGGACTACTATCTAAGCTAGGAATGCTGGTGGGAGGAATCTCCGTCAGCTGTTGGCCCTAGGAAAGAGGAGCGCGCTCCTCTCCCAGGAGCGACTGCTCTTCCTCAGAATCAGAACTACTCTGGGATTCTATGGGCTCAGTGTCCACCCTGACACGTGCATCTAAACAACATGTTTAGAAATGGTTAAATTTGTTACATAATTTAGTAAGTACTAAGTGTCAAGTTGCTAACCATCCCTGTATCATTGCGCTCATTGGCTAGAACATTGCTATTGTGCCCTTCAGCTGAAAAGGCTCACTTCCAGGCAATTGCTGGCTTACAATCTCCAAAAGAGAAAAGACACAACACAAAAGGAAAAAGGGGTGGGGAGGAAAGAAGGGGGGAAAGGAAACCCAGGCACCAATTCTTACAGTGAAATAGTAGTTTTTACAATGATCAGATGGAAACAGTTCGGGGAGAGGGGGAGCTCAACAGAACTGGTCTTTCAGCAGGATGGATGTAATGGCTCTGCTTCCCATCTTATCTGCTTCTGTTGCAGCCTGCTGGAATGGTCTTGAGCCTGAAGTAGCTACTCTGACATGTGCTGCAACAACATTTGGATAAGAAAATAACACTTTTGTTAGCAGAGTGGATTACAAAGTTATTACCAGTTTAACCATTGTGGCTTTCTCCAAAAAATCCTTGGAATCGCAGTTTGACTGAGAACTATCCATTGGAGATAGCGCCAAATCCTCCTGGAAATACAGTTCCCAGCATTCCCTAGGGAGAGGGGAGGACTATTAAAATAATTTAATTTTGTGATGTAGATATGGCCATAAATGTTGGAGCTGAGGCTCTGTGACATTCCAGCTGTGGCAGTTGCTGTTCCTTCAGTTTTGACCTTGCCAAAACTTTGCCTATCTCTTCTGCCAGCTCTTCATACTTGCTTATATGCATTTGCTCTCAATATCCCAGAATGCTCATGGGTTTTCTCTAGAACTCACACACATGTATCTTTCTGATGACACCAACAATTATCTGAACCTGGGGAATTTTGAGAAGAATGACGATTTGGAAGCCCTGCTTGCAGGAGGATTCAGCGTGGTTGGCAGAAGCAGGCAGAACACCTCTTGCTGAGTTCACAAGAAGTCTGCTTTTCATAAAGGTATGGAAAACCAAGGAGCCAGGGTCTAAAATTACTGGCTACATAAAGGAGGTGGCTGCATAACACAGAATCCTAGCAGAAGCACATGGTTTCAAAATGATTTTAGCAAAAGGGTTGTAAGTATATTAGACATTATTTGTTCTGGTTTAATTTTTTCTCATAAAATAAAATGGGGGAAAATCTATTTCCAGATTTTTACATTAGAAAATCTATTATACAGTATTTGGGATTTCTCAGCAAACTCCTTCATGAGATTTGATTTTGTTCCAGTGCTACAATGGTCTCCAACTGCCCATAAGTGTAGACTGTCAGTTTTCCCAAAGTCTCTTATAATAAGTAATTTTATCATCACCAAACGTCCACAGTAGGTAAGTTTGTTTTCGTCCAATATGTTAATTTTGTAATTAGAATATGGTCTGTAATTGAAAAATTGTTTACTAAACCCTGATGTTCCTATTTTATATAGCACACTTTCTGGTTTTAAAGGTATGATCCCCTGTAATCTTTTTGATAGTTATGTCATTTACAAAGTTGCTGCCCTTCAGATTTGCTGAGTGAGGCAAGAACATGTTTATTCTTTTGGTAAAATAAAAACACAATTGTCTTATACCAACAGTTCAAAATATACTTCTGTGGGTAGCTGCAGTGTATGAAAGGAAGGATGTACACTTCACGGAGAGCCAGTGTAGTGCAGTGGTGAGAGTGTTGGACTGGGAGCTGGGAGATCCAGATTCTAGTCCCCACTCAGCCTTGGAAGCTCACTGGGCCAGTCACAGACTCTCAGCCCAACCTACCTCACAGGGTTGTTGTGGTGAGGATAAAATGGAGAGGAGGATGATAATGTAAGCTGCCTTGGGTTCCTTGCAAGAGGAAAAAAGGCAGGATATAAATGCAATAAATAAATAAATACATGCTATCCTGCATCTTCCTGAATCTGCATCAGCATTCTTCTAGCTGGCACCCTCCAGATGTGTTAGACAGCAATTCCCATCATTCCAATGGCCATAGTGGCTGGGAATGATGAAAATTGCAGTCCAACACATGTGGAGGATGCCAGGCCGAGGAAGGCTGGTGTACATTTACATGTGGGCTAGAGACACTCTGCTTCCAATCCTCTCTTCCACAAATTCTGGGGAAGGCGCTGAACCCCGCAAAAAACAACTTCAGGAACTTGCACTAAGACCCAGTGTAGTGATTAGAATGTGGGGAGATTCATGTTCCAATCTCCACTGAGTGACATTGGCTCAGTCACTATCTGTTCAGCCCTACAAGGTAGTTGGGAGGATAAAATGTAGGGGAGGGAGAAAACCAGGTATATCACCATGAGCACTTTGGAGGAAAGGTGGGATATCAATGCAATAAATAAATAACATATTAAGAAGTCATCCCTAAAAGAAAAAGAATGGGGTCAGTGGTACCTACGGGGGAGAGGTGGGGGTGGGAAGCACCCATCAGACATGTTGGTGTACCCCACCCCCCACATACTCTTGTGCTTTTCTTTATATAAGTCCAGTGCCCCATGGGCTCAGTTCCTTTTCTCAGTGACAGAACTAGGGTGGGGATCAGAACTTTAGAGATGGAAGGTAGCTGATGACTGGCTCCCTTCCAAACTGCTGACATTCAGCTCCCTTCCATAGTATAATAGGGCTTACTCCCAAGTAAGCATGAATAGGATTGCAGCCTTACAGTGCAATCTTATACATGTCTACTCAAAAGGAAGCCCCATTGAGTGCAATGGGACTTACTCCCAGGTAAGTGGGTATAAGATGGCAGCCTTAATGGCTTACAGTGCAAGCCTATGAATGAACACATCCCACTCTTAGGTGTGCATATAGCTGCAACCTAAGAGATTGCATAAAGGTATAATACATCTGTCCCAGGAAGTAAATGGTTCAATAGCAACATTAAAGCCCTACTGGGGTCCATGGTAAGCCCCATATAGGCTTGGATCACTTCTTTTCATAATAGAGGTCTTACAACAAACCATAGTTACTTTACCTGAAACTCTAGTGGCAGGAACTATTAAACACGTTCTATACCTTAAAGAATATATGAAATACATGATTTTATAATGCTGGGATAATATTGGGACAACAGTAAGGCAGTCCTCTACCTTTCCCACCTCTCTTCCGCTTGAGATGGCTTGGTAAATTGCTTTTTCTTCTCCTTCAACTTGGGTTGAGTTTGAGTAGAAGCAAGGAGAGGGAGACAACTTGGTCTTATGTACAACTTTCACATTCCTGTCCTACAATGGTTTCTGAGCAAAAATGTCTGACTTCTTCAGGGGCTTTAGAATACTACTTCACAAAACCCCAAAATGTGTTTCATTAAAATGTGATGTCACACAGAGGGTTCCTAAAAAGATTAAAAAATATATACCTGGAATTAACTGGGAGGAGGAGTTATCTAGCAGTTTGTGACGCTGATGATTCTGAAGAGAGAAATGTTTCAGAGTTGCCAGGTGCTGGTTTATTGGCTGAGTTTCATGCCCCTACTTATGAAAACAAATGACCAGATCCAAGGGCCACTGCACAGTCAAAAGAAGGAAGTCCAACGCAGCCAGTGCTCAATTTCATCCCTTTAACTAAATATGTCAAATCATGGTGATATTTCAACCCATCCTGGTGGTACACAAACCCTACTCTGGGCTGGAATTACATTGTAACAACCCAGAGAGCTTTGTCTATTGGACAATATAGAAATGTAATAGACAAATAATGAGAAATCCTATGTGTTTTGCTTTGCTTGTCACCATTTCACTGTGAAAAGATGCCAGTTGTGGTGAAAACACATTTACTTATAAAGAGTACAACAACTGGAAACAAGGCTACCGATAATGATTTGACATGGAAGCTGCATAGTCCACGAAAACTACACAGCGGGAGACTTTTATGGACAAATGCAGAAACATAGTGTCCTGTCTGCCTGATTTGCATATCAAGGAAATGTTTCTGTAGGAACTGTAGCTCGTTTGAAAGCCTTTTCCTTATGGATACTTGATTTGGGTTAATTAATCCTTGTGATACATATATAAAATATCACCTGAATTAACTTCATCAAAATCAAGAAGACAAATTTCAGAGAAAATATGTTTAGGATGGGGATATTAATGTGAATATATCATCATTTCTCTTTCAGAAATCTAAAATGTGGTATGCTGCTCACCCACCCAGAAATGTCCTCTGCGCCCCCCTTTTCTGGTGCAGCCACTGTGAGGCAGTATAAGAGATATTTGGAGTATGTATTGATAGTAGGCCTGGGGTGCAAGCTAGGAACCCCCCAGATTTTGCCTCACCTGTGAGAGACAGTGTGGATTAGTGGTCTGTGTGTTAGTCTGCTCAGCCTTATCTCCCATATACATGGACACACTGTCCTCGTCCCCCCATCCCAAAACTGCAATAGAGGGATAATAATGCTGGCCTATCTCACAGCGGTGCTGTAAAACAGAGGTGGGGAACCCGAGCCCCGCCAAATGTTGTTGGGCTTCTGCTCCCATCATCCCCTGCCAGCCTGGCCAATGGTCAGGGATGATGGGAGTTATATTTCAACAACATCTGGGGGGCTACATGTTCTTTAGCCTTGTTCTAAAGATTAAAAAAGCTGACGTGTGTGAATCTGGGCATTTGAGAAGTGCTGTATAAATGCTGAATATGGTTGTAAAAGGGGGACTTTCACCTCACTCTTTCAATAACACACATGCGAATGGAGTTCACACTGGGGCAGCCTTCCCCAACCTGATGCCTCCCAGATGTTTTGGCCTTCCAACTCCCACCAGTCCTAGCCAGCATGGGTACTGGTCAGGAATGCTGGGTGTTGTAGTCCAAAACATCTGGGTCGGAGGGCACCCGGTTGAGGAAGGTTGCGTTGTTAGCCATGTCTAAGCGGGCGCCCGCCAGATGTTTTGGACTACGGCTCCCATCTGGTCATGCTGCCTGGAGCTGACGGGAGTGGTTGTCCAAAACATCTAGAGGGCACCAGATTTAGTGTGCGTGTGTGCGGTAGCCCCGGGCCACTTAGCCCAGAGCTTCATGGCGCGGACTTGTGTCTGTGTGGTGTATCTGAGGTAACATCCGTCTCCCGCGCCCTGAGGCAACGAGAGGCGAAGGCCCGGTTTGGGCGGGAAGAGTCTTTGGGCTCCCCCCACCCCCGCAATCACCCTCACCCCAACCCCTCCCGAGAATATGACGTCAAATGCCCGCCCCCTCCCTTTTTAAGGGATCGCCTTTTTTGTCTCATTTCCTCCTGATGACGTCCATCCACCGCAGCCAATCCCAGCGCCGGTTTCCTCCTACCTTTCCCAGGGGCGGCTCCTCGCCTCAAAAGCGAGGCGCGTGGCGCTCTCGGAGCGACCTCAGCAGGACGCGCCGGAGCGGCCACGTGGGAGCTCGACCGGCGGGAGCAGGAGCTGAAGAAGCCGCCGCCGCCGCCGGCCCCCCCCCCCTCCTTCGCACGCGCGGAAGAAACGCGATCCTCCAGCGGCCGCTAGACCCGAGTCTGAGCGATCCATCCCGGGGATCTAAGCTGCCAAGGGGATCCACTACGAGAAAGACTTGAAACAGACTTAAAATTATTATTATTAATTGTTATTATTAGTTATTAACTTAGTCTTGCCACATTTTCCACTTGGCTTATTTTGTGGGGGAGGGTGTTGGAGAAATTTTAATAGAATTTTTGGGTGGCTTCATCTTTTTTTTGAAGCCCCCCGCCCCTGCTTCGAGCAGCCCCGTAATTTGGGCTGCAGGTTTCTTAAGACTTTATCCTTAACGTTTCAAAAAATCCGAAATCCCCGCTGACTTGAAGCCCGCTTGGCGCCAAGGGCTCCCCGGTTCCCGTTTTTCTCATCTCCCCCCCCCCCAATCCGCGACCATGACGGCGGAGAACTATCCAGCCCACGCGGACACACGCGCTTCCAGCGGGGCCGTCTGCACGCCGCACGTGGCGGTCCAGCTGCCCCCCGGCGAGGAGGGCGCCCGCGGCGCCAAGGCGCGGGGTGCGCCCCAGCGGCTGCGCGGCTGCCTGCGGGCCAACGTGCTGGTGCTGCTGACGGTGGCCGGGGTGGTGGCCGGGGTCGCGGTCGGGCTGGCGATGAGGCACCTGCCCGGCGGCGGCCTGAGCCAGGCTGAAATCCTGCTCTTCTCCTTCCCCGGCGAGCTGCTGCTCCGCTTGCTGAAGATGATCATCTTGCCGCTAGTGGTGTGCAGCTTGGTGGCCGGCGCGGCCAGTCTGGACCCGGCTGCCCTGGGGCGCTTGGGCGGCTGGGCCATGCTTTTCTTCTTCCTCACCACCTTGCTGGCCTCGTCCATCGGCGTCGCCCTGGCCTTCATCATCAAGCCTGGCGATGGGGCCTCGGTCCCCAAGCGCTTCGAGGAGACGGCGGAGGTGCATAAGGCCAAAGATGTAATCGATTCCTTCCTTGATCTCATCAGGTGAGCAGCAGCAGCTGCATTCATGCATTACTTCTGTGTGAATCTCTGCGAATGTCATATGCTCAGAGGCACTCTTGGTTTCCTTGCATGGATGATTTGGTGGCTGCATCCTGGGAGGAATCGCCGGCAAGGCTGAGCCCTGATATAAGCTCTTCCCCTTTGTGGAAAGTGGTTAAGTTGCCTTTCCCAAAAGAGGTGCTAGGGCTGTACACCCACCCCTGGGGGCTGCATCCTTCTGACCAGGCTGAGCTCCATCTCATCTGTGCTGATAAACAGGCTGGTGCACTGGATTCGAGGGCAAGTTCACACATGCGTGTTGGTCACTCGGCCACAGTGTCAGAGGTTGACCTGTGTGTGCAAATAATCTTTTGCAAGTTCCTTGACAGAGATACAGACTTGGGTCCACATTTTGGCAAATGGACTTCAGGAGTAGGTCCATTGAAATCATGACTAACTCAAATCCCATTGATTTCAGTGGATTTACTCTAGTATGACTAAATGTGGATCTGACCCAGAATGTTTATGTTGGCTAGTGTCCACTCCATAAGCAGTATTTTCCAGTGGGGCTAGTTCTCTTAACCTATTGAGGGTCGTGGAATGTCACTGCAAGGGGCTAACATGCATGTATGAGAACTGACTCTTAAGTGCTACTGAAAATGTACTCTGGATGTGCTTGGACCACAGTCTTTTATTTAAAATATGCAAAGCTGGTGCAAATTAAGCCTGGATCAGAGAAAGAGATTCCAGTGTGTGACCAATGTATGAATGGAATTGTGTATGCCTGTGGGTGCTTTCAGCTATTGGTGTCAAAAGCCATGGGATAACTACCTTTGCAGGGAAGGTAGTAAACAGGCAGCCTTACTCCCTGCAAGGCTGGTTAAACCATGTGTTAGACTGAACCTGCAATGAAAGTGTGCATGATCTTGTTCTTGCTTGCACTAGAGATCCCACCATCTTTAGCCAGCATTGCTGGCTGGGGATTATGGAAGTTGGGAGTCCCACACGTCCAGAGATTGGCGGATTGAGGAAGGTTGGACTAAGCTTTGGGATGGAGTGGCATTTGAGGATAAATATTGCTTCTTCGGACTCATATTTTCTTGAACCTGTTTATTCCATTCTGTCTCTTTCCCCTGCATGATGCCTCTTGTGCGTGCCTTCATGAGCTGGAATGTAATCCGGGATAAGTGGTCATGTTCCTCAAGATGTAAAAGTAATGCAGAAAGCTAGCTTTTCCTACAGCAAAGGGTCTAAACGTTTCAGCACGCCCTCCCTAAAAAGGCAGTCCATTACAGCTTGTAGCTTTCCCCCCTCTGATGATGGTACGGAATGTTCTGTGATGGTAGAGACTGCCTCGGACCGCCCCTTTCCTGGCCCTTTCCGAAATATGACATCCTTCCTGACAAAGAGTGTGGTGGTGGGGAGACAATCTCAGACGTGTGTGTACAGAAGAGGGAAGCCTGGAATATTTTGGGATTAGGCTGGCGTCCAGCATCTTCTGCTGAATCAGGAGTAGCTGCAAGAGAAGAGGCTTTCTTCAGCATGTGAAGTTGGGATCTGAGTGTGTTGGCAAGGGAGATATCTGCGCCAATCCACAGTGTCCCCTGCTGAAGTGTACCTCTCCAGAGGGATATGATGGCAGAGGGCATCTTTCTCTATCTATCTATCTATCTATCTATCTATTGCATTTATACCCCACCTTTTTTCCTCTTGCAAGGAACCCAAGGCAGCTTACATTATCCTCCTCCTCTTCATTTTATCCTCACAACAACAACCCTGTGAGGTGGGTTGGGCTGAGAGTCTGTGACTGGCCCAAAGTCGCCCAGTGAGCTTCCATGGCTGAGTGGGGACTAGAATCTGGATCTCCCAGCTCCTAGTCTAACACTCTTGCCACTACACCACACTGGTGCCCTCCAGATCTGTTGGGCTACAATCCCATCATTCCTGGCTGGCTGCAGGATTCCCATTGACCATGCTGGCTGGGAATAATAGGCATTACAGTCCAACACATCTGGAGGGCACTAGGTTGGGGAGGGATAGAATAGGCAAAACTGGGATGGATGGATCAGTGGACTGCCACACTGTTTGTGTCTATGTAACCTTCCCAGTTATCAAATGAGGAAAACCTTATTTGACCCAGATGTTGCAAATACTGGAGTATCCAAAATTATATGGAAAATAAAGTTTCCTTTTGGTGGGCTGGCTAGAGGATGCTTCTGGGCATATGCAGAGACCCCTGTTTCCATCGCATCCCACAAGCTGGAAACAGTGTGGTGTGCAATACATACCCATCAGATAGACTAATTTTGTGGGAAAGAGACCATAAGCCATGGGATCTGTCCCAGCTTCCCCCCCCCCCCATTGGAACTTGGGTACTTGTCTAGGCAAAGAGCACCTTGATACTTGTCTAGGCACTGCCCTGAGCTGCAGGATTCTAAGAATGGGGTGGAGGGAGAGAAGAGGTTCCAGGAACCAGTTCCCTCTCTTTCTTTGCCTGGACACATGCCCCTAAACTTGGATCTGTAGCAAGATCTCTTTTACATAGCTTGAAGCAGTGGGTGCAGCTGGCATTCATGCCACTCGGATATAATCATCCACCCCACCCTAAATGGGGATCTTTAATTTTAGGGTTTGCTGGTTTTGTAATATTTTCCCCTGGAATTCAGGATCCTGTTTAGACACCTGTCTCTTCAGAGGTTGTGCATGTAACTGATTAAGATGCAACAGTCACCACTTGCATGTGCTTATGGGATGGCTTCCCAAAGCTGTTTTGCAGCCATGAAAACTTGTGTCAGAAGGACCTTCTGGTGAATGGAGAGTTGAGGCAGTTATACCACTGCAGTTTTATTTGACCACATTCCTTGCTCAAAGTCCAACTTTGTGTGTTCGATCTCTATGCATTTTCATTTCTAAAGAGATGCAGTCGCTTCTGAGCCCTCATCTTCCCTAATCTGCTGCTCATGTGTGGCAGCTTCCTCTCCTTCCTTGCCAAGTCTTTCATCAGTCCTTAGGAAGGAAGTCTAGTTTGGCATTTCACGGTACCTTGGTTGACTTTGCTCACCTTTGCGGAGTCAAAAAGGTACAACCAGCCAGTGTCTGTTCTGCCTTTTCCTAGTTGGATGAGCTCCAAGTGGAGGATAGATAAGCTCATAAAGAGGATATAAGATTGGCCTCCTGCCTGCAGTCAGCTATTTGAATGTTGCTCGCCTTAAGCCAGGAGAAGCCATACAATTTCAATTATTATATTGGCCGCTACTGGGTTTATGAGCCAATCTTACGAGACAGCTACTCTCCCTCTTCCTCACTCCAGTCACAAACCCAGAAAAATAGAGCTGATATTTTCAGGATTCTGCTAGATTTCTGTACAGGGAGCTACTACCTGCTTCTGGGTAGTATTTTACGATTGCCTGTCACCATGAGGTCTAGAAACTTAGTTGGTGAGGTTTCTGTAAATAAAACTACTTTGGTCTTGTTTGGACATTTGGTAAAGTATAATTACAGAAATCTTATTTGTGTTTTATCTGTAACTTGACTCTCCAGGAGAGTCAAACCTTTTGCTATATGGAGCAGAGATAGTATTCTTAATGCTCCAGCTTAACCAGGCTCCTGCTATTTGGGGCAATCCCATGCCCCAGTCACCCCCCTGGGCAACAAAGACAGTATCATTGAAATTGGCCTCAGTCTAGGGGGCTTAGTTTGAAGTTGAGAAAATATGGGCAGATCATAGCTGATGGAAATCCAGTTTTCCACTGTGACCTACTGAAATCTAGGGTAATGCTGATTAGCTCTGAATTGAGCTATTGTGAATGGGTGGAGCAAAGTGTCAATGCTGATGTATAGGCCTGGCCCAGCCTCTGACCACAGAAAACAGAGAGAAAGCTGTTTGGCAAAAGGGGCAGGGCTTTTCCTGGCATTCCTGGATGCAGGAATGCTTTGGGGAAATGTGTGCTTTTCCCTGACCCCTCTCATATGTGAACACTGATTCCCTTTCTGGCTTCTGGCTCAGAGAAAACTCTGTCACTGTTACATCCAGCAAGGGAATCAACAAGCAAGCCTGAGGCTCAGAGCTGATGCCCATGCCCGAGTTTGACTGTTCTGTTTGAATTAGCCTGTTGAATTGTACAAACCCCAATTGCCTGTTGAATGTTACTAGGTTGAAAGCTGTAGCCTCTGGCGGGTTGCGTAAGATGCCATTGCTCAAATTCTTCCCTTGTTGGGCTAATACCTATACACTGCTCTAGTATTAAAACCATTATCTTGCCCTGACTCATAACAAGCAGGCAGGAGACCATGGTACAGTCTTCAGTAGATGGGATGCTTTTTCTTACTTTTGAGAGTTGGTCTGCAGTTCAGAGGTATCAAAAATGGCAATATGTTCAGAGACCTTTGCACATGACTTTGAAAAGTTTGGTCTTTCTTTCTCTTTTTTAAAAAACAAGCAAATTAGGTCCTGAGAATATCAAGAGATGTCTGGAGAGGCAGGGAGAAGCACTTGTGGCGGTTCAAAATAACATGTTCAAAATATTCCCCCCATCTCCCCCCCCCAATCCTGGTGACTCTGCTCATGTGTAATTTTTCATCTGATCCAGTAGAAAACTGTCACCTGGACTCTGGGCAACTCTGCAAGCAATTCTGTCTTCTCCTTTCTGAGCAGACAGTTCGCTAGCACAAAATCCCTCTGATTTATTATTATAATTTTATGCATCCTTTCAGAGCAGAAGTCAAAATTTCCCAATTTGAGTCGCGTGGAATATGAATCATTGTGAGGACTGACATTTAACATCTGTTGCTGCTGGACGAAAAGAGACTTAAACAGTCTAGTTTGGGGGTGGGGGATAACAGCTGTCTTCAAAGGCTTGATGGTGTGGGATTTGGTTTGTCCCTCTTGGTTGCTTTCTGGTTTGTGCTCTTTTCATAGAGTCTCGTTGACTCAACCCATTCTGAAAAGGGCGGTACAGGGAGGGTGGTGTCTTTCTGCGTCTGATGCAACATACACCGGGTATTGAGTTTCTTTGCCCTTTTGGCGGGGGAACGCAGCTTCCTTAAGAAAGACCTTTTAAAAAAAATTACGTCTCTATGCGGTGGCTAAAAGAGTTCATTTAGGCCAAGAGGAAGGTTTATTTTAGGACTGAGAAGAAAAACGTTCCAAATTCCTAGGCACTAGTATATTAAACTCCAACCTCCCCCTCTTTTTTTAAATGATGGTATCAAATGTATGGCTCAGCAATTCTGAAATGGTTTTGTACCGAGAGCTGCTAAAGCGGTTCATATGTGATCTTTAGGGCTATCGGGTTTTCTAAAATTACAGCCATTCTGTGAGGGGGAGCTCAGAAGATCTTGCATTAAAACTCTGCTGCTTTGTTTGTCCTTTACGGTCCCAATCCAGTAAAACCTATATGTGTTTGGGGGAAGAAGGTGCCAGGTGTTACTTCTGATATTTCCAGTATAGCTGCTGATTACTTTACCTCCACCATGCCACCAAATTTTGGTGGTGAAGTCCACCCGCAGGCAAGTCCAGGGGATGGAAATTGACCTCTCAATCCCCTGAAGTTTCCCACTCCTGCACTAGGTAAAAAACATAGAAGCTGAATTGGGTAGCATTACCTTGTGGTTGGAGGGAGTGTACCATTAGTCTTAGCTTCAGGAGGTAGGAAATTGTCTTCCTCCAGATCCCATAAATTTGGTGTAGCCAAGGTGCACACGCGCATGCATGCACACACACACACACACACACACACACATGACCAACATCCCTTGGTGTAACTTGAAAACTGCATAGCACCTAGGAAAGCCTAATCCATTTGAATCTGCTACCTCTTTCTGCCCATACCATCTTAATACTGTGTTCCCAAGGGTTGGGGAACTTTTTTCTACCTGAGGGCCAAATTGTAAAATGGGAAAGGTCTCTATGAGAGGCACATTCCATCTGTGGGCAGGGCCAGATGTGCTTATTACCATTTTAAGCCTTCTCAGAAGCAAGCAGGACAAGGCACCTGCATGCCTGCTCAGAAGTAAGCAGGACTGAAATCACTCAGCGGCACTTTCAGATAGCATCTCAAATACCAAGCTTCTGCATGTCTACCCATAAGTAAGCTGCTCTGCCTGCCTGCAAAATGCGCACCTCAATTCTGTGCAGCAGCTCCATTCTTTGCAGGGCATTTAAATATCCTCTGATCAGAGATAATGACAAAATAAATTTGTGGGCCAGATTCGAGTCCCCCATGGGCTGGAGGTTCCACTTCCCTGCTTTATGGCTACAACATCCACCCAGCTTCTCTTTCTCCCCCCCCCATTAAGAATGTAATATGAAAACCGTTTGCGTACAAAATGCTTTAGAATACTCAACAATAAATGTCCCAGGACAGATTAACAACCTTATCATATGCTGTCAAATGGCTGGAAGTAGAGGAAAGTCTTAACTTGGTCCTGAAAGAGTGACAGTGTTGGTGTCAGGCGGACCTCAGTGGGGAGAGCATTCTACAATCGGGGGGCTGCCACCGCGTTGGCCATCTAGAGAACTCAGAAGCTTGCTCACTCTTGTGACATTTTGGCTGGTCCTAATTAAGGTGTTGCTCTATTGTGGGTTTTGGAATGTTTGTTGCCAAACTGTTTGGGAGCAGTGACCACAACAGTTATTAAACTTGACATCTATGTAAGGGGAACATTGCCTAGGTAGTCCAGTGCAGTCACCTTGAGTTGCAGAAGAAGGAATTTCTCATTAACAGAGGGATGTGTTAAAAGGAATTTGAAAGGGAGAGCTGGCTTGGTCAAAGCCTTTCAAGCAGGTATTCAGAGTCACAGGAATAGAGGCTCAGATGAAATCTGTCTGTACAAAGAGGCATGATAAAGGTACCACTCGGTTCCAAAGGAGAGCAGCATAATTACATAGCAGCATCACTTTGTTTTAAAAAGTACAAGTCTTGCCCAAAAGAGGAAAAAGGGAAAGAGCCCAGGCTTGCGCAAAACAAGTGCAAGTTGATGGTAAGACAAGGGAAGAGGGAACTTATAGAGTAAATTGTTTCTGTTTCCAGGGCTGAGAGGGGTTGCTGACTGCAAGACAAACAGGTTTGTTGATTCTACGTGGCAGGAACAAGAGCAGCTTCCAGCTTGCCTGCAGTCAACAAAGAATAGTTGTGGCCGGTGCTCTGTTTTGGTTTGTACCAAACAGCTGGCTTTGTTGAAGTTGATCTGTCATCTCCAGCAGTATTCCCCTCAACCACCCCCCTTGTCTTGGGCTTTGTTAAAACATAAGGAACCTCATTAGTTCATGCCTCTGATGGCCACACAAGCTTCTGCCCTAATAAATCCACTGGTCTCCTTACTTGCCATGGGATCTCCATATTGTGGTTGCTGCAGTAGAGTAAGCCAGCTGTTGTTCAGTCGTGTCCGACTCTTCGTGACCCCATGGACCATAGCACGCCAGGCCTTCCTGTCCTGCGCTCTCTCCCAGAGCGTGCTCAAGTCCATATTCATTGCATCGGTGGTGCTATCTAGCCATCTCATCCTCTGCCGTCCCCTTCTCCTTTTGCCTTCAGTCTTTCCCAGCATCAGGGTCTTTTCCAGAGAGTTTTCTCTTCGCATTAGGTGGCCAAAATATTTGAGCTTCAGCTTCAGTATCTGTCCTTCCAATGAGCACTCAGGGTTGATTTCCTTTAGGATTGACTGATTTGACCTCCTTGCAGTCCAGGGGACTCGTAAGAGTCTTCTCCAGCACCGCAGTTCGAAAGCATCCATTCTTCAGCACTCAGCCTTCCTTATAGTCCAGCTCTCACAGCCATACGTTGCTACTGGGAAAACCATAGCTTTGATTAGATGGACCTTTGTCGGCAAGGTGATGTCTCTGCTTCTTACTATGCTGTCTAGGTTTGCCATAGCTTTCCTCCCAAGGAGCAAGCGTCTTTTAATTTCATGGCTACAGTCACCGTCTACGGTGATCTTGGAGCCCAAGAAACTAAAATCTGTCACTGCTTCCATTTCTTCCCCTTCTATATGCCAGGAAGTGATGGGGCCAGATGCCATGATCTTAGTTTTTTTAATGTTGAGTTTCAAACCAGCTTTTGCACTCTCCTCTTTCACCCTCAACAAGAGGCTCTTTAGATCCTCTTCATTTTCTGCCATTAGGGTGGTATCGTCTGCATATCGGAGGTTGTTGATCATTCTCCCGGCAATCTTAATTCCGACCTGTGATTCATCCAGCCCGGCGTTTCTCATGATGTACTCTGCATATAAGTTAAATAAGCAGGGCGACAATATGCAGCCTTGTCGTACTCCTTTCTCAATTTTGAACCAATCGGTTGTTCCATGTCTGGTTCTTACTGTTGCTTCTTGACCCTCGTACAAGTTTCTCAGGAGACAGGTAAGGTGGTCTGGTACTCCCATCTCTTTCAGAATTTGCCACAGTTTGTTGTGATCCACACAATCAAAGGCTTTAGCGTAGTCAATGAAGCAGAAATAGACGTTTTTCTGGAATTCTCTTGCTTTCTCCATGATCCAGCGAAAGTTGGCGATTTGATCTCTAGTTCCTCTGCCTCTTTGAAACCCAGCTTGTACTTCCGGTAGTTCTCGGTTCGCATACTGCTGAAGCCTAGCTTGTAGGATTTTGAGCATAACCTTGCTGAGTAAGCCAGCTACTCGCCTATAATTTGTCGATGGCTTATTCTTAATTAGAGGTAACAGAAGAATAAGCATCCTTAAGTCACCTAATAAGTGCTTTTCCAGACACTTAGCATACATTGCCCTGGTGATTTGTACAACACCCCTGCAAGGTAGGTTAGTTATCTCCTTGTTGCAGATGTGGTGAGGGGATATTGCAGATCTCTCATACTGAGGACATATGAGAACATGCCTTCCCTGAGACAACCTGCTGAGTTCATGGCTGGCAGAGGCAACACTGTGAACCTGAGTCTTTGTGGCCCAAAGTGCTTTCTCCTAGCCGCTACACTGCATTTCCTGACACAGTGAAAAATACTTGGGGCACAAATTGTAACGCAGCTTGCCCTCCATGTTGGTTCCTGAGTGCACAGAAACATGATGCATGAAGTTAAAATATCCAGTATCCAGCACGTGGGGTTATTTGTATCTGCATCCCCACCAATTAGCTTTCACAGTGGTGACAAAGCCAGAGATGGCACGAGGATCAGAGATCCTGGGCTCTCCATAGGTTGCAAATGGACCAGTTTCAGTATCTCATTTTTTCTCTCTGGAGGAAAATCTATGTGGAGAAAGAGGACGACAACTATGGAATTGCCATTAAGACAGCCAGCATTCACTTAATTTACTTTTAAAACATGCAAATGGGCTCTGCATGTCAGATGTTCTCTTCAACTGAACGTCGTGATCGGTGGAAAAAGAAGTCAGTCCCTGATAATGCCCAGGAGTGGTGTCTGACTCGACATGTTTAGGGGAGGAGATACAGCATGGACTAATCTTTGGTTCATTGAATTGATTGACTTGCCAGCTGTGACCCCAGTTCATTCCATGGTTCTGGCAAAAATATTTCCTATCCTTTGGCACTAGAACCCAAATAATTTTCAATACTCAAAATCACCCTTCTTTACACAAAGGTAGAGAACCCATCAGTTCTTAGTTGCCATGATACTTGGGTAGCCAGATACCTGGAATTCTTCCAGCCTTGGTCATGGTTTGACTTTGTTACCACCACCACCGTGGACTCCTGGACTCTGTTTCGGTCTGTGTCTCTAAGCTGGATGCAGCCTTTGCACTAGGTTCTGCTGTAGGTTTTGCAAACACTACTTGGGGTGAATTTTGTTACACCTAGCTTGTATATGAGAGAGAAGTGTCGTTCAGAGTTGCTAAACATGCAGTGCAAAAATACAAAGGGAACACTTGTTTCTAGCAAGATAAAAGGGGAAGGGGAAAAATGGAAGCTCAAGGTTTTGCAAGAAAAAAATGGTGGTGCTTTGTAACAGCATTAGGTGGCTCCATGCAGTAGAAAGAGCTGGTAGAGTCTTGAAATGGTAGGACTGTACCAGTTCACACTGCAAGCACGGGAGGTTTTGCATCTTTAAGTGCTGTCCTGTATATTAAAGTAAAACAAAACTCCTGGCCAGAAGTAAGATTCTGTCTCAGCTCTTTTTCTCCCTGCTATGCTAGCCTTCTTCTGGCAGGGAGGGTTTATTTTAACATGGTGGTGTAGTATTTAAAAATATAACCACCTGTGGGTTATTCAAAGGTAGTGTGCCTCTCAATGCCATTGTTGCAAACAGCGGTTGCCCTCTCATCCTGCTTGTGGGCACCCTGAATGTATCTGGTTGGCCACTGCGGGAAACAGGGTATGGGAGCAGAGTAGTGGGTCCTTGGTCTGATCTAGCAGGGCTGCTCTTGTGTTGGGGGTAGACCACTGCAGTGCCTCCCCTTCCATCCCAGGGGTTGCCGCTTGTCCTGCGTGCACGCTTCTTATGTCCATGTGCAGAAGTTTACTGTAAAGCAGCCTCCTGCAACCTGGTGGCCTCCGGGTGTGTTGGACTACAACTCCCAGTAGCCCCAGCCAGCAAAGCCAGAAGAAACGGGACCGGCACCATAGTGCTAATGGCAGCTCCCTCTCCGGAGTCGATGCATGTGCTGCCACGTGAGTGGGAGCCAGCCCGTCACTTGCAGCATGCAGGGATTAGGATTTAATCTTGTTTATGCTGCCCAGTCACTCCTCTGACAGTATCATGCCCTGAATTAGATGAGGTGGGGGGCAGGGGGCACCTGGAGGGGATTAGGGTGGAGGGAAAGCCAGGCCCCAGTGAGCAAAGGTTAAGTCCATGATACCTGATCTTTCCAGGAGTTAAAGCAGCGGAGTAGGTTATTCTCAGCCAAGGCTCAGATAATCTGGAGACAGACCCATGCTGGGCTGAACATTAGCTTGAGAGCTAAGAGTGGCTAGAAGTCGAAATGGTGAGCCAGAAAGTCCCTGGGGCATGGGCCTGCTAGGTCAGGGATACAGAACCTAGGCCTGTGGGCCAGATCTGGCTCACCTGGGGTCCCAAACCTGCCCTCTGAGGTTGCCCCGTACATCCTTCCCCTGGCCCCACCTCCCTTCTCCCGACCACCGACTATTTGGTTATTTCCTGGCTTTTGCCTATTTTTTTCCCCCCATTCTGAAAGGTTGAAATGCCTCTCCTGAGGCTTGGTTACTGGTAGTAACAGCTGTAAGCTAAAAGGTGCTGGTAATTTGGGTCCTGCCCATTTTGCCTTCAGCCTGACCACTGCTGGAATGCTGCCCCCAGAGCTTCTTGAAAATCAAATCCAGCCAACAGGCTGCAAATAATGACTACCACAGATACGCGAGGGCAGGCAGCTAGTAAAAAAAAATGTTGTGGACCAGTAGCTTTTGTAGCCTTATTTGCAACGCCTATTATTAATTTCTGCCTTCTTCAATGTGGTGCTTTCTAGATGAGTTGGACTTTAACTCCTATCAGCCCCAGCTAGCATGGGACAGATGGGAGTTGAAATCTAACTCATCTGGAAGGTACTAGGGTGGAGAAGGCTGATGTATTTATTTATGTTTTGTTATTAGCTTCAGCATCTTGCTGCTATTAACTCAGGAACATTCTTTCTGGTGGCTGCAAGTAGTGACTGCAATTCTGGGAATGCGCAGCTCACAGAGGCAGAAAATATATACAGAGGTTGTAGTGATGCTGCGGGTTGGGTTTGGACTGCAAGAGGGTGGGCTGCCCAGCAAAGGTGGGTTAGATGTGCATTGTTGATTCAGAATGGCAATATTCCCTCTGGAGTCCTGTTTTTAATCTTTTCCGTCTTTTCTCTGTCTTGTTCTCAAACAGGAACATCTTCCCCTCCAACCTGGTGTCTGCTGCCTTCCGATCAGTGAGTTTCATAACTCTTTCCTTCTCCCCGCCCTCCCCCCCCTGCCGAAAATTGTCCCCATTATGGGGTGGAGTTGGGATTGTAGTAAACTCTCAAGAGGTCTGTGTAAGGCTAGATCCTCCAGAAAAGGAGTGGGAGGGTGAGAAAAGCCGGGGCAGGAAGAGGGGATTTGCCTTCAGAATGGAAGGAGGAAGCTGGAGCAGATACTTAGGTTACAAACATGCTCTGCTGCTCAGTTCCAGGTTACTCAGTTGCTCGGGCCACAATGGCATCTGAAGTATACCTTTCCTTTGGAAATCTGAAATCCTTTCCCGGGTACAGCCTTCCCTGACCTGCTGTCCTGTGGATATTTTGGACTTCAGCTTCCATCAGCCTCAGGCAGCATGGCCAATGGTCAACAATGCTGAGAGTTGCAGTCCATGACAGTTGGAGGGCACCAGGTCAAGGGAGGCTGTTCTAGACATTTGCTCATGGCGGCACAGTTGACTGTGTGGCGCTGTCTTAAACCAATTTGGAGGACTGGACCATCTTGGCCAGTATCATCTGCTCTGCTGGCAGCAGGTGTCTGGGGTTTTTCCCCAGTCCTGTGATCCTGAGATACTTGTAACTGGAGATGCTGTGGATTGAACTTGGGGCCTTCTGCATGTGAAGTAGGTCTTCCCCCTCCCTCTGCTTAATACTTGGAAGATGGTGATAGAGAAATCACAAAACAGAGGAAAGATAACACAGAGTTTCCACATTTCCAGAGAGCAACCAGTCACTACTTACTCCTAACCATGTGCTCATGAAACACCCTCCTTCTTGTCTGAATGTTTGTTTGTTTTTTAAAGAGGTCTTTTATCTGTGGCTACAAAATCATACCCTGCTGCTGTTAATATTTCCATGCTTTTTCTTTATTAACTCTTCTTTGTGATGTGTTAATCCTCTTTAGGACATCGGCAGGTTCAGGACAACAAAGCCAGTTTGGCTTAATTTTTAATAGCCCTGTTAAATTAACAAAGGCGAATCCCCGGAGACATGAAGGGAAGGGAGAAGAGCAGGGGAGACATCGTAGAATCTGTCAGTTAATTTTGCCACTTGCTGAGACCGCAATACAGATGCCTTTTTTGAGATACCTTGAAAGTTATTTATCTCCTTTCCATCCTTCTTTCCTTTCTTCCACCATGGAACTGCAAGATGGCAAAGCTTGGGTGGCTCTCAGGTGGTCTCCCATACAGACACTGACCAGATCTGAACCTGCTTAGCTTCTGCAAGTTTAGTGTATCATGTGCCTTCAGATATTGGGGCCAGAAGGGCTGTGGCTCAGTGGTAGAGCTTTTCATGCAGAAAGTCCCAGGTTCAATCCCCAGCTTCTTCAAATAGGCAGTAAAAACTGACCCAAACCCCAGAGAGCTGCTGCCAGTCAGTGACGATAATACTGGGCTTAGATAGATGCATGATCTGACTCTGTATAAGGCAGCTTCCTATGTTTCTGTGTTCTCCAAATCAAAAAAAGCCACCCCCTTGTTGTTAGAAGGAGCAGCCTCTTCCTTGCAAGAGGAGAAAAAGGAAAGGAAAGGTTCCTCTTGTGCAAGCACTGGGTCATTACTGACCCGTAGAGGGACGCCTGCTTACGCTGGCATTTTTATGGCAGACTGTAGCGGGGTGGTTTGCCATTGCCTTCCCTAGTCGTGACTACCTTTCCCCCAGCAAGCTGGGTACTCATTTTACCGACCTCGGAAGGATGGAAAGCTGAGTCGACCTGAGCCAGCTACCCGAGACCCGGCTTCCGCTGGGATCGAACTCAGGTCGTGGGGAGAGTTTCAGTTGCAATACTGCTGCCTACCACTCTGCGCCACACGAGGCTCTTATAAGAGGAGAAAAGGCAGGATATAAATGTAGTAATAGATAAATACGTTTGTGTGTGTTTACAGACACACATGCCCTATTATGGGAACACCCCAGAACATATCTATCTTCCAAAAAAAAAGCCCTTACATCAAAGCTCCACTGACCAATACATTAACATCCAGTCCATATGTGTGTATTCAGATGATTCAAACCTATATTGGTTAGATTGCAGTGAAATATGTTTTACTTTTTCTACTCTGTTCTTCCCCAGTGTCAGGGAGACTTCTAAATGGAGGGGAGGGAGGCGCAAGTTGGATTGTGGCTGAAAAACTGGTTGGAATTTTTTTATCTGCACCTGAGGCATCCAAAGACTCAAAGAAACACGAAGTTAGTTCATTTCGGACAGAGCTGATACTGTGTTTTTGTCTTTGTGTCCCCACCCTCAGTACTCAACCAATTATACGCTAGTGAAACCCAAGAAGAATGTAACAGAAAACCTAACAGGAGTGGAAAACGTAACTGAAGAAACCACCACACCGTTGAAGGTAAGAAGGGTGGGTTGTGCTCTGTAAGACAGCATATCCATTTGGATGTGTGATTTGAAAACTGGAGAATGTTAGGCTTTCATAATTTTTCAGGTTTCTAGCCCTGGTGATGGTGAAGGCTCTGTATTAGAGGGCAGCATCTGCTTGAAGCAGCAAAGAATTGGATGGGGGAGGAATGGTGCAGGTTCATGAGTAAAAGACGTCCCTCTCTACTTGGCCCTCCCTGCTTCCTGGGCTTGGTGCTCCAGTCCTTCCTACCAACCCCACTGGCCACCTTAGTGAGGGAACCTGGGTTTGTTTTATGTATGCCTTACCCTGTAGTGTGCAATCCAAGCTGCTTGCCTGAACTCTGCAGGATTTTCCCTCATGGGACATCTTGTGTTCATCCTGTTCTGTGTTTGTGGGCTTGGGAATCACCTGCCCCACTGCTTGTTAGTCCCTTTGTTGCCACTGCCACTCTCTGCTGCCGCTGTGCCTTGCTCTGGCTTGGGGCAGGATGCCGCCAGGCTCTCCCCCAGCATAAAGCTGGGAGAAGCATTCCCTTCTGAAAAGCACTTGCTGGGTCTCTTTTTCCCGTGGCCCAGGGAGTTGTCGTGAAAGGGTACAGTAATGGCGTTACCTGTGGGTGAGGCAGCAGCTTGTGCTGTTATGCCTCAATCGGTGGTGCCACAGACAGAGGCGATGATTAAATTCATGAGTCACCCTATAACTGAAGCTCTCAGGGCGACATAATAACATCAAATACAGTAAACCAATGGTAAAACACATTGAAATGTTTAAAAAAATATTTTGAAAGCAGCAACAATAATTGAGATAAATATCCAAACAGCTAAAACATTGGAAAAGACTATTTTAAAACACAGCACTATTTATTTATTTATTCATGCATTTATTTATTTGATTTATTTATTAAATTTATTTTATTGTACTCTGGGCGATGTATAAAGTATATAATAAAACCGTTTAAAACAATAAAATTCTACAGTAAAAACATTTTCTAAAATTCCCTAACCCACCCCAAATACCTACCTGAACAACCATGTTTTTAATGTGTGGCGGAAGCTCATGAAAGAGGGGGCATGGCGGAGTTCCCTAGGGAGGGAGTTCCACAGCGTGGGGGCCACCACAGAAAAGGCCCTCTCCCTTGTTCCCACCAGTGTAGCTGTCCTGGCTGATGGGACAAAGAGAAGGCCAACCGAGGCTGATCTTGTTAAGTGGCCTGTCTGGTGTTGCTGGAGGCACTCCTTAAGGTAGGCTGGGCCGGAACCATATAGAGTTTTAAAGGTCAAACCCAACACCTTGAATTTGGCCCCGAAAACAACTGGCAACCAGTGCATCTCCTTCAGCACTGGAGTGATGTGATCTCGCTGGCGGCTGCCTTTAATCAGGCGAGCCACCACGTTCTGTACCAGCTGCAGCTTCTGAACCGTCTTCAAGGGTAACCCCACGTAGAGCGCATTATAGTAGTCTAAACGAGAGGAGACCAGGGCATGTACTACCGATGGGAGCAGATGGTGGGAAGGAAGGGGCGCAGCTGCTGTATCAGATGGAGTTGATACAGTGCTGTCCGGCTCACAGCTGACACCTGAGCCTCCATGGACAGCTGGGAGTCCAAAATGACCCCCAGGCTGCGGACCTGGTCTTTCAAGGGTAGCCGTTCCCCATTCAACACCAGGTCAACATCCCTCAGCCTCCTTGTCTCCCACCAAAAATACCTCAGTCTTGTTAGGGTTCAGCTTCAGCTTATTCCTCCCCATCCAGCCACTTACCGTCTCCAGACATTTGGACAGGGATTCTACGGCCAGCTTTGGTGAAGATTTGAACGAGAGGTAGAGCTGCATGTCATCCGCATATTGATGACACCGCACCCCAGACCTCCTGATGATAGTCCCCAGCAGCTTCACATAGATGTTAAATAGCATCGGGGAGAGGATGGAACCCTGTGGCACCCCTCAAGTGAACGGCCACGGGTCCAAAACCTCCTCTCCCAGTGCTACCCTCTGGTACCTGCTGGAGAGGAAGGACCGGAATCACCGCAGTATGGTGTCTCCAATGCTCAACCCCTCCAGGCGGTCTAGGAGGATACTGTGGTCAACGGTATCAAAAGCCGCTGAGAGGTCGAGGAGAACAAGGAAGGAGCATTCACCCCTATCCAGAGCCCTCCTCATATCATCCACCAAGGCGACCAAGGCTGTTTCTGTCCCATGCCCAGGCCTGAAGCCTGACTGAAATGGGTCTAGACATTCGGCTTCTTCCAAGTGTGCCTTCAACTGCTCAATCACCTTGCCCAAAAATAGCAGATTTGAGACTGGGCGAAAGTTGTTCAGAACTTGGGGATCGAAGGAGGGCTTCTTAAACAGATCATTGCAAGTAAAACAAGTAGCAGTTAAAAAATCTAAGCCTGGGTGAATAAAAGAAGTCTTTGTCTGGCACTTAAAAGTCGACAAAGTAGGCGCCAGGTAGAGAGGGCGTGCCACAACTTGAGGGCCACCACAGGACAGGGCTGCTCACAAATAGCCACCCACTGAATATCGGTGTGTGTGGAGACATGGAGCAGGGCCTCAGATGATGATCTTGTGGCATGGGCAGGAACATAGGGAAAGAGAGAGCTGGGAGAAGCCAGTAGTTCGGGACAGTAGTTGTTGCTCTCTCCAGGTTTGGGGCTGACTCTGAGAAACGCTGTGGTGGTGATGGTGGTAGGGGTGGGATAGGTGGGTGAGGAAAGCGGGGGACAGGTGCTGGGTGCTGACCTGGTCATCTTGGAGGTAGGGCACGGTGCCACTCTAGTGAAGAACTAAAAAAAACACCCTTCTCCTAATTGCTGCATATCTGAGCCAAATGGCAAATGGTTGGTTTGCTCTAATCTCGAGGCTGTGGGTTACTTTGTAGAGATAGCTGCCCTGGGGGTAGGAAACTGTCCATCACTTTTCAGCTCTCAGATTACTTTTTGAATGAAGCTTTGTGTGTGTGTGTGTGTGTGTGTGTGTGTGCAGGTTTACATATGTGTATATAATGTGTATATAGGATGTTGATCTCTCCCTCCCTGTTTCCTTAGATCCCCATTGGTGCTGAGGTTGAGGGGATGAACATCCTGGGCTTGGTGGTCTTTGCCATCGTCTTTGGGATTGCTCTGCGGAAACTCGGGCCTGAGGGCGAGAACCTGATCAAGTTCTTCAACTCCTTCAATGAAGCCACCATGGTGCTGGTCTCCTGGATCATGTGGTAAGGGGGTCATCCAGTCCGCATCTCTCGGGGGTGGGGGGTCATGACAGAGACGCAAAATGGGGAGGCTGGTAGCTGGACTTTTAAGAAGTCAACTGTACATCCCTCTGAACCAGTGGCCAGGGCTTTGTGTACTCTACACTCACCTATTTGTTTTTCTTTCAAATTTCTGTGCTGAGGCAACAGTGTCTGCTCCAGTGAAAGCTGAATTCTAAGACCTGTGTACGTTATACAAATCAACCGCGTGACTTTTTTTTTTGCTGTGCATCATTTGTTCTGGTTTGCTATTCATTAAAGCCTTGCCCCCTGGCAACTGGAACACTTCTGACTTCTGAAATGTTACCATGTCTTGCCCACAACCATAATGGCAAGAAACTTGGGGGTTTGTTTATTTTATCCTCGCAACAACCTGCAGGGTAAGTTAGGCTGTGAGAGTTGGTGACTGGCCCAGGGTCACCTGGTGAGCATTGGCTGCGTGGAGATCTAAACCTGGTCCTAGCCTGGTACTCTAACCACTATACAACACTGTACTCCATTCTGCACTTATTCTGTGCTCTTTCAGAATTGTTGACGTGGGTACAATTCGGGTAGTAACACTGCTTAGCAGAGATGGAGCCAAGCCAAGGGGAGTCTCCAGCCCTCTCTTGCTTGCTGTCCTGGCTCAGGGGCCGCTGTCCTACTTTGCTTATTTCCTTCTTCCGTCCTTCTAGGTATGCCCCCTTGGGTATCATGTTCCTGGTTGCTGGCAAGATCGTGGAGATGGAGGATGTGGTGGTCCTTTTCACCAGCCTGGGCAAGTACATCTGCTGCTGCCTGGTGGGCCATGCCATCCACGGCCTGATCGTCCTGCCAGTCATCTACTTCATCTTCACCCGCAGGAACCCATACCGCTTCCTTTGGGGCATCTTCACAGCCCTGGCCACCGCCTTCGGCACCTCCTCCAGGTACTGAGAGGCTTCTTGTAGCAGCAGAGAGCCAGGGGGGTGGGGGGCTTAGGGGGACTTCTGTCGGAGAGCCAGAGCGGGGATCTGCTTGGCCGGAGTGTGCTTCTTAACAGGAAGCAGCAAGGTTACTGTGGTGCCTTTTTGAATCCCCTTGTTTCTCAGTAATTCTGTTGTGAACCTTCCGTGTTGGAACTGGGAGGGTTGGGTTGGATTGTGCCTGTGGGCTGGTCCTGAAGCACTCGCTGCCCGTGTCCTGACCTGCCTCCTCTTCCTCCTCCACACAGCTCCGCCACCCTGCCGCTGATGATGAGATGCGTCGAGGAAGAGAATGGTGTCTCCAAGCACATCAGCCGCTTCATCCTGCCCATCGGGGCCACCGTCAACATGGACGGGGCTGCCCTCTTCCAGTGCGTGGCTGCCGTCTTCATCGCCCAGCTCAACAACTTTCCTCTCAACTTCATCCAAGTCATCACCATCCTGTGAGTGTTTAGACCTCCCGCTCCCCCCTCTGGTTACACAAATTGCCATGTTGGGTGAGGCCAAAGGTGCATCCAGCCTGCACAACTTGTTTCCTTTCCCCAGTTGAGCATAGCCCAACAGTCATCTACAGTAGCTCACTGGGGCCTTGATAGGCTGCCTGACTCTGCTGCTTGCCTGGGATTTTGCCAGGCCCCGTGTGCGTGTGTGCGCGTGCGTGTGTGTGCGCGTGCGTGTGCGTGTGCGCGTGCGTGTGCGTGTGTGCGCGCGTGCGTGTGTGCGCGCGCGCGTGTGTGCGCGCGCGCGTGTGTGCGCGCGCGCGTGTGTGCGCGCGTGCGTGTGTGCGCGCGTGCGTGTGTGTGCGCGCGCGTGCTTTGTGGTCTCCCCCTCAGTGTTCAACATGTGCTGCTTGAGCATCCACATCCTTGAAATCAGGGGTGCAGAATCTCAGGCCTGGGGCCACATCTGGCCCTCTGGGGGTCTCAGTCTGGCCCTCCGGGGTTCTCCAGAAGGTCATGCCACCTTCCCCTGGCTCCCCCCTTTTTCCTCCCCCACTGTTCGGGGGTTCCCCAGCTTTTGTGCAGTGTTCCCCCCATTCTGAAAGGCTGATATGCTTCTCCTAAGACTTAGCAACTGGCAGGAAGAGCTTTAAGCTGAAATGTGCAGGTGTTTTGGGCCCTGTTTGCCTTTGGCCCCACCTGCAGCTGGATCACAGCCCTTGAGAGGTTGTCCGAAATGGAATTCGACCTCTGGATTGGAAGAGGTTCTGCACCTCTGCTCTAAATGCTCACCAGACATTTTTGCCAACCCAGCCACCTGGTCTGCCTCATGTGGACTTTGCATCCTTTCTGGAGGAAGAGATTATTTGTGCACGTCCTTCATGTTGCATAAAGACAATAGGCTGATTGTCCTCTTCTTGAGTCTTTGGGAAGAAGTGGGAACCTGGTTGCTGGCAGAAAACAGTTTCCAGAGTGATCAGAACAGAACCTTAGAGGGGGCTGCTTGGTACAGAGTGCTTGGATGCCTCTGGGCCATAAAGTTGCTACTCCACCTGCCCAGCCTGGCCAAAATGGGGCAGTTGTCAGCACTGGGCAGGCCACAGTGCTGTGGCTAGCAGGCTTTGTTTGTCTTGGTGTGTCCTACATTGTGCTGGCCTCATATGACCAAGTAAACTACTAGATCTCTCCTCTCCTACCCCCAGTGCACTGCACCCTGCATGGGCCTGTTGGCCTAATCTAAGCCCTTGCTTTAGTGGGATATAATTCTGCTAGGGGGAATGGGGTCATGAGGTTGCTTCAAGAACAAAGGGAGGATTCATTCCAGGATGTCAGCTTGGGCCACACAGAAGGGATGGTGCAGGGGAGAGGAGATCTTAAAAAATTCAGTGAACAACAGGTCAGTGTGGACTGCTGAAGCAGCCAACTAGGTAGAGCTTTAAGGAATGCCCACAGTGGAAGCTGCATGGCTGAGCTGAGCTGGGTTCCACAAGCTGCCTCAGCAGAAGCTCTCTGGGTCTGTCTTAGGGGCTAGAAGCTTTGGAACAAAACCCGAGATTTTTTCAGGATAGTGGGTTCTGCATCCTGCACAAAACTCTGACATTGCTCAGGGCTTGGTACTGCATGGCCAGAATCTCTTCATAGTCTCCTGCAAATTCTTTCTTTGTCTCGCCTCACACTCAACATTCCACCCCTCTGCCCTATTTCTGCCCAACACATTCTACCCCCTTTACTGTCTTACACATCACTACCATGTCAGTACCCAGGTCCTACAAATAAGCAAAGGAAACTGCAACTGGACTAAATTGTTGGGCATCAATACAAATGTTCCTCTACAACAGTATGATTTTAATACTGTAGAATTTTGAGAGGTTGTTGGCTGGTGGTTAGTGAAGCTTTACATTTCCCCCTCTGTCTGGAGGAGGACCCCGCAGCCGGCACAGAGCCCAGAGCATCAGCTTTGTTGGAGGCAGGCTTCTGGTCCTCATGTGTGTGGGGATATGTTGAGCAGGCTCAAAATTCTAAGGGCTGAAACCTGGTGCCCAGCATAACGACCTGGGCCTTTAGTCATAATCTTTGCCCAGCTACTCCTAACTGTCTTTTGCTCTTCTTATCCTCTTCCCACTCTGTTCCTTCCCCATTAAAATCTTGTTAAAACTCCAGTATCTAGTTTGGAATAAAATGGAATAAAACTAGCTTGTTGAAGTAGATAGAAGAGACTTTCCTTGGCACAGGATTTCCCTTTTTCTTTTTTGAATGTGCAGAGACAGTTTTTTTTTTCCTAAACGCAATTATGAATAAACTATTTCTCAGTTCCAGGAGGTCAGCCTGTTCCTTCAGGCCTCGAGGGGCTTAATCATCAACCTCAACAGGGGCCCTTTAACTAGAAAATGCGCAGTCAGAGAAGTGCTTGCTTGGTCAGAAGGAGCTACCAGAAAGGGGGGGTGGGGGGAGGTGCTGCTGGTGTCCTCTGCTTGGGATGAACATAGGATGACAAAGGGGGTGGATTTGCTCCAAGCTGGTCATCTGTCTGTGTTTGCTCATCTGTCTTGGGTTGAAAGTATAGTTTCCCCTTCCAGTGATCCAACCCTGCATTCCGCTTGACCACATTCCGATCTGGTTTGTGTGTCACACTTGGCTGCAGGAGTATGTGCCACAGATGTGACAAGCTCCTTTGGACTCTCAGAGGAGTTTCAAAAGCTGTCTTGTCCTTGAGTGCTGTCCGAAGCATGAGCAACTGTGTTTTGTTTTTTTTTAGGGCAGCCATGTTTTTAGGGGTGCCAAGGAAGCAGCACATGAGCCATGCCCTGGTGTCCTCTGTCATGTTGCAAAGGACCCTGGGAAGTGCCACTTGGATTACATGGCATCGCCTCCCTCAGCGGAAGAACCTCTTGGTGTCTTCCGTTTGTGCACGGGAGATGAGTAGGCCCGACTGCTGTTCAACGGGCGGGGAGTGGAGGGGGAGCATACGTAAGACAAGAGAGAGAAATGACAGTGCCTCCAAAATAGCTCTTTGGATCTCAGCCAGTGCGAGTTTTGACATCTATTCAGCATGGCTGGCTGGAGGATGCTGGGAGTTGTAGTACAACACATCAGGAGGTTACTAGGTTAGGGAAGGCTGAGTTACAGTCTGAGTAAGTGAAATGAAGACTCCTACGGGCAGGGGTGCAAAAGCCCGGGTGCTCAGTTGCTTCTGGGAGCTAAAAACGAGCTAGTCAGTGAAGAGGCCAGAAAGCAGGCTCCCCCGCGGCCCCGTGCATATTGCTTGGCCACCTCAAGGAAGGGCTCCCAAGTTGGAGATGATGCTTTCTTAGGAAGCTTGAGCCCTGACCCCTGTCCATTAAGCTCTGCCTGGAAGAAAGGTTGATGGGGAAAGACCAGAAGCAGACTGTTCCTCTCCCTGGCTGTGATGATGTGTGTGCGCCCTGGCACAATTGCATCTCTGCTTTCCCTCCTTCCAAGCTGGCTCCTGCAAAATCTATATGGCTCTTAAATTTTGCAAAAGGAAAGTTTGCCTCTCTAACTACTGGCTGGGCCAACCAATGTTTTTAAAATGTGAGGCTCGAGTGGGGGACTTGGTCTTAATCTGTAGATATGGCACATACAAGCCTCTTTGAAAGTGAGCATTACAAATGGATTGCAAGCCAAGAACTTGGGCAACCATCTCTGATCTGTCCACTTCCCACCCACAGTGTCACTGCAACAGCGTCCAGCGTTGGAGCTGCCGGGATTCCTGCGGGGGGTGTCCTCACCCTTGCCATCATCTTGGAAGCTGTGGGGCTGCCCACCAACGACATCTCCCTCATTTTGGCAGTGGATTGGCTTGTGTAAGTATCGGGTGGAAAGATGGGGCCAAGATCAAGGGAGATGTCTGTGATCAGGAGCAACAGATGATTCTCCAAGACCAGGCTCTGCTAGCTCCCCTCCCCATCTGCTTCTGTTGTCCACTTGGGGGCTGCGGAACAAGGGAATCGTGCAAATGGCCCCAGGCTCCACAGGGAAGCAGAAACTGTTGCAGGGACACACCTAGGAAGAAGGGGCTGGGGGATACTCTTTGCTGACCCCCAAATATGGTAGCTAACTTGAGCACGCTCCGGGAGAGAGCGCAGGACAGGAAGGCCTGGCGTGCTATGGTCCATGGGGTCACGAAGAGTCGGACACGACTGAATGACTGAACAACAACAACAACAACAACAACAAAATATGGTAGCTAGTTGTACCCTCTGCAACTCTTCACTGAGTCCACCAAGGAAAGGGTTTTTTTGAGAGGAGCACACGTCATGCCTCCCCATATTTCCTGTGTTAATATATAAAGCCACCTTATACCAAGTCGGGCCATCGGCCTATGTAGCCCAGTACTCTGACTAGCAGCAGTGGCTCTCCAAAGATTCTGGCAGGGACCTTTCCAGCATTGCTCCCGAGATCCTTTGATGCAGCGATTCAGGGAACTGAACCTCGGACATTCTAGTAGCCATCCCGGGGCTCTACGAGTGAGCTATGCTTTCTGCCTCAGTCGTAGAACAGACTGGGGAAGAACCAGGGAGGCCTCTCCTCCCTCTCGCCTTCAAGCTGCCCTCCAGGTGCCTGATTTGTACACGGTGGTGTTTTTTTAATGTAATGAGTGGGCTGCTTTTGTTCAACAGGCTTGTCCGGTGTGGCTGGATGGGTTGGGTGTGCTACCTGCACGGAGGGGTCCCTGGGAGCATGGGAGTAAAGGTTAAGGCAGCTGAGATTCCACTCTTGAGTGGGGCACTTCCTCTTTTTATTGTGGGAGGGAAACTGCAAACAGCATAACACAAGAGTTCTGCTGGATCCAACAAAAGGCCCATCGAGTTCAGCATCCTGTTTCCAGCAGCAGGTCAGCCAGATGCCTCTGTGTTCATAAGCAGCGCACCAAAGTCCCTGCCTTCCCGTTGTCCCCAGCATCTGGTTCTCAAAGGTAGACTCAGGGAGGCTCCATTTTGTTCATGTGGGTAATTGTTGATTTCTTTGAACACATGAAGGAAGGAAGGAAGAAAAGAAAGAAAGACTTTTTATCCTGCTTCTCAGCCAAAGAAGGTTCCCACATCAGCTAAGCAAAAACGACTGTCCCTCTCTGCAGGCTTACAATTGAAAAAGATGCAACACACAAGGGAAAAGGGATGGGGAGGGAAGAGAAAATAACTAGGCAGACTGTCAACAGGGTTGGTGGAATGGCTGTGCTTCCCCTCTCATCTCCAGTCCAACTGCTCCCTTTTCCTGCTCTGGTCTGCCTCACTCCTCCTTCCTCAGGCAGCCTCAGTCATTGCTCCTTTTCCTCTCATTTCAGGGACCGCACCTGCACTGTCCTGAATGTGGAGGGTGATGCCTTTGGCGCAGGACTCCTGCAGGTGTACACCGAAAAAACAATGGGCAAGGCAGAGGCCGAAGAGCTGGTGGAGGTCAAGAATGCCCTGGATGGTAGCGACAGAGTGAGGCTCGAGGAGGGGTCCCTGCTGATCAAGAGAGACAGTTCTGCCCTCTTGGAAGGCATCAATTCTTATGAAAAAGAATCCGTGATGTAACAGCGGATTCTCTTCCTAGGAAGAGAAGAGAGTGGACTTCTTGGGAGATTCCCCCCCTTTTGTTAACATTAGAGTTGTTTTTAAGGGCAGCACTCGGATGTGGTCTGACCTCTGAGACTTGAATCTCTCATAAGAAGGGGCTGTTGGTTTGGTAATGGGAACTTTTCAACTGAGACCCTGCTAAGCACACCCCTTTCAACCTTTTAATGTCCAGTTGCTCATTCTTCGCACAGTGCTTTTGAACTTAAAAACATTTCTGTTAAATGACAAGTGCTTGGGGGCCCAATCCTGACTGTCAATGCTCCCTTTCACCCAGAAAGTTTGGCCTCCATGGAGAGGGGTTGTGATGGTGGCTATAGTTATTTAGTGGCAGGAGAAAAGGCACTGTGTATATTTTCAGGGGCACTCAATTTTGAACTTTCCAGGCTGAACTCTACGTTTTTAATTCACAACACAACAATTCGCAGCAGCTTCCCTGGAGTTGCCTTAAATGCTCCTTTCCCTCTTGTGGACCTTCAGCTGTCTTTGCTACTTTTATTTTATTTTCAACATATTTTGGACCAAGCAAGCAGAAAGAAGAGCCTCCAGGTTTTCCCCATGTCTAGCGTTTTTTGTCTCCCTCCTTCCCACTGCTACCTTTGCACTCCTATTTCCGTTCTCCTGTTCGTTGCTTCAGTGGAGAGGAGGCTCCGTGGGTCAGATCTGAAACCCAGAATGTCTCTGTGAAGATGCCTCCAGAATACCAGATCTTAAGCACGGCTTGTCAGGCAGCAAACAACTCTTGGCAAACCAGTAACTTGGCGGAGTAGGGAAGAGACTTTTCCCTTCCACGTCTTCTTACACTGCCCACATCTCTTAGAATCCATGTCCCCGGTTGTGCCTCTGGGACTTCCATGACTGCTATTGCAGCCAACTTATATCAGGTGTTTAAAACCCATGTCCCTCTTCCCCCACCCTCCTAGGTTGGGCATGGATGCACATATGTGGTGGTACTTCATGGTTGTCTTGAAGTGGCAGTTCCCAGTTGCACCAGCTGATATATAATTTAATTTCTTTCTGGAACTTAAATGTGTGAATGATTTCTGCATATTGGATTTGGGTGGTTGGGGGGCAGAGATGGGAGCAGCTCTTACTCTAAGAATCTGAGATAGTCTTGGGCTCTGTTCCCCTGCAGAGTCTTGTGCTGCTGCAGCTGGGCAGACATTGGACTTGCAAGAGGGGGCTGTGACTCCTGGACCAAATTTAGACCGTGGTCTGCCCTGCCCTAAGCTCTAGCATACATTGCAACAGACATTTCAGGTGGCAGGGAGGAAATCACCTACTCAAGAGGTGTGTGTATACAGGGGCAACCCACCGGGGCCCGCTTTCCTCCTCACGGTGGCTCCTCAGCAGATCAGATTTCTGACCAGGCTCTTGCTGTATCCTCACAGATAACTTACACTGCCTTAAGCAAATCGTGCATATGGGTGCATGTAAACACACAGCGTCATAGGGTTTCACCAGCACCAGGCAGTTGGAGACACCCACCAGCCCTGTATTCTTCTCTGACCAGTGAACAGTTCCCTGAACAGCGGAAAGTTGTGCATGTTCTCTGCGGTCTCTTGAGCCAGGAGAACTAGGAAGGTTGTTTGGCTCTTTGCAGCTGAGAATCCCCCAAATGTGTTGGATTCTACCCTGCCAGATCTACTTCATAGTCCGTCGCATTTAGAGTGTGTAGGATGGAATCTGGCTGCAAGGGCTCATGGCCTGTGCATAACCATCTGTAGCATTCCTGTGGAGATGTTTTGCAGTCTTTTTTTTTTTTTTTTTAAGAAGCCTCTAAAAATTCAAAACTGCTAAATCTGACTTTGGATCTTGTACTTCAGAACCTATAGATGAGTTGGGCACAGAGTCTCCTGTCTGGCTTTGCAGGACAGCTTAGCAGGATTTTGTGTCAAAAAGCAAAGAGATGGACTTCGCGTGGGGTCTAGATAAAGGCTAACCACCACAATGGGCAATTTTGGTGGTAACTGACCCTGAGGACGTGATTTTAGAAGTCTAAGTACAGCATCTACAGTAGGGGACCTTTATTTTTTAATGATGTCTTTGGAAACCATTCCAGTACGAAAGCACTTCCTTTAAAAGACTTCTGCTGTTGAATGTGTCACTTGATTAAAATGTTAATGGTGAGAGGCCTGCTTAATCTCAGGTCCCTTATTTTAGTTTTCCTTCTAAAACGTAAAAGAAGTTAGGCAGAGCCAAATGTCTGAAAGTGGCTTGATCTCTGACAGAATTCTGCTCCTCCAGCCACTACCTCACCCTGGCCTTCTTCCCGAGCAGTTCTTGTGATGGTTGGGGAAGGAATCAAGGCTGGGTCCACTCCCCCACAGCATAAAGCTGCACTATGTAAAAGCTGGATTTGTATAAAACATGTAAGCGTATTTGCTTATTAGGCATAATTATACAGTTGCTAGCCACAGTGGGAGGACAGGGGTGTCTGAGAACACAATTCTGCGCCCTGACCACTGGAAGTTTTACTTACACACAAACACACCCTTTCGGGGTTGTGAGATACCGATACAGCAATGAGGACTGGGAACTTGCTCTTTTTAACATGAAAGTCACTGTCCTCCAAACACTCAATTCTGCCTGGGATGTCAAGCTCAACTCTTGTATGGCAGTTTTGCCAGATGCAGGGAATACGCACGCAGCCTTGGTAGTTCGAATGTGTGCAAAGTGCTGGCTAGGGGCCTGGTGTCCCTCCCTTCATGCCAACGGAGCTCCTCGCCCTTTTGCTGGAGAACAGCTTAAATGTTCTTCCGCAGTGTGGAGGCCATTGGCATGAAACAGGATCTCTCTAAATATACATTTGAGCATTGTGAAGCAGGCTTGTTCCAAAGGTTCCCGTGACAACCATCGCCAAGGCAACCTGCCAATTACATCTGCAGGGATCAGAACTCCAGGTGAGGGAAGGAAATGGTGGCTGCTCCTGTGGCAGTGACGTCTTTAGAGGGGCCTGTTTTGGGCACAGGCTGTGCTGCATCAAACCTGGAAGGTGTGAGCTTCAGGGGTCTGATCTTTGCATCAAGCAAGCACAGCTGTGGTTACAGAGAGAGGAAGGTGTAGGAATCTGAGTTGGGAAAGGGACTGGAGGCTGTGTGCACCCCATGGAGTGTGCGGCAGTGTGCGTTGAACTTCCTAAGAATTTTGACTTTCATGAACAAGGTTCTAGCCCTCATGCCTGCAATGATATACTTGAAAGTGAGGAATGGCTGTTGAAATCTCAAGAGCTGGAGGGGTGGCTAGGCTTTTCAGCCACTAGGTGTGGGGATTCATGGTCTTGTCCCCCTCCCGTGACTAGCAAAGCGGAAATGAAAATGGTGCAAAGACCACAAAGCAAACCATGAGAAACACTGCCATTTTCTTTTGCGTGTTTTATGCAAGTTGCAGGGTGTGGCTTTTGATGCGGAATTGCAATTTCTGCACCAAAATTTCAGCAAGTAGGCATCCCTGGCTTTTGATCATAAAAGGGTGACTCCTATGCACGCATACACTCTGCTCATCTTTCTCCTGGTCCATCAGCACCTTAGCCTTGGCCCCAAACTCCCCTTCTGGAACCCTCTCAAAAGCCAGTGACTAGACTACAGTTCGCACACTGAAACAAGTGTGCACAAATGTGATTTGTTTTAGTGCCAATTATCTACCTAATAGGAGATGACATATCCTAATGGGAGATGACAGTTCCTGAATGAAGCTGGCCATTTTAAAAGCCAGGCTTTGGGCAGTTCTTCAAACTGGAAGCTGCAGGCGCAAAAGGGCACTCTGTTTTTTAAACTCTGGTATAGTTAATGCAAAGTTGCTACCTCTTGATTAAGGTACTCGCAGTCACTAAGACCATTTAGCGCATGGAGGGTCGCTAGATCCTAACCTGGAGACCGATACATCACTAACTGTTCTGAGGGAAGGGGAACATGCAATTACTGCATCTTCAGCTGTTTCATGCATGTGGGGAATGCACACTGGCTGCGTCTTTTTCTGTGTGTGGATGCTGTCCTAGAGCTTTACCACCTGAGTTTGGGTCTGGTGCACCTAGGAGCAGCTGCTAGGAGGACTGCCTTCCCAGGGAGGCTGCAGTGCAATCCTACAAGACCTCCTGTGTTCAAGGCACAAGAGCAGGACTGGCAACTTCAGCAGCTGGTTGGGCTACAGCTGTTAGCGGGTGACGGCTTCTTTCCATGCTGTTGAAGCTTCCACCACGGGTCAAGCTCCTGACACAGGAGCAGGCTGGGCTAGTTGGCAACCCCAGGGTGGTGGTGGTGGGGACTGAATTGTGGGTGTACAGCAACAAAGGTGGGATGCAGTTGCAACACTCCCTTTACACTGAAATGGCCACCTCCGGCAAAATGTCCAGTTGCCGCATCATGCAGAATAAAACCAGTGACTGGAAGCACATGAGTGTTTTGTGTTTTCTTCATGAATGTTTATCATTCATCTGCCACTTTCCCTGCAGAAAGTGGCCACGTATAATTTCCCTTCATGGTATCCTGTGCCAGATTCTGTGCAGATTGGTGTGGCTGAGAGCTACAACACCAGTAACCCTGTGATGGGAAGCTGCCTTGTGCCAGGCCAGATGGCCATTGCGTGTAGCCCTGTGTCGTCTCCTCAGAGGCTCAGCCAGCAAAGGGGCTCCCGCTTTGCCTGTTGCTGCCTGATCCTTTCTTAGCTAGAGATGCCAGAGCCGCGCTCTGTGGCTGTCTGCAGGCAAAGCAGGCGCTCTGCCGCTGAGCTTGCTCCCTAGTTCTGTGTTCTTCCAACCTTCTTGCTTGACCACAGTGGCTCCAGCTGTAGCTTCTGCGGCCGGGGGCTGCCTTTGCTCCCTATTGTTACATCAGCTCACCGGCTTGGGCATTCTGTATGTTCCTCACCTCAGGAAAGGAGCACTGCAACCAGCAACAGCGTCTATCCCGGTGTGGTTAGACCTGCCGTGGGTGACTCTCCTACTCAGGGCACCTGGGGCTCTTGAAAGAACCAAACCACTCCCAATGAGCAAAGCGAGGGCACCCATCCGTTACAGGCTGCGCTGGGCCTGAGCTGAGCGCAGGGCAAGCCGCCAACCTGCCTTTTACAACCTGCTGATGCTTGAGCTGAATAGCAGCGTGGGTGCAGCACCTGGGCATTCGCCAGTCCGTGCTCCAAACAAAGAAATGCAGGACTCTGAGCTACACGAAAAACAAGCCTTTGGGGAACAGGACCTCCTGTTCTCTGGGACTTGCCTTAGCTTGCTTTCCTCCCTCCGTCTCTTTCGTGCCTAGAGGCACCTAGTACACAACACGCCCATGCAGGGCTGGGTTTCTAAGAAAGGATAACTGGACAAAGGAAACCACCTGGTGCCCCATGGGCTGTGGGGGAACAGGTTTGGTGCTTTTCCCCCTTGGGAGCCAACATCTTTGTTCACCACAAGGGGAGGGCCTGGCTGCGTGGCTGAGCGTGCACTTTGCCTGTAGAAGATCTCTGGCATCCACAGTGCAAGTGTCTCTGATAGCAGGGCAGAGAGAGACCTGCCGGAGGCCTTGGAGATCTAGTGCCAGTCCAGGTACAGTGCTGTCTACAGGGCACAAGGGTTTCACCCAGTATATGCCACATTCCCAACGGTTTTCTCTAGCTATCCATGCCCATTTCCTAGAATGCATTAGAGGGGATTGAAAAAATTTTAAGCCACCCTGAGTGCACATACAATAGGTTCAGAGGCAGACGTATAATAAATACATCCTTCCAGGATATATTTCGTTTGCCTCTAGCACAGCCTTACCCAAGGCTGGGGAAGGCTGCTTTAGCTGTTGTATGAGAGCCAGACTGAAACTTGGTTTAAATGGTTGATTTGAGTTAAAATGCCTGGCACCAAAATAAAGGAAGAGCTAATGTGGCAACCCTTGCAAAATCATGTGGCAATCCTTGCCAGCGAAGACCAATCATAAAGAGTTTTTCATTTCACTTATGGGTGGCCCAATCTTATGCAAGGAAATCCCAGAGGCCAATGGGGCTAACTCCCAAGCTAAATTAATCCTCCCCACCATGTGGCACTGTGTACATTTCCAATCCATGTGCAGTGCTTTAGCAGCTGTGCAGCCCTTCCTAGCAGTGACGTGAAGTAACGGGGTTGGGGAAGAGAGAAAATTACAGGCACTGGGCCTTCCAGCTCAGAGAATGAGATTTCCTGACCATGATGAAACCTGGTCTCTCAGTTTAGAAATTGGGTCTCACCAAAAGACTGCAGTCTGGTGCAGATTCTGGACACAGCTGCGAAGCAAGAAGTGAGTGACGTTTGTAGGTTCAATATTCCAGTTTCAGGGCATTGTTCTTCGAAAGGTGTTTGATGGCAACTGTTGCTGCCCTCTGCTGGCAAGAACATGATTGTTGTTCAGTCGTTCAGTTGTGTCCGACTCTTCGTGACCCCATGGGCCATAGCACGCCAGGCCTTCCTGTCCTGCGCTCTCTCCCGGAGCGTGCTCAAGTTCATATTCATTGCATCGGTGATGCTATCTAGCCATCTCATCCTCTGCCGTCCCCTTCTCCTGTTGCCTTCGCTCTTTCCCAGTATCAGGGTCTTTTCCAGAGAGTTTTCTCTTCGCGTTAGGTGGCCAAAATATTTGAGCTTCAGCTTCAGTATCTGTCCTTCCAATGAGCGCTCCAGGTTGATTTCCTTTAGGATGGACTGATTTGACCTCCTTGCAGTCCAGGGGACTCGTAAGAGTCTTCTCCAGCACCACAGTTTGAAAGCATCCATTCTTCGGCACTCAGCCTTCCTTATAGTCCAGCTCTCACAGCCATACGTTACTACTGGGAAAACCATAGCTTTGATTAGACGGACCTTTGTCGGCAAGGTGATGTCTCTGCTTCTTACTATGCTGTCTAGGTTTGCCATAGCTTTCCTCCCAAGGAGCAAGCATCTTTTAATTTCATGGCTACAGTCACCGTCTGCGGTGATCTTGGAGCCCAAGAAAATAAAATCTGTCACAGCTTCCATTTCTTCCCCTTCTATATGCCAAGAAGTGATGGGGCCAGATGCCATGATCTTCGTTTTTTTTAATGTTGAGTTTCAAACCAGCTTTTGCACTCTCCTCTTTCACCCTCAACAAGAGGCTCTTTAGATCCTCTTCGCTTTCTGCCATTACGGTGGTATCGTCTGCGTATCGGAGGTTGTTGATAATTCTCCCGGCAATCTTAATTCCGACCTGTGATTCATCCAACCCGGCGTTTCTCATGATGTACTCTGCATATAAGTTAAATAAGCACGGTGACAATATACAGCCTTCTCGTACTCCTTTCCCAATTTTGAACCAATCGGTTGTTCCACATCTGGTTCTTACTGTTGCTTCTTGACCCTTGTACAGGTTTCTCAGGAGACAGGTAAGGTGGTCTGGTACTCCCATCTCTTTCAGAATTTGCCACAGTTTGTTGTGATCCACACAATCCAAGGCTTTAGCATAGTCAATGAAGCAGAAATAGACGTTTTTCTGGCATTCGCTTGCTTTCTCCATGATCCAGCGAATGTTGGCGATTTGATCTCTAGTTCCTCTGCCTCTTCGAAACCCAGCTTGTACTTCCGGTAGTTCTCGGTTCGCATACTGCTGAAGCCTAGCTTGTAGGATTTTGAGCATCACCTTGCTGGCATGTGAAATGAGCGCAATTGTGCGGTAGTTTGAACACTCTTTGGTGTTGCTCTTCTTTGGAATTGGAATGTAAACTGACCTTTTCCCGTCTTGCGGCCACTGTTGAGTGTTCCAAATGTGTTGGCATATTGAGTGCTGCACTTTAACAGCATCATCTTTTAGGATCTTAAATAGCTCAGCTGGAATACTGTCATCTCCGCTAGCTTTGTTGTTACTAATGCTTCCTAAGGCCCACATGACTTCACTCTCTAGGATGTCCGGCTCAAGTTCAGTGACCGCACTATCATGGCTATCAGGGACATTAAGATCTTTCCTGTATAGTTCTTCTGTGTATTCTTTCCACCTCCTCTTAATCTCATCTGCTTCTGTTAGGTCCCTGCCTTCTTTGTCCTTTATCATGCCCGTCTTTGCACAAAACGTTCCCTTGAGATCTCCGATTTTCTTGAAGAGATCTCTAGTCTTTCCCATTCTGTTGTTTTCCTCCATTTCTTTGCATTGTTCATTTAAGAAGGCCTTCTTGTCTCTCCTTGCTATTCTCTGGAATTCTGCATTCAGTTGGATATATCTTCCCCTTTCTCCCTTGCTTTTCGCTTCCCTTCTTTCCTCAGCTACTTGTAAAGCCTCATCAGACAGCCACTTTGCTTTCTTGCATTTCTTTTTCTTTGGGATGGATTGAGTTGCTGCCTCCTGAACAATGTTACGGACCTCCATCCATAGTTCCTCAGGCACTCTGTCTATCAGGTCTATTCCCTTAAATCTATTTGTCACCTCCACTGTATATTCATAAGGGATATGATTGGGGTCATACCTGAATGGTTTTGTGGTTTTCCCTACGTTCTTCAATTTTGCAACAAGAAGCTCATGATCTGAGCCACAGTCAGCTCCAGGTCTTGTTTTTACTGACTGTATAGAGCTTCTCCATCTTTGTCTGCAAAGGACATAATCAATCTGATTTCGATATTGACCATCTGGTGATGTCCATGTGTAGAGTCGCCTCTTGTTCTGTTGGAAAAGAGTGTTTGCTATGATCAGCGTGTTCTCTTGGAAAATCTCTATTAGCCTTTGTCCTGCTTCATTTTGTACACCAAGGCCATGCTTGCCTGTTATCCCGGTGATTTCTTGACTTCCTACTTTAGCATTCCAATCCCCTATGATGAAGAGGACATCTTTTTTGGGTGTTAGTTCTAGAAGGTGTTGTAGGTCTTCATAGAACCGATCAACCTCAGCTTCTTCGGCCTCAGTGGTTGGGGCATAGACTTGAATTACTGTGATGCTGAATGGTTTGCCTTGGATTCGTACTGAAATCATTCTATCGTTTTTGAGATTGTACCCCAGTACTGCTTTTCCCATCCTTTTGTTGACTATGAGTGCTACTCCATTTCTTCTAAGGGATTCTTGCCCACAGGAGTAGATATGATGCTCACCTGAATTAAATTCACCCATGCCTGTCCATTTTAGTTCGCTGATTCCCAAGATGTCGATGTTCAGTCTTGCCATCTCATGTTTGACCACCTCCAGCTTACCTTGATTCATTGATCTGACATTCCAGGTTCCTCAACAATATTGTTCTTTACAGCATCGGATTTTCTTTTCACCACCAGACACATCCACAGCTGAGTGTCCTTTTGGCTTTGGCCCAGCCGCTTCACTCTTTCTGGCACTACTTGGAAGTACCCTCTGCTCTTTCCCAGTAGTATATTGGACACCTTCCGACCTGAGGGGCTCATCTTCCGGCGTCATCTCTTTTAGCCTTGTGATACGTTCCATGGGGTTTTCTTGGCAAGAATACTGGAGTGGGTTGCCATTTCCTTCTCCAGTGGACCACATTTTGTCAGAACTCTGTGCCATGACCTGTCCATCTTGGGTGGCCCTGCACGGCATAGCTTATGGCTTCACTGAGTTACGCAAGCCCCTTCGCCACGACAGGCAGTGATCCAGGAAGGGGAAGAACATGATACCACATTGCAAAGATCTGGGTAATGAAATGGATAGAGAGTTTGTAGATCTGCCTCCTCTTGTAACTCTAAGCAGTGACAGTTATCCAAGGATTAGATCTCTGTTCTTACACGTAAACATCTCTTTCATGCACATGTCCCTGTCAGGAACTGAGCCATCGTGCCCCTTGTTCATTCTCATCTCTAACACAGATAAAATCCACTTCCTTTCTAGGCCCATCTGTTTCCTGCACGGGAGAGGAGGTTTCCTTTTCTGCTGGCTTGTTTACAGTGGAGTAATGGTCAATGTTAAAAGTGCAGGTGCTCATCCTGACAGTCCCCAAGGCTACGCCCCCAAGGAAAGTCCAACAATTCAGTAGCATTGTCGATCCATGTCAATAAACCAGTTCTAGCAGTTTTCATCACCAGGAACAGGTATTTTGTAACCTTCATGGATCACTGCCTTGTTGTGGCGAAGGGGCTGGCGTAACTCAGTGAAGCCATAAGCTATGTCGTGCAGGGCCACCCAAGACGGACAGGTCATGGCAGAGAGTTCTGACAAAATGTGGTCCACTGGAGAAGGAAATGGCAACCCACTCCAGTATTCTTGCCAAGAAAACCCCATGGAACGTATCACAAGGCTAAAAGAGATGACGCCGGAAGAGGAGCCCCTCAGGTCGGAAGGTGTCCAATATACTACTGGGGAAGAGCAGAGGGTACTTCCAAGTAGCGCCAGAAAGAGTGAAGTGGCTGGGCCAAAGCTGGGCCAAAGATATCAGCAGATGGTCAATATCGAAATCAGATTGATTATGTACTTTGCAGCCAAAGATGCAGAAGCTCTATACAGTCAGTAAAAAGACCTGGAGCTGACTGTGGCTCAGATCATGAGCTGCTTCTTGCAAAATTTCGGCTGAAATTGAAGAACATAGGGAAAACCACTAAACCATTCAGGTATGACCTCAATCATATCCCTTATGAATATACAGTGGAGGTGACGAATAGATTTAAGGGATTAGACCTGATAGACAGAGTGCCTGAGGAACTATGGACGGAGGTCCGTAACATTGTTCAGGAGGCAGCAACTCAATCCATCCCAAAGAAAAAGAAATGCAAGAAAGCAAAGTGGCTGTCTGGGGAGGCTTTACAAGTAGCTGAGGAAAGAAGGGAAGCAAAAAGCAAGGGAGAAAGGGGAAGATATATCCAACTGAATGCAGAGTTCCAGAGAATAGCAAGGAGAGACAAGAAGGCCTTCTTAAATGAACAATGCAGAGAAATGGAGGAAAACAACAGAATGGGAAAGACTAGAGATCTCTTCAAGAAAATCAGAGATCTCAAGGGAGCGTTTTGTGCAAAGACGGGCATGATAAAGGACAAAGAAGGCAGGGACCTAACAGAAGCAGATGAGATTAAGAAGAGGTGGAAAGAATACACAGAAGAACTATACAGGAAAGATCTTAATGTCCCTGATAGCCATGATAGTGCGGTCACTGAACTTGAGCCGGACATCCTCGAGAGTGAAGTCAAGTGGGCCTTAGGAAGCATTGCTAACAACAAAGCTAGCGGAGATGACAGTATTCGAGCTGAGCTATTTAAGATCCTAAAAGATGATGCTGTTAAAGTGCTGCACTCAATATGCCAACACATTTGGAACACTCAACAGTGGCCACAATACGGGAAAAGGTCAGTTTACATTCCAATTCCAAAGAAGGGCAATACCAAAGAGTGTTCAAACAACTGTACAATTGCGCTCATTTCACATGCCAGCAAGGTGATGCTCAAAATCCTACAAGCTAGGCTTCAGCAGTATGTGAACCGAGAACTACCAGAAGTACAAGCTGGGTTTCGAAGAGGCAGAGGAACTAGAGATCAAATCGCCAACATTCACTGCATCATGGAGAAAGCAAGAGAATTCCAGAAAAACATCTATTTCTGCTTCATTGAGTATGCTAAAGCCTTTGATTGTGTGGATCACAACAAACTGTGGCAAATTCTGAAAGAGATGGGAGTACCAGACCACCTTACCTGTCTCCTGAGAAACCTGTACGAGGGTCAAGAAGCAACAGTAAGAACCGGACATGGAACAACCGATTGGTTCAAAATTGGGAAAGGAGTACGAGAAGGCTGTATATTGTCGCCCTGCTTATTTAACTTATATGCAGAGTACATCATGGGAAATGCCGGGTTGGATGAATCACAGGTCGGAATTAAGATTGCCGGGAGAATGATCAACAACCTCAGATATGCAGACGATACCACCCTAATGGCAGAAAGCGAAGAGGATCTGAAGAGCCTCTTGTTGGGGGTGAAAGAGGAGAGTGCAAAAGCTGGTTTGAAACTCAACATTAAAAAAAAACTAAGATCATGGCATCTGGCCCCATCACTTCCTGGCATATAGAAGGGGAAGAAATGGAAGCAGTGACAGATTTTAGTTTCTTGGGCTCCAAGATCACCGCAGACGGTGACTGTAGCCATGAAATTAAAAGATGCTTGCTCCTTGGGAGGAAAGCTATGGCAAACTTAGACAGCATAGTAAGAAGCAGAGACATCACCTTGCCGACAAAGGTTCGTATAATCAAAGCTATGGTTTTCCCAGTAGCAACGTATGGCTGTGAGAGCTGGACTGTAAGGAAGGCTGAGTGCTGAAGAATTGATGCTTTCGAACTGTGGTGCTGGAGAAGACTCTTACGAGTCCCCTGGACTGCAAGGAGGTCAAATCAGTCCATCCTAAAGGAAATCAAACCTGAGTGCTCATTAGAAGGACAGATACTGAAGCTCAAACTCAAAATTTTGGCCACCTAATGTGAAGAAAAAAGTCACTGGAAAAGACCCTGATGCTGGGAAAGATCGAAGGCAAAAGGAGAAGGGGACAGCAGAGGATGAGATGGCTAGATAGCATCACCGGTGCAATGAATATGAACTTGAGCACACACCGGGAAAGAGCGGAGGACAGGAAGGCCTGGCGTGCTATGGTCCATGGGGTCACGAAGAGTTGGACACGACTTAACGACTGAACAACAACAAAGGGGTCTTAATCGCCCATGCAAGACCAAGCCACTCCAAAAGTCTTTAACAGTGATCGCTCACAGCTACATATTGTTGCTGAGAAAATTCATTCCCTACCACTCTCCGACTACTGTGAAGATTTCAGCTAAGCTCAGAGGGAACAGGGAAGCCTAGGGGGGGGCCAGATGACATCAATGCCCCTGCTAATCCAAAAGTCCTGGGCTCCAACTCGTGTGAGCCCTGGCTTCACTACACCATTGCTTACTTTCTTTTCCTCCACCCAGAGGGCCCTGCTTCCCTCCATCTTGTTGGTATACTAACCTGGAGGGGTGATATGTTTGAGGGGAGGGAGCTTATTTTTAATCTGTGTGTACGACTGGCCAAGAACCGGAGTAAATGTTTCCCTCTAGGATTACTGGCAAGGGCAGAGCATATGCCTTAAAATGGCCTTTAAAAGGTATGTCTGCCCTGGGCCACTGGTTTGCACCTGAGCCATTAGCGTATGCGGAGGTTCTGGTGGTTGACAGGAGAGGAGATCCTGGAAGCCTTGGCGTCTGCCCAGCCCTGAACTATACTACTAGTACAGAACCCATCTACATTTGTACTACACTTGTGTAGAACATTTATACTATAAATGTAGACTGGTTCTATGCCAGTTTAAATGACATGGCATTTCACCCAAGAAGTAATCCTGAAAAAGAATTCTGTAGAAGAGTTAACTATTCCGCTCCCACCCCCTGACTAAAATTCCCGGTTTTCCCTAGGGAGAAGAAAGGAGAAAAGCAGAAAGAAAGACATACATTAAAAGAAATAAAACTGTTGGGGTTAAAGGTGGGTTGGAAAAATCGAAAACTCTGGTTTAAAGAAGTTTTGATGGGGGGAGGGGCATTCAGGAAATGAGTTCAGCTTTCAAGCTGAAGGCCTGCTATAAGCTTAGAACCTTTCCCTCAGGTGAGCCAAGACATGCAGGCTGCCAAGGTGTGGGTGCGAACTGCCACATGTTTTTTTTCCCTTTTGTTTAAAAATTCCTTTGTTTTTGTGACTGGGAACATAAACGCAGTGCTTCTTTAAATTTTACAGCTGCACTGTATATGTGGCTATAAGGAAACAGCCTGTGCAGAGGTGAAGCAAGGTAACCATGTTTGCATGGCAGCTTCCAGTATATGTGCACACAGATGGAAAGGGACAAAGCAGTTTCATCGAGGAACTGGGCACCTTTGCTCCTGCACCAAGTGAGAATTCTGCCACAGGCACTGCGTGGCCTCAGCTGGGCCTGCAATAGCCCTGGCTCTGATGTGGAAGAGCAGGGACCAGCGTGGGCTGAAATCATTCATGCCTGTGGGCCCCAGATATGCATTGTCTGAACATCTGACCCCCGTCATGCCTGGCTTTTCAAGGCATCACTGTAGAGTGGACTGGAACCAAGTAATACTTTGGGCTTCTTTGTTATTTCTTCCTCCTTTAAAGTATTTCTAAATTTCTGATTTTTTTTGGCAACCACTTAATCCAACACCCCCAGAGAGAGTTTATTTTTTAACCTTGATTTTACAACACCGTCCCTTTTCTAAAACAAAACACCAAATGAACTGGAGCCTTGCCAAGCTAAATGTCAGTGGCACAAGGTTTGTTCTCCTTTTTTCTTTTCTTAATTGTACTTGTTTTAAAACACCATTAGTTTTAGGACTGGGGTCACAAAAAGGAGCCCTCCAAGCTAAAGCTATGTGATCTCCCAGTGTTTATCAGGAAGGTGGTAAGGTCACTGCACCATGTATCTCTCAATCCTATGGAGACAGCTGGATTGCACGGGGGGAGGGGGAGGAAATGCATATTTTCATGTCTGCAGTAGCAGAAACAAGCATGGCAAAAGTGGGTAGCCCCCCCTGCTCTCATTCATTCAAGCAGCCTTACATCTAGATTCTGCTTGTTCCATTGGTACCAATGGTCCTTCTGCTCTGCACAAAGTTTGCCAGAGTATGGCTGCAATCCTCAACACAGCTACTTGGGAGTAAATCTCATGGCGGAATACAGTAGAACTTACTTCCAAGTATTCAGGCAGCATGGGGTACAAAGGGCAGAGGCCAGACTGTGACTGAGAAGGTTCCAGGTTCAATCCTTGGTTTCTCCTGCCAGAGGATCCCAGGCACTGAAACATTCTTGGCAGACCACTAAAATGACTCTGGATACTTTTGAAGAAGGCAGTCAATGAATTAAAATGGACATAAATGTGCATACTGCAAGAACTCAATGAACATGCCTCTATGAGGGTGTGGATGGAGAGAGATACTTTCTCACAAGGGTGAGCAAGAACGTGCCAGTGAATAAATAAAGTAGCCCTCCTAGTTAAGAGGAAAAGGCCACTGTGAAGGTTATGGAGCTCCCTTCTGCCTGACCCTCTTCACAAAGGAATTGGAGCTACACATGCAAAGAACTCAAGTGGTAGAACATGCAGTACTCCTTCAGACTGTGAAGGCTAGGGAGAGCTGACATTTTGTAATGCTCCCCTAGATTAAAACAAAGCAAAAACTCCCTGCAAGTAGAAAACTAGCACAATAGGAAATGGATTGAGCAATGACATTTCTCCCTGATGTACTAGTCTTCTTCTTGTAGGGAGTTTCTTTATATGAATGGCCATTCAAAATGGTGTGCCCCTCATAGGCAGCCTGAAACTACCATCCACTGGACCACCCCAGAATGCGACCTCCTCCTTGGAGAAGTGGTCTGGCTTCCGTGGGAGGGAGCAATTGCAGAAAGACAGGACTTTCCAGCATCCCAAGTCTTTGTTCCTTATCAACTATACCTGTTAATGAGAAGGAGAAGGGCACATTTTAATCTGCAATTAATGACTCTATTAGAGCTTACAGCCTTACTTCAAAAGTTGTTTCTCAAAGATTATGCAACCAGTGTTAATCTCAAAAGCGGATTCTTTACCCTTTTGGAGCCCCTGGCAGTAACTTCTGCCTCCTTCTGCTGTGGCTTCCCAGAGGCATCTTGCTGGCCACCATGGTAAACAGGATGCAGGGCCCTTCTTATATTCTTAAGGGGCGCATATCCAATTTTGGGCTTCTCACTTTCTTCTGTAAACCCTGCTTCTGATCCTTGCTTAATCTGCTGTCTGTCTGATCACCTTATCAAAATTCTTCCTGGATAGTTTTGAGGGACGGAGGTGTGCTGAATCCTGAGGGAGGCACACCTTTCGATCACAAAATAATGTGAAGAATGGGAGGAATTCACTTTTGATCCTCCACCCTCTCCCACCCTGCCTACTTTGTGAAAGCTGCTGTGTCTGTTTGCTCTGTTGTATGGCTCCTGCTGAAACAACCAGCTGTCAGCTTCAGAACTTTCTCCCCCCTGAGGTGACACAACAGATTCTCATACTTTTAAAAGGCAACACTGCAGCTCTGTGGAACAACCATCCTCCCAGGCGTTCACTCTTCCAAAGATATCTGTTTGGTATGTAACAGCAAAATGGGACATCCAAGCACAGAGGCAGTCTACCTCTAAATCCCAGCTGCTGGGGGCACAGAACAGGGGGCGGCTGTAACCTTCATGGTCTGCTCGTGGACCTCTCAGAAGCATCTGGCTGGCTGCTGCTGGAAACAGAAAGCTGAGCTAGATGGGCCTTTGGTCTGATCCAGCAAGGCAGTTTTGATACACATTCAATGTTACTACTTTGAAATGTATTCACTGTTGCAATCATCTCCTCCCGGCCCCCCAGTATTGAACAGCTGTTGAGGTACTGGGCTTGTATGCAAGTAGAGTCCAAGAAAGGAAAGATCTTAGCTCTGAGATACTCAAGAATCGTTCCCTGTAAGGCTTGGGCCCTTGTGAACGCTCCTTCAGTTTCCCTTCTTCATGCTCTTCAATGCTGGGTTTGGATATTCTGGGTTTTCAATCACCCCTTCTCCAAACTTCAGCTCCAGGAAGCTCCGGTAATCGTTGGGTGCCAGAGCAAGGAAGCCGGCAAACTGGATGGGGACCAGGGGCTTCAGGAAGTGCTCAGGGAACTCGATGTCCTGCCGATGGTCCATCCACGTGTCCTTAGTCATCACGCCGTTCTTGGGGTAGAAGGGCCAGAGGTCGATGTGCAAGTGATTGCGTTCGCTGTACTGCACTCGGTAGAAGTCCCCCTCGATGGCCTTCTCCCAGACAAAGCCCTTCTCATCCACGATGGAGCCGGACTCTGCATTCCTGAGTAGCTCGCAGTTGGGGATATCCTCGAGGTAGATGCCGAGGTCAACATCATAATCCCATGGGATGATGTCTTGGTAACGGGCCGCCCCAAGAAGCGTTCCCCCTTCCAGCCAGTACCGCACACCAGACGTCTCCAAGATGTTGATGACATATTTGGCAGTTTCCCTCAACGCCTTGAGGCAACAAGGCGGGGTCCAGCGGTTCTGGTAGAGGTATTCTGGCGTGTCATCATGGATGGTGCCAAAGCACCGCGGCGTCTCCTTGCCACATCCGAACCACTGCTGCTTCCCGTCCTCCAGAATCACCCGCTTTATGCCGAAGTCCCGGAAGAGCTGCAGTCGGTTAGACTTGGCAAGGTTGTCGGCCTTCCACTGGTTGTGGGAGGAGGTGAGCAAAGGCTGGTGAAGTGCCGAGAAGGAAATGTCGAGGACCCGGATGGCCCATCCTCGCAGGGATGTCTGCACAAAGAGGGAGGTCAGCAAGGGCTTGGCCAAGGGCATGGAGAGGTTGAAGAGGTCCTTGGTGCGGAGGAGGAGGACGGCCTCCCCCTTCAAGGCTGCACACAACTTGGAGGAAGGAGGAGCTGCCGTGTACTCGGCTGTCCATTCCTGCAGGCTGACCTTGAGGTGCAGGCACTGGAGGGGAGCCAGTGAGTTCACGGGAGCCGCAACCATCGCAGCCTTCCCTCTGCTGCCCTCGAACTCCTCCAACATTTGCTCCAGCTGGGATGTGGAATCCGCCTTCACCCCATCAGGCACCAGTGCCACGTATTCTGTCCTCACGTAGGTCTCAGGCCTGAAGATGAGGGCAGGCTGGTCAGGGGAGGGTTTGAGAAGGACTACCTGGATGTTTGGAGCACTGGGGAGAACCATCGGAGGGTACGGCAAGCGGTCTGCCGCCACCACCACAGGCAGCTCTGGTTTCTGTTTCACGAAAGAGCGCACCACGTCAGGGACATAGTTTTCAAAGTCTTCGAACTCCCTGATGAGGATGGTCACGCCAGGCTTCAGGAGACCAAGCTGCTGATGGGGGCCGGGCTGCACATGGTCCCGGTGACGGTGCAAGACATGCTGTTGCAGCCTTGAAACGTGGTAGAGGATCAGCAGGTTAACGGCTATGGCAACTGCTAGCACACCTTGGCAGAAGGTGATGCGCATTTTGTGAGCACAGGGTGGACGTTAGAGGGCTCCGGTCTCTGGCCCGTGGAGGGTCCCGCAGGTCCAGACTCTGCCATCCAAATTTCGTTCACCTGATAACCGCAGAGAAGAAATGAGAGGAAGATGGTAACTATGGTGCTTGGATTTGCAGGCTACTGGAACAGTTTAAAATCTGGCCCGGGAATCTCAGAAGAGGAAAGCACTATATTCTAGTCTACCTCCCTGCCTCTAGGAAAGACCATATTCCCATCAGCCACAGATCACCCTAAGCTAGTTTCCCAGTCTTCTGACAGCCAAGGCACATTTTTTTTTTACCCAAAATGGTTCCATTTTAGAGTGTGTAATTACCTGCACTCAGAGGGGCCCGTCTCTCTTGTTTCTGCATGAATCACTGAGCGAAGGTATATCTCCTGATTGGGAGGAGACAAGCCTCACACAGCCATTCACCCAGAGACCTTATGGTCAATCTCTTCTGAGAGCTGGTAGTTCTGCTGTGTCTCCCTCTGCACGATGAGTGATCAGTGACCCAATTGCACCTGATGCATATGCTCTTTCCTGCCAGCTCCTCTCAGCATCTGAGGCCTTGCTCCAAATTCCCTAGCCATCTGAGATGCAATGGGCAGTGATGAGGAGCAGGGCTTTCTTGGTGGTAATGCCAGCCTTGTGGAAATACCCTTCCAGGTGAGACCCATCAAGCCCAGATATTTTATGCCTTTAGACATTTGATTAAAACTTGCTTGTTTAAGAAGGCTTACGGGTAAGTATTTTGTTGTTATTGTTCTCTTCTGTTTTGCATGTTATGCTATTGCTGCTCCCTGTTTTATGAATCGCTTTATTATTATTTAATTGATTTGGGGGCTTTTACACTAATTTTTGTCTTTCCATGATTACTGTTTTATGTACAATTGATATATGTGTTTTATATTTGTTAGCTATTTTGGTATTGTAAGTCGACTTAGGTTCCATTTTGAAAAAAGGCAGGGACAGGGTAGTTAAGTTTAAAAAAAAATTTATCCTCCTATCACTGCCAGCAGAACCTGACTGGAAGGAGGCAAGGCCAGCCAGCACAAGTCATGAAGAGAAGCAGTGGGCAGCCTATTCAGTGGGTGAGTATGTAGGAGCCTTTCTTGACTTCATTCACTGATTTCTCACAACACATTTGAGTGCCTCAGAACACCGTTTAGGAATTACTGGTCTAGCAATCCTGATTATGATGTGCAGTGGAGGCTGTGCATCCATTCCGGGAGTTCGGCACTTTGGATGGCTCCTTTAGAGTTCTGGCTGGTTCTGACTGAAACCCAGAATGGATACACAGCCCCAAAGAAATCAGATCCACCAGCCTCCACTGGTGGTGTGCCATGAGCACAAAGCACAAATATTCTTGTATAAAGGATAATAAGGAATCCGTGGCGCAATTACCTCCAGACTCAAGCAAAAGCTACCCAATATATAGAGGGGCTATAGCACAGGGGTAGAATGCATGCTTTGCTTGCTGAAGGTCTCAGGTTAAGTCAGGGGTCCCCAATCTCTTTGGGTTAGTGGGCACATTTGGAATGCTGAGTGTGTCATGGGTGCTCTCACAAAATGGCTCCCATAGGGGGGCTTGCCCATGCATAAAATGGCTGCCATGGTGGACATGGCTAGTCACAAAACACTCATTTCCTAGAAGGCAACTGGTAAGACTAAAAGAAGGTAACTTGCCCAAGAACAAGGCAGAGGTGGGGCCTGAGCTACCAAACACAAAACCACTCTTTGAAACCCAAATAAAGATGGTGCTGGAAGGCAGCCCTTTGCTTTACAGCATGCCAGCCTCCCCGTTTAAAAAAAAAAAAAAAGTTAAGAAATAAAATTAAAATCTGGACAATGCAGGGAGTCTAGTGGACGCCAAAGAGGTCTCTGTGGGCACATTGGTGCCTCCAGAGTTAAAGGATCTCAGGTGGTGGGAGCGGTTCCTGCTGGAGACCTTGGAGAGGTGCAGCTGGTCAGAGGAGGCAATGCTGACCTAGATGGACCAGTGGTCTGACGCTGTGTCAGGCTGCTTCAGGTGCTCATGTGCCCTGGCACGAAATGGATGCATCCGACTCTCAGGATGGAGCAAAGCTAAATTCCACAGCCAGACCTTCTAAATGCCTCTTAGGCCACAATCCCATGCATGTTTAGACAGAGGAAGTCCTACAGCTCCCAGCATGCCCCAGCCAGCCACGCTGGCTGGGCCAGGCTGGAAGTGGTAGGACATGTTTCTGTCTACATGTGCATGGGGTTGCACCCTTAGTTTTCAAAATACAGCCCAGTCGTGGAATGCCAGGTTGTATTTGCCTCCTGAACAATTTAGGTTATTGTTTTTTGTTTGGGGCTGGTGGGCAAAATTCACAACTGCTGCTGGGTAGATACCTAATGCAGGTGGATGAGTTCACAACCATTCCTGGGCAGAGAGGTGAGATGGGTTGGAACAGCACCTCCCAGATAACAGTAGAGCCAATAAAAAATACCCAAATGCTTGCAAGTGTGCTTTGAGGCTCCCACTGGGCATCAACCAGCAGCCGGGAAGCCAAATGTAGCACTAATGAGAGCAGGCCTTCAACGTATGTTTTTTCAACACTAATCTTCCTGGTGTGGCAGATGGGCCAGGGGTGGGGGCACTCCCTTACTTAATCTTGTTTAGATCAGACGGAAGAAATCTTCTCCTGAGGGCAGTTCAGTTTTCCAGGAAAACAAACAGGTCTCAGTCCTTGTTTCCATAATAACAGAGTTAACTCATCATCATGATCATCATCTTGCTATGCTATGAATTAAGACAGGAGGGGGCTTGATTCTCAATGATTGAGGTCTGCAGGGGCAGGAAACAGACGTATCCCCCACCTCAAGGCTGTCCCCAGGCACACACTATATCCCACCTTTCCTCCCAGGAGCTCAAGGTGGCGTATGTGGAAAGCATCCAGCATCATCTCCTCTGAACAACCCTATGGGGTAAGTTAGGTGAGGGTTGGTTGACTGGCCCATGGCCACCCCATGAATGTCATGGCTGAGTAGGGATTTGAACCTGGGTCTCCTGAGTCCTAAGCCAACACTCTAACCACTAATTAAGCAGTGCACTTGTGGACAAAAATCTGTGGCAGTGACAAAATCTGTAGGCCGCTGTCAGGGATCCTGAAAAGGAGGCAGGGAGAACAATGTAAAGCACACAGAAGCACACCATTCCCACCACCAGCAAGATGACCCTTATACAAATCCTCCTTCCATAAAACTCCACTGGTCACGACAGGCATTTTTCTAGTCATGAAAATAGTCTTTTCTTAAGAACTTGATATATAAAACTGTAAGGTGGGCTATTATTGTTAAGTCACTATTCAATTACAAAGAACACACAACCTAAGGTGGCTTACAAATATAAAGAATTCAAAATTAGTTGCATATTGCAGATGGGGTGTGTGCGTGTGTGTGTGTGAGAGAGAGAATGAGAGAGAGAGAGAGAGAGAGACAGAGAGAGAGAAGCTATAGTGTAACAGACTATTAATGTCTTGTTTGGGCTAAGTTTCAACGCCTGAGGCTAAGCAAGCAAGTGGAATTTAAAAGGTTCTTAATTTATTTTATCACGAAGTATTTTTTGAAAATCTTATTTTATTAGACTGCTCTCTCAGTGTGCTGCTACCTGCCCTGAAGCTGTTTGGATTGGGGAGTGCTAAACATCGAATCAGTGAACCAAAAAGTATCTACAATTCATCCTCTTTACTCATCCTGTCAATAAACAAATAAATAATTCATCCTGTTTCAAACTCTGATTCAGCCATACCAGGTGACATGGTGCTGGGTGGCATTTGCTTTCAGCCGTTGATGCTATGAGGGCCAGGGTGATGAATAGTGCACAGACTGTTGGATGAGGTCTAAGGAGAACTGGGTTCAAATCCCCACTCAGCCATGAAGCTCACTGGATGATTTTGGACCAGTTACTCTTTTTCAGCCTATTCAGAGGGCTCCACCTCTTGAAGGTGGCCTAAAAATATTTTTAAACAATAAATAGGGTTGTTGTGGGGATAAACTGGGTGTGCCATCTTGAGCTCCTTGGAGGAAGGGTGGGATATTATATTGTTATTACTTGTGGAGAGATTGGACTTAGGGTTCTGGGACTATGAACAAGATGCTTTCTTCCCCCAAAAGCAACAGCCAGCTGAAAAACAAATTTAACAATGAATCAGAGTTCATTGCTGATCATTGGCAGCACTTTGTGATCCACCCCAATCCCTTCTATTTTGTTCCACATTAACATGGGGGGGGTTTGCCAATATCCATCCAAGCAGTACCTTGGCATCTTTTCTCTGTCTAATCTGTTCTTTGAGGATGTCTTTCTCTCTGTTAGATTATGGAGTGGGTCAACCTGCCCTCAACTTCCCCACCAGGAAGTTATCTGATGAGGTATCAAGGCAGTTGAGACTGGGGAGCCAGCAGCCCCTGTAAGTACCCGAGAGCACTGAGGAAAGAATGAGCAAAGGAAAAGAGGAAGCAGCTCAGAGGGCCAGCAGGAGAGGCGAGGACCTGATGTGACCTGCGGACTACCACTTCCTGAGGAACAAGGCTTTAAATGATTCATGGTTTGCCCATCACTGCCTTCCTACAGTCTTCAAGAGAAGACTAATTTCTTTAAAAACCCTCTTGCATTACACTATGGAAATGGACCAGCAAATAAGAGGCAAGGTTTCCCCTCAGCTCATGTAGACAGCCATGTTTTTGACAGCAGCTACAAGAAAAGTTTTGTAGATGCTATCAAAAACCACTGAAGAGCTTGATATATAACAATACTGTTAAATCACCAATTAAAAACAAAAAAACACATACCCTAATGTAGCTTACAAATATAAAGAACAATAAAAAATTAGCTGCATATTGCAGATGGAGGGGTGTGTGTGTGTGAAGCAATAGTATAACAGACTAGTAGTGTCTTGTTTGGGCTAAGTTTCAACATCTGAAGCTAAGCAATCAAGTGGAATTTAAAAGGTGTTTAGGGAACCATTCTATGCATGTTTAGACAGAAAAGAAGTCCTACAACTCCCAGCATGCTGCAGCCAACATGGCTGGCTGGGGCATGCTGGGAGTTGTAGGACTCTTTTTTGTCTACACATGCATAGGACTGCAGCCTTAATTTATTTTATTGATACTGGTATACTACTCGTTCTGTTAATCTGTCTATCTAACTTCTGATGTTCAGGTCTGCTTACAAAATTAACTGGCCTGAAGAGATGTGGAGGTGCAAGCATGACTGCATTAAATAGTGGTGTATATTGATGGCATTACAGGCTCATGCCAGTTAGTTAGCTTCCTCCCAGAATGCCTGTGTAATGAAATTAATTGCATATTCTATTACTGTTTAACTCTGCCTCCACTTCCCACCCCTTCCTCTGTTGTCTCCCTGGTGTAAAAATTTAAAGGGACCTGTCCTCTTGCACTCTGTAACGCACTGTGCATATGGTGCTATATATGTATGTATGTATGTATACACAGTACTACTCTGGAAGGATGTTGATGACCAATGAAAAATGAGTACTACTCAGTTACCCCTAAAGAATTTGTTGTTAAAAAGGGCTACCATCAACAGTTTAACTCACCGGTACCCTCAGTGTTTTTTGTTTTAATGTCCAAAAACTGAGAGATGCTGGGTCTCAAGCATGCCTGAAATACACACCCTCTCCCCTGGAAGCTCAGCCTCTTTCTCCCAGATGTTTCAGGGGGGGGGGAAGGATGGATGGAATTGCACTCTCTTCCGTATGCTTTCTTTGCAATAAAAACATAAAAGGCGCCATGCTGGATCAGACCAAAGGCCTATGTAGTGCAGCATTCTGTCCCCACAGTGGCCAGCCAGATGCCCCAGGGAAGCCCAAAAGTAAATGAGCAGAATAGCCCCCCCCCCCCGCATTGGTGTAGAAAACAAGCGCTAGGGTGCAGGGCTGGCTCACATTAAGCTCCAGCAACTGCTCCTTCCAGTCATGGGGGTGGCCCTGTTACTCTGGGGACTCCAGCTTTCGCTTAAGACTGAGGCCTAAAATGAATTTCATTGCTCTACCTTTCTGTCCAGAGGGAGAGGGCTCTGTTCCTATAGCAACTCCTGCTCTTCCCTCATTCCCCCTCCTCCTTTGTCACCATGGTAACCCCTACTTCTACCCCCACACACGTATGGTTCTGTGTGCCCTAACGTAATTCTACCCACATTGGTCGTGAGTACTCCTTTATTTTATTTTACTGGAGGCGGAGAGGGGGGCGGACTGGAGAGGATGGGAAACGGTTGCTAAGCAACCCCCTCGCCCGCCTGCCTACAGGGGCCCAGCAAGGCCCCGTTGCCATGGAGACCCCGCCTTCGTTCGAAGCGGCAGTTGAGAGTCGACGGGGCAGGTGGGGGAAGGAGGAGGGGAAGGAGAGGCGAGCGCCCCCCGTTACCATGGCTCCCCCTGGTTCCCGCGAGAGGAGGTGGAGATGCCGAGAGGCTACGGCCCTCGTCTCCCGTTGCCATAGAAACCCCTCCTCCTCCTCCTCCTCCTCTCTCTCCCCCTCTAGCTCTCCTGCGGCGTAGTAGCGGCGGCGGCGCCGTCCCGTCTTAGGCCCCATTTCCTGGCTAGCTCACTATCTGGCAGGAAGTGCCCCCCTGCGCCCTCTGCCCGCCTCCCCGCACAGACCGGGCCGCTTCCCCCCGCGGCGGGCTCACTATGTGGCAGCAGCAACAGCAGCAGCCGCCGCCGCCGCCGCCTCCTCCGCCGCCGCCCTCGTCGACGGGATCCCCGATGGAGGCCGAGCGGGTGGTGGCGCGGGCCCAACAGCTGCACCAGCTGGTCTCGGCGGCCCAGGCCCAAGCGCTGGCCGCGGGGGGGGACCAGCCGCCGCCGCCTCCTTCGCCTCAGCCGCAGCAGGCGGCGCAGGGCGCCCCGGGCCGCGGCGAGCTGAGCCTGCCGGGCATCCTGCACTTCATCCAGCACGAGTGGGCGCGCTTCGAGGCCGAAAAGAGCCGCTGGGAGGCCGAGAGGGCCGAGCTCCAGGTGAGGGCCGGCCGGCCCGGGCACTAAAGACCGGGGAGCGCGCGGGACGGGAGGGGCATTACCGGGGCTGAGGGGGGCAGCTGCGCCGGGGTCTCCGCTCCTTCCTGCTGCTCCTGCCGTCGCCATCTTGGTGGGAAATGGTGGCCGACGGGACTGGCGGGCCGGCCGGGGAGGGGGCAGGTGGGGAGACACCCCCGGTGGAGACGGCCGGCTTGTGTCAACACCACTACGAAAGCGCTAGGGCGACATGGCTGACACTCCCCCCCCCCCCCCGACGTGAATTGGGAGACGAGAGGTGGCTCTGCCCCCCTCCATAAAGGCTGTGGGGAATATTCCCGTAGAAAGTGGCGCTGGGGGTATCCCCATCAGTGCGTAGGAGGGCGTGGTTGTGCCCCTCTTGTCACATCCCTGCAGACATTGATGCCCCCCGCCCTCGATTGGAGGATGTGGGTGAATCTGCCCTCTCCCCTTCCAATGGGGGATGTGATTCGTATTGCCCTAGAAAAGCGGAGCTGGGAGTATCTCCATAAGATTGACTAGGTAGATGTGACTGTCAGTTCCTCTTCCAATACACGTGATTGGGGGGGGGAGCTGTTTAATGCCACTCCCCAACAGCGACAGGAAGGTATGGTTAGTTCCTTTCATCTCTTCCTTATAAAAGTTATGGGAAAGATGCGGTTGGGCATCATCTCCCATTGCGACTGAGGTGCAGGAGCATATGTGGCTGAAAGTCTTCTGATGTGAATTGCATCCCATACCAACAGAATTGCACCTTATGCTACCCAATCCCATGAGATTGATTAGGGTGACGTGGTTTCTAGTGATGGGGTACATTTAATCCCCCACCCCCTTTCGTGGCAGTTAGAAGGTATCACAGTTTCATTTGGTATGGCTAAAAGCCTGGATTGTGAACATCATGCCTTGAAAGGGGGGTACACAGTCCTTGTAGCACCCCATCCCAGTGTCATATCTGTATATGCAAAACTAGTAAGACATTGTTGTCATCCCTCCACAGAATTTGCTTTAGTAGACAGAATTATGTTGAAATGTTTGGGCTGAGCTCCTCTTTCTCCTCCTGAAGGCGTTTAATAAACCTCGTCACCTAATTTAACTGGGGGCATCTTCACAACTAGGTGGAGATGGCTGCTACTTCCACCACATGACTCAGAATGTCTAGGGGGGAGATGTACACCTCGGTGGTAGAGCACATGGCTTGTATGCAGAGGGTCTCAGGTTCGATTCCCAGTTCCTAAAGCCACCCCAAACCCCCAAGTCTGAGTAATATAGTTAGCATCTTGAAAAGCTTTCCCCTCCCCATATTGGGGTGTATGCACAAAAATATATCTGGGCTTGGGTTGTGATCCTCTGACTCAGCCTTCCCCAATGTAGTGCCCTCTAGATGTGTAGTTCAACACATCTGGAGGTCACCACGTTGGGGAAGTCTGCTCTAACTTAAGGGGAACAATTATACCTTCCCTTCCTTTCCACTTCTCAACCCAACAGGGATATCCTTAATTAAATAGGGTATTGCTGCTATTCTGTTAGAGATTTTTATTTTGGTAGTAGATGTTGGCAGGTTATGGTTGTTCTTGCTGCCTGTGTCCTTGTTCCTAAGGACGTGTGTGTGTGTGGTGGGGATAGCTTCCTGACCTCCACAGAACAGGAGCTTGAAGAGACTAGCTATTTTTCTGCACATGTATTTACACCTGTCATTCTAGCTGGGGGCAGCAGGGAGAATGTGTTTAGTGCTGCCTCTACCGCTGTTAGTTATGCATGGTCAATGGAAGAGGTATGCATAAGGAGCAGAAGTAGCTGACTTGTGGGGAGGGATCAGTTAGTGAACCCTCAAACCGAAGGCAATTTGGGATTATATCACCTAGAATTCTTTTTGTGCCTCCCAACAAGAGACCAGTAACACCCCACTGATTTCACTGAAACTTAGTTCAAAGTAAGTATGCTTAGGATTAGAATATTAATCACTTCAGATCAGTAGTTGCCTGGCTGCCCAGTATTTAGCACATGAAATGGAGAACGGGAGATGGATGACATCTCTCCAGTCACATAATGACTGTAGTGAGATGCTGCTTTTGGTGACAGGGATATTCTGAAGTCTCCCTGGAGGGTGAATTAATTTGAGGCTGGAGGTAGTGGGCGGGGAGGGGGGGATGATTATTCCCTTTCCTTTGTAGAGACAGGCAAGGAAATGACCTGCGTTGGCCTGAGGAGTGTATTGTCTCAAAAACATAAGAGGCTGAATTCAACAGGCCTCTTGCAGACTGTGATTGGAGGCATGTGGAAGGATCACATCTCTACCCTCCATGGTGATGGAGTGGGTGAATATCACTGCCACCTGTTCTGTAGCAGATAAGGACAACCTTGGGGGAAGGGGTATGCATGTGAGAAGCAGGAAGGACACCAGCACCTGTTACTCCCAGGTGGCTGGGAAGCAGCTGTCCTCTCCTGTCATAATAACACCTGGGAATGGAGATGGCAGGAGATGTTTGTATTTGAAGTTGATATAAAGGTGGTGGGGAGGCAGTGGGCAGAACAGAGAGAGATTGACTTAATACTGAAAACAGACTATATGTTTTCCCCAAAGAGCCAGAGGCAGTTTGAAAGAGGGATTACTGCTCATGATATACATGCTCATCCCGCCCCCCTTTATTCCTCTGGTAAACCAGTTATTGTATTGTGTTAAAAACTTGTTTTACCAGAGGCAGCGTGGGGCTCAAGAAATTGCAATGTACACTGTGAAAAGCATAGTCTCTGTCAAACTGCTTTCAGCTCTGTTAAGAACTGACAGGTTGTCTATGATCAAAATGATATGGGAGGGTCAATCTGGATAAATGGTTTGCTCTCAAAACTGGCCTTTGAGGGTCATCTGGTAGGACTGAGTGGCAATAGCTTTAGGCCCCATAAAATGAATTACTTTGTGTTCAGTTTACTTGACTGACTGAATATATCGCCATGGGATGCCTTTATCGTCACCTGCATAGATAGGTGGCTTTAAAGATAGATTGGACAGATTCATGAAGGAGAGATTTAGGTGGCTAGCCATTATTAGCTAGAAATGGAACTTCAGTGTTCAGAAGCAGCATACATTGGTTTTGTAGATTCTGGAGACAAACCAGGGCAATACCCCCTGTTCCCAAGTCTTGCTTGTGAGTTTCCTTGGGGATCCAGCCAATTTGTCAATTTCTTACCAGTGGGGGACATCTGAAAATCTTAATTTTACTTCCCACAGTGTACACAGTTTTCTTTTGTTCTGCTGCAACCTCTCATCAAACAGGTTTTGCAGGTCTTTAAAACAATACAAAAACTTGCAAAATCTGTTTACCGGAACTGGAAGTGGGATGAGTGCATGCACTCTGGGCAGTGATCAAACAGCTTTAAGGGCCAAATGGTGGGAAAGCAGCAGAGAAGTAGAAATAATAAAGCACATTCCCCCTTTCAAACCAGCTTGAGTTCTGGGAAATAACGTATCACCTGTCTTCCATTTGTGATTCTCTTACAGCTGTAGCAGAGACTAGTTCCCTAGTCCTGGGAAGTTCGTTCATGCATTTCATTACATCGTTGGCGCTGCCTGGCTTTTTGAAGAGCACTTAGTTAATGTTTACAAATTAAAGCTCTTCACTTATGCAGCATGAGGTTATGGCTGGATTCTCCTGCTGTGTTAAGTGTGAATTTGTGATGAGATGCTGGAGCTACTGTTGGAGGCAAGTAAGCGAGCCTTTGACCTGGCCTCACATCAGTGAAATGCCAGTTTGCCACGCCGCGTGAACTTTTTTTTTTTTCTTATTCAGACAGTGTTGCTCCTGTTCTACTGGGATGTATTAGAATATAAAATTTGCTTATCTGACAGGGAAAGTGTTCCCTGCAGTTTACAGGCCAGTTTGCTTTTGTAGCTACAAGCAACTTTCCACATCAATATTTTAAAGATATTCATCAGACAAATATGACAGCAGTGGCAGGACCTCTGCATCTTATTTGGGGTTGTGGCCCACAGAGAGAAAACATGGGATGGAACTGAGTCTCCTAGTTCCCAGTCTTATCCACTCAGTCATTCTAGGGATGACATAAGGGCCTGGATAAGAGAGCTGCCACCTCTGGATTGGCATGTGAAATTCAGTCCCTTTTGTGTCCATTCCTCTTCACACTATCGACTTACTACCCTCCTCCCTAGATGCCGTGTGAGGGTTTTCCTCACTCCTCTTCTGTTTCCTTATCTGTCGTGTTTTCCAAGCCTCCCTGCAGCACACTATCCCTCTTGCTCCTGTGCAAGGGTTTTTTCTTTCAGCCAAACTTGCTTTCTTCTTCTCTTCAAGCAGTTGCACTGACATCCAGTAATCCCATGACGTCACAGCAGTTAAGCCAATGGGAAGAGGGAACTCACAGGCACGGGAGATAATTTTTTTAAAAATTCCATTATATATGGCTGGAAGCCTTTGTGTTGATCTTTACTGAAATGGGTTCCAGAGTGTGTGGGGCTGTCATCAGAATCCCGTGTCCCTAACTTTTTGTTCTTGCTCCCTCTAGGCACAAGTGGCCTTTCTTCAGGGGGAAAGGAAGGGCCAAGAGAACCTGAAGACAGATCTTGTGCGGAGAATAAAGATGCTGGAGTACGCTTTGAAGCAGGAGAGGTGAGCCATGTTGTATCCCACTATGTCCTCTCTATGGTGACAGCACAGATATTTATACTCAGGCTTCAGACACCCCTTGGCTGGCTGCTTAGGTGGGTAGGTAGGGCCTGTGTTTTGGAAGGGGGTGGAGTCTCCCACTGGTGTTGTGGGTGGATTTCTTCTGAACTCTTCTATCCTTCCTTAATGCCATTCAGGTAGGGTTGTGTGGTGGTCACTTCACCATTGTGCTTGATGGCATCCCCCACTATGAAGCAAATGACTGATATTGGCTACTGCATTTCTTTCCTGTATCCATTGCTAAGGTTTCCTTGCTCATTCCAGGTCAAAATATCACAAGCTGAAATTTGGCACTGAACTGAACCAGGGGGAAAAGAAACCAGATATGTCAGAACCAGGTATTGTGCTTGCTCCGGTGATGTGCTCGTTGCTCCTTTTAGCTGCCTGCCATTGCTTATGGTGGTGCTCCCATTGTCAGGGGTACACAGTTTTTTGGCTGGGATGGCAAGACACATCCTATTACAATGAGAGAGGTTTAGGAACCTGACCTTTCAGTCACCTTCTGGGGTCCTGCTCCAAATGTCCCCTGCCCTCTGAGAGGATTGAGCAGCCTTCCCCAACCTGGTGCCCTCCATGCTGGCTGGGAATTATGGGAGTTGCTGCCCAACACATTTGGAGGGCACCAGGTTGGGCAAGGCTGCGATAGATCCTTCCTCTGGTGGTGTCCTGGTTGACAAACACCCTGCCCCCAAATATTTTCTTGGTGCCAATTCTTACCTTTCAGGCATCAAGTTTAGTCTGCCTTACTTTTCCAAGGCTTTAATGGTGTACGGTTTTACTGCTTTCCTATGGCTACCTTCGTTTTAATCTGGGTTTTACAGTTTCGCCTCTGGAGTTTGTATTTTGAATTTTTTTTAACGGTTCATTTGATTTTGTTATTTGTAAGCTGCCTTTGCATGCAAAAAATGTGGAAAGGTGGGCTATAAATATTTTAAAGAAATAAAATAAATACCAGGGCTGGTGTTTCGGTAGCATTGGACTCCATTTTGCAATTAGGATCGAGGAAGAAGGAAGGCATGAGAATGTGTGATGTAGTGGCGAGAGTGTTGGACTTGGAGTCGGGAGATCTGGGTTCTAGTCCCCACTCGGCCATGGAAGCTCACTGGGTGACTTTGGGCCAGTCACAGACTCTCAGCCCAACCCACCTCACAGGGTTGTTGTTGTGAGGATAAAATGGAGGAGGAGGATTATGTACGCTACCTTGGGTTCCTTAAGGAGGAAAAAGAGTGGGATATAAATGAAATGAATGAAATGTGGGTTTGGGGGAATGGGAAGAAGCTTTAGCTCAGTGGCAGAGCACATTCTTTGCTTTGTATGTGAAAGTGGGATTCCTGGCTTGGCCCGTGGCAGGGACCTGTCCTCTTGTACTTCGCAAAGTGCCATGCGCACAGATGGCACTAAATGAATAAACAGTGACCTTTTGTTTTGAAAGGATCTTGGGTAGCATATCTGGGGGCGGAGGTGGGGGACCTCCTTGAGACTTTGGAGAGCAGGTGCCAGTCACAGGAGGCAGAATTGGCCTAATTGGGCCAAAAGCAGCATTGTACCTTCATGTGAAAGAGCCGAGAACTCTGAAGAGTGGGGAAATTCCCTCTCCTTGGCCATGGTGAGGTTTTCCTGGGCCCACCTGAGGCCTCCTTTTTTTAAGCAAATGCTGGACTCACCATTCTTATGCTTATCACCACATTACATTCAGGCTTAGCAGCCAGAAATGATTCCTTCATGTAGTGAGAATTTAGTCAAAAGTGCCTCTAAGCACACGCAGGGTACTTTTCCCTTTACACCCAGCAAATGGCAGCCACCCTTCCCGCCCCCCTGAGTTAAGGAGAAGGGCAAATAGTGCAGGCAGTGTTGTTCCCCATAAGCCTGATCCTCCCTCAGGTCTCCTTCTGCAATTGTGTCATGGTCAGCCACCCCCCCCCCCCCAATTCCCTGGCAAGTCCCAGCCCAGCGCAGCTGTTGGAAGCATCCGCGTAGCAGGGTGAATTGCTGATGGAAACCTTTCTTTGTTTTGTGCCTAGTCTCCAATGGGCCAGCAGAACCAATTTCATTGGAAAGCAATCAGTTTATGTGGAAAGAAGGGCGCCAGCTCCTCCGCCAGTGAGTAGAGGGACCCTCAGGGCTGAGGCTCTGTGAATGAGGGGAGGGTGTGTGAGGTCCTTCCAGGCAAATAGTCTTGAGCTGTTAGCCTGGTTGGCAGCCACTCTCTAGACAGATTTGGCTGAGGGCCTGCCAGTTGCTAACCCCTGCATTAAACTGAAGAAGGGTGCCTCTCCCTTGTGACCGGCTTCCTCAGGTACTTGGAAGAAGTGGGCTACACAGACACCATCCTAGACATGCGCTCCAAGCGGGTTCGCTCTCTGCTGGGCCGCTGCTCTGTGGAGTTGAACGGTGCTGCCGAGCCGAGTGGCTTGGGGACTGGGCCTGCCTCAGGGCCTGCTGGGCTGAACGGAGGTGAATCCCTCCTTGTCAAGCAGATAGAGGAGCAGATCAAAAGGTTAGTGGCAGTCGCTTCGGTCATGGGGGTGTGGGTTCCTCCATGCACTTCACCTCCCACAAATGTGTGACTCTTCTTTCTGATGTGCCCACCCACTGCTCTTGTTGGCAGTCTTCTTGCAGGTATGAAGCCTGCTCCAGTCTCTGGGGAGAGGGTACAGTCTTGTTGCCGTCTTTACTGTGACTTTCTGTATTGTATTGAACTGACTGCCTTTCGTAATTGCTAGTGCCAGGCACACAGTCTTTCACCATTGAGTTGCAGAGATAGCCTGACCCCCTTTACTTCCATAGAGTCATGGGGTTGCCAGAGGTTCACATCGTGTTACTTTAATCTTTTCTTACCTCTGTGTAGGAGAGAAAATATGGGTGGGGCATACAGTTGGGACATTTCTGGTCAGGGAAGGCTGTCCACGATCTTGCACGGGACACATCATGAAGATCCATAAAAACATGAGAACTGTGCTGATGGGCATTTGTAGACCTCTGGAATGGTCAAATTGGATCCAGGTAGACACAAATGATGTCTGAGGGAGTGTGGAACCCCGTAGGGTGGGGAGATAATTTATTTCCAGCCTCTCTCGAGGTTGAATTCCTATCATCAGACAAGAAAGTTTCCATCGCTTCTTTTTAATCCCTAATAATAATTATGCTACTGCACAGGGGCACCATGGGCCCCTAACTGGACCTTCTCAGTGTCGACTATTCTTACTTTTCTGGCTGGCAGGAATGCTGGGAAGGAGGCGAAGGACCGGATGAGCAGTGCAGTGATGGAGAAGATCCCCTTCTTGCATGGTTGTGAAGAAGAAGACAGTGACGAAGAGGAGGATTTGGAAAGCCTGCCCCTCGAGAGGCAGCGGCAACACAAGAAGCAGCGAGTAAAGGTACCCTCTCCCCTCCTTGAAGAGAGCAAAGAGACAGACGTTGTTTGGACCCATCTTAAACAGGGTCTAGGGGCAGGGGGGCTGGGCTGTTGAGACCAGTTGAGTTTCCTGAAGAGAACCCCTCTCTAGCAATTTTAGAGCTGGGTCTACTGCTGGCCCTGCCAAGGTACTGGAGTCTTGTGCATTAATCAGGGGTTTCCATTTAAGTCTGTGTGTGCCATTCACAGTGGACAGTGATGCTTGGGTATTTTGCCTTTTTTAAAGTCTTTTTTTTGCATCCAAGCTGAAAAAGCAAAATGTGAATCAGCTCCTGCCACTGTTAGCCTGATAACCTATTTACAAAGGACTTGTAGCCTCATGATGGATTTGGGGATTGCTGTGTTGTGAATAGTCAGCCTGGGAGTTAGGTGTCCCAGTTTTGCACCTTTGTTTGTGGGCACAAAGGGACTGGGATGCCTGCAACTCCCCTTCCTCCTGCAACGGGCTTGGTAATTGGCACAGTCATACTTAGAAGCTCCAGACTGGGAAACATTCTTCGCCTCTTGCCAAGCTGGTGCTATTCCTCTCTGTATGTGGGCATGATGCCTAACCAAGCTGTGATAGCCATATGCCTCTTGGCAGTTCGCCAACAAGCCCCTGATGCCAGAAGTAGAGGACGAAGATGATGACGAGGATTCGGAGGATGCGCTGAGCGAGTTCGACTTCCTGGGCTCTGGGGAGAATGGCGAGGGGTCCGGGGACACGCGGCGAGCCGGAGATGGCAACGAGCTCGGTAATTATGGAGCTGAGTCTCGCTTGCTCTCTATCTGATACGCTACCAAAGCCAGCCTTTCTCAACCTGGCACCCTCCAGATGTGTTGACTACAACTCTCAGAATTCTAGGCATTGTAGTCCAACACATCTGGAGAGTGCCAGGCTGGGCAAGGCTGTTGAGCTCTATTGGGAAGCTCATGGATTAATTTCTCCTAGAAGACTGCATCGTAAATTGCCAGGGTTCATGAGATGTGTATCATCCGCCATAGGAGCGTAGTCTTATTGGCTCCTGTGTCTTGGGGGCTGTTCCATGGAAGAGCCATGTTGGATCAGACCAAAGGCCTATCTAGTCCAACATTCGGTTCCCAGACTTGCCAACCAGTTGCCTCTGGGAAGCCCACAAGCAGGACATGCAACAGCACCCTCCCACTTGTGTTCCCCAGCAGCTGGTGTATGTAGGCCTACTGCCTCTAATGCTGGAGGTGATATGCAGCCATCTTGATTAGGAGCCTTTGTTAACCTTATCCTTCATGCATTTCAAAGCTGTGCCTGTATTTGCTAATTTGCAACAGTCGGAGGCTGATTTAACTTTCCCTCTCCGACGTTTCCCCCGTTCTGTTGCAGAAACCCGCCGGGTGAAGCTGCAAGGTATGCTTGCTGATCTCCGAGACGTTGATGGTCTTCCTCCTAAACCATCCATGCCGTCAGCCATCTCCAGTCAGCCCAGGACTCATGAAGGTGATGGCTTGGTAGCCCTCTGAGCTTGTGTGGCCACAGCCAAAGTGTTCTCTTGGGGCTTTCCCTTCCGTTTCTTTTCCCTGTAGCCGGCATGTTGCTAGACTTGTAAACTATTTTCTTTTCCCTCTCTGAATCAGGGTCGATGGGTTTCTCCTCAGACGTGTTTATAATGGACACCATTGGTGGAGGGGAAGTCAGTCTGGGCGACCTTGCTGACCTGACTGTCACCAATGACAATGAGCTGAGCTGTGATGTGAGTAGCCGTGAAGATGCAACTTCCGACCGTCGCCAATCTTGTCCCTTCTCCTGCGTTCTCAAGCCCCTTTCTGTTCATCCAGTTGTGGTGACAGCTAGCAGGGAAAGGAAGCTGCACTGGTGGTGGGGAAGTACCTCTGGAGCAGGAGGAAGATTCAATAGGGGCGTTCTCCCTTCTCTTCACCCCTCTTCCGCAGCTCTCGGATAGCAAAGATGCCTTTAAGAAGACATGGAACCCCAAGTTTACCCTTCGTAGCCACTATGATGGGATCCGGGCCCTGGTGTTCCACCATGTGGAGTCTGCACTGGTCACTGCCTCAGAGGATGGTACATTGAAGCTGTGGAACCTCCAGAAGACAGTAGCAGCCAAAAAGTGAGCACTAAGAGAGTTTGCCATCTTTTAGGTTGGAGCTGTTTGCCTGAAAATGAATCAATGCATGGAGGCAGAAAACTGAGGAGCTCTCCCTGCTGGAAGGGCAAGATGGCTCAGTCAGCAGCTGATCGCATAACTCTGGGCATTTCTGCAGGAGAGAATTTTAATCTATTAACTGTCATGGTTCCAGTTGAGGAATGCTGTAGTTCTGTGAGGGCTTGTGGATCGCTAATAAAGCAAATTCAGCAGCCTCGCAAAACTACAGTTCTCAAAGTTCTTTGGGGGAAGCCATGTTTTTAAAACTGGTTTAAGTTTTAAACCAGAGAGAGGTCTCCAGGAGATGAAGAACACATACATAAAATAACCAGCCAAAGAAGTTGAAAGCAGCTACAAAACGAATGCGAGAACCCCCAACTTTCCACTAGCTTACATCCAACCCGGTGGTCAGTGTAATGCTTTCCTCAGATGCAGCAAAGCCCAGTAAACATCCTTAAGAGCATATGGGGCTGCCTTGTGTTAAGCTAGAGCATTGGTCCATTTAGCCCAGTACTGTCTGCTCTGACTGGCAGCAGAAGCTCTTAGGCAGGGGCCTTTGCCAGCCTCATCTGGAGATGCCAAGGACAGAACATGGGGGATACAATGTGTATGCTCTACCACTGAACTATGGGCTCACCATTGAAGCTAAGCTGCCGAGTACCAAATAATCTGGATAGGATACCACTGAGAGCCCCATGTAAACACGTGCAGTAGCATAGGTCATCCATCTGACTCTTTCATCCTCCCTCTTCTCTGCTGTTACAGGAATGCAGCGTTGGACGTGGAACCAGTCTATGCATTCAGGGCACACAGGTGTGTGTATATAGGAACATAGCACATGGGGTGGAAGGCAGTTATCCCTAGACATGAATGAGCCATGTGCAGAGCTGGCCCGACATTTTGCTGCCTGAGGTGGAGCAAGAAAGTCCCTGTCCCGCTGCCCAGATCAAGCTGCATCGCACTCAGGGCGAGCCATGTTATATGGGCACCTAAGGAAGAAAAATTCCACAAACACTTGTCCCCCTTTCCTGGAAGTAAAAATGCAATCATCATAAATTGAATAGCAATTTGTTAAACTTTCATTATACCCCAAATCATAGAATCATAGAATAGTAGGGTTGGAAGGGACCTATCAGACCATTGAGTCCAACCCCATCATTCTGAAGCAGTCGCTTCACTCTCCCTAAAGATAGGACCGGCCCTGAGACCCTCAGAAGCCAAGCCAGAAGGTTCACTGGATTCCCCCTCTAAGGGAGCACTACAAACATTGTGCAGAAAAGACGTGTCATTCTACAGCATGGTGGCTTTCAAACAGTATCTTCTGGGAACCTTTTCCATGTTGGCTTGTCGGCTGAGAAACTCCAGCATGTTGTTTCAAGAGGATGGAATGGAGCATATGCCAAGGTGCATAGCTGGGTGACATGAAACTAGCCAAGCTTGTTGGGCCTCCCTGTTGCCCTGCTTGAGCTGGGAATGTAATCAGGGTTGGACCATCCAACACTCCTGTCTCGCAGAGGAAGTTTGGCAGTGACAGGCAAGCTGTCTTTCAGGGAAACTTGTCTGTCATTGCTGACTTCACTGGAATCCCAGGATCCCCCAGAATACGGTTTGAAAGCCACAGTAGAGGATCCTGGGTTAAAAGTAAGTTCCGTCCTCGCTTCTTCCGCTCTTTCTCACATGCTTGTTGTTGTACTCTGCCAGGGGCCCGGTGCTTTCTGTTGCCATGGGTTGCAACAGTGAATACTGCTACAGTGGGGGAGTGGACACAAGGATCCGCTGCTGGAGGATCCCAGACCTCAACATGGACCCATACGACAGTTACGGTACGGACAGTTGGCCGTGCGCCCTAACTCTGCATCGTCTTCTCTCCCGGCTGGCATTCCTTAATCCAGAGATGAATGCCATGTTCACTACTGAGAGTCAGTGTAGCATGGCATAGACAGGAGTTGCAGATGCCTTGCCCCACAGTGTGAGATTAGAATTGGAACCAAGTTGTGTTTTGGGGGCAGGGGGTGTCTTGTTAACATCCAGCTTTTGCAAGGCCACAACTTCTACCAACACAGTTTAGTGGGACCAGTTATTTGCTGCCAGTAGTAAGGATAAGGGTTGTGATGGTAGCCGCCCACTTCAGTGTGTTTGAGGGCAAGTATTTTTGTTTGTCAGATCTGGCCTCCTTGTATGGACCAGGAAGTGAACCTAGTGTTCTCCCTTCCAATTGGGTGGCCTGCCAGAGGGCTAAAGCCAGCATGCATCTTCATATTATGTACATAGAGAGGGCACCCCACCCCTAGTCTGAACCTCAGGGAGGCTCATCTGGTGTCTGCTTGAGCAAGGGCCTCTTAATTTCCCCAGGTTATTAAAACTCCTGGGGTTGCTTTTGTACTGCTTGTTTGCTATTTTTATGTTGTCCAGCATGCTGGATTTTATTGGTAAATCTGTTAACCTACCCTGGGCATATTGAAAGGCTTGGGCATGAATGTGTAAAATATCATAAATATTATGATATTATTTCTCTTGGGTCTGGCTGTAAACTCTAAAAATGAACAACTCTAAGCTGCTTGTTGGAGTGTCTAAACCCCATTATTGCTGTATAAAGCTTAAAGGGAGGCTGGTGGTGCTAGGTTTTTGTTTTTGTTTCTGGTGCAGATCCCAGTGTGCTCAGCAACATTCTGGATGGCCACACAGATGCTGTCTGGGGCCTGGCCTTCAGTCCCTCGAAGAACCGCCTGGCTTCATGCTCAGCGGATGGCACAGTCAGGATATGGGACCCAAGCAGGAGCGGCAACGCCTCCTGCCTGAGCACCTACAACGTGGAGAGTGGTGAGCTGGGCCTCGAAAAGAGGCTGCCTCAGTTTGGCCTAGTGGCCAGGGAGTTAGAGGTGGGCCCTTAGGTCCTGCCAAGGGCTTGTCATTCATTAATCCTGTGACGTTGCGCTGCCTCTCCCTCTCAAACTCAGTTTCCCCCATCTCAGAAAAGGGAATCTCAGCGACTGTAGCAAATTAAATAAGCTTGCATAAGTTGTGATAAATACCAGTGGTCTAAGGAAGCTGGTGTAAAATGCAGCCTTCAAGCTGTCCCAGACGTAAACAGTAGAGGGCGCCCTCCCAGGCGTGGTTGGTGGCTGCTTCACGGTGAGAACTTCGGGGCTGTGCACAGGCAGCTGCCTTTTCAGAGAGCCGGAGGTGGTAGCGTAGCGCTTTCGTGGGGCGTGCGTTATTGCTACTTTTCTTTGGCCCACTCTGGCCAAAGGGTGCGTGCTGGCTTCTGTAACATCTCAGGCAGTGACCTGGAGGGAGCCAGAAGGGCTGGTTGCATTGCTGCAACTTGTATGAATATAACGTCCAACTGTTTCGGGCTGCTTTTGGATAGTATTTGTGACCAGTAATGTGCTCATGTCTGGAACTTTGGACCTGTTTTTAATTTTTAAAATAGCTTTTTATTACCTCATGTAGTCCTTTGAAAAGGGCATGGGGCATGGGGAGGAAAGACAACAAACAACCTCGCTTTGCTGTATTCTGCTATTCAGGAACACTTCCTTCCTTAGAAGTGAAATTGCTTAGACCAGAAGCTGCTTGTCATGTGGTCCAATCGGTTGCATTACTCCATTGACTTGTTAGGGACTAGAAGGCAATGGCTGACATTTTGACAGGCTCCCCCCCCCCCCAGCTCCTCCATTACAGTTCTTAGAGCCAGATGGGGACTAGTCCAGCCTTCCCCAATCTGGTGCCCTCCAGATGTGTTGTACTAACTCCCAGAATCCCCCAGCCAGAAAGCCCAGTACATCTGGAGGGCTCCAGGTGACTGTGGACTAAAGCCTCAGTAGAACTTTAAAGGGGGCACCTTCTCAGAGTTGGGGTGTGGGTTCAGCATGAGGTGCTCTGTTTTGGAGAAGAGACAAAACGAAGATTAGAGGCTTATGAAACCTCAGGACTAGGTGGAGACTTATCAAAATTGTGAGTCGCATGGAAAGAACGCGTATAAGGGGGAAATGACTGGTTCTTTCCAACTGCTTCTGACTGCCACAGCCACTGGCCACCCTTTGAATATTGGAATGTAGCCTGCACTGGTCTCCAGACACTCCTCTCCATCATCCTCTTCACCACCATCCTCACTCTTCTTCTGCAGAGAACGGAATCCCTACCTCCATCACCTTCTCCAGTACTGACCCTGCACACGCTGTGGCAGCCTTCCAGACGGGCTATGCAGTTCTTTATGATGTGGAGGCTGCCTGCCCTGTCCTGACACTAGAATCCAGACTAGGCAGTGGTGAGTTGGGCATGAGAGCAGAGGGGAGGGTGAGCATCGGGTGAACCACTAGCTTTTCTTCTATGAAGGGGATGGGAGACCATCAGGCAGGGGAGTTGGAGGAGGCTGTCTGGGAGCCAGGATGCCTTGGTTCCAGGGACAGCTTCAGAACTCCGTGTATACATCCCATGTTCAGAACTCCCAGAGAGTGGTGCAGCTGTTGATGGAGTGGTGGTGGGGTGGACCTGGAAGTGCCTGAAGCTTCTAGAACAGGGCCCCCCAACCTTTTTAGACCCATGGACCCATCTGGGAATTTGAGATACTGCTGTGGGCACCACCACAACATGTCTAATTAGTGGGTCGCTGCTTTGGCGTCTACCTGTCACATCTATGGATCTTAGGCTGTGTCTTATTCAGCAAAAACTTTTGCTTCTTGTCTATTGGATACTACAACATCTTTTTAATAAAAGATTGTCTGATTCAGGTAATTGCTGGCAGTGCAATTCAGCTAATGCTTCTTTCAAACATATGTTTTGGCAGTGTCCAGTAGCTGCCTCTTTTTGCTGGGAGGTTATTACACAGAAAATGTTTGTGCTGGAACAGTCTTTAATACTCACTGATGTACATACTCCTTTAAATTATTTACCTGCTTCATGGAAATTAACAAATTATCTGAGCCCTTTTGACAGCTAAAAGACTAATATTACAACATTGAAAGGATAAACACTCACCTCCTATAATGCAATGGACAGAGGACCTTACAACACTTTCAGTATTTGAAAGGGTGCCATATAGACGTTACCTTCAAATGGATACTTATTTGGATATTTGGTCCAGTTTTGTTGCAGCCCACATGTAATTGCTAGAAAGTTACATGCATTTCATACAAATCCATGTATGTACAATTTTTAAAAAATATGGCTGCCCATGGATATCATGTTGGGGCCCCTGATCTAGAAGAACAAGCAGCAAGAGGCACAAATCAAAAGAAAAGCCCCAGAGGATCTTGACCATGCAGGGAGGAGGGGTTAAGGTCCAGAACTGGCACTGGGCTACAAAGGTTGGGGTCTTAAAGAATGAGGCACTGGGAGTGAAAGGTACTTGCTGAAAAAAAAATCTGTCTAAGAAGTGAAGTACATTTAGGGTGCAATCCTATGCATGTTTAGATAGATAAAAGTCCTACAGCTCCCACCATTCCCTAGCCAAACCTGGTGGCTGGGGTATGCTGGGAATTGTAGGACTTTTTTCTGTATAAACATATATAGGATTGCACCCTAAGTGTTTTGGGAGGAAGTGGGGAAAATGACACAGACAGACTTGAAATTAAGAATAGGGGAGAATTTTGTTCGGTCCACTTTGTAATGTCAACTTACATAATTTGCACTTCCCAAACCAGTATGCGAATTGAAATGCAGCTATCCTTCAGTATTTGCACCTCTCTGAATTTTGTGATCAGTTCTTTAATAAAAAATGTGTATAAAAATGCATACATTGGGGGAATGCACACAAAAATCTATATAAGTGAAAATAACATTAAAATGCACAACATTGGCAAAATAGCATATAAAAATGTGTGTACTAGGAGAAATGTGCATGGACATGCATACAAATTTTCATGCAGACTTTTAATTTGCAAACTGGTGTCAAAATGGGATGGAACAAAGTTACCATTGGAAAAATAAGAAACTGAGTGAAACCTGAATTGATGGATTGGTCCGTGCCTATTTGAAATGCATTTGTTTTGTGCACAAGTGTGGTGTGTGTAAGCGCGCAGCTATGTTCAGATAGAATTCTAAATCCTCATTTAGTATTACAAGGATGAGCCAAATCTCCCCCCAGGCTCTTGCACTCTTCCCTCCCCACCTTTCTTTCATGGTCACAAGGAGGTGATTGGAAGCTTCTGTTTCAATTTTAGGCAAACCACAGTTTAGTGTGATGTCCAGTCCCTATACAGGGGTTAATCTTCACCATGGTTAGTGAAAACAAGCCAGCTGCATAAATGACAGTTTGAAGTTGGTCTGTTTCAATTAACCTTTAGTTAAGATTTATTTTATTTCCAGCATTTACATAGGCTGCCCAGTAACTTTGTTCTCTCAGTGGCTCACAAACAAACAATAGTAAAATGCAATATCATAAAAGAATAAATTGAAAGCCACAATTTGTCTGGGTTTGGACAACATGATAAACTGGTTAAGCTTTCTCATGACTGATTGCTATGGAGTTTCCTTCTGCAGGCTGCCAAATGCCCCGAGGAAGGGAAACTTTGCATTCAAAACAGTCAGGCACTTAACAAATTTAGGCACTTCTGAGAACCTCTCTCCCTTGGTCATTTGCCACATTCATGCCATTGGCTTGTGGGTTTTGTTGCCTGATTAAATATAACATAATCAGTTTAAGCATATGTTAGTTGGCTGGTTGATCTTTAAATTTGCAAATAAGTGCAAACAATAGTTCTGAAGCACAAAGCATACTTCCGTTATGCTTAGCTGGTGCAAGTGTGTATGTTACGGTAGGCATCGTCTTAGGGGAGGAATTCCTGCCAGGATGAGTAGGAGAAGGGGGATGCTTCTTTGAAAAGGATGCTTGCCATCTGCAGCGTTCCCAACTACTTTTATTTTTTAAATTGTCTTTTAAAAATCTGCCTATTTAGTTGAGAGCATGTCTTTCAGTCAAGCAAAACAATATTGATACTTTAAAAATGTTGTAGCCCTAAGTAAAATCAAAGGCACGGGTGTAGCATTCTTTGTCAGAGTCCCCTGAGTGCAAATATCCTGCCAGTTTGTGGTGCAGCTTCCATGGAATCTTTTCCCTTATCTGAAGACAAAGAAGACTTCTAGCAAAGGGGAGCTTCTCTTGGGACTGGGCCGAAACTCCTCTCTCCTCTCTGAACAGGGGCCAGTCAGATCAACCAAGTTGTGAGCCACCCAACCCAGCCGGTCACCATCACAGCCCATGATGACCGAGGGATCCGCTTCCTAGACAATCGGACAGGTAGGGCCACTGGCCGGGTGACTGAATTGGTAAGAAGGCGCAAACCTGCAGCCTCCGCCTCCTTTGCAGTGATAAAAAACACGTCCACTTCCTCAACACAGTTCAAGTTGGCATGTTCCACCCTGCCCTGAACATGCTTCTCCGAAATACCCCAGTAGTGTTGGCACTTTGTAACTGCTATAATAGATTTTAAAAGAGAGCCGTTCTCTCCTCTCTCTGTGCAGGGAAAGCTGTGCACTCCATGGTGGCTCACCTGGATGCCGTCACCTGTCTTGCTGCAGATCCCAGTGGTGTCTTCCTTATGTCAGGAAGTAAGTGCCTCTCCTCTTGCAATGCTTTCTTGGGCGAAGCTTCGTGTGTACATTAGAGCTCTCACCACAAGGAAGGGCTGCAGGGGGAGCGCGCACTGCAGAAAGCCAGCCTCCTTCCTTGAATGCTCAGCTGTATTTTTAAAAGTCCTTAGCCTTAGAGCCAGGATCTGGCAGTCCCTGGGCAAAGTCTGTTGCCTTGAATAGTGTGATTTGCCCTCCAGAGGCAAAACGGGTGCAACTGCGCAGCCTCTGCAGCGGTAAGACTTGACAACTGACCATTGCATGCGTGCGCTGTCGGGCTTTCGTCTGCCACCCTCGGCTTACCTGTCATGGGCCCTATCCTGCCCTCTTCCCTTGCTCCCCCAAGTAAGCAGGTGCAGCGGAGAAGCCCCAGTTAGGTCTCGTGCATGTGGGGGCAGGCGCACCTCCCAGCTAATCTGCCTCTTCCAGGCCATGACTGCTCCCTCCGGCTGTGGAACCTGGACAACAAGACATGCACGCAGGAAATCACAGCCCACCGCAAGAAGCATGAGGAGGCCATCCACGATGTGGCCTTCCACCCCAGCAAGGCCCTGATCGCAAGCGCTGGGGCTGATGCCCTTGCCAAGGTCTTTGTATGAAAAGAGGGTGGGGCCTGCAGGTAAGCCATGCCTGGGGAGGCAGGACAGGAACAAGTGGTTTTGCAGGGCCCCGTGTCTGCCTTGCCACTTCATGGCCTCTCTTCTTTTTTCCCTCCCACTAGGAGTGTCCCCAGGACTCCTCTGTTGCTTTGTTTTTCTCTTTCTCTGGCCCAGCCAGTGGTGCTAACAACTCTTCTCTTCGCCATGGGCACCTCCCACCATCTCCATCCGAGCTCAGGACTGACCCTGCTGGACAGCGGTGGTGGCCGGGGCAATCGGCCAGGGGGAAAGGCAGCTGCTTCCCTGACCTTGGGGCTCACCTTCACCAGCACTGAAATATTTTCCGCTCATTTCAAGGTCACCTGGTTTTTATTTCCCAGCTCAGGGAGTGGAAAAACTTTCCTGGATTGTTGGAGCGGGAGGAGGGAGTTAAGGCCTGGGTTCTACTGCTCTGCGTAACGTCTGAGGCAGGGCTTCTGGCACCTGCCTCCAGGCCGCCTTGGACGTGGATCTTGGAAATCTCCCTTATTGCCTGCTGTGCTTGTGACGCTCAAAAAAAGGAAAAAAGAACATTGTGCAGGTCTGGCCCAGCAGCAGCAGCAGCACCAGCATCTCTGGCCAGAGCCAGGCCCCAATCAAACCCTGTGACCCTCTCTCTATCTCTCCTGGCCAAGCTCCATCAGCCAAGCCAAAGGAGGGACAAGATGCGAGCAGAATAACCCTCGCTCACCATTTCAGGCCGTTCCCCAGCACCAGCCATTTGCAGCTGCCAGGGTTCAAGTTGCTTGTCTGCAGTTCAGCATCGTGGGGCGAATCACATGCCAACAATTGGGCTGCTTGGGCCCAGGTTTTCTGGCTCCCCTCATGCTTCGTTCAAGGTCACATTTCTTCTGCCCTCCCAGATTCCAACCACACATGCACTGAGCACTCCCCACTCTCAATACTTACACTGTATTTGGACAACAGAGGAGCAGTGATCTAGAAGGAGCGGGGGGGGGGGTTCCTCTCCCCCTGCAACTGCTTCCAGATATTCTGGATGAAGCAGGAAAGCTGCTTCTTCTCCACTTTCAGCTTCATCCTGGAAGAGGCCACAGATAAGAGCAGGGGAGGGAGGCAAAGGTGGAAAGAGAAGTGACTGTAGGTAAGGGGGGCGATTTTGATTGGCAAGCCAGCTGGTAGTCTGCGGGCCGGATGCAGGACTGTCGCCCCCTAGTTGCTGATGGTTGTCCTGTGGAAGTGGGGAAACATGTCTATGAATGTGGGGAGGGGCTGGGGTGATTATGGGGGAGGGATTGTAGGGAGGAGAATGGGGGCCAGGTGAAGCTAGTTCCTGGTGAACTTGGGAAGGGAAGGTGGGGAGCGCGGGGATGCAGCTCATGCTCTAACTGTCTTAGCTGGCTTGTCATGGGTCAGCAGGAATTCTGCCCGTCCTTCGGGGGCCTGCGCCGCAGGGGGTGCAATGCCATCTGCTCTTGCATGTGTTCCTATTCTGGGCAGTAGCATACAGGTTCTACTCACTCAAGAAAACAGTCAAAGCTGCTGGAGAACTGGCTGTCTTTTCCTCTTTTTAAAAAAGGCCATTGGCCCTAAAAGCCCATTCAGACTCCAGCCCCATCGCAGCAATAAATCCCCTTCCCTTGGATCTCTTGTGTCTCCCCCCCCCCCCCAGGCCAGGACTGAACTGCAGCCATCAATTCCTTTGACCCAGAGCCAAGAAAAGTTGTGGTCCTGGCCACTGCTAAAAAAGACAGACACAACTTCATCCCATCTCTCTGGAAATGCAGGTGGTGTGATGGCGGCGGGGAGACACCTGGGGCTGTGAGTTGTGCCAGTTAGGGGAAGATTCTGTTGTGATATCCTGGATCTAAGTAAAAACTTTGGAAACTGAAAGGGTAGGAAAGAGGAGCTTGTTTGCCATGTCTGGGCAAGCTCCGGGGCTGAGCATGGAGAAGGGACCAGCACTTTAGAGCCAGGGTCTTGGAGGTCAGCGCTCCTATTCCCTTAATTTGTATGCTGTGGTTAGAGGCTGCTGCTGTGGTTTTTAATTTTTCTTTCTATCCGTTGTATAACTTGCCATTGTAGTTGGCAATCCAAAAACACTAAAAAGAAAAAGCTTGCTGGATTTGGGAATACCTTGCACATGAGTTTGAGGATGCCCTTGTTGGTGTATCTGCACATATATGAGGGAGATTAATGTAAACCTGTCTGTCGTGGGAAGACTCTTCAGGGAAGAGTGTGCTCCCTGAACAGCAAAGTGGGATAGCTGCAGCATGGATATGGGCAGGGAGTTGAGGTTTGGGAGCCTGCGGTTCTGTTTTCTACAAGGTTCTTGCATTAGCTGGGAAACCATTGCAGCATTTTGACACTGCTGGTGGCCTGGGTAGCACGAAAGATTTGCAACCAGAGCAGCGCAGCAACAGTCTGCTCTCTCAGGTAACTCAGCTGCCTGCCACAACATCTCTGCACTCCTGTGCTGGACTGAATCCACGCTGGACTGAATCCACCAATCTGAGGTCGGAGCTGGAAGATCCCGTGCTCCCCTTTCTTCTGCCAGAGAGGTCATCCTGCCCTGACAGACCCCTCCATGGCCAGGGGAGTCTTCTGGATGACTGCCAGTGCCCGCCATACCAGTCAAGAGCAGGCAGGCAGGCAGGAGGGGGTGACTCCGTGTTGTGCCAGCATTGCGTGAAGACTGTTTTTGAAAATGGTGGGAGCTTCTTATTTTCCCCCACCCACTCTGTTCCCCTCTTCAGTTGGGCTAACTTTCTTTTACAGCTGAGGTTGGATTGGATCTCCCCTTGCTTCCCTTCTCCATTTTGATTCCTCGGCTGAAACACTTTTTGTATATTCTGTATAGTAAAAGGAAATCTGATTTGAAAAAACGAAACCCTAGAGACACCCAAAGGGCTGATGCTGAAGTAACCACGATCATGTTATCACTGTGTGATAGTTTCTATGAGCTATGGTCTTTTTTTAAAAAACAGTGCTGAGTTGAGCTAAAGCAACAGGTGATGGGGGGGGCGGAAGGAGAAACAACACTGATTTTAAAGGCTGCTCTCTCTGAATTTCATGATCACATTTGATAGGGCATTCGCCTTCCCTTCTCCACTGCTTCCAAATCTGGGGTCACCCCCACTGCCAACCACTAGCCACTTCTGAAATTTTGGTCTACTTCTCCCCCTGCCCTCCTAACTCCTCCCCCTTATCCCTATAGGTATCTGTGTGCTGTACTTATCCAGATTGAGAGCACTCCTGCCTTTTAAAATGCCGGTTCGCTTTTTATTGCATATTTATTTGAACTCCGTCTTTTCTTTTTCTTTTTTATTTTTGTCCTGTTTAATCACAAGACTCAAGCGTATGTGGGACAAAAACTGCCTCAGTAATAATATTAATAATTTAAAAAAAAACCTTTGGAATACGAGTGGATTTTTGGGCAAAGTTGAATGGGAATTGTTGAATAGGAATGACTGGACCTCCCCTTGCTCCCATGCCTGCCTGTAAGTTTGGCATGACCTCATGGTAAAGAGCTAATCGTGAAACCGTAGCAACTTCGGGGTACCTTTAAGGGCAACCATGGGAGGTGCAGATGATCCAGGCCTGGTGATGGTGAAGTGAGGATAATGTCAGCTGCGGCAGCCTTTCCCAAACTGGCACCCTCCAGATGTGTTGGACTGCAACTATGCTGGCTGGCTGGGGGGTTCTGGGAGTTGTAGTTGAACACACCTGGAAGGTACCATGTTGGGGAAGGCTGATACAGCTTAAAAACCTCCTGATCAGCTTTAAAAAGGAGGGAGAAGAAGGCTTAAGCATTACACTCTTCTCAGACTGCTGCCCGAGACAACAAGGTTTTTGCAAAGAAGTGTGGAGGGTGATGCCTGCTATCTTCCTCAAATCTGCTTCTTAATTCTAGTGCCGGGGACAGGCTGCAGTTCACATAGTGTGGGGCTGGAACAGCACTCTGCATAAGCCGGAGGTGGTTTTCTTATATTCACATCTCTTCCTTTAAAGAGGCGGCAGTGGCAGGGATGGTGCTAAATTGGGGTGGTTGAAGGGAGGGCAGCTGTGTCTGTATTGCCAATGGCACACAATCGATGGGGAAATTCTCCTGCATGAGCACCATCAAACTTCCCCGGATTGGGGCCTGATATTTTAAGAAGAGCTGGGGTGCCATATCTGTTTTTCTGCCTCTGTATTTTGGGTGAAGTCTGTTCCCAGGCATGGGAAGCATTGGAGGATGTCCGATGCACAGGGGTTGAGAGCAACAGGCTGGACTGACCTGTGTCCCCAGGCAAATTGGAGAAACGTGAACAAATTGACATGCCCCTCATTTGTTTTTTCAGATGGCACCAGCCTTGTTCCTTACACAGAATCTACTCCGGCGGGGGCTTTTTCTTCTATTGCTATCCTCACCACCTCTTCTCCCTGGCCGATCTACTTGCTTTTCTTTGTTCTAAAGACCAGGCCCCACAAACAGCTGCTTGGTTAAGACTGTGGCCCTTCTTGAAGGAGGCTCTCAGTTGGAGTGGGGGCGGGGGAGGCACAGAAGGCTGCCAGGGCCAACACCTGTAGGCATGGCCTTGAACAAGGCTGCTCTTGTGAAGAGAGATAACAGGTCTTTCACTATGGCTGCCACAGGCTTAGAAGATATGCAGATCTCAGATGCAGGGAAACGCACCAAAGCCATGCAGGAGTGCAGCTTCTCCCCTGCAGTAGCTTCTGTATTAAAAACAGCAACCCACCAAACTAATCAAAAGAGGCAACTTTATTCAAAAATCTATTAGTTGTATCTCCTATAATAGTCACATTCAAAACGCTATGAACGTGTCACGTAAACGTGACAACACCTGACCCAATTTTTAATATTTTAAGAATGGAACTTCTGCAGACTGCCCAGAGAGCTTCAGCTATCAGGCCATATAGAAGTGTAATATTAATAATGGTTCTAGTCCTTATGGCTATAAAGACAAATGAGTCTTCTATACTCCATAGGTCAAAACAAAACCAGAATTGCAATGCAAACGTAGGTCTGTTTACCAGACAGCAAATCCTATTGTATTCAATGTAATCCTATTGTATTCAATGTGGCTTACTTGCAAGACAGCGTGCATAGGATTGCAGCCTTAATCATGCAAATTGCCCTGGAGTCATTGATCAAATTAAATACACGTTCATTTTGCCAGTCATGGTAAAGCTAGACTTCCAGAATAACCCTTCTCAAGTTTAGTTTGTGCATGACAAGCTGCAGTTTCCCACATGTAAAGTCAATTGATAAACAGGTTCCTTCATGTGAACTGTTCTTACTGTGTTTCAGCTTGCTTCCTCTTATGAGTGACTGATTTAGTAGCCGATTTTTAAAAAACAGTTCCCAATGCACAAAGTCCCTAAATGGTCTGGTTTCACCTCTAAATTCCCCCTTCTGAGTTCAGGCCCTGAAAGTATTTGTGTGTCTGTGTACACACACACGCTTCTCAGAATGTTCACTACACAGTGGTTCTCTGAGGGTAGAGACAACTCCAGCTGTGGAAGTGGCAAGTCTGAGAGCAGCTGAGTCTGTTCCAAGGGTGGCAGCCATGGGCATCAAGCAAAGTTCAGAAGGCCCAGCACTGCCTCCAGCACATGAACCAAGAGATGGGCAAAGGGCTCTACGCAGTGCAAGCGGTGGTGGAAGAGGCTGTTGCAAGAGTCCTCTCCTGAGATGCCTCAGCTGCTCACTCCTATTTGCATGAGGGGAGTTTCTGCTCTTCATGCTGGGAAGAATTGTGTGAGTGGGAGAGTGTCTTTGCCTACATACTGGCTTGTGTGGAAAAAAGTGGCTGAGGTGCCGAATTGGCAGGAGACCATACTCATGATGGGTGTCTTTGGGGGCCTGATGGTGTCTGCCTGACGGTTAGCTATCCCCACTCTCCAGAATCGGCTTGCGCTTCAGCAGTTCTCGACAAATCTGGGACTTCGTACAGACCTGCAACTCAGCACACGCTCCTGCTCCCCTCTCTGGAGCCGATGTGCCTGCAAGGCTATCTTGCTTGCTTGGACATTATGGCCACCGGGCCAAGGTGTGCCGCACAGTGCTGGAGGCAGGGGTGGCACCGTAGTGGTTACACAAGGGCGGCCCAAGGTGAAATGTTGTTAGACCTGCCAGGTCTCCTCAGGATGGCAAAGCAGGGTGGGGCAGGGAGGGAGCAGTTCTGCCTGCTTTTGGCAGACGGAGGAGCCGTGGCAAAGCGGTCGCCTGGCCAACAACGGGTGCACTCCTGGGCAGCTGTCACTGTCGTTTCCTTTCTGCCCTCTCAAATGGAGCTTGTTTCCTGCCTCATCTTGAGCGTCTGCATCCTGTTTGCCTGCTCCAGCCTTCCCCAACCGGGTGCCCTCCAGAGGTGTTGGACGACAAGCCGCAGCATGCCCCAGCCAGCTAGGGCAGGCTGGGACTTGTAGTCAACTCCTCTGGAGGGTACCTGGTTAGGGAAGGATGTGGGAGAGAACCTAGAGACTCTGATCTACTACCGTAGCCCTAAGCACACTGCACCTTTGGGTGGATTTAAATTGCAAGGGGTTTGGAGGCAGTTGTGGCTGCAGTGCGGGGTATCAATAAAACCTAAGCGTTGGAACCGAGCGGCAGAGCAGACTGAGATCTGTCTCAGCTCCCTGCAACAATCTTGCCCGGCCCGGGCCTTCCAGATGGTGACTCCCATCATTCCCAGCCAGCATGGCCAGGGATTATGGGAATTGTAGTCTGATCCATCTGGAGGGCATTGGGCTGAGGAGGGGCTGCCCTACGATATACAGCCTGCGGTCCTATACAACCATGTTTGGGGTTAAGCTCCTTGTAGGGCTTACTTCTAAGCAAAGAGGCATAGGATTGTGCTGTACACGGCCTGGTCCACTGAAGATGATGATGCTCCATTGAAATCAATCTTGAAATGTCACTAAATCCTGCATCTTCAGTAATACTGATGGGTCTTGAACCTTTTTTTTTTTTTTAAATAACAATTTGGGAGTTATTTTGCCTCTGGTGGGTTAGTAGTGACTCGTTGGCAGGGTACATGCTGTTCCATATTCCTAAACTTGATGAAAACATTAAAGAAGCTCTACCTTTTAACCATGGGTGGTACTTCATTTCTTAAGTTTATTCTGTGTCAGTTACCTTGCACTGAAAAGAGAATCTGTTGCTTCCAATCCTCAAGGAAAGGCCCCTTTGCTGAAATTTTGCAGTAAGTAAATGTACTATTAGTGTAATTCATTAATCAGCTAAAAGCCAGACAGGTAATTAAAAGCTGTTGACAGCTCTGATTAATATGGGTACAAATATATTATTAATCACTTCTGTAGCATTGGTACAAATTGCTTTTTGGCTCTTAACATGTTGATCAACCTCCATCAATGCATATCATCCATTAGTCGGGAAGATGGATAGTTTGAGAGGATTAAGTAGCAGGGAAAAGGTGGACGAGACTTCAAGAGAGAGGCTAGGGCTGATGTGAGATTGGAGGGGGGTGTCACTAGCAGTCTCTTGGCAACCCTCCCCCCCACAAACCTGTTCTTAACACCAGGGCTCATTGTTGGAACACACAAAACAGTAATAGAGGATCAGACTGCCTCTGAACATGTGCCGATGGCATTTTCCTCCCAACTGCATCCCAGGTTTCTAGAAAACAAGGAACACTGTGCGAGCTGTCACACCACTGGGATAAACTAAGTGTCAACTGCAGACTTCAGATCAGCAACAGTAGATTTCCCCTGCTTAAAAATGTAAACGCCTTGCTGAATTAGACCATTTAGTCCAGCATCCCATCCCCACCCCCCCGACCAGCCAGATGCTGCCAGGAATCTCACAAGGTGGACAAGAAGGCAACTGCAAATTGTTTCCCGCCTCCCAGCTGAGCAGAGCAGAGCAAGCTGCTCCAGCTGGTCCAGGGACTACAGAAGCAGGCAAGCTCCCAGAGAGCGAGCGAACAGAGCGAGCAAACAGGGGGAGCAAACAGGAGTTGGCCAGGGGAGTTGCAGTGGTTGAAGAGACAAAGGAGACAAAGGAGACAGAGGCTAAGAGGTAAGTGGGCTGCAGGAAGCCCAGGGGGCTGCCCTTTATCCTTCTGACTGGCTGTGAGCTCACCAGGAGCTTCTGAGAGCTCCAACTGAATTGGAGGGGTGTGGCCTGAGTACTCCCAGCAGCTGACTGGGCGGGAAGCTTCAGTCTGTTTCCCGCCTCCCAGCTGAGCAGAGCAGAGCAGAGCAAGCTGCTCCAGCTGGTCCAGGGACTACAGAAGCAGGCAAGCTCCCAGAGAGCGAGCGAACAGGGGGAGCAAACAGGAGTTGGCCAGGGGAGTTCGGCAGGGGAGGTCAAGGGGGAGGCCCCTAACATTTTTTTTTAACTAACTTTTTCCCATTTATTTGTCTTGTAACACACGCTTCCACACCAGTGGGACTCTGCTTTTAACCTCTACTGAGTAGAGGAGCAGGCACAGGCTAGTCTAGAACAATCACAAAGCTAGACACAAAAAGGGAAAAGGGGCTATGGAAGGACAAGACTCTCCAGTGGTGGTGACCTGCAAGGTGTGTGCAATGTTTGTTTTCTTGCCTGAGAACAACATGGCCCACACCTGCAACAAGTGCAAGTTGATCACGCTGCTGGAGGAAAAAGTAAGTGGACTGGAGCGGCGACTGTCAACCCTCCGGGGAATAAGAGAACACGAAGAGTTCTTGGACAGAATGGGGGAACTACAGCAGCAAAGGGCAGACCAGAAGCTTGAAGAGCAACAGCAAGATGAGGCAGAAGTGGGAAATGCTGAGGAGAAGAAAAATGGAGTAGAGGATACTCCTTGGAAAACGGTGACAGTTAGGAGAAGAAGAACTAGACGCCACTCTGCACCAGTGGAAGCGGTGGAGCTGTGGAACCGATTCCAGGTACTTGCAGATGAGACTGGAGGACAGCCTGCAGAGGAAGAATCACAGGGGAACCTGCATGAGAGTGAGCAAGAGGCTGAAGGTCAGTCAAACAGAGGCGATGAAACCCAGGCCTACAAGAAGAAGAAGAGAAGAGTGGTAGTAGTGGGAGACTCCTTGCTGCGTGGGATCGAGACCCAAGTATGTCGCGAAGACCCGTGGACTCGCCAGGTATGTTGTCTCCCGGGAGGACAGATTAGAGACGTGACTGAAAGGTTGCCTGCACTCATAAAGCCCACTGACAGGTATCCCTTTCTTCTCATCCATGTGGGAACAAATGATACCGCCAAGCGGAGCTACGAAGAGATCACGTCAGACTTTGAAGCTTTGGGAAGGAAACTCAAGAACTTTGGGGCCCAGATAGTTTTCTCATCCATCCTTCCAGTAGTTAGAAGAGGGATAGAAAGGGAACGAAAAATACTCCGGGTGAATGACTGGCTACGAAGGTGGTGCCGACGAGAGAGATTTGGATTCTGGGACCACGGGCTATACTTCCTGGAAGATGGGCTGTTGGCTAGGGATGGGTTGCACCTCACAAAGGCTGGGAAGAATGTGTTTGGCCACAGCATGAAGAACTTCATCAGGAGGGCTTTAAACTGAATCCTACGGGGAAGGGAGATGTAATGTTGGGGGTAACAATGGACGTAGGCGCATGCACTGCAATGGAGAGAACAGCGCTGATAGCGCCCAATAATAGTCTTCAGACACATGTAGGAAGAAAGCCAGACTATGAAGCACATGGTCTTCGATGTCTATATACTAATGCCCAGAGTATGGGAAACAAACAGAATGAACTTGAACTCTTAATACAGGAGGGAAATTATGACTTGATAGGTATAACTGAGACTTGGTGGGATGACTCTCATGACTGGAATACAGCAGTTGAAGGATATAACTTGTTCAAAAAGAACAGGAGGAACAGAAAGGGAGGCGGGGTTGCACTGTATGTGAAAAATACATATCTCTGCACAGAAATACAGGAGGAGGAGCTTGGTAGCCCCATCGAGAGCATCTGGGTTGAAATAAATGGAGCAAAGAATAAAAGGAACCTGGTGGTCGGAGTCTACTACCGGCCACCCAATCAAGGAGAAGCCAAGGATGAAACTTTTGAAAAGCAAATAGCCAATGTTTTAAGGAAGCATGATGTAGTAGTAATGGGGGACTTCAATTTCCCCGATATTTGTTGGGAGACAAATTCTGCAAAACATGGCCCCTCCAGGAAATTCCTGACTTGTGTGGCGGATAACTTCCTCCTACAGAAAGTAGAGGAAGGAACTAGAGGATCGGCTATCCTTGACTTGATCCTAACCAACAGAGATGACTTAGTGGATAAAGTAGCAGTTACAGGAACTCTGGGGGAAAGCAACCATGTTGTACTTGAGTTCTTGGTTCTAAGGGAAGCAAAAGCCGAGTGTACTCAAACGCGTACCCTGGATTTTAGGAAAGCTGATTTTAATAAACTCAGAACAATGATCAGTAAGGTCCCATGGCAAACAATGCTAGCGAGAAAAGGAGTCCAAGATGGGTGGGAACTTTTAAAAAAGGAAATTCTCAAGGCACAATCACAAACAATTCCAACAAGAAGAAAAGGTGGAAGACAACAGAAGAAGCCAATGTGGCTTCACAAAAAGCTTAGGGATGACCTGAAAACAAAAAAGGACACATATAAGAAGTGGAAAGAAGGCCAAGTAACAAAGGAAGAGTACAGGCAGGTAGCACAGAATTGCAGGGATGGCGTCAGGAAGGCTAAAGCGGAGAACGAGGTGAGGTTAGCGAGGGATGCTAAAAACAACAAAAAGGCTTTCTTCAGCTACGTGCATAGTAAAAGGCAGAGGAAAGAAATGGTTGTTCAGCTATTAAATAAGGATGGCAAAATGATAACAGATGACCAAGAAAAGGCAGAGGTGCTCAATTCCTACTTTGGCTCAGTCTTCTCCCAAAAGAGGGTCTATGACCCCCCTGGCAAAGGCGAAGTACAGGCTGAAGGGGCAGGATTGCAGCTTGAGATCGACAGGCATATGGTCAAGGAACACCTCATTACTTTGAATGAGTTCAAATCTCCAGGGCCAGATGAACTGCATCCTAGAGTAATAAAGGAACTGGCAGAAGAACTCTCAGAACCGCTGTCTATTCTCTTTGAGAAATCATGGAGGACCGGGGAAGTGCCAGATGACTGGAGGAGGGCTAACGTTGTCCCTATCTTCAAAAAGGGTAAAAAGGAGGAACCTGGGAACTACAGACCAGTCAGTCTGACATCAATCCCTGGGAAAATTCTGGAGCAGATCATAAAGCAATCCATCTGGAAGCACCTTGACAACAATGCCGTGATTACTCGAAGCCAACATGGATTTGTCAAAAACAAGTCCTGCCAGACAAATCTGATCTCATTTTTTGATCAAGTCACCTCCCTTGTAGACCGTGGGAATGCTGTAGACATCATATACCTCGACTTCAGCAAAGCTTTCGACAAAGTGCCCCATGATATCCTGATGAGCAAACTTGCTCGAAGTGGGCTAGATGAAACAACGATCTGGTGGATCCACAGTTGGCTACAGAATCGGACTCCAAGAGTGCTTCTCAATGGGACCTTCTCAAGCTGGGGAGAGGTAAGGAGTGGGGTACCGCAGGGCTCAGTCCTGGGCCCAGTGCTCGGAGGAGGTGCAGGGAATGCTGATCAGATTTGCAGATGACACAAAATTGGGAGGGATAGCTAATACTTTGGAAGACAGAAACAAAATTCAAAGTGATCTGGATAGACTGGAGTGCTGGGCAGAAAACAACAGAATGGCATTTAATAGGGACAAGTGCCAAGTTCTGCACCTAGGAAAAAGAAACCAAATGCACAGTTACAAGATGGGGGATACGTGGCTCAACCACACTACGAGCGAGAAGGATCTTGGAATTGTCGTCGATCACAAGCTGAATATGAGCCAACAATGTGATGTGGCTGCAAAAAAGGCAAATGCTATTTTGGGCTGCATTAATAGAAGCATCGCTTCCAAATCCCGGGAAGTACTAGTTCCCCTCTACTCAGCACTGGTTAGGCCTCATCTGGAGTACTGTGTCCAGTTCTGGGCACCACACTTTAAGAAGGATGCAGACAAGCTGGAGAGGGTTCAAAGGAGGGCAACAAAGATGATCAGGGGACTGGAAACAAAGCCCTATGAAGAGAGACTGAAAGAACTGGGCATGTTTAGCCTTGAGAAGAGAAGACTGAGGGGAGATATGATAGCACTCTTCAAGTACTTGAAAGGTTGTCACAGAGAAGAAGGCCAGGATCTCTTCTTGATCATCCCAGAGTGCAGGACACGGAATAATGGGCTCAAGTTACAGGAAGCCAGATTCCGGCTGAACATCAGGAAAAACTTCCTGAGTGTCAGAGCAATACGGCAATGGAACCAATTACCTGGGGAGGTGGTGGGCTCTCCCACACTGGAGGCCTTTAAGACGAGGCTGGACAGCCATTTGTCAGGGATGCTCTGACTTGGATTCCTGCATTGAGCAGGGGGTTGGACTCGATGGCCTTGTAGGCCCCTTCCAACCCTACTATTCTATGATTCTATTCTATGCTGTTGCTCCCCAGTATCTCTTACATTCCCAGATAGGCTGCCCTGGAACACGGAGGTTCTATTTACCCACCAATACTATTTAATACCAATCAACCCCTCTTGCTTCACGAATTCATCTAATCCCCCTTTTAAACCATCTAAACCAGTGGCCATCATGAAAGTGTAGCCACAAAAACAAGAGTTTCTGCACTGTGTGAAAGCCTTTCTTTTGTCTCCCCGGACTCCCCCCATCCCCTGCTGGATGATCCTGGGTTCTAGGATTATGAGAGAGGGGGAGGGGGACTTCTATTAATTTTCTCCACACCATGCATCATTTTTAATTTATTTACCTGCTGTTCTTTTCAACTGTCCAATAATCGAAAGTTCTCTGGGTGGTGTACAATGCATTAAAAATGTAGAACACACATTAAAACAAAGAATAAAACCAACACAGAACCAGCAGCAAAGAAAGAATACAACCATTCTGGCACATAAAATCAGCAGTAAAAGTACTAAAAGCACTTAAAAATAATTCTTAAAATGCCTGGGAGAATAAAAAGGTCTTCCCCTGGTGCTGAAAAGACCATTACATAGGTGTCAGGTGAGCCTCTGGGGAGAGTGTTCCACAACGGTGCCACCACTGAAAAAGACCTCTCTCTTGTTGCCACCCATGTGGTCACATTTGGTGGGCGCACCTGGAGGAGGAGATGATTTTATAAACCTATATCATATCTGTTCCCCAGCCCCCTCCCCCTTGTCATAAGCTAAAAGGTTCAAAGATCTTCAGCCCTCCCTTGGAGAGAAGATGCTCCAAGCCCTGGTCATTTTGGTTGCTTTTTCTGCCCATCTTATCCATCAATCCCCTTTGTTTCCTGTCTAGTCCTCAAGAATCTACACTTGCCAAGGGAATTTCTGGGCAGTTAATGACAATGGGCGTATGATAAACTAGAGCAGGAGGGCGTACAGCAGGACAATAGAAGAGAGGGCCTCTGAGCATATGCAGAGAACCGTTCGTCACCGAGGAACTACCAGCTGCACCCACACAGAGGACGCCAGCAAAGAAAAGGCTTCCAGATCACACAGGGTGGCTGCCATTATCGTGATCACTTAAAAAATTTAACTAGGGGGGTGCGCACCAAGGCACACTCTGCTGCGCGCTGACGATGGGGTGGGGGCAACAAATCCCTTCCAGATGAGCATTTCAAGTTCTCTGGCAATCATGACTCCTGGGCTGTGTGCGTGATGAGGGAAGTTCTAGCCAGCCTCTCCTAAAGCATCTTCCCTGCCAAGAGGATGTTTCTGTAAGGCAGGAGACAGGAAGGCTGGAGAAGGCAGCCCCTCCTAGACCATTGGTAAAAGGATCTGATCGTCTGACTTCCCCCCTGCTTTCTAGATTTTTCAAGCGTGGGGAAGCAACTGCTCCTGGGGAAGATGCCGTACCCAAAGCGAAGGGCCGTAGCTGAGTGTTAGAGCGCAGGCCTTGCATGCAGGAAGATGTAATCCTCACATTTCCAAGTAGGGATGGAAAAAGACACCTGTGAGAAACTACCAGTCAGTGCGTAGGTCCCATCAATCCAGATGCAGCCGACGGGCAGGTTTGGAATAAGGCAGCTCCCTCTGTTCCTAAAAGGGATCCTTCCTCTGGAGGTTAAGCCTCTATGGAAATGCCCCATTTCACAGTCCTCTGCAAAACCACACAGGTGGTTGGTCATGGGTGTTGACATGCGGGGCTAGAGGCCCGCCCACACACAGAAGAAGCCAACTGTGCACACAGCCCGTCCAGCCCACGTTGCACACAACACCTAGGGCAGGGGTGTGGAACCTCTTGCAACCCGAGGGCCGTATTCAATTCCGGAGAAGCTCTTGGGGACTGCATTCCAGTGGTGGACGGGGCCGAAGGCAAACTGGGGCGGGACCAAGATACAAAAACAGTGCCAACACATTTTAGCTTCAAGCTCTTACTGGCAGTAACTAAGCCTTAGGCGAGACATTTCATCCTTTTAGAATGGGGAATAAACTCGCAAAAGCCGGGAAACCACCAAAAGACTGGCGGTTGGGGAAAAGGGGGTGGGGCCAGGGGAACCCTAGGAGGGCCAGATTTGGCCCACAGGCCTCAGGTTCCACACCCCTGACCTGTAGGGACAAAAATCCAGGTGCCCAGGAGCCATTGGCACCTAGGAAAGTAAGCCCGTTAAGTGGAAGCTGGGCCCCTACACAGATCCAGAAAAAGGTTTCTGGCTCCTAGAAAATATTGTACCTAAAAACAAAATGACACCCATGACAGTGCCAGATGAGTCAATAAAATTGGCACATATGTGCAACTGCTTTTGCTGCTTATTTAAGTGAATAGTCTGAATTGTCCAAGAGCAATCCATCTCTGAAGCTAAGCAGGCTTGAGCCAAGGAGACCAAATAGGAGTGTCCCCCCCCCCCCGCTTCTTCCCTGGAAAAACAGGGATGCAAATAAATTAGGGTTGTCAACCAATTAAAGCCGCCTTCCCCAACTGCCACCCTCCAGATGTGTTGGACTGCAATTCCCAGCCAGCCATTAGCTATGCTGGCTGGGAATAATGGAAGATGCAACACATCTGGAGGGCACCAGGTTGGGGAAGGCTAAATTAATGCATGTTCAGTTGCCTAATTTATTTATTTTAGTTATTTAAAATATTTTTTAGCTGCCTTTCAAGCAGAAGCCCTCCCAAGTGGCATACAATAATAAAGCACATAATAAAAACTGAAATGGTCTTAAAAAGCAATAAAAACACAGTAAAAACAGCAAAAGCACTGATAAAACCAGCGATAAAAACAACATAAACAGGGGAAGGCCAAAGTAAAATAATATGTTTTCAGGGCCTCCTGAAAAGCCTGCAACAATGGGGCCTAGCAGACCCCCATTGGCAACTTATTCCAGAGGTGTGGAGCCACTGCAGAAAAGGCCCTCTCTCAGGTGGTTGCTCACCTAATTGCTCTCACAGGTGGGCAAATGAGGAGGGCCTCTCTTGCTGATCTTAAAGTGTGGGCAGGCTGATATGGGTGTAGGCAGTCCTCCAAGTAATTTGGTCCCAAACGGTTTAAGGCTTTAAAGGTCAAAACCAGCATTTTAAATTGGGCTCAGAAACACACCAGTAACCAGTGCAGCTGGCGCAGTATAGGTGTTATAGGCTTAACAGTCTGCCACCTGGTTAATTCAGGCCTGTGAACAGCCATACCCCTTAGTTGCCTCTGGCGAGTAAGAATTGCCCTCCAGCCAACTAGGTAAAGAAGCATTTGCAAACTGGAAGAGAGTTGGATTTTGCTGCTGCTTCCTTTCAGGCTGCCTGTGCCACAATGGCTGACAGACCTACATATGGGAACAGCCAGTCTAGCAAACATTTTTGAAAATCAGTAACTTTTGTAGTCTTTTTATTTTTACAAGTCTTGAAGGATTGGTTGACTGGCTGACTGAGGGCTGCAGCACATGGGAGTGAGCCCCATTGGGAATATAAACATATGACGCTGACTTAATACTGAGTCAGACCATTAGCTCACCTAGCCCAGGGATGGGCAGAAGGCAAACTTCCAAATGTTTGGGACACCAACCCCCAGAAGCCCCTGCCGGCAGGGCCGATGGTCAGGAATGCTGCGAGTTGTAGTGCAAAACTTCTGGAGATCTTCTTTCGGCCCACCCCTGACTTAGCCCGATATTCTGACTGGCAGTGGCTCTCCAGGGTCTCAGGAAGGGAAAGGCTCTTCCATCGCCTGCTCCCTGGGGTCCTTTTTAACTGGAGAGGCCAGAGAGTGAAGCAGGCAAAGCAGGGACTCCCCCACCAAGCTACAGCCCCTCCCTAGAACAACGGGAACAATACTTGGCATCTGTAAAGTGCTTCCGAGCATTCAAAGCACTTTATATGTACTATCTTGGATGCACATCAACAAGCCAGTAAGTGGGGTGAAAACTGCAGTGGCAATAAAGAGGCGGACATTGAGATCGGATTGAAATGCTGCTGCAGCCTAGATCGAGGGTCCCAGGGCCTGGTCTGAAGGCACATGTGGCAGCCACCTTGCTGAAGCTAATCCGGTCTGGGTCTGGTTGGTGCTTGGAGGGGAGACCACCTGGGAACCACATGTGGCCACCTTGAGTTCCATGATGGAAGAAAGGTGGGAAATAAATAAATAAATGAAATTAAGAGCCAGCATGGTGCAGTGGTTAGAGTGTTGGACTGGGACTCGGGAGATCCGGGTTGTAGTCCCTACTCAGCCATGAAGCTCACTGTGTGACTTGGGGCCAGTCACTGACTCCTGGCCTAACCACAGGGTTGTTCGGAGGATAAGATGGAGAGGGGGAGAGCGATGTAAGCCCCCTGCAGTTCCTTGCAAGAGGAAAAAAGGCGGGACAGAAATGTAATAATTCATAATAATAATAATAATAATTTAATTAAACACAACAGCATGATGTTGAGTGGGAGTGAATAGGAATAGGGGGGTGAAAGAGGGCCTCCGGTCCCATGCCCCCTGCACCTGAGGGATCGGCCTGGCTGCCCACGTGTGCCTGAAACCTGTAGTAAAAACCTCTTGCGTCGTGTGGCAGTGAGCAAGTGCTGCCTCCACCGGCTGCCCAGATCAGCTGGCTTAGTCCTTGGCCAGCCCACTAGCGAAGTCCAGGCAACCCCTCCCTCTGGGGGAGCCCCTCCCACCCCTTGGTTACTTGGAGCTTTTCTACAGGAGGCTGTTAATCCACTGTATCTACTTCTGGTTTCGTTGCAGAACTGAGATCCCAGCTCTACACAAAGAACTTTTCCTTTCCTGCTTTTCCGCTCCATGAGCACTAGGTAGCACTGTGGTATAGCAGAATAGCACAAATACACAACAGGAAACTACGCTTTCTTTTGCTTGTCTTTAAATAATACCCTATTTTCCCTGCTCTAAAACAACTTGCCAAAAGTGCTGTTTTAAGACAGAAGCGAAACTGGAGGGTCACGTCGTTGTCTAAAGAACCTACAAATAACCATGAGTAGGGAATTATGAGCGCACAATAAATGTCTTGTATAGAAAAGCTCTTGGACAGGTGTCTCTAACATGATTGTAGGCCTGGGTCTTCCTCCCACCCCATTAGTGTCCTGCCTGCCAGGTTGCAATGTGGGAGTCAAGGAGAAAGCAAGAAAACTATAATTGGATGAACTACTTCTTAAGTTATGGAGCTAGCTGAATCTAAATGTGTGTGTGTGTAAAAATCTCTCTCCCCCCAACCTTCTAGATGTGTTGGACCACAAGTCCCAGAATCCCCTAGGCAGCTATGAAAATAGGAGAGGGGAAGCTGAAAGGGAGGGGCTTGTGCTTGCCTAAGGCCACTGACCACTGTGTTGTGGCAGAGGTGAGATTTGCACCAGGGATTTTATGAATCATAACTCAGGCTGTTAGCTGCTAGACCACACTAGCCACCTAAGGGTGCAATCGTATGCATATTTACACGGAAAATTTCCTCCAACTCTCAGCATTCCCCAGCCAGCCATGCATAGGTTTATGCCTTAAAGGACTTTGCCAGCTTGCGGGCAAGCAAGAAAACGACATGACTAAAAAGGGAGAGAAATCTGTCTGGAAGAAAACCTGCAGTGTCCGCCATGAGGAAGTAAACCAACAAGACTTCCTCAAATCCTCAGAAAACTCTCCATGATGTCTCACTGAAAAAGCGAGAGGAGAAAATGGGAAGCTCATCTTAAAAATAAAAGGGACACAAAAGGGTGCTTTGCTGGATCAGAGCAAGGTCCACTTCCCTTGGGAAGGGACGGTAACTCCATGGTCAAGCCCCTGCTCTGCAGGCAGATGGTCCCAGGTTCAACCTGTTGAAGAAAACTTCACAGCTTATCGTGAGCATTCACATCTTTATTCAAAGGAAACAAAAGACGGAAAGGAAAGGAAAGGATACGGATGCGGAGATTCCTACAAAAATCTTGTAAGGAATGTTCAACAGATCCCAAGATCTCCACATAGGGCCGGGAAAGCATCCTGCCTGAAGCCCTGAAGAACCATTGCTGCCAGTCAGTGACCCGGTTCGCATGATTGTTGTTGTTGTTCAGTCGTTCAGTCGTGTCCGACTCTTCGTGACCCCATGGACCATAGCACGCCAGGCCTTCCTGTCCTGCGCTCTCTCCCGGAGCGTGCTCAAGTTCATATTCATTGCATCCGTGATGCTATCTAGCCATCTCATCCTCTGCCGTCCCCTTCTCCTTTTGCCTTCAGTCTTTCCCAGCATCAGGGTCTTTTCCAGAGAGTTTTCTCTTCGCATTAGAGAAGTGGCCAAAATATTTGAGCTTCAGCTTCAGTATCTGTCCTTCCAATGAGCAGTCAGGGTTGATTTCCTTTAGGATGGACTGATTTGACCTCCTTGCAGTCCAGGGGACTCGTAAGAGTCTTCTCCAGCACCACAGTTCGAAAGCATCAATTCTTCGGCGCTCAGCCTTCCTTATAGTCTAGCTCTCACAGCCATACATTACTACTGGGAAAACCATAGCTTTGATTAGACGGACCTTTGTCGGCAAGGTGATGTCTCTGCTTCTTACTATGCTGTCTAGGTTTGCCATAGCTTTCCTCCCAAGGAGCAAGCGTCTTTTAATTTCATGGCTACAGTCACCGTCTGCGGTGATCTTGGAGCCCAAGAAACTAAATCTGTCACTGCTTCCATTTCTTCCCCTTCTATATGCCAGGAAGTGATGGGGCCAGATGCCATGATCTTAGTTTTTTTAATGTTGAGTTTCAAACCAGCTTTTGCACTCTCCTCTTTCACCCTCAACAAGAGGCTCTTGAGATCCTCTTCGCTTTCTGCCATTAGGGTGGTATCGTCTGCATATCGGAGGTTGTTGATAATTCTCCCGGCAATCTTAATTCCGACCTCTGATTCATCCAACCCGGCATTTCTCATGATGTACTCTGCATATAAGTTAAATAAGCAGGGTGACAATATGCAGCCTTGTCGTACTCCTTTCCCAATTTTGAACCAATCGGTTGTTCCATCTCTGGTTCTTACTGTTGCTTCTTGACCCTCGTACAGGTTTCTCAGGAGACAGGTAAGGTGGTCTGGTACTCCCATCACTTTAAGAATTTGCCACAGTTTGTTGTGATCCACACAATCAAAGGCTTTAGCATAGTCAATGAAGCAGAAATAGACGTTTTTCTGGAATTCTCTTGCTTTCTCCATGATGCAGCGAAAGTTGGCGATTTGATCTCTAGTTCCTCTGCCTCTTCGAAACCCAGCTTGTACTTCCGGTAGTTCTCGGTTCGCATACTGCTGAAGCCTAGCTTGTAGGATTTTGAGCATCACCTTGCTGGCATGTGAAATGAGCGCAATTGTGCGGTAGTTTGAACACTCTTTGGCGTTGCCCTTCTTTGGAATTGGAATGTAAACTGACCTTTTCCAGTCTTGTGGCCACTGTTGAGTGTTCCAGATTTGTTGGCATATTGAATGCAGCACTTTAACAGCATCACCTTTTAGGATTTTAAATAGCTCGGCTGGAATACTGTCATCTCCGCTAGCTTTGTTGTTACTAATGCTTCCTAAGGCCCACTTGACTTCACTCTCTAGGATGTCCGGCTCAAGTTCAGTGACTGCACTATCATGGCTATCAGGGACATTCAGATCTTTCCTGTAGAGTTCTTCTGTGTATTCTTGCCACCTCTTCTTAATCTCATCTGCTTCCATTTGGTCCCTGCCTTCTTTGTCCTTTATCATGCCCGTCTTTGCATAAAACGTTCCCTTGAGATCTCCAATTTTCTTGAAGAGATCTCTAGTCTTTCCCATTCTGTTGTTTTCCTCGATTTCTTTGCATTGTTCATTTAAGAAGGCCTTCTTGTCTCTCCTTGCTATTCTCTGGAATTCTGCATTCAGTTGGATATATCTTCCCCTTTCTCCCTTGCTTTTCGCTTCCCTTCTTTCGTGAGCTACTTGTAAAGCCTCATCAGACAGCCACTTGGCTTTCTTGCATTTCTTTTTCTTTGGGACGGATTTCGTTGCTGCCTCCTGAACAATGTTACGGACCTCCGTCCATAGTTCCTCAGGCACTCTGTCTATCAGGTCTAATCCCTGAAATCTATTCCTCACCTCCACTGTATATTCATCAGGGATATGATTTAGGTCATACCTGAACGGTTTAGTGGTTTTCCCGACGTTCTTCAATTTCAGCCGAAATTTTGCAAGAAGCAGCTCATGATCTGAGCCACAGTCAGCTCCAGGTCTTGTTTTGACTGACTGTATGGAGCTTCTCCATCTTTGGCTGCAAAGGACATAATCAATCTGATTTCGATATTGACCATCTGGTGACGTCCATGTGTAGAGTCGCCTCTTGTGCTGTTGGAAAAGAGTGTTTGCTATGATCAGCATGTTCTCTTGGCAAAACTCTATTAGCTTTTGTCCTGCTTCATTTTGTACACCAAGGCCATGCCTGCCTGTTATCCCGGTGATTTCTTGACTTCCTACTTTAGCATTCCAATCCCCTATGATGAAGTGGACATCTTTTTTTGGTGTTAGTTCTAGAAGGTGTTGTAGGTCTTCATAGAACCGATCAACCTCAGCTTCTTCGGCCTCAGTGGTTGGGGCATAGACTTGAATTACTGTGATGTTGAATGGTTTGCCTTGGATTCGTACTGAGATCATTCTATCATTTTTAAGATTGTACCCCAGTACTGCTTTTCCCACCCTTTTGTTGACTATGAGTGCTACTCCATTTCTTCTAAGGGATTCTTGCCCACAATAGTAGATATGATGGTCACCTGAATTAAATTCGCCCATGCCTGTCCATTTTAGTTCGCTGATTCCCAAGATGTCGATGTTCAATCTTGCCATCTCATGTTTGACCACCTCCAGCTTACCTTGATTCATTGATCTGACATTCCAGGTTCCTAAACAATATTGTTCTTTACAGCATCGGATTTTCTTTTCACCACCAGACACATCCACAGCTGAGTGTCCTTTCGGCTTTGGCCCAGCCGCTTCACTCTTTCTGGCGCTACTTGGAAATACCCTCTGCTGTTCCCCAGTAGCATATTGGACACCTTCCGACCTGAGGGGCTCATCTTCCGGCGTCATATCTTTTAGCCTTGTGATACGTTCCATGGGGTTTTCTTGGCAAGAATACTGGAGTGGGTTGCCATTTCCTTCTCCAGTGGACCACATTTTGTCAGAACTCTCTGCCATGACCTGTCCGTCTTGGGTGGCCCTGCACGGCATAGCTTATGACTTCACTGAGTTACGCAAGCCCCTTCGCCACAACAAGGCAGTGATCCATGATTGCAGGGTGCCTAATAAACCACCATGGCTTGTTAACCACCCAGTGTGTGCCGGAGGGGATTAGCAGAAGGGCCCATGGCAGCCCAGCTTCCTGAGTCATGCAAACCTGGCCAGAGTGGCTTATGGATGGGGTTAACCTGCGCAACAAGCCATGCTGACTGGGTTTGCCCCACATGGGAAGCCATGCCACTGAGGGCAATGATGCTAATCCCCCTGGCACATAACTTGCACACACAGCGGGGGAAATGAGCCACTGTGGCTTATTTTCCCCACCAAGATCGTGCGAACACAGCCAGTGTCAACAGTACCGGGCCAAAGGGACCAAGAATCATAGAATAGTAGGGTTGGAACGGGCCTCAAGGCCATCAAGTCCAACCCCCTGTTCAATGCAGGAATCCAAGTCAGAGCATCCCCAACAGATGGCTGTCCAGCCTCGTCTTGAATGCCTCCAGTGTGGGAGAGCCCACCGCCTCCCTAGGACATTGGTTCCATTGTCGTATTGCTCTAACAGTCAGCAAGTTTTTCCTGGTATTCAGCCGGAACCTGGCTTCCTGTCACTTGAGCCCATGATTCCGTGTCCTGCACTCTGGGATTATTGAGAAGAGATTCTGGCCTTCCTGTCTGTGACAACCTTTCAAGTGCTTGAACAGCGCTAATGTATCTCCCCTCAGCCTTCTCTTCTCAAGGCTAAACATGCCCAGCTCTTTCAGTGTCTCTTCATAGGGCTTTGTTTCCAGGCCTCTGAACAGGCTCACTGGGTGAGAGTCTCACCCAGTGAGCCTGTTCTCACGATCACCACCCCTTGTGCCTGAAAGTTCCACAAATGAACTCTGTGTTGTGTGAAGAAGGGCTTCCTTTCTGTCCAGAGGACCCTGCCAATCGACTGCATTGGAAGGCCCAGGAGTTCTAACCTGGAGAGGGAGTGAAACTTCTCCCTGTCCACTTTCTCCACGCCAGGCATAATTCTGCAACCGTCTGCCATAGCACCCCTGCTCTCCATCCACTCCTCCTGCCACGGCTCTCTCACCCCCACACGCACACCCAGTGCACTTTAGCCTTTCCTAATAGGGAAGGGTGTCCAGCCCCCCACCCCCAATTTGGCTACCCTTTCCTGCACCTTTCTGGTATTCTTTGGAAGAATCCAGTAGACCAGCACTAGTGGTCTACTAGAAATGGACCAATGGTCCATTATGCCAGCCTGGGCTGGCTGGAGGATGCTGGGTATTGTAGTCCATCACATCTGGAGGGCACCAGGTTGAGGAAGGCTTCTGTCAACCCTCGCCAGCTACCCTTGAGCCACCAGATCATGTGCTTGCTTTGTGAGAATGTTGTGGCACTGGAATTCAGTTCTACCTGGAGAGTTTGCCCTTTTGTCCTCGCAGGGTGGGGATGAGATGTGGTTACTCAGCGGGAAAATGGGCACTCTGCCCAGGTGCAGAGGTTCCCTCTCTTCTCCCCTCCCTCCCTCCCTCCCTCCCAGGGATGAGCTTTGGCATTAACAGCTGAAACAGGATAGGACAGAGGTGCTGATAGAAGAGGGTGCCGCTTGCTGGCAACAGGGGAGGGCTTTCTTCTTCCGTGGGGGGTGTTGAGAGCAAGATGTGGGGAGTTGTCTCCAAAGTGGAGATCTTGTAGACATGTCTTAATCCCTGGCATCTCCCTGGTTTGCTCAGGCAAGACCTAGTCACTCCCACACCCCTGGAAGTGCCTGGCTGATTGCTGGCACTAAGGGAACATTTAGCAGTGGGGGGCTTAACAGGTGCATTCAAAAGCGCCCGGCGAGGCGGGGTGTGTGTCTGAATCTCTCTCTCTTTCATGCTCACGGGGCAGTGCCGCGGAATGGGGAGAGGTCTGCAGTGGCCACAGGGCAGAAGCAGGGCTGGCCCTACCATTTGGCAAGGTGAACCGACCTCCTCGGGCAGCAGATACTTGGGTGGGGGGCAGCAGTGTGGTGTTGGAGGGCAGAACTAGGAGCGCTACGCTGCCTGTCCTGCAACCCGTAAGCTACCCTGCAGTTGGCTGGTATGGTGGAGGCCACTGTCCCACTGCCAGTTACTGCCTTCCCCAACCCGGTGCCCTCCAGATGTGTTGGACTGCAGCCTCTATCATTCCCAACCAGCGTGGTGGATGGGGATGCTGGAAGCTGCAGTCTCGCAGGAGTGTAGGGCATCAGGTTGGAGGAGGCTCTCCTACCCCACGCCCCAACGGTGGGCAAAAAAGGCTTGCGTACGGCTCCTAGAGCGATAGAACTTGGAAAGGAATGCAACCGCTGCGGGGCGGAGACCACGCCTCTCCAGTGGTGGCTGTACGTCCTTTGTTTAAACGTGTTTCTCAAATGTTAGTGCCGAGTTGCTTTTTTGAAGAGAGAGAACAGCCGAGATTCAAATACTAACCTGCCATCCTTTCTTCCCCGAGGAATGGAGTCTGGCTGTACTCGAGAGGAGGGGGGAACTCTGCACATGCTCAGAGGCGCTCTCACGCGCCCACGCTTGCCACGTTTCTGGACGGAGTCCTAGCACCGAGCCCCTGAACCCCTCCAGGCGCCGACGGCGCCCTGGGCTTGGGCGCTCGGCGCCTCCTTCCTCCCCGGCGCTCCCCCGCGGCGCGCAGGTCGTTCCGGATCCACTCCGGGGCGGCGGGGCGGGGCGTCGCGACTGCCTCCCCGCCGCTCGCCATTGGGCCCGCGGCCCGTCACTCAACGCACTTCCTTCTCGGGGGAAGGAGAGGGGAAAGCGAAGAAAGTTTGTCGGGGCGAGCGGAGCGCAGCAGCAGCCGCGGCCGCGCCGTCGGGGCGCTTTTCCGCGCGCTTTGGGAGGCGCCCGCGGGCCCCCCGGAGGCGCCCCCGCCTCGCCCCATGTGAAGCTGCCTCCTGGGGGGCCGACGGGGCAGATCCGCCGCTTGGGCCCCGCCGGGATGGCCTCCCCGCCCGGCGCCGCCGCCTCCTTCGCCCCGACCGTCCCCGGAGGAGCGGCCCCCGAGCCGGCTCCGGCGTGCGCCCTGGCCGCCGCCGCGGCTCCTTGCCACGGCGTCTCTTTCCACATCCAGATCGGGCTGACCCGCGAGTTCGTCTTGCTGCCCGCATCCTCCGATCTCGCCCACGTCAAGCAACTGGCGTGCTCCATCGTGGATCAGAAGGTGGGTCCGGGGCTCCAGTCCAGGCGCGCGGGCGCAGGGCGGGGGGTGCGGGGGAAGACCTCTGCTCCGCTGGGTGCGGGGAACGGCCGGGGTGATGCCGTGTGCGCGTGCAGCCCGCAAGCGCGAGCTCGCCCGGCTTGCCTTCGGATGAGTAACTCCGGTCTAACGACTACTGCGGCTTTCGTTCACTACTACGCTCCAGATGTAGTGTATGGCATAAACCCCCTTCCGCCCCGAACTCCATGCGCTGGAAGAAAGGGAGGGAGGGAGGGAAAGAAAGAAAGACCTCCCCTCCATCTTTATCTCCCCTATTGTCAAATCTTAAGATTGCAGACTTCTTGGGGCAGCGGCCTTTCGGATTTGTAATTATTCTTTATACCGCGCATTTTCCCCGCTAAAAGATGTACTCATCGAAGCTCTGCGCGATTAATAACTAAGCATCGTACATTTAGTCCTATTTGAAATGCCTCCTATAAGACAGGTGGTGTTTCCAACTGTTTTTCTTATTTATAAAGCACCATCAATATACATTTAGTGGTTCTCTCTGGGTGTGTATGTAAGAGGATCACTCATGTACATGTAATTGTGTGTGTGCACCCATGCACACTGGGTTTTCCGAGCCCGTTGTATATATTGGAGACTGTGTGTGTACAGTCGATCCAGCTGTGCACTCCTGTGTGTAAACAATCATGTATATAACCTCTTAAGGCCTTTTGCATGGACTGACTCAGTCCATCTTTGCAAAGCTCTTGGCAGCACAGAGATAAACATTGTAACCTACCAACATCTGCCAATCAAGCTGTTTGTTCAGGGCCCAGGCTCAGGTGGCAGTCACAGAAAGGTGGCAACCCTGGGGAGAAACCCTGTTAGGAATCCTTCCTCAGATATGAATTTTTGTGAACTGCCCAGAGAACTTCAGCTATTGGGAGGTGTAGAAATGAAATAAATAAATACATAAATACATAAAATGAATTTCATTGTGTGGACTTTGGGCCAGTCAGTCTCTGCCAGCCTAGCCTACCTCACAGGGTTGTTGAGGAGATAAAGGGGGAGGAGCGTGTGTGTGCTGCTGCTTTGAGCCGCTGTGGAGGAATGATGAGATAAAAAAAAGAAGCAAAGAGCAGCACTTGGGCGAGGAAGGACTGATGTGTGACTTGTTTTTTTATTTTAGTCTCCGCCACTGGAAGTTTTAGTTTTGGGCCAGAGACAGGGAAGGAGGGGGAAATATCATCTGAAGCATATGGGCGAGGAAGGAAGGAAGGGTGAGGTAAGACTGGGGTAAAAGAGCAGTCTATGAGCTGGCTGTGTGGAGTCCTGTTTAACAGAATCTGAGAGCTGGAAGAGGCCATTTAAGCCATGAAGTCCAACCCCCTGTTCAGCGCAGGGATCCTGTTTAAAGCATCCCTGACAGAGGGCTGTCCCATCTGCGCTTGAATAGCTCCAACTATGGAAAGCCCCCCCCACCACCACACACACACAGCTGGCTCCATTGTCTGACTGCTCTGACTGTTAGGAAGTCTTTCCTGATGCTCAGCCGAAATCTGCCTTCCTGGAACTTAAGCCCATTATTTCGTGTCCTACAGTCTTGGATGAGAGAGGGCAGGTTGCAGCCCTCTTCTGTGTGACAGCCCTTGAGGGACTTGGAAAGTGTGATCATATCCCCCTCAGTCTTCTCTTCTCAAGGCTAAACCTGCCCAGTTCCTTCCATCCTTCCTCATAAGAATTGGCCTCTCGCCCCCTGATCACCGTTGTTGCCATTCTCTGAACTCATCCCAGTTTATCCGAATCCTTCTTAGACCGTGGTGCCTGTCCAGAACAGTTTGCGGGCTTCCGGTGGGCATCAGGCTACCCACTGTGGGAACAGGGTACTAGACCAGAGGAGCCTTTGTTCCACTCCAGCAGGGCTCTTCATATGTTCTTATGAACATGGGAGGTCCTGCTCTGTTTGGAATCCCACCGAGAAGTGCTGGAGCTGAAGCTTGCCCGGAGGGCCCCCTTCTTCCCCATCTCAGGCATGGGGATTGGAGAAGCAGCCCCTTGGTGGGGGGGGGGAGGTGCCCTTTACATGCTCAGAAGCACTCTTCGTTCGCATTGTCTGAAGTTGATAGGGGAAGCACCACGCGCTACCCTCTCTGGTGCATTTCTGAAGTACCAGCAACTCTGGGACTGCTGGCATAGCATTTGGAGACAGCTTCTGCGCTGTGTGGTGAATTGCTTCCCTGTTCAAGCTGCTATTGTTCATGAGATTTTAAGCGAATTCCAGTCTTGAAGGGAAAAGTGTTGTTGTTTTGGCAGCCGAAATGGCACCACCCACACACAAGAGGGAGGCCGTGGGAGGCTTAGGGAAAGCCCGGGATTTGCAGTAGTGCAAACAATCCTGAGGAAAAAAGATACCCCACACAAAGGGGAACCCCCAGAAGAGTGGAGGCTGGTAGCTCCAATGTCAGTGGGGCAGTGAATCTGCTCCGGGTTTCAGTCAGAACTGACATGGGAGCCACCAGCCTCCACTGACCCAGGATGAAAGACTTGTGGTGGGGGGAAAGAGAGAGAACAGAATAGAGGGGCTGGAATCCTCAACGGGGCGCACTGAACACTGCAACATTTGGTTTCATGCCCTCCTTGTAGAAATAAGAATGTTGACAGGGTGCTTCTCGGATTATGCGTTTCGTACAATCTCTCCGTCGTGGTCCTGTAAGGTAGGTCAGTATTGGTATCCATATGCAGCAGATTTGGGGTGGAGGCTGGAAACAGAGGTTCACTTAAGGCCACGCACTGAATCTGTGTTTATACGCAGACCTGACTGGCTTGCTGGGGGGCTGCGGAGGGCGAGAGGCTCCGTGGCTCATGCGGCTGGCTCCTCTGCCGCCCGGTCTCCACTCCCTCCCCTCGCAGCTGGTCCAGAGTCCCTGCTTCTATATATACATGCATTCTATGTTTCGGTGAAGGAACGGAAACAGCAGCTGAGATGCTGGCTGCCGCTCTCCGCTGAGCAGGAAAGGGAAGCGTGGCTGCTTCCAGGAGGCTGAGCGATAATCTCTGGGATGTCTCCAGGATGGAAACCGCCTTCATCCACATCCTTTGCAGCGGGTTGAAGGAAACTTGGAAGCGTCTGGGCAGGGGGAGCTGGGAGGGAGGGTTCAGTCAAGCCAGGTGTGTGCGGGTGTGTGTGTAAGTGAGTAGGTGAGTGTGAAGAGACACACACCTTGTCCCTCTTTACCTGGACCCTGTGCCATCCCAAACCACTGATTTGCTCTTGTCTGTCCAATGGGAGCTACTCGCTCCATACTAATTCTGTTAATTCTCCCCTAGTGCCTGGGACTGTACATGCTCAGTGCCAATAATGTAATAACAGTGATGCTACAAATGACAAATTCCTGGAGGAGCAGGCTGTCAACAGCTACTAGTCCTGATGCCTCTGTGCTACCTCCAGTGTCAGAGGCAGTATGCCTTTGTACACCAGTGGCTGGGGAACATGGGCAAGATGGTGCTTGTGGGTGCATGAGGGTACACCCCTGTCCTGCTTGTGGGTTTCCCGTGGGCAGCTGGTTGGCCACTGTGTGAACAGAATGCTGGACTAGATAGACCCTGGGTCTGACCCAGCAAGAGTCTTCTGATGTTCTTTGTTGTTGTTGTTATTTAAAGCACAGAATATGTACAGCCCCAGTCAGTTGTTGTTGTTGTTTATTATTATTATTTAAAAATATACTAAAATCCTGCACTTGAGCCATCAAAATTCTAGGCTATGCAGACTGAGAGCCAATTTGCATAATCTCTCTTATTTTGCATACTTTAATCTGCAATGTTTCGCCGTTTTTTCATAATTTATTCTGATTGTGCTCATCATGGCAAGAATCAAGGATACCCCTGGCCTCTATAAATCTTCTTTGACTACCTCTCTGGCTTTATAACACCTATGCGCTTTCAATAAGGGCTAGAATCTTGGATTTTGTTTGTTTAAATTAAAGCTGAGAATTTTAGGAAGCTGTACTGTGTGATGATAGGCGTCTGTGATTTTGTTTTTACAGGTAGGAGTTACTAAGATAAGGGCTAATTTGAGCCTAGGTTGGCCCTGAAACTTGTTTTATTTTATATTACTTTACTTCATTCTCCTCTTTCATGTGAAAATGCACCTAAGGCAACATATGGCAAGAAAATTAACACAAATACTAAAAACTATGATGGGAAAACAACAAGACAAGAAACTGCAGTAAGACTACTACATGAATGCTGTTAAAATCATGAGGAAGAAGTTCCTGTTTTTTAATTAAATACCTACGTGAACAAAAACATCTTTTTATAGCCCATCTAAAAGTGGGAAGGGAAGGAGACTATTGGACCACTCTTGGGAGGGCATTCCAGAACTTGATACCACCACCGACAAGCCCCCATCGTTGGCACCTGTCAACTGTATCTCCGGGGCGACGGGCCAGAAAGTATGAATTAAATCTTCATAATTGGGCAGGTTCACTAGGGCAAAGCTGGACCAGTGGGTTTTTTTTCCAGTGCTGGTCTTTGCCTCTCAGCATGCAAATGAGCAATAAAGAAGATGGTGCCTTTGAGCATGTGCAGAACCTTGGAAGGGATGGACTTGGAGAATGCTTTGACTCCACGAGAGCGGAGGGTTGACTTGAGAGGCATAGAAGAGGGGAATTGGTAGGTGTCTTTTCCTGCACCTGGGGGGGGGGGGCTAATAGCAGGGGGATATTCAGTAGGCGGGGAAATAGCGCGTGGAGGTGGGGCTGCCCTGGGGAGCTATTGAACTTCAAACAGAGCATGAGAGAGCTGCTAGGGCTCAAGCTACGCAATCCACTTTGGATGTCTCCCCCAGTGCAGCTGCTTTGAAGTAAAGTGGGCGATGTTGGGTGTTCCGATCACACAGACCTCCCATGCCACATCTGTTTCGGCCCTTGGAGTGGGTGGCAAAGTCAAATCCTGCTTTCCTGTACATTAGGGATGGGCAGAAAGTAGATCTCCAGACGGTGTTGGACTTCAGCTCCCAGTATTCCTGACCACTAGCCATGCTGGCAGGGGCTTCTGGGAGTCAGTGTCCCAAATCTTTGGAGCCCTACCTTCTGTCCACCCCCGCGGAACGTAACTTGCAAGCCTCCTTCAGCTTGCGGCAGGGAAGAGCCGTAGCTCGGCACCTATTTTGCATGCAAAAGGTCCCCAGTGCAATCCCCAGCACCTCCAGGTAGGGTTGGGGAAGACCCCAGTCCAGCGCCGTCTCTAGGGAGAGACAGAGTGGGTGGTCACCTAGGGTGCCCAGCAATCCAGGGCGCCAAATGTCCCCTGGGTAGGCAGCAGCAACATCGGCCGGGCAAGGCTTGGCATGCAGGAGAGGAAAGAGCTGCTCTGCCCAGCCCAGGCTGCAGCCACGGGCCCTTTTACATCACAGTATTTCCCCTAGTGTGAGAGGCAGCAACCTGAACCAGTCAGCTCACTAACTTTGCAGGGTGCACAGCCAGTGAGGACACTGGAGTGATTGGAGGGCTGACCTCTCCCTGCTTCCTCCCCCCCACTTTGAACCCATTTCATGCTGTTCAGGAATAGCGGTAGCATTTGGGGAAGGGGGCACACCAAACTGTCCCTCTCCTAGGGCACCAAAATACTTTGGAACGGCCCTGCCCCAGTCCAAATCTGTGGAGAGCCGCTGGCGGGCTGTATAGATGATCCTGAGCTAGTGGAGCCAGTGGTCTGACTCGGGAGAAGGTGTCTTCCTCTGTCCCCTCCTTGTGTCTTCCTCAGGAGAAGGTGTCTTCCCCTGTCCCCCCCTTTTGGAGGGGTAACCCCTCTCTCTCCCATGCACACCTGATACTAAATCAATAAAACATAGAATAAAGAAGACATACATTTATTTAATTTATTTATTTAAATGATTTCTTGGCTGCCTTTCAGCGCAGAATCTCTCCCAAGGCGGCGTACACATGCAACACATAAAAACCGGCGCAGTCTTAAAAAGCGCTTAAAGAGCAAACGGGACAGCCAAAGTAAAATAATATGGTTTCAGGGCCTCCTGAAAAGCCTGCAATGACGGGCTTGGCATCATTGACCTGGCACCATTGCCTCGTTGGCAGCTTATTCCAGAGGTGTGGGGCCACTGTCGAAAAGGCCCTCTCTCGTGTGGTCGCCCACCTAACCGCCCTCACAGGTGGGCAAATGAGGACGGCCTCTCTTGCTGCTCTGAAAGTGCGAGCAGGCTGATAGGGGTGAAGGTCGTCCTTCCAGTAATTTGCTCCCAAACCATTTCAGGCTTTAAAGGTGAAAACCAGCACTTTAAATTGGGCTCAGAAACACACACGTTGCCTCTTGGGGCTATTTAACTTCAAACAGAACATGCAAGAGCTGCCAGTGCTCAGGCCACCTGCTTTGGAGGTCTTGCTGTTGTCACCCAAACTGCTTGGGAAGATGCTGTGGTTCCTGAGTGAATACGGACCTTCCATGTTCAGAGGCAGTTTGCTTCTGAATCCCAGGGAGGGCATGGTGCTGCATTTGGCCCCTGCTTGTGGCTGTCCTGACAGGGTATCTAGCTGGCTACGACTGCTAGATACCCGTTTTGGCACCCGTTTTGCCTATATCTGGTATCTTCTTCCCTTCGGGATGAAGAGAGCACCCATGAGTAAAATCAGGGCCGACGCGAAGGCTCGGCATGGTTGGGCACCTGCCGAGGGCCCACACTCCAGCAGGGGCCCACTGCAAATTGCCCCCGGACTTGCTTCTGCTCTTCACCCTTGCATCCTGCTTGTTGCTCAGCACTGGTTAGGCCTCTTTTGGAGTACTGTGTCCAGTTCTTGGCACCACACTTTAAGAAGGATGCAGACAAGCTGGAGAGGGTTCAGAGGAGGGCAACAAAGATACCCAGGGGACTGGAAACAAAGCCTTATGAAGAGAGACTGAAAGAACTGGGCATGTTTAGGCTTGAGAAGAGAAGACTGAGGGGAGATATGATAGCGCTCTTCAAGCCCTTGAAAGGTTGTCACAGAGAGGAAGGGCAGGATCTCTTCTCAATCATCCCAGAGTGCAGGACACGAAATAATGGGCTGAAGTGACAGGAAGCCAGATTCCGGCTGAACATCAGGAAAAACTTCCTGACTGTTAGAGCAATACGACAATGGGATCTCCCGCACTGGAGGCATTCAAGACGAGGCTGGACAGCCATCTGTCAGGGATGCTCTGACTTGGATTCCTGCATTGAGCAGGGGGTTGGACTCGATGGCCTTGTAGGCCCCTTCCAACCCTACTATTCTATGACTCTATGATTCACCTGCCACTCATTCTGGCCCAGACAATGGTGGTGATGAGAAGGAAGGGGGGGGCAGGAGATGCACCAGCCGGCTTGCTCCCTGGCTCTCTGCCTGCCAAGCGAGCCAGTGGCAGCCATGACGAGGAAGAAGAGGGGGAGCGAGAGCAGCTGGGGCCGTGGCTGTCAGAGGGGACGTCTTGCCCAAGGGCCCTCCAAACCTGGAGCTGGCCCTGACTGAAATATAGAGTGGATGCTCCTAGGGGCAGAGACACTTATCGTCTCCTGTAAATCACCACATACGCTGACGGTCCTGGATAAATAATGCACGTTTGGAGAGCAGCATGTTGCCCCACTCCCAAAGAAGTTGCTTTGGCCATCCCATGTTTTGATGCAGGGGCCCCATCCCACAGGCCTCCTCAGAGGTGAGCAACTCCTTCTCCTGCGCAGCTGCCTCGTCCTGCTCCAGTCTAGATGTTGCTTTGAACAGAGAGGCCTGTTCCCTGCTGGGTGAGTCACGGACAGCTCCCTCGTCTGGGCTCACCCTGGCCTAGCTCTGCTTAACCTCGGGTTTATTGCCTGCTGTTATGCAGCTGAGGCTGTTTCCTGCCCAGGAGCAGTTTGGGCAGTGGGTGGGTGGCGGAAGAGGGGGACGCTTCTGATTCAGAAGTTACCTCCTGCCACGCTGGCCCCAGGTGCTGTCCGGGTGGCGGATTCAAGGGCTGACGGAGGTAAGCAAGTGTAAAGCAACACACATCGGAGCAAAAAAATCCCAACTTCACGTATACGCTGGTGGGATCTGAGCTGGCGGTGACTGACCAAGAAAGAGATCTTGGGGTTGGGGTGGACAGCTCGGTGAAGATGTTGACGCTCTGAAAAAAAGGCAAATTCCACGGTAGACATAATTAGGAAAGGAATCGAAACTAAAACTGCCAAGATCGTCCTGCCCCTATACAAATCTCTGGTGCGACCACACTTGGAGTACTGTGTACAGTTCTGGTCACCACACCTAAAAAAAAGGTATTGCAGAGTTGGAAAAAGTGCAGGAAAGGACACCTAAAATGATCCAGGGGCTGGAGCATCTCCCCTATGAGGGGAGGTTACAACAGCTGGGATTGTTTAGCTTGGAGAACAGGCGAGTAAGGGGAGATGTGATAGAGGTGTACAAAATGATACTAGCCCAGTGGGGTCATCCCATGAAGCTGATGAGTGGGAGATTCAGGACGGATAAAAGGAAAGACTTCTTCGCACAGCACATAGTTAAATTATGGAATTCGCTTCCACAAGGTGTAGTGATGGCTGCTAATTTCAGTGGCTTTAAAAGGGGGTTCTTCTTCTCTTTCTGTTATTATGGTATCCTAACTAAAATATTGTATGGATGACAATTGAAGTATTGAGTAGGTTGTTGGTAATTTTGGTAGTGTTTATAAAGATAAAATAAATAAAAATATATTTAAAAAAGGGGGGGTTGGACAAATCCCTGGAGGATACGGCTGTCAATGGCTACTAGTCCTGATGGCCCTACGCTACCTGCAGTATCAGAGGCAATATGCCTATGTACACCAGTGGCTGGGGAACATGGGCGGGAGGGTGCTGTTGCACTCCTGTCCTGCCTGTGGTTTTCCCACAGGCAGCTGATTGGCTACCATGTGAACAGCACACTGGGCTCAATGGACCCTTTGTCTGATCCAGCAAGGCTCTTCTTAGGTGCTCATGAAATTCAGCCCTTCTGTTCCTGGGAAGGCAGGGCAGAGATCTGTACCACGATATTAATGAACCTGGGTAGGTGGGCTAATGCAGCCTGAACTCTTGATACCGGGGGCCCACCAGTGGCGACCACCCCCTGGAGCACCCTCCCCCATATGAACCAGGAGGCAGAAAAGGTGGTGTGTTTGAAACGCTCCCTGAAAACAAATGCGTTGCAAGCTTCCACTGGCTTATAATTGATTCTCAGTTAAATTTTACTCTTTTGCTTGTTTCTTTTGGTCTTACATTGGTTGCTGAATGTTGAAATGTCTCTGTGTTGTATTATTTATGTTTTTTTAACTCGTGATTTTTATTTTTTGTATGTAAACCACTTAGAGGTTGACTATATGTAGCCATGAGCAAGTACTACTAATAAATAAATACATCATAAACCTTGTTCTGGATTAAAAATTGATTGTGCTCAAAAGGATACACTTTTTCTCCGGCCAGCTCCCGAAATGGTGGGCAGGCCTCCTCGGTCCGGCAGTGGCGGCATAATCAGCCGCCAGTCAAATGCCAAGCCGGGGGCGGAGTTGACCACACTCTGCTTGCAGTGACCATGGCCCAGTGGAGGCTGGTGGCTCAGATGTCAGTGGGGTGTTGAATCCATTCCGGGTTTCAGTCAGAACCAGTCAAAATTGTAAAGGAGCTCTCCAAGGTGCTTTGCAGGAGCTATCCAAGGTGACATTGGCACCACCTGCCTCCACTGCCACGGCCTGGTCTTTGTCCCCCCATTTGGTGTTTGGGGATAGATTGCTGCTGTTTGTGGAGGTTCCATTCCTAGTGGCATAAGCCCGCTGAATATCTCCCAGCATGTCATCATTCCTTTAGCACAGTCAATCCGGGCTTGGGGGGCAGGCCCTGCTTCCCAGGTAAAAAGGATTCTTTTGGGACACATCCCAACATAATGGCAGACTTTTCCGGGCATGCATTGGCTCTTCTCCCAGCTTGCCAGGGACTTTAGGTTTTGCAACTTGCAGCGCAATCCTTACTCAGCAGTGAGCCCCACTGACTTCAAAGGAATTTACTCTCAGGTTGGCATGTACGCCTGCCTTCCCCAACCTGGTGCCCTCCAGATGTGTTTTTATTTATTTATTATTTATTATTAAATTTATTAATCGCCCATCTGGCTGGTCACCCAGCCACTCTGGGCGATGTACAACATACAATAAAAACAGTTTAAAACAATAAAATTCTACAATAAAAACATTTTCTAAAATACCCTAACCCACCCCAAATGCCTGCCTGAACAGCCACGTTTTTAATGCATGATGGAAGCTCACTAAAGAGGGGGCATGACGGAGTTCCCTAGGGAGGGAGTTCCACAGAGTGGGGGCCACCACAGAAAAGGCCCTCTCCCTCGTCCCCACCAGTCTAGCTGTCCTGGCTGATGGGACAGAGAGAAGGCCATCCGAGGCTGATCTTGTTAAGTGGCCTGTCTGGTGCTGCTGGAGACACTTCTTAAGATAGGCTGGGCTGGAACCATATAGGGTTTTAAAGGTCAAAACCAACACCTTGAATTTGGCTCGGAAAACAACTGGTAACCAGTGCAACTCCTTCAGCACTGGAGTGATGTGATCTCGCCGGTGGCTGCCTTTAATCAGGCGAGCCGCCGCGTTCTGTACCAGCTGCAGTTTCCGAACCGTCTTCAAGGGTAACCCCACGTAGAGCGCATTACAGTAGTCTAAACGAGAGGAGACCAGGGCATGTACTACGGATGGGAGCAGATGGTCGGGAAGGAAGGGGCGCAGCCGCCGTATCAGATGGAGTTGATACAGCGCTGTCCGGCTCACAGCTGACACCTGAGCCTCCATGGACAGCTGGGAGTCCAAAATGACCCCCAGGCTGCAGACCTGGTCTTTCAAGGGTAGCCGTACCCCATTCAACACCAGGTCAACATCCCCCAGCCTCCTCTTGTCTCCCACCAAAAGTACCTCGGTCTTGTCAGGGTTCAGCTTCAGCCTATTCCGCCCCATCCAGCCACTCACCGTCTCCAGACATTTGGACAGGGATTCTACGGCCAACCTTGGTGAAGATTTAAACGAGAGGTAGAGCTGCGTGTCATCCGCATATTGATGACACTGCACCCCAAACCTCCTGATGATAGCCCCCAGCGGCTTCACATAGGTGTTAAATAGCATCGGGGAGAGGATGGAACCCTGTGGCACCCCACAAGTCAGTGGCCACGGGTCCGAAACCTCCTCTCCCAGTGCTACCCTCTGGTATCTGCCAGAGAGGAAGGACCGGAACCACCGCAATATGGTGTCCCCAATGCCCAACCCCTCCAGGCGGTCCAGGAAGATACCGTGGCCAACGGTATCGAAAGCCACTGAGAGGTCGAGGAGAACAAGGAAGGAGCATTCACCCCTATCCAGAGCCCTCCTCATATCATCTACCAAGGCGACCAAGGCCGTTTCTGTCCCATGCCCAGGCCTGAAGCCCGACTGAAATGGGTCTAGATAATCAGTTTCTTCCAAGTGTGCCTTCAACTGCACCGCCACCACCCGCTCAATCACCTTGCCCAAAAATGGCAGATTTGAGACTGGGCGAAAGTTGTTCAAAACTTGAGGATCCAAGGAGGGCTTCTTTAAGAGCAGTCTTATCACTGCCTCCTTGAGGGCTGATGGCATCACTCCCTCCTCAAGGGAGGCGTTCACCACCGCCTTGATCCCCTCACCCAGTCTCTCTGGAGCCCATAATGAGCCAAGATGGGCAAGGATCAAGTAAGCAGGTGGTCGGCCGTACCGATGAAAGCAGCTTGTCCACTTCATCAGGAGGAAGAAGCTGGAACCGATCCCACAAAACCGGTTTGCCACAGGCCGCCTCTTGCTCACTAACTGTATCCACAGCGTGCAGAGTAACACACCTAATCTGATCAATTTTATCTGCAAAGTGCCTTGCCAAGGCCTCACAGGAGGCCTTAGAATGCTCCAGTGGTTCCGGAGCCACAGTCTAACAGTGTTAGACTGTAACTCCCATCATTGGGCTGCAACTCCCATCATCCCCATGCAGTCCAACACATCTGGAGGGCACCAGGTTGGCCACTTCATACTCACTCAATTAATCGCAGTGGCTCCCAAGTGGCAGTTGGCAACCCTTCCAAGACCATACGTGCAGACGGCACTTTCTAACGGCGGACTTTCCTCTTGATGGTTGTGTCTCTGCTTGCAAATTGGCTTGGGATCGGGTTGGCTGTCGGGGCTTTCCCCAAAGAGCCCTGGGGAGTTGTAGCCTGAGGTGGCCCAGGGGGCTCTCTGCCCCAAGGAGCTCACAGTCTAAATCTCAACAACGAAAGTTTTTTGTGGCAATGAATTCTATAGGTTCCGTGGGTTGAGACAGGATGGTGGCACAGTTCTTAGCAGGTGACTTTTTGAGGTTTTTTTGCAAGGTGGGGAGAGGAGAAAGGGGAGGGAATCACCCCCTCTTGCCGCTGTATGAACATACAGACCTCTCTGGCAGTAGGAAGGAAGGAAGGGAGAGGTCGGAGGTCAACTGGAACGAGCAAACGTCTCATATGGGGGACCATTTGAGTTAAAAATAACAGCCTAGATTTGCATAGCAGCTTGTCGTAACCAGAAAGCTTGAAAGGTTTCAAGCAGACATGATACAAGTGTTTATCTGCTGGTGTTCACCTGTTTTGGTTGCAGCTTTGTTCCCACTTTGCTGTTCACTTTGAAATTAGCCACACACAGAGCAGGGATGCGGAATTTCTGGCCTGCAGGCCTCATGTGGCCTGCTGAGGTTCCACATCCGGGCCACAGAGCCTCCAAGCCCCACCCCCGGGAAGCATCCTGCTGTTCTCTCAGGTCGGAAATAACACCAGGGATTTCCCTGCTGGCCTAGGCCCTTTCTCCATGCGCCTCCCAACATGGAGAAGGGCAAAATGGGGGGGGACAGGGCAGTGGGGAGCCCACACCCACTTATGTCATCCCGCCTATGGAGGGTCTGGGGGGGGCATTTCAGCCCCCTGCCCCAATGGTGTCCCTCACCCCTGTCATAGAGGATTGGGTGTGATGTACATGTAAAACACTGCTTGTGTGAGTTTTTGTAGGCATATATGCTTATCTGGAGCATTCAACCAGTGGAGGCTGGTGCTCTGACGTCAGTGTCACTCAGAACCAGGCAGAACTCTAAAGGAGCTACGTAAGGGGAGAGCTCCTTTCAAGTTCTGACTGGTTTTGACTGAAACCTGGAGCGGATTCACCACCCCACGAACATCGGAGCCACCAGCCTCCGCTGCCTTCAATGCTGCACTCATGGGTCTCTTCCTTCTCCGAATGCTCGGGGCTTTGAGCCTGGGCTTCAACTGAGCCACTCCACAATTATGCTGTGCGAGCTGGCAGTTAGTCCGCCCACATTTTTACAACCCTTGTATGAAATTGTGACGCGTTGCCAGGTTGCAACCAGAAAGGACCGTTTTTCTTTCAGTTTCCAACAGGTTCCCCGGCTGGTTGCCTAGAACTGTGGCCGTGTCCGTGTCCAAGCCTAGAATGTAGTTTAGAGGCAACCATTGGCTGTAGGGTCTCTTTTTCAAAGTTTGCTGCTGTCCGGAAGTGACCTTAGAGAAGGTGAAGAGCTTGAACTTCAAACTACCTCAAACTTGTGGATACTTGTCTTTCTCTCTGCCACCTCCTTGCAGTGTCCCAGCCTTGAATCTGCTCTTTGTCAGGAGCGCCCTAGTGGCCTCTATCAGTACACTCCAATAGCCAACTCAAGACACAGATGAAAGAATTCTTTTCAAGGCTTTAATCCTTTTACAACTTAATGACTCTTTCAGATGCTATCACCAGCATCTAAGCAATGAACAGCAGAGTAGCCTATGCTCCGGATAGGCAGTTGGTCCCCGTTTGAAGGAGAATCACTTGAAGCCCCTGAACTTATGGGCTAGGGAGAGATCCTCCCTCTTTCCCTTGGGTCCACAGGACGCGACCGTTGCTTGCGCGCCAAACGGGCGCTACACCTCCTTTCCGCACCCTCCATCGCTCGTCGCTCCCTGCGTCTGCGTCGACCGTCTAGCAAGCCCCCCTCCCGCACTCTCTCACTGCCCAGGTCGCTATCTATCTCAGGAATGCTGACAGGAGGAATCTCTTCCAGCTGCTGTGCCTGTGAGGGATGAGCTGGCTTCTCTCCCACAGATTGCTGATCCTCCACAGAATCAGAACTGCTCTGGGGTTCTATCGGCTCAGTTTCCACCCTGACACTCTTGACTTTAAAAGTAACCTGTTAAATGCTAGCCTCCTTCGGGCTTCCTTTCAGCTAATTGAACAATGCGGTAGTGCATTGAAATGCATTGAAAGGGGGTATTCCTTTAACTGTCAGGAGATGAATCAGAAGTCTTTTAATCAAAAAAAGTATTTGCTGCAAAGTGGAATAAGTGGAATAACCACAGTGCGGCTTTCTAAAGCAGCAGAGGAATGGCCTGGGGTCATATGAGTGTAGGAAGTGACCTTACACTGAGTCAGAGCAAGTATTATTTACTTTGAATGACAGTGACTCTCCAGGATTTCAGCCCAAGGTTTTCTGCATCTGTCCTACCCAAGATCCTGTAACAGAAGACCTTCCACAGGCAAAGCCCTGTGCCCGGCTGCGGGATCATGGCCCCAATCCATTGCGAATTATGCCCTGTGGCACGTGCTTCCTGTTCACTCTCTCCCTCTCTCTCTCTCTCTTTTGCAGTTTCCCGAGTGTGGCTTCTACGGTCTCTACGACAAGATCCTGCTCTTCAAACATGACCCGTCCTCGGCCAACATTCTGCAGCTGGTCCGCGCTGCCTGCGATATCCAAGAGGGGGACCTGGTGGAGGTGGTGCTCTCCGGTAAAGGGGCGGAGTTAGTCGAAGAGAACATAGCGGGACGTTGGAAGGTGCCCTGCGCGAAGTCAGGCAGCTGGCCCAGGCGGCTTAATCCCCTAAGGGCATAAGAGGAGCCCCGCTGGATCAGACCAAGGGTCCATCTAGTCCAGCAATCAGTTCACACAGCTGCCAACCAGCTGCCCACGCAGGGGAGCCTGGTGGCTCCGATGTCAGTGGGGCGGTGAATCCTTCTGGGTTTCAGTCAGAACTAGTCAGAACTCTACAGGAGCTATCCAAGGTGCTCTGCACCAGCCACCAGCCTCCACTGTGCCCACGGGAGCCCCCAACAAGGACATGAGTGCAACAGCACCCCCCCCTCGCCCATGTTCCCCAGCAACTGGTGTAGATAGGCATATTGCCTCTGATACTAGAGTGTACTGCCTCTGCTCTAACCCAAGGGTGTACATTTAATCTGGTGGATTATCTAATCCAGCAGGACCCCTCCCCACTTTTCCCACAGTCCCATCTGGTCAGCTAGACTGTGGGAGAAAAATTGCTACTAGTGGGGACAGAAAAGCAACCTCACTGAAGATCACTAGGGGATCGTAGAGACTTTCACTTCCACACAACCCCCCACCCCACCCCCAGTAATCCCTGGAATTTAGCTGGCAGGGACGGGGAGGTTCAAACTTCAACACTTTTGGACCACGTATAGCTCCTTCTTCAGGGAAAGCTATAGAACAATGTACAAAATGTATGTTGCAAAATTTAAAGATGTCCCTCTACTTCTAAAAATATGTATATACAACACAACCGCAACAATCACAATCCACACTAAGTTTGTTTCTTCCTGAGATGTGTTATCTTTTAATATATGTTATGGTTGTGCATAGTTTGGGTCTCTCTTTCATCAGATTCTTTTTGTTTGGATAAACAATTGTACTGTAAATGCACAAAACATAATGTAACTTGTGGAACTCAGTGCTACAAGATGTGACACTGTCAACTGTGGCTTTCAAGGGGGGAGTAAACAAACTCACAGAGGTGTTTGGAGGCAGCCTATCTCTGAATTCCGGGGGCAAACCTAGGACTTGGTAAAGCTCTTTGTTTCCTGAGGAGCAACGGCAGTTTCCTTCTTGCATTGTGGACTGGTTGGTCCGATCCAGCTTCAGGGCCCTTCTTAGATCCTTATGGGATGTTTTATTTTATTTTACTTATAAACCTCCCAATAGCCCAAGTTTTCTGGGTGGTCAGCATACAATATATTAAGAACATAAAATACAAACCATAAAGCAGTGAATTAAAAACATCACAGAATAAAGCCAAGATGAAATTAGCACCGAAGAGTAAAAACCCTCCAGCACATAAGACCAGCAGCAATAAAAGTGCAGTGATCAAAAAGCACTGAACATAAATAATACGCAAGATTTCAGTCTTTTGAGTTAATAATTTCCACTTTCTCAAGGATATGAGCCTATCGAGGAACTCCCCGTTGTAGGCGCTGGGGAAATATCTCAGTGCACGCCGCTCGTGCGCCTGGCCTAGATTGTCTTGTTGCTGGAAGCAGCAGGTGATGTTTCCAAATCCGACGCTCAGGCAACCGAGGCAGGATGTGGGCTTTCAGTGCTGGCAACCTCTTCTGCGTTTGGTGGGGGTGGAGGGAGGGGAAGGGAAGAGTGGCTGGGCCTGGTGCTGACATTTCCTGCCGGATAGCCTCTTGCACCTGAGGGATCCCGACCTCTCCCCCACTCCTGCTGTGACCTCTGGTGTGGCCTGCAGACATCCCCAGAAATGGCCACCCAAGAATGAAAGTGGCAATCAAAATAGAAGAAGCCGGGATGGGGTGGCATTCAGGCAGCTGCCCCTGGGGGGCGGGGAGAACTTGGCCTGCACATAAGTGGATGGGATTGGAGTTTGGCTGGATACTTTTTATGGCGGACTAGCAAACGGTCCTGGCTCCCCCCAGCTTTTTGGAATCATCCTTAGCTTGGTACAGCGAAGCCTTCAAGCAAATGTGCGCAGCTGTCAGTTGGACGTGCCCACCTCACCGGTGCAAAGCCAAGCCTGCCAGTACCCCTAGACACGGCCCCTGCTGTAGTGCACCCCTGTATTCACTTAAGGAAGGGGTCCGTCCATTCCTCTTCAGAGGGGGCTGCCCCACAGCAGCAGGGAGGGGGCAGGTGTATAACAGGGTTCCAGCTGTATGAGCTGCAAAGCAGTGTGCTGGGTAGGGAAGTCCATCTCTACTGGCTGACGATGTTACTGCAGGCTTCAACTACATGGAGACATTTAAATTCATTAAGGTTAATTAATGCAGTTTAGAACAAAATAACCTGAGGTGCACACCTCTCAGGTCCCCTTATTATGCACGCCAACTTCAGGTGTCTAGGTTTCATGGTCTTTGTGTGATGGCACTGAGAGCCAGTCGGACAGACTCTTTTATTATTATTAGGTTTTGCTTGTTCCTCCCCAAAAGCTCCAAGGTGGCACACATGGTTCTGCCGTCCCCCACATCTTATTCTCACACCAGTCCTGTGAGGTAGGTTAGGCTGAGAGAGGGAGCGATTGGCTCAAAGTCGCCCAGTGTCCATTTACAAATTAATTCAGCCCAGGTTTGTGTAGGGGGGCAAATTTTGCCCCCTGTGATAACTAGTGGATCGGGACAGGAGTTGTGTCTCAGCTGCAGAACCTGTTTTCAGACTGTGCCGCGGGATGCGTGAAGTAGCTAGGCTGAGAGTGCCTCTGAGACAGCGCAGGGTGCTTTCTTTGCCTCTCCACTTGGTTCCCACTTCTCAGTTTCTGTCTGGGATGGCAACCGTAGTTGTAACAAATCCCATTTTGTTTCAGCTTCGCTGCAACACTGTGAAGATCGGGGAGCTGTGTGGGGGCAGCGTGGGTAAGGGCGCCTACTTAGCTTTCTGGCTGAGCCAGGATTTGAACCCAGGTCTCTGAACCACTCAGTACGAGGGTCAAGAAGCAACAGTAAGAACCGGACATGGAACAACCGATTGGTTCAAAATTGGGAAAGGAGTACAACAAGGCTGCATATTGTCGCCCTGCTTATTTAACGTAAATGCAGAGTATGTCATGAGAAACGCCGGTTTGGATGAATCACAGGTTGGAATTAAGATTGCTGGGAGAATTATCAACAACCTCAGATACGCAGACGATACCACCCTAATGGCAGAGAGTGAAGAGGATCTAAAGAGCCTCTTGTTGAGGGTGAAAGTGGAGAGTGCAAAAGCTGGCTTGAAACTCAACATTAAAAAAACTAAGATCGTGGCATCTGGCTCCATCACTCCCTGGCATATAGAAGGGGAAGAAATGGAAGCAGTGACAGATTTTATTTTCTTGGGCTCCAAGATCACCGCAGACGGTGACTGTAGCCATGAAATTAAAAGACGCTTGCTCCTTGGGAGGAAAGCTATGGCACACCTAGACAGCATAGTAAGAAGCAGAGACATCACCTTGCCGACAAAGGTCCGTCTAATCAAAGCTATGGTTTTCCCAGTAGCAACGTATGGCTGTGAGAGCTGGACTATAAGGAAGGCTGAGCGCCGAAGAATTGATGCCTTCGAACTGCGGTGCTGGAGAAGACTCTTACGAGTCCCCTGGACTGCAAGGAGGTCAAATCAGTCCATCCTGAAGGAAATCAACCCTGACTGCTCATTGGCAGGACAGATACCGAAGCTGAAGCTCCAATATTTTGGCCACCTAATGCGAAGAGAAAACTCCCTGGAAAAGACCCTGATGCTGGGAAAGATTGAAGGCAAAAGGAGAAGGGGACGGCAGAGGATGAGATGGCTAGATAGCATCACCAATGCAATATATATGGACTTGAGCACGCTCCGGGAGAGAGCGCAGGACAGGAAGGCCTGGCGTGCTATGGTCCATGGGGTCATGAAGAGTCGGACACGACTTAACGACTGAACAACAACAACAACAACTCCGAACCACCCATGGGACTTGAGATATTCTGGTTTGATTTTGATTAATACTTGAATAAAATATCGTCAAATAATTTGCAATATTTCCATTTTTGGGTTTTATAATTTCCAGTTTCTTGCGGGTATAGAATAATGGCTGAAGACAGATGTGGGTTGCATATCAACTAAAAGGGGGAGGGGACAGATTTCCATAAACCTGTTACATGTTTCTCTGCCTTCTTTTGCCCTTATATAATTTGGGGGTTTTCACAGTTATGAATATATAATTGCTATAATAAAATATAGCAGTATGTCTCAATCCAAAATAGTGGCCCATTCCAAAATAGTACTGCCAGAATTCCCTCTTTATCAGTTTAGCAGATCCTTACAGCCCCTGTCCTCTAATACAGCTTCCCCCAACTGGCCACCCTCCAGATGTGTTGGACTGCAACTCCTGTGCTGTTTAGGCTGGGGGAGGCTGCGCGGGTGTATTAATTCTCGAAATTGAGTTGATGTTCCCTCTTGAATCATCCTGGCTTCTGAGCTCCCTCTTCCTCCTTTCTCAGCCTCCGCGACGTTTGAGGACTTCCAAATCCGGCCTCACGCCCTCAGTGTGCATTCGTACCGCGCGCCAGCCTTCTGCGACCACTGTGGGGAGATGCTCTTTGGCCTGGTCCGCCAAGGCCTTAAATGTGATGGTAAGAGCCCCGTCCAGATGCTGGGGGGTGCAGGAAGGGAGAAGGCTCAGTATACAGAGACATTTTCTCTCAAAGTGTGAAGATGATTTGGAGTCAGTCACATGTATGTTCATGATGCCAAAGCTTGTTTGTTTATTTATCTGCTGCATTTATATCCCGCCTTTTCTCTGAGGGGCCCAAGGCCCAAGGTGTGCATGATCCGCCTCCTTTCCATTTTATCCTCATAACAACCCTGTGAGGTAGGTTAGGCCAGGAATCAGTGACTGGCCCAAAGTCACCCAGTGAGTTTCATGGCCAGCTAGGGATGTAAGCACGTACTCTAGCCTTCCCCAGCCTGGAGCTCTCTGGATGTTTTGGACTACAACTCCCATCATCCCCACTAAAGGGCTCACACTGACTGGGGCTAATGAGAGTTGTAGTTGAAAACATTTGGAGGGACTCAAGTTGCAGAAGGCTGATTACACTGAAGTTTGAAAACAGTAAAGGGTTGGTATATCTTGAGCCCTGAATGCAGAATTCTTCCGCAAGTAGATCGATACATCCTGCAGAAATGATGCAGATCAAGCAGTTTTTTCCTATTTTTCCCTTATTTTACATAAGTCATTCTGCAGTTTGCATCACTTATTCTGGGTTTTTTAGCTATTAGCAGGGACAAGGCATTTTAGACCAGCCCTCAACTGCTGGCTTTTTATTCAACAGTCTTTCCAGCTCATTGCCTGCATGTTTTCAAGTATATCTTTCCAACCATGAGGGCTAGAAACATCTGTTTTAAAAATGAGGACTGAAATTCTCAGGAAGCCAACTTTAGTATCCAGCACAGCATTCTGTGCCTTTTCCTTGCTAAAATGGAATGGTTGCTCTTCCTTTAGCCCAGGATTTTATTTCCGTTGCATTCCACTGCTGCTTTTTCTGCTCTGTTTTAAGCTGCCGGATGTGTTTTTATAACTTTTTTCCTGCTTCAAAGCATTCTGCCCATGGATTTATGGGGAAAGTGCTGCACAAACTTTATAAATAAAAATTTGAATGGGAGATAACTCCTCCAAGCCTTCAAAATGGCTTGTGTGTGAACTATCCACTCTGCCCTCTTGCTGTCGTGAGTTCTAGTTTTCATGCAGCAGATGAGGAAGTGATACATGTGTGCTGGGGCTGTTCTGCTCCAGGTGAATGGCTCGCACGATGAAATGCTTCCCCATAAGGAAGGAAGGCAGACAGACAGATAGACGGGCAGACAGACACAGAAACGATCATGTTAGGGAGAAGGTAAAGGTAGAACACATCTCCCTGCCGTGCTGCTTTTCTGCCTGCGGGGAATTTGTTTGTATGGGCGCGCTTTCTGTCATGTGAGCCCTCACCTGCCGTCTGAAGCGTATAGCCCAGTCACCAGATAACCACCTTGCCTGCTGTTTGTGAGTGGCACCTTCCCAAGCATAGATGGCCAGCTTTGCATTCCTGGGGAAGCCAACGTCCTGCTTTCGACCTTCAAAGCTATGCAACCTTTTAATGCTGTTCCCCCAACCTGCCCTGGAGGCTGGCATGAGATTAACTTTTGGGTCATTGCCATGTTTAATGCTTAATCGAAGGCTAATATTTCCGCTGCCACCGCCCTCGTCTCTTCCGTGGAAGTTGGCATTGCAAAGATATGCCGGGTCTGTTTGCTTACGTTCCTGTTCTGAGGCACGTTCCTCGGGGTATCGAAAGGGAGGGTTTGGGGGGTGCCAGATCAAATGGCTATCACCTTCCTAGTGACAAACTCAAGTTTGCGATCTGAAGAAGACTCCTAGCGAGTGAGTAAACATTTTTGGTCGGGGTCCCTCATGGCCAGAGACTCCAGGAGGGTGTTACATTACAGGGGCACTTTTATGTGCAGGCGTGCGCACGCGCACCCCCCCCGTAATATCTCCCGACCTTTTGCTGACATTCCAGTTTTTATTTAAAAAAACTTGCTGCCCAGTTCTATACATGTCTACTCAGAAGTCCAGTGAGTTCAGTGAGACTTTTAACTCCCAGGTAAGTGAGTCTAGCAGGGGTGAGCAATTTCTGGCCCTCCAGATTTTGCTGGAAATGCTGGCAGTCCAACACCTCTGGGAGGCGCCAGGTTGGGGAAAGCCCCTTTACCAGCAAGAAAGAAACTTGCTCCCACTGTTCCGTCTTCCGGCTCAGGAACAAGAAAATCTAAAAGTCTGGGCACCTCACTTTGGCCTTCCTTCAAGTCTCCTTCCCAACCACAGATGCTGATTTATAATAGCTAGACTTGCACACAGGGCCCTGCTTCCGGGACACCTTTGGCTGCGTGGTTTTGGTCCCCTCCCCTCCCCACCCCCCACCCCGGCAGATCTGTCCATAGAAAACACTGCCGCACTCTAGGATTTTAACATAGCTGTGACTGGGTAGCTGCAGAAGTCTGCCCTGCCCCATAACAAACAAAAAGTAGCAACAAAGATTGGAGTTCCTTCTTTTTCTAACTCCGGGATTATTTCATGTGAAAACTGTGTTCGTGAGGTGGGGTTGCTGCTGTGTTTGCACATTTTAAAAGCACAGTGCTTCTGCATGTCAGTTGGCGGAAGACGGGGCTTCTGCATGAAACTGAATGCTGGGTTTGTGCTCGGGAGGGAGTTTGGGGCAAGCCTTTTAAGCTCACCTTTACTGCAGCCTGAAGGGGGAGGAGGTTGGCTGAGAATCCTCTGCCCTAACTCTGACATACAATATTAACAGTGGACTACAATGCAGGGCTGTTGTCAGCCTCTGTCTCTCTCTCACCCCTGTAGATCCACCCCTACACCTCAACCTGCACTATAGGGGAAATCGGACTGAATTTTCATTGGGCAGGGCAGTTACATAAAAACTCAAAAGTTCAGTCTTCAGACAATTGAACTGTCGTTCTGGGGCAGAGATACAGAACTTCTTTCACTCCAAGGGCCAAATTGTGGAGAAGCTGCAGGGGCCCCATTCTGGTGGCGGATGGGGCCAAAGTGGCAGGACCAAAATTCCAAATATACCAGCCTATTCTATCTTACAGCTCTCACTGCCAGTAACTCAGCCTTAGGAGAGGCATTTCAGCCTATCGGAACCCCAGGGGCGGGGGGGGGGGGGCTGCATAAATGCTGGGAAACCAGCAAGTGACTGGTGGTCGGGCGAAAACGGATGGGGCCTGAGGAAGGGGACATGGCTATCTGGGGAACCCTGGCAGCCAGGTATGGCCCTGGGGCCTGAGGTGCTGCACGCCTGCTCTGAGCTTTGCCTCCCTCTCTGTGCTTCCACGCTGACAATCCCGCGGCGCTCTTTCCCCCCCCAGGCTGCGGCCTGAACTACCACAAGCGCTGTGCCTTCAGCATCCCCAACAACTGCAGCGGGGCCCGGAAGCGGCGGCTCTCATCCACCTCACTGGCCAACTCCCAGTCCCTGCGCCTCTCCACCACCGACTCCTTGCCCAGCACCTCCGAGGACCTGGTGAGTGAGCGTGTGGACTGCCTGCCGGGGTGGCTCTGGCCAGTCCTGGGGGCCAGGGCTGTCTCTGGACGAGGCTTCCATCGCCCGCCTCGCTCGCAGCGTGTCACCGGGGGCCCAGACGCCGACGTCTTTCCTCTGCGGCCCTCCTGCATTTTCCCACCGCGTCGGCCGTCTTTTTTTTCTTTCCACAAAAATGACCTCTGTGGAGGAAAAGGCGGAGTAGGTGCACAGTGCCCTCCCTCTGGAAGCACCCTGGGTGGTATGAAAAAAGACAGATGTGATGGGAAACGTGGGAGGGCTCCAAAGGGAAGATGATGAGCCCCCCCTCAGGAAGCATCCTTAGACCAGAAACAGCTGAGAGATGTGGGAGCAAGGGGGCGTGTGGATTGTCCCACTGCCAGCGTCCCCCTCGGGCAGCTACCGGCACATTTCTTTTTTCTGGCCCAGCCAGAATGTAACAACCCCCCGCTTTTAAATTGCCCACAATGCCTCTGGCCTACCATTGCTCTGGAGCATTGTGGGGAATTTAAAAGGGCGGTCAGACCCAGTTGCCCAGTGCTGGTTGGAGCACTGCCGGGACAGAGAGGTCAACCCACCTGTTGCTGCTGACAGAGGAGGGGACCTGTCCATAGGACACTTTGCCCAGAGCCCCCAGAAACGTGGAGCCGTCCCCAAATGGGTGGGTTACGTGGACCGTTTTACCTAGAAATCAGTTCCGTGTAGAAATGTGTCTGAATGCCATGCTTTTGTTGGAAGCTGGACTCCAGGCACATCCTCTCCACTAGAGAATCTACTCAGTCCAGCAGGTATCTTCCATTTGATACAGATGGGGCCTAAAATGGAGAACTGGCAAAATAAGGGGACTTTGGCAGGGCTCAGCCCGCCTTGCGACACATTGGGGCTTGGCTCACAGCTGACTCTTCTGCCCCCCGCCCTTTCCTGTGTGTTTCTCACCACCCAGAGTCGGATCTCCGCAGAGACCTTCCCCCGCCGGCTGGCTTCGTCCACGTACATCGGCCGCCCCATTGAGCTGGACAAGCTCCTCCTCTCCAAGGTCAAAGTGCCCCACACCTTCCTTATCCACTCGTACACCCGCCCCACCGTCTGCCAGTACTGCAAGAAGCTGCTCAAGGGTCTCTTCCGCCAGGGCCTCCAGTGCAAAGGTGAGGGGTGGGGGGACGCAGCTGGGGCTGGCATGCAATAGACCAAAGACCCGGGGACCCCAGGAGGCTCTTGGCTCACATTTCCTAATTCAGGGCTGCAGGACCTGTGGCCGCCCAGAATGTTGTTGGACTACAGTTCCCACTCCCCTGACCATTGGCCATGCTTGCTGCAGCCAGAGGGGGAGGAGCCCTTCCTGTCCCATGGCGCCCCCCGGTGGGCAGCCAGCGCATTGCAGGTCCTCACCGCCCAGGCGTGCCGCCCTGGATCGTGGGCAGGCGGGAAGCGGGCGATGGGCGGGCACAATCCAGAGGCCTTGTTGGCGGTGCGATGTGGGCCCCCAGTACCACTGCTTTCTTCCCCTCCTTCCAGACTGCAAATTCAACTGTCACAAGCGCTGTGCTACCCGGGTGCCCAACGACTGCCTCGGGGAGACGCTGATTAATGGCGGGGGTGAGTGGTGACCACGTTCCCGGTTGCGCGGGGGGCGGTTGTGGAGGGGGAGGGACCTGGCTTGAACCCTTGAGGTCGGTCTAACTTCGTTCTGGACCCACCGTTTGGTGTGCGCGTGCGTGGATTGCCCGTGTGTGGCTTCCTGCCAGGACTGGGCGCGAGAGCAGTCGCAGCACGGAGGGTGTAGCCTCTAGGCTTCTCCACTGTTCTGCACCGATAGGCCGGGGCTACGGAGCAGCAGTGGCGGCTGGTGGCTCTGATTTGTTATTATTATTATTAACATTTCTATACCGCCCCATAGCTGAAGCTCTCTGGGCGGTTTACAAAAGTTAAAACATTAAAACAAAATATACAAAGTTTAAAAACCATTCAAATAAAAGCATACGGACAGTATATGCAAACAACATATAACTCAAAACAACTTTGAACTAAAAACATTTTTTAAAAATCCAGCAATAAAACCACGCAGCATAAAAACAGTATGCAAGAGTCAGCCAAAGGAGCAAGAATTCTCAGCAGGGAGGGCCTGCCGGAATAATAGTGTTTTAAATGCCTGCTTAAAAACCTTCAAGGAGGTCAGCAGGGGCCTTTCAACCGGCAGGTCGTCCTGCAGCTGAGGGGCGGCCGAGGAGAAAGTCCCCTGGCGTGCGGCTGCCAGTCTGACGTTAGGCAGCGCAGCAGGGAGCCCCCGGAGGACCGGAGGTGGCGGACTGGGACGCGGGGGAGGAGGCGCTCCCTAAGTCAGAGCTCTAAAGGAGCTATCCAAGGTGCAAACCAGGGACATTTGCGAAGCACCTTGGAGAGCTCCTTTAGAGTTCCGACTGAAACCTGGAATGGATTCACCGCCCCACCGACATGGGAGCCACCAGCCTCCTCTGCAGTGCAGCATGGCCCAACTGTGCCCCCAGAATCTCTCTTCCATCCCGGGGCGATCTTCCCTCCACCCCTATCCCCCAGCAGACCTGGAGTTAGATTGTTGCTTATTCGTTCAGTCGCTTCCGATTCTTCGTGACTTCATGGACCAGCCCGCGCCAGAGCTTCCTGTCGGCCGTTGCCATCCCCGGCTCCCCCAAGGTCGAGTCCGTCACAGATATTTCTGAGTATTAGGCTGAGATAAAACTATGTTTAAAAAAAGAAAGGGCCATGCAAGAGTTAAACCGAGGGAGCTATTGGAGGAGATATGAGTTCTACACCATCCCACTGGAAGAAAGGAAGACTTACGTTGCCGCTAACTCACTCTCCGCCCCCCGCCCCCCAGTTGTTTAAAAGGGGGAACAACTCCTCTCCTCGCAGAGGGGAACAAATACAGATTTGGGAGGGATTCAGACTTGATTACAATAACTGTGGGTTGGTCGACAGCCCATGCCGTACGCTGAGCCGTTGGCCATGTGCTTTCTCTCCTGTTCCCCTCCCAGATGTGCCGATGGAAGAATCCAGTGATCTCAGTGAAGCTGAGAAGAACTCACTCATGGATGAATCGGACGACTCCGGCATCATCCCCGGGTCCCATTCGGAGAATGAGTTACAGATGGGCGAGGACTCTGATGACATCAGCAAATCCCAGGGGTGAGGAGGGGTGCCCTGAAACCAAATGGGTTTTCTTTCACATCCATATTTGTCCTTTCGCTTCCCTTACAGAAGCTGCAGTGTTTGTTAACATTCCATTGCCGGAACAACTCAGTTTGATTAGTACCAAGGACACTGTGGCCCATAGGCATAGAGAGAGGATGGAGTGGATTTTGTCGAGCCGATTTGCTTGCTTCTTTTTGCATCTGCTCTTGTGGCCACCTGTACTTTCTTAACTAGGCAGTGGGACAAAAACTCCCCCAAAGGTTTCTAGGGTTCCCCCCACCCCAATTGCACCACATTCTCTTTATTTCAAGCCCAGAGTCCACATCCTCTCACAGATCCCTCCCCTGGGAGATGCCCTTTATGAGCCAGAAATAATTGATCTATTCTTTCCATCTTCACTGATACCACTGAGACGCAGTCCTAGAATCCCCCCGCCCCCCGGCCAATGTTTTTGTTTCCCTTCCCAACCTGGCACCCTCCAGGGGTGTTGGACTACAATGTCCATCATCCCCAGCCAGCATGGCCTGCTGGCTGGTAATGATGGTGGGTGTAGTCCCATTGTTTGGCTGGTGCTGTTTATTTCTTTTATTGTTGTTCATTGCGTTTTCGTTTATTAGTTTTTATGTTATGTTTTTAATCTGGATTTTGTTAGCCCCTAGAGCACCATTTTTTGGCAGAAAGGTGCGGTATTAATTAATTTAATTAATTAATTGGTCCAACTCGTATGGAGAGTGCCAGGCTGGGAAAGGCTGGGTTGGTCAATCGGAATGGGGTTGGGGACACCTAGGTTCAACTCCCTCCTCTCAGCCATAAAGTTCACAGGGCGAACTTGGGCGGGTCTATCTCTCTCTCTCCCAGCCTAACCTACCTTGCAAGGTTGTTGAGAAGATAAACTGGAGGAAGGGGTAACTGACGTATGCCATCCAGAGCTCCTTGGAAGCAAAGCAGGATATACATTCAAGGCAGGGATGGACAACTTGTGGCCCTCCAGATCTTTTGGCCCACAATTCCCATGATCTGTTGGCATTGGCTACGCTGATGGGAACTGAAGGCCAAAAGGAGGGGGTTCCTCATCTGTAAAATAGGAGTATTTCTTGGTTGCCTTGGACCAGGCCTTTCTGCAGCTGTGCTGGCGAGGCTTAAGAGGGTTTTCTGTGCGTGTGCTTCAGAATCCTTGATCAGGAGCAGCTCTGCTTGAGTTTGCACTTGTTTATGCTGGTCATCCCAATACAGTGCAGGCGGGAATTGGTTCTGCCCCCCTTGAGCCACCATTTTGTATCTCCCCCACCTCAAGCCACCCCTTTGCACCTGGCTTGGAGTGGGGGGATTCTGATAAAAAATTGCCCAGCCCTGATTTAAGGAAATACTCATAATATAATCTCTCTGTTCTTAGTCGTACTTATGTTATTATTTATTAGTTTTGTTCATCTTTCTAGTCTTCCAGTGACACCCCAGGCCATCCCCACGTTTCCCCGGCCTCTCATCTCCCGCCATGTTGTGCCTCTGTTGCGGTTGGCTTCTCCTGCCCCGTGCCTTTTTGCCCTCAGCCGGCAAAGTTTCAAGGGCGCCTCCTGGGTCTCTCTCTCTCCAGCTCTGTGGCATACATCCCCCTGATGCGAGTGGTGCAGTCCGTCCGGCAGACGACCCGCAAGTCCAGCACGGCTCTGAAGGAAGGCTGGGTGGTTCATTTCAGCAACAAGGATACCTTGGTAAGTGGGGGAGGAGGGCCGGGGGTGTGTGAGGTGCGGTGGGCAGCTGGACCTCGGGGGGAGACTCAAGATGCCAGGTTCTGAGCGCAGGACTGAACGATGGATTTATTTTATAGCACTTTCTGTATTCATCTGTTCACATTCGCCACTGAGATTCCCTCCCTACTAGCAAAATTTGGATTCTGTAAGCACCTTGGGGCAGGGCCCTGCTGTTGTTCATTCCCGTCATTGTTGTATAAAACGCTGCATATAGTGGTGCATTTTATGAAATGCATACAGTGATGGAGCTATATCAAGGGTGCACAGTCTCAGCCCCAGGGCCAAATGTGGCCTTCTGGGGTTCCCCAGAGGGCCACGCCCACTCAGTGGCAGCTGGTGCCCAGTGGGATTGGTGGAGCAGTGGAAGACAATAGAAGATCGTGCGTGGCACTCGTCAGCTGCACATTGGAGCAAACGTACCTGTTTGTTGGGGAATCTCTCTGCCACAAGAGGGTGGGGGACAAGTGGGGGGCGCTGCCCCAATCACCCCAAATATAGAGCCACCTCTGTGCCCCCTTCCCCCGGCCCCACCCCCTTTCCCCCAACCACCAGTCGTTTGATGGTGTCCTGGCTTTTGTGCCACCCCCCCCCCCAAAAGTCTGAAATGCCTGTCCAAAGGCTCAGTTACAGGCAGAACGAGCTTTAAGCTAAAATACGCCTGCATCTGGGGTGTTTTTGCCCCGCCCCTTTTGCCTCGGGCCCCGCCCACCACCCACCAATGAAATGCAGCTCCCGAGAGTTCCTTTGAAATGGAATGTAGCCCTTGGTCTGAAAGAGGTCCGGTGCCCATGAGCCACATTGGAAAGAGGCAGGGGCTCCTTCTTGCTGGCTTCTGAAGCGCTGTAGTCTCCGTGGCCACAGCCATGGCCACCCCTAACGCCTTGGGGTGGCATCCAGGCTGGGGCGGGTGGCGGAGGGGGAAGCCTCGCAGCGTGGCAGAGGCCTGCTGGGGGACACCAGGCTTCCGTTCCCCGCCTGTGGCTCCAGGGCCCTGGAAAAGCTCGCTCTCTCCTCCTCTCTTGCAGCGGAAGCGCCATTACTGGAGGCTGGACAGCAAGTGCCTCACCCTCTTCCAGAACAACTCCAGCAGCCGGTACTACAAGGTGAGTGCCCCCGCTTATCGGGGTCTCCCAGGCTGGATGGCAACAGGGGAGCCGTAGGGTCTTGGGGCACCAGGCATTTCCCCCACGCCCGCCCCCACTGTGCATTTTCATCTCTCTGCAGCTTCCCACTTGCAAATCCATCTCGGGCTGACCCAGTGTCCTGAAAGAAACATTTTCAGCATACGAGGGGGCAGAGGGTGGGCAAAGGGCCCATTCACCTTCTTCGCCCCTTCTTCGCAGTCCTGGAGGCAGCAGATACTGCTGCTGGTCGGCACTGTCTTTTCCCCTTTGGCCATGCCAGAGCGAGGGCAAGAAGTATTGCCTTCACTCAGATTTGGCTTTATGCGGTCCTCGCATAGCCAAATGGGATTTGTGGTGCCGCCACGAAGCCAGGTTCGCACGACGGCGATGCTTCCTGCCCTTGCTGTGGCGCTGGGCAGCCAAAGGTGAGGAATGTGTTCACGGATGGGTAAACATTTCACCCTGAGGTTCTGCCCTTGAAGAACTGCTGGAAAGAGAGGCCCTCTCTGCTTCACCCAAGCAGGACTGTGAAGTCGAATGTCTGTGGGACATTTTCAGCTCAATCCTAAACATAGCAGTAGATTAAATTAGTTTCTCTCCTTTCCTTTTTTGGAGGTGGGGAAGGATGGCTATTTTCAGGACCTGTGTATGGTATTCTGTCCCCTTCTCACCCCACCCCCCTCTACTGTCCCACCTTGCAATATCCCACAACTGGACTAAACCTTGATCCAAATCTCCATATGATTCAACACTTTCTCTCCCTCTTTTTTTGCCTCATGTTTTCCAAACGGAAAAAGCTGCAGGAGTTTTGTACAGCCCTCCCCCGTTGCCTTCTAATGTCCCACCAGGCAACACTGCCTGTGTGTTTTCTAGCCTACCTTTCCAGGATTGAGGACTAGAAGATTTCAGGTTGATTTTTTAAAGTAAAGGGGTTATTTGTGGAGTTCTGAGTACTATGTTAGAGCATCGTTTGTGTGTTGCCACAGGAGTGCAGGAAATGCCTAGAGCCCTGGCTGCATGGGAAGGCCTTTGAGAAGGCTATCTTGGGAAGATAATTTTTTATTTTCTTTCTACCCCCCCCTTCCTAACCCTGCAGGAGATCCCACTGTCGGAGATCTTGGCAGTGGAGGCAGCCAAGGACTTCTCCCTGTTGCCATCGGGCGCCACCCCCCACTGCTTTGAAATCATTACGGCCAAAGCCACCTACTATGTCGGAGAAAGTGGCATGCCCAGCAACCACCAGCATGGTGGAGACAGCCTGGAGCACGCCAGGGCTTGGGAGAGCGCCATCCGCCAGGCCCTCATGCCGGTCATCCTCCAAGGTGCTGCCGGCGCCCAGGGACAGGCTCCGCACAGTGAGTGTCTGATACACCCACACATCTACCTGCAGCTCCCTGCTGTAGAACCAGCCCTGTTGAGCCAGGGCCTCCCTTCTGGGCATGCTCCTTGCACAGCACTGGCCTCTGGTGACCTGATTGGGTATTACCTTGCCACCGCTTTGTCTTTGGTTTTGTCCTGGACGCAACATATTCCTTTGTGTCCTTCCTTCGTGCAAGCCTGCTCTCAGTCGCCCGGTGCCTTCCTTGTGTGGCAGCAGCATGTCGGGAGACAGTGATGGGTTAGATCCTGACGTTGTCTCTCCCTCCCTCCAGGGCAAGCGTCACTGCGAATCTCCGTGTCCAACAGCCAAATCCAGGAGAACGTGGTGCGTGTTGCAAGCCCTGCTCTTCCTCCCCCTCTTGGCCTCCCCCTTCCTGCTCCCGTCCTCCTGATCCCTCGCCTTGAACAAGGCCTTCTACTCCACCGAGCAAAGATGCTAAACAGTGTGATGCCTTTGTCCGATTGCAGGATATTGCCACCGTCTACCAGATCTTTCCGGATGAGGTCTTGGGCTCTGGACAATTTGGTGTTGTCTATGGAGGTGAGCTAAGGCTGGGCTGAGCTTCTCCGGACTGCTCCAATACGATGTCACTCCTGTTCTGGAGAAGGCCTGGGCCAGTGATGCAGAACTGCCATTTGCCTCTATGGGGTACTGGTTGCTAGGACAGCCCTGACTAACTGGCGGGAGCAGGGGCGGGGGAGCATGCAGAAAATAGGTTGGGATCTCCTGGTAGATCTCAGGGCGATTTGCAGGAGATCAGCAAGGGTTTTGGTCTCCCCATGGTTTAACAATAGCTAGTAAAATTGCAAATAAAAAAAAACCATATACCCCAACGATGGCTATAGTAGTTTATAGTTAATAGTTTATCTCTCATCTTCAGTGTTCCTGGCCTGTAAAATAGGAGTATTTCTTGGTTGCCTTGGACCAGGCCTTTCTGCAGCTGTGCGGGCGAGTCTTAAGAGGGTTTTCTGTGCGTGTGCTTCAGAATCCTTGATCAGGAGCAGCTCTGCTTGAGTTTGCACTTGTTTATGCTGGTCATCCCAGTACAGCGCAGGCGGGAATTGGTTCTGCCCCCCTTGAGCCACCATTTTGCATCTCCCCCACCTCAAGCCACCCCTTTGCGCCTGGCTTGGAGTGGGGGGATTCTGATAAAAAGCAAGCTGGATCCCACAAGCCTAAGCTGTGCCCATGCCTGGACCAAACAGGTCCAAGAGAATGATGGGCGGGCATCTCTGTCTGTGAGGGTTGCAGAAACACCCGCCAGCTGTGGCGACTGAAGGCTTTTTTACCCATGATACTTTTCTTGCTTTGAGCTAGCTGTGTACAGTACGCCATTTTGTGTGTATGTGTGTTTAAATTGCACGGGTGTCTCTCAGTCTGTACGTAATACATCTAGGGCTTCTCCACACCAGGCTTTTTATCCTGCAACTTACTGGGGCTTCTGCTTCTGGATTCTTTGCAGGAGTAAGGTCAGCTTCTTACATGGGCTGGCACTTGCTTTTTTTCCCAGGACTTCCTTTGTCTGCAAGTTCTACATGTTTCATTATACAGCCACTAGGAGGTGCTGTGGTATTGCGGAACTGTGCAATTTCACACGGCCATAAAAGGGGATTATCATTTATTACCACATTATCCCTGATCTTTTTAAAATGGTGATAAAGGTCAGAAAGCACAGGAGACACTCTGGAGGTTGACGACATTGTTAAAGGAGCCTCAAACTTCAGTGACTGACTATTCACGAGCATGCATTAAAAGCCTCATGTAGAAATGCTCATAATGTCCTGACTTTCAGCATACAAAAGCTGAAGTCAGACAGACAAGCCTGCAACTTCGATAAAAGCCAGTAACCAATGCAAACATAGTCTTTTGATTTGCCATTTCACGACTGTGTAACATAATCATGTGGGAAGTGGAAATGCACAGATTTTCTCACATGACAATGCAGTGCTGGTGTCTACGTTTCCTCTTCTCCCTGGAGACTCTTTCTACATTGGACAAGCGCCATGGATAGGATCCAGGTTCAGTCCTGGTTATAATAGATGCATTGAAATCAATGGGGCATAGAATTCATGAGTAAGTCCCATTGATTTCATTGGGTCTGCTCTTAAGTATGACTCCAGTCCCATGTTTGAAGATGGTTGCTTGGGCTGAGACGGAGGCAGGTTGGTGGGGAAGGTAAGAGGCTGTCTTCCCTTCTGACCCACAGGGAAGCACCGGAAGACAGGGCGGGATGTGGCGGTGAAAGTGATTGACAAGCTCCGCTTCCCCACCCAGCAAGAGAGCCAGCTGCGCAACGAAGTCGCCATCTTGCAGGTGAGCAGGTGTCGGCCGTCTTGAGGTGGCCTCCCGGCAGGTGCTGCACAGTGGAAGGGGTGGTGAAAGCCTTCCTTGGTTGCCCACCAGCCCCAGGCGCTGAGCGTCCCCCTTTTCTGCCCCACCGCAGAGTTTGAGACATGCTGGGATCGTGAATCTGGAGTGCATGTTTGAGACACCGGAGAAAGTCTTTGTGGTGATGGAGAAGCTTCACGGGGACATGCTGGAAATGATCCTGTCATCGGAGAAGGGACGGCTGCCCGAGAGACTGACCAAGTTCCTTATCACACAGGTAAAAACTCCTCCTGCCTAGACCTGCCAGAAGCGGGAGAAAGGGGGCGCAATTCAGCCAGTAACCACTAGGTGGCAGCAGAAGCCTGTCTGGGGATATTCTGTACACTTTTCAACATCCAGGAGAAAAAGTTGCCCATTGTTGTTGTTGTTGTTGTTGTTGTTGTTGTTGTTGTGGATCATTCTAACTGGATATTATGTGTGGCTGTTAATAAGGGAGCAGGTGATCCTTTTTCAGTTCCGTCTTCATTTACTCAGCAGGTAAGAAGAGACTTACATTTGTATCTCATCCTTTTTCCAAAAGCAGCATGCTTTGCTCTTCTCCCCCACAACTTATTTGATCCTCACAGCAACCCTGCGAGGTAGGATAGGCTGAGAGATGGTGACCAGCCCGAAGCCACCCCAGTGAGCGGTGTGGCTGAGTGGGGATTTGAACCCAGGTCCACTACATTACCCTGACAATGAAGAATGCACCCCTCCCTAATAAATGGGGTCAGTCCCAAGACGTTTTACGGATCCTGGCAGCTGCATTGCATTATCCAAGAGCATCTTATTTTGTTTCTTTAATGCAACCTTTCCCAACCTGGTGCCCCCCAGGTGTGTTGCAACTCCCATAATTCCCAGGGAGCCAGTTGGGAAAGGTGGGAGTAGACAATACTGGGATGGATGGATGGATCATTGGTCATGCTGGCTAGGAATTATGGGAGTTGCAGTCCAACACAGCTGGAGAGTGCAAGGTTGGGGCAGGCTGCTTTAATGAATTTGTAGTTTGGATTGCATGGATTAACCTGCAGGAAGCTGGCGTGGGTGGAATCCTCACAGAGTAGGACTGGACAGCCTTTGCTTCTTGCATATATTCTATCTCCCCACCCAGATCCTGGTGGCCCTGCGGCACCTGCATTTCAAGAATATCGTGCACTGCGACCTGAAGCCTGAAAACGTCCTTCTGGCTTCCGCCGAGCCATTTCCCCAAGTAAGGCTTCTTGGTCCTCCTGCGCATGGAAAGACTGGGGCTGGCCGCATCCCCAACGGCGGGCAGGTGCTGCTTTGCAACCGAACGGCAAAGTCTGCCTGTGGGACAGGAAACGCTCGCAGAGTTGAACTGCTCCCATTTCATTTAGCATGGAACCCCAGGCCCATGGGTCCCAATCCCTCTGCAGGTCCCCAGAAGGCCCTGCCCCTGTCTCCTGGCCCCACCTCCTTACCACCAACCACCGATTATTTGGTGGTGTCCCAGCTTTTGTGAAGCAAAGCTTTTCCCCCATGCTGTAAGGTTGGAATGACCAGCTCGATGAAGATGTCACCCCAGTGTGCGGCCGCTGTAAAAAAGGCAAACTCCATGTTAGGCATAATTAGAAAAGGAATTCAGAATAAAACTGCCAAGATCATCCTGCCCCTATACAAATGGATGGTGCGACCACACTTGGAATACCTTGTACAGTTCTGGTCACCAAAAAAGGATATTGTAGAGCTGGAAATGGTGCAGAAAAGGGCAACTAAAATGATCCAGGGGCCGGAGCATCTCCCCTATGAGGGGAGGTTACAACAGCTGGGATTGTTTAGCCTGGAAAAAAGGAGGGTAAGGGGAGACATGATGCAGGTGTACAAAACTATGCCTGGTGTGGAGAATGTGGAGAGGGAGACATTTTTCTCCCTCTCTCAAAATACCAGAACCAATGGGGTCATCCTCTGAAGCTGATGGGTGGGAGATTCAGGACAGATAAAAGGAAGGACTTCTTCTCACAGCGCGTAAACTATGGAATTTGCTACCACAGGATGTAGTGACGGCCACCAGTTTGGATGACTTTAAAAGGGAGTTAGACAAATTCCTGGAGGAGGGGGCTATCAATGGCTGCTAGTCTTGATGGCTGTATGGTGTCCCCAGTACCAGAGGCAGCAAGCCTATGTACACCAGTGGCTGGGGAACCCGGGCGGAAGGGTGCTGTTGCACTCATGCCTGCTTGGGCGTTCCTGGTCGACAGCTGGTTGGCCACTCTGTGAGCAAAATGCTGGACTAGGTGGACCTTGGTCTGATCCAGCAGGGCTCTTCTTATGTTCTTAGGTTCTCTTTTGAGGCTTAGGTACTGGCCATAAGAGCTTTAAATGGAAATAGGCTGGTATTTTTTGGCCCCACCCCCTTTGCCTTTGGCCCCGCCCACCACTGGATTGTGGCTTCCAATAGCTTCTGTGAAATTGAATTTGGCCCTTGGTCTGAAGGAGGTTTGACACCCCTGATTTAGTGCCCCCAGTGTACCAGGTATTATGCAAAAATGTAAACCTTCTTTCACACAAACAGCCCAATCATGCATCATCATAATTACAAAAGAGAAATAATGTCTTGTGTCTGAACGTCATTATGAAACTCTACTCTTGATTTCTTATCGTCACTTTTTCTTTAGTGGTGGTTGCTCTTGTGCTTGCGCTTGCTCTAGACTGAGGAAGAAAAATTCTGGGTCTGGCTGGCTTGAGGGGACAGGGTGGTGGCCAGAGCTTGGGGGTTGAACACAAGTGTTGCATGTAGAACATCTCAGGTTTGATCCTCAGCAGCTTCCAATGTTCCAGTGATGCCTGACCAGACTCTCTCTAGGTCCTAAGTATTTGCAAGAACATCTCATGGATTTTTAACAGTTTCTCTCTTGCCATGAGGACTAGCACCTTACTCTCTTTCCAGCCGAAAGCTGATATTGTCAGGATTGTGTGTGTGTTGAACGCCATGGTTGGTTGGCAGGCCTGCAGAGTCTAAGGCGACATGCTTTCCCTCCCGTGTGCAGGTGAAACTGTGTGACTTTGGCTTTGCCCGCATCATTGGTGAGAAGTCATTCCGGCGTTCCGTGGTGGGTACCCCAGCCTACCTGGCCCCCGAGGTGCTGCTCAACCAGGGCTACAACCGCTCTCTGGACATGTGGTCAGTGGGGGTCATCATGTACGTCAGCCTGAGCGGCACCTTCCCTTTCAACGAGGATGAGGACATCAACGACCAAATCCAGAATGCTGCCTTCATGTACCCGCCCAATCCATGGCGCCAGATCTCAGTCGGAGGTACCTGTCGGTGGAAACACGCCCTGGTTCGGAGGGACAGGAGGGTGGTATCCACCCTCGCAAATTCTCCGGCATTCTACTTCTCAGTCTCTCTAGTCCAGGGGTGGGGAACTCTGGGAGGTGTGGGGGCCATTTTTGCCTCCCGGACCCGCCCCCACAGAGCTGAAAAAATTGATCTTAAAAAAAAAAAAATGGCATCCAGAGTGGCTACGGAGCACCAAAAGGTTCAAAATCAGCTTGTTTGCAAGCTAATTTTGACCCTTTGGGTGCTCCGTCGTAGCTACAGAGCACTCAAGATCCAGAAGGATCAAAATGGCTGCAAAATTAAAAGCAGTTATGGGGGGGCAGTGGGGGCTGGAACATGTTACTCACCCCTGCTCTAGTTGCATGGAGCGAGCAGGCTCTGCATCTGGTTCTGTTTTCGAATCCCAGCCAACCCTCAGTTTAGGGTTTTCTAAGTCACAACCATCTCCTTGAATTTGTGTCTGCAAGATATGAGGGAGCCGGTCCAGATGCCAGAGTCCTTGAGTCATGCATTCCATCAGTCCATCCCATATCCAACATACCCAAATTGGACTTCTTCCTCCTGGTTAAAGTGCTTTACTTAACTCTGCTTTTAAGGGAAAGCTCTGGTTGAATGGAACATCCACTCTTCTTGATCTGGATCGTCAATGTCAGCATACAGATCGGGGTTGGGTGGGGAAGGAGCCCCGTTGGTTTTAAGCTTTGCATCTGTCTAATGGCTGCTCCGTGCCTGGTTGCTCGAGATGATTTGGCGATTCCTGTGTGTTCCACTGAAAAAGAGCTGGTGCTGGAAGCATTCCAAATGGCATGGCCATTATCATTCCCTCTTTTTCTTTTCCTTCCTCCTAGCCATTGATCTGATCAACAACCTGCTCCAGGTGAAGATGAGGAAGCGTTTCAGTGTCGATAAATCACTCAGCCACTCTTGGCTACAGGTGCGTTGCAGCGGTGGCCAGGTGGGGGCTCTTTGGCTTAACTTGGGGATTGTCAAAGGCTGGAAGGTTGCAGAGGGAGAGAATGAACACGAAGCAAAGAAGCCATGCTGCCTTTCACAGCAATCGGGGGCAGGGGAAGTGCACAGAAGCAGAGGTGTTGAACTCCATTTTGGAGAAGCCCTTGGGGGCCACATTGCAGTGGTGGGCAGGTCCAAAGACAAAAGGGGTGGGACCAAGATACCAAAAATACCAGCATAGTTTACTTAAAGCTGTTGTTACCTTCAGAGAGGCATTTCAACCTTTTAGAATTGGGGAGTGGGGGGACTACAGAAAAGCTAGGAAGCCACCAAATGAGGTTTTGCACCCCTGGCATAAAACGCAGCCCTGAAGTGTCCACATCTGTAAACATCCCCTCCTTGTTTCCATCTTCTTTCTGCCGCCCCTGTAGGATTACCAAACTTGGCTGGACCTACGGGAGCTGGAAAGCAGGATGGGCGAGCGGTACATCACCCACGAGAGCGACGATGCCCGATGGGAGCACTTTGCCGCTGAGCACAGCCTGCCATACCCTGCCCATCTGCGGGTACGCCGGCTGGAGGAGGAGGAAGAGCAGCAGGAGATAGAGATGAAGGGCTTGGCCGAGAGGGTCAGCGTGCTCTGAATGCCTCCTGCCGTGGGGTGAGCGACTGAAGGATGGATGGAGCAAGGGACTCCTGCGTGCCACATGCACCCGCCTCCCTAGTGAGCCTTGTTTTGAATGGGATGGCAGCTCCCCCCAGTGGCAATGCCAGAGAAAACACTCGGTCTCCAAACTTGCCACCATTCATGTGCCAAATTCTCCACTTGTTACCCTGTTGGTGGAGGATGGGGGCGGCAAGGAAGTCCCTAATTTAGTTCTGTTTGGGGGCACTGTGTTTGGTCAGGCACTGAAGAAGTAGGGGAAATCTTGCGTGGGGGAGGAGGATGTGGAGAGGAGCCCCTGGGGCTGTTCTGGTGCGTAAACAGGGCGTAGCCATCTTTGAGCCTGATGAAGAGGGGAGAGGAACCCTGCACATGCTCAAAAGCAGTTTGCCTATAGGTCCTTTTATCTGTAAACCTTTGTTCCTTTTGTCCCTTAACTGGAGGTTCTTGGTCTGGGGCAATCCATCTGTTGATCTCCCTTGTTGGGGTGGGAGCGTTGTCTGTTTAGTCTCAAACCTAGGGGCAGGGGCATTAATGGTCCATGTTCAATTGGAGCGAAGAACTCAATCATTGGCTACTAAAACAGGGGCAAGCTCTCAGGATGCTCAACACAGGACTCAAATTTTGTGCTTTCAACCCTCGCTTGCAACGGGGCTTATTTTCTCATACACACACAAACACCACCCCAGTCTTTGCCTCTTTCTGCTCCCTCACCCACAAACGGCAGATCAGCTCCGTGACTGTTTAAAAAGTTACCATCTGAAGCAGGCTGGGGCTGAAAAGACTAGCTTCTTGTGCAGGATACAAAGCAGCCTTTTCTCCCAGCCCTGGAGTTGACAGTGAGTCCTTGGGCAAGCATTCTTGGCACCAGAAGCTTTTGCAACATCCAGAGTCCATTCACTGAAAGAGAGAAGCCAAACCAGAGGAGAAAAGGTGGTTGGTCTTCTCCCTTTAAAAATAACGATGGGGATGACGATGATGTGAATAGATTGGAAGTCCTCACCTATGCCTCTTTGGAAGGGCTGTCTGTCTGGGCACAGCTTAAAGGCAGCCTGGAATGCTGTTCGGAAGTCTAAGGTTTAACAGTTTAAAGGGGGGCGCGGGGAGAGGAACACTTAAATTAGTCTTTCCCACCCTGGCACCATCTAGGTAAGTTGGACTACAACTCCCATCACCACCAGGGGGACTGTGCTGGCTGGGGATGATGGGAGGTGTAGTCTAACACATCTGGACTGTGGCAGGCAGAAGAAGGCTGATTTAGAGGGTTATAGAGCCTTGGTTTTCAAGGGTTCTGTCTCCCGGGGTACCTTCCCCATGTTTAGTGGTCTGCCGAGAAACTCCCTGTGTGTCTGCCACAGAGCACCTGTGCTTTGACAGACAACAGTGTAGAGAATTGTGGCCACTTCTTGCCATCCCTGGCAAGGTTCCTTCCTCCCCAGCATGGACAGGTTTGGAACTATGCGCCGCCCCGCCCACCTGCATGCGTGTGCACCCCTCCTCCCCATTCCATTTGCTTCCTCCATGCCTTGTTCTCAGATGTTGGCAGATGACCCTGTGCCCTGCACGCCCTCCTCCATCTCTTATGGAGAAGGGTGACTTCCGCCTGACTCAGCTTCTCCCTGGTTCGTGCACTCGCTGAGCACAGATGGACTCCTGCAAACTGTTTTGAAGAGGTGCCCCACTCTGGACCCTCAAGGACATTCATTTTGACTGCTGGAAGGGGCAAGATAAATTTGCTTCCCTACCTCGGAGGCAGGAGCAGAGCATCCAGCTGTACTTGATCGGACAGCTCCGTCACTGGCATTGTGTGTGGACTGAAATGTCTCATTTTTACAACAACAACAAAAGTTTATATTGTAAATAAAAATGCATCTGAATCCTTGCTTTAAAAATACACTCACAAAAAGATTTTGAACTGCTTGAGTTATATATGGGTTTTCCTGATCTAGATCCCCCCACCAGTAACTTGATCATAGACTACAGAGTTAGAATGTAATTTAGATGCGCACACAGGGCCAAAACATATATTATCTGTGTCTAGCAGCTGCATCTTTATTTTTCCTTGTTTTTTCTCTAGAGGAGGTGCAGAGCACCCAATCTTGATCATGATGCTAGCATGGGGAGCTTTTAAGATCTGGATTGGGGACCTACTCTAGAGTAAAAATGAGGAAAAGACTTGGCCACTAGACACAGATTTCAAGTCATGTCTGTTTTGGCCCATTCAGTCTCTCTTTCTCCATTTTGTTACCAGAAAACCTTGAATTATGTGAATGGAAAGAAATGTGGAACTCCCTCCCTTTTTCTTATCAGCCAAACAGCCAAACATAACATTTTTAGCATGGCTCTGTTTGTTTGTTTATTTTATTATTTATTTAAAACATCTGTATCCCGCCCTATATCATTAAGATCTCAGGGCGGCGTACAGATAAAATCAATTTAAACAGTATAAAACAATTTAAACACCTAAAAACATATTAAACCATTAAACACGCTAATACCAATTAAAATCTAAAACAGTTAAAACAGTGTGCTACTTTAGGGAATACATTTAGCCCTCAAAGGCTCTGGTAAAAAGCCATGTTTTTACTTGGCGTCGAAATGAAACCAATGTCTGCACCAATCAGGCCTCCAACGGGAGGGCATTCTACAACTGGGAAGCCACGTCCCACCATAGTGTATGTCTCGCACTGGTGGGACACAGAGGAGGACCTATCCAACAGATCTCAATCCTTGGCCAGGCATATACAGGGAGAGGCGCTCCCTCAAATATTTGTATTCTGAGTGGTCCTCCTGCAGGCTACCTCGATCTCTTGCAAGCATGTGCTAGCTCAGCCTTCCCCAACCTGGTCCCCTCCAGATGTTTTGGACCTCAGCTCCCACCAGCCCCAGCTAGCATGGCCAGTGGTCAGGAATGCTGGGACTTCTACCAGACATCTGGAGGCACCAGGGTTGGGGAGGCTGCACTAGCAGAAGGGATAATGTTGCTGGCTGTTCTGAGTTCAAGCTGGAGGCAGCCTTTACTCTCGCACCCAGAATCCGTTTGCTGCTTCAACATGGCAGGAAGGAGGCAAGACCTGAGCAGTAACTCATACAGAGATGCAGCGTCCTCTGAGGAGGGCTCATGCCGTTCTGTTCCTGCATCAGGAGTGACTGGATGATCTAGTTGCACCTGATGGAGAAACTTGGCATTTGTTCGCAGTGGAAGTCGACTGCCAGGAGGCAGGGCCAAAACAGGAGCTCCGTGCAGAGGGGCTGTGGGCTGCTGGTGGGTGACTTGGCCTGGCAGGATCCTTGAAGTTATCTTCCTGTGCTGCATTCATGGCCACCAGTTGCACTGCTTAGAAGGGCCTTCAAGTTGGTGTCCTCCAGATGTGTCGACTACAGTTCCCAGCATGGCTGGTTGGCGGTGCTGGGAGTTGTAGTCAGCACGCCTGGAGGACACCAGGTTGGGGAAGGCTGGTTTAGGAGGCCTCACTGCTATCCACTCTCTCATTTTGACCTTTCAGCCTGGCCTCAACAGAGTTTGGTGGCCATGCGGTAAAAGTCCCTGCTAATCCTTGGGATATTCTTTTTGTGGTCAAGTTTTAAAGTGGGCTAGGGGTACCCAAAGTCACCAACAAAAGAACTTGGCACCAGGCTGTTAGATTCATTATGCTGTTAATGGCTGTTAGATTCATTACGCTCATGTTCAAAGGGCTGTGTCTGTGGACACAATCTAGGAGAGGGGTCAGCAACTAGAAGCCTACTGCCAAATTTTGCCCCATTTGGTGTGCCTACTAAAACAAGGATCTTGTATCTTTATAATACCAGTGTAGAACAGTTAATATTGGCAGGAGTCATTTTTCCCTCTTACACAATTATTAAAGGCACAGGGCCCCCTTTGGCTTGGCAGCTGGTAATTCTACATCTTAGGGGATGGAACCTGGGATGCCCCCACCCCTTCTTCTCCACAGAAGAAAACTAGTAGCTGACTGGATCTTTGGGGGGCGTGGAGGGCAGGGGTGGGCAACTTGTGTCCCGATGTTTTGCCCTACGACTCTCATGAACCCTTACCATTGGCTGTGCCGTCTAGGGCCAATGAGGGTCGAGGCCAAAAAATCTGGAGTGCCACAAGTTGGCCACCCCTAACGTAGGGAAATTGGGACCTGTTGCTTGTGAGACCCATCTGTTTCTGTGCTTGCAAGGGCTGATGTGAGTGCCCCAGAAAAGGAAAGAGAGAATGAAACTGCAGGGGGTTGTGGGTGATACCTGATTGTATGGGGAAATTGATGTTCTGTGATTCATGAAGTGTTTTCTGTGATTCATGAAGTGTTTTCTTCCTTCTGTGACACCTCAGGAAAACCTCGAGACCAGACAATGTTCAGCCTTCCTCCCCCACTTAGTGAGGGGAGGGGGCATATCAAAATTTCTAGTCCCATTCATCAGAAAACTGTGGTTACCATAAGTGTCTGTTCATTCTTAGCCAGTTTTTATTCTGTGTCACTCGATGGCGCTGAATAATTTCCTTTTCAGCTTGAATCATTCTAAGAAGTTTCACAAAGTCAGTTTGTTTCTTTTTATCTGGCTTTCCATTTATGGCTCTTGTAAGCCTGTATCACCCATCTCTGGTGGGGATGGACTCAGATTCTCTTCCTGTCAGCAGGTCCCATTTTGCACATAGCAATATTTGGCTGCAGCTGGCACTGCCGGCCTGTGTGCTTGTTTCCACCACATTCTTTAAATATTTGTTGTTGTTGTTCAGTCGTTCAGTCATGTCCGACTCTTCATGACCCCATGGACCACAGCACACCAGGCCTTCCTGTCCACCACTCTCTCCCCGAGTGTGCTCAAATTCATATTCGTTGCATCGGTGATGCTATCTAGCCATCTCATCCTCTGCCGTCCCCTTCTCCTTTTGCCTTCAGTCTTTCCCAGCATCAGGGTCTTTTCCAGAGAGTTTTCTCTTCGCATTAGAGAAGTGGCCAAAATATTTGAGCTTCAGCTTCAGTATCTGTCCTTCCAATGAGCAGTCAGGGTTGATTTCCTTTAGGATGGCCTGATTTGACCTCCTTGCAGTCCAGGGGACTCGTAAGAGTCTTCTCCAGCACCACAGTTTGAAGGCATCAATTCTTCTGCGCTCAGCCTTCCTTATAGTCCAGCTCTCACAGCCATACGTTGCTACTGGGAAAACCATAGCTTTGATTATACGAACCTTTGTCGGCAAGGTGTTGTCTCTGCTTCTTACTATGCTGTCTAGGTGTGCCATAGCTTTCCTCCCAAGGAGCAAGCGGCTTTTAATTTCATGGCTACAGTCACCGTCTGCAGTGATCTTGTAGCCCAAGAAAATAAAATCTGTCACTACTTCCATTTCTTCCCCTTCTATATGCCAGGAAGTGATGGGGCCTGATGCCATGATCTTCATTTGTTTAATGTTGAGTTTCAAACCAGCTTCTGCACTCTCCTCTTTCACCCTCAACAAGAGGCTCTTTAGATCCTCTTCACTTTCTGCCATTAGGGTGGTATCGTCTGCGTATCGGAGGTTGTTGATAATTCTCCTGGCAATCTTAATTCCGACCTGTGATTCATCCAAGCCAGTGTTTCTCATGATGTACTCTGCATATAAATTAAATAAGCAGGGTGACAATATGCAGCCTTGTCGTACTCCTTTCCCAATTTTGAACCAGTTGGTTGTTCCATGTCCGGTTCTTACTGTTGCTTCTTGACCCTCGTACAGGTTTCTCAGGAGACAGGTAAGGTGTTCTGGTACTCCAATCACTTTAAGAATTTGCCACAGTTTGTTGTGATCCACAGAATCCAAGGCTTTAGCATAGTCAATGAAGCAGAAATAGACGTTTTTCTGGAATTCTCTTGCTTTCTCCATGATCCAGTGAATGTTGGCGATTTGATCTCTAGTTCCTCTGCCTCTTCGAAACCCAGCTTGTACTTCCAGTAGTTCTCGGTTCGCATACTGCTGAAGCCAGCTTGTAGGATTTTGAGCATCACCTTGCTGGCATGTGAAATGAGCGCAATTGTACGGTAGTTTGAACAATCTGTGGCATTGCCCTTCTTTGGAATTGGAATGTAAACTGACCTTTTCCTGTCTTGTGGCCACTGTTGAGTGTTCCAAATGTGTTGGCATATTGAGTGCAGCACTTTAACAGCATCATCTTTTAGGATCTTAAATAGCTCAGCTGGAATACTGTCATCTCCGCTAGCTTTGTTGTTAGTAATGCTTCCTAAGGCCCACTTGACTTCATTCTCTAGGATGTCCGGCTCAAGTTCAGTAACAGTACTATCATGGCTATCAGGGACATTCAGATCTTTCCTGTATAGTTCTTCTGTGTATTCTTTCCACCTCTTCTTAATCTCATCTGCTTCTGTTAGGTCCCTGCCTTCTTTGTCCTTTATCATGCCTGTCTTTGCACAAAATGTTCCCTTGAGATCTCCGATTTTCTTGAAAAGATCTCTACTCTTTCTCATTCTGTTGTTTTTCTCCATTTCTTTCCATTGTTCATTTAAGAAGGCCTTCTTGTCTCTCCTTGCTATTCTCTGGAACTCTGCATTCAGTTGGATATATCTTCCCCTTTCTCCCTTGCTTTTCGCTTCCCTTCTTTCCTCAGCTACTTGTAAAGCCTCCTCAGACAGCCACTTGGCTTTCTTGCATTTCTTTTCCTTTGGGATGGATTGAGTTGCTGCCTCTTGAACAATGTTACGGGCCTCTGTCCATAGTTCCTCAGGCACTCTGTCTGTCAGGTCTAATCCTTTAAATCTATTTGTCACCTCCACTGTATATTCATAATGGATATGATTTAGGTCATACCTGAATGGTTAACTGGTTTTCCCTGCATTCTTCAATTTAAGCCGAAATTTTGCAACAAGAAGCTCGTGATCTGAGCCACAGTCAGCTCCAGGTCTTGTTTTTACTGGCTGTATAGAGCTTCTCCATCTTTGGCTGCAAAGGACATAATCAATCTGATTTCGATATTGACCATCTGGTGATGTCCATGTGTAGAGTCGCCTCTTGTGCTGTTGGAAAACAGTGTTTGCTATGATCAGCGTGTTCTCTTGGCAAAGCTCTATTAGCCTTTGTCCTGCTTCATTTTGTACACCAAGGCCATGCCTGCCTGTTATCCCAGTGATTTCTTGACTTCCTACTTTAGCATTCCAATCCCCTATGATGAAGAGGACATCTTTTTTTGGTGTTAGTTCTAGAAGGTGTTATAGGTCTTCATAGAACCGATCAACCTCAGCTTCTTCGGCATCAGTGGTTGGGGCATAGACTTGAATTACTGTGATGTTGAATGGTTTGCCTTGGATTCGTACTGAAATCATTCTATCGTTTTTGAGATTGTACTCCAGTACTGCTTTTCCCATCCTTTTGTTGACTATGAGTGCTACTCCATTTCTTCTAAGGGATTCTTGCCCACAGTAGTAGATATAATGGTCACCTGAATTAAATTCACCCATGCTTGTCCATTTTAGTTCGCTGATTCCCAAGATGTCGATGTTCAATCTTGCCATCTCATGTTTGACCACCTCCAGCTTACCTTGATTCATTGATCTTACATTCCAGGTTCCTCAACAATATTGTTCTTTACAGCATCGGACTTTCTTTTCACCACCAGACACATCCACAGCTGAGTGTCCTTTCGGCTTTGGCCCAGCCGCTTCACTCTTTCTGGTGCTACTTGGAAATACCCTCTGCTCTTCCCCAGTAGGATATTGGACACCTTCCGACCTGAGGGGCTCATCTTCCGGCGTCATCTCTTTTAGCCTTGTGATACGTTCCATGGGGTTTTCTTGGCAAGAATACTGGAGTGGGTTGCCATTTCCTTCTCCAGTGGACCACATTTTGTCAGAACTCTCTGCCATGACCTGTCCGTCTTGGGTGGCCCTGCACAACATAGCTTATGGCTTCACAGAGTTACGCAAGCCCCTTCGCCACAACAAGGCAGTGATCCATGAAGGGGAAATCTTTAAATATACTTATTTAAATATACAGGTCTTAAAACAGCCCGCCCAGCCACATTGGTGGAATGGCCAGCACGCAAGGCCTGAGATCCAGGTTTGAATCCCGAAGTGGCTACACCCAAAGGGATAGCTGGGTTAGTCTGCTGCAGGGAAAACAACTGGGAGTCTTACCTTGAAGACTAAGATGTTATCGGAGCATTCTGTAGCATGGCCCTCAAGGTGCCACAGGTCTCCCTTGTTGTTTCAACTTATGACAGATTCCTTAGGTGGCCTCATTTACCCAAGCTGAAAAATGGGAACAAGCAAAGGTCCAGCTCTGCAAGGTTGTTATGAAGTACTAGAGTGATGGCGCAAGGCTGCAATCAAAATGACCACTGATGGAAGTGGGATTCAGACCACATCCTCCTTTTAGCTCAGAGCGCAGCATCTTCTACCGATCTGTGCCATTGTGTCATGCAGAGTGAAGATATCGCAGCTGGTTATACTGTTTTGAGCACCTGCAATGTGAGTTGATCAAACCCAGTTTTTCTGCAGCGAGGGCCAAATCCTATTTTTGCCTGGTAGCACACGTGTGGGAAAGGCAGAGAGCAGCATTCTGGATTTGCCTGGGGAGCTGTTGAGAATTTTGGGCACGAGGCACTCTGCACATGGGATGAGGGGACTCTCACAGCCTGTGAGCCTGTGCGCTTGTTTCTTCACCCCCTCCTGTACCTGCTGTCTTTGCACATTTGTAAATGAACAGATTATTACAGTCACCTGAAATATCCAGTGCTCCCTCCCCCAACGGAATTAAATCAAATAAGCAAACCAGTAATGGTTGAAGCTTATGTTGAGCCCTGCGACAGAGTTTAAGCAAGGGTGTAGAACCTCAGGCCTGGGGCCAAATCTGGCCCTCTGAGGCTCCCTGGATGGCCATGCCTCCTTCCTCTAGCCCCACCTCATTTTATTTGCTTGTTTACAGTATTGTTACCCGGGTCCTCAATTAAAAAAAAGGCTCCCAGAGTGGCTTACAATCAGTCATCAAAAAATACAGGCCCTGCCTGCAGCTTACAGTCTAAAAAGACATGACGCACAAGGAAAGAGGGATGGGGAGGGAAGAGGAAAAAATGAAGTGGGCCATCAGCAGGACTGATGGAAGGGCTCCACTTCCCCACTCATCTCCCAGTGGAGGACGAGTCCAGCTGGAACAGGCCCTGATGTCCCCTTAGCCTGCTCCTGCCTCTGTCATCAATTGCCCTGCGGGAAATGAAGTCAGTTAGCCCCAAGGGAGTGGGGAGAGTTCAACTGGAGCAGGCCCTGGTGTTTTCTTTGTCTGCTCCTTTGACCCACTCCTGCCTCCTTTCTCTTGACCACTCATTGTTTGCTGGTTTCCTGGCTTTTCTGCAATTTTTCCCTAATTCTAAGTTGTTGAAATGCCTCTCCTATCTGGCAATAAGCGCTTTAAGCTACCATATGCTGGTATATTAGGTATTTGGGCCATGCCCCTTTTGCCTCTGGCCCTGCCCACCACTGGAATGTGGCCCCCGAGAGCTTCTCTGAAATGGAATGCGGCCCGCAGGTGAAAGAGGTTCTGCACTCCTGGGTTAAGAAATCCCTAGTGCAGTCTTCCCCAACCTGGTTTGGACTTTAGCGCCCATGAGCCCCAGCCAATGGTCAGGAATCCTGGCAGTTGTAGTCCAAAATTTCTGGAGGGCACCAGGTTGGGGAAGACTGGCCAAGTCTGAAATGAAGACACAAGTCTGTGGCAACAGGGGGCTGCTGGCTGTTCACCCCTCACTCTTAAGGGCCCAGTGACATGGAAGTGCAGTGGCAGTTGTGATGCTCAGCAACCTCACATGCCCAGCTGACGTTTGGAACGAAGAAACCGCAGTCGCGACCTCCCCCTCACTTCTGCTGGTGGCGTCATTTTATCTGACACTCACCGCCCTCGGAAGTCTGTTTCCACAATGCAGCGGGTGCATGCATGAAAACCTCGAGACTGAGCTCCCCCTTCAGCAACGGACCCAAATATAGGAAGTGGAGGTAGCGGGGGGGGGGGAGGCCACAGAAGGAGGTCCCTCTGCCAGGTGCCCATCGCTGTTGAGCTGGGTGCAACTGCCTGCCGTTCACGTCTTGGCTAGTGAGAAGCCACGGGATTTCCTTGGTGCTGTATCCACTCAAGAGAGCAGGAGATTGGAAAGATGTGCCTGCTCTCCATGGCTGCCAGTTCTCCGTCCCCAGAGGGAGGAATATCCAGCTTCAGTCCACCTTTGCATGGTAAGTATCCAGGGTGCTCTGTGTGCCCATATAGATTCTTTTCTTTTAAGGAAAAACAAGTGTGTGCAACATCCTCATCCTCATAATTATTGAAGGCAATATTATGCTTGCCGAGAACAGAACATGGCAATTTGGCCCACAGCTTAGAGAGCTTTGAATGCAGCAACCGGCCAGGCACACCCAGGAAGTACATGAGCATGGCAGCCTTCCCCGAGATGTGTTGGTCGGTCATCTCTCACCAGCTGGCTGCTATAAACACTGCAATAGCCCCCTGTCTTGGGTGTGCTCCCCAAATGGTGTAAAACCCCTTGTTTAAAGAGAAAGAAAAAAGGAGGAGGAACTCTCTCTTGGACACACGTGGGTAACATTCCTAGAGTCTTAACTCTGATGCATCGGTAAGGAACCTCGGCTCCTTACCATTCTCCTGTGAAGACTAAACTTTCCAATGCAGCAGGGCAGGGGTACGGGGGCCGGGGCCGGAGCATAATGCAGGAATCCCGGCTTGGATGCCCATGTATTCCTCACCCTTCAGTATTCCACTGAGTCCCGGCCCTTTGGCTGCAACAGCTGGCACGGGCAAAGCAAGAGAGAGCAAAGGAATCTGACCTGCTGTTATTAATTCGAACAAGCAGTATTTAGAAAAAATGAGCCAGGAACAGCTCCCTCCCCGCCACCCCCAGTCTCAAGTTTGGAGTTTCTAGTGAGGGGTCACAAGGGAGTGAGGAGTAGAGAGGCCACTTGCAAATGGCTGGAAAAGAGGGCACTAATTTGCATAACATTGGTATATGCTGATGTGTATGTATAGAACATGTAGAAATGTAGAAGTAATCACTGTAATTTCAATAGAAGTACTATACACCTCACCATAGTGGTGGGAAACAGATCAGTGGAGGCGGGTGGCTCTGGTGTCAGTGAGGTGGTGAATCCACTCCAGGTTTCAGTCAGAACCAGTCAGAACTCTAACGGAGCTCTCCAAGGGGCAAAGTAGACAGAACGTTACAGTTCTGACTGGTTCTGACTGAAACCCGGAGTAATGCATTGCCCCACTGGCATCGGACCACCTGCCTCTGCTGACTGTGGCCAGATGAGCTGCTCAGCCTGCTGCGGTCCGGGGGCTCACTGCAGTTGGCTGCTTCAAGGCCCCGCCTGCTCTCCCTTCGTGTTATGCTTCCTGATCTTTAAACCGGACTTGGCCTGGACAGCCCTTCAAAGAGAGGACACCTTCACAAGCAGAGTGTCCCCTGGTAGCTCTTCAAAGAAAGGACTGTCCCCTGTAAAGCAGGTCACCTGGCCACAGGCCTGTAGCCATGGCGGGGGCTGTCCCCTTAAATTTTCTCTGCCCCCCCCTTTTTACAAACAATTAAAAAACAGTTTAGAATTTTGTTCTTAAAGGCCTGCAAACCAGATGAACTCCCCCCCCCTACTTTTTTGGCAGCCCCCCCCCCCCGAACTTTTAGGCTGGCTACGGGCCTGCCTGGCTAACCTGTATGAAGGGTTGAGCATGTACATTCTTGACATCTCCTGCGGCTGAACCTGAAAGGCATCTAAGCCGCCCCTTGGCCTGAGCGTGCATCTACCATGCTCCAATTTCCGCACATACGTTGCAAGGGTAACCAACTGTTTGAGGCGTGTGGAGCGGCATCAGCAGTGGAGAGGGTTGGCCATTGGCTGTGGCCTAGTGTTGTCACAGGTGGCAGCGGGACAACAGCATCAATCCTGGCCGCCACCTTCCTTGCTACCACGCGCGCGTGGGCTGGGGTCGCCCACACGTGCAAGCGGCAGGAGTTGTTGGCGAGGTCTACAGGCGCAGGTTTTGTAAATGCGTGGAGAGAGTCTGGTGTTGCCAGGAAGTCAGAGGCTCAGAGACCCCTTCCTGAAGCAGCTCAGATGTTTTGAAGCTAGAGCTGATGATGCAGAAAGAAGGGGATACACCGTGTGCGTTGATTCTCAAGGCGATGGGCTCTTTCCTTTTTTTGGCACATCTGGAGGAAAACAACCAGGGTGGCTCGCTGCTGAAGCCTCTTGCCCCTGAAAGGGCTCACTGAAATCTGGAGCAGGCTCTGCTTTCGGCAGCAATGTTTTTGAGGTGCCGATAAAGCAGCGCGTGCAATTGGGAAAGTTGCGCATCACCGTCCACTGTGACGTTGTGTCTGGGCCGGCATAGTCGGCCACCTCCTGGGGGCCCACACCGCGCAGGGACTCCCTGGCAAGAGAGCCCTGGAGCTGCGCCTTCTCTTCCCCATTGCAACCGGCTTGTTCACCTGCCTCTTGCTCTGGCCCAGACAACGGTGGTGGCAAGAAGGAGCAGCAGCAGATGCCATGGCCTGCTGGCTCCCTGGCTGTGGTCAAGGCCCATCTCTAATCTTGGCAGCCCAGATTCTTCTAAGCGCCAAAGCAGGGGGGCAGAACCTCTTTCACCTCGAAGGCCAGATTCAAGTTGGGAGAAATTCTTAGGGTCCTCATTCTGTGGTGGGCGAGGCCAAAGGCAAGAGAGGTGGGGCCAAGCAAGACATTTAAAGGCATTGTAGTCTTAAGGCGGAAGGCCATACGAACCTGCCATAAGGTTTTGCTTACATATAAGAGCAGCAAAGATGGCATACGATAGTATAGATAAGTATGGGAGGGATTGCTAGGACAGGCAAAGACTGGTTCTATGAGCCTGGTCAAAGATTGGTTCTATAGACCTAATTTGAGCCAGAGTTAATTTCAGGAAGTGATTATTGGGTAGCAGAGTTATTTGACTTTGCTAAAGAGAAAAGTTTACAGGAAAAAGCTGTGGTCGATGCACCTATTTTAGAGAAGTTGCCAACCGTGGGGTATAGAGACAAGATGCTTAAGGAGAAGTTGGGGGCTTTTCAGGTTTCTTTGTTATCAACAAAAAATGTCAGTGATGACATTGGTAGATGGGAGGCACTTAGATTTCAAGCAAGGGGCTTAGAAGGAGCTAGACCGCCTTATGATAATCAATCAGCAAATTTAAAAACGTAATAGTTACCAAGAATGGAAGCAGGCATGGAAATTGGCATAGTACAAGGTGTCAGACAAGGCCTTGTCCCAAATGCCATGTTCTGCTTACATTCAATATTCCTGGGGTCTTGTCCAGTCCCATTCAAAGGGTCTCTGAAATAAGACAGATCTGCCACCAGTGAATGTTGTAAGCTAATTCTGTTCTTTTCCAAGTATGAAAGGTGTGCATGCATGTCATTTTTTTCAAGTCAGTGGATCTAAGCATCAAGGCAGCCCCTTCCTCCAGCCTGTGCCAGATTTTAGTAGACAGGAACTGGGAACCTGCCATCACTTTAAGCAGGTGGTTTGAGGGGGGAAAATCACCAGTAAATTCAATTTCCCCACACCAGTAACTAAGCCTTAGGAGAGGCATTTCAACCTTGGGGGGGGGGAGGGGTGGAACCTGTGCAAAACTCAGGAAAGCATCACACAATCGGTGGCTGGGGAGAAGGTGTGGGGCCTGGCGAATTCCAGCAGGCCTGGGGCCCCAGGTGGCCCTGATTTAGCTCTCAGGGCTGAGGCTCAACCCCACTGCCCTAGAGGAAGGGGAGGTGTCCCTTTCTGGCCTCGATGAGCCACAATTGAGGCCTCCAGATAGAATCCCAAATGCCCACGTGTCTTTGTGGTACCCACTGCACATGGTTTTTGATGTGTGCGTGCGTTCCACATTTCTCGCCATACGATGCAGCCGTCACCCTCTTCCTTTTCCTTCTAGGCTCTTCCCTTGGTACTGTCAACGTCACTACCGGCACCCCCTGCCCAACCAACACATCCCGTTGTGGCGTGGACTTCAAGTCAGGCGGGCCCCTCGTGGTCTGGCTCTACGGCTCCATATTCCTGCTTGGCTTGGCCACCAATGGGCTGACCCTGTGGCCGCTGCTGCACCAGGTGCGCCTGGGCAACTTTCTGGCCATCTACCTGTTGAGCCTGGGGCTCTCTGACCTCCTCTACCTTTCCACCCTGCCTCTTTGGATGCTGTATGTGCTCCGTGGCCACCAGTGGACCCTCGGCAGCCTGGCGTGTCACGTGGCTGGCTTCCTCTTCTACTCCAACATGTATGTCAGCATCTTGCTGCTGTGCGCAATCTCGCTGGAGCGCTACCTGGCCGTGGTGCACCCTCTCCGTACCTTGGGCTTGCGTAGCCGCTTCTCGGCCGCCGTGGCCTGCGCGTCCGTGGTCCTTCTGGTCTTCCTGTCCCACCTGGCCATTCTGCTCCATGCGGGAGGCCTCCAGAGCAGTTCCTGCTTCGACAGCTACCCGCTGCAGCCCGGGGTGGCCAAATTCAACTATTTCCGGGTCGCGGCGGGCTTTGCTCTCCCTCTCTTCATTCTGGGGGTCTCCTATCTGAAGGTCACCCAAGGCGTGCGATCCAGTGAGAGCCTGCTGGACTGGCAGAAGGTCAAGATGAGGCGCCTGTCCCTGGGCATCATCTCCATCTTCTTGCTCTGTTTTGCCCCTTACCACCTTCTGCTGCTGGCGCGGAGCCTGGCCGTCTCCCTCTTGGACCGCTGCTCCCTGTGCACCTTTGAGCAGCACCTCCACCGCCCCTTCTCCCTCTCGCTGGCTGTGTCCAGTCTGAACAGTGCTCTAGACCCCGTTCTCTACACCCTGGTGAGTGATGGGGTCAAGGGAGACCTCAAGAGGGCCTTTGGCTGTAGGTCCAAATCTAACCGGACGCGATGCACCCCCTCCAGCCCCTGCACTGGTGGCGCTCCAGCGGGCTCGGACCGGCCGGCGGGAGACGCAGAGGCGCTGGTGTGAGAGCAGTGCATTCCCTGCCGTGGTGGATGGGTCCACTTTGAAGTGCAGGTGCTCAGAGTCCAAACAGCAGGCAGCTGCGGTGACCCATGTCAGCAAATTGGTTCTAGTGGTTTTCACCTCCACCAGAAACAGGTCTTCTGTGAAGTGAAGGGGTCTGGATTGCCCTACCTGGAGGTGCTGCCAGGGATGGAACCTGGGGCCTGCAGCATGCAAAGCAGGGCCTCGGCCACAGAGCCACGCCCTCCAGCCAGGTGACCCTTCTGTTCATGGTTATGCTGCAGCTTTCCTAAGCGGGTAGGAGGGGCAGCACTGACCCTCTTTATTCCGTTGAGCGACACCAAGATGGCTTTGGAATTGGGCGGTGGGAAGAAGCTGAGTGGCTGCTGGGAGAAAGGGAGACGATGTTGATGACCGGTGGCTGAAGCTCCTCGGGCTGGTGGTTTGCGGTGGTGTAGTGGCACATTATTGAAGTGCAGGCGTTCATCATGACAGTCCCCACAGCCACCCCCTCCCCCAAGGAGAGTCCAAAAATGCAGGCAACTGTGTTGTCACATACACCTTTAAAGATTGTTCAGAAGCTGCAGCTTGTGCAAAATGCAGTGGCCAGATTGATAACTGGGGCTAGAAGGTCCGCACATATGAGACTGACTCTGGCCCGCTTGCACTGGCTGCCTATATGCTTCAGAGATCAATTCAAGCTGCTGGTTTTAACCTATAAAGCCCTACACTGCTCAGGACTGCAATACCTGATGGCACATTTCTCCCAAAATGAACCTACCCATACTCTGTTCAGCGTCTAAGGTCCTCCTCCGAGTGCCTCCTCTGCGGGAAATGAATTTTCCCAGCAACAATATATTGTTCTGGGTTGTAATGCAAAGTATTTTGGGGTGGCTTGATCATAAGACCTTAAGAAGAGCCCTGCTGGATCAGACCAAGGGTCCACCTAGTCCAGCATTCTGTTCACACAGTGGCTAACCAGTTGTCGACCAGGAACCCACAAGCAGGGCATGAGTGCAACAGCACCCACCCACCCATGTTCCCCAGCAACTGGTGTACATAGGCTCCCTGCCTCTGGTACTGGAGGTAGCACATAGCCATCAAGCCACTGATAGCCTTTTTCTCCAAGTATTTGTCCAACCCCCCTTTAAAGCCATCCAAATTGGTGGCCATCACTACATCTTGTAGCAGCGAATTCCATAGTTTGACTTTGCACTGTGTGAAGAAGTCCTGCCTTTGATCTGTCCTGAATCTCCCGCCAATCAGCTTCAGAGGATGACACCGGGTTCTAGTATTTTGAGAGAGAGAAAAAATGTCTCCCTATCCACATCCTCCACACCAGGCATAATTTTGTAGACCCCTATCATGTCTCCCCTTACCCTCCATTTCTCCAAGCGAAACAATCCCAGCTGTTGTAACCTTCTCCATAGGGGAGATGCTCCAGCCCCTGGATCATTTTAGTTGCCCTTTTCTGCATTTTTCCAGCTCTACAATATCTTTTTTTAGGTGTGGTGACCAGAACTGTACACAGTATTCCAAGTGTGGCTGCACCATAGATTTGTATAGGGGCAGTATGTCCCTTTTTGTTTTAACCACCCTAAATAATTTGGTGTCATCCACAAACTTGGCCACGTCACTGCTCACTCCTAATTCCAGATCATTTATGACAAGGTTGAAAAGCATTGGTCCTAGTACAGACCCTGTGGGACCCCACTATTTACTTCCCTCCATTGGGAGAATTTACCAGTTATTCCTACTCTCTGCTTTCTATTCTTTAACCAGTTACTGATCCATAAGAGGACCTGTCCTCTGATTCTATGACTGCAAAGTTTGCTCAGGAGTCTTTGGTGAAGGACTTGGTCAAAAGCCTTTTGGAAGTCCAAGTAAAAATGGCCTTGAAGGGGCAATGAAGACCCATGAGCTTTAGAAAAGACCTGCTCCTGGTGGAGATGAAAACTCTTAGAACTGGTCTGTTGTTATGGGTCAGCCCAGCTGCCTGCAATTTTTGGACTCTCCTTGGGGGCTCTGGGACCGTCCTGAAGAGCGCCTGCACTTCAGAATCTCAGAAGCTAAGCAGGGTCAGCCCTGGCTAGTACTTGGATGGGAGACCGCCTGGGAATCAGGCTTCCTGCACTGAGCAGGGGGTTGGACTCGATGGCCTTGTAGGCCCCTTCCAACCCTACGATTCTATGATAGAAGTTACCACTACACCACTGAGTAAAACCCTCCTCCGGAAGCACACTAGGAGAAAGGTGTGGCCAGGGAAGTACAGAGAGGAGAAAGTTGCAGTAGCTGAGGAAAGGGATGACCAGAGCATGACCCCATATTTAGCCAAGAGGCAGATAAGAGAATTTAAATAACCTCCTTAATCACCCTAATCAAATCAATTGAAGTACTGGATAAAATATAATAGGACTTGATTTCCTGGCTTGTTTTTTCCCCGCGGTTCTTTTTTTGAAAGCAGGCTGTTTCTTCACTCCCACAGCAGTTCTAAGGAGAGCATGTTCCAGAATGTGACCATCCTATTTAGTGACCTGGTGTCAAGCAAAAGAAACTTGCAAGTGTTTGTTCTCCATTGTTGCTATAGGCATGGCTCAGATGCAAGCCACACTTCCTCCTTCTACTCAAGAGTAGCTGCATTGCTGCCTATGTACCCATTCCAGAAGGTCTCTGCAGATGGCAACCACATGATCTCAAGGGCTGGATCATCTCCTTGACACCTGGTTACTAAATAGGATGGTCAAAGAATATGATTGTGCTACTGCAACAGATCAAGCAGTTTATTGTATTAGAGAGATACTATTGCTGAATTCCAATACACGTGCACACACTGCTTAATTCCTAAAAATGAGGGGTAATACTATTCAAACCTAGTGGACACCCAGCCATCGAGCTGCACTTACATCACCAGCAATTCAAGATGTGAGGTTGCAGTTACACAATGGTAAGAGGGATACACTCTGCGTACGTTCAAGCGCTAGGCAGAACTTTCACAGTATACTTATAGTGGAAGTTACACCACATCTGTCTAGGCTCTTGAGGAGTAGTTGGATAGGTCAGGTGAGTGCCTACACTGTCCCCCACACTTCAGAAGGTCTCCCAGTACCGTCGTCCTGATGTTTAATGAAGATGGGGGGGCAGAACTATGTCTCCCAAGGTGTTTCTCATCAACTTAACATAGGCACACAAGATAGGAACCTCTCTTATTTAAAGGTCCATCTCGCAGCCATTCTCCAGGATTTCAGACCAGGGTCTTTCCCCCCTGAGCTCTACCTGGAGATATCAGGGAATGAACCTGGGATCTTTTGCATGCAAAACAAGCACTCTTAGTATCTACCTCTGTACTGGATTTGATTTTGGAAGAATGGTGAGGATTCAGGTGTGAACTTGCACAGAGTCATATGTATACTTAGTTAGTAGAGGAGTTGGCAACCATTATGAAGTTAGAGTTGGTTCACGTAGCTGTGTACAAACATAGTGAAGGTCAGGGATTTTTGCTATTAACAAAAGTTAGATAATGCACAGTACTTGTCTTGCACACTTTGTACTTCCCTTCTGATAAAGATGTTCCTTTCTATGCTGTGAGAAACTTTATTTCCTGCCAAGAGAGAAAGACCCCCCCCTTCTCCTCCTTGGTGAAGGGAGGGAGGTGTTTGTGTGCCTTGTGGCAGTCTGAAACTCAGTAAGAAAAGCCCAATAAAATCCTGGGCAGATTAGCCTGTTACCTGTTCTCACTTTGGGCAGAGGAAGGGTGCCTGCCTGCCCAGAGAGCCGAGGCCCTTGGAACGACACCCTGTTGCATCCAGGGAACAATGCAACACCAATTGAGGGGATTGTGATCTACCACTTCAGGGGCGTGTGTAAACTTTTCTTTGCTTTGCATCCATTTCCCATCAATAAACTATATCATTCTTTCACACAAGTGGACATGGGTCACATTGGTATCTTGGGATCTGTTTAGTGTGGGTCCTGGCTGGATCAGGCCCCAGGTTTTAGACAACTTCCTCAACCTGGTGCTCTCCAGACAACTCCCATCATTCCCAGCCAACACATCTGGAGGGCACCAGGTTGGGGAAGGCTGCTGGTCTATGTAATTGTGTATAAGAAATAGGGATGTCAAAGAAATCTGCAACAGATTCAAATGAGTTCAAATTTCTGTGAATCTGTCCTGCGAATTCTGCAGTGGACTGGCTTTTTCCAAGTCATGCAGATTCTGCGGGCTTGAGGACCAGTTTTTCACCTGGGGGGGGGGATTTGCACTAATTCAACATTAGTGCTAATGCCAATTAGCACTATGCAGATTAGCGCAAGTAGAAGGACATTCTGGTAAAAAATCAAAACCCTTTCTCGTCAATGAGCGAAAGATGGAACGAAAGATATCTGACAAGCCGCAAAACACAGATGGAATGGATTTAACAAAATCCCTGAAAAGAAAGATGGGAGGTAATGGTTCAGAGAGAGTGGTGCAGGGTAGGGGGGAAGTACATAGATCTGTAACGCATGCTGTCTAAGTATGTGTACAACTGTGGGTCTCCTCAAGGCCAGCAGCTGTTGTTTTTGGTTGAGCAGTTAAAGACTTTCTAAATTTAATAGCTTTAAAATTATAGCAATGTATTTAATTGTAATCGGTATTGCTTTGTGGGAGCTGTGGGGAAAGATCTTAAATGATACAGAGTCCTTTTTTAATATAATGAGAAGATCTATCCTATGCCCATGTGGCTAGAAGTCTCTTCTGAACTAACTGAGACTTGCATCCAATAAATATGCCATAGAAATAGAGGCTGCATGCACAATCTAGCCAAAGTTAAGCATCTTTTGGTTCCATTGATTTCAGTGGTAAAGTTAAGTACATACCAAGTCAACAGGCTTTAAAAGCATTTAACATAAGAACATCAGAAGCGCCCTGCTGGATCCAACCAAGGTTCCATCTAGTCCAGCATTCTGTTCCCACAGTGGCCAACCGCTTGCCCACAGGAAACCCACAAGCAGGACAGGAGAGCAACAGCACCCTCCTGCCCAGGTTCTCCAGCCACTGGTGTACACAGGCATCCTGCCTCTGATACTGGAGGTAGCACAGAGCCATCAAGACTAGTAGCCATTAATAGCCATATCCTCCAGGAATTTATCTATCCCCCTTTTGAAGCCATCCAAATTGGTGGCCATCACTACATCTTGTGGTAGCAAATCCCATAGTTCAGCCATGTGCTGTGTGAAGACGTCCTTCCTTTTATCTATCCTGAATCTCCCACCAATCAACTTCATGGAAATTCTAGTATTAGGAGAGGGAGAAAAATGTCTCACTCTCCACTTTCTCCACACCATGCAAAGCTTTGTACACCTCTCCCATGTCTCCTCTTACTTGCTTTGGAGGGATTGTGCCTGTATCCCATAGGATACAGATACGGTTATCTTCACAGTATTGCAGAAGGGGCGGGGCCAAGGCAACGGGGGCCGCTGGCCTAGGACTGTACCCACCTCCATCCACGCACATGTGTGTCTGAGCTGACTTTTGAACCTGGGTGTTCCCCGTTCATTCTCCTAACTGATATGCTCCACCATGGCTGGGGGACATGTGGCCCTCCAGCCATTGATGAACTACTGCTCTCATCAGCCCTTGCCATTGGCCGGAAGGTTGGGGCTGATGGGAAGTGGAGTCCAACAACATCTGGTGGGCCAGAGGATTCCCCAGCCCCGCGGTACGCCGAGCAAAAGGTGCCAACCGTTTTAAGAAAGACGTCCCACAGCCCTGGCGGCAGAGGTGGCTCTATCTTTGGGGCGCATGGGGTTCTGGTCCTCTGCCTTTTCCCCACCTACTTGTAGCAGAGAAGTCCCACCACAACCAGGCACATTTGCTCCAATGCATGGCATGCTGCTGCCGATTGTCTGAAGATTACGCGTGGCAATCCCAGTAGAATACCAACAACCTGCCCAGTCCCCTGTCCTCTGCCCCACCAGCCCCATTGGGCCCCAGACGCCACTGCAGCCGGTGGGATTAGTCAGAGCCACGTCTTCATCTGTCCTTAAAGCTTCTACTGGTCACCACACTACTGAATTAACAAGGGCTCCAAGCATTCCACAGCAGGGCGTGGGTAACCCCAGCCACAACGTAGTGGTGAAAAAGGACAGGTATTTTTCACCACGGCTCCCCAGAAGCCGCAGCTGGCCTTGTAATAGCTGCTGATCCCCCTCCCTCCAAGGCCAACGCTGCTATTCCTCCCGTCCTCACCACTGCCCACCCCCCTCCTTCTCCTATTGTCATGGCTACCATCCTCTCCATCACCATGGCTACCTTCCTCACACTATTATTATCACAACCATTTATAAACCATTGTTGCTATCCTTCCTCGTCACTGTCACTTCCACCAGCCCCTTTCTCACGGCCCGTTTGAACCATCGCCACACCCCCAAGTATTTTTAGTATGGTTAGTTTCACCATCGTGCCACCCTGAAATGGCTAATGTTATCCCCCCCCCCCCCGGTAAGAGCCATCAACGGCAATGACTCTACCCACCAACATCCATGGTCAGGATGGGAGCAGACCAGCCTCACACAAGTTCACTCCCCCTTTGGCCAGAGGGGGCTGTTGGAAACAATGAGGTAGCAATGGGTCCCTGGATACCAACACACTCTTTTCCAGACCCAGCCAAATTTGCTCAAAACTGTTCAGACAAATGAGACAAGATTTAGGCAAAGTTTGCAGCAGTCAGGAACGTGGAACTCAAGAAGGTGTGCTTTGTTCAGCGGAGCGTGCTTTGAGATGGAAGTCTCCTTGCGCTACCAGTCAACAAGCACTGTGCAGCTATTCTGTCTTTTCCGCCTTCATGGATTTTGGGGGTGCTTCCAGATATCCCGCTATCACCCTGCCTCATTCGCAGAATTTTACAGGGGGTCCAGACCATAGTGTCTCCCACTCAAAACCCTCCCATGTTTTCCTACCGCTTCTTCTGTCTTGTTTCTTACTGCAGAAAATTGGCTAAGGATAAAGAGACAGAATTGCTACACAAGGCCATCTAATTGGTGGTGCTAGGAGCCCTCTGAAGGAGCCCCGGGGTGGTAAGAAAAAGAAGGCAGGAGTGATGGGGAAACATAGGAGGGTTACAAACGGAAGATCATGATGTCTGCCCACCTCGTGGTTAAATGCCATGAACGAGGCAATGGTGGCACAGCAAAAGCCTCCTCTGGAACCAATCCAAGTGTCACCCTACTCTTGTTCCACCAGGGATGTTTCCCCAATGACATTTTTCAGAAATGACAGTGGAGGCTGGTGGCTCCAATGTCACTGGCCTCTACTGAGAAATAGTCAGATCCCTTGTAAAAGTCAGCATGGCATCTGCTGTCCAGAACAGAGCAGTAGCATAACAGAACAGCCGGATTCACAATCTCCCTCTTTGAGCCAGGATAAGAAAACTGGGGTAGATATATGTCATTTTATCTGGTTGTCCCTACTTCTTATTACATATATCAGGGGTGGGGAAACTCTTTCAGCCGGAGGAGCAAATTCAATTCCAGAGAACTCTCTGCGTTCCAGTGATGGGTGGGGCCAAAGGCAAAGGGGCATGGCCAAAAATACAAAAAAATCTACCCTAGCATATTTCAGCTTCAAGCCCTTACTGCCAGTAACTAAGCCTTAGGAGAGGCATTTTGACCTTTTAGAATGGGGGTGGGAGACCTGTACAAAAGCTGGGATTAATTGGTGGTTGGGGAAAGGAGGAGGGGCCACTGGGAGGGCCAAATTTGGCCCATGAGCCTGAGGTTCCTTATCCCTGACGTTTATGATCACGGCCCATACAGGAATCCCATTCTCTGGACACAAGTGTCACCATTTGCTGGGGTGCTGCTTTGGACAGCCAGGCTATCAAAAATTCAAGACCATCTCTCATCCGTTGTCCTGCTCTAGGTCGAGTCTTGGCTGTCTGCAAGCAAGTACAGGGAGCGAGGCAACAGAGCAGTCACTTGGCAAGCACACGGCGAGCACACAGGCTTCACTCCAGGGAGGTTTAGGCTAAGGCAGGAGTGGTCAAAACCCAGGCAGAGGTCAGAACACAGGAAGTCGGTCAGCCAACAAGGATCAGACAGCAGCAGGAGTAATCAAGATCACAAGCAGGAGGTCAAACACAGGGAGAGAGCAATCCTGTGGCCCGCTAGACACCGTCTAGCTAGCAGGCCATAGGATATGCTCATTTCTGGGAACCGACCTTGGAGCCTGTGCTCCGAGGTTGGTTCCCGGAAAACTGACTGCCCCCCTTGTCCACGCTGCCTCGGAGGCAGCACGGAGAAGCCCCGTCCTCCGCCCTCACAAGAGGAGCGCGGAGAGACTGAAAACGGGCAAGGCTGGGGGGCATTCCGGGGTGGGGAGATCAGAGCTGCGCGTACAACGCATCCAATGTGTCGTACGGCAGCTTCCTCTCCCAGTCGCCCCGCCGCCACCGCTAGACAGCTGAAAACGGCTGCCTAGCAAAAATAGCAAGGCAGGAGAGGCGCGGAAGGAATGATCCCCCCCATGCCTCTCCTGCCTTGCTTTGGATAGGAGGTCACCTCCGAGGTTGGAGGCAGCTGCCTATCTAGTTAGGATTGTGCCCTAAATCCGCCAGGTGCATTACGCAGTCCAGGAGCAGGGTCGTTGAGCGGTCCAAAAGGTCAGGAAACAGAGCATGCATCACAGGGCACAATTCAGGAGGCAAGGCGCACGGCGGAGGCTGGATGGACCGAGTTGCTCCAACCCTGGCTGAGATTCCAGTGGCGGCATTTGAGCCCAAAGCCAGCCAGGCCCACCCAGAGCTCAGCTGCAGCAACCAGAGCTCCCTTTCCAGAGCCTACTCCCGAGGAGCCCCTTTCTCCTGAGGAGACCTCTTCTGGAGGCGAGTGCTCCTTTGCCCAGGAGCCCTGCTGGCCTGTTGCTCGAGGCGCCCATGCTCCAGGGGACGGGGTGGTGGTGGTTCAGCCTCTGCCTCCGAGGCAGAGTCCCTCCCTCCTGCCGGGATGGCCCTGCAGCCACCTCCCCTGAGGGCTCAGGCTCCCGTGGGCCTGGAGGCACCCCTGGCCTGGGGCACCCTGGGCTTCTGGGGCCTCTGCTCCTCCTCTGAGGAGGGCTCGTCAAGGCAGGGCAGGACATCCCTTGGCTGCAAGTTCCCACAGTATAATGGACCAAAGATATAAAGTAGTATAAACCTGTCTCTCGTTTAAACTCAAAACGTTCTGTACTGATATTTTTTTTACCATTAACTGTTTCAAAATTGTTCAGGGCTAATCTGTTTGGATTTTTTATATATATAAAACTCTCCAGTTAGTCTTTGCAGCAAAGCAACAAAAAATATTGCGGCCTCTTTAAAGAGTATCTGCTAACTACTTAATACTCGTTAGCTCTGTAGTTCAGCTTGGTCTCCCCTAAGAGCTTTGAAAAGTGGGTACTCTTTGCACTGAAATCCTACTCTTCCTTCTGGAAACTCGGATTGGTGTACACGGGGCACAAAAGTAGCCTTCCAGCCAGCCGCTGCCTTGACAAACCTTCTTAATCGAAGTTTAAGAAGGTTGTCATCATGTTCTGGAAACTGCTGTGGTTATTCCTCCACAGGGATTTACAAAGGTATAATGGTGGATGCTTCATTATTAACATTTTTGCCAGCAGTTTTACACCACACAAAGAAATGTACACTTAGCTTCAAAATCCATATAGTGTAATACCTTTATCTGCCCTTTCTAAGAAGGTATTACACTAATATGGATTTTAGAATTTTTCTTACAGTCAACACGGCTATCTTTGTTCCTGTGTTTATGCTTAGCTTTCAGCCCTCTGCACATGTGTTTGGGCATAAGCACCACTGAATGTAGAGGCAGTTGCTTCTGAGTAAGCATGCAAAGGAGCGCATGGTTAGAAAAGTAGTTTTGCCACCTACATTTTCCCATACTTTTATTTACAAAGCTATACAGATACAGGATGGAGGAAGGGCATCTAGGTGAGATAAATTTGCCCATGCCTGCTCAACAGTGGTTGTCTGAAACTGCCATTGCTAGAATCTGTACAGGACCAGGCATGCTCTTGTGACGTACCCAATTCACACCACATTGGAAAAGTTCTTTGAAACCCAATTTGTCAAGTCAGCATTAAGAGTATCAATTAATTAGGGACTCGGTGCTCTCCATCCCATTAGGAACAGGGCATTTCTCTCCTTCACCACACACCCTTAAGGCAGCCTTCTCCAACTGGGTGTCATCCCCATCCTGGCTGGGGATGCTATGTCCTGGCTGGGGATGCTATTTCCAACACATCTAGAGGGCACCAGGTTTCTATGGCATAGATTCTATAGCATTAGAGCAGGGGTGGGGAACTTGCAGCCCTCCAGCTGTTTTGGCCTACAACTCCCATCAGTCCTCACCAGCATAGCCAAAGGTGTGGGGTGATGGGAGTTGTAGTCCAAAACATCTGGAGGGCCACAAGTTGCCCATCCCTGCATTAGAGTGCCACAGCTAGCTGCAGAATCTGACATGGGCTGGACAAGCCCCCAAATACACTTCTGATGAAGCAGAGAGTGTCCCTGAAAGCTTATGCCATGCTAAATATGTCAGTCTTTAAGGTGCCACAGGACTCTTTGTTGCTTTTCATATTAGGAGGGGTTTGTGTATGAGATATTGTCACTATCTGATATCCTGTTTGGGATAGATATTGTCACTATTGGATATCCCAGAAGTAATTCTTCCCTCACCCCATATCAGGAAAGGGGGATACTGGGTTCATAGAATCATAGAATAGTAGGGTTGGAAGGGGCCTACAAGGCCATTGAGTCCAACCCCCTGCTCAATGCAGGAATCCAAGTCAGAGCATCCCTGACAGATGGCTGTCCAGCCTCGTCTTGAACGCCTCCAGTGTGGGAGAGCCCACTGCCTCCTGAGGTCATTGGTTCCATTGTCGTATTGCTCTAACAGGCAGGAAGTTTTTCCTGATGTTCAGCCGGATTCTGGCTTCCTGTAACTTGAGCCCATTCTTCCATGTCCTGCACTCTGGGATGATCGAGAAGAGTCCTTGGCCTTCCTCTCTTTGACAACCTTTCAAGTACTTGAAGAGCGCTATCATATAGCCCCTCAGTCTTCTCTTCTCAAGGCTGATCATGCCCAGTTCTTTCAGTCTCTCCTCATAGGGCTTTGTTTCCAGTCCCCTGATCATCTTCATATTCATTGCATCAATGATGCTATCTAGCCATCTCATCCTCTGCCGTCCCCTTCTCCTTTTGCCTTCAATCTTTCCCATCATCAGGGTATTTTCCAGTGAGTTTTGTCTTCGCATTAGGTGGCCAAAATATTTGAGCTTCAGTTTCAGTATCTGTCCTTCCAATGAGCAGTCAGGGTTGATTTCCTTTAGGACTGACTGATTTGACCTCCTTGCAGTCCAGGGGACTAGTAAGAGTCTTCTCCAGCACCACAGTTCAAACAAGGGAGGTTACTTGATCAAAAAATGAGATCAGATTAGCCTGGCAGGATTTGTTCTTGTAATCACTGCATTGTTTTCAAGGTGCTTACAGATGGATTGCTTTATCATCTGCTCCAGAATTTTCCCAGGGATTGATGTCAGACTGACTGGTCTGCAGTTCCCAAGTTCCTCCTTTTTGCCCTTTTTGAAGATAGGGACCACATTAGCCCTCCTCCAGTCATCTGGCACTTCACCCGTCCTCCATGATTGCTCAAAGAGAATAGACAGTGGTTCTGAGAGTTCTTCTGCCAGTTCCCTTATTACTCTAGGATGCAGTTCATCTGGCCCTGGAGATTTGAACTCATTCAAAGTAATTAGGTGTTCCTTGACCATATGCCTATTGATCTCAAGCTGCAATCCTGCCCCATCAGCCTGTACTTCGCCTTTGCCAGGGGGGTCATAGACCCTCTTTTGGGAGAAGACTGAGCCAAAGTAGGAATTGAGCACCTCTGCCTTTTCTTGGTCATCTGTTATCATTTTGCCATCCTTATTTAATAGCTGAACCACCATTTCTTTCCTCTGTCCTTTACTATGCACATATCTGAAGAAAGCCTTTTTGTTGCTTTTAGCATCCCTCGCTAACCTCAGCTCGTTCTCAGCTTTAGCCTTCCTGATGCCATCCCTGCAATTCTGTGCTACCTGCCTGTACTCTTCCTTTGTTACTTGGCCTTCTTTCCACTTCCTATATGTATCCTTTTTTGTTTTCAGGTCATCTCTAAGCTTTTTGTGAAGCCACACTGGCTTCTTCTGTTGTCTTCCACCTTTTTTTCTTGTTGGAATTGTTTGTAATTGTGCCTTGAGAATTTCCTTTTTAAAAGCTCCCACCCATCTTGGACTCCTTTTCTCGTTAGCGTCGCTTGCCATGGGACCTTACTGATCATTGTTCTGAGTTTATTAAAATCAGCTTTCCTAAAATCCAGGGTACGTGCTTGACTACACTCGGCTTTTGCTTCCCTTAGAACCAAGAACTCAAGTACAACATGGTCGCTTTCCCCCAGAGTTCCTGTAACTGCTACTTGATCCACTACGTCATCTCTGTTGGTTTGGATCAAGTCAAGGATAGCCGATCCTCTAGTTCCTTCTTCTACTTTCTGTAGGAGGAAGTTATCCACCACACAAGTCAGGAATTTCCTGGAGGGGCCATGTTTTGCAGCATTTGTCTCCCAACAAATATTGGGGAAATTGAAGTCCCCCATTACTACTACATCATGCTTCCTTAAAACATTGGCTATTTGCTTTTCAAAAGTTTCATCCTCGTCTTCTCCTTGGTTGGGTGGCCTGTAGTAGACTCCGACCACCAGGTTCCTTTTATTCTTTGCTCCATTTATTTTGATCCAGATGCTTTTGATGGGGCTACCAAGCTCATCCTCCTGTATTTCTGTGCAGAGATATGTATTTTCACATACAGTGCAACCCCCACCTCCCTTTCTGTTCCTCCTGTTCTTTTTGAACAAGTTATATCCTTCCATTGCTGTATTCCAGTCATGAGAGTCATCCCACCAAGTCTCAGTTATACCTATCAAGTCATAATTTCCTTCTTGTATTAAGAATTCAAGTTCGTTCTGTTTGTTTCCCATACTCTGGGCATTAGTATATAGACATCGAAGACCATGTGCTTCATAGTCTGGCTTTCTTCTTACATGTGTCTGAAAACTATTACTGGGCACTATTAGAGCTGTTCTCTCCATTGCAGTGCATGCGCCTACGTCCATTGTTACCCCCAACTTTACATCTCCCTTCCCCGTAGGATTCAGTTTAAAGCCCTCCTGATGAAGTTCTTCATGCTGTGGCCAAACACATTCTTCTCATCCTTTGTGAGGTGCAACCCGTCCCTTGCCAACAGCCCATCTTCCAGGAAGTATAGCCCGTGGTCCCAGAATCCAAATCTCTCTCGTCGGCACCACCTTCGTAGCCAGTCATTCACCTGGAGTATTTTTCATTCCCTTTCTATCCCTCTTCTAACTACTGGAAGGATGGATGAGAAAACTATCTGGGCCCCAAAGTTCTGGAGTTTCCTTCCCAAAGCTTCAAAGTCTGATGTGATTTCTTTGTAGTTCCGCTTGGCAGTATCATTTGTTCCCACATGGATGAGAAGAAAGGGATACCTATCAGTGGGCTTTATGAGTGCAGGCAACCTTTCAGTCATGTCTCTAATCCATCCTCCTGGGAGACAACATACCTGGCGAGTCCACTGGTCTTCGTGACATACTTGGGTCTCAATCCCACGCAGCAAGGAGTCTCCCACTACTACCACTCTTCTTCTTCTTGTAGGCCTGGGTTTCATCGCCTCTATTTGACTGACCTTCAGCCTCTTGCTCACTCTCATGTAGGTTCCCCTGTGATTCTTCCTCTGCAGGCTGTCCTCCAGTCTCATCCTCAAGTACCTGGAATGTAGTTCCAGGTTGTAGGCCTCCTGGGGTTGTAGGCCCCCAACTTGTTCCCCATATATATCCCCCTCACTTTTAGAGAAATGATTAAAGGGTCATCCTCCCCCCACCCCAGGATTCAAGTTCTCACCCCTTTTTTGTAAAAGTGGGGCATGCATTCACTTGGAGTGGAATTTCACCTTATGCAGATGCTGGACAAAAGGGTGGGTAGGGAGGAACACCGAAGGAAAACAAATTTGGCCTTATCAGTATGTCATCCATGGGGGGCGGGGGGGGGAGTGATCCTAGGTGGACCACATGAAAAGCTTTCAGAGCACATGCTTCCGTTCGTGGGCGGGGTTACTATTTTATCAATGAGGAGACGGAACTTGGGAGGGCTGGTGATTGACTGCGGAGGGTGGAATCATGCATATTCCCTGGTAAGGCATATTCATGGCTGGGTCGGTCTAGGCCAGGCTTCTTCAACCTGGTGCCCTCCAGATGGGTTGGATTGCAACGCCTATCATCCCCAGCTACCATGATGGCTGGGGATGATAGGGGTTGCAGTCCAACCCATCTGGAGGGCGCCAGGTTGCAGAGGCATATGAAACGTGTCGATACAGAAGCAACTAGGGAAGTGGCAAAATGAGGCCAAGGAAAAGGAGGATATTCCTTAAAGCAGAATCGGTTTTAAATGATTGAATTTCAGACGTGGCGTAGGATGGAGCTCGAGAACGTCAGCAGCGGCTTGAATCAAGGGTGCGATCATTGAGATAAATTAGGACCAGAGAACCAATGGAGTCGTTGCAGGGCGGGGCTATGCAGATAACGTGGAAGGGTGGACCAATGGCTTGAATCAATGGCTTGGGCACGCAAATCGCGGAAAGGCCAGCCAGCAGCTTAAATTCCGGGGGCGCGGCTTATTATGCCAATAAAGCATAACAGGTGAGTCAATGGCTCGGATCCAGGGTGCGGCTGTGTAGATACATTTTTTTGCCACGCGGGCCAATGGCGCGGCTCAAGGGTGTGGCCAAAGCGGAGAAACCAAGGCCGAAGAGCCAATGGTTTGATCGTAGGGCGTGGCCATGCAAATATATAATCTCCGCTAGGCCAATGTGTCTCGTTTCGGGCGCGGCCCGCGAATCCAACCCCACGAAGGAGCGCCAATAGGGGGCGCGGCTTTGTAAATAAAGCGAAGGCGAGCGGGCCAATGGCTTCTCTTTAACAGAGATTATGCAAAACAGGCGTGCGAGAAAGGGACCAATGGTTTGAATGGGAGGTGCGGCCATGCAGCTACCAGGGCCAGTGAAGAGCCGGGCGTGCAAATCAGCTCCAGGAGGCTAGCCAATGGGCGCTGTTATGCAGATGAGGCGGTGACAGCGCCTGAGCTGCAGCGGCCGGGGCTCTTGCGCCGCTGCGCGTTCGCCGGAGCGGAGACTCGCCAGCGCCGTCGGCGGGGCTCGCCCCAGGATGATCCGGGCGTTCTCGTTCCCCGCCAGCCCCGAGCGGAGCCGGCTCCGCGGCTGGCTCGAAGGCACCCTGGCCGGCTTGTGCGAGCTGCATCTGCTGCGCGAGCGCCAGGAGCGGCGCGTGCGGCAGGCGCTGCGCCTCGCCGCCGAGTCCCCGAGCAAGCCGGGAGAGGGCGAGGCTGCCGCCGGCGGCGAGGCGGCTCCGGAGGACCAGCTGGTGAGTGCGGGGCACGGAGGGCGCCGGCCCCGGTGTCCGGCCGGACCGCAGGAGCGGCTCCCCCGCCGCCGCCTCTCTCCTGATCCGGAGCCAATTCGGAGTGGGGGGCGGCGCTGGATTTCGCGGGGAGGTCTTGGCCGGCTGGGGAGGGGGCTTTGCAGGAGGCAAGGTCCATCTGGGGAGCTCGACAGTGGGAGGCGGGACGCCGCGCAGCGATATCCCGCCCCCGTATGGACTAGCCTTGGGGGAAGCCCCGGAGAAGTCAAAGGCTGCGATCCTGCGCGCGTCTCCCTGAGAGTAAGCCCCGCTAAGACACCGGAGACTTCCTGCGGAGTAAACGCGGGAGGCTGCCTTTGGGCAGCGGGGCAAGCCCCCTGCAGCGTGACTGGGGGCGCCGCGGGGGCTTCTGAGCCGTCTGCGCCTCTTCCCCCTTCCCCGGGTCCTCGCATTTTCCGGCCAGGGCTCAGCACTGGCTTGTTTTTTCAGGGGACCGGGGAGGGGGCTTTGAACGAGCCTCAGGGGCTCGAAGGTTTGGGTGGTGGCGGGGCCGGCAGGGAGGCAGAGCCGCCGGGTTCTGTGCGCGGGTTTCTTAATGGGGCTGGGGGCTTGCAAAAATGCCGGAGCGTGCCCGCCCGCCCCCGCCTGGGGTTTTGTGGGCGAGGACCTCTCTCCGTCCCTGTTCCTCCTGGCTTGTGGGGCTGCGATGGGAACCCACCTGGGAGAGAAGGCGAAGTGGGGCCGCTTCTCTCTCCCCCCACCCCCCTTGCAAGACACGCCCGCCTCTCAGATCGTTGACTTGGCTTTTCCCGGGGTTTAGGCTCCCTTCCTCCCTCGGTTGCGCGAGGCCAGAGAGCCGGGTAGGGCAGGGCGCCCCTGGGGGGCAAAGGAAGTTCTTGGACTCTCAAGGGGAGGGGGAGGAGGGCAAGGGGCAAGCCTCCGACTCCTGGGTTCTCTCCCCAAGTCTAGGGGGGCTGTGTGCTGGAGGATCAGTGAGGAAAGGAGGCTGAGACCCGTGGGCTGCTGTGGGCTTCCAACCCCAATTTTGCTTTGGGTGAGGAGATGGTCTGCAGACTCAAGGGAGCGTGCTTGGTCAAGAGGGTAGGAGGACTTCTGAGTTGCATGAACCCATGATTTGACCAAAGCCAAGAAGCTAATGTGCATATGCATGTATGGGGGGACTGGATAACTTGTGGAACTTGGTGCCACAGGGTTTAGAGCAGGGGTGCAGAAGCACTGGCCTGTGGGCCAGCCTTGGCCCAGGTTTGGTTTGGCCCTCCCAGGTTCTCCAGATGGCCAGGCCCCCTTCCCCTGGCTCCACCCCTTCCCATCTCCCCCCAACATATGGTGGGTTCCCAGCTTTTGTAGTCCTCCTCCCCTTTCCAAAAAGTTGACCTGCCTCTCCTAAGGCTTAGTTACTGGCATTAAGAGCTTTAGGGTGCAATCCTATACATTTTTAGGCAGAAAAAAGTCCTGCAACTCCCAGCATGCCCCATCCAGCCATGCATAGGATTGCACCCTTAACCTACAATATGTTGGTATTTTTGTGCTTTGGCCACGCCCACCACTGGGATGCGGCATTGCTCAGCTTCTCCGCAATTGAATTTGGCCCACAGGCTGAAAGAGGTTCAGCAACCCTGGTTTAGACTGTATGATCAGTTCAGAAAGACTCCTTTTTCAAACATGTTGTCTTGTTAGTCCCCTCCCCCTGCCCACTGCTGCTGCCACCACCTCCTCTTTTCTCTGAGCAATAAAGAGCTTAAAGTTTGCAGAGAGTCTGGAGATTATTACCCTGGGAGTTCAATGGAACCCCCCCCCCATAATTCTGCTCTGGGTTTCAGTCAGAACTCTAAAGGAGGTATCCAAGGTATGAGCACCTTGGAGAGCCCCTTTAGGGTTCTGGCTGGTTCTGACTGAAACCTGGAGTGGATTCACCGCCCCACTGACATTGGAGCCACCAGCCTCCGCTCAGCAGGGTTTCTCCATCCTAGGCATCTGGTCTCTGCATACCTGCCTGGGAATAAGGGGGGGGGGGAACCACATTTGTGTCCAGCTCCATCTTGGCTCCTACTGGAAGCATAGAGCTGGCTTAGGTGGGTGCTAGTGGTCTAATCCAGCAAGGCGATTCTTATGCTCTGCTAATCCAAGCAAACCAATGTTGACTCAGGCCATGGAACTGCAAAACAGGGGGTGGGGTGGGGGGAGGAGGGGGGAACTAGGCTGCAATTCTGAATTAAGCCATTTGGGGAGTACTTGCGAAATCTCAGATCCCCAATTTAGGCTACCAGAGGCTGTATCTACATGACAAAGGTATTGCGACTTGACACCAGTTTAATTGCCAAAGCATCCTGGGAATTGTAGTTTCCTAGGAGGTGGTGAGATTTCCCTGTGGCTGGCCCCTCGCCATCCCTCCCCCCCCCCCCCGGCAGAACGAGACTTCCTGGGATTCTCTGGGCAAACGGAATTGCTGTTAAAGGAGCCCAAGCCTGTGGTGGACAGACCACGTCATGACGTAGTGCTCAGATACCCCATAAATTCTTACAGCTGCTCTTGTAAAAGGCGTGTTGTCCTCTAGTCAAAAGATATTTAATCCAGAGCCAGACTGGGGCCTTTGCATTCTGCGCTCCTGCTCTTCTATATTTTGCGGTTGCAAAACAGCAGGTCTGCGAAGAGAACTGTGACCCTCAGTCCTGTTGGCGTGGGACGGGTCAGTTCATCCATACAGTTGGCTTAGGCTGCTGCTTTGGGTGGCAGAACTCAAGGAGGTGCCTGTGTTGCCAGAACTGGCCTGCATGTCTGGGCTGTGGTGCTGCTACTTGGCCATGCCCAGAAGGCCAGCAGGACTGCCTGTGTGTCTTCTTGTATGGTTTGGAATTGGAACCAAGTGTTTAAAAGGCAGATCGCAGCATCCTCCCGTCATCTCGGTCTCCCCATGTGGTGGTGTTTTGTTGCCTTTTTCAGAGAGACGGAGAGCTGACTAATAGACAGGCCTTCTCTCGCCTACAATATTAAGACTTGTGGCAGTGCCAGCACCCGGTTCCGGAGGGCTCATGGGCAAGCCAGCCTCAGTGGGCCTCCTCCTTCCATGCGTCTCCTTTCTCACTGCCATTGTCACCAGCAGCTCTTGCTCCTCAACTCCTTTCTCCTCATTGCTTCCACTTGCTTGCTCAGCTAGCCAGGGAGCAAGGAGGCTGGGGCTTCTCCCACTCCACCTCGCCACCCCCACCGCTGCCTGGGCCAGAGCAAGAGGCAGGTGAACAAGCCGGTCGCAGTGGTGAAGAGGGAGAGCGACTCCAGGGGGCTCCTGTCAGTGGGCCCCTGCTGGGGTGTGGGCCCTGGCAAGTGCCTGACCAGGCCAACCCTTGGCGCCGGCCCTAGCTAGCAGAGTACTTACTGTGGCAGTCTCTCTGCATCTCATATGATGCCTGCCGTGGTGAGGGTGAAATGAGCTGATCTTGAGCAGACAGAGGAGTAGGTGGGGAGTCAACAGAGGCTGACGCGACAGAGGTTTATAAAATACTGAACAGTTTTGAGAAAATCAACACGCATTCTTCCACCTACATACCCCATCTTCGTCATAACTAACCGGAACAGCCTTTCCCAACCTGACGCCCTTCAGATGTCTTGGACTACAACTCCCATCACCCCCAGCTTGCATGGCCATGGCTGGGAGTTGATGAGAGTTGTGGTTCAATACATTTGGAGGCCGTCAGCTTGGAGAAGTTTGAATTTGAATCTGATCACCCAACAAAAATTATTGGCAAGTTCAGGGATGTCAGAGAAATCCGCAACCAATTCAAATGAGTTTGGATTTCTTTAAATCCAACCTGCAGATTCCACAGCAGACTGGCTGTTGCCTGAGTTGTGTAGATCCCACAGACTTTTATGCAAGAAGAACAAAGTTCTCATACATGCTAAACAAATCCGATTCTGTCAATGAGTGGCTGATAGAAGGAAAGGCGCCTGACAGTCCATGAAACACAGACAGAACACATTTAACAAAATCTGTACATCCCCCTGTCACACAATGGCTATTGGCGCAGACAGCTTTATATAAAAAGGTGGAGAAATCCATGGAGGAATAGACCTGTCAGCAGCTATTTGCCTCTCTAGCTAAGTAGAACCTCTAGGTTTTAGGCAGTATATCTTAAAATAGCAGATGCTGAGGACCAGCCTGTGGGTTTCCTCAGAGGCATCTGGCCATCCAGCTAGCTGCCATTGGAAACAGGGTGCTGGACTCAATGGATTGTCATTTCATTTCATTGATTACATTTCTATACCGCCCAATAGCTGAACTCTCTTGGAGGTTTACAGAGGTTAAAACGTAAAAAAAAAAAATTATAAAAACCATTTACATACAAACATATAAGCATACAACACACACAGAGACACACATATATCTAAAACAAGTTTAAACAGTCAACATAAGTAAAATCCAGGACTGATTAAAACCTCATCATATGCTGCCAAATGCCTGAAAGAAGAGGAAGCTCTGTACCTGGTATGAAAAAGATAACAATGTTGGCACCAGGCAGGGTTTGTCAGTGAGATCATTCCACAGTTCGGGGGCCACCAATGAGAAGGCCCCCTCTCCCTTGTTGCCACCTTCTGAGCCTCCGTTGGAGGAGGCACAAGAAAGAGGGCCTTAGGTGATGTAGTGGATGGGTTGGTTCATGCTGGAAGGGGCGCTCTGTCAAGTATTGTGATCCTGAGCCATGTGAGCCTTTATGGGTCTAAACCAGCACCTTGAATCAGGCTTGGAAGCATACAGGCAGCCAGTGCAAGCAGGCCAGAATCGGTGTCGTATGTACAGACCTTTGTTCTGATCTGGCAGAGGTTGGCTAATGTTCTGCCTACCCCTATCTTAAGGGAGTTGGACTAGGTCACCAGAGCCCACCGTGAGTGGCAGAGTAAGTCATGGAGGAAAAGAGCAGAGGCTTGCGGGACTAATTGGAAAGTCATGGGGGGGGGGTTATATGACCCAGATGCCACCCACAGAACAAGAAGGCACTACTCCAACCTGGCTTCCCACTCATGCCCCATTCTGGGGTAGTTTTAAGGGTTTCAGTTGTGGCCTGGAACTGGTTCTCTGATGTCTGGTCGAACAGGAGACCTTCCTGTTGATGCTCTGTCTGCTAGCCCCCCGAAATATAATCCCAGGTCCCTTGTGGGGTCTGCGTGCAGAAGCTTTCATATCTAGCCAGCCTGTTGAAGCTCTGTCTGCTAGCCCCCAGAAATATAAATGTGGGTCCCTTGAGGGGTCCACTCCGTACATGTGCAGAAGCCTACATCCCCAGCCAGCCTAAAGGAACCGAGAAAGAGGACCTGTTGTAGTAGTTCATTGCTGTTTTTCCCTCTGTGATGGCCTGAAACGGTAGTTCTGAAGGGCAGTCCTCCTGGGCAGAAAAGGTTGGCTAGAGTTGTCTTTTCAAAAGCAGCACCTTCCCTTATTTCAGTGGATACTGGTGGCTCTGATGTCAGTGGGGTGGTGAATCTGCTCCAGGTTTCAATCAGAACTCTAAAGGAGCTCTCCAAGGTGCTTGGAGAACTCCTATAGAGTTCTGGCTGAAACCCGGAGTGGATTCACTGCCCCACTGATATCGGAGCCACCAGAGTCCACTGCTTCACACAGAAGAAGCTGGCGTCTGCAAAGTAGGACACCTTTGATCCAAGGATCCTTGGATCAAAGTTCTGACATCCTCTACCACACGTTCTCTCCAAACTGGGCACCATAATTTCCAAGGGAACTTTCTATTAAAATTCTTCTTTAAAAAGCAGAGCAGGGGAAAGATTGCGGAGGACTCTGCTGGGAGTAGTCAAAGGCAGGAGAAGCATTGCCTGTGTAATTGGGGCTCTTCCCTCTCCATGGTAGATAAATGCTTATTTCTAAATGGGATTTAAAAAAATAAAGTATTTCACCTCCTGTGTTGAAATGGCAGCTATTCTGTGATTAAGCATGAAATATTAATGCAGGAAGAGAATTGTGCCTTATTTAAAATAAAATTTAAAGATCAAGACTTCTCTCTAAGTTGAAGATGTGGCAAATGTATAGCCCACCGCGTCTAGAATTCTGCACTGTGTGTGAGATGGAAATAAACTGGGCCAGCACTGCACATACCGATCTGTGCATAATTCTGGCTGTCAACTTGAGGGTTTTGCTTCTTCAGAGAGCGGTGTGTGCATGCATGTATGTGCCAAAGTCCCTGGGAGGCGGAGATGAAGGGACATAGATGCATGCACACACCTGGTATATTTGTAAATTGAAATGTTGGGAGTGGGGGGTTCAGATGCCTAGAAGCTATTTATTTATTTACTTGCCCTTTGTCCTGAAAGCCTTTCCTCCTAGTTGAGGAGAAGTACTCTGCATATATGCAGAGTATGTTTTTTTCACCCATGAGTAACCACAGCAGGTCCCTCTAATGCAGTAGACTTCAACTTTTTTCATACCTGGAAACCCACGTTCATGATTGGTTATTACATTTATATTTCACTTTTTCCCCCCTTGCAAAGAACCCAAGGTGGCATATTTGGTCCTCCTCCTCTCCATTTTGTCCTCACAACAATCCTGTGAGGTAGGTTAGGCTAAGAGTCGGTGACTGGCCCAAAATCACCCAGTGAGCTTCATGGTTGAGTGGGGATCTCCAAGTCCCAGTCCAACACCTAGCCACTACACCACACTGGCTCTCACATATTTAGCCAAACTTGCATTTGGGGGTCCACTTTTTAATTTTGTACCATATTAAAAATGTCTCCCCCTATATCAACCTCCCAGGCCACTACAATTTTCAGAGGAGTCCTTGTTGTTCATGCTGTGGCCTATGGACTTCCGTTTGGCAGTGACACGGAGACGGGCCTTCTCCCACCCTATTGAATGATCTCCCCTCTGAAGTACATCAGGCCTCAATGCTTGTCTTGTGGTGATGTTGTAAACAGCTTCAGGATTTGTGCAAATGATAAATGGTATTGCTAATATTGCTAACTGTATGGTGGCAGTACTGCGGCCGTGACCCGTTTTAGGTCATCCTGTAGCGCAGTAGTGGCCCTAAGCCACCAGTTGAAGACGAGTGCTGAATGTCTGGGCTGCAGGGATCCAAATGGGGTCACCGTACTGGAGACTTTGTGGCTGAATGGAGACAACAGGTCTCTCTCTTGGGGCTCCCGTGAAGCTTAGCCAGGTATATGCTGATTTTAATGAAAGGTTTTGCTCTATTTTCTCTCTTAAAAAACAAAAAACAAAACCCTGCCTGGTTTAATTAAAATTTCTGGCACTGCTGTCAAATACCCAGCACGCACATTCTGGTGTGGGGATTAATGAAGCAAGCAGCAACCAGCCCATGGGATGCTTCTGCTTTGCGTATCACAGTGTGTGGATTGGGACTGCAGGAGGGCTGGATTTTGCTCTTGGATCTGAGATTCTGCTCTTCTGGTCTGTGCTGACTGGTAGTGGCTCTCCAAAGCAGTTGGTGATCTTTGCCAGCCCATCCTGGTGATGCCAGTGATTGAACCTGAGACCTTCTTCATGCAATGCAGGTGCTCTGTAAATTGCACAAAAAGCAAAAGCTACAGCACATCACTTCAGTCCACTGCCTATTCTGCCCCTGGTTTTTTTCAGCCATCTTAGCACCAGGCCCTCTTTTGACACAGTTTTTGGGTCCTGCGTGGCAGAACATCCTGATAGCATGGACCCCTTTCTTTCCTGTTCCTCCACCCCTGTATGAAGTATATTCCTCCATTCAGGTTGCGTGTTCCCTTCCCTTGTCGAAACTGCGTGGTTTATCAATATTCTATTGACAACGCACTCGCCCCGAGCAGTTGGAATATTCGCAAACATTGCATGACAGAAGCTTGGCCAATGGTGAGTGAGCAGGTGACACAGCCTATTACAGGCAGATGGTGGTTTGCGTACAGATATCACAGTATTTAACTAGAACTCCATTGTCCATGAACAGTGACAGCCTGTATTCTCGGTCTGTTGAGTAGTGCTAAAGACAAGCAACATTCTCTACTGCTCTTCGTAGCCAGTAGACTCGTATTTTGTTTTTCTTAAGTCACGCTGCTTCTCATCTTGGCTAGCTCTGGTACAGGATTGCTTCCTCTCCCCCGCCCCCCATACACAAACCCCCTTTGCAGCAGGAGATGTATGCTGGTGTTGGAGTCTCCAGAGCATTTTGTGGGGCAGAACTACAGGAATCATCAGGAATTGACCAAACCAGAACCCATAGCTACCAAAGCAGACTTTGTGGCTGAGATGGTGCTTAGTAAGTGAAACGGGCTAGTGTGTGTATGTTTACGAGCTCCTTAAGGTGAAATAGCGCTGAGGAGTGTGTTTGGCTGCCCAGCTAGACGTCCACTAACCCTCTTTTCCCAAATCGATTGGCTCAACAGGCATGTTTTGAGAAGCGGAATAAATACCATAATAACCTAGTTTGCTGTCTCCACACTAAGCAATTGAATGACTCATTTTCACCCAGTGCAAAAATGTAGCAGAAGGCTCTCACCCATGCAGAGATGCAACAGACACACTCCTCTGGGTAACGACCATGGGCTTTCTCAGACAAATGAATCCTAGAGCCCTTCTCCTCAATGGTGGAGCAAGAACCCTAAGGCCTTAACCCAGGGCTCACATTATGGGTGGACGTGTGTGTGTGTGTGAACATGCTCACGGGGACTGATTAGATCCACAACGCCCACCCCAGATTCCCACCCATCATGCTCTCCTTAGCCTCCTAAAAATAAAAGCTGGCAGAGGGAGAAGCTATCACAAAAAGTGAGGAGGCCAGACCCCCTCTGCCCCTCCCCACCGGTAACGGATCACTGCCTTAATCCCAGCGGCCTTGCTTGTTTTCTTGCATGCCGGACCTCCCTGTCTGCCTTGACTCGCTGAGTCAAGACCCCGGTATGGGGATGACAGTGCTGAGACATCTTTCTCTGGCGATGTCTCCCAGGTTGTGTCTGAGATTGGGGGGGGGGTGTCATCTGTGTTTATGCCCCCAGCATCTCTTGTCATCACTTTATCCTTCCACACCGACCCACCATGACTCTGTGCATCATGGTGATGCCATACCGGTGGAGGAGCTCTCTCTGAACAGAAGCAGCCATTGTATAAATACGTCTGACTCAGGCTCTTAAACGTCCACTTTTGACATTTGGATTGTGAATAGGGGAGCCACTTGTCTATCAAAAACAGGACAAAAGAGGACAGCTGTCTCCATAAAATGTGTATATGCTAATGTATAGATGCCAACTTAGAGATAATTCATAGACTGTAAATAGAAATACGGTCCGTTTTGCCATAGTGCGGAACACTGCGGCCAGCAGGTGACTTCTGTGTGCCTTGCTCATTCTGCTGTCCAGGTGCTGCTGACAGCCGAATTCAAGGCAAAGCTCTCCCCTCGGATGGTTCTTTGTCTTTAAACTGGACGGCCCTTCAGAAGAGAGGACTGTCCTCTGTAAAAGAGGGCACACGGCCACCCTGCAACCTCTTGGGAGGAGTGGCGGTCTCTCCTTATTCCCCTCACACGGTCAGAGTGCCCTGCATGGCCACGTGCCCTCCAGAGGCGGGTGGGACCAGAGGCCGAAACCTGCTCGGTAAACATTGCTCTGCCCATTTCCCTGTGTTCCCTTGGGCGCGTCCCTTGACCTTTCTGGCCCTTTCGGTGCACTTGGGTCAGAAGTAGTTGGGAATGGCCGGCGGTGGGTGGGTGGCAGCTTACGGAGGAAGGCCAGGTAAACACAGTGAAGCAGGGGACGCTTTGCTCCAGCAGAGGAGGAAGTGAGATAAGTCTGGCGAGGTCGAGGGGGAGGGCATGGTAAATACCGAAAATATGGCAGGCACGCTGAAGATGGGGCTGGGAGCAGCTAAACGGGGGGTGGGGGGGAGAGGGTTGTCATGTGGCAGGCAGAGATGGTAAACACTGGGGGAGGGTCTTGGGCAATTCAGGGGGGGATGCAGTTGGGGCTCCAGGTTTCAGAGGCCCTTAGGCAAGACACCCCGAAGTGCCCCCACTCCCTCAGGGAGTCTCCCTTCTCAGTGCTGTAGTCCCCAGTCCAGGGGCTCTCGTCAGCCCACCGCTGGAGTGAGGGCCCCAGGAGCTTCCCCAACATTGGATCGGGGCCCTGGGCTGAAAGAGATTCTGCCCCCCCCCCCCCGCTCTAGGGCTTGGAAGAATTGTGGGCCCAGGCCACCTGGGCCACCAAGATTAGAGTCGGGGCGCCAACCGGAGCCAGGCCGGGAGCAAGGAGGCCGTGGCATCTCCTGCTCCTGCTCCTTCCTCACCATCATGTGGTCTGGGCCAGAGCGAGGCAGGTGAACAAGCAGGTTGCCATGGTGAAGAGGAGGAACCAGTCCAGGGGGCGCTTGTCAGTGGGCCCCTGCTGGGTGTGGGGCCTCAGCAAGTGTCTCTCCATGCCAACTGTTGGCCAGTCTGGCTGGGGATGATGGGAGTTGTAGTCCAACTGATCTGGAGACTTTGAAAGCTACTCACAGTTAGCAACGTAGTGTTAATGACGGTGGTAACTGCGAGTAGCCTACAAAGTCGTGGTTGAAGTTACTTCACACTAACCAACTGGGAGCCAAAATGTGTTGCGTGCATGTGTGTTTGTATTTGGCGAAACACACCCCTTTTAATAGTCTCATCCAAACTGGATAGAAGGGGATAAAATCCCCCCACGCACCAACCCCCCCCCCATAATTGATGGTTGGCTCTGAAAAGGTGCTAGTGCCTTAAGAGTGCTGAACTAAGAGGAGGTAGTTTATCCTGGATAAATTAATCCAGTGTTAAAATGTTTTAACTGTTTTAACCTGGTGTTTTATCCTTTTGCCTTTGCTGTTCACTGCTCTGAAATCTTCTGATGTGGAGCGATATATCAATATTGTAAATAAAAAAATAAAATCTGTGTGTGTCACTGTGGAAACCATAGGATGGGGTCAGAGTTGTAGAAGTTGTAAGCCGTATGCGCATTTGCTCATAAACTTGCTAAAAATCATTTTGTTATGTTTTGCAAATGTGGACTGTTTGGAATGGGGTAGGAAATAGGAGACTCACCCTCTCATGCTGGACCTGTGGGTCTCTTTGGGGAAGGAGGTAGGACCAGGGGCTGAGTGTTCCCCCAGCCCCATCAAACTACCATTGCATCCGGCTTTGGCTTGGCAGGGAGAAATTGATCTGATTGCTAATGGACAGTCCTGATTTCTCTCTCTCTCCCTGCCTCCCTCTGTCTGGATTCTCATCTTTGAATTTATTACTGGTGGGGTGGGCGTATATCTGTTCCAAACTGCCTTCCTGCTGGGAGTAGCTGAGGGAGGGAACTGGAGGCAGATGTGGGAGACCTAAGAGACCCCAGCCTCACTTGACCCTGGGATTTCACACTTCCCTGCATTTTGCCCCCTGCATGTATTGGGGGAGGGGGGTTTCTTTGTTTCTTTAGCTTAAAAAAACAAGAAGGTTGCAGCAAAAGGACTTGGCACTTCCAGAAAGTTTTTGGAGAATATGAATGGAAGCCTGGTCTTCTGGCGTTTGCGCTGGCTGAACTTCAAAACAAAAACTCAAACTCTGACTTTGGAGTAGTGGGGGAGGAAGACACAGTGATTTTCTTTCTTCCTTCCTCCCTCTCTGCAAAGTGGTAGCTGCTTTATCAACGCCAGCTTTGGTTCTGGAAGCCAGAGTTGCATATATACTCAGGCACATACTCAGTGACACTTGGGTCCCAAGGTGGGAGTGTGGATTGATTCACTTCAGACAACGGATGTTGTGGGATGCCTTTTTGAGTGTTCCCTCCATGTAAAAAACTTGCTAGGTAGTCATTAAAAACATATTCTGATTTTGAATGGAAGAATGATTGATTCTTCCAGGCTCCAAAATTATAACTCTGTGGATGGTAGTCTGCTTCTCAATGTCCAAATTTGGAATTTTTGCAAGAACTGCAGTCCAATCCTATGTGTTTATTCAGAAGTATGTTGCAATGAGTCCAGTAAGGCTTACATTGAGAATAAATGGGCATAGGATTGTGGTCTGGGTTGGTTTTCAGCAGCACGCGAAGCTTCATTTGCCTCTAATCGCAAGCCCCTTTGTAATTATAGTGCTCTCTGTTGACAAAGATTCTATTTCACATCTTGGGGGTGGGGAGGGAGAGAGAGTGCTTATATGTGTTTGCGCGCATCTGTGCTTGGCGTTTGTGATTATATTTAAACTTTTATCCTGCCTGGTCCTGAAGGCACAGCACGAGCTACAAGAAAACCTGAGAAGGCATATGACAGGAATACACTTCCAAAAATACATCAAGATCTGAAGCCTTTATCAATATGTAAAATCATAACCAACTGTAAAAAGCCAAACTCAGCTTAAACCTCTGTGTGGTGTTTCCCTGAAGGTACTGACTTGAAATGTCATTGCCTTTTTTCTTCTTTCTAATCTGCCATACCCACAAGCACATGTGATGGAAAACAAGCAGAAATGAAAAGGCTGTATAACAATCATACATTTTGCATGCAGTAAGGATTTAATGAACAGGCACGTTATGGATTGCCAACTCGGCAAATAAGTAAACACCAGCCAGTAATAAATGGGGCGGGGGGACACACACACAAAGGAGATCTGTTTGCTGCAAGCTTTATTATAGAAATAAAAATTATAAAGTGTGTGTCTGTGTGAGTGTGGGGTGGTGGTGGTGGGGAATCTGCATTTATATTTGTCATCAGCAGAAATCTGCTTATGCTTCTGTGCAGGTTTTAAAGCTGCAATTGCAGATGGCTCTAAGAAAGACTGCCACATGAAGTAGCCCTGTGTACTTCTCAGCAAAAGTAGCTCTGTCAGTTTCCTTCACTATATTTTTCTGGCCTACCTTCAGAGGGTGCTAGTCTTTGGATACAGCTGCTGCCCTTTTAAAACTTCCAATCTGATTCTCTCTCTGATCAGACCATCCTATAATAATGTCCTGTATTGAAGACAAACATTAAAAAAATTCCCAGTCCTGATGCTATCTCAAAATGATGGACATTTTTTCGAACAATGTTATGCCCCAAACAACACCACCACACTAAACCATGGTCCCTTATGGAAGGATATCTTGAGATCAGTGTGATGTCGAGCCAGTGCAGTGTTCGAGTGTTGGGCTGGGACTCGGGAGTTCCAGGTTCTCATCCCTACTCAGCCATGAAGCTCACTGGGTGACTTTGGGCCAGTCACCAAGTCTCACTCCAACCTACCTCGCAGTGTTGTTGTGAAGACAAAATGGAGAGGAGGGGGTCATGTACTCCGCCTTGGGCTCCTTGGAGGAAAAAGCAGGATATAGATGTAATAAACACATAAATCACCAACTCACCTGTAAACAAAGTAAAGACAAGAGGTAATACAAGATTTAGAAAAAATGCCACCCGCACATCTATGGTATACTTTGTATTGGTATGTGTGACTGCTGATTTTATGTACCTGTCACGTAATGTTGATGATAATGTATTGGGATTCTGAAAGAGCCATCAAAAAGAACAAGGCTTATTGCCTTTCCTGAATTGTCCTGGGCAACCCAGGATAGCTAGCAATCGTAGTGAGAGGCTATAGGTTAGTGCCAGGACACATACTTCTGGATGCAAACACACACTTTGGAGCCAGAAGGCTCCACGATTAATTCCTGGCACTACCATAAGAACCTAAGAAGAGCCCTGCTGCATCAGACCCAGGGTCCATCTAGTCCAGCATTCTGTTCACACAGTGGCCAACCAGCTGTCGACCAGGAACCCGCAAGCAGTACAGGAGTGCAACAGCACCCCCACCCATGTTCCCCAGCCACTGGTGTACAAAGGCTCACTGCCTCTGGTGGTGGAGGTAGCACATAGCCATCAGGACTAGTAGCCGTTGAGAGCCTTCTCCAGGAATTTGTCTAATCAGTTAAAAAGGATCTTTGACAGCAAGGCTGGATGACACTAGATTGCTGCCACTAGGCCGAGCAGGCAATGCTGGCCTAGGTGGACCTGGCCTGGGGGGAGAAGGCAGCGTCTGGGGAGGGTTCAGAGGAAGGCAATGAAGAGGATCAGGGGACTGGAAACAAAGCCCTATGAGGAGAGACTGAAAGAACTGGGCATGTTCAGCCTTGAGAAGAGAAGACTGAGGGGAGATATGATAGCGCTCTTCAAGTACTTGAAAGGTTGTCACAGAGAGGAAGGCCAGGATCTCTTCTCGATCATCCCAGAGCGCAGGACACGGAATCATGGGCTCAAGTTACAGGAAGCCAGATTCCAGCTGAACATCAGGAGAAACTTTCTGACTGTTAGAGCAATACAACAATGGGACCCATGACCTAGGGAGGTGGTGGGCTCTCCTGCACTGGAGGCATTCAAGGCGAGGCTGGACAGCCATCTGTCAGGGATGCTCCGACTTGGATTCCTGCATTGAGCAGGGGGTTGGACTCGATGGTCTTGTAGGCCCCTTCCAACCCTTCTATTCTATGACTCTATGATCTTTATACTTACGGAAAGGGCCGTAGCTTAGTGGTAGAGCACATACTTTTATATGGAGCAGCTCCCAGCTGTGACTGCCAAGGTCACCATCTAATAAGTTGAAGAAGAAGGTGTTGGGGAAGACCCTGGAGCAATGCTGATGGACCAGTGTTCTGACACATGGGTGGGAGCAGTGCCAGCTCCAGGTTTTTGAGGGCTTTGGGGCATGACCCCCTCCATGGGCCCCCTCCCTCAGTGAGTCTGCCTTCTCATCACCTTTGTCCCCAGCTGCTCTTACTCCTCTTCCTCTTTTGGTACCACTTGCTAGCTTGACAGGCAGAGAGCCAGGGAGCAAGGAGGCCATGGCATCTGCTGTGCCTCCGTCTCACCAGCACCACCCTTCTTTGGGCCAGAGTGAGAGGCAGGTGAACGAGCAGATAGCAGTGGTTAAGAAGGGGATCAACTCCAGGGGACTCTTGTAGGAAGGCCCCTGCTGGGATGTGGGCCCTTGGCAGGTGCCCAACCATGCCTACCCTTGACTTGGGTCCTGTATAGGATGGAGGCTTTGTGTGTGTGTTCCAGATTAATGTGATGGGCTTGCAGTGGGTGCTTATCTAAGCTTGCAATCCTTAACTTGTGATTTCATTGCAAGTTGTATCCCTCTCCCTGGCTATCGAAACTGTGAGGATTTCAGCCTGTGCACTTGGGTGTTACACTGTAAGCTTGCAAGAAGGGAGAAGGAGAAGAAGAAGAAGAAAGAAATAGGGATGCTTTCAAGATATGTGCTTTATCACACAATTCCACTTCAGCACGCAAGTGCCAGAACAAAGCAAGGTTTCTTCCACTTCCCAAAGATGATTCTGTTATACTGGGCCATCTCCTGGAATCTGATCTCAGAGCTTCCAGTAGGAAAACAGCTGGTAAGGAACAAAAGAATCTCTCTGTTTGCAAGAGAAATGGAAGCCTCCTCCACAATTAAGTAGAAAAGATGCAGAAAAGAGGAGGTGGGAAGCTTTGTAGAAGATGTTTCAATGTCTTGTTCTAATCTAAATATAGCCAGGACAATAAAATAAAATGAAATAAAATGGCTGTGGTGTAACTCCCTGACTAACAATGGAGGTGTTATCTGTCCCTGGATAGTTGTTATTCCAAGGGATGTTGATGGCTTTGTGCCAGGAGAAAGGCTTAGAGGTGCTGTAGTACTTTCATTAAATAGCATTTATTTAGAATTCTTCAGCTGTAAGGAACCTGAAATGTTTATATTCCAAAATGGGGGGGTTAGTAGTCTCAAGGTTCCTGTTGTCCCTTCCCCCTGGCCCCACAGAGGTCCAAATAGCCTTATAGGAATGCAAAGCATTTTGTATTTGCCTAAGGTAGTTTTTTCATGTTGGGCAATTTCATTGGGGTAACTAGTTCTGACTGAAGATGGTGGAGTATCTTCTCGTTATTGGTGCATCTAACTATCTGAAATGTGACCCAGTCTGTGTGTGTGTGTCTGTCTTTTCTTGTCTCCAAACTTGGCAACACTGGAGACAGCTTCCTTATGATCATAGAATCATAGAAGAATAGGGTTGGAAGGGGCCTACAAGGCCATCGAGTCCAACCCCCTGCTCAATGCAAGAATCCAAGTCAGAGCATCCCTGACAGATGGCTGTCCAGCCTCGTCTTGAATGCCTCCAGTATGGGAGAGCTCACCACCTCCCTAGGTCATTGGTTCCATTGTCGTATTGCTCTAACAGACAGGAGGTTTTTCCTGATATTCAGCCGGAATCTGGCTTCCTGTAAGTTCAGCCCATTGTTCCGTGTCCTGCACTCTGGGATGATCGAGAAGAGATCCTGGCCTTTCTCTCTGACAACCTTTCAAGTCCTTGAAGAGCGCTATCATATCTCCCCTCAGTCTTCTCTTCTCAAGGCTGATCATGCCCAGTTCTTTCAGTCTCTCCTCATAGGGCTTTGTTTCCAGTCCCCTGTTCATCTTTGTTGCCCTCCTCTGAACCCTCTCCAGTTTGTCTGCATCCTTCTTAAAATGTAGTGCCCAGAACTGGACACAGTACTCCAGATGAGGCCTAACCGGTGCTAAGTAGAGGGGAACTAGTATTTCCTGGGGTTTGGAAGCTATGCTTCTATTAATGCAGCCCAAAATAGCATTTGCCTTTTTTGCAGCCACATCCTATTGTCGAAAGCTTTGCTGAAGTCGAGGTATATTATGTCTACAGCATTCCCACAGTCCACAAGGGAGGTTACCTGATCAAAAAATGAGATCAGATTCGTCTGGCAGGATTTGTTCTTGACAAATCCATGTTGGCTTCGAGTAATCACTGCATTGTTTTCAAGGTGCTTCCAGATGGATTGCTTTATCATCTGCGCCAGAATTTTCCCAGGGATTGATGTCAGACTGACTGGTCTGTTGTTCCCAGGTTCCTCCTTTTTACCCTTTTTGAAGATAGGGACAACATTAGCCCTCCTCCAGTCATCTGGCACTTTACCCGTCCTCCATGATTGCTCAAAGATAATAGATGGTGGTTCTGAGAGTTCTTCTGCCAGTTCCTTTATTACTCTAGGATGCAGTTCATCTGGCCCTGGAGATTTGAACTCATTCAAAGTAATTAGGTGTTCCTTGACCATATGCCTATTGATCTCAAGCTGCAATCCTGCCCTTTCAGCCTGTACTTCGCCTTTGCCAAGGGGGTCATAGACCCTCTTTTGGGAGAAGACTGAGCCAAAGTAGGAATTGAGCACCTCTGCCTTTTCTTTGTCATCTGTTATCATTTTGCCATCCTTATTTAATAGCTGAACCACCATTTCTTTCCTCTGTCCTTTACTATGCACGTAGCTGAAGAAAGCCTTTTTGTTGCTTTTAGCATCCCTCGCTAACCTCAGCTCATTCTCAGCTTTAGCCTTCCTGACACCAACCAAACTGTGTAGGATGCTACCCGATTGCTATAGCTGTGTGTTAAGCAAGTATAGATTGTGGGATGCTAGATTAGCTCAGAATATTATTTTGCATAATTTAACTCTTGATTAGTTTCCCTGGAGGAAGGCCATCCATGTTTGAATGTTTCAGGGGGGTGAGGGGGCAAATGCAAGTATAGGATTGGTAAGACATCATTCTTACATTTTCTTTTTCATTCATTCATTCATTCATTCATTCATTCATTCATAGTACTTATATACCACTCCATATCTAGAACAGATTTCAGGGCAGTGAACACAAGAGATAAAACAGTAAAAGGATAAAAAAATTAGGACACAAGATTACAATTACTCTTTAAAAAAAACAGGATCTCTCTCTCTCTCTTTTGTCCTTTCTCATTTTTCTAATCTTTGACAGAATGAGCTTCCTTTGGAGGAGAGTGCCTCTAGGAAAGCTTTCCCCAACCTGATGCCCTCCAGATGTTTTGGACTGCAACACCTATCATGCCCATTAAAAATGGGTTTAGTTCATTGTTAGTCCTACTTAGAGAAGTCCCATTCACTTCAATGGGTCTAAAGTTAGACTAGGGTGCAAAATCACAGGCCCGGAATTCCCCAAATGGACACACTCCCTTTCCCCAATCACAGATTGTTTGATAGTATCCCGGGTTTTGTGCAGTTTTTTCCCCCATTCAAAAAGGCAGAAATGCCTCTTCTAAGGCTTCAGTTACTGGCAGTATGCTGCTGTTTTTGGTCCCGCCCCATCTGCCTTTGGTCCCATTCACCACTGAAATGTAGCCCCAGAGATCTACTCTGAAATTGATTTTATCCCTCAGGCTGAAAGATGTTCAGCACCCCTGAGTTAGACGAACACTGGATACAACCCATTGCCAGCTAGCATGAGAGGCTGGAGTTGTCACTCTTTGGGGCTCAGTTCCTTCTCTGAGGGTGTCTCTGGAATTGAAATCTCAGTGGGAAATTGATGTGCCTTGTCTCCTGCACCCATGCAGATAAATTCAGGTACATGGATGCACCAGCACCACACAGCGCAAAGCCTGTCATTGCCCACACTACAGTTGCAGAGGTATCATTTTAACTGGTGATAACATATTGTAGGATAGTTGTTTTTACCGGAAAGTCTTTTAATAAAAGAAAGAAAGAAAGAAAGAAAGAAAGAAAGAAAGAAAGAAAGAAAGAAAGAAAACCTCCACTGGCTGCGGAGGAACCCATTACAGCAGGCTGAGTCCAGTCCCTGTTAGGATTATGGGCCTGTTACAAGCGTCTCCCCTCAAGATTTTGCATAGACAGGGTCTATGATTCCAAGCTCCTGTTCTCTAGCCCACTTGAATAGAGAGAGGTTGCAAAAAGTGTTGCTGGGGAACACAAAATCTGTGATGTCTTTTTTCGCATGCACGCACATCTTTGCTGCCCTCTTTACATCCTCCCTCTTTCAGCTCAGGAAACCAGACGTAACAGTTCAAGCAGCACTTTCCTTCAGAAAAACAGGAGCTGAGCTTTCTAATTGACAAGATTTTACAGACTGTTTCCCCCCATCCTCCTCAACCCCCTGCCGCCTCTTGGCAAGTGGCTGGGGGAGGATGGCGGCTCCGTCAGCTTGGATGCCAAAGACTCTTTCATTAGGAAAAGCATGGAGCCGAAACCGGTATCGTTGAGGGGTGCGGGGTGGAATTGTGTGCAGCTAAATCCGTGAGCCTGTTGCATTTGCTCTTGCTGTGCAAGGCCTTGGGGCAACATGTGATGTCATGGAGAAGAAAAATCTCACTTTCTATTTAAAAACATACATTTTGGTCCCTCTTGATTGTAGGGAGCCATTTCAGAAGGTGCTCAAAACTGGGCTGCCAACATTTCATTTCGAAAATAGTGGTCCATGCTGAGATGGAAACTCTCAGGACAGTAGAGCAAAGGCAGAATGTTGGTAGACGTAGGGGCAGAGCCAGGGTGAGACCTGAAGATTTATGGGTGGATCCCTCTTCGAACCCAGTCTTTTTCCCTCCAGGGTCAAGCTCAGGCAAAAAATGACCCAAAACCCACTTGTGAGTTTGCAGCCAAAGCTGGCAGTGCACAGCAATGATTGGCTGCTGCCTGTATTATCATGGACCGGTTCAACCCATCCTTGGAGTAATTTTGCAACTGTTATTCTCCCCGCAATTGATTTTTCTTTTAAAATGATGATGGATTAATTACAAATGAATAAATATACATGCAGCACTTAAAATTAAATTAAAGGCAAACGGTGACAACTGAACAACGCTGGATTTGCTGATGTGAACATATGTCACCTACATTATGAAAGCAGGAGGAAGCTGGACTCACCCCAGGGAATAAAATGAGCTTTGATACTTGTTTTAATGTTATGTCACCCTTGGCAGGACTTCTAGTGACCACAAATGAAGCCTTTCTGGGCTGTTCAGACTATGCTTGCCCATCTGTTTCCCAGATTCAATTATTCTTACCTGCCAAGATTTGAAAATACAGGAAAGGGAGACAGAGGTTCTGCCCTATGAACTTAATGTCTTGCCCCATTGTCTGCACATACACCCATTCCAAAAGCACAAGGAGTAAGCCAGCATAGATAGTTTAATATTGCCACATCTTATTCTGAAATGTAGTCAAAAGCCAAAATAACATTAAGATATCCCCAATGTTCTTGTTGTTTTAAATGCTGGATGTTATTGTACTGTTCTGTAAACTGTAATGTAGCCAGCTCCTGCCTGACATGCTCGCAAAGCAAGCAATTAAGAGTCCGCTAAGAACCTCTGCTAAACCTGAGCAGCAAGTAGCTCACACCTAAGGCCTGGCAAGGGCAGCACAATAATATAATGGTATCTCTTGCAGCACTGGTAATGTGTATTTATCTGAATGGTGTGGGCCTTGCCTTGCCCACACCATCATGCCATCTCTCAAATGGGAGACATTTTGGACCCTCCCATGTAACTTAGGGATGCGAAGGTTACTAGAGCAGCAGCATGGGATCTTTTGATGAGAAAGTGGCTCCGGTGTACCACAAAGGTAATGTTTGAGTCACGCCTCAGTCTCTACTGCTGGCATATGGCCATTTGTAGAAAGAAATGGGTTTGTTTTAGGTGCAGGAAAAAAAAAAGAAGAGACCACCTAATACCAGCCTTGGCTTGCCAAAAGGAATATAGGCACAGCAGCACAAATAGGATTTTTTAGAAGTCTCTGGCTTTGAAGTTAGCTCCAGTCTGTTCCCCTGAGGGATGCTTGCCTGATGATAATAGCTGCAGCTGGAATAATCTCAACAACTGTGTCAGGTGAAAAGTAGGTTAGATTTAGATTTGATAGGCAGGCAAAGGATGGAGGAAAAGGGTCCTGAAGAGTTCTGCTTGCACACGCGCACACATACACACTGTATGCGCGCAGAATATTTTCAAACACAGTCTTTTGCAGTCAGGACATGCAAAATCTGTGATCACTAAATAGGCAACTCTGCATCACCATATTCCTTAATTCAATCTAATTTCAACATCTAAGTATTTCGCCCCCTCCCTTCTAGAATTGCAATACATTTTTGGAATGGGCTAGAACAGGATGCTGGAATAGGATGCTGAATTCTGTAACCAATCCCATTTTTTTTCCTGGGCATGTATGTCATTGCATCTTTAAAGCATCCACATGTTTTGTATTCTTCAATATATTTTCAACTAGATGAGAAATAAAGGCAATTCACACATTAGGCCAGGGATGCTGGTCCAAACCATGCTATCTCTGGTCTGGTGATGATCAGTCAGTCAGTCGGTCACGTGGATCTGATCACAGGTTGTGACTTGAACATGCACACAACCCTCTTGCAAAATCCAGCCAGAAATTGGCTTCTGTAAACCTCATTTGCATGGATTTAAATGTTTGTGGGTATTGGCCCTTATTATCAGCCAGATAGCTTTGAGCTTAACGGGATTCCAGGAGGGATTAGAAATGTATAGGCTTCAGAACAGCAGCCGGGGCTAGGCGAGAGAGGATCAGAAGAAAATAAATTTTCCATGGAGAGAAATCCATTCGCTATGGGGAATAAGGCAAATGGGAACTGATACAGGCGGGGCCTTTAGGAGCAGTCTTCATAGGGTTGTGGTTGCCTGCAGTGGCTGATAGGAGCCAGCATTGGCAGCAGGCGCAGATGTATTGGAGGGGCTTGAAGGATCCACTGGTCCTGTGGCCACTGACTGGTTTAGGAATTACAAAGGATTCCATGCAGTCTGCCTTTTTAAGCAAACTGATCTGATTCACACTGCTTGGAGTAATACGCAGATCAGAATGCAGTTATCCTGTAGGAACATAAGTGGTCTTATACCGAATCAGAACGTTGGGCCATCCAGCCTGGTACTGTTGACACTGACAGAAAGCGGCTCCCCAGGTGTTCATCCCTGGAAATGCGGGGGATTGAACCTGGGACCATTTGCATGCAAAGCATGTGTGCTCCCATTGAGCCGTGGCCCTCCCCTGCAGTTCAGTGGAATCCATTGGTTTTCACAGTTCGCTAAATCTTGCACTCTAGTTCTCTGCTCAAAAAGTCTGTATGAAAAACCATATTTTAGGGTAAAAACTTCACAAAATGCAGCTTGGGGGGGGGACGGGACACTGGTGTTCCCAAAACCACAACTTAAGAACTACTGCTGTAGTTCTCCACCGCATGAGATCAAACCTTTTGCCCCAAGGAGAGATAGAAAGTGTTGAGTGTCCTTTCTACAGCACAATTGCTCGGTTTACACTAGTAGTCATAGAAGTAGTTTTCTGATACTTTGGATAGTTGCAGTCCAATCCTGGGGTACATCTAAAGCACAAGGAATGAGATGGGACAGGAGCAGATTTAAAAGACCAATCGATTCAACCCCTAAGTTGGCACGAGCATGTTAGCTGTTAGCTGTTGCTCTTCTTTTACGTTTATTAGTGGTTATTAGTTGAGCTGCTGCCTGCCAGCGTTCACATCTCTTTAGAGTGTAGACCGCATCCTTTGCGCGTTGACTCTTCCAAACGCACCTTGGCATCAGTCACTTGTTTATACCATTTGCTGTGAGTTCTACAGCAAAAAAAAAATCCGTATTCCCATTCTTTTCTCCGTGTGTGTGTGTGTGTGTGTTGGGAGCGATCATGCTACATTTGTGATTTTAGGCAGCAGGGCAGGGGTGGGCCAAATCCAGCCCTCTTGGGTTCCCCAGAGGGCCAAACCCCTTTTACCCTACCACTGATTGTTTGATGGCTTCCTGGCTTTTGCACAGTTTCATTTTAAAAGACTGAACTGCCTCTCCTAAGGGTTAGTTACTGGGCAGGAAGAGCTTTAAGCTAAAAAAAAGGATGGTGTTTGGGGTGTGTTTGGGTTTGTGGCCCCAGAGAGCTTGGCCCTCGGTCTGAAAGATGTTCCCTGTCCCTGCTTTAGGGAATGGCTAAAATTGCCAAGCAACTGTTGTGTCGTTGATGATAAGAAAATGAGCTCGTTGGGAAAGAAGAGAGGGTTACTGGAAAGGGCCGAGGCGGAGTGAGGGGACTCGGCTAGTTCCAGAGGGGATCCAAGACCAGGAACACATCTGCTTCTCAATAGGGACCACTGATATTCCATTGTACCTGTTCCAAATTCCTCGGGCTTTCAGGGTGCAGGAGTGGGTTACTTGGGACAAGACTTTAGCTGTGGCACCAAGGCTGTGGAGCTCCCTTCCTGGAGAGGTCATTTTCACATTTGGTTCTTAGACAGTTTCCTAAGGCCAGCTGATTCATTTTCAGAGAGCCTTTGGGGCTCCCTGACTGTTCCTCACTTAGATCATTTTGGTTTTGTGACTTGCTCCTCACAGTGGAGGCTGGTGGCTGCGATGTCAGCGGAGTAGTGAATCAGCTCCAGGTTTCAGTCAGACCTCTAAAGGAGCTCTCCAAGGCGCGAAGCATCCCTTGTTCAACATGCAAAGCACCTTGGAGAGCTCCTTTAGAGTTCTGACTGGTTCTGACTGAAACCCAGAGCTTATTCACCACCCCACTGACATCGGAGCCACCAGCCTGCACTGGCTCCTCATCCAATTTGTTGTGTTCAGACATTTTTTGCCTTTAAAAATAGATTTGTAAGGACTTTGTAAACCCTAGGGGCTAAAGGCAAGGTGACCGTGTTTTTATAACAGGTGTTCTTGCTTTGCAAGGGGCACCTCCCATGAAGTTTGGGGGCACCGCGAAAGAACTCCCAAGTCTACTCATCCCTATTTCTTGCATGAAAACACTGGTGGGGTGTCTTGCTTTGCATGATGCATGCACACACACACACCAAATCCTGCAGCCAGCACATTCCACTGCACCCTCAAACCCTCCCTCTTCCCATTAGTGGCAGTGCCTAATGCTTACATTTATTAATGAATCTTGTATCTGTGCCTGAAGAATTCCCTGCAGAGAGAGGGGGGACATCTTGCCCTGTCCATAGCAAGCGATGTGATAAATGGTGGCAATGATGACTACCCCTGCCCACACTTGAACCATCATTGTGTGACCAGGTGTACTGTAACATCTGGGTTTTGGAGCGGGGAGGAATAGCACTCCCTTTCTGACTTGACTTCCCCTCCAAAAATAGGTTGCCAAAAGCATCATCAAAAGGTTCCCAAGCGGTTCGGCTTTGTGCCTGTGCATTTGCTTTCCCTGCCTCTGTATCTTCCTACTTCTTCTCCATCACACTGGAGTGCAATTTTCATTGCTACTTTTCTGCTTTTCTGCATTTTTTCTTATTTAAATTAATGATTTACAGTCAGGAGGGGAAAAAAGGGCTGGAATAACCGTGGATGCTAGCTATACGCCTTCAGTTTCCAGCATAAACAAAACCGTGGCCCCTGCTGTGCTGAAATTAGCCAGGATTCTCCCAATGCACAGAGCATATTCATCTTGTTCCTTGCGCTGGGTCCTTGTTTGAAAGTTTTCCTTGTAGCTCCAAGTTCTGTTATTCGACAGGAAAAGAGCAGTAAGGCCACATTCCCAACCAGAAGGAAATGTAAAACATTGGTACTTTAGGTAGGCTGGCCAGCACTCAAAAGCATTCTGAGAGTCTCTTAGCGTTTGCTTTTTAATAAATGGGAGTTTCTGGCCCTCGAGGCTGTGTAGATAGGCACAAGCCAAATGCAGGGGAGTGGGGGGGGGGAGGCACTGAGCAAGATTTCAAGCATCAGGAAGGCATGAGATTTTCCCCTCCTCCATGACCAGCAGAAACAGACTAGACTATGCACAAGCAAATTCTTGAAGCTAACAGCTATGCAGACCTCGCTGGTTAATTCAAATTAGTACCTGAAATTCCGCTCCTCTCTCTTATTAGCCCCTGTCTCCTTATCCTTTGCCTGCCTCCTTTCTTCCCCCACCCCCTCTGTTCCCTGCTCTGAACTTCCCTTCAGCCACCTTCCCCCTTAGTTTCCCTACATCCCCACATCTCTTCAGGCCTCAGCCTAACATAGTTTAGTTGCTATTAGCAAGAGTAGTTTAGCTCCTCTTGCCCTTACCCCTTGGAGAAGGGCCACAGCTCAGTGTGACAGAGCGCCTGCTTTGCATGCAGAAAGTCCCAGGTTTGATCCCCGGCTTCTCCAGGCAGGGTGAGCAAAGAATCTTGCCTGAAACTCTGGAGATCCGCTGCCAGTCAGTGTCGACAGTACTGGGCTAGATGGGCCAATGGTCTGACTCAGTGTAAGGCAGCTTCCTATGTTCCTATGTTCCCCTATGTGAAATTTTAATCCCAGCCAAACCAACGATTTCCCCTTCCCTCAGAGTTCCTGAGCTGCAAACATGCCATCAGCTTTCTTCCCTGGTGCATGGAGTTTTCCTGATGGGAACATTCTAACACTCTGAGGCATTCGGTCAGCTCAGCCAATCAGTGTTGGAAGGTTCTCTGCCTCAAGCACAATACAATGTAGATGTGTACATTTCCTTAACTTGCTCACAGGATTCAGGTTTTTGTGTGCAGAATTTGGGCTAATTGGGTACAAAATCGCCTTTCTTATTTTAAAGAACACAATATTGTTTGACTCTCATATGTGCCTTGAAATCATGATTTAAAGTCCGCCACTCCTCCTGTCTAGATTGCTAAAGGTTTACTCCTACACTACATGAAAAATGCCAGGGTTTTTTTGGAGGGGGCGGTCTTCTTGAGTTCAGCATGTCTTTTCCAAATCTGTTGATCAGGGAAAGAGATAAACTTAGAAAAGATTTTCACCATCACTTTCCACTGACCCACTTCACCCCTATTCACTAGGCTGTCTCTCTTTCCCATGTGCTAATTTATTTAAATGCATGCAGATTTAAAATTAGCCCTTTGGCTTGCCATATCTGTGACCTCTTCAGATTTACATCTGAGCTAATTTGCACCACATTCAAATGGGCTGCGCTAATCATGCAGATGTGATGGGCTACCTTAAAAACAAAACAAAAACTGACTTATGTTGTGTAGTGTGGCACACTTCACAACAACCTCTGTGCCCTTTTGCTCCTCGTCTGTATCTGGTTGAGCTGGTGTCCTTGTACATGGGGTGACATGAGAATATACCTCCAAATTATTTTTCTTATTAGCGTGGGGGAGCCCCAGCGAAGCTCACTTTCTCCCAGGCCATGCTCCCCAAAAAAGAACGCCATGGGTTATCTTCCCACAATCCCTTGCAGTCTCCCTTGACAATGGCTTGTAGGGATGGTTGGCAAGAGGAAACCACCATGGCCACTCACAGAGGCTACCCTTGAAGCCATTAGTTCCCCATACTCTCTTCTGTGTCTTATTTTCCTTTGGTAAGAATTTTGCCCCTTTGTTCCCAGACCAGAGCTTGAGTGATGCTCCTAAATGATCCTCTTTTGTCCTCCATACACCCATCTGTCTGGAGGTCAAATGTCATCCCATAGCCCACTCAATTCCCTTCTCCCAGTCCATGCTCCCACAAACGTGCCCCTCCTGGTGCTTAAGGTTCAAGTTCCAGCTGGCCACAATGGGTGTGTGTGTGTGTGTGTGTGCGCGCGCGCGGGCGCAGCTGGACTTCTGACCCCATCTGTCGGCAGGGGGTCCCCTCATTGGTTCTGCCCCTTGCTGCACAAATTCAGGAAAGCGTTTTTGAGAAGGGAGCATACTTTCTAGAAGACACAATCCCCTCTGGATCACAGATCTTCTTCCCTGGCTCCTTGTGCACAGAGATCTGTGTTTCTGATCTCAGCAAGAACATTTTCCACTTTGGGAAGAGGAGTAATAGAAAAGCAGGGTGCGCATTTGCTCAAGGAGGTACTCTGGGGCGCAAGCAGCTGATGCTCACCAACTCAGACCATTTCTCCGCCTAGCAGTGTCACCTATTCTCCAGATGTCTTGGGCTACAACTGCCATCATCACCAGCCAGTATGGTCAATGTGTTTCTTAATGCAACCTTTCCTCCTGGATGGACTAGCGCCAACCACACTGCCCCTCCTGTTCTCCCGTCCCCCGGCCAGGCCGCCTGGTTAGATTAGCAGGAATCAGCACAGTTGCCAGAGGCTCTGGGGAGAGCGGAGCAGTTGCACTCCTGAGACTGGCCAAAGCATCCTGCATGGAAGCGCCCCTGAAGCACCAGGAGACATGGGCTTGGGAGTGATTTTGCAAGTTGTGCCACATGGGGTGATGGGTCCCTCCAAGTCAGGCATTCTCTTCAGTAGCCTTCCCCAACCTGGCACCCTATGGATATGTTGGACTACAACTCCCATCATCCCTAGCCAGCATGGCAGTCCAACACATCTGGAGGGTGCCAGGTGGAGGATGGCTACTCTTTACTGTTATAGTGTGTTTGTGCGTGCATGTGCACGCATGCGCAGACACACACACACATCTGCAATAATGAGGACTACAACCTTGCATTCATGAGGACTGCAACTTTGCATTCTTTTTTCTTTTTCTCTAAATGTAAATTTGCTGTCATTATTGTTATTATTATATTTCTATATATTGTTGTTATTATTATTTATTGCATTTCTATACATTTCATGGGTTTCTCTGCACAAGCCACATTCTATGTTCCGTGCTGCCGAGTGTCGCATAACAGCAGGCATACAGATTTCCAGATTAAAAATTGGGGAAGAGAAGACTTGGGTGTTCCTCTGGAGTGGGTTGGGAGAAAACTGCATCCAGGCGAGGGAGGTGCCCGAAATTCCTGGTTCTTCAAGAGAGAAGCCGCTTTATTCTTCTGGTTTTACAGGATGCCCTTCCTGGCTTGATGTGGGAGTTGGAACAACAGCTGGGGCTACTGCGACTGTGCCCAGAAAAGACCTGTGGGGAGGCTGCTGAGACGGACAGCTGGCCCAGTTCAGGTAGGGAGAGGGGCTCCTGGCCTTGGTGACACGTTGCACGCCCTCGAATAAATGCTCTCTTCTCACCAGCAGGCTGCTTTTAGGGGAGTCTGCTGCTCTTTCCCTTCCCACCTGGGAGGCCAGGTGTCAGCTGAATATCCCGACCAGCTGCTGAAGGACGCAGCTGGGAGCGCGGTCTCCCAGCCCTTTTGCTAGCCTGCCAAACAGAAGGCGGGAACACTTGCGTCAGGGGTGTGCGTGCGGAACCTCCTTCAACCCAAGGGCTGAGTTCCATTTGGAGAAGCTTTTGGGGGCCGCATCCCAGTGGTGGGCAGGATCGAAAGGAAAAGGGGTGGGACCAAAAAGATCAGCGCTTTTAGCTGCAGGCGGTAACTGCCAGTAACTAAGCCTTAGGAGAAGCATTAGAATTGGGGGCGGGGGGCTGCACAAAAGCCAGGAAACCACTGAACAATCTGTAGCAGGGCCAGATTGGGACCCCTGCTCTGAAGCTCTGCACCCCTTACAAGAATAATCACTGCTGCCAATTCTCCTTCAGGTTTCTACGAGGGCCCTCAGTCGGCAGTGGCCTCCGACTCCCCCGCATCTGGTTTTGGGGATTCCTCTTCCAGCTTCCCGTCTGCCTCAGGGTCCTACTCCCGGATTGGCCGCCCAGAGTCCCGCCTCGGCTACGCCTGTGAGCGCCCCAAGTCTGTCGGTGAGTAAATGGGGTTGAGGTATCTTGGGGCGGAATCCGTGTGGAAGTTGGGATGGACTTGCTGTGAGGGGATGTGCCGCAGTCCCCAAGGGAGGGCGAGAGGAGACGAGTAAGTCGGGCGGGGGGCAAGGCCCCTTTGGTGTGTGGATCTCGCACCCCTAAACTGTTTTATAGCAAAGATACTGTGTTGAAAATGGCCTCTGGGAAGAAAGCGAGCCTCCTCCGACCAGCAAACGAGAACAGCGTCCTCCCCTCGGCCATAAAATTTCCAGGCTAGAGTGGCACAAGTCTTCTGGAAATGGGGAAGGTCCCATAGAGACGTAATTGGGTGGAGTGGGGGGGGAGGGAATTCCATAAGAGAGCTTCGACTATTGGGCGGTATAGAAATGTACATTAATTAATTAATATGTTGGGATAGACAACAGGGGAAAATAACTAGCAGTCTTGAGCAGTGGTGCAGTGGTAAATTTTGAAGTGCTTGCACTCATCACGATGGCTCCTGGAGCCCACAAGGACAGCCCAAAAACTGACCCGACTGTGTCAGTCCATATCAACAAACCCCTTCTAGCAGTTTCCATCTCCACCAGGAGCAGGTCTTTCCTAAAGCTTAGGGGTCTTCTTTGCCCCTTCAAGACCAAGCCACCCCAAAATACTTCACATTTCAATAGGGGACAAGATATTGTTGCTGGGAAGATCCATTTCCACCCATAGCTACTGTGAGGATTGCAGCTAAGCTCAGAGGGAACAGGGAATGGGGCGGGGGGGGGGGCGATGACGTCACTTTCCCTACTAATAAAAGGCCCTGGTGCTGCGTCCCTGTGAGCCCTGGCTTGGGCAGGTGTAAGAATGGGGGAGATGGATTATTTGTTTGCTTATTTGGAGGAGGCTGACGCGGGTGCAGTTGTAAGGGATGGGGGGAAATTAAATAGAGCTGTCTTCCAGATAAAGAAATTGTAAGCAATTAATCATATGAGTTTTAATTTGCATATGAGCAAAAGTGATAAGTGAAGAAAAAAAGCATGTTTTTTTTTAGCTGAGGCACATATTTGTTGGGGCAGACGCCATCTTAGAAGAGGTGAGTGAGAAAGAGAGAAGGGGAATGCCCCATCCAAAACAGCACCTATCACTCATGGTTTTTCTTTTCTGAGTACTTGTGTTAACATTTTAATTTTGAAATCTGCCTGATTAATCAGTGCAGCATCGATTTAATCTATTTTTCAATTGACTGAATGTGGCAGCCCTAAAAACCAATGGGAATAATTTAGCTTAGAATTTAAGGTTTGGCTTTTTCTTTGGGTACCCTTTCCTTTTTATCTCACTTGGACAACCCCGGTGGGTTCCAGTAATTTACCCACCTGTCCAGGCAGTGTCTCAATCAGTCTGTCAGTCACCCGGTCTTTCTCTCCCCCCCGCATTCCTCCCACTGTCCCCCTACACAGGTGATGTGGCTAACAGCAGCAAAGATGGGGCCAGCCGCAGCACAGTCCCCCGCTCCTTCTCTGCCCCCTACTCCAGTTCCCAGGACTACCCTGCAGAGCCGCTGCCCCCCTGCTGCCCCCCAGACCCTTTCTTGTACCCCAGCCCTCTCCACGCAGTGGCCCTGCAGAACCCTTTACTCCAAACCCATCTGTATGAGGACCCCGCCTTCTCCTCGGCTACTTCCCAGGCTTCGGCGTACCCCGCAGACCAAGAAGGGGGCCTGGACGCCTACAGCAGTGAGTTCCAGTTCTACTCAGAGGCGGCCTCGCACTGCCACAAGGTGGAGAGTTACATCTCGCGCCTCATCCGCCGCCGCAGCCAGCTGGTGAGAGGCAGCAAGCCTCGGACCAGCCTCGGCTCGGAGCCTCCTGCCAAGAGCAGCGTGGTCCGGCAGAACAGCCTCTGCAAGAGGCCCTTGGAGTTGCTCCCCGCACAGGCTGAGCGCAAACACCCCCCGGCCATGGAGAGAGGCAGCAGCACCCCCTCGCCCTGCGGCCATGAGGGTGGGGCTGCCACAGCCACACGGATCTGGTCCTCATGGGATGCTGCTGCCGAGAGGACACTGGTGGCCAAGGTGGCGGCAGCGGCCGTGGAGGACTATAGCCCCCCCCACTCCAGTCTCAAGAAGCCCCCAAAGCTGCAGGCTTTAGCCCACATGAGGCCTCCCTCTGTGGAGCAATACGAAGCTGCCTACCCGCCATCCCCTCTGCCGGACGGAGAGGATGCAGCCTCCCGGGGCAACAGCCAGGAGCCTGTCTCCTACGAGTCTGAGGACGGGACCTGCCTCATGGTCAAGGCTCACTACATCCCGGCTCAGCAGCCACCGAGGGCCCAGCAGGCTCACCGGGCTGGCAAAAAGAAGCCCCCGCCTCTCACCAAAGGTCGCTCGGTGGAACTGTCGCCAGAGCGAGTCCCCCTGCTGGCGAGGGAGCGGCTGCGCGTTTCGTCAGCCCCCAAGAAATGCCGCTTCACTGAAGAGGGTGGGGAGGCTGTGGGGAGGAAGGGGGCCGGAAGGAAAAGCTCGCCCCGGTCTAGGAAGGCTGCTCGGTCTCAGTCCGAGAACAGCCTCCTAAACAAACCGGGGGTCAAATACGGGACGACCGAACGGGAAGAAACGGCCCTGAAACCATCCCGTCCACGGCGGTCTCACAGCAATGCAGCCAGTGGTTACCGCAAGTGGCGCTCAACAGCAGAGATCTGCCAAGATGAGCCATCTCCAGGAAGTGCCACTGAGCCACGCCGGGGCCAGCGTGGAGTAGGCCCTGTGGGGTACAGTTATGCTGGCAGCGACTCTGAATGCTCAGGCGAGCAGGCCCGTCAAGCACCCATGTGTCGTTTGGAGGAAGGCCTGGTCTATGGCGATAGCGAGTCTAGCCTGAGCGATGGGGACTCGCCCACCGCCTACAGCAGCGGGGCATCCAGCGACACGGATGAGAGCGGTGGTCTGGTGTGGCCGCAACAGCTCTCCCCCCAGCTCGTGTCGGCTTCCGGGCCTGGGAAGGCTGCCAGTGGGCAACCCAAGGTCTTTGTCAAGATCAAGGCCTCCCATGCGCTGAAGAAGAAGATAATGCGCTTCCGCTCCGGCTCCCTCAAAGTCATGACAACCGTGTGAGGGACACCAGTTGAATCCTGTCGCCGCTCCTGCAACCTCCCTTCATCCCTCTTTTGGCTGAAAGTTCCCCCTGAAGGCATCTCATATCCCCTTCGGATTCCCAACATCAAATTTGGCTCCAACCCGGGACTGATCCGTGTCACTTTCGCCCTGAGAAAATCTACTACGGAGGGAGAAAAAACTGCCTTTGGCGGAGTCTGGAGTGTTGGTTATCCTACTCGCTTTCCCCAGCTGCACAGAAGTTGCTGATATCATGTGTGTCTCACTTCCTCTGGCCCCACCTGTCTTTCTAATCCAGTCCACTTTTAAGAGAGAGGTATTTATTATGGTTTTTGTACAGTTAACTTCTCAGGAGTCCAAGTTTGGGTATAAAACTGTGGAATCTGAATCCACGCTTCCAATCTTGTATTTCGATACAGATACTCCTTCTGTCTGTGTGCGTGTGCGCGTGTAAATAAAATTTCAGTGGTTTTGTTTTTGTGTTCTTGTTGGATATGTTGCTTAAAGCCTTTGCCCAGCAACTAGTTTTATAAGAAGGGGGTGAGGGGTGTCCCAGCTTACCCACAGCCAGAAAGTCCCAATCACCTCAATCAATGGTCGCTTCACACTTTTGCTTCTGTGTTGGCGGTTGGGGAGTCAGTTGGCGGTGCTTGTCGGTTCCAGTGGCTGATCCTTACTCTGCGTTTCAGAGACGCAAGTTTTCATTTCCTGTTTTGCCTTATATTTGCTGCAGCAAATGCTGGCCAAATCCTGGTGCAACCAAGAGTGAATCGGCCCTAAAGTTTAAGCACCGTGGCAGAGATCCAGAAATAAAGTTGAGAAGTCTTAAATGTTTAGTCCTGTTGATTTTTTGTGAGACCTCTAGGTGCACCTAACATTCTCTGAGTTTCATCTGTTGAGCCAAGATGATTCAGAGAGCTGAAGGCAGCTCTAAAAGAGGGTTTGTGGGTTGTGTGGGACAGGCTCATCCCACCGTTGCCTCTGGTCAAAGAGGTCTTGCAGGGTTTTGTTTTGGCTTTAAAAAACAAAACCCTCTGAAGCCTCTTTAACTGATTTTCTGTGTGAGTACTAAAGACTAGTGTCTGGTTAGCATAACACTCATATCAATACATTGGTGTGTCTTTTTAGTACGGGTTTGCACGAAGGTTTGACAGTGTGCAACGTGAAAGGATGGGAAAGGAGAAAGAATGAGAGAGTGTGAGCATCCCTATTTCCATCCTGGGAAAATAAATAAATAAATATGGGTTGAGGGATAAAGATGCTTCTCCAAAGTCTATTCTTATAGGAAGGAACAAGGGCTAAAATTGTAAAAGGAAAACAGATTGATTGATTGATTGATTGATTGATTGATTGAGGGCCTCAAGCCTGCTTAGAAGTTGGCTCCTGGAAGCCTTCCTCCTAATCCTGGATTTGTGGTGTGTACTCAGTGATGAAGAAGGCACTCTGCACATACTCAGAAGTAACACTTCATAGGTTTTAGAGCTAGGGCATGTCTAGTCCCTTCTTTAAAAAAAAAAAAAACTACCCCAAAGACCTTATTTTTGCCCCCATACTCTGTACATTTAGCCCAAGCACTGCATCTCTGGACACTCCCTTTTAAAAACAAAATATTTGATCCAGTGAGTGCATTTTAGTTCTTTTACCACTGGACCAGTTGTGGGGCTGAATTCAACTTCCTGCCTAGCTATCTAGAGTGCATCTCTCTCTCTCTTTCTCTTCCTTCCCTCCCCCTCTCATTCTCTTTTCCTCTGAGCCCCAACCGCCTGCCCAGCTCAGAGCCTCTTATGAAAACCAGATGCTCCGTGTGCAGCCAGGAAAGCGGCTGCACTTTCCAAATTCCTTCCCCAGGAACGCACAGCACTTTCCCCATCCCCCTACACCCCACCCACCCCAATATAAGGGAAGTCTGGGATACGAGGCCTCCCTCCCTCCCTCCTCCTCCCCCCTCCCTCCTTCCAAGCAGTCCTGGCTCAGCTAAAATATTTCACGATGCAAACATTCTCCTTCCCGAACAGCATTCGGAAACCGAAGGAATGAAGCCAGACGGCCTCTTTAGATGAACTTCTCCACCGGGTCTCCCTTCCCTCTAAGGCTCCGGAAGTCTCTGGTTCTGGGACATACTGTGTTCCAAGGGGCTCCGAAGGAGGCCTTGCTCCTCGCAGTCTGTTTTTTTTGTCCTGCTACCTCCCCTGGTCAAACAGGTCTCTGAACCAATTTTTTAAAAAAACCTGACAGACCTGTTTACCAAAGGCAAAAGTGAGTGTGCGCAATAGGAACAGCCAGCCCCTTGTCAAAGTCTTGTCTGTCTCTAATCTTGCTGTTGTTGCGCTTTCTCTTCTGCATTTGTTCCTAACGCCCCATGCTTCCTACCATGTACGCTCAGGTCCTATGTGTGCTTGTGTGAACACACTCCACACTTGAACTTTTTCAGCTCCCCAAAACTATGCCCGAGAGCCACAAGCACTCAAATTATCTGCTTAATCCCAACTCTGAGCTCATAAACCACTAGATTCTGACCACCTCCTCCCCACCCCACCCCAGCGTCTGCAAAATAAATTAGTCTTCTGTCTGCCTCCACTACGTTCCTCTCTGCTGAGCATCGTTTTGCACCCTATCCAGGTTAAGCCATTTTGTTGTTGTTGTTGTTCAGTCGTTCAGTCGTGTCCGACTCTTCGTGACCCCATGGACCATAGCACGCCAGGCCTTCCTGTCCTGCGCTCTCTCCCGGAGCGTGCTCAAGTTCATATTCATTGCATCCGTGATGCTATCTAGCCATCTCATCCTCTGCCGTCCCCTTCTCTCTAGCCATCTCATCCTCTGCCGTCCCCTTCTCATGCCATTTCCTTCTCATGCCATTTTAAGCCATTTCCTTCCCCCTAAATTTGAGTGATGTCTCTGGGGGGGCCCAACCCTAGCCTTACTCCATTATGCCTGGCATATATGGAAGAGCATGAGGGAGGTGTGTGTGTGTATATACACACACATGCATACTATACACACATGACAGTAAGAGCTGAATAAGTTGCACATCATACACAATGGCATTTTCAGGGTGACTTTTCTGACATGCCAGTGGGCTCACCCTTTGGGGGGGTGAAGTGCAGTTCTACCCTAAACCCCAGTTTTTCCTAATTTGGTGTTTCCCAGTCCCGAATAACTGAAACATGGTTCTTGTGAATTAAAATTGGAGGCACAATTGGCTAATGTACCTCCCCACAAAAAAATTGCTTTCAGAGGTAACCCCCTGGTTTATTCATATGACCCTCTGATCACTTACAAGAGACTAAGGCAGTTTCATATTGTTTATATGTCCTGATGAGAAGGGAGAAGATCTGCTTGGAACAGGAGCCGCTCCTGCAGAGATGCAACAGGTGAATTGCTCTGTTGTGCCTCTGCACGGGCGGTGATTGAATGATCCTTTTGGACCCAATACCAAGATGGGGCCAAACCACGTGTCCCCAGTGGAGGCCAATTGGAAGGAGTCAAGGCCAGTTCAGTGAATCATGCAGGGGTGCAACAAGGAGACTCTTCCCTGCGTGAGTAATCTGGGTCCATGGGAGCCATTCAAGATTTGATTTATTCATTTGGCCAGACCCGTGGTCTGAGAATTGCACGCAGCAGTGGGGGGGGGGGGCAGCCCGCTTCTTTTATGAAGTGTGTGTCTAATTTGTACCATCTGAATATCTCACCAGGTCATTGCAGTGGAAACCTGAGCAGGGAGGGAGGAAGGAGAGAGTTTTTTTTTGGGGGGGGGGTTAGTCACTCTGATCTAGATTAGGGCTGATTTTTCTTTTTTAACATGGGATGTGGACCAGGGCCTCTCCTAATGTTTTCCAGATGGGAGATAGTAGACCCCTTTCAAAAAATCTCTGTGGCTATGTGCTGCAGTTGCTGAGTACGATGAGGGCTGGGGAGGGGCGGGGGGGCACGCGTGAACCAGCGCTATCTGCCCTCCCACTCTTAGACCTAAACGATAAGGTGCTCTGTGTTCCAAGAAACCTTGCTGGCCTTTTAAGGCGCCACAAGACTTTTGTGCGCGCGCATGTATTGCAACGAGCAACGGTTGCAGTCCCAACCACACTTGGGAGGAAACCCCACTGAGCCCGGCGAGGCCTAATTCTCAGTAGAGGCTCATAAATTTGTGCTTCCCCTCGGCTATTCCTCTGAGCTTTCCCCCCTTCGTCCTTTTAAGCCTACTCTCTGGTCGAAGCTGTGGCTGGGTTGGATTTGCAAAGGTGATTTCAAGGGCTTCCTGTCTCTTGGAGGGAGGCGGGAAACCAAAAAGCCGCTCCTGGCTCATTTCATCGTAGCACATTTCGATCAGAAACGTTGTTTTTGGGGGGAGGGGGTCGTCATCGTTTCCATCCTACATAGATTTTGGCGGGTTTATTTATTTATTTCATTTCTATTCCACCCAATAGCCGAAGCTCTCTGGGTGGTTCACAAAAATTAAAACCAAACAACACACAATAAAACAATTTAAAATATATAGAACATTAAAACCACAATATAACAATACAACCACAATAAAACCTAGCAGCAGTGCAGGAGTTTAAAATACAGATTTAAAACAGCAAAGCTAAAAATTTAGAAAGCTAAAATGCTAAAATGCCGGGGAAAATAAAAAGGTCTTCACCTGGCGCCGAAAGGAATACAATGTAGGTGCCAGGCGAACCTCACTAGGGAGCTCATTCCAGAGCCGGGGTGCCACAGCAGAAAAAGCCCTCCCCCTAGTAGCCACCCGCCTCACTTCCTTTGGCAGGGGCTCACGGAGAAGGGCCGCCAGTGGTGGCAAAGGAAGGGTTCCTTTGCCACCACTAGAGGAAGGATCATGACCCTTGGCACTGAACTTGCCCCTTTGGATGACTGGAGCTCAAAATTCATTTGCATAAATCAGAACTGGGGTAGCTTATCACCAGTGGAGGCTGGTGGCTCCAATGTCAGTGTGTGTGAGTGAGTGTGTGTGAATCCGTTCCGGGTTTCAGTCAGAACTCTAAGGGAGCTATCCAAGATGTGGAGCCAAAACTGTATTCAGCTCTCGGGCTGAACGAGGTTCAACACCCCGTCCTAAAAGCACAGGAGCTCTGTCGAGGGGTAAATGTGGCAACTGTACTGATGCACTCATGCAATGTTAAGTCTGTGATTCTGTTTTCCAGGGACCGGGAAGGTGGGGTTTAGTTGGGTTTGGGGCAGCAGCTACCCAGACTATCTCTAACATACAGGAGGCTAGATGGACACCTGTGAAGTATTTTTAGCCAATTTGGTGGGGAGAGCAGCCTAGGCTCAGAATGTGTATTTCTGCCATTTTGCACAGCTTCTCCTGGCATGCAGGGGTGGATGATGGATGATGGCAGGACAGAAAAATGATGATGCCAGGGGGCGGGGGAGAGGCGGAGAGATGTTCACAGCTTCAGTTTGTAAGAGAGGTGCTGGGGCTTAAACCTGTCTGCATGCTCTGCCATCTGCCCTGGAAGCTTGTTCCTTAATATGTGGGAGCAGGTTGCAATTAGTGGTGTGGGAAAGGAACCCTGTAGATGCTCAGAGATACTCTCATAAGCGTATATATTCCGGGATAGAACAAGGGGAGGAGTGTACTGCAGTGAGGAAAGACAGGGACCTTTTCCATTCAGGTACCTTCTTCTCTGTCCCCAAATCTATATGAAGACGTTTTTGCTTCAAGAGCTGGCAGAACACACGCGGAGCAGGCCTCAGGTTTAATCCTTGCTATCTCCAGTGAAAAGTAAGGATGGACGAAAGTCCCTTACCTGGTCCCGCAGCTTGCTTCGCGGTGGGGGGGAGGTGCTCTGGTTCTCCCCCCGAAATTCTTGGCGGGGGGGAGGCGCCCCGCCTCTCCCGGCCAAAATTCAGGCCGTGGGGGAGGCGCCCCATCCCTCACCGCCGAAATTCAGGCCGGGGGGGAGCGCCTCGTCTCCCGGCCGCAAAATAAAAAAAGGAAAGTTTTAAAAAAAAAACGTGATAGGCTACGTAAGGATTTACGTAGCCTATCACGGCTGACTTTGAAAATCTAGCCGTGATAGGCTACGTAAATCGTTACGTAGCCTATCACTTTTTTTTTTTAACTTTACTTTGTAATGGCGGCGGCAGCAGCTGGTCGGAAGACCGGCCGCCACCCCCGCCGCCACACCGCCGGGACCTGCCGCCGAGAGGGACATTCGAAGGAGGTAAGTCCCATCCCGGAGGGGGGGGGGCGGAGAATTTCCCCAACAATTTCGGGGGGCCGAATGTGTTGGCATTCAGCCTCCCGGAGATTCGTGGAGAAATTCTCCGCCAGCCCTAGTGAAAAGTCTCTTGGGCCACAGGCCTGGCACTTTGAAGAGCCACTGCCAGGCATAACAGAATACTGGGCTGTATAGAGCAACAGTGTGACTCAACCGAACGCAGCATAATGTATATTATATTGTAGCCAGCGGAGGCTGGTGGCTCTGCTGTCAGTGGGGCGGTGAATCCAGTCTGGGTTTCAGTCAGAACGAGTCAGAACTCTAAAGGAGCTCTCCAAGGTGCTTCACAGCTCCTCAGACCCTCACAGCGCCAGGGCTCAGAATGCCTTACCTTGGAGAGCTGTTGCCAGGCGGAATACATAGCCCTGGCCTGAGATAGACGGGCGGTCTAACCCCAGGAAGGGCAGCCTGAAAGGTTCAAAAGGCCAGCAGAAGGCACGGCTGAGCAACATGAATGGGCCTCTACAGCAGCAGCAGCAGCAGCAGAAATAGAGGGCTAAAAATGGCCCGAACTAGCCATCTCCAAAGGCTCAGCAAATGAACAATAAAAAAAAAATGAAATTGCCCTTGCAAAAGTTTAAAGGGAGTGGACCTGGCAGGCCGATGCAAGCTGTGAACTCCCAAGCATAATGGAGCCCCTCTCCGGCCATGTTGGGTGGCCTAGCGGAGGGTCTTGGTACATTCTCCCCCCGCCCCGTTTTTCCAGCCCTGGCCGAGCCACTGTGGATGGCTAGTGGGCTGTGTTCGCCTTGACCGTTCACAAGATGTACAGGCCTGGTGCAGAAGGTTCCAGAATATGTGGACGAGGCTTTCCCCCTTGCACGCACACGTGTGTATACAACCCAGTGGAGGAGATGGACCGTACCCAGCATGGGTTAAGGTACTCATCTGCTTCACCCACTGCTTGGAAGATGCAGGCACTTTCAGGAGTGTCGCCATGGCGACGGCACCAGCCAGTTCCGATGCCAGAAGTGTGAGAGAAGAGACGGGCGCCTTGAATCGCCAAAGCGTCTGCTCGTGATGAGCTGAGCAACAGAGGTCTTGGAGGGGAGGGAGGGAGAAAACCAGCGAAATTTAATCCTGGATTCATCTCTGCCATGGACTCGTTGGGTGAGGGTGCTCTCTCTCTCCCTCAGCTTCATCACCCCACCCCTCACTCGTTAAAGAACCAGGATAATCAAACAGCTCTACCTTATAGGGTTGTTGTAAGGAACACCGGGGGAGCGTATGGGAAGCACTTTGAACAATAAAACTGCAATATACATGTGAAATAATACTGAGTAATTTTATGTATGGGTGACCAAAATGATTGTGAAGCTGGGAGTCCTGTGAGGATATATATAGGATATATATGAGGATATATATATATGAGGATATATATATATGGACTATATAGTCCAGCCTTCCCTGTGTTTGGCTACAGTTCTCATCATCCCCAGCACAGCCTGGGACTTGTAGTCCAACATATCTGGAGGGCACCAGCTTGCGGAAGGCTGAGCTATAGGATTTGGGGCTTTTAGTTTAGAGAAAAAGATGAGAGCTTTGTAGAATTGATACATGATAGTGTGGAAAAATGGAGTGGGGGTTCTTCTCCCTTTCTTATCCTGCTCGAACTTGGGGCCACCTAATGAAGTATGTGGACAATCGTTTCTGGAGAGACAAGATGTCCATCTTCCCCCAGCACAGACTTCAGTTGTGAAACTCACTGCCACAAGGTACCGCAGCCTAAGATGGCTTTAAAAGAGGAACAGCAGAGCTGATGGCTCCGATGTCAGTGGGGCAGCAAATCCGCTCCGGGTTTCAGTCAAGAACCCGTCAGAACTCTAAAGAAGATAGCTCCTTTAGAGTTCTGACTGGTTCTTGACTGAAACCCGGAGCGGATTCGCTGCGCCACTGACTTTGGAGCCACCAGCCTCCACTGAAGAGGAACAGACAAACACCTGGAGAAAGAGGAGAAGTCCATCAACGATGGCTGTTAGTTTGTGGGAGGGACCATAGCTCAGGCAAGGGCCATGAAGCATCCGCTTTGTATGCAAACAGCCCCAGATCCAGTCCCCGGCATCTCCAGGTAGGTCTGTAAAAGACCCCTCTCTGAAACCCGAAGAACCGATATCAGGCGGTAATGACTTAGGCAGGTCAACAGTCTGCTTCAGCAGAAGGCATCTCCTTACGATGACTCTGTGCAGCCTCCAGGTTCAGAGGCTGTATGCCACCAAATACTAGGTGCTGCAAGCCAACAATGGGGGAAGGCTTGAGTGCCTCGGAGCATGTGCAGATTGCCTTTCTCCTGAGTAAAGCAAAGCTTGCTTACATGGACCCACGGGCAAAGTCGCTCTGTGCGTATGGAGAGTGCCTTTCCGTCCTACAGCCAAGTGGCTTAAAAAATGTGTCAGTGTAAGGAGCATGTACAGAGTGCCTCTGAAAGCACCATCTTTTTTTGTTTTTAATCTCATCAAAGTAGGGAAATTAAAAACAACAACATTGTCTACATACTCTTTTTCTGGCTTTACATCCTCCTGTTCTGGCAAATGTTCAAGAGGGTAACATTCTGCTGGGTTGTCGAACCGAATGTGAAGTGATAAATAGGATGTGCATTTGAGCATGTGCAGAGCTGCCTGGGCCCCTTCTCTGCTTACTCCCCCCCCCCCATTTCCCTTGCTGTGGTGTTCCTTCAACTGCCTCTCCTTCAGGGGCTGCTGGTGGGGCCTGCCTTTGACTCTATTCTCACTCTGCCGCCGGTTTAAAGGGCCAGAGCTTCTACTTTCTCACTTTCTCTTGCCTTCTTCTGCTTACAATCCCTCCTTCAAATTGCACTGAACTATGCGCACCCTCCCTGCCGGCCGCCCCTCTCCTGGTCTCTGGAATAGCTCTGATCTGTTCCAGACGTTAGCCTGAGATTTTTCTGGGGTTAATTTTAGCCCCTTGGCATCCTTATCGCAGCTGCCGCAGTACAGAGGGGATGGCGAAATTGGAGTCGGGAGGTGACCACCTCACTTTGTGTGAGTGCGCCTTTGCGCGCACATGCACACACACGCACATGACATCAGGTCAAAAGAACTAGAATTCCATCTGGATTCGATCAGATGCCACATTGCACTGCAAAATTCCTCCAACAAAAGAAGCAAAGCCCTGCGCTGTGTACCAGGTTCGCAGAAGTAGCCACATTTTTCTGAAGTGGAGTAACATCTGCCAGTGTTAGAAGAGTGAATTGCTCCTCCTCCACCCCTTTCCTCAATAAGTGGGATGCCTCTGGAAGAGGCGGACTGCTGGAGGCTCTTATATCTTTGGAACCAAGCCCCCAAATCTAGGTATTATTTACCGGCTGGGAAGGAATTGTAACAGTGCAGGGGAAGCATTGCAAAGGGCCGTGTCCATGTAGACTTTGACGGGCCCTGGAATCCAGTAAGGCCACATCAGCAGAAGTCCTGAGGCAGGTGGTGGTGGTGGTCACAGGTTTCTGTCTGTGGTGTGTTCAAGTCCACCACCTATTACAGATAGCAGTAATGAAGCCCTTTTCCTATAGCACCTCAAAGACTAACACTTCATTATATTTGTTGTTTGAAACAGACGCTGCTGGCAAGTGGGCTTCCCCTTCTCCATAGCAACCCCCTGTGTGCCCCCCAAATCTGCTCTGGAGTTGGGGGATCCTCTGGAGCACATATGGGGGGACTACACGGGAGTTGGTGATGCTGACATTGTATTTAGTCTTAGGCACTCTCAGACAAGTAGTCTCCCCGCCTCCCCCCCCCCCCGAAATGCACAGCGGGGAGAGACAAGGAATCCACAGCCCTTTCTTGCCCCCCTGCAAAGAGGCTGCACATGTTCTTTGATAGCAATTGACTGGGTAGGAACCCAGATAAATTGGAGGAAACAGAAGAACGAGTGTGACCTACCCTGGGACTAAGTTGTAAGCTGGCAGTCCAGCCTACAAATAAGGGTTTTTACAACTTAAACAACAGTTTTCACTTAGACCAAGGTGAGCAACGTATCAATACCAGACGGGAGCTGTGGTCCTAAAAATCCCAACATTTTTGGTTTGGTGGGCACAATTGGATGTTGAGAACGTGTTGTGAGCACTCTCACAAAATGGCTGCCATGGGGTGGGGCTTGCCCATTCATAAAATGGCTGCTATAGTGGGCATGACCAGTCAAAAAACCTTCATAAGAAATAAAACATAAATCAGGAGGGGCAGGGGTGCCCCATGATATCCTGATGAGCAAACTAGCTCAAAGTGGGCTAGATGGAACAACGACCAGGTGGATCCACACTTGGCTACAGAATCGGACTCAAAGAGTGCTTCTCAATGGGATCTCCTCAAACTGGGGAGAGGAAACTAGCGGGGTACCGCAGGGCTCAGTCCTGGGCCCAGTGCTCTTCCACATTTGTATTAACGACTTGGGGGAGGAGGTGCAGGGAATGCTGATCAAATTTGCAGATGACACAAAATTGGGTGGGATAGCTAATAATTTGGAAGGCAGAAACAAAATTCTAAGTCATCTTGATAGACTGGAGCGCTGGGCAGAAAACAGCAGAATGACATTTAATAGGGATAAATGCCAAGTTCTGCACCAAGGAAAAAGTAACCAAATGCACAGTTACAAGATGGGGGATACGTGGCTCAACAACACTACAAGCGAGAAGGATCTTGGAATTGTTGTCGATCACAAGCTGAATATGAGCCAACAATAGGATGTGGCTGCAAAAAAGGCAAATGCTATTTTGGGCTGCATTAATAGAAGCATAGCTTCCAAATCCCGGGAAATACTAGTTCCCCTCTACTTAGCACCGGTTAGGCCTCATCTGGAGTACTGTGTCCAGTTCTGGGCACTACATTTTAAGAAGGATGCAGACAAACTGGAGAGGGTTCAGAGGAGGGCAACAAAGATGATCAGGGGACTGGAAACAAAGCCCTATGAAGACAGACTGAAAGAATTGGGCATGTTTAGCCTTGAGAAGAGAAGACTGAGGGGAGATGTGATAGCGCTCTTCAAGGACTTGAAAGGCTGTCAGAGAGAAAGGCCAGGATCTCTTCTAGATCATCTCAGAATGCAGGACACGGAAGAATGGGCTCAAGTTACAGGAAGCCAGATTCCAGCTGAACATCAGGAAAATCTTCCTGACTGTTAGAGCAACGAGACAATGGAACCAATTACCTGGGGAGGCGGTGGGCTCTCCCACACTGGAGGCGTTCAAGACGAGGCTGGACAGCCATCTGTCAGGGATGCTCTGACTTGGATTCCTGCATTGTGCAGGGGGTTGGACTCGATGGCCTTGTAGGCCCCTTCCAACCCTACTATTCTATGATTCTATGATCTGGGCAGGGGACAAGAGAGGCGCCCATGGGCACACTGGTGACACGGGCCTCATGTTGAAGACCCCAGGACTAGGGAGTAAGCCCTATTGAACACAAACTGATTTCTGAGTAAGCATGCACAAGCATGCTGAAAGGCTGGTCATTTATCCAAAGTCCCACGCTGCAGGGCTACCACTCCACCCAGAAGCCAGTGCTCCCACAGTATCACTGATGGACCTAACCTGACCATTACAATCAGTAATTTTCATGTGGCCATTGTACTGGAGTGGACTGTGTATCCCGTTGAGTCGCCTTCCAACCAGTAATCCTATATTCCACATTTGGGTTACTTTGGGGGTTTTGTTTTTAATCTTCTGGGCTGCAAATGGTGGATGTGAATAGAAACCCTACTGGCTGCTTTGAATTTTGGCTGGTCCCCATTTCTTCCATCAGTTAGTTGAATGCAGGGCCATTTGTGTGTTTGTGCATGTGCTATGCTCACAGATACAGGGAGTCATGGGCTTAGTAGTCAGAAGTTCACAATCCTGTGCACACTAATAAGCCTGACTTACTTCCAACAAGTCGTCATGCAGCGAGGACTGGGCAACTAAATCGGTGTGAACAGTTTCATACATCTTTGTGCTGCTTTAGAAAGCTTCTGTAAGTACTTATTAAAAGTAGAGCAGGATATAAATAAAATCATTTCTAACATTTCTAAACCACCCTTCACCTGCAAGGGATCCCAGGGCAGAAAATGCAATTAAAACAATATATTGCTGGCATCACACCAGTAAGAGCCTTTCTACACATATGTATTGTGTGCTCCTGATCCTTTACTCATGGTAGTTTGTGGGTCCTTTACACAACATCCTCCTCCTCCAGGGCCTCTCCCATGCTTTGCAACCATTTTAGGGGTGGGGTGGGGCTTTCTAATTAAAAAGTCTGGTATATCTTGAATGGCTGCATGAAACACACAGTGTATTTGTGCAATTCTGCCATACCACAGCACCACCTAGTGGTTCTGTAATGGAACATAAGGAAAGGCAGAGAAACACACACACACCCTGGGAAAAAATACATGTAAAGGAGTCGATCTTAATCCCACAATGAATCCACAAACAGAAGCTTCGGTAAAGTGGCAGGTTAAAAGCCTCATGTAGAAACGCCCTAAAACTCAGCTATATTTACAAGGGGAGCAGCCCCCAGTGCTGGAGAAGCTGCATTCAGAGAGGGGCCTTTAAACACATGTGGTGGCATTGCAAAGTCAGAGAGAGATTCTGGGTAGAGGTATTTCAGTTGGCAAGAAAAGTTACAGATCAGGACATGTGTAAAACAATGGAACTCGGACTCCTGTCCCTCTTTGTGGGAGACAGACAACACAAGCATCTACTGCATAAGGATTTACTACCATCTTCTGGGCTGCAGCAAGAATGGAAATGACGTCAGTCTGGAAATCCACAAGTGGACCATCAACTGAAAGCTGGGAAAGGAGAATGTGGGACATTCTTACTAGAAAAATTAACCAAAGAGCTAAGGGCCATGCACAACAATGCAATTGCCAATGACTTTTGCACGTGCTGGCAACCCTGGATTTCTTTAGCCAACCAGATGGGGGACTGAAACTTCCAGAATCACATGGAACCACCTGGAAAGACCTAATTAATACTCCCTAGTTAAATCTAGATCCTCAAGAGGAAGTTTAGCCCTACAGTTTTATATATCTGTCTTGCTATATGCAGGTCATTGCTGAGAGGTTATTTAATGCTTGGTGTTAGTGATCTTTTCGTGTTGTATCGTTTGTTCATGAAACAAACAAACAAATAATCAAAAAACAAACAAATAAACAAGCCCTCTACAAAAACCACACAATCGCAGACAAATTAATAATAATAGATTGCTCTACATCATGGATTTTGTAGCCTTGGGGCTGCATTCATGCTTTGTTATTTTTTCACATGCTTATTTCATTCTGTAGGATGTAGCTGATTTTGCAGGGGCTGGTGATACTTGCAACGTGAGAAGATGCCTTATACCGAGTCAGCCCACTTGTCCATCTAGCTCAGCACTGTCTGCACTGACTGGCAAAGGCTTTCCAGGGTTTCAGCCAGGAGTCTTTCTCAGCTCTACCTGGAGATGCCAAGGGCTGTGGTGGGCAGCTCAATGAAGATGTCAACCCAGTGTGCGGCTGCTGTAAAAAGGGCAAACTCCATGTTAGGCGGAATTAGAAAAGGAATTGAGAATAGAACTGCCAGGATGATACTGCCCCTATACAAATCTATGGCGCGACCGCACTTGGAATACTGTGTCCGGTTCTGGTCACACCACCTAAAAAAAGGATATTGTAGAGCTGGAAAAAGTGCAGAAAAGAGCAACTAAAATGATCCAGGAGCTGGAGCATCTCCCCTATGAGAGAAGGTTACGACAGCTGGGATTGTTTAGCTTGGAAAAAAGTAGGGTAAGGGGAGACATGATAGGGGGTCTACAGAATTATGCATGGCGTGGAGAATGTGGACAGGGAGACATTTTTCTCCCGCTCTCAAAATACTAGAACCCAGGGTCACCCCATGAAGCTGATTGGAGGGAGATTCAGGACAGATAAATGGAAGTATTTCTTCACACAGCGCTTAGTTAAACTGTGGGATTCGCTACCACAGGATGTAGTGATGGGCACCAATTTGGATGGCTTTAAAGGGGGTTGGACAAATTCCTGGAGGAAAAGGCTACCAATGGCTACTAGTCCTAATGGCTATGTGCTACCTCCAGTAAGAGAGGCAGTGAACCTATGTACACTAGTTACTGGGGAACATGGACGGGAAGGTACTGTTGCACTCATGCCCTGCTTGTGGGTTCCTGGTCGACAACTGGTTGGCCACTGTGTGAACAGAACGCTGGACTCGATGGACCCTGGGTCTGATCCAGCATGGCTCATCTTACGTTCTTATGATTGAACCTGGCGCCTTCTGCATGCAAAGCAGGGTCTCCACCGCTGAGCTCCATTTTGCACAAAACAGCTAAAATACTACAAGAACACAGATGGTTTGGCAGTTGGCACAGAAGCACTAAGATATTGTAAAAGGGCAGGCTACATAGAAATATGAGTCATATTTGTATCCTGCCATTCTTCCAAGGAGCTTAAAGCAGCATGCATAAGGCTTATGGTGTTTTATCTTCACAAGAACCCTGTGAGGTAGGTGAGGACTGGCCCAAATTCACCCAGAAACTGCCGTGGTGAAGCAAGGATTTAAACCCAGGTCTCCCCAATCTAATTCAAGCACTCAGTGCATGACACATACTGGGTCTCCCAGCATCTGACACGGGTGAATTTAAGGTTGCAATCTTATGCATATTTAGACAGGAAAAAAGTCCTGCAACTCCCTGGCTGGCTGGCTGGGGCATGCTGGAAATTGTTGGACTTGTTTTCTGTCTTAGCATGCATAGGACTGAGCCCTAAAATGTGATAATAGTAAAAACCTTCCTGGTCCATTTGGAAGAGGTGGTGGATTTGTTGAACGTAGGGCAGATTTCAATTCTCCAAACTAGACTTAAGGCACAATCCTGTGCACGTTTAGACAGAAAAATGTCCTACAACTCCCAGCATTGCCCAGCCAGCTGGCTGGGGAATGCTGGGAGTTGTACGACTTTTTTTCTGTCTAACCGTGCATAGGATTCTGGCCTAAGTGTCCCAAATTTGGGCACTGAGGGCAAATTGAAGTGGCAGGAAGGAACCTTCAAGAGTGTCTAGGATTTCTTTCCTCCACTGTGTTATTGTCTTGCTTATAGTGCCCCAGTGTGGGTGCAGATGGCATTGCACACAGGGATGCAAACAACCAAAAACAAAACCCAACGATGAGGAGTGCTTCTTGACGGACACTTCCTAGTGCTACCATCGTGCAGTTCTGTCTTTCCAAGTAGGCCCCAGACCTTTATGGGTGCCCACCAAGTTGCCCTCTCTTTACTCCTCCCTCTTTAAAAAAATAATTAAGACATGTTCTTATCAGCAGCTAGGGTTGCTATGAAATATGTTTCTGTTAGTGTTGAAAATTGTGGGTTCAAAGGAGTTGCTTCGTGTGCTGGGGCTCAGACACCACTTCTGCATTGTACTCAGTCCTTTGGGCAGGTTACTTGTCCTTTGCCGTGGCAGCCATTTTGTGGTGGTGCCCAGGGCAGTTTCTCAAACTGCCGAATGTGCCCACAGCCCCTAAAGGTTGCCTCCCCCTGCTCCAGGCCCTCTCTTGGCCTTCCTGATCATGGAGCACACGCACTGAGGCACAACTTCACATATCAAGATGTATGTCAGCTGAATATGGCATCCATGGTGCATAAAAACCCACAAGAGAGGCAACACTAAAGTGCATAATAAAGTCTGTGAGTTGGGCCTTTCACTGAAGAGCAGCTTAAAAGAGAGAATTTCCTTTTCCTTCCAAGTGAAACTGCACATGCCTTTTCTTGTTACCTTTGGTTACGATCAGCTAGTGCTGCCTGGTGCCAAATAAAATTACCTTGCGGCCCAGATCCAGACCCATTCCTACTGTAGATGGATAAGCTGCAGGAGGTGCTGATGAGAGAGGGACAGGACCAAAGAATTATGAGTTTTAGGGGCTCTGGCTAATCGGTTTAGCAAGGGGTATGGAACTAAATAAAGGAGAAGGGGACGGCAGAGGATGAGATGGCTAGATAGCATCACTGATGCAATGTATACGGACTTGAGCACGCTCCACGACTGAACGACTGAACAACAAATGGAACTAAATAGGAATGATGGGCAAATTATCTCTGGGGTGCCTGACCTGAACTCAGCTGGAGAAGGCTGGTTTGGAGAGTAATGGATCAAATGGGCAAATCCAGGCTGCAGAGGGGTTTCTGGAAAACCACAGGTGCCAGAAAGAGGCCCCAGAAATCAGAAACTCGATCCAGATTGGCCTGCCCTCCCTACCCCTTGGCACCAAACCGCCCTGCTATGAAGCTGGGTGAGTCTCCCGGGAGGGGGATGATAGGCGGTGCCTCCCCCCCACTCCCTGATTGCTGCTGATGCCCCAGGTGGCTGCCAAAGCCAGCTGCTCATTCCAACCAGAGACGGCGAGAGAATAGTCACTCGGAGGATACATCGGGCAACAGGTGGGCGCAATTCTTCATTTTCTTCTCTTGCTCTTTTTGAACCCTGATCCAACCCAGTTTGCGGGGGGGGGGGCGAGGAAGGGCAAAGGTGCTCTGATCAGGCTGGGTCGGGTGAGCGGTTTGTTGGGTCTGTGTGCACGCTGAATCCTGCTTCCTCAAAATCTTGAGAACGTGAGAATGGACTTGCTGGATCCCGCTCTGGCGGCCCCCTTTAAAAAGCTGTCACCTCTGGTGGATGGCAATGGCTTTCGCCTCCAGTTTGCCCTCAGCATCTGGTCCTCAGAGGTGGGCGGCTCTGGACAGCTCTCCCGGGGTCTTCCGTGATTCCAGCTGGTCTGTCTTTTCAGCCATTATTCATTGCTTTTTTACTTAATATTTCCTCACAAATCCAAGGTTTAGACCAGCCTCCCATAACCGGGTGCCTTCCACATGCCTTCGATTGCAACTCCCGCTGGCTGCGCTGGCTGGGAATAATGGGGGTTGTAGTTCAACACATCTGGAGGATGCCAGGTTGGGGGAGGCTGCTTTAGGGCAATAATGCCCCCTCCCCCAAATTGCTTTGCAGTGGAGAAAGTTTCACAAAGCAAATTCGAGAGAAAGAGCGCGTGGTGCACCGTGTGTGTGTGTGTGCGCGGGGGGGGGGGCGCAGCGTGTGTCCGTGTGATTCGGCAAACAAGCGGCACGGATGCAGCTCTTCAAATCGTGCCTCAGCGAATGGCTGTAAAGCACCAGCTCCCTCCGCAATATAATCCGCACATGAGGAAAATAAGAAGCGTGAGATGTTGCTGATCTGCACTGGCTGCCAGTCCATTTCCAGGCCCGATTCAAAGTGCTGGTATTAACAGTTAAAGCCCTTAACGGCTTGGGGGCAGGTTACCTGAAGGATCGCCTCCTCCCATATGTGCCTGCCCGGACCTTAAGGTCATTGTCAGCGGCCCTCCTCCGTGAGCCCCTGCCAAAGGAAGTGCGGGGGTGGCTACTAGAGGGAGGGCTTTTTCTGCTGTGGCACCCCGGCTCTGGAATGAGCTCCCTAGTGAGGTTCGCCTGGCGCCTACATTGTACTCCTTTCGGTGCCAGGTGAAGACCTTTTTATTTTCCCAGGCTTTTTAGCTTTCTAAACTTTTAGCTTTGCAGTTTTAAATCTGCATTTTAAACTCCTGCACTGCTGCTAGGTTTTATTGTGGTTGTATTGTTATATTGTGGTTTTAATGTTCTATATGTTCTACATTGTTTTATTGTGTGCTGTTTGGTTTTAATTTTTGTGAACCGCCCAGAGAGCTTCGGCTATTGGGCGGTATAGAAAGGAAAGGAAATGAACGAATGAATGAATGAAATCTTCGGGGGGCGAGGGGGCGCCTCTGGCTGCGCCCGTGTGAAGCGGGGAGGCGCCCGGGGAGCCGGGGGCGCAGGAGAGGCTCGCTTGGCCCAGCCGCGCCGGCCTCCACGGGCGCGGGGCGGCGGGCGGGCCCGCTGGCGAAGCGGGGCGCTCTCGGACGCTCGCCACGCGTCGCCGCCGCGTAGCCGGAGCGCCGGGCGCCTCGGCGCGGCGCTGCTCCGCGAGCGCGAGGGCCGCAGCCTGGCGGCGGCGCGGGCTCCGGCTGCCCGCCTGCCCGCGCCGCAGGGCGTCGGGAGCCCTGGAGCAGCCCGCGCCCGGGCGCCCTCCGGCGTGCCGGGCGGCAGCGCCCGCCCGTCGCGGCCGGCAGGCCCGCGGGAGTCGCGCTCCCACCCGGCCGGAGGGCGCCCGGGCGGCGGGCTGCTCCCGAGGCGCGCGGCTTCGGCTCCCGCCCCTGCTTATTTACCTGCTTCGCGGCCGCGGCGAGGGACCGCCGCTCCCCTTGGCAGCAGCTGCCGGGCTGGGGCGCAGCCGGCCGGGCGGGCACCTCCGACGGGGCGGCGGCGGCCGAGGCGCAGACGCGTCTGCCCCGCCGGCGCAAGCTGTCCTTCGCGCAGCCGGCGGCGGGGGCGGGGGCCCCTGGTCCGGCGGGGCTGCGCATCCGCGCTGGGCCTCAGTCAGGGCCAGCCAGAACTCTCACGGAGCGATCCAAAGTGCTGCACCCTGTCCCCAAAATGGGTTCAGCGAAATGCGCTCAGGCACAGCCCCACTGAAACAGGAGCCGCCAGCCTCCGCTGGCGGCCGCTCGCAAGAGTGCGCACTCTGCACATGCTCGGAGACCACTGCTGTCGTTTCAGCTGTGCAGTGGCTGGCCACTGGCATTGCGAACCAGTCCTGCAGAACTTGGTTCAAGCGGCCTAACACCCCCGCCGCAGTGTCCCCCCGCCCCCACATAGGCCCGTGAAGTCCACATTTTCAACTTGTGACTCCAAATCCCCCAGGAAATGTAAATCAAAACTAATTGGGGGACACATTCCTGAACCCAGAAGTCCTTCAAGCCTTGATCCCAGATGCGTGCATGTGTGAGGTGGCTGGCTTGAGTTACTCTGTGGCCAGAATGACTCTGCATATGCTCAGAGGCACTGTTGGCCTTTTACACAAGGGCTGGCTCTTGATATGAAAGAGCAGTTCTGGACCCTTTAGGCTGCTGCTGTTCCCCCACCCCCACCCCAAATACACGTTGTATACACCCGGTGGAACCCCCCTGCTGTTTCACAGGCTTTCATCATCCATGCGTATAATGACCTTTCCTTCTCCCTTGCAGGGGGGCTCTGCAATTAGCCAGCAGCTTTGAACATTGCTGATGAGCATCGGGAGCGGAAGGAAGGGGGCTAATTAGTTGCATTTGCCCCCTGCCACACTGTGGATCCTCCCGCAGCGCCGCTCATTCCCATTTCTCTTGGATCTGGGCCTCCTGCCGACACTCCGTCAGGCCAGGCTGTTGGGCTTCCCTTCATCTAAGCAAGGCTCCCTTTTTGGTCTCCTTTTCTTTAAACTTGAGCACTCTGGGGCAGGTGGATCCCTCCCCCCTTCTCTGGGAGCAAGATTGGGTGGAGAACTTTTAATGAAGGCGCCGAAAGCACGATCTTCCTTGCTTCTGTACAAGCAGTTGTTCTCAAGTAGAACTCTCCAAAGGTATTTATTTATAAGCGTTGGTGTCAATCAGGGGCAGGGAACCTCCAGATGTTCTAGGAGCCCAACTCACATCATCCCTGACCATGCTGGATGGGGCTGCTGGGATCTGGAGTCTGACACCTTCCATGGATTCCCCACTCCCTGGTGTGGATGGACAGCTCCCTAGGCAGGGATTTGTGCGCTCTGGCTGCTTAGCACCCTGCCAGTATAAGTGGTAAATAACACTAGTTGAGGAACTAGCTCTTGATTCCAGCTCATTAACTGAAGAGCTCCCTCATTCCCCAGGGTGGGGTGGGGGGCGGGGAGGGGCGGAGAAGCAGCTTTAAGAAAAAGCAAATGTTTGTAGTTGTGCTTCCTACATTATGTAACTTAGCAGGGCTTAATTTAGTAACATTTAACCTTCATAGGCTGTTCAAATGGCTTCAGATACTTTATTTTGGTAACTCTTGCACTAACTCTGTAAGGTAGGCCAGTGTCATCCTCCCCACATTGCAAATATGGGGCCTGATGCAATAGTGGCTTGTCTTAGGCCAGCCTTCCCCAAGCTGGAGCCCAACAGATGTGCTGGACTGCAACTCCCATTATCCCACTGGCCATGCTGGCTGGGAATTGTGGGAGCTGCAGTCCAACACAATAATAGAAGCCCTGCTAAAATGTATACCATAGGTTAGGAAAGGTAGCTCCAAGTCCAAGAGGTCACCAGCATGGTTAAAAAGCAGCGTCAAGGAAGCTATTCGAGAAAAGAGAGCTTCCTTCAGAAAATGGAAGTCTTGCCCAGGTGGGGAAAACAAAAGGGAGCACAACCTTGCACAAATGAGATGCAAGCAGACAAGAAGAGATGCCAAAAAGCATTTTGAGGAGCATATCGCTAACAACATCAAGGCCAACAATAAATAATTATTTAAATATATCAGAAGCAGAAAACCAGCTAGGGAGGCAGTTGGACCATTGGATGACAGTGGAGTTACAGGAGTACTGAAGGAGGACAAGGAGATTGCAGAGAAGCTGAATGAACTCTTTTCATCCATCTTCACTTCAGAAGATATAGAATAGGTACCTGTGCCTGAACTGATATTTTCAGGAAGGGAGTCTGAGGAACTGAGGCAAATAGTGGTGACAAAAGATGACGTTCTCAACCTTATTGATAAATTGAAAGCAAATAAATCACCGGGCCCAGATGGTATCCATCCTAGAGTTCTCAAAGAACTCAAACATGAAGTTGCTGATCTAACCAAAATATGCAACATGTCCCTAAGATCAGCCTATATATCAGAGGACTGGAAGATGGCCAATGTAACACCAATTTTCAAAAAGGGATCCAGGGGGGATCCGGGAAATTACAGGCCCATTAGCTTGACATCTTTTCTGGGTAAATTGGTTGAAGGCAGTATTAAAGATAAAATTAGTAAGCATATAGAAGGGTAAGCCCTGCTGGAAAAGAATCAGCATGGCTTCGGCAATGGTAAGTCCTGTCTCACTAACCTTTTAGAGTTCTTTGAGAGTGTCAATAAACATGTAGACGGGGTGATCCGGTAGACATTGTTTACGTGGACTTCCAAAAGGCTTTTGACAAAGTCCCTCACCAAAGAATCCTGAGCAAACTTAGCAGTCATGGAATCAGAGGACAGGTCCTCTTATGGATCAGTAGCTGGTTAAAGAACAGAAAGCAGAGAGTAGGAATAAATTCTCCCCTTGGAGGGAAGTAAATAGTGGGCTTCCACAGGGATCTGTACTAGGACCAATGCTTTTCAACCTGGTCATAAATGATCTGGAATTAGGAGTGAGCAGTGAAGTGGCCAAGTTTGCGAATGACACCAAATTATTTAGGATGGTTAAAACAAAAAGGGATTGTGAGGAGCTCCAAAAGGATCTCTCCAAACTGGGAGAATGGGCATCTAAATGGCAAATACGGTTCAATGTAAGCAAGTGTAAAGTGAGGCATGTTGGGGCAAAAAATCCCAATTTCAACTATAGCCTGATGGGATCTGAACTAGAGGTGAGAGACCAGGAAAGACATCTTGGGGTTGTGGTGGACAGCTCAATGAAGATGTCAACCCAGTGTGCAGCCACAGTAAAAAGGGCAAGCTCCATGTTAGGCATAATTAGAAAAGGAATTGAGAATAGAACTGCCAATATCATACTTTGTTGTTGTTGTTGTTCAGTCGTTCAGTCGTGTCCGACTCTTCGTGACCCCATGGACCATAGCACGCCAGGCCTTCCTGTCCTGCGCTCTCTCCCGGAGCGTGCTCAAGTCCATATTCATTGATTGGACACCTTCCGACCTGAGGGGCTCCTCTTCTGGCATCATCTCTTTTAGCCTTGTGATACGTTCCATGGGGTTTTCTTGGCAAGAATACTGGAGTGGGTTGCCATTTCCTTCTCCAATGGACCACATTTTGTCAGAACTCTCCGCCATGACCTGTCCGTCTTGGGTGGCCCTGCACGGCATAGCTTGTGGCTTCACTGAGTTACGCAAGCCCCTTCGCCACGACAAGGCAGTGATCATACTGCCCCTATACAAATCTATGGTGCGACCACACTTGGGCTACTGTGTCCAGTTCTGGCCACCACACCTAAAAAAGGATATTGTAGAGCTGGAAAAGGTGCAGAAAAGGGCAACTAAAATGATCCAGGGGCTGGAGCATCTCCCCTATGAGAGAAGGTTACGACAGCTGGGCTCGTTTAGCTTGGAAAAAAGGAGGGTGAGGGGAGACATGATAGAGGTCTACAAAATTATGCCTGGTATGGAGAATGTGGATAGGGAGACATTTTTCTCCCTCTCCTAATACTAGGACCCAGGGTCATCCTCTGAAGCTGATTGGTGGGAGATTCCAGACAGACAAATGAAGTCCTTCTTCACACAGCACATAGTAAACTATGGAATTTGCTACCACAAGATGTAGTGATGGCCACCAGTTAGGATGGCTTTAAAAAGGTGTTGGACAAATTCATGGAGGAGAAGGCTATCCTTGGCTACTAGGCCTGAAGGCTATGTGTTACCTCCAGTACCAGAGGCAGTGAGCCTGTGTACTCCAGTGGCTGGGGAACATGGGGGGGATACTGTTGCGCTCATGCCCTGCTTGCGGGTTCCAAGTCAACAGCTGGCTGGCCACTGTGTGAACAGAATGCTGGACTAAGTGGACCCTGGGTCTGATCCAGCAGGGCTCTCCTGATGTTCTTAACACGTCTGGGGAGTGCCAGGTTGGGAAAGGCTTATTTCAGCCACCTACTTCTTAGAAGAAGTGAGAAAGGAATGCGGGGGGACTCCCCAGTTTACTGTTTAAGCTAATGTACCACACCAGCTCTTGTTTCTAAAATGAGTGTTGACAGACCCAGTGGGGGCTGGTGGCTCTGATGTCAGTGGGGCGGCGAATCCGCTCCGGGTCAGAACCAGTCAAAACTCTAAACTTTAGAGTTCTGACTGAAACCCGGAGTGGATTTGTCACCTCACTGACATTGGAGCCACCAGCATCCACTGGATAGGCCCCAGATCTGCCTTGAAATCTGATCAGGAGGTGCCTCCATGTTCAGAGGCAGTATATCTCTAAATGCTAAGTAATGAGGACAAACAGGGGAACAGCCATTGCCCAAATCACCCACTCTTCTTAGGGTATTCCACAACCATCTGAATGGCCAGGCTGGAAACTGGATAGACTTAAAGGATAATCAGCATGATCCAGCATGACAATGTTTATGTTCCAGGCTGTGCAAGTTGTGTTTATTTCAGAGTGTGGGTGATCACAGTGGTATGTTATGCAGAAATTGCTGCTTGTATGAATATACCTGTCATCGGGGAGAGGACTTTGGTTCAGAGGTCAATTGGTTTCCCTGCACTAATTGTCCCTTTGTCTCTCTGCCAACCTGTTGACAGCAAGAGGGTGGCCTGGTAAGGGATCATGTCTAACAATATGGCCAAAATCGCAGAGGCCCGTAAGACGGTGGAGCAGCTTAAACTGGAAGTGAACATCGACCGCATGAAGGTAAGCTTTCCAATCAGCTCTCCCATTACTCCGAGTGCACGCGCACATCTCCACTGCCACCCTCACCCCTCTGACATCCCACCACATCAAGAGGGGGGCTACAGCCTTGATTCTGTTTAGAGATGTGACCAAACGATCTCCAAGGACAGCCCAACCTGCAAGACAGTCAGCACTCCAGCTTCACGTTTACAAAGGCATGGATGCTTGTTCTGACTCCCCGGATGCAAAAAAAACCTTTATAGTAGGAAGCCCAACATGTTTCGGCCTTTTTCTTCTTATTAAGTCTTCTTCAGGGGGCTGTAATAGAGAAAAAAGTCTGCATTATTTTTTCAGCAAAAGATTGTCTCCTGTGTCAATCTACTGGTGACCCCTCCAAAAAATGTTTTGCATCCTGAGAACCTGTTTCTCTTCTTTGTGATCTACTTTGGATGCTTACCTCCCTCTGCTTTCTTGCTCTGCCTCTCTGCAACCTTCTCCATGCTCTCACTCACCCTCTCTTCTCTCCATGGCAGGTGTCCAAGGCAGCAGCTGACCTCCTGGCTTACTGTGAAGCCCATGCCAAGGAGGACCCTCTGGTGACCCCAGTGCCCTCTGCAGAGAACCCCTTTCGTGAGAAACGGCTCTTTTGTATAGTGCTGTGAGCCCGGTGGTGGGTGAGGACACGGCGAGCTCCTCCGATTCCCAAGCCGTGATGGTGGTGGTGGTGGATGGAGCCTTCTCCTGTCTCTTCATATGATAAGATTTCTTTCAGCATTGAGCAGCGGAGAAGCAACTTTGCTGATAAATAGGGGTGTGAAGGGGGAACAAGAGTGTGTGTGTGCGTGCATGCATGCATGCATGTTGTACGTAGCGGCCACCTGTCTGCTAGTTCTTCTCCCTATCCTTGATACCTATATATCCATTTTAACACTGATCCACCATAGTACATCCTTATCTCCTTTCTAACCTGCCTCTCTACCGCTCAATCCCATTTCCATCCAACATATAGCCAGACCTGTGTATATTCTCTAAGTATCTCAGCTTTTGCAAATTAAAAAACAGATTACTAGCCCTCATTGCTGTCAAGATGCCTACTGGTTGGAGGGATAGGCTGGTGCGGGTGGTGGGGGTGCAAATGGCCCCAACATCTTTCAGAATCCCCTCGCTCTGGTTAGAGAAGACATTCTGCTTGGCTGTCCTTTGCACTGGTTGTTCCAATAAATGTTTAGTGATTTCTTCTTTCCATGTCTCTTTCTTGCTTTTTTCTCAAACCTCCACAGATCTTCCCCTGTAACCCATCATGCAATCTACAAGAGGCAAAGTCTGTGTGTGTGTGTATGTTCTATAGTCTGCTTCGTTGTGGAACAGCAGAAGGATAGTACAATGGCCATAGCATCTTCACCACCAGCATCGAGAGGCGAGAGTTACTGGAACGAAACGGCGGAGTTTCAGAGCTTAAGCAATTGCACAAATGTTTCTGGAGGTGGGGAGATGCTGCAATCCAGCCGTAACCTTTGGAGGGGGTTCCCCTTCCCACTCCTGTTGAGGGAAAACCCTAGTACTGTGTTTTTAGGAAGGAGCAACAGAAGTGGGGCGAGAACCCAGTTTCACCAAGTACAGCACTAACGGAAGCCTCCATCCTCTGCACCTTTGGGTGCATTGGAAGGGAGCCTGGATGTTATTGGCATGGGAGGGGGGCATGCCAAAGCATACTTCCAAAGAACAAATTTCTGTCTCTGCTGCCACCCACCACCACCACCCATTGGTAACCATGCATGGTGAAAATACATCTCTTTTTTTTGGGTGCGGAGAGAATATGTGTTGAGGAGGGGTCTCTTTCCAACAGCTCCCCACCCTCAATTCAAATTATCCTCTTGGGATACCAGAGCTGATTTTTGCCACAGGCTTTTCTACTGGTAACACCTAAAACGCTTCCCTTGTATGGACACTGAAGGCTCGAAGGTGCTTGCTTGCCCACACGGGCATGAGTTGCCTTGATGGCTGGTAGCTACCAGGTTCACACTCCAGCCATTTGGGTGGGAAGCTGAAGAGAAACGACGAGGTAGCTTTGAAGGAAGGCGGCTGAGGCAAGGCAAGCCTGAGCTTTTGCAGCTCCGGAGGGGGGCAAGGGGGCTCTCGGGGCCATGCCGTTTGCTTTGGCAGGGGTGTGGGACTGATGCTACATTAAAGGCAATCGCTACCTGTCTGGGTTCCCCCCTACTCAACTTATATAGCCATGAATAAACCAATTGTACAAGGACTTCGTACGCCTCCAGTGCTCATGAGGAAACTGAAAGACTGCCAGGGTAGTGGGGTGTGCAAAACATACCAAGATAGCCTTGGAATAAAAGGTTCAAGATGGGATGGGAATGTCTCCTGAAAGGACAGATCCTGTTGTAAGTCAAATAACCAAGAAAACTGGAAGCTGACCCCAATCTGGTGCCCTCCAGGTGTTTTGCCCAATAATGTGATAGCCTCCATTTCTGAAGTCAGTTGTCTAGCCAGCAAATCAGAAAATTACTTAGTGGCTGGACCCACCTTCCTAATGACTGTGAATTTACATCTCAAAAAACCCAGCCCGTTTAAACCAGTTAGCCTATTCTAACAACAGAGTATACCTTTTGGGATGGGTGTTGGAGAATAAAAAGGTCAGATTAGCCTATTCAGCCATCCCAGCATTTTGCGTTGGACTGCAACTCCCACCATTCCTAGCGATCATGGCCAATGGTTTTGAAAATGGTACAAGTCTGGATAGCTGATGTGCAAGACCACCTCCCTCTCTGGGCCTGGTGCAGCAAAGATACTCTGCTGTAGTAGAACCAAGGCTGGCAGGGTCGACGTGCTGGGAATTTCTGATTAGCAGGGAGGCTGATGTGCACTGCCACCCCGCCTCAGCCTGCCCTGCTCCCTCTGAGCTTAGCTGCACTCCCCACAGTAGATGGGGGCAAAATGGATTTTCCCAGCAACCAGATACTGCTGCGTGGTATCCTTGTCGTAATGCAAAGGGCTCCTTCGCACTGGGCTTTTATCCTGCAATTGAGACTGCGCCTTCATGCCTCTTTACATGACGCAGTGATCATCCAAGGCATCTCCTGCACTAAATGCCCTTTGTTCCGTTTTTAAATAGATCACAGATAAAGAGCTATCAAATTACTCCGTTGTGTTCCGCTTCAGTTTCCTCCCTGAAAAGAGTAAAAGTGACAAGAAGAGGAGTGAGATCAATGAAAGATAATGGAAGACTCAGATACGGGGAGAAGGAGGGGGAAGGGGAGGGGGGAAAGAAGTGTGTGTAAAGGGAGTCAGTTGTGATCCTGCACTTAAAACAGAAGCAGAAAGCCCCATTTTAAATGCAGGATTTTAGGCTGGTGTAGAGATGCCCATAGTCTTGTGGGGCTGCATGGTCTTGAATGGGCAATGAAGACCCATTAGCTCTACCAAAGTCCTGTTCCAGAGGGAGATGCAAAGGGCTAGAACCGGTTTGTTGATGTGGATCAACAGAGCTGACTGCATTTTTGGAATCTCCTTGGGGGCGTGGCTGTGGGGGCTCTCATCATGAGCACCTGGACTTCAGAATGTACCACTGCACCACTGCAAATATGTCAGTTTGGTTGTTACCAGAGGCTAAGCTTCAGGTTCGCCCATGTGGACCAATGCCTACTCCTCCATTCCTGGGAGACCATGAGAGAGGGTGCAGTTTTTGTACCATTTTATCTGGCCCATCTCACCCCCATCTCAGAAAGGATTTAGTAGAGCTATAAAAGGTGCAGAAAAGGGCAGCCTAAATAATCAAGGGGCTGGACCGCGTTCCTTAGCAGGAAAGGGTAAAGTCAGGGACAGCGTCAAGGGTCGGCATGGCCGGGCACTTGCCAAGGGCCCACGCCCCAGCAGGGGCTCTCTGACCACCCTGGACGTGCTCCTGTTCTTCACCGCTGCAACCTGCTTGTTCAGCCGCCTCTCCCTTTGGCCCAGACGACGGAGGTGGTGAGGAGGAAGAGCAGCAGGTGCCGCGGCCTCCTCGCGCCCTGGCCCTCTGCCTGCCGATCAAGCCAGTGGGAGCCAGGACGGGAAAGCGGCGGAGGAGCAAGAGCAGCTGGCGACCCTGGCGGCGAGGAGGGCGACGGATGGGAGGAGGAGGCCCGTTTAGGGCACTTGCCCACAGGCCCCCGAAACCTGGAGCCGGCCCTCGTGCTGAGTTTAAATCTTGCTTCAGGCCAGGTTCAGGGCTGGCCATGTTTTCTCAGCCTGAGGTCCCCCATCTGCAACATGTCATCCCCATCCTCATCATCAAGATGTCCATGTTGCTTTACTGGCTCTCTGCCTGTAAATGATGAGAAACAGGGGAAGGAGCAAGAGCAGCTGGCGACCCTGGCGGCGAGAAGGCCGACGCTCTGAGGGAGTGGGGGCAACTCAGGGTCTCTTGCCCAAGGGCCTCTGAAACCTGGAGCTGGCATGGGGTAAAGCACTGGGGGTTTAGATTGAGGGAGGGGAGCTGCAAAAGGTGTTCATAAAATGATGGATGGGGTGGAGAAAGTGATATGAGGGAAGTTTGTCCTCCCTCATAATACTAGAACTTGGTGTCACCCAAGGAGGTAGATTCGGAGCAGACTCAGGACAAATAAAAAGGCCTTTATGTAACCCACAATTGGCTGATGGAACTCCCTGCCACAAGATGTGACAATGCGCACTAGCATAGAATCATCATCATAGGGTTGGAAGGGGCCTACAAGACCATCCAGTCCAACCCTGCTCGATGCAGGAACCTTATTCCAGGTGGTCTCCCATCCAAGTACTAGCCAGGGCTGACCCTGCTTAGCTTCTGAGATCAGATGAGATCGGGCGCATCCAGCCTTGCATAGATGGCTTTAAAAAAAAAGGATGGGGGCATCAATGGAGGATGAATCTATCAATGGCCATTTTTCTTGTGGGGACTGCATGGAACCCCCATATGCAAGAGGCAGGATGCCGCCGGATAGCAGTCACTGGGGAGCAGAAGAGGGCCATCGCCTTCACATCCTCCTGGTGCGCTTCCAGGAAGTGTCTGGTTGACCACTGTGGGAAACAGGATACTGGGCTAAGGACCCGACTTGAGATTGACCTAGCAGGGCTCTTTTTATGATTCCAACCCCCTCTGAATCATGCAGCTGAATTCTTAATGTATGTAATCTGTTCCTGGTTACTCATCAATGAGGGAATTACACTCTGTTCGTGCTCAGGGACCTCCTCTTTATTAATCATCATCGTTGAACTCATTGACTCATGAATCTAAGGGCTTAGCCCTGGCACTGGAATCAGGCCTTATAGCTGAGCTAGGGTAAGGGTTGCCTCAAGATTTAACCCCCAGAAAGACCTCTGCCTCAGAGCCTGAAGAATGGCAGCCAGTCAGAATCGTGGAGGCCTTCGCGATATATATTTGTTTCCAGAGCTGACATCCCCCACTAGAAAAGGAGCCACTCAAAGCGGCTTAAAAACACAAAAACAACAGTAATCAATTCTTTAAACACATTTACAGTGATCTAAAAGGAGCAGCCCACAAGACAAATACACAGAGTCAAGACTGACAATCTATCAATGAAAATAAGCAAGCACTTGAGTCAAACGTTTGTATTCAGTTGCCGTGGGTACACAGATAATGAGGAAGATTACCTGTTTATTTATTTATTTATTTATTTACAACATTTGTGTACTGCTCCATATCCAAAGCAGATTCCAGAGCAGTGAACATAAGAGGAAACTAGTATAAAGATAAAATGGTTAAAACATCATGTTAAAATTATTCTGTTAAAAAATAGAATGCTAATAAAAACCGTGGCTGGTCAGTTAAGGAATTCTTCCTGGAATAGAGCTGTTTTCAGGAAGTGCCAGAAGCAGCACAATGTTGGTGCCTGCCTGACCTCCAGGGGCAGGGAGTTCCAAAGAAAGGGGGCCAGCACACTGAAGGCTCTTCTCCAGGTGAACTCCAGTTAGGCCAGAGGTCCATGTGGAACCACCGGGAGTGAGCCCTCTGATGACCTCAGTGACCAGGCAGGTTGGTAAGGAAGGAGGCGCTCTCTCAAGTATCCTGGTCCTGAGTTGTTTAGGGCTTTTTACTCTAGTACTAGAATATTAAACCTGGCCCAGTAGCAAATAGGCAGCCAGTGCAGTTCCCTCAGCAAAGGAGTTCCATGCTGAAAAGGGGCAGCTCCCGACAACAGCCGAGCTGCCACGTTCTGCACTAGCTCCAGCTTCCAGAGCAGCCTCAAGGGCAGCCCCACATAGAGCGCATTGCAGTAATCTAGTCTTGAGATTACTAATGCCTGGACCACTGTGGCCAAGTTTTCCCTATCCAGGGGAGGCTGAATTTGGCGAACCAGCCGAAGCTGGTAAAAGGCACTCTGAGCTGTCATGGCCACTTGGGCTTCCAGCGACAGTGATTGATCTAGGAGTACCCCCAAGCTATGTACCTGATCTTTCAGAGGGAGCACAACCCCATCTGGGAAAGGCAATGAGCCTCTCTCCCGGACCCAGGAACCACTCGCCCACAGGGCTTCCTTCTCGCCAGGATTCCGCTTCAGTTTATTGGCCCCCATCCAGCCCATCACTGAGTCTAGGCACTGACCCAGGACTTGCACAGATGTCATAGGGAGACAGAGCTGCGTGTCATCAGCATACTGACGGCACTTGGCTCCAAATCCCCTAAGGACTGCCCCAACGGCTTCATGCAGATGTTAAACAACATCGGGGACAAGATGGTCCCCTGCAGCACCCCATAGCTCAATTGCAAGGGGCCAAGAATTGGTCACCCAATGTTACTCTCTGAAATTGACCCCACAGGTAAGACCAGAACCACCATAACAGAGTGCCTCCGATGCCCATCCCACGGAGTCGATCCAGGGTCGATGGTATCAAAAGCCGATGAGAGATCTAACAGAATTAGCAGGGTTGCACTCCCCTGTCCCTCTCTCGATAAAGGTCATCCATCAGGGCAACCAAGGCTGATTCAGTCCCGTAACCAGGATGAAACTCAGATCGGAATGGGTCTAGATAATCAGTATCTTCCAAGAGTCCCTGCACGTGTTCCGCCATGACCCTCTCCAGCACTTTCCCTAGGAAAGGGGTATTTGCAACTGGGTGGTAGTTGTCTAATACCGTTGGGTCCAGCATGGGTTTCTTCAGGAGTGGTCACGCTACAGCCTGCTTAAGGACCGCAGGGACTTAACCACTTGGGGCAGGGACTTCTGCATGCAGGATGCCACCACCAAGGAAGCCCTCACACATTGCCAGCTTGCCACCAACCGTGCCTTTGAAAGCAGTGATGAGCTGACAACGCAAAGGCCATCTACCAACCATGTATTATGACTTTCCTATTCCGAGGACAGAACCCAGGCCTCGTGCTTCCTCCCACCCCCACAATGGCCACCCCCCTTCCATGGTGGGGAAGAGAACTCCATGATGGCCCTCCCATGCTGTTCTATCCACTTCACGTCAACCCCTCCCTCCCCCCAACAAGCATAATTTCTTGGCAAAGATGAGCCCAGAAAATAGCTAAAAATCCCATGTGGTAAAAATTCTGGGGAAAGTGGCTTTCTTTCTTCTTCTTTTTTTGGCTTTTTCCAGAATTAAGCAGCATAGAGTTCTCAAATGGAATATGAGCAGTCCCAGGATGAGCTAGAAGATATCTTGGGAATTGATTTCTTTTTTTTTTAAAGTAGTAAGTATTTCATATCCCAGTGAGCTCCTGGCCTTTTGAACTTCAGACTATGCTTGAAGAAAATGCATTGCGGCCCTGTCAGCACATCAAGAGGACCAGTCAGTAGCACAGGGCAAGAAGAAAGCATTTGCCAAAAACATGTGACAAAGCTTGGAAAGAATTTGCCTGAATCATAATGACAGTTGAAAGCAACAGGGGGAAAAGTGTGCTTTTGTATCACATGGACTCACAAAGCAGAGAATCAGACTAACATCCCCCTAGGGGCAGTGTGCAGTTTCTCAGTAGATGGGGAAATGCACTCTGCAGATGCTCAAACTCATCCTTGACTGAAATGAGACATATGTGTAACTGGAATTCTCTTCCACCTGACAATGACCTCTCTTCTTCCATTTTTACATTTAAGCACCTCAATAAAACACATCTTTTATCCTGGCTTATCCCTATTGACTTCCCTTCCCTTCCCTTTTGCTCCTTAATAGGTCTCTCTCTTTTTGTTTCTCTTCCTCCTCCTTAGCTTTTAGATTGGAAGCCTGCAACAGGACCTGCGTGTATATTTTTGTGGTGCTCCTAGCAATTTTAGGCACGTTTTTTAAAATCTTTATTGATATTTGCATTTGCGCTGTGATAGCACAGGCTGTATCCTGCAACTTGAGAGGGAGGAGACAGGAGCAAGGCAGTTGACACAGCTTCTCCTCTGGTCCTCACCTCTGCTGCCAGTTGAAAATCTTTATTTTGCCTGGCTGCCTCCACTAAAGCAGTCTATTATCCTCTGTGACTTTGTTACTACTAGTACAGCAGAGGCTGATGGCTCTGATGTCGGTGGGGTGGTGAATCCACTCCGGGTTTCAGTCAGAACCTGTCAGAACTCTAAAGGAGCTATCCTGGCTAGCTCCTTTGGAGTTCTGACTGGTTCTGACCGAAACCCGGAGAGGCTTCACCGCCCCACTGACATCAGAGCCACCAGCATCCACTGGCCTAGTAACAACACTGTACAGTGTAGAGAGGGAAGGCAATTAGGCGTGGTGTGAAAATCAAAGCATTAGTCCAAGGTTAAGCCAAATAGGAACTTAGTTTTTATGAAAGTTTTTGGAGAGCAGCGATCAGTGATGCAGCTACATCATTTCAGACCCTAGACTTAATGATCTTATGGGGCTCTTTCTTTCTTTCTTTCTTTCTTTCTTTCTTTCTTAGTTACAGTTATATCCCACCATTTTCCCTCTTACAAGGAACCCCAGGCAGCTTACTTGGCCCTCCTCCTCTCCATTTTATCCTCACAACAGCCCTGTGAAGTAGGTTAGGCTGAGAGTCAGTGACTGGCCCAAAGTCACCCAGTGAGCTTCATGGCCAAGTGGGAACTAGAATATGGATCTCCTGAGTCCCAGTCCAACGCTCTAACCACTATGCTACACTGGCTTCAGTCAGCCATGTGTGTTACTCCGGTTGTGAAGCATGCAACTAACCTTTACCTGCCATTCCATTCTTTGCAACTGCTTCTATATTCCTGGCATGTTAAAGCAAAACAGAAAAAAAATGTGTGCCAACCTTGGTAAAAAAGAAGTACTCTGAGCATGTGCAGTTTCATATTTTAAACTCATTTAAATCATGGCACCACCATGACTACAGCAATCAAATGGAGTTTGCTTCTACCTTCGCTGATGCACCGGGCTCACTGTGGGTTGTTTAACTCCCAATGAGCTGTGCACGTGCCAGACACCATTTTGAATATGCAACCCCCCTGATCTGCAGCAAGCACTGCCCTTCCTGGTGGGCTCCAGCATGTCTGTGCAATCCCAGGTGCTAAAGCCAGGCCTCTTTGCCTCTTCCCCATCACCTGCTGCTCTCTGGGTGGTCATTTGGGGCCTTGACTTGAGCCCTGCGGTTCAGCCCTAACAGCACCGTTGGCAGCAATGAAGCAGTTATTCCCTGCCCAGTCTGCTCCTGTCCAGGTACTAACCGTTGATGCACAATTTCAAGGCCCCTGGGCTCTTCCTTTTGGGGGCTTTTCTACACGAGGCATTTAGTGCGCGCTCGTCATTCCCTGCTCACAGTTGTTTATGGGTCCTTTAGACAACATCATGACCCGCCAGTTTCGTCTCTGTTTGTCAACAGCGGTGAGTTTATTTAGAGCAAGGACAATGCAGCATTGAATTGTGAAAGTGAAAGAAAACCTTTAACTTGTGTAGTTGCACTATTCCATTATACCACAGTGCCACCTAGAGGTTATGTAGAAGAAAAGCAAGAAAGGAAATGCTCCTTGTGCGGGGATCAGATGTCAATTCTGCCACTAAACCGAAAGTGGATACAGCTGATAAACAGCCGATTAACAGCTTCTGTAGAAAACCTCTTATGGGGTGTTTTGTTGTTGTTAAAACTGCCCTTGAACTGGCCAGTCATTCAAACAGAGGCAACTTTTAAATGGAGGACTGTCCTCTGGAAAGCAGGACACATGGCCACCCTAAGCAAGCAAGAGACCATTATACCTTCCTGTCTTTCAGGCTGTTTTTTGGCATAGCTGTGAGCTGGTCCAGTTCAGCTTAATTTGGCACTTGGGGTGGGGTCACCTCTAAAATTCTAATGTCCTTATTCTGATGGCCCAAAGGGTGGTTAAAGTAACAGCCACGTCATCACATTTAGGAACAGATTCCCCATGTTAAACAGCTCCTTCAGAGTTCTGACTGGTTCTGATGGAAACCTGGAGCGGATTCACCTCCCCACTGACATTGGAGCCACCACCCTCCACTGACTGTCCCTCAGAACCGGTAATTATGGGCTGTTTCACTCTGGCCAACTGAGAGACGGGATTTAAATTAATCATTGAAATTGAAATTGAAAACTTCTTCGTGTTAATTAAGTTTAGGTTGTACACTCTGACTTACTGACTGCTATTCTAGTCTTTGTAATCTTTGACCTTTACCTTATCTTGGTTATTAAACTTATTATTTTGAATTATCATAATCAGCCCCTTTATTTGTTTAAGATTAATTAAAGTGGCAACATTTGCTACACTGCTGCAAAGTATCTTAAATTAACATTTACTTATTTTTAACTGAGTACTCTTCATCTGCAGCTGTTGTTACAACCCTTGTTTCAGAGAAACCCACTTTGGAATTAAAATAGAGAGGTAGTTCGCCTCGAACAAAGCAGAGAGTACCCGATCAAACTGAGGAAAAATCACTCCCCTTCCCCAGCAAGAATTAGGGCCCTTTTGCATGTAATGGTGGCAAATCGTGGGATAATTAATCGACAATTTGCCAGGTCATGTGCTTGGGTTGATTAGCATAATCAACCTCTGAACAGCCTGATCGGATATTGTTTTGTGATGTGTAAACCCAGATACAATGGGTTTTATTCGTGGGCAAAACCATTCTGATCTAGCTGTATAGACCCCCTAAAGAGATGGCTTATTGACCACCCTCCACTTGCTGAACTGTCCCACAGTTCTCCTGACCTTTGAGGAAGTACTTTTCCATTTGGAGCCAGGAGGGAAACCCATTTAATTCATTCCACCAACTCTGTGCAGATAACTGATCTCCCTTGAGTCATGATTTACCAGCAAGGTGCTACTGGGGTCCAAAAGAAACATGATGACATCTTCCTCTGGGCTTTGGGCCAACCATGATAGCAGATGTGAAATTGTACTCCCAGTGGTATATAGGAATGTGTGTTCAAAATAGCCCACTGACTGCCAAATGGAACACTGTTGTGCCCAATCAACTGGGCAAGTAGTCCATAAAATATCTTCCAGTTAAATTATGTGGAGCCTCCTGCCAAATGCCTATAAGTAGGAACAAATAGCCCTTCTTGCTCATCAATACTTCACTGGGCAGTTTGCACAATTCAACATCTCATCATGGCTTATTTAAGCCACGGTAGGCTGTGGTGCATGCAGATGGCCATTTTGAATGTTCAAGCCCCAGCTGCAGTTTGCCATGTTGTGCAAACGCTGCAAGGGTGGGTTATGCAAGAGTTAAACAGCCCTTGTATAACCCATGGTCTGTTGTTGGCTTATGCAAGTGTTGTTTAACCTCGTGTAAACCAGGTTAATGTGAGTACCTACTCCAAAATGCATTGCCCTGACCACAGTGAAGGTGCAAGCAGAACTTTTTCTTCTTCTTCTTCTTCTTCTTCTTCTTCTTCTTCTTCTTCTTCTTCTTCTTCTTCTTCTTCTTCTTCTTCTTCTTCTTCTTCTTCTTATGGTCTCCCATTCTGAATTGAATTGGGTCAGAAATCTCCTGCTTGATCAAGGAAATGACTGAGTGCCTCAATCAGCTTGCTGTGTCCCAGAACATCCATGTTCCCTTTTGTCCACTCTTGCATGGAGAAGATGAAGAAATGCACAAGGATCCGGGTTCTTGTTTTGTTTTGTTAAACCCATTGATAGATGTTACCAAGAGAAACGGAGACAATCTGCTCCTAGGGTTCTCAGTGGGGGCTTTTAGGGTTGCCTACAGGATACTACTCTTTGAAATTCTTACAGGCCACGTATGGAACATGGTCACTTATTGGTGGCTCCCAGAGTGGGGAAAACTCAGTCTAGGTGAAAAGCTCACAGGAGACAGCAGCTGAGCAGCTGACAAGTGGGCAATTGCATGAAAATGGTATACTACATCCCCAGAAAACATCTGAGCAAACCATGTCTGGGTCCGTACTGCATAATGAACAAACCAAGTCCTACTGCGTACAACAGCGAGCCTGAACCTCAAACAGGCAGGCCAAATCATTTTTGGGGGTGCTTGGGCAAGACACCCTCAGTGGCCCCTTCCTCCCTCAGTGAGTCCATAATGCATGGTTTGGAGAATGTGGACAGGGAGGCATTTTTCTCCCTCTCTCCTAATACTAGAAACCAGTGGGGTCATCCTATGAAGCTGACTGGGGGGAGATTCAGGACAGATAAACGGAAGCACTTCTTCACACAGCGCATGGTTGAACTATGGCATTTGCTACCACAAGACATAGTGATGACCACCAAGGTGGATGGCTTCAAAAGGGGGTTAGACAATTCCTGGAGGAGACGGCTATCGATGGCTATTAGCCTCGATGGCTACGTGCTACTTCCAGTGCCAGAGGCACTGAGCCTATGTACAGCAGTGGCTGGGGAACATGGGCAGGAGGGTGCTGTTGCACTCATCCTGCTTGTGGGTTCCTGGTAGACAGCTGGTTGGCCACGGTGTGAACAGAATGCTGGACTAGTGTTGTCTTTCTCCCCTCTTACCACACTAGGTGGACCTTGGTCTGATCCAGCAGGGCTCTTCTGATGTTCTTATGTCCTTATGAGTCTGCCTTCTCATCACCATTTCACCAGCTGCTCTTGCTCCTTGACCTCTGTCTCATCATTGCTACCTCTCGCTTGCTTGCCAGGCAGAGAGCCGGGGAGCAGGTAGGTCGTAGCATCTCCTGCTGCTCCCTCTCACCACCACCGTTGACTGGGCCAGAGCAAGAGGCGGGTGAGCAAGCTGCTTGCAATGGGGAAGAGGAGGAGCAGCTCCAGGGGTCTTTTGTCAGTGGGCCCCTGCCGGGGTGTGGGCTCTTGGCAGATGCCTGACCACACCGACCCATGACGCTGGCCCTGCCACCTGGGACTCCAACCTGGCCCTCAGGGTTCCTCATATGGCTTTGCCCCCTTCCCTGGGCCCCGCCCCTTTCCCTCCGCTGCTGATAGTTTACTGTTTTCCCGGCTTTTGTGCAGATTTCCCCCAACCCCCATTCTGAAAGGTGGGAATGCCTCTCCTAAGGCTTTATTACTGGCGGGAAGAGCTTTCAGCTGAAATAGGCTGGCGTTTTTGGCCCTGCCCCTTTTACCTTTGGCCACACCCCCTTTTCCTATCAGTCCCGCCTACCACTGGAATGTGGCTGCTGAAAGTTTCTCCGCTATTCAGTTAGGCCCTCAGGATGAAGGAGGTTTGATGCCCCTGGTATACAAGACATTGTTTGTTTGACTGATTGATTTATGACTTGAGTTTAAAATGCAAAACTGGACATGCTCAGGGTATTTTTATTTTTTTTTTAATCAAAGTTGGTAAACAGATTTGTTGTTGTTGTTCTAACGTATCGGGAATGTAGACGCAGTTATAAAGCAGGGAATGGCAGCTGTGAGAGTGAAGAGAAGTATTAGCTGTGCGCTTCACAAATGAAGTAATGCATGTAGCCATTTAAAGGGGGGTGCGAGGGCATATATTACCGTTACATCCATGGTCTAAAATTATCTGGCGGCACCACTGAGCTGTGGCACCGCCATCAACAATAGCAATCATGTTGGTCGCTTGGGCCAAGTTGGCTCCAGCCCACAAACTTCTAAAGCTGTTCTGTGCCTGTGCACTTTTCATCCTTGCTTGGCTTGATTTCCACACTGTTTTTTAAAGTGCCTTGTAAATGGTGTTTTTTAACTCTTCCTCTGAACAGCAGCCTTGCTTGCTTGCTTCTTGCTCTCTGCTCCGACCAGGTCCCATGACTAGGATTTTTTGGAGGCGTGGGCTCCTTCTTCCAGCTTCCAGTGACCCTTGGGTGCTTCCAGGTGGAGGGCTCCTAACACTATCAATCAAAAGGAATTGTTCTGTTTGTTTGTTTGTTTGTTTATTTAAAACATTTATATCCTGCCCTATGTCATTAGGATCCCAGGGCGGTGTACAAATAAAATCAATTTAGACAGTATAAAACAATAAATAATTTAAACAGCTACTAACATATTAAACCATTAAGCAAGCTAATACCAATTTAAAATCTAAAACAATAAAACAGTTAAAACAGTGTGCTACTTTAGGGAATGCTTTTAGCCCTCAACAGCTTTGATAAAACACCGTGTTTTAACTTGGCACCAAAATTTCCTGCATTGAGCAGGGGGTTGGACTCGATGACCTTGTAGGCCCCTTCCAACCCTACTATTCTGTGATTCTATGAAACCAATGTCAGCACCAATCGGGCCTCCAAGGGGAGGGCATTCCACAACCGGGGTGCCACAGCAGACAAGGCCCTCTCCCATGTCCCACCATAGTGTCTCATACTGGTGGGACGCAGAGGAGGGCTCCTCCAACAGATCTCAGTCCTCGGGCAGGCATATATAGGGGAGGCGCTCCCTCAAATATCAAGGTCCCAAGCCGCTTAGGGCTTTAAATGTCATCACCAGAGCCTTGAATTCTGACGAGAGGCATATCGGCAGCCAGTTCAATTCCTTTAAGACTGGTGTTATGTGATCTTTGCGAGATGTTCCAGTCAACAGTCTAGCTGCTGCATTTTGCACTACCTGCAACTTTTGACTCGTCTTCAAGGGCAGCCCCACATAAAGTACATTTCAGTAGTCTAATTGGGAAGTTACCAGCATGTGCACTACTGTGGCTAGGTTATCCCTGTCCAGGAAAGGCCATAGCTGGTGGTTCAGCCAAAGCTGGCCCCAAGTACTCCAGACCATGGAGTCCACCTGGGGCTCCACTGACAGAAATGGATCTAGGAGTGCTCCCAAGCTACACACCTGCTCCTTCAGGGGCAGTGCAACCCCATCCAGGACAGGTCGCTTACCCAGTTCCCAGACTCGGGAGCCACCAATCCACAGAGCTTGCGTCTTGTCAGGATTCCGCTTCAGTTTATTGGCCTTCATCCAGCCCATTACAGCCTCCAGGCACTGGTCCAGCACCTTCACCACCCCAGATGTCCCCGACGACAAGGAGAAATAGAGCTGAGCATCATCAGTGTACTGGTGACACCCCACCCCAAAACTCCTAACGACCTCACCCAACGGCTTCATAAAGATGTTGAAGAGCATGGGGGAGAGAATAGAACCCTGTGGCATCCCACAGCTTAATAGCCATGGGGCAGAAGAGGAATCCCCCAATACCACTCTCTGGAATCAGCCCTGCAGGTAGGAGCAGGGAATCCCCATCCCGCAGAGCCAATCCAGTAAGACACCATGATCAATGGTGTCAAAAGCTGCTGAGAGATCCAGGAAGATCAACAGGGTAGCACTCCTCTGTCTTTCACCCGGAGTAGATCGACAGTGAGAGCAACCAAGGCCGTTTCAGTGCCGCATCCTGGCCTGAAACCAGACTGGGTTGGGACAATCAGTTTCCTCCAAGAACACCTGAAGCTGCCCAGCCACCACACGCTCAAGCACCTTGCCCAAAAAGGGGATATTAGCAATGGGGCGATAGTTCTCACACACCTCTAGGTCCAGGGAGGTCTTCTTCAGGAGGGGGCATACTACAGCCTCTTTCAAGGTGGCAGGAACCACCCCCTGACAGAACGAGGCATTTACCACCCCCTGGACCCACCCAATCAATCCACCCCTGCTAGATCATATTAGCCAAGATTTTTTATTTATTATTGCATTTATATCCCGCCTTTTTTCCTCTTGCAAGGAACCCAAGGTGGCTTACATTATCCTTCTCCTCTCCATTTTATCCTCACAACAACAACCCTGTGAGGTAGGTTGGGCTGAGAGTGTGTGACTGGCCCAAAGTCACCCAGTGAGCTTCCATGGCCGAGTGGGGACTAGAACCCAGATCTCCCAGCTCCCAATCCAACACTCTTGCCACTACACCACACTGGCTCCTCACCACATGGGCAAGGGTCAGGCTTACGTGCAGTGGGATGGACTGATTCAAGTGTCTTGTCCACATCATCAGACTGCAACAACTGAAACTGATCCCAGAAAACAAACCAGACGGAGCACAGGACACCTCCCCAGACTCTGCGATAACTGTGGCATCAAATTCTGAGCGAATACGAGTCACTTTCTCCTCCAAGTGCCTAGCAAATTTAGTACAGCAAATGACCAAGGGTTCCAGTCCCAATTTCTCTGAGCCTGAGCCAGATCCCAATAAGCTCTTCACAACTTGGAACAATTCTGCTGGGCAATTATGCAGCTATTCCATCTTTCCCCCCTTAACAGAGTTTTTTTCTGCTAAGAAAAACAGTGGAAGCGGTGGGAAAACACAGGAGGGTTATACATTGAAGAGGATGTCATCTAGAACTCCCTCCGACCTAAAATTCTGTGAATGAGGCAGGACAGTTGCACAATACAAGCCTCATCTGGAAGTCCCTGTGATCCTTACTGTGAGATGAATCATCAGCTTCTCCACTGGCCATTTTATCCAGTATTTCCATTCTTTGCTCATTCAGTTTTTACCGAGCATCCACCTGACATTGTGGGCAGGCTGCTGCATTCAAGTATTATTTGAGCAATCATCCTCTTTTTCCCCAGAACTAATTTGTGGCAGAGTGTGTGTGTGAGAGAAAACACAATTGCAGCAACAGCCTGTCCAATGTGGACAGGAAAAGCACTTCTACAGCCTTCCAATGCTCCCATGTCTCTAAACGTAGCACTTTCCTTTTGCAAGTTTAGCATGTTTCCTGTTGATCAGGACTGGCGGGATTCGTGATGAAAGAGGCTCTCTTTCCCCTTGAACATTTACCCCTTGAACAGCATCTCTGAACTGACCGAATGTCAGTTTCTCTTCCCGCAGAGGTAGCTGGGGCGGGGGGAGGAATTGTAATCCAACTAGGGATGTCAGAGAAATCCATTTGGGGGGTGGAGTCTAACAAGTTTTCCTAGGCTTGGCCCCCCAGCCCAGTTCAAGGGTCAGCCCTGTGTACCAGCTCATAATAGTAACCCACCCTGTGGGAATTTTGTAAGGGCAAAGAAATTAAGTACCAGGGCAACCAATATACAGGAGAAATCATAGTTGCGGTGTTTGGCATTCAAGCCTGCTTAGAATTCAGGAAGATTTTCTCCATAGTTAACAAAGATGTGTAGCAGTTGCTTGTGGTTACTTGGTAGTGTGGAGAAAGCATTCTGTGCGTGCTCAGTTTTTCTCTGTTTGTTGCTTTATGTTTCACAGAGCTGGGCGGTGACTTTAGAGTGCAGTCTTAGAGAGGCATGCCCCGACTGAAATATCTGTACCTATGGAAAAAAAAACCCTGAAAATCTCACTGGACAGAAAATGAAGTATTAAGTCCCAGTTTTCTTCTGTTGCAATGTTTCAGATGAGGATGAGAATCAAACGGGGACGTGACCTAGAGAAAAATGTATGCATTTTCTCTGAAGCAGGAATAAATTTGGCAACATTTTCTTCTTTTTTTACTGACTCTACCCTGTGTTTTTAGCGGCAGCCTGGCCCAGGGAAATTCAGCAGCAGAAACTTTCCCATCGTTTGGTTCTCTCCATGCCAGGAAAAAAAAAGACCCATCTACTAAATTTCACAGTGTCTGGCAGCCTTCCACAACCTGGTGCCCTCAAATGTGTTGGAATCTCATCATCCGCAGCCAGCATCTGGGCTGCACCAAGTTGACAAAGGCTGATATATGTCTGGTTGCACTTAAATCACAGGAGGGAAACATGACTGGCTTAACAAAAAAATGGCAACCCCATCAATTCGTTTCTTTAATGCCCTGCCCTTTCTCTAAGGGGCTCAGCAGACATACATGGTCTCCACCCCCCTGCCGCCTCATTTTTACGCCCACAACAACCCTGTGAGGTAGGTTAGGTTGAAAGACAGAGAATAATCCAAGGTCACCCAGTGAGCTTCATAGGGATTTGAACTCAGGTCTTTCTGATCAGAGTCCAACATCAACCCACTATTACATTGCTCTGGTTTATCTAGGTCAGCGGTCCCCAACCTTTTTGGACCCTTGGGTACATTTGGGAATTTGAGAAACTGCTGTGGGCACCACCACATGGCTCCCATGGAGGATGTGGCTAGTCATGCAATGGCTGCCATAGGGGCCTGTCTAGTAAAAAAATGAGCTGAAGAGGGGTGGGGGAGAAAAAGAGCAAGGCTAGAGGCTGAAAGGGAGGGAGGGAGGGAGGGACGGAGGAGGAAAAACAACAAGATAAAGAGGAGGGGAGAGAAATAGCAAAGCTAGAGGCTGGGAGAGAGGGGAAAACAGCAAGGCAAAGGGGTAGAGAAAGAGCAAGGCTAGAGGCTAGAAAGGGAGAAACAGTGAGCTAAAATGGTGGGAGGAGAGAAATAGCCAAGCTAAGGCTTGGGGGGAAGTGGAAATAGCAAGGGAAAGGAATTGAGGGGAGAGAAAGAGCAAGGCTGGAGGCTAGAAAGGGAGAGAAAGAGGCTTGCCCTTACATTTTCTAAGTTTTTTCTTTAAACAATTTGTTTGAAGGGGGCAGGGAGGGGAGAGCTTAGTGGGTGCCATTGGAGGCCCCCGTGGGTGCCGTGTTGGGGGGCCCTGCTCTAGGTAGTACATACTCAATGCTTGGAGTGGGGTGCCTCAGAGAGGAGCTCACACCTCCTCTAACAAATGACACCCACACACTCCCTCAGATAATTTCCTTTCATATTTTTTTTAGAACTGTCAATTTTGGGCTAGTGCAATTTAAAGGAATCACCAGCAAGGGGTAAATTGAACCCCCAAGGATTCCCCAAGAAAAAGGTGGTACAGTTGTGTAATCCTTAATTCAGCCAGAAGAGGACACCGGAGGGTGGGCAGGGCCCAGACTGCACTTCCAAAGAAAGGAGGGCGCAGATATAAAGAATAATCCTCAGCAGCCAGGCAAGAGGACTCACCAGAGGGTGTCGGAGCTCCAGAGTTCTGGGAAGCAAAACAGGTTGCTGGGCTGTAATTCACCAAGGTGCTTGAGAACGAGGAGAGATGCTGCAGAGCCATGAAGGGAGATCATGATGTGTGTTTGGATCAGGAGCCATGGAGAACTGTCTAAGCATTGTCCCGGAGAAGGACTGCAGGCCCCTCCACCATTCCTCCAGCGACAGCTGGCCTTCCCATAAACCTACCCACAGGTTTCCTAATATGTTAAGGGAGAGCGCCGTGCCAGTTCCGATCAAAATGCAGATTAGACAAACTTCGCCACTTAGGTACCCAGTGGGCTTTGCCAAGCTTCCTTTTGGCAAGACGCGGGCAATCCGTCATGAAACAGCTGTGGCCAGTCACTCACTGTTGTCCTCCACGAGGAGGAGGTGGAGAAGATGGGTTGGAGCGTGGCCCAGGAGGGCCCAGGAAGCATAGGAGACAACCTTTCTTCCACAACCAACTAGGGACATTTTTTATTCTCCTGAGCCACAAACCCCGTCATCCAGAATACGCATATATCTATCTAAAAAAGCCAAACAAAATAATAAGAATTGCGCACCAAGAGATTGAGGCCAGAATCGTATCATACAGCCTTTCCCAACCTGGCATTCTCCAGATGTGTTGAACAACTCCCATGCTGGCTGGGAGTGCTGGGAGTTGTAGTCCAGCACATCTGGAGAATGCCAAATTGGGGAAGGCAGACACAATATGCACAAGTAAATGTGCATATATTTGCTTCTTTGGGGATAAATCATTCTGCTTTCACAAGACCAAAGAAGCCCATAGAGCCACGTAGCAGCACTGAAATCCCTCCTAGGTTTACCACCTTAAAAAAAATGCTTTTAACGGCAGCCTGGCACACAGAAATGTAGTACGTGACGTTTTCTCCCTTATTTCCCTATTCAAGCTGTGTGTGGACGCTTCATGCATTAAATTCCCGCATCTCAGGCTGTCATTAAAGGCACAAGAGTAGAGGCAGTAAAAGGGGAGCAATCTTACTGTCAGATCTGCATATGCTCAGAGGCACTCTTGGTCCCCATTTACTTCTCTGCATCTTCCAGGACTGAGCCCTGGGCAGATGTCAGGAGGCTGAAGTGCAAGAGTGAACCTGGTTGAAGTTCACCCTTTTGTAAGTAACCCCCCACGCAGGATCATTGGGAGGCTGATAATAAAGTGTTGGCTCTCGAGAAAAGGCATTACAACATCCTACAGTAACAAATGGACGCTGTCTGGGAAAGACCTGGAAGAGAGACTGAGCTGCTGCTGCTGCTGAATAATGGATGTTCTCTTCCCAGCTGCGCTAAGACAAAATTATCAGCTGGAAGTTAAATGCCTTGAAAGGACAAGCCAATTAAACGCTGGTTGATCTCTGGGACAAAGAGGGTGCCAAGAAGATATACGCTTGGTGGGGAAAAGCTTGAGCAAAGGTGCAGAGTAAGAACACAGGAAGAGCCCAGCTGGACCAGACCAAAGGGGGTCCACGTCATCCCACAGTGGACAACCAGAAGCCCTCTCCTGAGAAACCAGCCCTCACCTGGTGCTTGTCTCCAGCATCTGGTAATCACAGGTACACTGCTTCTGAAGATGGAAGTTCCACAGAGGTGGCCCGGCTAATGGTTGCAGTGGTAGCCCATTAATTTGCCTTTTATATCAGTCTTTGCCTCGCATCGAAAAGATAACAACATAGGTGGTAGATGAGCTTCCTTGGGGAGGGTGTTCCATAAATGGGGTGCCACAATGGAGAAGGCCATCTCTCTCTTGCAGCCACCCACGTAACTTCCTTCAGTGGGGGCACCTGTAGGATACAGCACTAAAGAGCCTCAAAAGTTATCAATATATTTAGGTGTGCTTACTCCATTTCTTTCCACTCTGTCCCAAATTTCCAGTATCATTTTTCTAGACTCTGGGGTACAGGGGGGATAACCCCCCCAAGAAGTGTACATGTTTTCCAACACCCCCACCCCCATACAATTAGGGTCGCCACCTTTAAAACTGGGGCCGTTCCTGTGCCTTTAACAGCAGCCTGATCAGCCAAGTTTAAAGTTTAAAGTCGCTTCCCACATGTTCTCCATGCCAGGAAAAATCTGCCTACATCTCTGCGCATCCAGCTGCTGCTAAGGGCAGAGGAGCTGGGCCAGTCCGAGAAAGGTGGCAACTTCACATCACGCTGGGCTGAGTTTCCCAGTCCTGAGACGTGCCACAGGGCATCCTAATAGTTTCTTTGGCCAAGAACTTCTCCTCCCTCTAGTTCCGGATGCTCAGGGATGGGTTATGGTTAAATCAGAGCGGTGAGTTCAGCTCACATCCGGAGGAACTGTGCAGCACAGTCCTGGTGTTGGCTGCAAGTCGGGTTGCACTGGGGCAACAGGTGGAAATGGTGGGGGTGGCTCCATCTAGGCATAAGGAATGAGGCTCAGGGGCCAGGGGGGAGGTGTCTTGACTTTACCCAGCTGGCAGGCTGGCTGGCAAAGAGCTGAAAGGAGGAGGGGGGGAGGGAGAGGGAGTGTGGGTGGAAGAAAGGAAACTGTGTTGACACCCATTGGCCTGGTCCTGGGTGTGCTGGCCAAGCCCCACCCGGGGCCGCTCCAGTCCCCGCCTGCCTGCCTGCCTGCTTGCTTGCTGGAGTTGAAAGCTGTTCCCTCACAACCCATGACAGCTCAGATGCTCACCCACGCAAAGCAGGAGCTGCAGATGCTCACACGCACACTTTGTACACTGGGCGACTCACTCGAAGGCAGACAGACCTCTTGACGAGCAGCCAGATGGAGCAGGACAGGACGGGCCCCTGGCATCACTCAGCCCAGCATTGCCGCATCTAGGAAATTCCGACTGCTGGCCCGGAGAAGGAAGAGAACCCCGGATGAACGGCCGCAAGCCCACTTTGCTGCTTCCCTAGACGTGGGAAGAGAACCCAAGAGCCCAGAGAGTCTTTGCTTCCAGCCTGCCCAGCTTTAACCAGTGGGCCTGACTCCCTCCCAGCCTTAACCAGGGAACCTGACTTCCAGCACTCACACTAAGCTGCTAGACCTCAATGTTTTCTTCGGCGACCCCTGGGAACCGGACTCAGGGCTCCGGACTTGCAGCCCAGCCTCTTCTTTAGCTGTTTGAGGCCTCTCCCCAATGTCAACTGGGAACAGACAGCAGGAGAATCGGGGTCCTTCTCTTCCTTGTTAAAATCTGCAGAGCCCCTCTCCTCTGGGCTGGGAGGCCAGACTCCTGGCCCCCCGCCACGCCTGCCCTCTTGACCCTCCCCTCCCCAAGACCCCCGGGCCAATGCACCCCCCGCCAGCCACCCTGAGCCCCAGCGTGCCGCCAGCCCTCCCAGCCCCCCCGCACAGCAACTGCAGCAACATCACGCAGCTGCATCAGGACGGCCGCCCGGCGCTGAGCGCCTTCATGTTTGCCGCAGGGGTGGTGGGCAACCTGCTGGCCCTGGCCATCCTGGGCGTCCACCGCAGGGAGCTGCGCGCCAAGTCCTCGTCCTTCTGCATCCTGGTGACGGGCCTGGCCCTCACCGACCTCCTGGGCACCTGCACGGCCAGCCCCGTGGTCTTCGCGGCCTACGCGCTCGACGCCACCTTGCTGGGCATGGCGGGCGGCCGGCCCTGGCTGTGCGACCTCTTCGCCTTCGCCGTGATGTACTTCGGCCAGGCGGCCATGCTCATCCTCTGCGCCATGGCCGTGGAGCGCTGCCTGGCCATCAGCTGCCCCTACTTCTACTCCCAGCACAACGTCCGCCGCTGGGCCAAGCTGGCCCTGCCCGCCATCTTCGCCTTCAGCGCCGTCTTCTGCGCCCTGCCGCTGCTGGGCGTCGGGCGGTTCAAGCAGTACTGCCCGGGCACGTGGTGCTTCGTCCGGATGGACGTGGAGCCGGGCGACCCGCGCCACGGCGCCGCCTTCTCGCTGTCCTACGCCGCGCTCACGGCGCTGCTCATCCTGGCCGTCTTCGTCTGCAACGGGCTGGTCGTCGTCAGCTTGTGCCAGATGCGCCGGAAGCAGCGGGCCCGCGGGCGCGGCTCCCTCCGCGTGGCGCGGCGGCGGCGGCGCAGGAGCTGGCTCGGCCGCGGCGAGGAGGAGGTGGACCACCTGGTCCTGCTGGCCCTCATGACCGCCATCTTCGTCATCTGCTCGCTGCCCCTCACGGTGAGTGCCGCGCCGGGCGGGGAGGCCGCAGCTCCGCGGGAGGGGCTCGCGCCCGGGGCCCCGGGACGGCTTTGCCGCGGGCCGCCCGAGCCGCTGCTCCCGGCGCACGCGGCGGGGCGGCCGCGGCGCGAAACGGCGCCCTGGCCGGCTGCGCCCCGCCGCTGGCGCGCCGCGGGCTGAGCGCGCCCGGCTGCCGCTCCCCCCGCGCCCGCAGGCGCCCGCCGCCAGCGCAGTGCCGGCCGCGGCGCAGTCCCGCCGGCGCGGGCGGAGGCCGGGGAGGCGGGCCGACCCCAGCCCGGGGCTCTTTGCGGGCAGCGACCTCGCCGCGGCCCCGGAGTGACGTCGCGCGAAAGCCGCCCGGGGCCGCCCGGGGCAGGCGCGGCGTGGTCGTGCGGGCGCGCTCGCAGCCCCGCCGCCTCGCCCCTCTCCCACGCGGGCGCGCGGTCCTGGGACGCGCGCAGGCACACGCTCCCCTCGCGGAACGCGAACGCGCGCGCGCGCGGAGGAGCCCGCGGGTGCGCGGAGGGAGCCGGCTCTCGCGGGCCGTCTAGGCCCGGCGGCCCCCCAGCGGCGGGGCCCGAACGCCAGGGCGCGGCGACGAGCTGCGGGAGAGCCCCGTCGCACTCGCGCCCGGCGTGGCGGCGCTTCCGGGCACGTCCACCCGGCTTCTGCTGGAAAGGGGTTCCGGGCTAGTTCGTCTGGGCCCGCGAGTCCCAAGGGACGTTTCGCGCAGCAGCTCCCAGTGGAGGCCGGTGGCTCCGACGTCAGTGGGCGGTGAACCCGCCCCGGGTTTCAGGCAGGACTCTGCAGGAGCTCTCCAGGGTGCTTCGCACGTGCCGCCTCACACCGTGCAGAGCTCCTTCGGAGTCCTGGCTGGCCGTGACTGAAATCCGGAGCACATTCACCGCCCCACTGACGTCGGAGCCACCCGCCCCCACTGGCAGGTTCCTTGTTGAGTTTGGAATGTATGGTCCTTGGGGCACCACCCTGGAGGGTGCCCCGATATTCTTTAGATCCAGCCCCTACACACAGACCTTGCTGGTGGGATTGTTCTATTTATTTCATTTCATTTCTATAGTGGCCCAATAGCCAAAACTCTCTGGGCAGTTCACAACAATCACTTGTGCTTGTCTGGCTAGACCTCTGGTTCATTCAGCCAGCTGCCAGGAGAAAGTTCAACACAGCCTTCCCCAGCCTCCAGATTTGTTGAATTGCAACTCCCATCATGCCCAGCCAGCATGGCTAATGGTGCCAGGTTGGGGGAGGCTGGTTTAATAGGTGGCAGGAGGACCTGTATGGCCACCTTGGTGGAGACGTCCCTTCGGCAGTGGATAGGAGGGGGCAGGAGGCATATTTGGAGGGCTCCTGCCACCTTGGGGGTGTGGGGAAACCAGACCAATATGAGGAGAGGGGGTGATGCAAATTCCACAAGGTCAGTGTTGTATGGAAGAATTGTTTTGTGTTTTTGACCCAAGGGATAAGACTATTGTTTGAGCACCACTTTCCTCCATTACATCCTTATCTTCTTCATTTTTTCTTTGCTTCCTCTTCTTTTTCTCTCTCCATTTCCTTTTGTTTACATAATTCATAAACAAAAAATGAAGAGATTCCATTATGAAACCCGGGCAGGGTTGCCAAATTATCTGAACAAAACCTGCCTGGCCCACTCTTGTGCCATTAAGGGCAGCCTGATATTTGAAATCTGATAGTTTCCACAGCACGGAGAGGCTAGCATTTGCCAGTCAAGTTGCTGTTCAAACAGAGGAGTGGGTACCAGTAAAAATTTTGGCAACCTTATACATAGACAAGTGTTCTCACGTGTACACCTATATTAATACAGAAAACAACACCTTAAAGTACATTGTCATTTTACAGAACTGAGAACAAACCCGTTCCTATAGGAATCTGGATCCCATATCTCTTTTCTTCCCATCCCCTCTTTTTCCCCTCTCTATCCAGATCCACAGCCCTTCTCCTGGTGTCCAGAATTGCTTCACATATTCCAGCACTGGCATTGAGGGGTTTGTCCCAGTTTCCATCCGGCTGCTTCACTCTCTGTTGCACATGATGCTGGCATAGGGGAATCCAGCCTCCTCAAGACATGTGAAGCAGCTTGTGGAAGGGCCCTGCCTTTGCTCCCGAGGGAGCTGGTGCATGTGTGGGCTAGAAAAGCAAGGGGATGATGTGACTTCACATTTTCTGGCCAGGCAGACAATGATGAGGCTGGTTTCTAAGCTGACGGAAAGAGGAAGGTTTCATCATCTCCATCCTTGGCAGATTGGGCAACTGTAGGGTTGCCAGCTGAACAGAAGAAGGCCTGCTCTCGTGCCTCTTAACAGCAGCTTGTTCTTCAGAAATGTGAAAGGGAAGCTTTTCACAACACAGAGGTAATCTTTAACCACAGCAAGGCTGGTAAAACAAAACAAAAATGTTGGCAACTGAACCATAGGAAGACTTGTTTATGTATTTGTTACAGGGCTATCCCAAGTTTCTGACTTATTCCTCCCATTTATTTCCCAACCCTCCCCAAGAAGCTCAGGAAGACGTGCATGGATGGATGGGATTACCCCATTCCTGCTGTGTCTTCACAACAACTTTGTAAGGTAGGTCAGGCTGAGAGAGTGACCAGCCTACGCTCAGCCCATTAGCTTTATGGCCCAATTGGGCAGAGATTCTAACCCAGCTCTCCCTAGTCTGAGTGTCTCACCATACTGGTTCCCGTGGGACACAAGGCACCCTGAAATATCTAAGGCTGTCCCTTTTTTAACCGCCTTTCTCCCATGGTTCTAACAGCAACCTGGCCTGCAAAGATGTAGCACAGCCTTCCCTAACCTGGTGCCCTCCAGCTGTGCTGAACTACGACTCCTATCACCCCCAGCCTGCTTGACTGTTGGCCTGGCTGGCAGTAATGATGGGAGTTGTAGTTGAACACACCTGGAGGGCACCAGGTTGGGGAAGGTTGATGTTCCAGGTAAAAGGTTGTTGTTGCATGTGTTTTTCATGGCATGGAGATATTTGGTGGGGAAAAGCTACATTTCTGCATGTTGGGTTGCTGTAAAAGGCACAGGAGCTGTTTAAAAAGGGAGGAAAACAAAGAGACAGCAACCTTAAGCATACCAGCCACGTGAATTTCCCAGCAGGGCTTGAGCCAAGGTTCACAGTTCCCTACACACACACAAACCACAGGGTATAAAGGGCCTGATACACTGAGAGGCCAAATGCTGCCCAACCCCAGCAGGCAAACACCCTCCACGGAACCACCGTTTGGTACTGCGCTGCAGTCACTGGGGCCTGGGAGCAAACCGCCAACTCCCAACATACTTCTCTGTGCTATACATTTAAAGCTGTTTTCAGTGCTGAGGTTCACCATCTTCTTCATATATGTCTATATCTCTGTCTAGTCTCTGTCTGTCTGTCTGTCTGTCTGACTGACTGACTGACTGACTCTCTGTCTATGAAAGCCACCTTGAATGCCATTTTTCTTCAAAGAAAGGTGGGGTACAAATCAAACAAGCAAAGAGGGAAGGCACTGAAAACACCATGCAGACAGAAGGAGGGAACCCTCCAGGTGCCGAAACAAAAAGCACAGCAAGTTGGATGATGGTCAAGACACAGGTAGCCTGTGTGATGCACTTTGTAATTAGGTTTTTAAAATCTTATTTATTTATTATATTACATTTCTATACCACCCAATAGCCAAAGCTCTCTGGGCGGTTTACAAAGATTAAAAACATTAAAAATACAGTAAACAGATTTTAAAAGCCAATTACATAAAAGAAAAACCCCATGAACAGCCAATATACCCCAAAAAACATATATCTAAAACAACTTAAAACAAGGAGTCTCAAAGCAAAGAACCATAACCATAGTCTTGGGAAAGAGCACAATAAGTTTTTCAAGGGTGCCCTTGAAAAAGGATTTCTAAACCCGAAACACGTTGGGCTTCAATTAAACGTCTTCACCATCATGCAGCTTGCAGTGCTTGCAGAGCTATGCGGGTCAGTCCAAAGGCCCATCTAGTCCAGCATTCTCTCCCTATGGTGGCCAACCTGGTACCCAAGAGGAAGGCCACAAGTAGGACAGGAGCTCAATAGCACCTCCCGATCTTGTCCCCCAGCAGCTGGTATTCAGAGGCATATACAGCCCTCATGACAAGTCGTCATCGATAGCCTTGCCCTCCATGAATTTGTCTAAGCTCATCACCACATCCTGAGGAAGTGAAGTCCATCATTTTACCGATATGCTGTGTGAAGAAATACTTCCATTTATCTGTCCTGCATTTCCCACCATTTAGCTTCATGGGGTGATCCCTTTGGGTTCTAGTATTGTAAGAGGCATTATCCACTTTCTTCTCACCAGGCGTAATTTTATCATGTCCCCCCTTACTTACCTTTCCCCAAAACTAAATAGCCCCATATGTTGTAGCCTGCTAAATGTCTGAGTGACTGGCCATGAGGAGTTTAAGATCAATTATGCTTAAATCCCCTGTTTACCTTACCTGTTCTGGGCGGCATCCCATGGAATTCTGGGAAATGCGTTTTCTGAGGGCATCTCACAAAACTACATTTTCCAGGATTGTTGAGAGGGGTGGGGGAAGTAGGGGGCCCTCTGCTCCATTCTTGGCTTGTGTAGACCCACAATTACAATACTCTACTGCTATGCCCCCAGACTCCGATTCCCCAGGTGGTGAGATCTCTAGGGGTGTGTACTGGAGTGTTATGGAATTGTTGTGATGATGTGGCTTATTTGCACCAGCTTTCCCCCACCTGGTACACTACAGATGTTTTCTACTACAACTCCTAACATTCCTGACCATTGGCCATGCTGGCTGAGGCTGATGGGCATTGAAGTCCAAAACATCTGGAGGACACCACCAGGTTGGGGAACGTCTGATTTACACATATATTCATGTTGAGTTTAAGATGGAGGTTCACAGTTCTGACACTTCCAACAAATACTGCGCCCCCATTAGGGTCTCTAGGTCGTTTCTTGCACCACAAAGACGCCTTCAGAGCTCCAACTAACCAACCTTCCCCAACTTGGCATGCTCCAGATGTGTTGGCCTACAACTGCCATTTTCCCTCACCATTGATTATGTTGGTGAGGGCTGATAGGAGTTGTAAAACCCAAAACATCTGGAGGACCACACATTGCCCGCCTCTGCATTAAGGGATCCACGAACCAAAAATCACTTTGGAATGGCACCTGGCCAGGTTGGAAGCAATGCTCACTATCTCCATCTTGGTTGGACCACCTGCCTTGTGAAAGTTCACTCAAAACCCCCTTGAATGGGGCTCTGAGGGCTTCTCCCTGTTTGCACGTCCCTTTTCCCTCCATCCTTCACCTGCTGTGTCTCCACTTCCTCCCTGCCCAACAGCTGAAGGGGCTTCCAAGGACAAATGTTGCCTGAGGATCCCAAAACCTGGCAGGATGAGTGGGTAGGTCCCTTGGGCTTCTCTGCAACACACAGGCCCAAGCCTGCCTCTCCAGAACAGACAGCAGTGAAACTTCATGCCATGAATCCCACTCTGCAGAAGTGATGACATTTTAATTGCTGGAGCTGGCGCAGACTGTGGCGAAACTCCCAGAGGTGTTGTGGATTTCCTGAATTTTGGCAGCCTTGGTGAGAGCAGTCTATTCGTTCTACCACAACTGCCTGGTTCTGCCAAACTTTTTCTCACCCAGGAATCGGGAGACCTCACAATATGCCAGTATTGTACAATCCCATCATGTTCATTTCTCTGACTGTGTGGGAGGGGCCATAATTCAGCAGAAGATCTCTTCTGTTATATCTGAGAAACTGGAGAGTCTTGGCCAGTCGGAATAGATGGACCAAGAGACTCGACTATTGAATTTTCTGCAGCTGAATTTCCTTCACATAGTTATTAATAGCACAGGAGCCCTGTGATGGTGGTAGTGGGGGGGGGGTGTTACTGACAGGTTAAGACCACCTTCTTGCTAGGTTGGAACTTTTTTGTGGTCTGATTCTTGTACCTCAGCCTTCCACAACCTGGTGCCCTCCAGATGTATTGAACTACACCTCCCATCACCCACAGAAAGCTTCGGGTAACCTGGAGTGGATTTCTGGATGGAAGGACTGAATGCCATTTAGTTCTGGTACTCAAAGCCAATAATTCCAGGGTTCAGAATTTTTTAACGAAGTGTAGCAAAACACGAGGCAGGCCCCACAGGGCTGAGGCCTGCCCACCCCTGGCATGGGTAATTTTCTGTGGCAAGAGATGTGCAAATCTTTGAGCAAACGCTGCCAGCTTTTCCCCGGACCACGTCCTCAGCCACTGATCGGCCTCACGGCTGCTTTCCAGACGTGCCTTTTGTGTGCAACCTGCACTTTCTTGCTTGTAAGAGAGTAGACCAGGGTGAGTGAGAAGAAGGGACTCCTGGCAGATGTATTCCCTGTGGCGTCTCAGCCAATTGGCCAGGATCCATGTGCTGGCAAAAGGCAGCAGCACAAACCCCGCGCTCTTTCTGAGGCGGATCCGCTTATCTTTTCCCTCCGGGTGCGTCTGCAGGTCTCTCGGCTGGGGTTATGTAAACAAGGAAACCTATAAGCAAGTACCTTGGGCAGCTGCTCTGGAGGAGGAAATCTCTCTTTCCAGCCTTGAATGTTCACCAGGCACAACTCCTGGCTGCTGTGAAACCCCATTCCATTTTCTCTGTGCTAGGATATCAGTGGCTTCAGATGCCAATGGCAACTTTTGTTTCGTTTGAAACGGCAGGTGACTCTGGGGTCCCAATTCTGACTGGGAACGCAGCGGGGGCAAAGGGCTACAAAACAAAACCTCCCCCAGGCCGTGGCTCCCCTCTGCCCCCCCCCTTTGCTGCCTATTTGTTAACAAAACACAACCACACAAGGCCAAATAAGTGAATGATGTTAGGGTGGCCGTGTGTCCTCTTTGATAGAGGATTGAGAACAGTCCTCTATTTGAAGGGCTGTCAGAGGACTCTCACACTCCGGGAGAGAGCGGAGGACAGGAAGGCCTGGTGTGCTATGGTCCATGGGGTCACGAAGAGTCGGACACGACTGAACGACTGAACAACAGAGGACTGTCCTCCATTTGAAAGTGGCCCAGTCTGATTCCAGTTTAAAGATAACCATCAGAACTGTTGTCCATCCACAGTTAGCACCTGAACAAGCAGGTATACAGGTCACCTGGGCACAGCCTTCCACACCACGATGACATGTGCTATATTTCTGTTTCGATTCTAGTCATTATTTCTACATTTGCATCTATTGCATATAAATTAGCATATGAAAATGTCATGCAAATTACTCTCCTCTTTTGCCCTCTTTTTGAGAGATTCATAAGTGGCCAGTTTATGTTGGATCTCTTTTGGCCCTTGGGGAGACACCCAGGAAGGATCCTATTTTCAGTGTCAGTATCAGGGGGCTGGACTCAATGGCCTTATAGGCCCCTTCCAACCCCACTATTCTGTGATTCTGTGATCACCTTGTTGAATCAGAGTACTGGTCTTTCTAGTCTCCAGCTGGAACCATTCAGTGTCTCCACTGACATTGGAGCCACCAGCCTCCGCTGATAGATCGATCGATCGATCGATAGATACAGTTTTAGCTATAGATATAGATACTCATATAAAAATACATTGTGATATGGCAATCTTTATTTAATTATTTGCCAAAAGTCCTTTTATCCCACAGTTCCATTAAGCTAAACGCTGCAGCCAGCTTACAATCTAATCAGCATGTTAAGGTAACAATAAACGGCAAATACAGAAAACCCAAAAGCCAACAAAAGAGAAGGCAGTAGGAAAAAACCACTTCAACTAACCTGAAACAGGGAGATTAAGCTTAAACGACTAAGGTGCCCAGCCTGGGAAAGGCATTGGAGAAGGGGCCAGATGCACCTCCTCTGGCAAGGAATTCCAGCCTAAATGCAGCCACAGGGAAGGCCCTTTCCTGGGTCCCAACCAAACACAATACAGATGTTGGAGGATCGTGGAGGAAGACTTCACGGAAGATCTCAGTGGCTAGTCGGACTCCTTATGGGAGAAAATGGACTTTTTGGTAGGATCATTAACTTCAGTAGCATTATCTGGGAATTTTTCCTAGCTGCTGAGAAGCATGTCTCTGAGAGCGAATCGCCTTCTGAACGCATGCTGACTGACATGCAATGGAATATTGGGCATAAATATGCAAGTGTTTTTGGACACAAATTTGGGGAAGCCATAAACTGAGTTAAACCGGAGGAAGCAGAAAGTGAAGACAGCGTAGGATTGTTGATTTTTAGGAATGGTCTGTTATGAATTGGACTGAGGGTGGTTGTTACCTTTTGGTTTCTAGGGCGCCTCCATTTCACCTTTGTAAATAAGAATCTTAGAAATCAACCAGCCACACCCAGGCCTTGAGAGAGGAACAAAGTAAGGGTCGCAAAGCCATTGCCATTTGTGGCAGGGTGAGATGGGTTTACGTAAGGGCTGCGTGCTTACCAAACTTCCCCGTTTTGAGTATGAAATTGAGCACTGTGAAAATCTATGCACAGAGAGATTGCATCTCAGAAAGGATATTGTAGTCCTGGAAAAGGGAAAACCAAAATGATCAGGTGGCTGCTGGAGCAACTCCTTGCAAAGAACGGTTACATTTGGGGCATTTTAGTTTAGAAAGAAGGTGAGTAAAGGGACATGATAAAAGTGTATAAAATTATGCATGGTGTGGAGGAAGTGGATAGGGAGATGTTTTTCTCCCTCTCTTATAATACTAGAATCCAGTAGGGTCATCTTATGAAGTTGAGTAATGGGAGATTTAGGAAAGATAAAAAGAAGGACTTCTTCACATGGTGCATTGTTAAACTATGGAATTCACTTCCACAAGGTCTAGTGATGGCCACCACTTTGAATGGCTTTAAAATGGGATTGGATAAATTCATGGGGGAGAAGGCTATCAATGGCTACTAGATCTGATGGCTATGTGCTACCTCCAGCCCCAGAAGCGCTCTAACTATAACTAAGTCTGGATCCAACCCTTAGTGTTTAGTGTGGAATTGCCACTCTTGGTTCACTCGATGTTTACAGGGCATCCATACGTCCCTGTATATATAAAAACCTTCCAGGGGTTTCCTTGTGGTTCTTCTGCTTTTTCTCTGAGTGCTTCCAGGCAAGGCCTTCATCTTGCAATTGCCCTGCCTCAAACACAAAATTTTAGGGGGGTGGGAGGCCAGATGTTGTTGTCTTCCTCCACTTGTAACCCTGTTTTCTCACACTGCTTCTTCAGTCTTTTTTCCTTTCCATTAAAACCTGAGCATTTCTACATGAGCGATACTGTTCATCGCTGTACCTACTTTCACTTTTATCACAGAATTGAGATCCAAGCTCTGCACAAAGAGCTTTTCCTTTCCTGATTTCCACTACATAAATTCTAGCTGGCATGCTATAGCGGAATATTGCAATTACACAAGTAGGAAAATATCTTTTCTTTCACTTTCAGAAACTATGCCCTATTTTCCCCACTCTAAAAAAAACTGCAAAAGTGTTCTTAGGGCTTTCCTTTCTTGCTTTTCCATATAAAACCTCTAGGTAGCACTGTGGTATAGTGGAATAACACAAATACACAAGAGGAAGTCGCACTTTCTTTTGCCATCAGAAATAATACCCCATTTTCCCTGCTCTAAATTTTTTTTCCCCAAAGTGGTTTTTACAAACAGACGCAAAACTGGAAGGTCACAACATTGGCTAAAGAGCCTGCAAGCAACCATGAGTATTAGTGATAATGTAATGACGTAGTAATGTAATGACGCTTAGTGAGTATTAGTGATAATGTAATGACGCTTAGTAATGACAAGCACACAATAAACGCCTTGTGTAGAAAAGTTCAAAGGCAGAATATGGACCCAAAACACCTTTTGACTGGTAGTCCTGGGAGGCCTCCTTCTGAAGTATCCTCAGACTAGAGAAAGTATGACTTTTTAAAAAGAAGGATGTAAGAGTAGCACAGTCTCCACAGGTGTAGATGCCCTGTTAGGACTAGCCTACTAGTCCTGATGGCTCAGTGCTACCTCCACTACCAGAGGCAGTGTGTCTAGGTACACCGGTTGCTGGGGAATATGGGCGGGAGGGTGCTGTTGCACTCATGCCCTGCTTGTGGGTTCCTGATCCCTTTAAAAGGGGATTGACAAATTCCTGGAGAAGGCTCTCAATGGCTACTAGTCCTTATGGCTATATTCTGCCTTCAGTATCAGAGGCAGTATGCCTATGTGCACCAGTTGCTGGGGAACATGGACAGGAGGGTGCTGTTTCACTTGTGTCCTGCTTGTGGGTTTCCCGTGCGGAGCTGGTTGGCCACTGCATAAACAGAATGCTGAATTAGACAGACCCTTGGTCTGATCCAGCAGGGCTCTCCTTATCTTCTTATCTTCTGACCATGAGGCAGAGTGGGGCGATTGTCTCAGACAGTTGATTTCTGGGTGTCCTGAAAGGGCAGCAAATTGTCAGTGATCTAATTTATACTTGTTGTATTTTTACTGCCAGTGAGTGGGCAGTGGAGGCTGGTGGCTCTGATGTCCGTGGGGCAGTGAACCTGCTCTGCACCTTGGAGAGCTCCTTTAGAGTTCTGACTGGTTCTGGAGCAGAATCACCCTCCCACTGGCATTGGAGCCATGGCTTGTGGGTCGCTGTTTTTTAACTTCACCAGCCTGGGGCACTGTGCACTTTGTCTTGGAAAGGGAGGCGGGCATGTACTGGTCCAACTCAGGTGGCAGAACATCTTGGGCCAGCCCTGGCTCTCCACAACAGCTTCATTATTTGCTTGCTGGATGCCGGGCAACAGCCAGGAGGAACTTTATTCCTGCCTTCCGCACCCTGGAGTGCTTCCAGACGAGGCCTTTATCCCACCATCACTCCGCCATACCCACAGAACGTTACAGGGGTTCAGACATCATCGTCTTCCACTCAGGTCCATCCCTTGTTTTCCCATCACCTCTTCTCTCTTTTCTCTTACTGCTGAAAATCCATTAAAGGGGGAGAAAAAAGCTGGAATAGCTACACAGTGCCTTCTAACTGGTAGCAGCTAGGAGCCCTCCATCTGGAAGCGCCCCAACTGTGCTGGACTACAACTTCCATCATCCCCGGCTAGGATGGCCAGGGCACCAGGTTAGGGAAAGCTGTTTATTCTCTGTGTTGTGCCTCCTTTGAGCTGCTCCAAGCAGATGAGAAGAGAGCAGTGGAAAGCTGGTGGGGTGCGGACAAGATCCACTTTCTGAAAGAGTGCAGCCCCATCCCTGAGTGAGGAAACCCCCTGGCTCTTCTTGGTTCCTCCCCGCCCCCACTGTGGCTTTTTAAAAATGGCAATATTTGCACAAAAGCACCTCAGCCCATGATTCTGACCTCCTCCTCATGATCTGCACGAGCACCTCTGCTTCTAAGGAAGCGGGGAAGGGTGGTGTCCTTTTTGCATCAAAAATAGGCTTGTATTGAGCTCCTCCCCCACTTCCCCAATCTAGAGCAGGGCTGGGAGAGAGTGTCAGCCTCAGCACATGTCCTCTGCTAGTCCAAACGGGAATTAACAAAATAATCAAGTCCTTTGAGGAGCCTTTGAAAGAGCTGGGTCTGTTTAGCCTGGAGAAGAGAAGATTGAGGGGAGAGCTGAGAGTGGACTTCAGATGTCTGAATGGCTGTCATGCAGAGGATGGAGCAGATGGATTTGCAGTTGTTCTTGAGGGCAGGACTAGAACTGATAGGTGGAAATGGAAGGGAAGCAGATTTTGGCTAAACATTAGGAAAAACTTCCTAAGAGTGAGAGCTGTTCAGCAGTGGAACAGACTGTCTTGGGAGGTGCTGGGCTCTCCTTGCTGGAGGTATTTAAGCAGAGGCTGGGCAGCCATCTGTCAGGGGCGCTGTAGCTGCACCCTGCGGTGTAGAGCCTGCAGCAGGGGGCTGGACTAGATGATGTCTGAGGTCCCGTCCAACTATGATTCCATGAAATGCGTACGTGCGTGCGCACACACGGACACACGAGCCTGTGACTGTTGCAAAGTGCTTAATATCGCTTAACTCAGGGGTCAGGGGTAGGCAACTTGTGGCCCTCCGGATGTTGTTGGACTACAACTCCCATCAGCCCTAGCCTGTGTACCCCTTGAGGGATGATGGGTGTTGTATTCCAAGATTTGGAGGGTCACAAGTTGCTTACCCCTGACTTAAATAAATAAGGGCACAATCCTATGCATGTAGGACTTCTTTCTGTCTAAACATGCATAGGATTGCACCGTAAGTCATATAGTACAAGTTAAGTAATTCTTTTTTTAAAAGAAAAGGAAAAGATTGAGAAGGGAATTATTTAAAAATTGCCGCTTGGGTGAACTGGATGTTCCTCTTCCCCATCCACAGGTCAATGTCAGAGCCACTGGTGTGGATTGAACATTGCAGGATGGACACAGAGATAAAATGCCATTTCCCCAGTAGTGTGGAAAGTCAATGGTGATTCTGCCTGCAGCCCTCCCTCTGCAAGCAACCTTAGAAGCCAGAGGCGCCGTTGGGCTGGAGACACCCTCTGGCTTCTGTGACCAGGCTGAATCACTGCATATAACTCCTAGCTGGCTCCTCCCCCTTCTGCACGATTATTCCAGTTGCAAACCGAATTTATTTCGCATTGTTTTCTTTACTGTTTGGAATGCTGAATGTGGTGGCAATTCTGGCTGTTGCAATACTGTATGCTGGTGCCTGGGAATTTAAATAGAATCTCACCTCTGAATAGGGCTGTCTCTTAGGAATGGGATCTTCTTGGCTCATAGGAAATTGAACTATTTCTCTCCTGGAGGGCTCTACAGGTTACTTTGAATACAGGATAAACCCCAGAACCTTTCTGCAGTGTCAGGGCCCAGTTTTGGAATATGTGAAGCAATGAGAAAGAAGAGACCATCTTTGAACTTGTACATCTTTGAACCTGCCCACACATACATCCGCGCACAGGTACGCACACAGCTGAGCAAGCAGAGCCACTGACCACAGACTTGGAATTACAAAGAAAGGCACCCAGGACAGAAAGTATGACTGCCAGGCAGGGTGAGCCCGCCATCTCTTTAGTAATCAAGCGCAGGGGCTTTCACCCACCCGTAGGATGCCAGGCAGCTCCAAACGCCCAGTGCGATTGAGTATCCAGCCCAAAGCAGGGGTGTCGAAAGATTGTTTTGCACTGCTGTAGCAACGGGAAGGGTTCGGGAGTGATAAGTGAGCTATGGGAAGGGCGTTATTGGAACAGGTGATGCCAACAGCAGCTGGGTGTAGTGAAGGGTTGTGAAAGGGGTGGATGATAAGGAGCACAGGTTCAAAAGGCTGGAGGAGAAAGAGAAGCCACAGGGAAAGGCCCTGCTTCAGATGGCAGTGGTGACTGCCACATTTGCTAGAGGCCACATGGCTGAAAGGCAGCCATAAACCTGGTGTGGCAGCTGGCCCTTGGCTAATCCTGAAGCTCCTCTTCCTGAAGGAAACTTGCGTGTGGGGGAACCTCCCGCCAGCGCTCAGCATGCCAATTGATGGCAACAAGAAGAGGGTCTCTGAGCATGCCAAGACTGCGTTTCACTTTTCCACCGACTCACCCCAGCCAGTCTCACCACCACCAAATCTGAGATGATTAAGTGGTAAGGTTTCCAGGGCAGAATTTAACCCTCTGCATTGTCATATCTGCTAAGTGGATTTGCACCAACTAATTTTCACTTCGCCTACATAGGTGCTATTTGGAGTTTCAGTAGAAAGGTGGGATGGAAAAAGCAGTTCAAAGGACTTGTGCAGATTCAATGTTAACTTGCAAAAAGGCCATTTTAGGAGTGTTTTTGACTATTTTTTAAAAAACACCTGATATTAGATCAGCGTTTTTCTTTGCGTTATCTGAAAACCAGAGGCTATGGGAGTGAGATCACCAGAGGAGTCACCTGCCTTCTCCTTGCTGGTGTTTAGAAAAACGGGTCAGGAGTTCAGCCTAGCACTACCTTTGGTGCTTTGAATTGTTTTAATATTTTGGCTGTTTTCATTTGGTTGTTGCTTTTTCTTTTTCTTTTCTTTTTTTAAGGCAATATAAAATATATTCCAACTGTCCCTATTTACCAGGGACAGTCCCTGTTTTTGGTACCTGCTGCTGATAAAATACTGTTCCAGATTGGTCCTGTTCTGCTTGAGGAGGAGTGGGGGAAGACATGTATACAGGTATATTTTCAGAAATGTTGTTCATATGCTCCCTTGAGCACTAGAGCTGAAAACTGACACATTTCAGTCCCATCTTCTGGCTCTCTCTGTAAGTTAAATTTCCTGACCTTCGTGAGCATGCCTGTTGATGTGAGCTCAGGATCATAAGGTTCCATGAAGTGCACATGCCACAGGTGGTGACAATCATTTGGAACTGCTATGTACAATTATTTATTATTTGTTAGCAATATTTATTTATTTATTTATTTATTTCAACGATTTGTGCACTACTTGATATCCTAAGACCTCTAAGCAGTTTATATGAAATACATATAATACAATATAAAAAAAGCAATATAAAATAAATACAAGAAAACCGTGTCATGGCCCGTTACAAGTCAGGGAAAGCCTGAGTAAACAGATCCATCTTCAAGAGATGTCTAAAGTCGCCACAGTTTCTGCCTCTTGAACAAAGCATGGAAGGAAAGGAAGGTCCAAGGAGAGCGTGTGCCACTGCCAATAAGGCCCACTTATGTTCTGTTACCTGGCCACACACAGTTGGCTGTGAACCACCAGTAAGGCCTCCTCAGATACTCTTGGGCTGATTTGGTGTATTTAGGGCATATAGTTATATATCGCTTCTCATTTGAAACAAATCCCAAAGCAGTTTACAAAAGAATGCAGACAAAAACCACCCAGCCACATAACATCCAGAATAGGATCGTGAGGTTGTTACAAAGATATCTCATGGGGGCGGGGGCAGCCGAAACAAACAGATACACTTTCATGCTAGCATTGAGGCCTGATGTACCTCAGAGGGGAGATAGTTCCACAGGGCAGGTAACGCTGCAAAGAAGGCCCGTCTCCATGCCTTTGCCAAATGAAAATCGGCAGGTCACGTGCACCATTTATGCAGAAGCACACTATTCTCTGAGGAAGCATGTTGCTGAGAGAGTGCATGCAGGGAGCTGTGTGTGACTGATCCTTGGTGTGAAAAGATGCGTGTTTTCCAAGTACACAAGACAAAGGCTTCTGTTTCTAACTTGGAAATAGTTGAGGGGATTCTACCTTTGTTTTTATGGTGATGATGATTATATAAGACAGCTCAAACACTTGGAATGGGAGATACGTGCACACGCATGCACACATGAAAGATAGACTAACAACAGCGTATTTAAGAAAATACATTTAAGGGAAATGTTTCGGCTTCCACCTTCATCAGTACCTGTGATGCAAATGTATATGCATAATCTTAGAATAGAACTTCTCCCTTAAAAAGCAACAGTGCACTGGGCAAAGGAAAAATAAGGATGATGTGAAATAAAAGCAATTAACAAGCAGACCAGGAAAAAGCCCAGACGGCAGTCATGAGAGCATCTGCTCCTTGAGGCTTCAGGGTGGGCGTGAGGAGCATGCCTTGCCTTTGTCCATCTGTCACTCACAGCAGAGGGCTCTCCGTGACAGGGGCACGCTGGTAAACTGGAGGAGGGGGGCAGGCAGATTCTTCCAGCTGCCTTCCTCTCATTCTTGAGCCTGTGTTGTTTCTGGAAGAATATCAGGTGCTCCAGGGAGAGATGTGGCCCTTGGCCTACCAGCTACTGAAACTCGCTTTAGGTTGCGTTTACACAACAGCAGTGGTGTAGGAGAGCCAGGGCTCACAAGGACGCAGCACGGGCACGTTTTGATCAGCAGGATGCTGACTTCATCTGCCATCACCACCTCGACTTACCTGTTCCCTTTGAGCTCACCTGCAGTCCTTACAGTAGCTGGGAGGAAATACATTTTCCCAGCAACAATATATTCTTCCTTGCTGTAATGCAAAGTCTTTTGGGGTGGCTTGCTCTGGACTGGGCAGTTAAGACCTATGAGCTTTACCAAAGCCGTGCTCCTGGTGGAGATGAAAACTCCTAGAACTGGTTTGTTGAAATGGATCAACACAGGGTCCTGCGGTTTTGGACTCTCCTTGGGGGGGTGGCGCTGGGGATCGTTGGGATGAGCACCCACGCTTCAGAATCATAGAATCATAGGGTTGGAAGGGGCCTACAAGACCATCGAGTCCAACCCCCTGCTCAGTGCAGGAAGCCTGATTCCCAGGCGGTCTCCCATCCAAGTACTAGCCAGGGCTGACCCTGCTTAGCTTCTGAGATCAGATGAGGCTGGGCGCATCCAGCCCTTTGCTCAGTCAGATTTTGCCATTACAGCACTGCACAAGAGCAAAGCCACAGGCTGGGTGAGCCCCGTTCCCAGTAGCTTTGACCGTTGGCAGTTCAATGTGCACAGAGGCACACGGATGACCATTGAAGCTGTGTGGTCTGCACTGAGAGGATCTGAGAAGCCCCCTCCGAGCCTGCTGCTGCTGTTACTACTGCTGCCCATTTTCTGTCACATTGGGCTAGTGGCTCTGGACCTGATATTTGTGAGAAAGGACAACATGCTGGGCTGTAGCCATGGATCCCAGGACCCCTTTTAAGAAAGGAAATTGAGCATTCAGCCAGTGCCATCCTCTGTTCCCTGGGGTTTAAATGCCGACGTGAGATTTTTGGCATCCCTTTTGCAACGTCTTTCCTCTTTCTCCATCAGTTGCATGGCAGACCCAGCCAGCTCTTCGTCTTCTGTGATTCATTGCCTTCCTTAAAATAACCCCGAAATGGGGTAAAGATCAGGAGTTTTAAAGTCAACAACAGAAGCTGTCTCACTCATCTAGGGCTGAATTTCTACAACCTTCCCTCTCCCTCCTCTGAGCACACACGCAAAACAACCATGCTTTCTTTTCAGGGTTGGCCACATCAGTCAGCAGATCTGTCCTGAAAGGTCAGCAAATTGTTAGTTGTTTGAAGGCGCAATCCTATGCATTTTTAGACAGAAAAAAAGTCTGGCTGGGGAATGCTGGGAATTGTACGACTTTTTCTACCTAAACATGCATAGGGCTGCAACCTAATTTGTTGTTACTGCATTTTTACAGCCATGGATGGGGAGAGGTGCTTATGACATTTTCTGCCTTGTGAATCAAAATGCGTTGGCTGGCTTTGGGTCTTACATACCTTGAATTAGGGAGTTGAATGGGGGTGACATCTGCTGCTGTGCATCAGGCAGCAAAATGTCTTGGGCCAACCCTGTTTCTTTTGAATGGGGAAACACTTCTCCCTAAGTTTCACATGTGTATCTAGGCTGGTTGTGGGAAAGGCACTCTTTAAATTCACGAAAGGCCCTTTGCTGGGCTTATGAGCCCTCCACATTGAGTTGATTCGATGACATAGTTTTGGCGGAGGGGCCGTACTCAGCCCCTGTTCTCCAGGCAGACGGTCCCAGGTTCATTCTCTGGCACCTTCAATTAAAAGGATCAGGACGCAAGATGCTTCTCTCCCAGAGACACACCAATTACTGGGGCTAGATGAATAAATTGTCCAACCTAGCATAAGGCAGCTTATGTGCCTATTTTTTAATACAAATGTTTTCAAAACCATCAGAGGTAGGTGCCGTCTTAGAATAAGCTTCCCTTCTTTTCTCCCATGCACAGGACGAGATGCCTCTTCTGAGAGACTGCCTGCTTTGACACATAACATCTAAAATGCATCCTCTAAAAATAAACAAGCACACTTTTTTCTCCAGTAGCATTGTTTTCTTCCTATGCAAACGTGTGAAGATTTAGGGTGCAAGCCTATACGCACTTACCTGGGAATACTGCCCATTGAGAGTGGGGATTATAGCTGCTTGGACATGTATCAGCCATCTGATTGACTAATGGCACAATCCTGTGCATGTTTAGACAGAAAAATGTCATACAACTCCCAGCGTGCCCCAGCCAGTCATGCTGGATGGGGAATGCTGGGAGTTGTAGGATTTTTTCTGTCTAAACATGCACAGGATTGCACTCTAAATTACATATGGTTAAACAACTGAGATTTCCTTAATAGTGTCCAGCCAGACCTAACTTAGCATGCGCCCCCATATGTATGAAGCTATACAGATTGGGGTGAAAGGGGTATCAGGTGGGGGAGAAATGTGGTTTCTGATAATAAGAGCTAGGCTTCGATCCAGATTTAGTCATACATAGAGCAGACCCATTGAAATCAATGGACTTATGTCACTCTTGACTATGATAAACTCAATTGATTTCACTAGGTCTAATCTCAGTACAGGGGTCCTCAATGCAGCACCCGTGGAGTCCTCTAATGGTGCCCACAAAGCTCCACTCCCTTAAACATTTTTTAAATAAAATCCTTGAGAGATGTTAGGGTAGTCTTCTTTCTCTCCCTTTCTAGCCTCACTCTGCCTCTCCCTTCTATCCCTTTGCCTTGCTATTTCTCCCTCCTTCCCAGCATCTAGACTCACTGTTTCTCTCCTCCCGCCCTACTACCTCTGTTGACTAACCAGGCCCGCATATTACTTATTATGTGACTAGCCACATTCTCTGTGGGAGCCATTTTGTGCTAGTGCCCACAGCAGTTTCTCAAATTCCAAAATGTGCACATGGGTCCAAAAAGGTCGGGGGCCCCTGTCTCAGTCGATTAACTGCTATTCTTTAAAGGCAGCCTTCTTCAAACTGGCGCCCTCCAGATGCTTGGACTACAACTCCCATCATTCCCAGACATTGAACATGTTGGCTGGGGATGGAGGGAGTTGTAGTCCAGCACATGTTGAGGATGAATGTGGTTGAAATCTGCCTCTTCTAGAAAGATCTGTGGGAGAAGAGAGGCTCACTTGAAAACAGTTCCCCCTAAAAGCCCATGTTCTCTGGGGCCCAACTGCTTCCACGGTGCCGCCCCACCTGCATTTTGGTTAAGGTGCTGAAACAAAGGGATTGGGTTTTTTTGGTTGGCTCCCTTTTCGAAAGGCTGCTGGTGCTGGCTAAAAGATTCTGTCAGGGATGGATGAAGCTGTCAATTTCGCTTTCTCTCCATTTCTGTTTTTTCCAATCTTAAATCCAGCTCAAAGTTTTTTCTTTAAAAATTTGCATGAAAACTCATAAGCATTTTGGTGCACGTTTCTCCCAATATATGCATTTTTTGTATGCATTTGTGCTCATATACACATTTTTTGCAAACAATTTTCCTAATACAGTGTATTTTAAACATTTTTTTCCTAATGTAGGCAATCTTGTACACATGCTTTGATTGGAAAACTCCATTGCAACATTCAGAAAATTCAAATTTTGAAGGATAACTGATTCTGATTCACATAATGATTCAAAAGTGCAAAATCGGGTGAATTCACATTTCCGCTCATCCCTATATCTAGCTTCACAGAAGTAACAGAGCAAAAGAGAGAAGGGAGTGCTGGGTTAAATTTAACTAAACATCCGAGTGGGTTATATAAACCAAAGCATAGGATGTTCCAAGTATGTGGTTGCATTCAGTTTACAATGTTGGTAGCTTGTGGGTTCCATGTTCCATTGTCAAACATTGGATATAAGCAGGACTATTTGACTTTTGGTGATTTCCTTCTCACATACAAGCACAGAGTCCCACATGGAATCTGACATCAAGTAGAGATTTTTTAAAAATAATATTTTTATTTGCAATACAACAGTAACAACAACAAACAAATCAAAAAGGTGGTGGGTGGGAAGGGAAAAAAATCATATCATGAAGCATATCAGTGTACAGTAACGATTGCCTATAGGAAAAAGAAAAGAAAAACAGAAAACACAGGCAGGGGGAGAAAAGGATTAACATTTCCGTTTCATATATATACTTTAATATAAGCAGTCCATACATCTAAAGAGGCATCCTTACAACTTTGACAGTTTTAGGAGATATGCTGAAATGTAGTAAGAACAATAAGATCTTCAGACCATCGAGTGATAGGTGGTGGGTGTTTTTCCTTCCAAGCTTGGAGTGGAGAATTGGAATGCAAGAAAATACCAGCTTCTTAAAAAGCAAGTGGCTAGATTGTGACTACCGGAAAATGCATGGGCAGCACCTATAAAATGATCCTATGTGCTTTTTCTCATCCCAGGAAATCTCAAAATGATTCTAAATAAAATATAAAATAAACTGAATTCTCTGAAAAGATTGTATCATGTTCAGAGAAAGCCATGTTCTTCGATAGGCAGCCCCCAGTCCAAATGAACCGCTGAATTTTCAAACACAGATTATTAATAATCATCAACAAAATCCTTAATTTGTTGACAACCCTTTTAGAAACATATTCTTAGAATTGGTCTGAAAGCTTTTTGTATGCAGTTTGAATTCATGATTTCTTACCTTACCCATAGTAGGTGAGTTTTTGGAGGCATTGTGTGCATTTTTTCTTTGAGAGCCTTAGCTCCTTTACAGGATGCCAAGTTCCTTCCTCAGTTGAGAAGTATAGCATCTAAATAGGTCTGAAACTGATTTAAATGTGTAGTGTAGACATATCCAAGGGAACAATTAGCCCCTGTCCTCCTTAGGCTAACGCTTCAATTTGATAACACAATGGCAGGGTGGGGGGTGAAAATAATTTATCTCCTGACTGATCTGAGTTAAGAATACAAAACACCGATTATTTTTTTTAAAAAAAAAAACTCTGACAAACTGTGTTCAAATAGAAATCATTTTTGTAACTGTTTTTTGCTGTTATAAAGCTTTGGTCAATTTTCTCTTTGCTGACAAATCTGGCAAAACAAGAAGGGGGTGCTTTGCTGCCTATCTCCTTTCTGTTCTTAACCGTAGCCATATTCTCCCAAAGGATACTTGCCCAACTAAGACAATGTTGAATGAGTATGAGTCTTGTTTGATCTGCCCATGTCTTGGAGAGGCCAGTTCCTGGAACTCTAAAGCGACACTGAAGCTCTGTTTTGCCAGGGCTGGAAGCAATGGAGCTGAATTCGTGCCGCCAAATTATTATAATGCTTGCAAATGAGCTGCCAATCTCATTAACCCCCTAGTAATATAACCACAACGGGATTATTTCTGGTATGATTACGAATATGCCAACGGAAGGGCCTGGAGTTTCCTGTGTGATAACATCCAGGGTGCAAGACACATTCAACTACCTCTGGGATCTGGATGTAGTTTATTCTATTATATGCAGGAAGGTTGGAAGTGAATTGAAATACAAAGTGATCTGCTTTGCTCTCCTGTCCAATTCCACCTGCAATGAAAACGAGCGAAGGGGTGAAAAGAATGATGTTTCTCTGTCTCTGTGCTTAGTCTCTGTTCAACCACTTTCATATCCTCCTTTGGGTCTATAGTTGCCAAAGGGCTGGATGTACTGGATCTTGTCTGATCTCAGAAATTAAGCAGTGTCAGCCCTAGTTAGAATTTGGATGGGACACCGCCTAGGAATCAGGCTTCCTGCATTGAGCAGGGGGTTGGACTCAGTGGTCTTGTAGGCCCCTTCCAACCCTATGATTCTATGAAATGACCAGAACATAACTCAATCCGACCAGCTCTTGTTCCTAGGAGCAGTTTGGCAGGCTGAAATCATAAGGATGGAGATAAATCTGATAACTTTTTAATGTCTGCACATTAAATGTCTGCACTGCTGTTAAAGGCAAAGTTACAGTGGCAGGCTGAAAAGTTGGGCAACCCTATCAAGAATTCCCATCTTGAGCAAAAGCCATGTATTTCCATTAGGCCGTTAACTGATTTTTCAGTGGATCAATCACTTAAATTTAACGCAGGGATGTCAAAAATCAGGCCCATGGGCACAATCCAGCCCACTTGGGGGCACAATCCAGACCAGTAGGGTTCCCCAAATAGCCACACCCCCTTCCCGTGGCCCCACCTCCTTTCCCCCAACCTTTCGTAGTTTCCTGGCTTTTGCGGGGGGGGGGTCCCCACATTCTAAAAGGTTGAAATGCTTCTCCTAAGGCTTAGTTATTGGGAGTAAGAACGCTAAGCTGCAATATGTTCGCATTTTTGGTATTTTGGTCCTGCCCCTTTTTCCTTTGGCTCTACCCACAACTGGGATGCACGCACCCCCCCCCCGAGCTTCTCTGAAATTGTAGCCCGCTGAAAGATGGCCTTGTAGGCCCCTTCCAACCCTACTATTCTATGATTCTATGATCCCTGATTTAACCACTGAACTGATGAATTACATTTAAATAAAATTGCATATAATCAAAGTCTTAATCACGGTGCATTTTTGAGATGCTGAAGGAAATGGAAGCCATCATGGTGTACTGGGTAGTGTTGGGTTAGGACTAGGAAAACCCAGGTTCAAACCCCCACTCAGCCATGAAGCTCACTTTCACAACCTCTGGTACTGCAATGCGCTCTCTGTCTCCATCTCTGTCTCTGTCTCTCTGTCTCTCTCTCACAGACACACACACACAACTCTAGAATAACATCTGAAAAGGGTCAGGTACCACCCCAGGAGCAAAATAAGTTAAAAAAATAAAATTGCACCTTTAACCCATAGGACCCACCGACTGGAACATGCCCTCGCCAGTTAATCAACTAGTGCTTGAGCTGATGAAGCTATTGATGCAACAAGTTTAAGCTCACAGCACTAGCTAGATTCCTGGCTTGCAAACTCATCTGGTCTCTCCAGTGAACCTGCTTATTGAGAAAGGGCACAGGCCTCCTTCCCTCGGCCTGTGATCGATGGGGTGGGTACCCACTTTGCCCAGCATGCATGTGCTGTGGCCGCCCACAGCAAAAGAACCATGGCTGGAATTCCCAGGTGCTTGGCACATGAGGAAGGCCCCCTTCTGTGCAACTTGCTACACTGAGAAGGGAGGAACCTTATCTGTTTCAGTTACACTTCCCTGCCGGAAGAACCATTGCACAATCTTGAGCCACGGTTTGGTCACAGTGAGAACTGGCATTGTTTTAATTTTAAAATAAAATAAAATGCTGAGCCCTTTGGGCAGAGAGAGGAGCCAGAGCAGGAGAAATCAAGAGAACCTAGTCACTCTCACAGCCTAACATACCTCACAGGGTCATTGTGAGGATAAATTGCAGGGGAACAGGGAGGAATCTTGTACACCAGCCTGAGCTCCACGGAGGAAGGGTGAGATAAAAATAAAATAAATGACTAGAGGATGGCAACTCTTGTCACTGTTAGGAAGAACAGTTCCAGTTGGAGAACCCCAAAATCCAGGTAATTCACAAAATGGTTTCATGGCTGTGTAAGGCATAGCCATACGCCACCCCATTCAGTCCCTCTTATCCATCCTTGTGTTGTCTGTCCTGAGATCCTTCCAAGCTGAGCAGCCTTCCCCAGCCTGGTGCCCTCCAGATGTGTTGGACTGCAACGCCCATTGTTCCCAGCCAGCATGGCCATTGGCCAACACATCTGGAGCGCACCAGGTTGGGGAAGGCTGAACTGCAGAATGCTAGGGGATGGTGCCAGGAGCCTTCTGCGTGCAAAGCCGATACGCTACTGCCAGTGGGGCGGCTGGTAATTTTGCAGCCTGGACTTCGTGATCTTATGCCCGTGTGTCTTACTTGACTTGCGAAGCACACAATGAACATTTGTCTTCCCCTCCCGCCCTTCCATCCCTTCGCAGCGGCTTCTGCCTTCCCGATCAGTCAGAAGAACAACACTGTTTGCCAACAACAGCTGCGCTTGTTTAGCTTGGAAAAAAGGAGGGTCGGGGAGACATGAGAGAGGTGCACAAAATGATCATGGCGTGGAGAATGTGAACAGGGAGACATTTTTCTCCCTCTCTCCTAGTACTAGAACCCAATGGGGTCACCCCATGAAGCTGATTGGGGGAGATTCACAACAGATCAAAGGAAGGACTTCTCCACACAGCACATAGTTAAAGTATGGAATTTGCTACAGGATGTAGTGATGGCCACAAATTTGGATGGCTTTAGAAGGGGGCTGGACAAATTCCTGGAGGAGAAGGCTCTCAATGGCTACTAGTCCTGATGGCTATGTGCTACCTCCAGTACCAGGGGCAGTGTACCGATGTACACCAGTTGCTGGGGAACCCGGGCAGGAGGGTGCTGTTGCGCTCATGTCCTGCTTGTGGGTCCCTGGTCAGCAGCTGGATGGCCACTGTGTGAACAGAATGCTGGACTAGGTGGACCTTTGGTCTGATCCAGCAGGGCTCTTCCGGTGTTCTTATTAAGATGAAGATGATGATCTGAGCCTGTACAGTTTTTCATTTTAAACTCACTTGGATCATAGCACCATCATGACTACAGGAATGAACTGGAGTTTGCTTCTGCTGCTTTGATGCCCTCATCACCCCTCGCTCTCTTGGAGGGGGGTCGCTTGGGGGTATTTTGGCCCCTAGCTGCACCACTGAACTATGGCTGCAGAATGAAAGCTCAGCTGGTGTGTTTGCAGCTGCAGTCCAGCAAAGCTCTTTGCAAGGAAGGCAAGACAAGAGTTTGCCCACAACCAGGACTTTCTTTGGAAGTTCCCTTTTGAGGCACCCGTGTCGGTTTGCAGCTGAAATTTGCTAATTCTCCACCCCTACCTTTCCTTCTCTTCCCACACAGATCCGGGCCTACATTGGTGGCATCAGGCCAGACCGCAAAGAGGACGAGGACATGGTCGCCTTCCGCCTCAGTGCGTTCAACCCTATCATAGACCCTTGGCTGTTCATCATTTTCCGCCATGCCGTCTTCCGCAGCCTCCGGAACTTCTTCTGCTTCCGCCCGTGGTGGCCCCATTGGCCCAGGACACAGAAGGTATCCACCACGTTTAGGACGCAGGACAGCATCACTGGCCAAGGCCACTCTGTCTGCTGAGAGCAGAAGCCGCCCGACACACCAGGCTGTGGCAGCCCCTCTCTGGCAGGGGGCAAGTTGGGCTGGGGGCTCCCTGCTGTGGCGTGGGGAGTCTTTGAAGAAGAGCAGCAGCAGCAGCAATGACCCCCCTCACACACACACACAGCCTTTCGGGAAGGATCCAGGAATCGATGGGAAGAGAAGGGTCGGCTTCTCATTGTAGGAGATGGAAGGCCAGCGAATGTTTCTTCACCACAAGCAGCCCTGTGCTCTGGAGGAGAGATCCTCTAACCTGCACTGGCATCTCTGGTGGGATATTTTTCCCATGGGAAGGCTCGGCTTGGGGTCTCGTCATCAGCTGTAAAGGGAAAATACTTCTGATAAAGAGATGGGAGACCAAGTTGAAATGGGATCCCTAATTCAACTGCCAGTGGGGGAGACAGAGGAAGAGGATGTGAAAAGGACAGGGAGAGAGAGGGAGACAGACGGATGACTGACGTGACTATGAAGCAATGGGTTCGCCTGCATGTTAAGCAACCTGCACTCCCTGCGCTGACTCATACGCTAAAGTACCAGAATGGGTAATGGTGGTGCTTGGCCAGTTCACGCTTCCGGTGTCAATTATGTTAAGCACACAGTTCAATTGATCATGAAGAGTTACTGTGAATCTTTGAAGTGGTAGAAATAAAGGTTGAGTTTATATCAAACATACCTGTGTGGCTGTACCTTACCCACACACACCCTCACACACCATGTATTCTGTGCCTCTTCTGTCATTCCACGCACATGGCCTGGAGGCAGATACTAGTTTGTAAGGAAGGTTAAAATGGTCTGAGGGAGACGTTTACATGATGACTATACTCACCTAATTATTTTGTCCCATTGTCTCTTCTGAACAAACAGATGTAGCAGGTTTTTGAAACATAAAACGTGAAAACCTACGAAACCTGTATACCAATAACAGAGAGTGCTTCTGGGCGAGGCTTTATTCCCCTGCCTCAGACACAGAACTTTACAGGGGGCCCAGATCTTCCATTTTAACCCCTGCCCCTGTATTTTCCCACCGCTTCTTCCATCTTTTTCTCACCACAAAAAATCTGTTAAAGAGGGGAAGATGAACTAGCTGCACTCTGCCTTTTGATTATTACCACTAGGAGCCCACTGTCTGGAAATACCCAGGAAGTGGGACAAGTGACAATCCCTCTATGAAGCCACTCCAAGATAATAATTGTCTGGCCAAAGCCTTTGTATTCTGTTTAAAATGAAATCAAGTTTCTAGCCCTGCTTATATGTGTAAAGAAAAGGTTGAAAATATATTTGTAAAAGCTAGCTGGGGAGCTGAACATGACTTGCTATGGTTATGGCAGGACGGGGGTTTCAACGCAAGCATAGTCCCGAGGTTGCTACTCTGTAAACTTCCCCTTTTGCGTCCCATTAATGAGGAGCAGATGTCCTTTGCTCCCTGTCTGAGCACCTGTTCGCTCATGGCCTCCCCCTCAGCCTCCCAACCCATCAAAGTTACAATCCTGTAACCAGAAGCTTGGGAAGGTTCAAGGCACAGGATAAATATTTCATTTGCAGACTAATCCTCTGTATGTTGCTCCAGATCTCTCCATTTTTACCGCTCACGCAGCCAAATCATAATCCTCTCCTGTCTAAATATTTGGAACCAAAGTCCCAGGACAGACTGGAGTACCACCATATCTCCCTCCCCACACACAGTGAATCAAGCAGCCACTGGCTAGAAGGAGGCTTGTGGCCTCCCTCTTTGGGACATCCATATCAGCGGGAAAAGAAAATGCACAACCAGCAAGTCACATGCAGGGCGGCGTCAAAGGTAGGCATAGCCAGGCACCTGCCAAGGGCCCACACCCCAGCAGGGGCCCACTGCCAAGAGCCCCCTGGAGCTGCTCCTCCTCTTCACTATTGCAACCTGCTTGTTCCCCTGCCTCTTGCTCTGGCCCAGACAGTGGTGGTGGTGAGAAGGAAGGAGGAGCAGCAGATGCCGCGGCCTCCTTGCCCCCGGGCCCTCTGCCTGTTGAGCAAGCAAGCGGTAGCAGTGACAAGGAAGAGGAAGGGCAGCCAGCACAGCTGGTGGGAAGGGCATTGAGAAGGTCGACTCGCTGAGGGAATGGGGGCAATTGAGGGTGTCTTGTCCAAGGGCCCCCAAACCCTGGAGCTGGCACCGCTCCTGTGCCCCATTTTCCAAATTCCAGGAGGGGTGGGAGCGGGGGCTGGAAAAGCCTCAGACTGATACGTACAGTGCCACTTGCTGAGTACATCATTATGGCTGTGTTGCTCGAGACACCTACACAGGAACAGAGGAAGCTGCTTTATACTGAGTCAGACCACTCGTCCATTTGGCCCAGCATTGTTGACACTGACTGGCAGCAGCTCTCCAGGGTTTCGGGCAGGTAGCACTACCTGGAGATGCCGGGGATAGAACCTGGGACTTTCTGCATGCAAAGCAGGTGCTCTGCCATTGGGCTATGGCCCCTCCATGACCCGCCTTCCAATGAGCCACAACAAATGCAATGACGCACTGCTTTGTAACCACCAAAGTTTCTCATCGCCATCACCAGAATCACCCGCTCTGATAGCAAACTCAGCTGGTGAGCGTGGATGGGATTGCAGCCAAATTAGGGCCACTGAGAAACAAGAGGGAGGTATCAGCATAGTCAGGAGAACCTCAAGTTTTGCAGGTAAAGCAAAGGAAGCCTAAGATGGCAGCCCGCCTCCCATTAAAAAAAGACACCCTAATGAGTTCTGAGCATGCTCAGTGGCTACAGAATGCTAAAGTGACTGCTGGGAGGGAAAGAACAGAAAACTGGAAAGGCCAGGGTGTAGTGGAGTATCCTTGAAGAAGACGTGGCTGGCTGGCACCCTGGAGAAGGAACACTCTGCACTGTAACATTGGTTGCGTGTCTTCCTTGTTCCCTTTCATTGCAAACTTGGATGGCTGACTGCTTGCTTGCTTGCTTGCTTATTTATTTATTTTTTTATAATATATTTATCCTGCTCCTCGGCCAAAAAAAAGGCTTCCTGAGCGGCTTACAATCAATGAACAAAGAAGACAGTCCCTGCCTTCAGGCTTAAAACCTAAAAAAGACACGACACATAAGGAAAAGGTGATGGGGAGGAAAGAGGAAAAAAAGTTGTGTGGACTGTCAGCAGGGCTGGTGGGATGGCTCTGCTCCCCCCTCTCATCTCCCCAAAGAGGGGCAGTCCAACTGGAGCAGGCCTCGATGTTCCCTTTGCCTGCTCCTGTCACCCTCGCTGCTGCTTCTTACCCACAGGGCCATGGATGTCCTATGAGTTCAGAAGCTAAATGGGTTCTACATACTCAGAGTTCTACATACTCAGGGGGCTCCTTAGATATGCATAGTACATACTTTTTTTGTACACTAAAATAAACCATTTTGTCGCTTTTTAAAAAATGTGAAAGTGGCCTGGCAGAAGGTTATAGACTTGCATGCGCGTGCAGGCACATGCACACACATGGAGAGAGAGTGAGAGAAAGGAAAGGAAAAAGTCTAAAGGAACCAGAAGTCAGAATCTATCAATTAAGTCTATGGTTGAGAGAAGGTGAGACATGAAATATTAAGATGTCTGCCGATAACAATAACAAAAGGAAAGTGGAGGCACTGCAACATTCTGTTGCAGATCCCACTCGTAACTCTAGTTCCATAACTTCTGAAGCATGTGGAGGGAGAGAATTGCTCCACTAACATTTCCCACTGTGCATCTTGCCTCCTTCCTATCAGCCTCAACTGGCTACCCCTTCTCTGCATCAGGTGTGATCCTTACATCTTTCAGGTGGAAGAGTACAACTTGTTGACTATTTCAGTTCGGGGTGAGGGGGACTCAGCCCCAGAAATGTGAGAAACCCAGTGTCCTGCATTGGCTGCAGCAGACTCAGTGAAGGGCTAACGACAAAGCAAGGTAATGAAACAGGCAACGGTGGAAGCACAAGCAATCAGTCAGACCGGTGGGGTCAGGCTAAGGCAGGAGTGGTCAAGATAGCAGGCAGAGGCCAAAACGCAGTTAGGCAGTCAGACAGACAGTCCAGAGGCAGAGTCAAGCAGGAGTCCAAGGTCAGTAGCATGGCAGTCCAATCATGCAGCAAGGTCAGAAGACAGGATACAAGGCGGCAAGAGCTGGTAAGACATGTTTCCAGCACTGGCTAGGCAGGAATTGACAGCTTTTATCACCAGAGCTTGCTGAGCCTCTCCCAGGCTCAGCTGCAGTACATTAGGGCTCTCTGGCCAGAGCCCTACTCATGAGTAGGGATGCTGGCGAAATCCGCCACAGACTCAAATGAGGCCAGATTCCAAAGAATCTGGCCTCCGGAGTCCGCAGCGGACTGGCCACACTCACTTCTGTGACTGCAAGAGTTCCTGCAGGGCAGCTCTCTAGCTTTCAAAAAGACGTGGTAGGCCAGTGGTGGCTGCCATTAGCCTATCATGGAAAACTACAGCCGTAAATCTCTTACTTACGAAAAGTAAGTGCAAATGGTGTAAACTACGGCATTTACGGCTGTAATTTTCATGCATCTTTTCAAAAGCTGGAGAGCTGCTCCGTGAACTCCCGTGGACGTGGCAGGGCTCCGGAGAAATCCGTGGGGCCCCACCCAGACTGGATGGGGCGGGGTTCACCCATCCCTAGTCATGAGGAGTTGCTTTCTCCTGAGGAGCCCTGCTCTGCAAGTGGGCACTCCTTTGCCTGACCACAGATTGAGCCTGTACCTTCAGGCCCCAGCATTCCTGGGGGCTGAGTGGTGGCCCTGCATCCCTCTCCAACTGGGGTGCAGAACTTTCCACCTTCCATGGGGGACAGCCTGAAGTCCTCTCTCCTGAGGGCCCAGGACCTTCGTGATCAGCCCCAGAATCCCCTGAAGCATCTTGTTCCCCAGGGACTTTTGGCTCAAAAGGCTCCAGACCGTCACCTGAGGAGGATTCCTCCAGAGAGGGCCTGGTACCACATCCCAGATCAATTGCATACGATGCTGGGACTCCTGACTGCCAGGAAGATTCAGGAAGCAGCTGCTGTTGCTGCCTTGACAATCCAGGTGAAACGTCTTAGCTGGAAAAGCACCCAGCAGCTGAGGCATCCCTTCCACATCGATTTCAGCGTGGGGCAGGTGCAAGGTAGGGATGGTTAGTATCCTGCATCAGGTCAGTCAAACAAAATCAGCCAAATGCTTTGTGGATGAAGCCTGCGTTCTCCTCCACAGCAAATCCAAATTTTAAATGATGCCTGTTTTCAGAAAAAAAGAATAAAGCAGACTTCTTTGCTTGGCATAGAATGTTTCGCTTTTTCATTTGCATCCTGAGAATTGGTAGGTTGAATGGCAGGCTCAACATGGTCTTTGTGGCCCAAACTTAGCAAAAGGTTGTGACTCCCTTGACGTTGCTAGATAGCACAATGCTCTTTCTGGCTCTGGTTGCTAGGTAACACCGAGGCTGTGCTGCTCAGGCACCTCTAGAAATGATAAGAGGAGACATGATAGGGGTCTACAGAATTATGCATGGTGTGGAGAATGTGGACAGGGAGACATTTTTCTCCCTCTCTCAAAATACTAGAACCCGATGGGGTCATCCTATGAAGCTGATTAGTGGGAGATGCAGGACAGATAAAAGGAAAGACTTCTTCACACAGCACACAGTTAAACTATGGAACTCACTACCACATGTAGTGATGGCCACCCATTTCGATGGCTTTAAAAGGGGGTTGGACAAATTCATGGAGGAGAAGGCTATCGATGGCTACTAGTCCTGATGGCTATGTGCCACCTCCAGTACCAGAGGCAGTGAGCCTGTGTACACCAGTGGCTGGGGAACATGGACAGGAGGTTGTGTTGCGCTCATGCCCTGCTTGTAGGTTCCCGGTCGACAGCTGGTTGGCCACTGTGTGAACAGAATGCTGGACTAGATGGATCCTGGGTCTGGTCCAGCAGGGCTCTTATGTTCTTAATGATGGCAGGCCACAAAAATATGTCCATAGTGGTTGTTCCACAGAAGCACTTGGTCCCTTGTGCCTTCCAGCAACCACTGCTAGGCTGTCCAAACTCCGTGGTGCTTCTCAGGCGACACAGTCTCCTAGGCCGTGCAGGTGTTGTAGGGCAATCTCCCCCTCCAGTGCTGGCTGCCAGGCAACATAGAGGCCCATGTGCTGCTAGGTCCCTTGAATTATAATGCCAGGCCATAAGAAATCAGAGACACTGAGGGTTCCTAACTAGCCATAATTTCATTCATCTGTCCAGATGCCAAAATAGGAGGATGTAAAGCTGGGGTGTGGAGGGAAATGTACATTTAAAAAGACAAGATGGTAACCTTCACAGAGGGATATTCTGCACATACTCAACAGTGCACTTTTGTGTGAGAAGAACAGGGGAATCCACAAATACTATGAGGGACTTTCCCCATAGGTCCTTTAAAAAGGCTCTATTTTGCTGAGGGAACAGAGATACTGATCCTTGAAGAGAGAGAGTTCCTCAGCCACCATATAGATGGTCCTTGTCTGATCTTCTCCCTTATCTGAGCTTGGAGGTTACTCAAAACCACAATAATAGAAGCTCAGCTAACACGTATACTACAGATTAGGAAAGGTAGCCCCAAGCCCCAAAGGTCACCAGCATGGTTGACGAGCAGCATCAAGGAAGCCATTCGAGAGAAGAGGGCTTCCTTCAGAAAATGGAAGACTTGCCCAAGTGAGGAAAGCAAAAGGGAGCACAAGCTTGCACAAATGAGATGCAAGCAGACAAGAAGAGACGCCAAAAAGCATTTTGAGGAGCATATCGCTAACAATATCGAGGCCAACAATAAAGAATTATTTAAATATATCAGAAACTAGGGAGGCAGTTGGACCATTGGATGACAGTGAAGTTAAAGGAGTACTAAAGGAGAGTAAGGAGATTGCAGAGAAGCTGAATGAATTATTTTAATCTATCTGAGAGTGTCAATAAAAATGTGGACAAGGGTGATCTGGTAGACATTGCTTACTTGGACTTCCAAAAGGCTTTTCACAAAGTCCTTCACCAAAGAATCCTGAGCAAACTTAGCAGTCATGGAATCAGAGAAGTTTGCTTATGGATCAGTAGCTGGTTAAAGAACAGAAAGCAGAGAGTAGGAATACATGGTAAATTCTCCTAGTGGAGGGGTGTAAACAGTTGGGTCCCACAGGGATCTGTATTAGGACCAATGCTTTTCAACTTGTTCATAAATGATCTGGAATTAGAAGTAAGCTATTTCTGCTTCATTGACTACGCTAAAGCCTTTGATTGTGTGGATCACAACAAACTGTGGCAAATTCTGAAAGAGATGGGGGTACCAGACCACCTTACCTGTCTCCTGAGAAACCTGTACGAGGGTCAAGAAGCAACAGTAAGGACCAGACATGGAACAACCGATTGGATCAAAATTGGGAAAGGAGTATGACAAGGCTGTATATTGTTGCCCTGCTTATTTAATTATATGCAGAGTACATCATGAGAATGATAGAATGATCTCAGTACGAATCCAAGGCAAACCATTCAACATCACAGTAATTCAAGTCTATGCCCCAACCACTGAGGCCGAAGAAGCTGAGGTTGATCGGTTCTATGAAGACCTACAACACCTTCTAGAACTAACACCAAAAAAAGATGTCCTCTTCATCACAGGGGATTGGAATGCTAAAGTAGGAAGTCAAGAAATCACCGGGATAACAGGCAAGCATGGCCTTGGTGTACAAAATGAAACAGAACAAAGGCTAATAGAGTTCTTCCAAGAGAACATGCTGATCATAGCAAACACTCTTTTCCAACAGCACAAGAGGCGACTCTACACATAGACATCACCAGATGGTCAATATCGAAATCAGATTGATTATGTCCTTTGCAGCCAAAGATGGAGAAGCTCCATACAGTCAGTAAAAACAAGACCTGGAGCTGACTGTGGCTCAGATCATGAGCTGCTTCTTGCAAAATTTCAGCTTAAATTGAAGAACGTCGGGAAAACCACTAAACCGTTCAGGTATGACCTAAATCATATCCCTTATGAATATACAGTTGAGGTGAGGAATAGATTTCAGGGATTAGACCTGATAGACAGAGTGCCTGAGGAACTATGGACGGAGGTCCGTAACATTGTTCAGGAGGCAGCAACTCAATCCATCCCAAAGAAAAAGAAATGCAAGAAAGCAAAGTGGCTGTCTGATGAGGCTTTACAAGTAGCTCACGAAAGAAGGGAAGCGAAAAGCAAGGGAGAAAGGGGAAGATATATCCAACTGAATGCAGAGTTCCAGAGAATAGCAAGGAGAGACAAGAAGGCCTTCTTAAATGAACAATGCAAAGAAATCGAGGAAAACAACAGAATGGGAAAGACTAGAGATCTCTTCAAGAAAATTGGAGATCTCAAGGGAACGTTTTGTGCAAAGACAGGCATGATAAAGGACAAAGAAGGCAGGGACCTAACAGAAGCAGATGAGATTAAGAAGAGGTGGCAAGAATACACAGAAGAACTATACAGGAAAGATCTTAATGTCCCTGATAGCCATGATAGTGCGGTCACTGAACTTGAGCCGGACATCCTAGAGAGTGAAGTCAAGTGGGCCTCAGGAAGCATTAGTAACAACAAAGCTAGCAGAGATGACAGTATTCCAGCCGAGTTATTTAAAATCCTAAAAGATGATGCTGTTAAAGTGCTGCATTCAATATGCCAACAAATCTGGAACACTCAACAGTGGCCACAAGACTGGAAAAGGTCAGTTTACATTCCAATTCCAAAGAAGGGCAACGCCAAAGAGTGTTCAAACTACCGCACAATTGCGTTCATTTCACATGCCAGCAAGGTGATGCTCAAAATCCTACAAGCTAGGCTTCAGCAGTATGCGAACCGAGAACTACCGGAAGTACAAGCTGGGTTTTGAAGAGGCAGAGGAACTAGAGATCAAATCGCCAACTTTCGCTGCATCATGGAGAAAGCAAGAGAATTCCAGAAAAACGTCTATTTCTGCTTCATTGACTATGCTAAAGCCTTTGATTGTGTGGATCACAACAAACTGTGGCAAATTCTTAAAGTGATGGGAGTACCAGACCACCTTACCTGTCTCCTGAGAAACCTGTACGAGGGTCAAGAAGCAACAGTAAGAACCAGACATGGAACAACCGATTGGTTCAAAATTGGGAAAGGAGTACGACAAGGCTGCATATTGTCACCCTGCTTATTTAACTTATACGCAGAGTACATCATGAGAAATGCCGGGTTGGATGAATCAGAGGTCGGAATTAAGATTGCCAGGAGAATGATCAACAACCTCAGATACGCAGACGATACCACCCTAATGGCAGAAAGCGAAGAGGAACTAAAGAGCCTCTTGTTGAGGGTGAAAGAGGAGAGTGCAAAAGCTGGTTTGAAACTCAACATTAAAAAAACAAAGATCATGACGTCTGACCCCATCACTTCCTGGCATATGGAAGGGGAAGAAATGGAAGCAGTGACAGATTTCATTTTCTTGGGCTCCAAGATCACCGCAGATGGTGACTGTAGCCATGAAATTAAAAGACGCTTGCTCCTTGGGAGGAAAGCTATGGCCAACCTAGACAGCATAGTAAGAAGCAGAGACATCACCTTGCCGACAAAGGTCCGTCTAATCAAAGCTATGGTTTTCCCAATAGTAACGTATGGCTGTGAGAGCTGGACTATAAGGAAGGCTGAGTGCTGAAGAATTGATGCTTTCGAACTGTGGTGCTGGAGAAGACTCTTACGAGTCCCCTGGACTGCAAGGAGGTCAAATCAGGCCATCCTAAAGGAAATCAACCCTGAGTGCTCATTGGAAGGACAGATCCTGAAGCTGAAGCTCCAATATTTTGGCCACCTAATGCGAAGAGAAAACTCCCTGGAAAAGACCCTGATGCTGGGAAAGACTGAAGGCAAAAGGAGAAGGGGACGGCAGAGGATGAGATGGCTAGATAGCATCACCAATGCAATGAATATGAACTTGAGCACGCTCCGGGAGAGAGCGCAGGACAGGAAGGCCTGGCGTGCTATGGTCCATGGGGTCACGAAGAGTCGGACACGACTGAACGACTGAACAACAACAACATCATGAGAAACGCCGGGTTGGATGAATCACAGGTCAGAATTAAGATTGCCGGGAGAATTATCAACAACCTCCGATATGCAGACGATACCACCCTAATGGCAGAAAGCGAAGAGGATCTACAGAGCCTCTTGTTGAGGGTGAAAGTGGAGAGTGCAAAAGCTGGTTTGAAACTCAACATTAAAAAAACGAAGATCATGGCATCTGGCCCCATCACTTCCTGGCATATGGAAGGGGAAGAAATGGAAGCAGTGACAGATTTTATTTTCTTGGGCACCAAGATCACTGCAGATGGTGACTGTAGCCATAAAATCAAAAGACGCTTGCTCCTTGGGAGGAAAGCTATGGCAAACCTAGACAGCATCGTAAGAAGCAGAGACATCACCTTGCCGACAAAGGTCCGTCTAATCAAAGCTATGGTTTTCCCAATAGTAACGTATGGCTGTGAGAGCTGGACTATAAGGATGGTTGAGCGCCAAAGAATTGATGCTTTCGAACTGTGGTGCTGGAGAAGACTCTTACGAGTCCCCTGGACTGCAAGGAGGTTCAGTCAGTCAATCCTAAAGGAAATCTACCCTGAGTGCTCATTGGAAGGACAGATACTGAAGCTGAAGCTCGAATATTTTGGCCACCTAATGCGAAGAGAAAACTCTCTGGAAAAGACCCTGATGCTGGGAAAGTCTGAAGGCAAAAGGAGAAGGGGACGGCAGAGGATGAGATGGCTAGATAGCATCACCGATGCAATGAATATGGACTTGAGCACGCTCCGGGAGAGAGCGCAGGACAGGAAGGCCTGGCGTGCTATGGTCCATGGGGTCATGACGAGTCGGACATGACTGAACGACTGAACAACAACAAGTGAAGTGGCCAGGTTTGCAGATGACACCAAATTATTTAGGGTGGTTAAAACAAAAAGGGATTGTGAGGAGCTCCAAAAGGATCTCTCCAAACAGGGAGAACGGGCATCTAAATGGCAAATATGGTTCAACGTAAGCAAGTGTAAAGTGAGGCACGTTGGGGCAAAAAATCCCACTTTCAAGTATAGCCTGATGGGAGCTGAGCTAGCGGTGCCTCACCAGGAAAGAGATCTTGGGGTTGTGGTGGACAGCTCAATGAAGATGTCAACCCAGTGTGCGGCCGCAGTAAAAAGGGCAAGCTCCATGTTAGGCATAATTAGAAAAGGAATTGAGAATAGAACTGCCAATATCATACTGCCCCTATACAAATCTATGGTGCGACCACACTTGGAATGGTGTGTACAGTTCTGGTCACCACGCCTGAAAAAGAATATTGTACAGCTGGAAAACATGCAGAAAAGGCAAGTAAAATGATCTTGGAGCATCATGAGAAAAAGTTACAACAGCTAGGATTGTTTAGCTTGGAGAAACGGGGAATAAGGGCAGACATGACAGAGATGTACAAAATTATGCCTGGTGTGGAGAAAGTGGATAGGGAGACATTTTTCTCCCTCTCTCAAAATACTAGAGCCCGGGGTCATCCCACAAAGCTGACTGGTGGGAGATTCAGGATCGATAAAAGGAAATACTTCTTCATAACAGTGCAGTCAAACTATGGAATTCACTACCACGAGACATAGCGATGGCAACCAATTCAGATGGCCTTAAAATGGGACTGGACAAATTCCTGGAGGAGAAGGCTATCAATGACTACTAGTCCTTATGGCTATTTGCTACCTCCAGTATCAGAGGCAGTCTGCCTATGTGCACCAGGTGCTGGGGAACATGGGTGGGAGGGTCCTGTTTCACTCATGTCCTGCTTGTGGGTTTCCTGTTGACAGCTGGTTGGCCACTGTGCGAACAGAACGCTGGACTAGATGGACCCTGGGTCTGATCCAGCAGGACTCCTCTTCTATCCCAAGGGACCAAGTCAGAGACAGTGCAAAGGACAGTTCCTTCCTGTCACTGCACAGCCAAGCTTAATTCTTGCTTCTGTTCTTGATTGGCAGTGGCACGGCACCATTAAATCCCACTTCTAAAAGCTCTTTGCTGGAAGTGCTAACATTTTAACAGCTCTGTTGGGACGCAGAGACGCCGGATTGTCCTTCCCCACAAAGGCAGGATTCCACACGTCTGGCCATCACCTCTGGCTAATGTAAGTGGAGGGGACTGCCTGGATGAAACAGCAAGGAGAGCCAGGTTCTTAAGCAGCAATAAAAGCACTTTTACCCAAATGTGTGGTATAGCAACAGGAAGCCCTCAAGAACCAGGAGTGAAAGTAAAAATGAGTAGAAATTCAGTTTTCACTGTCTCCAGTGCCAAATAGCTGATCACGGAGCTCACATGAGCCGCTGTACAGACAAGATGGGCCTTGCACAAAGCTTATTGGTCTACATACCTAAATTAGTAATTTGTGGCCCATCTGTGGCTCAAAAGAAATGGAAACCAATTTACAAAAACGTCTTGTTGGTTGCCTGGGGACAAGTCTGACTCCCCAATGGCAACTTTGTTGTTGTTGTTCAATCGTTCAGTCATGTCTGACTCTTTGTGACCCCATGGACCATAGCACACCAGGCCTTCCTGTCCTGCGCTCTCTCCCGGAGCGTGCTCAAGTCCATATTCATTGCATCGATGATGCTATCTAGCCATCTCATCCTCTGCCGTCCCCTTCTCCTTTTGCCTTCAGTCTTTCCCAGCATCAGGGTCTTTTCCAGGGAATTTTCTCTTCGCATTAGGTGGCCAAAATATTTGAGCTTCAGCTTCAGTATCTGTCCTTCCAGTGAGCACTCAGGGTTGATTTCGTTTAGGACTGACTGATCTGACCTCCTTGCAGTCCAGGGGACTCATAAGAGTCTTCTCCAGCACCACAGTTCGAAAGCATCAATTCTTCAGCACTCAGCCTTCCTTATAGTCCAGCTCTCACAGCCATACGTTACTATTGGGAAAACCATAGCTTTGATTAGACGGACCTTTGTCGGCAAGGTGATGTCTCTGCTTCTTACTATGCTGTCTAGGTTGGCCATAGCTTTCCTCCCAAGGAGCAAGCGTCTTTTAATTTCATGGCTACAGTCACCATCTGCGGTGATCTTGGAGCCCAAGAAAATTAAATCTGTCACTGCTTCCATTTCTTCCCCTTCCATATGCCAGGAAGTGATGGGGCCAGACGCCATGATCTTCGTTTTTTTAATGTTGAGTTTCAAACCAGCTTTTGCACTCTCCTCTTTCACCCTCAACAAGAGGCTCTTTAGTTCCTCTTCGCATTCTGCCATTAGGGTGGTATCGTCTGCGTATCTGAGGTTGTTGATCATTCTCCCGGCAGTCTTAATTCCGACCTGTGATTCATCCAACCCGGCGTTTCTCATGATGTACTCTGCATATAAGTTAAATAAGCAGGGCGACTATATGCAGCCTTGTCGTACTCCTTTCCCAATTTTGAACCAATCGGTTGTTCCATGTCTGGTTCTTACTGTTGCTTCTTGACCCTCGTACAGGTTTCTCAGGAGACAGGTAAGGTGGTCTGGTACTCCCATCTCTTTCAGAATTTGCCAGAGTTTGTTGTGATCCACACAATCAAAGGCTTTAGCGTAGTCAATGAAGCAGAAATAGACGTTTTTCTTGAATTTTCTTGCTTTCTCCATGATCCAGCGAAAGCTGGTGATTTGATCTCTAGTTCCTCTGCCTCTTTGAAACCCTGCTTGTACTTCCGGTAGTTCTCGGTTCGCATACTGCTGAAGCCTAGCTTGTAGGATTTTGAGCATCACCTTGCTGGCATGTGAAATGAGCGCAATTGTATGGTAGTTTGAACACTCTTTGGTGTTGCCCTTATTTGGAATTGGAATGTAAACTGACCTTTTCCAGTCTTGTGGCCACTGTTGAGTGTTCCAAATTTGTTGGCATATTGAGTGCAGCACTTTAACAGCATCATCTTTTAGGATTTTAAATAGCTCAGCTGGAATACTGTCATCTCTGCTAGCTTTGTTGTTAGTAATGCTTCCTAAGGCCCACTTGACTTCACTCTCGAGGATGTCCGGCTCAAGTTCAGTGGCCGCACTCTCATGGCTATCAGGGACATTAAGATCTTTCCTGTATAGTTCTTCTATGTATTCTTTCCACCTCTTCTTAATCTCACCTGCTTCTGTTAGGTCCCTGCCTTCTTTGTCCTTTATCATGCCCGTCTTTGCACAAAACGTTCCCTTGAGATCTCTGATTTTCTTGAAGAGATCTCTACTCTTTCCCATTCTATTGTTTTCCTTGATTTCTTTGCATTGTTCATTTAAGAAGGCCTTCTTGTCTCTCCTTGCTATTCTCTGGAACTCTGCATTCAGTTGGATATATCTTCCCCTTTCTCCCTTGCTTTTCGCTTCCCTTCTTTCCTCAGCTACTTGTAAAGCCTCATCAGACAGCCACTTTGCTTTCTTGCATTTCTTTTTCTTTGGGATGGATTGAGTTGCTGCCTCTTGAACAATGTTACGGACCTCCGTCCATAGTTCCTCAGGCACTCTGTCTATCAGGTCTAATCCCTGAAATCTATTCCTCACCTCCACTGTATATTCATCAGGGATATGATTTTGGTCATACCTGAATGGTGTAGTGGTTTTCCCTACGTTCTTCAATTTAAGCCGAAATTTTGCAACAAGAAGCTCGTGATCTGAGCCACAGTCAGCTCCAGGTCTTGTTTTGACTGACTGTATGGAGCTTCTCCATCTTTGGCTGCAAAGGACATAATCAATCTGATTTCGATATTGACCATCTGGTGATGTCCATGTGTAGAGTCGCCTCTTGTGCTGTTGGAAAAGAGTGTTTGCAATTAACAGCGTGTTCCCTTGGCAAAACTCTATTAGCCTTTGTTCTGTTTCATTTTGTACACCAAGGCCATGCTTGCCTGATATCCCGGTGATTTTGTGACTTCCTACTTTAGCATTCCAATCCCCTATGATGAAGAGGACATCTTTTTTTGGTGTTAGTTCTAGAAGGTGTTGTAGGTCTTCATAGAACCGATCAACCTCAGCTTCTTTGGCCTCAGTGGTTGGGGCATAGACTTGAATTACTGTGATGTTGAATGGTTTGCCTTGGATTCGTACTGAGACCATTCTATTGTTTTTGAGATTGTACCCCAGTACTGCTTTTCCCACCCTTTTGTTGACTATGAGTGCTACTCCATTTCTTCTAAGGGATTCTTGCCCACAGTAGTAGATATGATGGTCACCTGAATTAAATTCGCCCATGCCTGTCCATTTTAGTTCGCTGATTCCCAAGATGTCGATGTTCAATCTTGCCATCTCATGTTTGACCACCTCCAGCTTACCTTGATTCATTGATCTGACATTCCAGGTTCCTCAACAATATTGTTCTTTACAGAATCAGACTTTCTTTTCGCCACCAGACACATCCACAGCTGAGTGTCCTAATGGCAACTAGGCAAGTGATTATTTACATATCTTAACAAAGCTTTCCCCCTATATCAATATACGCGGCTGGAATTGGGGTGAGGGGGAACTGTGCCTCGTGACTGGTGGAGGAATCCTGAGGCCCAAGAGTCACCCGCAATAGCTCTGTTATTCCGGAACTGCATTCCACCAGCACATTTGATGCATTTGATGCATTTGCGGAACATTCCTCCCCATTTGCCTCAAGTGGAAGGTGTCACTATCACACCACGATGGCTTCCTGTTTAGTAATAAGGACACTAGCTTCACAGGAGAGACTAGCAGGGGTGGGAAAGGCACATACAGGATGGCTTGTCATCTAGAGTAACACTCAGTCCTCACATATATGAACATATGTGTCTGTCTAGCCCAGGGTTGTCTCCTAGGATTGGCAGCAGCAATCAGGGGGAGGTCTCTTTCATCATCTGCTACCCATTGGCTCCGGTGTCAGTGGGTGGTGCATCTGCTCCGGGTTTCAGTCAGAACTCTAAAGGAGTTGTCCAGGTATGGACATAGGAGCCACGAGCCTCCACTCAGTCCCATGACAGATGCATTCACAGGATGTACGGGAAACGTCCTCCTTCCATTGTCCTGAGGAGCGTCTGGGCAGAATGCAGACAGCGCGAGCAGCGATGCTTGTTTGCAACCATCCCTGAGTTACGACCCAGGTTAGAGGAAGCGGCCTTGGTGGGTGGGGCATGGCAGAAGTTACCCAAGGGTGTATGTCAGCATGAGGACGTTCTCCCGCAGTTTGTCCCAGAAAACACAGGCCGTGGCTTGCACAGCCCACCTCTTGTTCTAGTCCTCCTTGCTGGAGAAAACGTACTTAGCTGTGACAGCTAGAGACAGTCGACCTCTGAATGTCAAGATGCTCTGGACCAACAAAAGGGAAAGGCTGTGTTGCCTTCAAGGGCTGCCACTTCTGGGCTTCCTAGATGCATTCAGCTGACCACTGCTGGAAACAGGATTCTAGGCTAAATGGACCTGTAGGGTGCTTCCAGACAAGGTTAGTATTGCACTATTGCCCTGCCTCATTCACAGAATTTTATGGGCGTTCAGACATCATCTTTCCGCTCATCACCTCCTCATGTTATCCCACTGCTTTTTCCATCATCTTTTCTTTCTACAAAAAATCCAGTAAGGAGGGAAAGACTGATTGGGAGAATTGTAGTATACAGTTCGTAGAATTGTAGTATACCTTCTATGTGACTCTGCATGAGTTCACACACTTAATTCCAGTAAAGCGGGGATGGGGTGTTAAATGCAGAACCCCTAAAGGACAGTCCCCTGGCCTCCCTTTAATCATTACATCATGGCTATCAGAGACATACAGACGGTCTTTCACAGCCATTACTCCTTTTGTTGTGGTTTATGCAAGACGTTATCTCTTCATTCTTTCAATAATGGAGAAACCGGCAGGGAAGCTATTCGTGGAAGGGGAAATGATGTTGCTGTTTTAAACCATGTGCGTCTATTAATGCGTATTCAAATGTACTATTTTAATGGCAACTCAAGTCACTTAGTTATTATAGCCTGCCTTGCTTTTTCAACAGCAAAGCTGCAGCCACCCAAAGTTTTAAGGCAATGACCAAAACAAATGTAACATGGAAATGGGTTCAAGCAAGTGAACAGAAAGGTTTTGCTCACTGGAGGCGAGTGGCTCCGACGTCAGTGGAGCAGTGAATCTGCTCCAGATTTCAGTCATGACCAGTCAGGACTCCAAAGGAGCTCTCCAAGGTGTGTAGGTGGCATGTGTGAAGCACCCTGGAGAGCTCCTTTAGAGTCCTGACTGAAACCCGGAACGGATTCACTGCCCCCCTTGACATTGGAGCCACCAGCCTCCACTGGTTCCATCCCTCCCTCCCTCCATCCGGAGCAATGAGCCTGAGAAGGCAGGGCAGCCTCCCTCAACTTGGCACCCCCCAGATGGCCACGGGAGCTGCATTCAGAAGCACCTGGAGGGCCTCATGTTGGGTCAGGCAGAATGTGCCTCATTTCCCCTCCTTTTCTTTCATCCAGACTTTCCATCTTGTCCATCCCCCCTTCCAAGGTGCACCCTGCGCCACCCTTTTTGCTTAAGGACCAAGGAGAGACACAGCCCTGCTGGCCTAGAGAAGAATTCGGTGTACTGTCATGACCAAGGGCAGGGGGTGGAGTGACTTCAGACTTGCAGGACCTTCTTCTTCTTTTTTATGAAAACCCCAAGATTCCCGCAGACGGAGCCTGGTGCAAAAGACAAGACACTGAGAAATAAAACATTCCATGACCAGGAATTCACTTTGAATACCAGAAACGTACAGAGCTTACAGTCTTTCTACAAAAACGCTCTTCGTCACCCAAAACATTCTTGGTTTGAGCAGTAGAATTTAGAGAGGGGGGAGTCATTTTCTTGCTGCTATTGTTAAACAATTCGGGGTCCTTCCCCGGATCTACTGCAAATTACCAGCAGATCCAGATTTTCCCGGCTGAGGACATACCCCGTGAGCCACGCTGCCTCTCCCTCACCATGCTGTGTACCTCAGAGGGTCACCCAGTGATGCCAAGCAGCAGCAGCAGCAGGTTCAGGAGAGACATACGGAGGTCCTTTGTCACCCAGCATAAGGGATTTACTACCAAAGGATGTGGTGACGGCCACTAGGTGAGATGGCTTTAAAAGAGGATTTGGACAAATACACTGAGGAGAGATTACAATATTCAGAGGGGATATAGTTATGATTTCCAGCATCTAATGACTAGATGCAGAGAAGAACCAACATTCATACCCTCTTTGTGAGCTTCCAGAGAGGTCTGGCTGACCACTGTTGGAAACTGGATGTCGGGTTAGACGGACTTTCAGTCTGATCCAGCAGGGCTGTTCTTGTGTTTGTATGTTCTCACTTTGCCTACAAGTTCATGGCATATCTTTAGGCAAAGCATTATTCCCATAGCCTCAGTCCCCCGTTACCTGCCTACCTTAAGTTAATATTATGCAAAGTGCTTTGAGCTCTCTCAAATACTCACTACTGAATGATATATTCTGCTGGCTTATTACCAAATCATAGCACAATGGGAAACCGGACATGATTTTAGCTTTTGCCCATTGGTAAGGAACTCCATGTTTCCCTGCAAATAGCTGGAGCTTTGAACGATGCCAAGGAACGGCTGCTGCACGGCTCCGGGAGCAAGGAGGGGCCGAGCTGCGGTACGTCTCCCGCTGGATGGCATCTCTTTAAGTCGAGGGAGGTTGCTTGAGCCAAGGCACCTGGTACAATGGAAAAAAGGCCAAACAAGGCATTGACCTGGCTGCCTTTGGGTAAACAGCTGGGCCTGCTTCTCATCAATTCTAAGGTGGAATGTCAATGCATCAAGGGCACTCCCCCAACTTCCTTCATCTTGAATCCCCCCTGCATTCAGAAAGATATGGCTGAGTGCCTGTGTAGCCATGCACCACCCTCAGTCGTGCAGAGTTCATAATGCTGAAGGGAAAAATATATATTCTCCAAGGATTTGATTACTTAAAGTCTGAGCTGCTGGATACGGGCTGTTTATATTGGGTAGAAATTGCTCTTTCAGTTTGATCTGAAGCAGAGAAAGGTGACATGGCAGAGAACCAACTTCACCAGCCGTCCAGTCAGAAGCTCCTTCCTGTGCGGAGAGCAGCAGCATTTCTTCGGCCTTCAGTAGCACCGGCCACACACTCCTGCCCCTCGCCCCCCCGGGGAGGGCTGTTCTCAGAGCAGGCTTCCCCAGCTGGGTGCCCTCTAGATGCGCTGGACTACAACTCCCAACAACCCCAGCCAGCAGGGCCAGTGGCTGGAGGGCACCAGGCTGGGGAAGTCTGTTTCAGAGTATGAGGAACAAGAACCGTGTCCCCGACCTGAGCTTCCCTCCGGGACTGGGGTGCATCTCCCGGGCAGAGGAGCAGGGACTCACTCAGGAAGCTCCAAGGCAGGGGTGGGAACCTCTGATCCTCCAGGTGTTGCCAGACTACAGCCCCCCCATCCCAGCCCATTGGCTAGTGAGGCTGATGGGAGCTGGAGACAACATCTGCCAGGCCACAGTTCCCCAGGCCTGCTCCAAAGCCTTCCCCTGTGCTCTAAGACTGCTGCCTCTGCACGCTTAGAGATATATATCACCGCCCATCTTGGGTGATATACCAGCCAAGGAGCTCGAGGGAGTGTACATGGCTCTCTTCCCCCACTCTTCTGTTTATCCTCACGACAGCCCTATGAGGCAGGTTAGGCTGAGAGGTACGGACTGGCCCAAGATCAGCCATTGAGCATCATGTCTGAGAAGGAATTTGAACCCAGGGGTGGATCTCCACAGCAACAGGCATAGTTTGCTCTCTACTTTGCTGCGATTTTTTTGCCCGAGTTGAATCTGCTCTGCCGGGGACACAAAGGGCTTGGAAGCCTGGATTATCCCAAAGCTAGCCTGGGGCGGAGGCTCTTCCACGTCATCGCCTAGAGAGCCGGTTCCCTCCCACCCACTCCCTCCCAGTCCAGCCTTTCTGCTTTCCCTGGCCAGGGTGTGTTGGCACCTGCCTCCCCACCCTTGCAAGGGCCCCACGGCGGCTTACGCAGTCCTCCTCCTCCTCTCCATTTTAGCCTCACAACAACAACCCTGTGAGGCAGGCTGAACTGAGAGCCAGTGTCTGGCCCAAAGTAACCCAGTGAGCTTCATGGCTGAGTGGGGACTGGAACCCAGATCTCCCACGTCCCAGTCCAACACTCTAACCACTAAATGGCGCGTGGATGAAAAATATTGTGAGGATTGCAGCTAAGACCAGAGGAAACAGGGAAGTCTGAGGGGGGTGGCAGGCGGGAGCCCTGCAAAGCAAGAAGCACTGCGTTCCTCTGAGCCCCTCTGCACCACTGCGCCCCCATATGGGGGTGAAGCAAAGACAATCGGTAGGTTTAATCTCCACTGAAACAAGCCACATCGAAGGGTAAATGCTCGAGTTACGCTGGAACCAAACAACTTCCGTTTGAAAACGGAGGCCTTCCTTTCACAAGGGCGTTGAACACAGCTGCTCCGAAGGGAGAAGGTGGCCGTGAATTTGCTGCTGTCTGGACTCGTTCCTAAGTATAGAAAAACAGCCACTTAAGGCACACAACCCCAAGCAGGCGGCAAGAGGAGGGGACGGGGCAGCGCTGCGTTCTGCCTCTTCGGGCAGAGGTGTGCCTTCCTCGATCCATCACTGCTTCTTACAGCTGTTGCTTTGGGGCCATTTCTCCCTCCTTTAAAAGCGCCTGGCCTGAGGAGGAAATGAAAGACAGGCCACAGCACACAGGCGGGGCTGCGCGCATCTTGCAATGTTCCAAGGAACGAAACCGAGGGGAATTTCACATGCTCTGGCCAAGAGCGCTTCGGCGCTGTGCGCAGCCCTCCCCTTCCCACCAGTGAGCAGCCAGGCAGAAGCAATTCATGTAAATATGTGCAGGCAGATATTCAGCCCGCATACAATGTGCTCTTTTCGGCACCAGGTGAAGACCTTTTTATTCTCCTGGGCATTGTGGTCCTTCCGTTTTTGCTGTTATTAAATGTGTTCTTGTATTTTTAAGTCTTTACACAGCTGCTAGCTTTTACTTTAGTTTTATATTGTAGTTTGAAATGGTAAGAAGTTATATTGTCTTATCATGTTGTCACATTTTATGATTTAAACTTTTGCGAACTATCCAGAGCGCTTTGGCTATTAGGTGGTATAGAAATGTAATGTAAGTAAGTAAGTACATACATACATAAATACATACAACAGCCTTCCCCAGCCTGGTGCCTACACTGGCTGGGAATTATGGGAATTGCAGTCCAACACATCTAGGAGGCACCCAGCAGTGGAGGCTGGTGACTCCGATATCAGTGGGGCAGTGAATCTGCTCTGGGCTTCAGTCAGAACCAGACAGAACTCTAAAGGAGCTTTTCAAATGCTTCACACCTTGGAGAGCTCCTTTAGAGTTCTGACTGGTTCTGACTAAGACCCAGAGAGGATTCACTGCCCCACTGACGTCAGATCCACCAGCCTCCACTGGCAACCGGTTGAGGAAGGCTGGCATGCTGCTCTGAGGCTCCCCCTTCCATGCAGAGTTTGAGTTACCTTAACAGAGATAATGGAGGGGTTTGGGGAACAAAGCAGACCCAGGCCACATGTGATGAAAGAGATCTTGGCAGGCAGGATGCCTCGGCTCTTGTCCCAGCCTTATGAAGGCAGTAAGGGTAGGGGAGAGAGGCGCTGCAGCCAGGTACTCGGCAGAGCCCAGGAGGTATGCAGTCCCCGCCTACAGTTGACATTAGACAGAGGCGACCGAGCTGGAAAGATGGCAGGACTTGCCTTCTTAGTTACTGGCTAGGAGAGAATTCGACCCTTGAAGCTCAAAAATACCTCCTTTTCCATGGTGGCTGGCTCCCTCTGCTGTCCACAGGTGGTCATTGCAGATCCCACCAAGGCTTCGGTGCTTCTCGCTCAACTTGTCATGCACTCCTTTCCTCCAAGATTTCAAAGATTTTCAAAGCTATTTTACAAAATCTAAGCCAGGGGTAGGCAACCCTTTTGGGCCGTGGGCAAATTTGAGACACTGTCCTGGGCACCATCACAAAATGGTTGCCATGGCACGAGCAACCTGCCCGAAAGACTGAGTACAAGGCAGAGGGTGGGGCTGATCCCTGACACACTAAACATTTTTCAGCACCAACAGAAACCTATTTTACAGCCATCCCAGCTGCTGGTAAGAAAATGTGTCAGTTGCGGGGGGTGGAAGGAGTGGAAGAACTAGGGTACATTGATAGGCACCAGCAAAGGAGTGGGGGGGGGGGCATTGGTCTAAGCTATATTGAACCTTGGGGGTACAATTTCAACTGTCAAATGTTTGGTCCTTCAGAAGAAAAATCAAGAAGAACTGTCTCCACTTTCATGAGGGAGGGAGCGGAATCACAAAATCAAATTATATCCAGTTTAGGACTTTTCACAAGAGCTGCTCAGTGCCTGGGGGTGTTCTAAGTTTTCCCACACATTTTTGAAGACATTACCCCTGACTTAAGCATTGCCGAAGTTGCCAGCTAGACATTTGTGCTTAATTTTTTAATAACCGTAATTCCTGAAAGTGAATTGCTCCCATGAGGTCACCAACAATAGAGGTTCTCTGGGACACCTCTGTGTGAGTCACTGTGCTTCTTCTGGCTGTGCTTCTTTCCGATCATCTTCTGCTGGGGCGGGTAAATTTGCCTCATCTGCAATTGGCAAGAGTGCAGATCAATCACAGCTCTTGAAGAGGCATCATGGTTAAACACCTCAAATGACTGCCCATTGCCTCTCTACATGAGTCACTGGGCCCATCCCCTGCCAGGTACACCCGCCCGAATGAGGCAACAAGGGTAGGCATTTCTGAAGGTGTACAAAATTATGCATGGTGTGAAGAATGTGGATAGGGAGACATTTTTCTCCCTCTCTCAAAATACTAGAACCCGGGGTCATCCCACGAAGCTGATTGGTGGGAGATTCAGGACAGACAAAAGGAAGGACTTCTTCACACAGAGTTAAACTATGGAACTCGCTACCACAGGATATAGTGATGGCCACCAATTTGGATGGCTTTAAAAGGGGGTTGGACAAATTCATGGAGAAGGCCATCAATGCCTACTAATTCTGATGGCTATTTGCTACTCCCAGGATCACAGGCAATATGCCTATGTACACCAGTGGCTGGGGAACATGGGTAGGAGGGTGCTTTTGCATTTGTGTCCTGCTTGTGGGTTCCTGGTCAATAGCTGGTTGGCCACTGTGTGAACAGAATGCTGCAACAGGACCCTGGGTCTGTTGCAGCAGGGCTCTTGTGTTCTTAAGAGCGTGCATGAGTAAAAACAACCCTTTGCTCTCACCTGTGCAAAGGGTGCCTCCAATGTCAAGTCAGAAAGGCGGCACGTTTCAGCTTTAGCCGCCCCTTCAGACAGCCGCTTGCTCTGCAGCATGCCAAGAGCTGGCAGAGACGGCAGTGGTAACCACAGCAGCTTCCTTTTCCGCTTCATGAACTACCTGCTAACCCTACCCTGACCCACATTCAGCAAGCAAAAGCTTTCATCCCACAAGGCATTTGAAATACCAGGCCAGGGGTCCACCTGCAAGAGGGGATGAGAGACAGCGGAACTTGCCCCAACAGTGCTAGCCAATTACAAGCTGCCCCTGCCAAAAATCCCTGCTTCTAGATAACTAGAAGTCCAGGACCCTGTAAGCAGTGGAGGCAGGTGGCTCCGATGTTAGTGGGGCAGTGAATCCACTCCAGGTTTCAGCCAGAGCTCTGAAGGAGCTATCAAAAGTGCTTCACACCAGAAACCCGTAGCGGATTCACCGCTCCGCTGACATTGGAGCCACCGGCCTCCACTGCCTGCAAAGCAAGTCTGTCACATCCTCCATCAGCACCACATCTTTAGGCCCACAGGAAGCTGCCTGAGTCAGCCCATGGGTCCATGTAGCCCAGTATTGTCAATATTGTCTGGCAGTGGCTCTCCAGGGTTTCACGCAGGATTCTGGCCTGGAGATGCTGGGGATCGAATGTGGGACCTTCGGCATACAAAGCAGGTCCTCTGCCACTGACTTCTGGTGCTTCCCCATTGGCTAGGAGAGGGAAGCACAACTTATGGTCCTTCAGATGTTTTGGCTACAGCTCCCATGATCACTTACCATTGGCTGTGCTGACCGGGGCTGATGGGAGTTAAGACCATACAAGGAGCCCTGCTGGATCAGACCAAGGGTCCATCTAGTCCAGCATTCTCTTCACAAAGTGGCCAACCGGCTGCCCATGGGAAGCCCACAAGCAGGACAGGAGTGCAACAGCACCCTCCCTCCCATGTGCCCCAGTCACTGGTGCACATAGGCTCACTGCCTCTGATACTGGAGGTAGCAAATAGCCATCAGAACTTGTAGCCATCGATAGCCTTCTCCTGCAGGAATTTGTCCGATCCCTTTTTAAAGGCATCCAAACTGGGGACTATCACTACATCTTGTGGAAGTGAATATTGTTTAACAATGTGCTACTCCTTTTATCTGTTCTGAATCTCCCACTGATCAGCTTCATGGGATGATCCTGGGTTCTGGTATTAGGAGGAGAAAATTCTCTTCCTAGCCACTTTCTCCACACCATGCATAGTTTTGTGTACTTCTGTCTTTGGTGTCATCCACAAACTTGGCCACGTCACTGCTCACTCCTAATTCCAGATAATTTATGACCAGGTTGAAAAGCATTGGTCCTAATACAGATCCCTGTGGGACCCCACTACTTACTTCCCTCCATGGGGAGAATTTACCAGTTATTCCTACTCCCTGCTTTGTGTTCTTTAACCAGTTACTGATCCATAAGAGGACCTGTCCTCTGATTCCATGACTAAGCTTGCCCAGGAGTCTTTGGTGAGGGACTTTGTCAAAGGCCTTTTGTAAGTCCATGTAAACAATGCCAAAGTTGTGGCCCTCTAGTTGCTCTCCCCTGTATTTAGGACCACGGGACCTTGGTCAGCACCTCCACTGGTCAGGAATATTCTTCTCAGAGCGATCAACTGCTTAATTCCAGCCACATCCTTTCCCAGCAATGGTGCCACAGCTACAATATCCTACCACTCATTTTCCCCTAATGTCTTTTCCTGGCATTGCCAGGCCTAGACCAAGCACTGTGGACCCTATGCTTTGCAGCCAGAGTCTGATCCACAGTAACATCAGGATGATTTCAAACCGAGCCCAGGGCCTGGGAACTCAGCTCTGCCTAGCTTCCCATCTGATTGCAGGCTGAAGGAGGGAGATACTCGCTATCAGCCACAGTTGCAAGGTTCAGCCTTGAGTGAGAAGCTCCGATTTACAGCCTGGGATTGTGAAAACCAAGCAGGATCCACAGGAGGGGATGGGTGGGTCTGGGGTGTTTCCCAGTTTGCAGTGTCAACTCAAGAGAGCAGAACAGACACCCTCTTAGATGCAGTGCTTGCTGACGAGCTTTAGCAGCTGCTCCCCAATATTTAAGCCGGTGCAGAGGCTGAAGAGCCTTGGCTGGAAACATCTTAATTGCCTGGAGTGCTAGGTGTAGGATGCGATAGCCAAGAGAACCAAAGATTAGTAGGCTTGACATAAGACTGGTTCTGTGGGCCTAGTCCGAGTGAGAGCGAATTTTGGGAGGTGCTGGTTTGGATACTAGTCATCTTTTGACTTCGAAAGAGAGAGGTTTCATGGGGGAAACCTTGTGGTTAATGCACTTTTTAGATATGTTGCCAACCACAGAATACAGAGAGACGGGATGCTTAAGGAGAAGTTGGGGACTTTTCAGGTTTCTCTAGAATGATGTTTGTAAGAGAGAGGCACTTAGATTTAGAATAAGGAACTTAAATGAAGCTAGACCACCTTATAACAACTTATCAGTAAACTTAGAGCATAATGGTTACCAAGTTTGGCACTGGACACAGGGCTGGCATCGGACTTAAGGATCTAAAAACAAGTTTTACCTGATGGGCAAGGCCCCGCCTTCTATCTGAGAGACGCTAAGATTTCATCTTCCTGGAGATAAAGTGCAGGGGGGGGTGTTGGCACAGAGCCTCTGCTGGTAGATTTGTTCCAAGTTTAACTCTTTTTCTATTTCTGTATTAAGTATGAAATGTGTATGTGCATGTTACTTTTTCCTAATAAAAGCATTTTTATTTTAAACTATTGTCTGTGGAAATCAGCACATCTCAGTATCAAGGGAGTCACTTCTCCTAGACCACATCAAACTTCAGTAGATAGGAAATGGGAACCTGTCACAAATTCTAATTTGAAGGTCTGTAAAATTATCTGATTTATCGGGGTCTATAAATACTGAAAGCTTTGCCACTAAATCTGGAAAGGTGTTCCGTGTAATCTGATTTGCTGCAATGAGTTGTGCTGTTATTGATGTCCTGTGTTGGATTGCCAGAATGTCAGAAAGTTAGGCCTGACAGGCATGGGGGGGGGTGCCTTGGCATAGCCACTGGCTAGACAAACAGCATTTTACAATACAAACCAGTAAGGCAGCCTTCCCCACCCTGGTGCCCTCTAGATGGGCCATGCTGCCTTAGAAAGATGGGAGTTGCAGTCCAACCCATCTAAAGGGTACCAGATTGATGTCTGCTCTAAACCACTTCACTGTACGTCGGCAGAAAGTAAGTCTCCAGATGTTTTGGACTTCAGCTCTTGGCGTTCCTGACCACTGGCCTTGGTTGAAGTCCAAACATCTGGGGATCGACCCTTTGCTCATCCATGGTGGTGTGTCAAGACTAGGACTGGGGAGATGTAGGGTCAATTCTCTCTCAGCCATGAAGCCCACTCTTTTCTCAGCCTACGCTTCCTCAAAGGATTAAGTTGGATGAACTACCATGTACACCTCCCAAACTCCTTGGAGGATAGGTGGGATGTGTCATCAACATATCTCGGGAGACTGATTCACTCCAGCAGCAGCTCACTGCCGATGTGCACAGCAACCGAGTTGGCTTCTGCCCAGCAGCCACAACCAAATACCCACATTTCTGAGGTCCCTCTTCAATGTAAAAGGGTCTTTGCCATGTTCCATAGCCCAGTGTCATTTCCCCCTCGCAACTTGCAAAACCAGAAAGCCTCTGGCCTCCCCATCACTTTTTCCTCGTGTGTTATGTCTTTTTGACTGTAAGCCTGAGGGCAGGGACTGTCTTACTGCTATTTGTAAGCCACTCTGGAAACTTTTTTTTGGCTAAAGAGCAGGATAAAAATGCTTTAAATAAACACACACCTGGGATTTCAGCACACTAGTGGCATTTTTGTGACCTATGGTTGGGGTCTTTGGAGAAAAAAGACTTGACTGGGGACCCACCAAGCTTGAAAATGAGGCTCTACCTGGCTTGGTGGATTACAAACCCCTAAGACAAAGGTAGCATCTTCCTGTTGAAACCCCCACTGCTGCCCTCAGCAGGAAAAGGGTGTGTCTTGTCACTGGCCAGTGGTTAAACAGGGAACCAATCCCAAGTGGCCACAGCCAATGCCCCCTCCCAGTGGGACAATGAAGGCACTGAGAACAGGCACTTCCTCAGGTCAGGTGGTCAAGCGAGACCAGCACTTCCTCTCCTTGGGAGTCTCCCGGAGAGGAAACCTGCCCTTCACCTACTCTAGGTCATTCTCCCTGCCGGCTCCAAGCATGGGAGCACTGTTGCCTTTGAATGACCACTTGCAGCCCCATGCAAAGCAAGCCACCTGCCCTGCCATAAGCAGCCCCACCCACAGCCACCTCCTCCCCAGGCCAACCACTTGTGTTACTCACAGGTTCAGCTCAGCCTCCGCTTCTCAGCAGATAAGGGTACAGACGCAAGGTGGCCTCCCTCTCCCTGCACTCCATCCCTCAAAAGACTATGCTGCCTCTATCAATATTGGGACAAATTAGCTCTTCCCAGCTGGTCCTAGCCAAGCACTGGCCATTTCACCATCACCACTGGGGCAGGGGATCATGGATTCTTGGGGAAGATCACAAGATGTCAAGCATAGATTGGGGTGAGCAGCAAAGAGAGCACCATTTTCTAAGATCAAGTATCTGTGCTCGGCGAAGCGGCTGGGCACCTCTTTTGGTCTGGGACACATGAACAAAAGGGAGTGCTATCTCACTCTAATGGATGTTCATTGCATTTTGCTTGCCTTCTGCCAAGGGCAGGGATGCAGACTCCTGAAGAAGGCCATCCACAGCAGAGGAAGACAGAAAAGAGGCCCCTTGCCAGACCAGCAAGCAGCCGCACTGCTCAATGAGATTCCATTTGTGTTTTGAATGGAACTGCTCCATTTGCAGTGTCTGAACACGGCTATCTCCCTTGTTTACCCCACTCAGGACCAGGGCTGAACTGCAGAGAGGCACAAAAAATAGATGTTTCTGCTAATGGTGATGCTTCTGCTCATGGTGACAGAGTCAAAGAATCCATTCCAGCATGAGCAGTCACACACTTCGACAAAAGGGAGCCCATGGAGGTGACCCAGTGATTGCAACTGGTAACAGCAAGGTAGAGAGAACCTTCAGAGGAAACCCGTTGCCAATTTAATTTGTTTTCAAAAAACAATTCACAGAGGGATATTTGCAGTGTCCCCAGGGGGAGAACATACTCCCATCTAAGCTTTTTGAGCAGCTGTGAAACAAACAAGTAAATTAGGAAGCCCACTTAAAGAGGCAGGGAACATCAAAGCAACAACAGCCACTTCAGGTAGTCACTGCATTTTATTGGAAAACATTGATATAATTTTATTTTCACAGCTTGAACTGAACACAACACCACCTGCTTTCAAAGACCTTCTTATTCCAACCTTCCCCACGCCCCCTCCCCAAGCTCTCAGGTGAGATCCCTCCACCGCCGCTCACACGGAGGTGCAGAAGACAGGAAATAAGAGGGGGCGTGGTCAAATCCGCCACGGACTACACAAAGCACTCTTCTTTCACCCGGTTTCAGGGAAATTCTGCTGTTTGTTTCGATTTCCCGTCCAAAACTTTTTTATTGATTAAAAAATAAAAGTGAAAAAGAGAAGCAAGTTTGCAGCTCATGCTGTTTGCCGCAAGGAAAGGAGGGGTGAAGTAAGGAAGCAACATTAAAGGGCACAGACATCGAAGCCAAAGTGCGGCACAAGCGTTAAATCGAGAGCCACTACAAAAAAAAGCATTGCACACGGAACAGGGGGACAGGGAGAAAAGGGCATTCTGGCGCAGTTGGCATTCACTCAGCAGTGGCTTCACTGTTTTATTGCGGTTCCGTTCCAACGCCTCCCCCCTATGTCCCCCCTCAAGCTGCTAATCAAAAGCATCCGCCATTGCCACGCACAGGGCACACCCCAAAGGGGCTGGTAGCATCAGATATTTACATAGCAGCTCTGATGTCCGGACACAATGCTTAGGAAACTGTAAGGACATTTACAATTTATACAGGGTTAAGAACAGAGACAGAAGTTGAAATTGTGGGTGGTTGAGTTTTTTGTTTGTAAAAGAGCCAATCGATCGGTGTCGGACACTCCCCCTCCCCTCGATCAGCCTCTTCCCCAGATCACGCTGATGGAGCTCTCTGGAACCCACTTTAGCCACATACACCCAGGCGGCGGGACAGCTCCCCCTCCCACCCTCCAAAGAAAACTAAGAAAAAAAACCATTTCTTCCTTGTACCCCTGGTGTTCCTTGGGGCAAGACCTTCGGTGGCGACCGCCATGTCAACGCGCACGACCACAGTGCCAGACACATGCAACACGATTAAGAAGGTTTTGCGCTCTCTCCACCCCATCATGTGGATTCTTGAAAGAAAGAGAAAGAATCTGCGCCCTGGGAGATGGGCCAGCCCTGACGTCAGAACAGAAGACCCGATGGAAACAAAGACACCCACAAGGCGGGGGCTCTCGGGGATTTTAAGGGATGCACCAGGGAGGAAGGAAAGGGGAAAAGAGCAAGAAGAGGAGGGAGAGATGAGTGCAATCATGCAGCTTGGGAAGGATTTTTAAAAAATTGCTTGGTCAGATTTATTCCACAGCCGATTGTTTGCTTAGAGAACCAGGTTACTTAAGTAGAGAGAGTGTGTTGGAGAAAAGTATCGAAGGAAAATGGGCATTGCCAGCCACCCACTCTGCAGGCTTCACTTTGCGGTCATCATCTGCACAAACTCTGCAAGAGACAGAGGCCAAGGAAGGACTGTGAATACAAGGGATCCAATCAAGCTCTCACCTTTTCATACCAGTCACCTAACCTAGCATCCCGAACCAGGAATTCAGCCAGGTGATGGTCACACAAAGGGCCAGTTCACACAATCAAACAACAAACTGTGGCTTATTTAAGCTACGGCGGGTTATGACACATGCGGGCAGCCATTTTGAATATTCAAGTCACAGCTTGCCAGGGACCGTGGGCTATGTAAGGGTTAAATAATCCTCGCATAACCCACAGTCCCTGGGTTCAGACAACACAAGCCATGGCTTGAATATTCAGGATGGTGCCACAACGAGCCGCAGCAATGTTGCAAACCCGGTCAAAATCACTTCATTTTAACATGTTTAAACTCTGAGACTTCTGATAGCTTTAGGATCAAAGAGTAATGTCAAAGCAATCACAGTAGTGTCTATTCCACCCCTTCTCAGGTATGCCTCTATCCAGTGAGAACAAACAGAGGAATTCTGGAGTACTTCTTCCTCATGTTTTCACTGAACATGACACTCATATGCATTACGAAAGATGCTAAATGTTAAAAGCCACTCAATGTCTTTCCAGCACTCGGGGGGGGGGGGGGGGGCTTGGATCTACGGATCAAACCTATCCAAGGCCTACAGTAATACTAAACATCATAGCCTTTAAATAAGTTATGCATATGCCTCATGCACTGACTCCTGAGGGTATAAATTTCTAGGTTATTTCCACATAGCTCAAAGCTAAAATTTGGTGGATGTGCAGTCCCTCAAAATGGGGAGACTCAAATGTACATCTGAAAGTGGTTGAGGGACTTCCACACCATTCAGAAAGCTGAAGTTTAGTGCATACATTGTCCTAGTAAAACAGCAGAGTGGTCCATGTAGTACTTTATAGAGCCCTCTGTCTAAGCAGAACCTCCAGACTTGAAACAACTGATGGTTGCACAAAGCTGGCAATGGGCAAGGTTCTCGAGAGCCCACCCTTACTCACCTTCATAGTTGACCTGCCCGTCCCCATCGATATCTGCCTCCCTTATCATTTCGTCCACTTCCTCATCAGTGAGCTTCTCCCCTAGGTTTGTCATCACATGGCGCAACTCGGCTGCACTAATGTAGCCATTCCCATCCTGGAAACAAAGGAACTCACTCAGTGGGAGGGACAGTCAGCGCCTTCAGCTTTTCTCTTGGCGGAACATGTTCCCCTCTGCGCTCTGCATGCTCCAGGTTTAGGAGATATAGTAATTCCCTTCCCACTGGTGTTAAAAATATGGGATGCGTTTCAGTACTGCCACCTCTCCCCAGTCAAGGTGGCTGGTAGTCCTTCTCCGCTGTCTCACCTTATCAAACACCCTGAAAGCCTCCCGGATCTCCTCCTCGCTGTCTGTGTCCTTCATCTTCCTCGCCATCATGGTCAAGAACTCTGGGAAGTCAATAGTGCCATTTCCTGGAAACAGTAATTGACGCTGATGAGTCAAAGTAATTGACAGAAGGCTGCATATTGGTACATCCAGCATGGCAATCTAGAATAGCCACCCTTGGGGCAAAGCAGGCTTGAAGACTGAAGCCCTGTTTGAAGGGAATTCAGCCCTCAATGGCTTATGAAACCAGCAAGACTGCATTATTTTAACAGGAAGCAACCTATTTCCACTGAAGCAGATGCATGAGGTTGGATTCATTATACCAAAGAGCCAGTTTCTAGTTCCCTGATTCCAGAAGGGAACAGTCAGACACTGAGGCTAGTGTCTCCTAAAAGGGCCACCTGAAAAGCAATTACCAAGAGTACTTCAATTTGTATTTTATTTTTATTAAGCATCTTGGACAGCCCAGTTTACAGGTGGTACATACATTTTAAGAAGGTCCCTTTCTCCCCCTGCCCCCATGGATGGCATATTTAAGACAACCCCTCCTCACCCCAATATATTGCTACTTTCAGGTTTGTGAACATGCTGCCTTGGTTGAATCAAGTCTTGAATAGTAAGAAAGCCAGCAGACATATTGAACTCCTAGTGTCCACACCTCTGGCATTCCTCAAAGAACCCAGATGGCCGTTTTCTACAGGAAGAGCCTTCTTGGACCCTCACAGGCCCCCAGTTACACCCTCCTCCATGCCAAACCTGTGAGCCCCAGTCTCCACTATGAACTGCATTCATTGGCTATTATTACTAGTATTGGCCACCCCGTAGCTAGTCTGGCTACATAAAAAAAAGATAGTATTCCTCCTCATTTCTGCCTCTTAATTTACCTATCAGGACTGGGGAACTGACAGCCACCAGGAGCAAGGGAGTCACAGAAGCTGGGTGAGCTAGTAACAAACTGTCCTCTCACCTGCTAGAACAGCGCTTGCTCCCCAATCTAAACAAAGTCAAACCTAGCTGAATTCTTCTTGCAGCAAGCATTTGTGGAATCCAGGCATTTTAGATTGTTTGTTCTGCCTATGGAAGCTTGGCATCCACGGTGCAGCCGTTGCGTGGCCACTTACCATCCGCATCCACCTCGTTGATCATGTCTTGCAGTTCTGCCTCGGTGGGGTTCTGCCCTAGAGACCTCATGACAGTGCCAAGCTCCTTGGTGGTGATGGTGCCATCCCCATCCTTGTCAAAGAGGGAAAAGGCCTCCTTGAATTCTGGGGAAAAGCAGGCTCATTAAAAGCTATACAGAGATCACATACATACCATCAGCAGTTGTCTCAGAACACTCTGTGACAGATGCCTAGCCAGTCCCGTTCCAAATATTTAGGAGAGGGGGAAAGTAGGCCAAGTCGTGTGAGGTCTTGAAATCCCAAGTGCCTCAAACGTTGATGCTCACACTCACGTCTGTTCACACTTTTCCAGCCCAGAGGTTTCACCTGGGGGTGTTTTTTTTTGCCTGCCTTGTGCCCACATCACTAGCAGCTGGGGAAATGACAGGTCTTACAAAAACTGTATAGAGCAGGGTGACTGGACTTTGAGCTAGAACCCTAGGTCCACTAATCAGACCCAGCTGCAAAATGCAGGGGGGCAGGGAGGGAGAGAAGTGGTGAATTACCTACTGTACCCCATGAGCCATGCACTTTATATTCAAACACAAACCTACATCTGAGTCGCTATAAATCAGGGATTCTAACACAAAACTCCCAAACTGGCCAGTAGCAAAAGGACACAGTCAAAGGCAACCAAATAATACTCATATTTTATAGGTGAGGAAAGCCATGGCAGAGGATTTTTTAAATATTCAATTTTAGTTGCTATTGTTAAGCTACTGGGAATCAGAAACCTATGACAATCACCAAGATCCTGACCCATCTTCTGCCCATCCCTAGTATACAGTACATGAAGGCCTGACAGAAAAATAGTACGTCCTTATTTTCTAAAGAGAACTCAATAGTTGCCCCCATTGTGTGAGTTCTTAATAAGTTTGAGCAGTACTTAGTCCATCTCAAGTGCCAAGAGCAACTTCCAGTAGAAGAGGGGATGCTACTGTTTGTTCCCCCTCAGGAACATGCAAATCAATCCAGCATAACCCCCCGTGGGGGGGAGGGGGTGCTAGCCAACAATATTTATTGCCAATGCAAGATGAGGACTCACCTGCAATCTGCTCTTCAGTAAGCTGGTCAGCCTGGAAGCAGAGAAAGACATTCAGTGCCAAGTCACTGTCATGCTCTGCATCAAACCTCCAAACCTCTCAGCATCTTTGACCAGCCGCCCAGTCCAGAGGCCATGTCATTTTGCATATCACCATAGCTAGGCCCACCAGATGTTTCAAGAAGCCACCCATTACTGCGGCTGGTAGCCTGGGACTGTAGAAACAACTGTCAGGCTGCCCTACATGACTGCATTTGGCCTGAAGGGTCACAGGCTGTGCAGCCCCCACCACCACCGTTGCACCTTAAGATGTACTACCTCACAAGGTCCACATTGCTACTGATCTGAAAATGGATTAGCATCTCAAGCCACAGGAGCTGGAATAGGTGCCCATACCAGGCCGGGGCCACATCTTACCCTTCCTTCAATGTTTCCTCCCTGCTGTTGCATGTACTGCCTTCCACCACTCTGACTCCCAGCAAGATGTCTTAGAACTCCAAACTATGCATGTTCTCCATCAAAAATAAGCTGGAGCAGAACTGCAGCTGAACTGTATCACTTGCATCATTTGGGCAAGTCACCTAGAGACCCCTGAATGTTTCAGAGGGTGCCGCTCAATTCCTTAACTCCACCAGGTAAGTCCTTCAATTGCACCTCTTCATATCCAATCTATGCCTACTTTGTTAAAAGCTGGCCCATCCCATTCATCCTCTCTTTCAAGGACCCTAGTGAACAGCAATTTCCCTTTTTTCCAGCCTTCAGATACTATCAGGGAGGAACATCAAAACCAGAAGAGTAAGTAGGGAAGATTTTTAACGAGGCTAGTCCTCATCAGGAAACTTTCTACCTTCACAAACAGCCACCGAGGCCAAGGCCCTGTTCTGAGGGCAGTGGCAGCACGCCCACCTGCATCCTCTTATAAGTCAGGGTAAGCCACCCAGGCCACAGTGTGCCATCAGCCAAGAGAAGAGGCACTGCAAGAGGCTCTTACAGAAACTGAGAGTACCAGCAGATTCATGCAGGAGGGACCAAAAAAAGCTATGGGGTCGCTAGCCAGTTTGACAACAAAATTTGTGAAATTCACTGCCACAAGGTGTGGTGATGGCCACTGAATGGCATCTAAAGTAGTGGCAGTAAACACATCTGTGGCAGTGAATTCTATACATTCTGCTGAGTAAACAAACCCATGAAGGGGGACTATCCATCCATGGCTACTGGTCATGATGGCTATATATTACCTCCAGGTTCAGAGACGAGATGCTACTGCATACCAGTTGCTACGTGGCAGCAGGAGAGCCCTAGTTGCGAGCTTTACTGAAGCAGCCAGTAAGCCACTGTGGGAAACAGCACGCTGGGCAAGATGGACCTCTATCTGATCCAGCAGGACCAAGGGGAAATTCCTTTCCAATCAGACCCAGGGCATATGCAAAATCCACCCACTGGGTTAAAATGACAAGAATCCAAAAGCCTGTATCTTATTTTAGCAGTTACTGAACGATTCCTCTGGGAAAGGAAAATCCAAGCTCAAACCCCCTCCACAGGCCACAACAGGGACTTCTGAGTCTTCCTCAGACATGTTTTTAAACAGAGTGACCCAAACTGAAAGTAGATCCCCAAGTTATACTCTTGGGTTTCCTACACTGTAGGCTTTTGGAATTGAACTCCAAAACTGGCAGGTCTCTTTAACAGCATCATATTGCCGATTCATTTCAATTGCAACTGCAGCTCCTCCTATTTTGTCAGTGGAAGCTGAACCCAACAACTATTCTTTACGCCCCAAACAAGGCAAGTTCATAAAGGCATAGTTCTGACTGCAAAGTTTTCTGGTTAGAACGTTGTATTTTACTGCAGAAATGTTAAGGCCTCTGGGATGAGAGCCTGTGTAATATAGTCACTGGTTCAAGGGTTAGACTTGGAACAGGGAGACATGGGTTCAAATTCTAGCTCAGCCATGAAATATACTGGGTGACCTCAGGCAAGTCACTAATTCTGAGCCTAGCCTACCTCAGAGCCTTGTTATGAGGCTAAAAGGAGATAAAAGGACATCAAGAACACCACCCTGAGATCCTGGGAAGGGGCGTGGGGTGAAAATGAAATATCCTGGCCTAAGGTGCTTATCAACAGCATCAAGGAGCTCAGAAGAGAGAAGCACATCCCTGGCCTTGCATCAGCACATCAGGGGACCTCTGGGCATCCTGTCTGAATGACACATCCTGGACAGCAGCATCTCTGCCACGCTCCCCTGGTCTAGCCTTGCTAAAGTCGGCTGCGCCATTCCATCATGCTACTGCAACGGCCAAGAAGCAGCCGCAGTTCACACCCACCACAGTGCACTTGTTAAGAGTTCTCACGTTCTACTTCAGTGCTTTTGGAAATAAGAGCTGCCGCACAAGGATCACTTGGATTCCAGCCTCTACTGCAGTCCCAGCCGCTCCAACACTGCAGCACAGCAACAGCCAGAACAGAAGCCACAAGGCAAACCTGATACTGTTGGAGGTCCGCTCTTTCCAAATTGCAGAAAGCACCAAGGACTGCCAAGGGTGCAACATCCAGAATGGTGCAGCCTGGGGAGGGAGGAGGAATCCCCAGATAAAAGCTCAGATGCAGCCATATCAACTCCTCCCTGCCTCTACGTTGTGGAAAAATCCATTCTGGCTTAAGAGGTCTTTCTGCAGACAAACTACCACTATACAGGGGTAAGACTAGAGGTGCTCAGCTAAACAGACTGCAGTGGACTCAGCAGCCCCCTGCTGTCAGCAGAGGAAACAACGATGATAAAGCAATTCCAATCTAGCAACAGAGGGTGAGACTGAGGGGAAGGTTTTATTACAGTGCGCCACAAAGGGCCACAGTGATACAGGAAGGAGAGCCAGCAGGCCACAATGGTGCCTCTCACCAAACTCGTCCAATCCTTCCTTTGAGCTAAGTCATGGAGCTGTCAGGGGCAACAGGACAAGGGCCAGAACAACCACCTGACTTTGACTGTGGCCAAAGCTATCTTCAGAGCTCTTCCAGCCACCCCTGACTGATCTTGTCACATCTCGTAAGCTAGGCAAAGTCTGCTGGATGAGAGACGAAAACAGCAAAGACAGTTTCTCTTGAGATTCAGTCTTCAGAAGGGACTTGGCACTTATAATCATCCCCCTTCCCACCAAATAAGGCACAAGGCCCAGGCCCACGTTAAGATCAAGAAGCAGCAGGAAGTATTCCCTTAATCATGTTGCTCCCCTTTCAGCATTGCTTAACATGCCCTATTTCATGGATTTATTACAGTGATTGCCGGAGAGATGGAACCCTTCAGGACAGCCTTTGTAGATGGCTTGAGGGAAATATGCTCTCAAAAGTAGGTTAGCATGACAAGAGCAGCCAGCAAGAAAGTATTAATCTAATGGATTATCTACCAAAAGCTGTCAGAGCAAAATACAGACCAAAACAGGCAGACATTCTTCTCTTTTGCAATGAGCTGAGGGAGGCTCCAGCAGTGCACTGAAGGAATTACTGCATCATCCACATGCCGGAAGCTGCAGTGGTGAGAGGAAGAGAAGCTGGAAGGAGCCACGGCTTCTTAATACGAGACAAGTACCTTTAATGGCATTCTTCTCCCATTCTGAACTCTCTTCCTGTACCAGCCTTCCTCAGAAGTGTTGGACTACAACTCCCATCATTCCTGGCTAGTCCTACACAGCCCAGTAACCCTGCAAGGCAGACACACCAAACCTAGTACTGAAAGCAAGATTACATGTGTCACCAACCTGGGATAAAATGGTAGCACCCAGCTCTGCTACGATGTTCAGTAGAGGAAGATAAGAAGTCTAATATACCAGGTCTTCCATCTACACTGCCCTAACCAAATTCTTCACCAGAAGTCAACCCCACACCACACACTTCCTGGCTGCTCCCAAGAATTCTGACACCCAGCCCAACCACCTGTGAGATCACAAGGACCACCTCATCACATCTCACAGCACAACAAAGTCATCTTCATATTGACATCTTTTGCTGAATTGCTTGCTCTGCTGCAATTACCTCGTAAAATCCCACTGTATTAACTTGTATATTTCATTTCAAGTGTTCACTGCTGAATGGCTTCCGACAACCACCATTACAATCCCCTCCCCACCCAGTCAGTATGGGCAGTATAAGAGGTGATACACTGAACTAGATGACCTGCATTGTACTGATTATTCCCATGTTTCTGTTGACGTCATATCCTACAGACTCTTAATTTCCTTGTCCAGGCAAATCAAGGTGGCTTCTGTGGCCCAGTGAATGGTTTTAGAATACCAGATGCTGCGGTACTGCTAAAGCTAAGCAGGTATGACACTGATCAATAATCTGGAGAGACCATCAGGACCCCTATGTAAGAGCAGGACATACATGTAATAAAGACATTATTAAAATGGCTTCCTAATTCTAGGCCAGTCTCCCCCAGTCTGGTGCTCGCCAGATGTTTTTGACCACAACTCCCATCAGCCCCATCCAGCATGACCAATTGTCAGGGATTCTGGGATGTGTAGTCTAAAACACCTAGTAGGCACCAGGTTGGGGAAAGGCTACTCTGAACTCACTAAATAACTTGCCAAGACCCACACCCATATGCCCTGGTATCCCGAAGACAAGTCTGTCACATCTAAATACACATGATTTACCAAACCCAACTCCTCCTAACCGCTAGAGTGTAAAACTCAGTTCCAACTAGCAATGGAGCCACACCACTTTCAGCCCCTACACTATATTTTGCCTCTGGGGGAGAAGAGACAATTCGTAAATCCATCTACCCCCACGCACCATCCTATCACGAAGTCATGACCCCAAGCCCTCTCACTGTGCCCTGCGACATACACACTTTTCCATTAGGCCTTGCAGTCCTCAAAATACCCACAAGGTCTTTCAGGATCCTGTTAGCTTGCCTCTTCCAATACTAAACCCTTAACTCATCTTATACAGATACCCTTTACTGTAGTCACCCTCTCCAAAGGCCCACTGTCTTGTCATCTTGTGAACAACAAGCCACAGGGGATCTCTCACACATCCACCTCAACACCAGTCACACTCAAACCACCACCTTAAAGTATTCAAGTCCCCCTTTCATAAAATGTGACCCTTCCTTTGACAGTTAATACCACTTTGATAACCACAATGTAGGACAAAATCCCCCGCCCCAAGAATCTCCTACAGACAGGCTCCATCCCAAAGGCCTCCTGATAATCAGCCCACATATACTTTGCTTCCACCCTCCTCCAGCCCACCACCCGGTGCGCCTTCCACATGACACCCAGTCAGTTGGGCCTTCTGTCCACAGTGCCACCCCCTCCTCTACTCCACAACTTCGGCACTCGCCACCCCCTCAACACCCTCCACCCTATCAGAAAAGTGCTCCCAAGCCACATCCACCCCTTGGCAGCTCTACATGCCAAGCCCTGCAGCTCTGCCCCAGTCGCTTTAACCCCTTCACCTGCTTCCTGACCCCAGTGGTCATACCGCCAATAATTCTCACACCACCAGCATCTAGCCCCCTCCCTCACCATTTTCCTTAGAATTACTAAGGAATTATTAAGTGAACACTTTCAGCCCCCTTTCCTCACCAACCAGCTACCTGTAGCCCCACTCTCTTGGCCCAGGGCGCCCCCCCACTCACCTCTCCTGCTCCCCAGAGCCTCCAACCCCTCATATGACATTTATACTCTTAACACCCTACCCGCAAAGATATTTTGTAATTTTATCTGTTATTCACACCCCTTCCTTCTGATAAAGGAGAGCTCAGGAGAAAAAAAATGGAATCAAAAGCACTCCCCTCCTTGCCTTGCACTGCCCCCAAACACGTATTGTTCCCCTTCACTCCGTGGGTGGCTTCCTAGACTATGAAGCACCTTCCCCCATACCCCCTGACAATCACCCTTCGAACTCCGCCCCTACAGTCAAGTTGGTACCTGGCCCCCACTGGCTCAAACCGCACCCCCCCAGAAGTCTTCTCAACCCCCCGTTTACCCCACAACAGGCACTCTCCTAACTCTCCCCCCGCCACACTTAGCCCACAACACTTCCAATTCGCACCCACACCGACACACGGCCCCCCACCACGCATATACCTGCAATTCACTCCCCAACCCCAAATTTCATTTATCCCAAATATTCCCCCAGACCCCCATCTGCCTTCTTCGGCTCTGCGATTCCCCCCCTCCCGCAACGTGTCACTTGCTCCCTTCCTTTCCTGCCCCCCTCCCTTCCAGCTTCCTACCCCAACCGCCCACCCCCAGGCTGGCCTGGCTAAGCACCAAGGGAGGGGCCCTTCATCCCCCACCCGAGCAGCCTCCTCTGCCCCCTTCCTCGACCCACGGCCTGCCTGGCCTGACCCCGCAGGGGCGACTCTTCGCTCCTCCCCCTCCCCACAGCTTCCCCACTCCATCCGCACAGCCTCCCCTGACACGCCGCCCTCACAACCCGCGCCAGGCCCCCCGGTTTCCCCTTCGCTCAGGCCCGCTGCCCCCCGGTCGAGCCCCCTCACCATGGATGGGCCGGGCCGGGCCGGGCGGGAGCGGCGGGAGCGTCGAGAGGCTTCGAGGAGCAGCGACAGCGTCGGGAGGGGAGGTGGGAGCAGCACTGGCCGGAACCCGCTGCGGGCCGCCTCGCATACACACACCGCGCGCGCGGGATCCCTCCGCCAACTGCCGCCTGTGGCCTCGCCCCGATTTGGCCTCTCACGGAGCTCGGCGAAGGGGAGCCCCGCCCCCTTTTCGCCCGCGCCGAAGCAGCGCTCGGCCGGCGCCCGGGCTCCGCCCACCTTCCCCCGCCTTCTCTCGGGGACTACTTTTTTCTCGCCTCGCGCTTCTTCCCCCGCTTTTCGCCCCTCCTTTGAACCGCCTTTCAGCGGAAGGACACAGTATTGTGACGACACATTTGTGCCGCGCGTTTCCATTGGCTCAAGCGGGAGGCGCAGGATGAGACTCCTGCGGGCATTGGTCGCCTCTCACCTGCAATGCGTCAAAATTGGGGCGGGCCATGTCGAGGAGGGAAAAAAGGGGAGCGAGGGAAGAACCACATCGGGAGGAGTAGGTGGAGCAGGAGCGTAGCCGGGGAAGCAGTGGGCTTGTGGGTTGGTGGGTTTCACGAAGGAGGGGAACCCTCCACTTTCTCTTAAATGGTGCAATCCAACTTCCCCCCCCTCCCAACACAAATAGATCAATCTGGAAATGGGGGAGGAGTTACAATGACCACCAGGCGGGCGAGAGCCCCGCCTCTTTCATACAGCCACGCGGTCATCACGGAGAGCCACACCCCTATCTTTGGCCACGCCCTGTCAGTTCTGGCCACGCCCTCCACAGTATTTCTCCCAAGTCTACCTGCAGTTGTTTTTTCCAGCTGATAGATTTCCTTTTGCCACATGGAAGGGATTAATTGTTCACTGCTGCAGCTTTCCTCTGCAAAGGGATGCAGTGTTGGTTGGGAGCTTTGCCAGTTGAACGGCTGCCTGTCATGCAGATGTTATTGCAAGCTGCCTTATACTCTCTCAGTATTGTCTAGGAGCAGGCAACCTGCTGTCCACCAGATGTCTTTCACTACAACTCTCATAAACCCCAGCCAGCAAGGCCAATGATCAGTGATCATGAGAACTGTAGTCCAAATCATCTCGAAAGCTGGGCTACGCTGACTGGTGGCGATTTCAGGCAGGGGACTTTCCCAGGCCTACCTGAAGATGCAGGGGGCTGAACCTGGGACTTCCTACATGAAAACAGGTGCTGCGCTGCTAAGCTACAGCCCCTGTCCAAATTAAAACTGTGGCTCGTGGGGGAGGGGGATAGAGGAGCGGCATCTGTTTTCAAGCTGAAATTACATTTTGCCACTCTGGAGCCCACCAGCCCATTTCTAAGCCTTCTACCGTCCGCACTGTTATTGTATCTTCAACATGCTTCTGATTTATCATCAGTGTTAAAGGGCGCAATCAGGATGGACCCATTACGACCCAGTGACAACCCATCTTACAACCCAGTGACAATTTGAGACACTCCACACTGCCTTGTGCAGAGCAGCCTTCTCCAACCTGGTGCCCTCTAGACATGTTGGACTACAACTCCCACCATCCCCCAGACAGCTATGCTGGCTGGGGGATGCTGGGAGTTGCAGTCCAACAATCTGAAGGGCACCAGCTTGGAGATGGCAGTTATAAGGAATGCTGGAGTACAAATCACTTGCAATCAAAGAAGTGTACCTCAGCGTCAATGCCCTATTTTCCTAGTAATCAGGGTGTCATGGACTACGTGTGCATCACATTTCAGCTTTCAGTGCCCTGTGGAACTACCTAAACAATGCTGAGAATTCCCGTGAGTGCAGCAGACTCAAGCATACTTTACCTATCCTGAAGGTTTGGGGATGGGGCGGGTTGAAGTTCCAAATAACTAAATACATGCATAGCTGCAGGATATTGAGAACTCCTACCTGTCGTTTTGGAAGGATTAGAATGCATACAGAATTTATGCCCTTCCCCCCACCCCTCAAAAGAGGCCAGGCCACCATTCAGCATACTTGGAATATCATAGAATCATAGAGTAGTACGGTTGGAAGGTGCCTACAAGACCATCGAGTCCAACCCCCTGCTCAATGCAGGAATCCAAGTCAGAGCATCCCCAACAGGTGGCTGTCCAGCCTCGTCTTGAATGCCTCCAGTGTGGGAGAGCCCACCACTTCCCTAGGGAATTGGTCCCATTGTCGTATTGCTCTAACAGACAGGAGGTTTTCCTGATGTTCAGCTGGAATCTGGCTTCCTGTCACTTGAGCCCATGATTCCGTGTCCTGCACTCTGGGATTACTGAGAAGAGATCCTGGCCTTCCTCTCTGTGACAGCCTTTCAAGTCCTTGAAGAGCACCATCATATCTCCCCTCAGTCTTCTATTCTCGAGGCTAAACACGCCCTGTTCTTTCAGTCTCTCTTCACAGGGCTTTGTTTCCAGTCCCCTGATCATCTTTGTTGCCCTCCTCTGAACCCTCTCCAGCTTGTCTGCGTCCTTCTTAAAGTGCAGTGCCCAGAACTGGACACAGTACTCCAGATGAGGCCTAACCAGTGCTGAGTAGAGGGGAAATAGTTGTTGTTGTTGTTCAGTCATGTCCGACTCTTCATGACCCCATGGACCATAGCACGCCAGGCCTTCCTGTCCTGCGCTCTCTCCTGGAGCGTGCTCAAGTCCATATTCATTGCATCCGTGATGCTATCTAGCCATCTCATCCTCTGCCATCCCCTTCTCCTTTTGCCTTCAGTCTTTCCCAGCATCAGGGTCTTTTCCAGGGAGTTTTCTCTTCGCATTAGAGAAGTGGCCAAAATATTTGAGCTTCAGCTTCAGTATCTGTCCTTCCAATGAGCACTCAGGGTTGATTTCCTTTAGGATTGACTGATTTGACCTCCTTGCAGTCCAGGGGACTCGTAAGAGTCTTCTCCAGCACCACAGTTCGAAAGCATCGATTCTTCAGCACTCAGCCTTCCTTATAGTCCAGCTCTCACAACCATATGTTGCTACTGGGAAAACCATAGCTTTGATTATACGAACCTTTGTCGGCAACTAGTGCTTCCCGTGATTTGGAAGCTATGCTTCTATTAATGCAGTCCAAAAGAGCATTTGCCTTTTTTGCAGCCACATCACATGGTTGGCTCATATTCAGCTTGTGATCTACAACAGTTCCAAGATCCTTCTCACTTGTAGTGTTGTTGAGCCAAGTATCCCCCATCTTGTAACTGTTCATTTGGTTTCTTTTTCCTTGGTGCCGAACTTGGCATTTATCCCTATTAAATGTCATTCTGTCGTTTTCTGTCCAGCGCTCCAGTCTATCAAGATTCCTTTGAATTTTGTTTCTGTCTTCCAAAGTATTAGCTATCCCACCCAATTTGGTGTCATCTGCAAATTTGATCAGCATTCCGTGCACCTCCTCCTCCAAGTCATTAATAAAAATGTTGAAGAGCACTGGGCCCAGGACTGAGCCCTGCAGTACCCCGCTCGTTACCTCTCCCCAGTTTGAGAAGATCCCACTGAGCAGCACTCTGTGAGTCCAGTTCTGTAGCCAACTGTGGATCCACCGGATCGTTGTTTCATCTAGCCCACTTTGAGCTAGTTTGCTCATCAGGATATCATGGAGCACTTTGTCGAAAGCTTTGCTGACGTCGAGGTATATGATGTCCACAGCACTCCCATAGTCCACAAGGGAGGTGACTTGATCAAAAAATGAGATCAGATTCGTCTGGCAGGATTTGTTCTTGACAAATCCATGTTGGCTTTGAGTAATCACTGCCTTGTTTTCAAGGTGTTTACAGATGGATTGCTTTATCATCCGCGCCAGAATTTTCCCAGGGATTGATGTCAGACTGACTGGTCTGTAGTTCCCAGGTTTCTGCTTTTTACCCTTTTTGAAGACAGGGACAACATGAGCCCTCCTCCAGTCATCTGGCAGTTCCCCCGTCCTCCATGATTTCTCAAAGAGAATAGACAGTGGTTCTGAGAGTTCTTCTGCCAGTTCCTTTATTACTCTAGGATGCAGTTCATCTGGCCCTGGAGATTTGAACTTATTCAAAGTAAGTAGGTGTTCCTTGACCATATGCCTGTCGATCTCAAGCTGCAATCCTGCCCCTTCAGCCTGTACTTCGTCTTTGCCAGGGCGGTCATAGGCTGACCATACGTACCGTTTTAAACGGGACAGTACCGTTTTTTTTCATATTTCCCGACCGTCCCATCGTTTTAATATAAATGTCAATTTTGTCCCGTTTTTAATTTTTTGTAAAAAACTGAACGCGTTTATCATAAGGCTCTATGCTAATCAATGCGTGCAGTAAAACTACTAGTGTGACAAAAGAGGAAGTTCCATTTACTTTATCCAGTCAGGGCCAGGCTTCTTGAGCTAGCGACGATCAGATGCCGCCCCTTTACCTGTCTGCAGTGGTGGGGAATTCGAGAGGCGTCGCTAAGCCCCATTCAGCATGTGGGAGCCAGGAAGGTGAGTCTTACTGTTATTTCTACCATCATTCCGCCCATAGAGATTCTTTCTGCCCTACATTCAATTTGATTCGGACTTTTCAGACTCATATTTCGGTTCAACAAGCTGTTAGCTATTTTTTTTATTACAGCAGAACTCTCTGATGGGACATTAGCATATACCAGCTTGTGATAGCATTCGGGGTGTTCATTCCTTTTTTTTTTCTTTTTGGTATATGTTTATGATTTTTTGCAGTCTGGCCACTGCAGTCCTGCATTAGAGTGTTCAGTGTGGTATGCCATACAGATTTGTTTACTGCTCATGTGATATTTTATAAGTATTTTATATATGTATATTTATGAGTGTTTTTTTATGTATATGCAATAAATTAGTGTTATTCATTTGTGCCCCTTTCCATGTTCTTTTGCAGTGAGTTTAGGTTGTTTCTCATGAATACGGAATATTACATAACCCCGTCCTGTTTTTGTCATCCCAATATCCCGTTTTTGTCTCAAGGAAATATGATCAGCCTATAGACCCTCTTTTGGGAGAAGACTGAGCCAAAGTAGGAATTGAGCACTTCTGCCTTTTCTTTGTCATCTGTTATCATTTTGCCATCGTTATTTAATAGCTGAACCACCATTTATTTCCTCTGTCTTTTACTATGCACGTCCTGTAGCTGAAGAAAGCCTTTCTGTTGCTTTTAGCATCCCTCGCTAACCTCAGCTCGTTCTCAGCTTTAGCCTTCCTGACGCCATCCCTGCAATTCTGTGCTACTCTTCCTTTGTTGCTTGGCCTTCTCTCCACTTCCTGTATGTGTCCTTTTTTGTTTTCAGGTCATCTCTAAGCTTTTTGTGAAGCCACATTGGCTTCTTCTGTTGATTTCCACCTTTTCTTCTTGTTGGAATTGTTTGTAATTGTGCCTTGAAAATTTCCCTTTTTAAAAACTCCCACCCATCTTGGACTCCTTTTCTCGTTAGAGTCGCTTGCCATGGGACCTTACTGATCATTGTTCTGAGTTTATTAAAATCAGCTTTCCTAAAATCCAGGGTACGCATTTGGCTACACTTGGCTTTTGCTTTCTTTAGAGCCAAGAACTCAAGTATAACATGGTCGCTTTCCCCCAGAGTTCCTATAACTGCTACTTTACCCACTAAGTCATCTCTGTTGGTTAGGATCAAGTCAAGGATAGCCGATCCTCTAGTTCCTTCCTCTATTTTCTGTAGGAGGAAGTTATCCACCACACAAGTCAGGAATTTCCTGGAGAGGCCATGTTTTGCAGAATTTGTCTCCCAACAAATATTGGGGAAATTGAAGTCCCCCGTTACTACTACATCATGCTTCTTTGAAACATTGGCCAGCATATGTGGTCAGCAAATGCTCACAAGGAATTAGGGGGCAAATACAGCCGAAACGAACTCTGGAATATCTCCTCAAGAAATCACTGAACAAAAAAAAAGAATTACATGATTAATGTTTTTTTTAAGTGGATTTGTGCTTGAAGGGAGGAGAAACATTGACTGTGTGCTCTTATACTTACAAGATACGAAAGCAATACAGACATCAAATGCTTACTGCTGAACAAGGCCATTCATAAAGCATCTAACCTTGTTCACCTTTTTTTCCCAGTCTCTGAAGACAGTGTTAAGAGTTCCAGAGCAGAAATTTGCCAACAACGGTTTTTCACTGTTCATAGAGAGTGCCTTTGAGGATGTACAGAGGGCCCTTCACATGTCACTAAGGCTTTGCCCCTGTGGTAAAAGTCCAAACTGGACTTGGAGGTCCGTGCCCAGCTGCCCTCCAATTAAGCTCTGGACATGCGGGTAAGCCTTTGTTGTACACAAATACACTCGAGTTGAATCTTACCCATGTGTCCAGAGCTTAATTGGAGGGCAGCTGGGCACGGACCTCCAAGTCCAGTTTGGACTTTTACCACACCCCTAGGTGGTGTTTAGCCTCCCAGTCAGCAAATTGTGAACAATTTGCCAGACACTTTGCAGATAAAATCGCTCACATTCACTCTGACTTGGATGACATTGTTTTGACAGAGTCTGATATAGACGGGGCTGGTGCACCCCTAGTCATGTTATGGATACCTTTCAGCTTGTGCAACCTGGGGATGTGGACAAACTGCTTGGAGGACTACTACTTGCCCTTTAGATGCTTGCCCATCCTGGCTTGTGAAATCTGCCAGAGCTGGGCTGGATATCTGGACCTAGGAGGTGGTAAATGCCTCCTTGAGGGACGGCAAGGTCCCCACGGCTTTGAAAGAAGCTGTGGTGAAGCCCTTGCTGAAGAAACCAAAGGTAGATCTCATGGTTCTAGATAATTACCGCCCTGTGTCAAATTTGCCGTTTTGAGGCAAGGTGCTAGGGCGTGTGGTGGCCTCACAACTCCAAGCCGCTTTGGATGAAACTGATTATTTCGATCAATTCCAATCAGGTTTCAGGCCTGGTTATGGGATGGAAACAATCTTGGTCACCTTGGTTGATGACTTACACTGGGGAACGGATGGGGGGAGTGCTACCCTGTTGGTTCTTCTGGACCTCTCAGCAGCTTTCGATACCATCGACCATGGTATCCTTCTGGATTGTTTATCTGGATTGGGTTTGGGAGGCACAGTTTTAAAGTGGTTCTGATCCTTTCTGGAGGAGCAGTCTCAGAAGGTGGTGCTGGGGGACTTTGGTTCTACCCCGTGGCCATTAGCCTGTGGGGTGCTGCAAGGCTCTATCTTGTCCCCCATGCTTTTTAACATCTACATGAAACCGCTGGGGGAAGTCATCAGGAGGTTTGGGCTGAAATATCATCAGTATGTGGATGTTACTCAACTCTACCTGTCGTTTCGATCTGCACATCCCAGGGAGGCTGTGGAACTCTTGAACCAGTGTCTGGCGGCTGTTTTGGGATGGATGAGGGTGAACAAGCTGAAACTTAATCCAGACAAGACGGAGGTACTGTGGGCTGGGAAACCAACTACTTTGGATGGAGGTTTACAACTGGTCTTAGATGGGGTTGCACTCCCCCTGAAAGACCAAGTGCGCGGTCTGGGGGTCCTCCTGGACTCTGAGCTAACTGGGGAAACCCAGGTGGCAGCAGTGTCCAGGAGTGCTTTTTACCAGCTTAGGCTGGAACGCCAACTGCAGCCCTACCTGGAGAGGACAAACCTTGCCTCATTAATCCATGCAGTAGTCATGTCCAGGCTGGACTACTGTAATGCGCTATACGTGGGGCTGCGTTTGAAGACAGTTCAGAAACTCCAGCTTGTGTAGAATGCAGCCGCCCGAGTCTTGGTGGAGGTGAGGCAATTCGATCATATAATGCCTACACTGCGCGAGCCCAGTTCAAAGTGCTGGTTTTGACCTTTAAAGCCTTAAACGGTTTGGGACCAAGTTACTTGAAGACCGCCTTCACCCACATCAGCCTGCCTGCACTTTGAGATGAGAAAGAGAGGCCCTTCTCATTTGCTCACCCGTGAGAGCAATCAGGTGGGTAAACACATGTGAGAAAGCCTTCTCTGCAGTGGCCCCACAGCTTTAGAACAAGCTGCCATTGGGGGTCCACCATGCTCCACCATTGCAGACTTTTAAGAAGGCCTTGAAAACATATTATTTTACCTTGGCCTTCAACTGATATGACTGCTACTGTTGCTGCTGTTAACATCATTGTTGGTTTTATTGTCGGTTTTATTGTCGGTTTTATTGTCGGTTTTAATTGTTGGTTTTAATTGTTGGTTTTGTTGTTTTAATTGTTTTTATGTTTTTATCACTTTTAATATTTTAACTGTTTCATGTATTTTATTGTTGTAAGCCGCCTTGGGAGGGCCTCTGCCCTGAAAGGCAGCCAAGAAATATTTTTAATAATAAAAATAATAGTTGGTTTCAGGGAATGAGACTTTTGGAAGCTATTTGATAGCCTGTTGTGGTTGCCTTAGTAACAGGTCACCTTTATCCCTGTTTTACAGACAGAACATATGAGATGGGTTTTCCACACATTAAACCCATGGTAGAGGCGGGACATTATTTATTATTTTAGTATTAATCATTATTATTACTATTCCCCACTTGTCAGACAAAAACGACTCCCAAAGCAGCTTGCAAATCAATTAAAAAAATACAAGACCGTCCCTGTCCTCAGGCATACGATCTAAAAGGTATGACATAAAAGGAAAAGGGACTGGTAGGGAGGAGGAAAAAAAGCAAACTTAGGCAGCAGTTCTTACTTAGAAAGTTCCTACAAGTGTTCTTCTGAACTGGGAGGAGGGAAGCAAGCTCCCTTACAGCTGTTCCTTCTTGGCCAGTGGATGGGGCCAGGTTAGTCTCCCTCCTCCTCGCCATTATGTTCTTCTGGGGAGTAGGGGGAGCAGCCTCCTGTGGCCCCCTGGTCCCATAGCTGGCAGAGACCAGGGGGCACGGCTCTGCATGCCCAGGGCAACTGCCAGGAACCCAGGAAACAAGCCAAACTCTCCAGATATTAATCAGAGGATTTTTAACTCCGGTTCAGATGGGAGTTTGCAGAGGGACGTGTCCTGGTCCGTCTCTCCTCTCATTCCCCCCAAGACCAAATGGAATGCTTATCCAGCCACTTGTCTTCCTGGTGCCTCCTTTCCCCATCACTTCTCGACACACACGCCGTTGCCCCCCCATGCACACCTGGCCTGGCGCCTGTCCGTCCCCTGATCCCACAGCTCGGAGATTATGAACGCTAATGGCTCTAGGCCACGGGTCTTGTAACGGAGACCTCTGCTCCTGCTGACTTGTCTGCCTTTCATGGACTGTAATGGACTTTTGGTGGGCTGGAAGAGGAGGATAATGTTACCCTGGAGCCTGCAAGCAGGATGGAAGAGGCAGCAGCCTGTGAGATGAGTCATGGAAATTTGCTTTTCAACACTGCTGTTTCTACAGCTCCCCCCCCCCCCGCAAATAATAATTGACCTCGATAGTATTGACTTCCCTTCTGCGGCAGCTTTATCTCCAGTGCGCGGAGTGTGATCTGGTCAGGGCACACCTGGAGTCCTGAATAAGCAGAATAAGGCCACCTTCCCCAACCTGGTGCCTTCCAGATGTGTTGGGCTACAATTCCCATTAGCCCCACCCAGCATGGCCAATGGTGAGTGATCATGGGAGTTGTAGTCCAACACATTTGGAGCACACCAAGTTGGGGAAGGCTGGCCCAAGACATTTTGGGGAAATAGGTTACCTTCCGTTGCTAAAGGAAGCTGAGTGGTGGAGAACTGGATCCTAGAACGGGATCCATTCATGCCCATTCATTCCTCAGTGGATTTGGCTGGAGCTGCTTTACACCACTGATTGTTGAAGGCAAGAATTCTGTCATAGCCTGGCCTGCAGTGAAGAAAGGTGTGTAGACAGCTGACCTTTCGTTTTAATGTTCATTCATACCCAGTGGAGGACGGTGGCTCCGATTTTGGTGGGGCGGTTCATATATTCTGGGTTTCAGTCAGAACCAGACAGAACTCTGAAGGAGCTATCCGAGGTGCTTTGAGGGTGCCTTATGCCTCACACCTCGGATAGCTCCTGTAGAGTTCTGGCTGAAACCCAGAGAGGATTTTCAGCCCCACTGACATTGGAGCCACCCGCCTCCACTGCATAATTAATTAACTAATTAATTTCTATACCACCCAATAGCTGAAGCTTTCTGTGCATATCCCATAGATCTTCCTCAAATGCACAGTAAAAACATTTGCCGGAGACAGGTAGTTGGGCTTGTTGATGGTGGGGGTGGGGTCCTTGGCTCACCACCCCGCTTCTCTCTGCAAAGTGGCCCTCCTACCAAACTAGTTGCTCAGGAGAACTGTGCATGCTCAGGAGCTACTTTCCTCCATTGTAGAACGCTGCTGAATGCTGCTTGGAGCTTTGACCAGGCCCTTCTCCACAGGATTTTGAGTCAGGATCCTTCGGTTCAAGCGCCTACTAGAAACCAGTTCCACAATCCCAACCGGCACAGCAGTCATGCGATGGGCCATGAGGACTAGAAACTGGCTCTTTTGAACGTAACAAAAACGAAAGCGAGTATCGTTGGCACTGTGAGAAAGCACCTGCTTCTGGGCTCCAGGTGGCCAGATATTCTGAAACGTTCCCAGCCCCCTCAGGATGGCTTCATCCCCATCCCACACCTTCCGTTAGCCACTGGGGCCGGCAGCTGGTGTGCGGTGCACCCTGCGTTCCTGTTTGCAAGCAGCGTGCCCTGCCCATTTGGGCTGCGAGTCGAGGGGCCGCCCCCACCCAAGCACAGCCTCGCCAGGTTCTCAGAAGCCGAGCGCCCGGGACGAGGCAGGGAGGCAGGCTGCGGCCTGCTCCCCATCAGGGCTGCCATCTGTGTGCCACCTTGGCCGGCCACCAGCTCCTCCTCCAGCTACTGTGAGGAAGTGGGGGAGAGGGAAGCAGAGCAGGCTGGGTGCCAAGGGAGCCGATCCCCACATCCAGTGAGCAGCAGGCAGCCTGCGGGGGTTTCGCTCGCTGGGAAAAGGAAAGGAGGCTCCGTGCCGGCCTGGATTCATCAGCGGCTGGGACTCTGGGGTTGCCAGTCAAACCCGAACACGATTGCAATCCACAGGGAGGCCCGGCCCGCTCCCAGCACCATCTTGAGAGTTCGGCTTTGTGCATACCCCCGTCTAGGCGCATGCCGCTGAGGCCGGTGGTGTCACGGGAGACAAGGCTGCCGTTGGATCTGTGCCGCCCCCCCCCCGCCGATGCCCTTCCTGTGGGCGCTTGACCCCAGAGGGCTCACGTGCCTGGAGGGCACTGCTGCCCCACTTGCCCAGACGCCGGGCAACCGGGGGACTCACTCAGACCAGAGAGCATTAACAATGGGGCTGGTTCAGGGGTCACCTGCAGCGCCCAATTGGTGGGTCTTCCCCTTGGGATGGGGTGGGCACGTGGGGGCGGCAGGGAGATTACATAAACTCCAAAGAAAGGGACTTCTCCAGGAAGGGCTCCCCACTCACCCCCATCAGCATGACACTGTGTGTGTGTGTGTGTGTGTGCACATGCAAGAGAAAGAGTGTGTCTGTGAGATAGTGTGTGAGACTGTGTGTGTGAGAGAGACAGAGTGAGAGTGTGTGCACGTGCGTGACTGTGCACGCGCATGCGTGCGAGAGAGAGAGTAGTGCAGCCCTCGCCAAACTGCTGCCCTCTAGAGGTGTTGTCCATGTTGCCTGGGAATTGTGAGCATGGTAGCCCAACACATCCGGAGGGCACCCAGTTGAGGAAGGCTGGCATAGTACGGGGAGGGAGAGCTGGGGGCCACAGGGCGGTGCTGCAGCCACCAGGCCTGCAGGGGCCAAGGGGGGCAGGGGCAGGGCCAGCAGGGTTTCACTGGGCCCTATATGCGGCAGGACTCCGTGGCAGGAGCAGCCCATCCCCTGGGCGCTGTCCGCACTGCTCACGGACAGCCCACCCAGCCCCTGAATGAAACTTCTCGCCAACCAGAAATGAGGCAAATAAAATATTTACTCGTGGTTCATCAACCTGGCTCCTGGTACAAAAGGATCATCGATCATCATCTGGTATTCAGAAGATCAACAACAAAAAGGCAATAAAAGAAATCTTTACAGTATATTACAATTTAAATACATTCAGCTTGCTCCCAGCTGGGATTGGGGGCATCGTTACCTACCCATCCTCCTCCTCACTATTCCAGTTAGGATCTACGGGTTCTGTTTGATTCAGAGTAATTTATTAGGATTACTAATTATTATAATCCAAACTGTGCCCCATAGAATAAGAGTGGGTCACCCTTGTATTGTGCTCTGAGGGCAGAATCCTATGCACGTTTAGCCAGGAAAAAGTCCTACAACTCCCAGCACTCTCCAGCCAGCCTTTTTCCTGGCTAAACATGCATAGGATTGCACCTTAAATCTGCCTGCCTCTTCCCCACCCCAGTACAGGGCACTGCAGGGTCCCTTGGCTGCAAAGCCAGAAGCGAAAGATGGTTGTGAAGGGAGCAGCAGCAGTCCCAGCAAGACTTGCCCCAGGCCTCCTGAGAGGGTGGCAAGCAGAGCCTTGGCCCGTCACGTCCTCTTCTAGGCCGCCTTCTCTAACAAACCCCAGTCCTTGACCCACACTTTCAGAAACAGTGTTTGAATGTTCCCTTGACAGGGGCTGGGGCGGGGGGGGGGGTTGCCAGGGCTCACTGCGCATGATGGGATCACGGATGCCTTTGCGCGACTGGCGCAAGAAGTGGAGCCCCAGCCCTGATCAGACAAGGGGCCCAATCGAGGGCAGGCCGGGGGAGGCAAATTGCCAAGTTGCATCAGACCTGAACTGCCCCTTTGCCAGAGAGCCCCAACCAGGACCACTGGGGTCGACCAGAGAAAAAATAGGGCCGCCGGGCCATCACACACAACCGCTGCTGATTGTTCGCCATGGATGTGTCCTGCCTGTGTGCTTTGCAGCAGCCACCACGTCTGCCCAAGACAGGGCAGCCGGTCTAAACTACAAAACCATAAAAACCGGGTACCAATCACACTTTAAAAGGAAAATAACACAGCACCCAGAAACTCAAACTCCCACTGTGCCCCTTGGTCTAAGCCAGCCCTTCCCCAAACCTGGTGCCCTCCAGATGTGCAGTCCGACACATCTAGAGGACACCAGGTTTGGGGAAGGGCTGGTCTAAATACCCCATTCTGCATTTGGAACAGCACCCCATTACATTGCCTGGCAGTTAATCGGGCTTGAAATCTTCAGCCCTGGCTTGCTCCTCCCCAGATTTCGGTCTGCATGTTTTATGTCATTATAGATGGCTTTTTAAAAGGGGGGGTTGCTGAATGGGCCATTTTGATAAGGGGGTGAGGGTGGAGGGTCATGGACCCCCCTTCCCCTGCTGGTGAAGCTGGCAATGGGCCAGGGCCAAATGACATCAGTCCAGGAGCTGAATGTGCCCCGGAGCATGTCAGCTGCTGCTTCCTAGACAAGAGAGTTTTGTGGAGCTGAAAAAACCAGTAGCTACCAACAGCTATGGAGCACCGTCGTTCAAAAAGTTTAGAGGCCTCCGAGAAAGACTAGACTTTGGGGTCAAACAGCAGGAGAAAGCTTTGCCTTCATGCCTAGATGGACCTGGGTCTGATCCAGCAGGACAGATGTTTGTTTCTGCACCTGTGGAAAGAGGTGGTTGACACCGATGGCGCTGAGAGGCCTTTGGTGTGTCTCTTCTCAACACGCCCCTGCCCTTCCCGGCAGTGGTCGGTGACACCTGGCCAAGAGGCAATCCTCCACCCTAAGTGAGGGACGTACAGGCGGATCTTTGACATCTGTGTACCCAACTGTGCCACTTGAGACATTGCTTGTGACGTAGCCAGTCAGTGGCCAGATTGAAGCAGGTGTGGCTGAGTTCCTCCAAACACAGCTTTGCTTTAAATTCTTTCCCCCTTCCCTTGAGCCTTTTGGAAGCAGAAGCAAGGGCAAATGGCGACTTCCCAGCCCTCCAGCCAATCAGAACTCCAAGAAAGTCAGGCAAAGGAAGTTGGGGACGCCAACTCTTCCCGGCTTCCATATGGTCTTCACCAGACCAGGTTTAGTGGACAGGGGCAGGCATCGTTGCATCTGCAGAACTAGTTTCCCCAACTGATCTCCCTCAGAGATCATCCAGCAAGGCAGCCTGTTGAACATCAGCCTGGCAGTACATGGAGTTTCACAGATCCTGCCCTCCATTTTGGAGAGGGGCAAGGGAAAAGAAAAACTGACAGGGATCCAGTTCTCCCCTTCCAGGTCAGACCTGCAGCCAACGCTGTAGATGTTGCGAGCAACCTTGTGTAAAAGGCCGGAGAGTTCAATAAGGTGCTTGGGGTTCTTCGGCCCCTGATCCCCAGGCAGAGGGACTGCTGCACAGGGTCCGTGTCCCTCCCGGCCCCCTTTTCGCACACGCACACACGGCTGCTCTGCCACCTTCTCTCGCAAGGTCAGAGCAAAGGCCTTGACGGAGCAGTATTCAGTCGGTTCAGTTTAGCTCTCTCCTCGTTGGAGATGTCCGTCTTTGGGAGCCCGCCAGGGGGTCGCATGCCTGCCGGCAGCCCTGGCTTGGCCGCAAGCCCCTCCTCCCTCGGTCCTTGCTCGGCGTCGCCCTGGGTGAAGTTGCGGATGAGGCAAACGGCGGCGGGCTGCAGGCTGTTGTTGGTGGTGGACTCCAGAGGGCCTGGCGGGGTCCGCCGGGATCGGCGGTGAATCCAGAGCGACAGCAGTGCCAACACAGGAGTTGCCAGGACAAGGAGCAGAGCCAGCGGCAGCACCGTGGAGAGGAGGATCGCGCTAGCACCTACTAGAGGGGAGAGAGGGATGAGTGAGGCCTAGCCCCAAACCACCCCCAGCCCAGTTTGAACATCACAACAACCCAGTTAAAAAAACAACAACACCAAAACCCTGGGCTGTTGTGAACGAAGTGGGAGCGAGAGAGTGAGCGAGCGTCCTCGGTTTCCACTGCCCAGTTGCTCCCCCCAGGGCTAAGCAACTGAGGGGCATCCCATTTCTGGGTTGTTTATCATGATGTGCAAAGTGGGATTTCTGGGTTGTTGGGGAAGAGACAATCCAGTACTGCAACCACAGGTTACACCGCTGGGTTGTCTTTCCCCCACCAGAATGGTGCTTAGCAACCCAGCGATGGGGCATCCCTCAGTTGTTCTGCATCTCCCACGGGCAGCGGGAGCGCTCGGGTGACGAGGAACCAGCACGCTGCTCACTCCCGCTTTGTTCCCAACAACCCAGGATTGAGGAAAAACCTGGGCTCTTGTGACGTGCAAACCAGGCAACAAAGTCCTCAAGACCAGATCACCACCACCACCAACGGCTCTCTGTAGCCTTTCTCTCCTCATGCTACCATCCCAGACACTGCGCCTCTCAGTCCGCGCAGTGTAAGAACAGAAACCTGCCATGGCAGTTGCTCCATCCCCCACATGGCAACACGTATTGATTTCTGAGACGGACGGCTGTGCCCTGAGTTCCACTCCATAGCGCAGGGGCAGAGCGCCCGCTTTGCATGCCAAAGGACCTCGGATCCACCCTGTGCACTTCCAGGTGGGGCTGGAAAAGGCTTAAGACCCCCATGAGCCGCTGCCAGTCAGTGCAGCCCAGGCTACCCCAACTGGTGCCCCCCAGATGCTTTTCACAGCCACCCCCATCATCCCCAGTCAGCAGAGCCAATGATCCAGGATGATGGGAGTGGCAGTCCAAAAACATCTGGAAGGCACCAGGTTGGGGAAGGCTGGTGCGGATAAGCAGTGGGGAGCCTGGAGCCATCATTAATTAGTTTGGGTTCATTACGGTAGATTAGCATCTCAACTACATCCAGAAACACAGCAGTGCCATGAGGGCAGGACTTGAGGGCAGGGGTCCAGGGCTCCGCTTGGCAAAATGTGCAGGAGGACCCTTTCACTTTAGATGCGAGTACACACTCCCACCTAGAGAGGGCTGGGCACCGAGGGCATAGGGGAGCAATCCTATGCATGTTTAGGCAGGAAAAAGGCCTAAAACTCCCAGCAGGCCCCAGCCAGCCATGCTGCCTGGAGCATGCTGGGAGTTGCAGGGTGTTTTTTTCCGTCTAAGCATGCATAGGATTGTGCCTTAAGACCATTAAATCCAGAGTCTAACATTACCCAACCACACCATGGTAGGCAATGCTGAGCTAGATTGACCAATGCTCAGCCACGGTATAAAAATTTTCTTTAGGAAGGATGGTGGCTCAGTGGCAGAGCCTCTGCTTTGCATGCAGAAGGTGCCAGGTTTGATCCCTGGCATCTCAGCTGTTGTCGGGAGCTGCCCCTTTCCAGCACGCAACTCCTTTCCTGAGGGAGCTGCACGGCCGGCCTATTCGCCACTGGGCCAGGTTTAATGTTTTGGTACTAGTGTACAAAGCCCTAAACAATGTGGGACCAGAACACCTGAGAGAGCGCCTTCTCCCTTACCGACATGCCCGGTCACTGAGTCGCCAGAGGGCCTGCTCCTGGTGGATCCACATGGACCTGTGACTTGAATGGAGTCTACCAGAGAACAGCCTTCAGTGTGGTGGCTCCTGTCCTATGGAACTCCCTGCCTCTGGAGGTCAGGCAGGTGCCAACACTGCATTGTTTTCGGTGCCTCCTGAAAACAGCTCTTTTCCAGGAACCCTTCCTTGGCTGACCAACCTTGGTTTTATTGGCACTCCGTGTTTTTTTTAAAGAATAATTCTAATATGTTTCATTCTTCATCTTTTTACCTTTGTTCATTTTATCTCTTGATGTTCACCACTCCGGAATCTGTTTAGACGTGGAGTGGTATACTGATGTTGTAAATAAATAAATAATCTCCAATTAAGGGCCCTTTTAAAATGGCAAGCAGAGTCCAACAGACAGTGCCCTCTGAAGCAACCTTCCCTAAATATGTGTTGGACTACAACACGTGTGTCGGGGAAGGCTGGAATAGACAGGAGCTATGTTCAACGGACCCACGCTCTGACTCCGTATATCAAGGTAGCTCCATAAGTTATCCTTTCCTACAGCACTCTCAGCTGCCACCCCGGTAGCATCTCAGCTTTGGCGCAAATGCGGGCTCCATGCCAGCTCCTGGCACCCACCTTGACACATGCCGTCCAGGCAGGGCTCTTGCAGTTTCTGGCAAACGGCACCTTCCGGGCACGAGCAGACATAGCTGCCTTCTCCGCCCAGGCAGGAGGCACTGTCCGGACAAGGGTTCGGGGAGCAGAGATCCACGAAGACCTGCCGGATCAAGAGACAGGGACAACTGGAGGCCAGCATCAGGGCAGAAATACTCTGAACCGCCAGAGACATTTCTACAGACATCATCATAAGGAAGAGCAGCAAACTGCAGAAACCTGGAAGTTCTTTTTGTTCCCCCTTAAAGGCAGGGCCGTGTAAAGCTTGCATTGGAAACCTTCTGCGGCATAAATATTATGCAAAGGGAGCACATCTGCATGCATTTGCATAATTTATTCAGTTTACTGTGGTTGTGGGGAGGGGCAAAGGCCTCTGTATGGTACTGAAGACTCCCCCACCCCCCCAGTCCACTGGGAATTATGCTCAGCTTCTGAGACTTCACCAAACATTGTTCAAAGAGAGAGGGTGGGGGAGAGAGACAAAGAAAAAAAGAAAGGGGAGAGAGAAAGAAAAAAGAAAGGGGGAGAGAGAGGTTGGGGGGGGAGAGAGAGAGAGAAGAAAAAGGGGAGGGAGAGAGAGAGAAAGAAAGAAAGAAAAAAGAAAGAAAGAAAGAAGAGGGAGAGAGAGGGTGTGGGCAAGAGAGGGGGAAAAAAGAAATGGGGAGAGAGAGGGTAAGGGAGAAAGAGAAAGAAAAAAAGAAAGGGAGAGGGGGAGAGAGAGAGAGTTCATACAGCACTGCCTTAACTCCCTTGTTCTTCTAGGGAATCCAGGAGTCTCTTCCCCATAGAAGACCCATGCCTGGGGGACAGCTACCTCACAGCGGTTGCCGCTGAGCCCTGGAGGGCAGCTGCAGAGAAAGGTCCTGTTCTCGGTCTCCTGGCACAGTCCGCCGTGCAGGCAGGGGGCACCACTGCAGGCACTCAGCTCTGTCTCGCACTCCGCGCCTGCGTATCCCGCCGGGCAGGAGCAGCTGGGCCTGCCATCTTCCACCTGTTGGGAACAGTTAGGAGGAAGGAGGTGCGGGAAATGGCGCTGGGACACCTTCGAGGACAGTTGTGCAGGTGAGGGGATTTTGGGAAGTGCGGGCCAGTAGAAGAATGGGTGGGAAGGCCCAGCTCAAGACAGTTCACATAGGCCTCCCTCTGCCCGCCAGATGTTTTGGGCTTCAGCTCCAGCTAGCATGGCCAATGGCCAGGAATGCTGGGAGTTGTCATCCCAAACATTTGGAGGGCACCAGGCTGGGAGGGCTGGTTTATGGGCTGAATCCCCAGACTGCCATTTGGAAATAACAGCAGTGAGAAACCCAAGGAAGTCAATAAGGCCGTGGTGATGAAAACATCCCAGAGGTTTTGTTTGGTGCAGACTGGGGCACTTTTCTGAGCTAAGACAACTGTGTCCAATTCTTGATTTTTAAAAGAATTTATCTCATTCTCTCTCTCTCTCTCACACACACACATACACCCGCCCCCCTACCTGGCAGGTCCCTCCGTTGTGACATTGTCTCTGGCACGAGTTCTCTCCTATCCAGGAGGGAGAGGAAAAAAGAGGGGTGTAAAAGACAGAGAATTATCTGTAGTCCCAATTCGGGGCCAGGGCCGCATGGGTCCAGGCTTAGCAACACCCTGATTGTCGTCATGCCCCATTGGTGCCCCCCCGCTCTTACTGAGATTGCAGTTTCGTCCTGTCCAACCTTCCAGGCAGTCACAGAAATAGCCCCCAATGAGGTTTTTACACCCCCGGGCATGGAGGCATGGGTTCTTCTGGCACTCATTAACATCTGGAATAAAGAAACACGAGACAAGTTCTGCTGGATCCTTCTAGCACCTAGAAGGAGGGTGAGCAGAACACTAAGCAAGGGGTAATCCCTCCTGTTAGCTCCGATTTATTCAGAACAATAATCCTAGTAGCAGTCATGGCCAAGAAGGACTCTGAACATAGAATGCACATCCTCCCCTAGCTAAATCTGGCAATTCTACTATGAGGTGACAGAATGAGCACAAACATTCTAACTTCCAAGGAGGAAGAGTCAGCCTCAGAATGCTGACAAACAGGGCAGCTGCAGGAAGAGAAAGTGGGAGGTCAGTTTGGTAGCAGGGGGGAAAAAACTCACACAGGGCCAAGGAAGAGGAGGGGTGTGGGGTGCTGGAGAGCTGGGAGACAGAACGGCTCAGCACCACAGCATGTCATGCAACAAAGGACGAATGCCTCACCAATCTGGCAGGTCTTCCCCATCCACTGAGGTGGGCAGATGCACTTGAAGCTGTCTGGGAGGTCTCTGCAACTCCCTCCATGACTGCAGGGCTTTGAGAGACAGGCAGTCACCTCTAGGGGAAGCAAAACATGTTTTGCAGTTAGAAGGATCAGCTGCAACAGCGGTTCAGGGATGGCTTCTAAAGGCGCAGTCCTATGCATGTTGAGACAGAAAAAAGCCCTACAACTGGGAGTTGTAGGGTTTTTTTCTGTCTCAACATGCATAGGACTGCACTTTAAGTTCTTGACTAACACCAACAAGAGCAACTACGAAGCCATCTAAGGACAAGTGGTCGTTACCACTTCTGGTGGCAAGGATGAACTCTCTAACTCAGAGGTGGGGAACAGGTGGCCCTCCAGATATTGCTGGACTATTGTCCTTGACCATTGAGCATACTGGCTAGGGCTGAAGGAGTTGTAGTCCAAGAACATGGGGAGGGCCGCAGGTTTCCCAGTCCTGTTGTAAGTGAATTAATACAGCACCCAGCAGAGTACAGAACTGCAGTTCTGCCAGAAATCACATCAAAGGACTCCAAATGCAATATCTAGCAGGCTTAGGAAAAACACATACACACACACAGAGGTATCATCACTTTTCAAGATTCTAACCCTCATGGTTACAGAGAAAAACCTCAAACCACACAGTAAGCTTCTAGACTCTTGCCACAATAAATGTCTTAGTCTTTAAGATGCCCCAGGACTCTCTTTCTTGTTGGCTGAAATGCTTGTTGGGTAGTTGGGCTTTTTTGCTACAAGAGAAACAAACGTGGCTTCAACATTTTGAACATTTTCCATTCAGTTTTAAAATTTGCAGAATTTGAGCATTCACAAGTACAGAAGCAGCTTGCCCTACATTTCTCCTCACCCCACCCATTATACACACATTTCTATTAAATGCTACATTTGCTCATTTCTGTATTTGAAAAATGACAGCGCTAACACACACATTTCTTCCCCAGAACATGAAGCACGTTCTCTTAAAAAAAGGATGACGCTGTCCTCATGATCTGAAATGAAAAAAGTCGTGTGGCACCTTAAAACATCCTTATCTGGCCTCGTAGACCCCAGCTGTGTTGGAATGCAACTCCCATCATTCCCAGCCAGTTGTGGTCCAACACATCTGGAGGGCACCACCTTGGGAAGGCTGCCTTAGGAGCACAATCTCGTGCATGTTTAGACAGAAAAAAGTCCTACAACTCCCAGCATGCCCCTACTACCCATGCTGGCTGGGGCATGCTGGGAGTTGTAGGACTTTTTTCTGTCTAAACGTGCATAGGATTGCACCCTTAAAGACTAACAAATTTACTATGGCATAATCTTTTGTGGGCCAGAACGTACTTCAGCTAATGTGGTAGTCTTGATGTAAGACTCTTGGCTGTTTTTTGCTGCAACAGACTAACATGGGCTTCCCCTCTGGAAAACATTTGAAATGTTAGACTGATAAAATATGCATGCAAACTTAAAATTTCAGACCTTCTCCTCTCTGGAAATTGCATGGGGTTCCCCAGACTAGCAAAAGCACAAATCTGTGTGTGGCGGGGCGGGGGGGAGACTGGCTCCAAAGCACCAATGGGACCAGACATTCACATCCCTCTCTCTTTCCCTTCCCTGCCCTCACTCCCAATTCCCCCAAGCTGGAAACCACTTACCATTCTGACATGACTCCCCACTCCATCCTGGGGTGCAAACACACCGGGATCCGGATGGGCTTTCAAAGCACTTTCCACCATTGGCACAAAGCTCAGAAGCACAAGTCAATTCAGTGACAGGTAATGGAAGAAGAGCTGAAGGTGGAAGATATCAACAGGAGACGGCACCGGGCTTTCAAAAAAGCTTTGCAAATGAGTCCACACAAATTACTAGCCCACAAAAAGGTCAGCTAGCTGCACACCTTTTTTAACCATTGGCTGGCATCAAAGACAAAGGAACCCACTTTCCACAAAGCTTTTCTGTCCGCCTGGCAATAGGGAGGAGTGAGAAGGCTGTGGCTCAGTGGTAGAGCCCTTGCTTTGCATGCATTTGGCATCTCCAGAAGGGCTGGAAATATTTTTGCCTGGAGAACTGCTGCCAGTCAATGTTGGCAGTACTAGACTAGATGGACCCATGGTCTGACTCAGTAGAAGGCAGCTTCCTACTTTCCTAGAAAAGTGTTTGGGCTGACTTTCCGCAGAAAAATGCAAATATTCAAGAAAAGGGCAAACAAAAATGCATCTATCAGGCAGCAAAAGTATGCACAAAATACATTCTATTAGGGTAGAATCGCTTGCAAAAATTGTGCACACCAGGAAAAGTACGTGTGCGTGTGCGTGTGTATATATGTATATGTATATGTATATATATATATATGTGTGTGTGTGTGTGTGTATATATATATATATATATATATTAATTATATATTAGATGTATACATGCATATATAAGGTGTATATATTAGAAGAGGTGCACACAAAAATGCATACGAATTTTCATGAAGGCTTTTTTTCAGCTGAATCCGCAAACTGATGTGGAACTGGGCTGAAATGAAATGATGTTGGGAAAATGAGAAACTGAACAAAACTGGAACCAACAGACTCACCCATCCCTTCTGGGATGCCACCATCTTCCAAAGAGACACCATACTTGCCTCCTCACATCCACAAGCCCACCCACCCCCGCCTCCCTTTAACTATGAAGTCCCACTCTTCTTCCAGATCTGGAAGAAGAACCATGGTGGTCCTAACGCATTGCTCCCCCTCTAAGCGCTCTACTCTGCTTCCCACCCAGGGATGGAAAAAGAACCCCGGTGTCCTGCCTTCCTCCCCTCCCCTACCCTCCCCACTCCATCTGTGCCCCCTGCTTCCCCTCCTGAAATGGAGGCTGGAGTCATTTTCCTTCCCGCACACTACTGTTCTGACCCCGTCACCCTCCAACTCTCTGTACCAGACCAACTCCTAATTTCCAGTGACCCGCATCATACAGCTGAAAAAACAGTTCCAAAGAAAGGAGTAAAAGGAGGGGGTTTGCCCTACCCTGAAAACCAAAGCTTTGCAGCTACAGATGGAAAGGATGGAAAACCTGGGCGCTTCCTGACTTCTATGCCACTGTTCAAAAAGTTATTTACCTTCAGGGGCCCAAACCAAATAGCCCATGATCTGCAATTCTTCCCCCAGAATCCTTTGCAAGTGGGCATTTTATTTACCACTTTTCGATCTCACATGCTCCCCCAAGAAGTGAGGGTCATTTACACAGGAGTGGGTAGCTCATTTTAGCTTTGCAACAGTCCTGCGTGGGAGGTTAGGCTGAAAGATGGTGGCCAGCTCAGGGGGCTCGCTGGCCAAGTGGGGATTTGAACCCCTGTCCAACTCTGACCCTCTAGCTCAGGGGTGTTTAACCTCTTTGAGTTTGAGGGCCGAATTCCATTTTAAAGAAGCCTAAGGCCTTCACTGCTAGTGACCCAGCCTCAGGAGAGGCATTTCAACCTTTTAGAATGGGGGAAAAACTGCAGAAAAGCCAGGAAACCACCAAACGATTGTGAGTCAGGGGAAAGAGGGCAGGACAAGTGGAACGGGGGCTGGCCACCTGGGGAGCACCAGAGGGCTGGACTGGCAATCCTGAAGGGCCACATCTGGCCCCCAGGCCTGAGTTTCTGCAGCAATGTTCTATCCACTACGCCGCAAAAGTCTCAGCAAGCTTCCACCACCCCAAAATCCTTTGCAGCACTGCAAAGGATTCTGGGAGCGTTATGCTCATCATATGCAACGCAATGGTTTAGGGCAGAATTTTCCTTGTGTCAGCGACCTGCTGCTCACCGTTCTCACAGTTCCGGCCGTGAAAACCCTCGCGACAGAGACACTCGTACTCGTTAGGCTCCTTGTTGGCACAGGTGCCGCCATTCTTGCACGGACGGTGCGATCCACAGTAGTTCAGATCTGGGCGAGGAGAAAAGCAAAGTTGTTTCCTTGGCTCCAGTAGGTCCCCATGGCCACAATGCAGCCCCCAAGGTCAAATTGCCCAGATTTGGGGGCCTCCCAGTTCTCTCAACGCAGTTGCCAGCTCCTCACGCAGAGACGGCAGCTGTTGATTATTTATTTATAACAATGTTTATCCTGCTCCACAGCCAAATGATTTCCAGCGTGACTTACATACAGTAAGTATAACTAGACCTTCCCTGCCCACAGGCTTACAATCTAAAAAGACACGACACACAAGGAAAAATGGATGGAGAGGGGAGCAGAAAACAAGGAAGCAGTCTTTCCAAAGGGCTGGAGGAATGGGCTCTCCCTCTGTTACACCCTGCTGGAATGGCTGCTGCTGGTGATATTTGGCAGGATAACGTGGGCAGCAAAGGGGACTGTTGTTTCCCACAGCTGTTCTGCAGCAGTCCACTCGCCTCCCTGCCCCTCTCACTTCCTGCGGGGCAAGACCGGAGTCCTTATTGCAAGAGTAGGCAGAGAGAAGAACAGGGCAGCCGTAGCACAGGAGTACGTAGGGGGACACCATTCCCAGACGTGGCCTCGCTGCCCCGGAGGTGCTTTAAGCAAAGGCTGCCATCTCCAGGACAGAAACTGGCAACAGTCCTACGTTTCGCCTTATGCCCTCGCCAAGGGAAAGTTTACAGTGCTGCCTCGAAAAGCTTTTACCACAGAGCAGCAGCCTGGGGGAAGTTATAGACTGGCCCATTTCTCGAGGCTGCAAAGCCGCCTCCCACCAAGCCCGCTCAAAGCAGGGACTCACCCTTGTCACACAGAAGGCCTCCCCAGTTGGTCTCACAGTCGCACTTCCACGGCTCGGTGCAGGTCCCATGAACGCAACCTGGAAAGAGGATGCATTGGTCGCAGAGGAGACCTGTCCAGCCATAATGGCACCTGGGGAAGAAGGAAGGAAGGAAGGAAGGAAGGAAGGGGAATGTTCACTGGTGGTGCAAGACAGCAGTTAGGAGCAGGAGCCGTGAGACACAAGCCGGCTATCTCCCTGTTCTGATCTGAGCCAAGGCCTGCACTCATCAGGTGGCTGTTAAATACTCAACAGGGAATCCAAAGCACTCATCCACAAAGGGGAGTGCCCACTGCAGCTCTGCACGAGTCACTGTTCTGATCTTCAGCCTCCACTAGGACTGGACAATTTGGGGTGTGGGGTGAGGAAGTTTGCAGATGGGCCCAAGTTATTCAGGGTAGTCAGAACAAAAAGGGCTTGCAAAAAGCTCCAGGAAGCTCTCTCCAAAACTGGGGGAACAGGCAATAAAATGGCAAATGCACTTCAATATAAGTCAGCGTAAAGTGATGCACAACGGGGCACAAAAATCCTAACTTCACCTATACGCTGATGGGGTCTGAGCTGGCAGTGACTGACCAGGAAAGAGATCCTGGGATTGTGGAGGATAGTGTGATGACAACATGGATCCAGCATGTGATGGCTGCGAAAAAGGAAAGTCCATGTTGGGGATCATTAGGAAAGGAATACAAAATAAGGCTGCCAATATCTTAACTGCTTTGTATAAATCTATGGTGTGACCACACTTGGAATACTATCTAGACTTCTGGTTGCTGAGCTGTAAAAGGTGCAGAAAAGGGCAATTCAGATGATCAAGCGGCTGGAACAACTCCCCTATAAAGGAAAGTTACAAGGAAAAGGTTGAGTAAGGGGGAGTGGGGGAGAGACATGATAAGAGTGTGTAAAATTATGCAGTGTATTATGTCTCTCATCATACTAAAACCCAAATGGGTCATCTCCTGAAGCTGATTGGTGGGGGATTCAGGACAGATCAAAGGACGTCCTTCTTCAGATAGCACATCCTGATGGTCACCAACTTGGACGGCTTTAAAAGGGGATTAGGCAAATTCACGGAAGAGGAAGAGGAGGTCTATCAAGAAGGCACTTCTATATGTCCAGAGGTCCTAGTAATCCCAGCTGTTACAGAGCATCAACGAGGGAAGGCTCGTCTGGCTTTGAAGTCCCACTTTTGAGCTCTCTAGAAGATCTGGCTGGCTGATGTCGGAAACAGGATGCTGGATAAAATGACCCTTTGGTCTGACCCAGCTAAGCTCTTCTTACATTCTTAGACTCGCAGACTTCCCTAACCAGCCACCCTCCACATGTTCTGGACTACAGCTCCCACCATCCCCAGCTGGACATGATGGGAGTTGCAGTCCAAAACGCTGCAGGCACAGATCCCATTTAGCACTCCTGGCTAACAGCCGTTGCTCAACTTTTCCATTAAGGGTCACAGCCTCTTTGGCATGGAGAAGGCCCCTGGGCCCCACCTAGGCGTGGGGGTGTTATGGGGCAGCCAGTCAGCTTTCAGCTTTTGTCCACCAGGGCCTGGGTGGCCCTGTAACCCCGTTTCCTCACTCATCACCACACCCCATCCTTATCAGCCGTGGCATCCAGCAGTGATATAATTTTCCTGGCTGGGAGCCCATGCTTCCCTATACTCCCAGCTGGGTTGGGCTGGCTGTTTGGCTGCCCAAGGGCATTGCCCCCACCACTGAGATGAGCTGCCCGGCTTCCACTTGTTGAGATTTGCCCTCAAACGGGCTCCTCTGTGTGTGCGGGCGGGAGGGGAGAAGTGGGGAGAAGTGGAAAGCAGGGGGAAAGAGAGACAAGCAATTAAATGCTTGAAATCTGTTATGTATACACAGTACTGAATGGTACTTCTTTTGCACTTCGCACTAGAAATGCTGACAGCACTAGTGCCATATATATATATATCATTTTTAAAAAATACACTGAAAATGTTAGGGGAAGGAATAATGGTACTGCTATCAAGCAAGGTAATTACCCTTTCCCTAATATTTTGTTTAGGTGAAGAGCTAAAGATGTTTCTTCAGCAGGCTAGAAGATTCATTTTTATATTTTTTAGTGAGCATTGATGGCTGGTGGCTCCTGGCTACCACACGTGTGCCCACACACCAGCTGCATGGTTGGGGCTAGAGAGGAACTTTGACATTTTTTAATACAGCCAGCAAAGAGGTCTCGAGTTTCTGCAGCTTGGTGGTGTTCTTCAAAGGCACGCTGTCTGCTTGCAGAGGAATTGAGGCGGCTTTCAAAACAAACACTTCTTTTCTGAGGTGCCCTCCTGCATTTTTCCCCATGAATATTTGTAAATGAACAGATATTACACAAAAAGTCACCAATCGTATCCTCTCAAAAGAAAAGTGACCCTGTGTGTGCGTGTGCATGCGCACACGTGCGTTGGGGTGGGTTCCCCTAAAACATCCGATCATTGAGGTACATGGACAGCCATGAAGCAATACAATTCAGCTCCTAGCAATTTCACATTTGTTTCTATGGCAGAGAACCAGTGTGGGGCAGTGGATCAAGTGCTGGACTAGGCCCAGCTTGCTGGGGGACCTCAGGCTGGCTGCCATCTCTCAGCCTAACCTCCCTCACAGGGTTGTTGTGAGGATAAAATGGTGTGTGTCGGGGCGGGGGGGGGGAGAACTGGATATGCTGCCTTGGAAGAAAAGAGGGATAGAAACACAACTGGGAAGCAAGCATGCAAGGAAGGAAATTGCTCCTACCAATTTATGATTGCTAGACTCAAGGTCCAGAGGTGCCCACTGCTGTCTGCCCAGAGATCATACTGGGATACTGTCTGCCCAGAGATCATACTGTCTGCCCAGAGATCATACTGTCTGCCCAGAGATCATACTGGGATACTGTCTGCCCAGAGATCATACTGTCTGCCCAGAGATCATACTGTCTGCCCAGAGATCATACTGTCTGCCCAGAGATCATACACCCCACCCCATCAATGTCTTCAGGGTCCCCCAACGCTCATGCTTACCTGCACTCGCCGGGTTCCTCGCAAAACCCATGTGCCTCGTGACATCCCTGGCGGCAAATTGCTGCAAGAAACCAAGAAGGGGAGCATTGTAACCTCAGGCTGAGGATCCAGTTCAGGGGGCCGGCTGCTAGCAAATCATACTGCCCTACGGGGACCCCCTTTCCCCGCCCCCGCCCCAGGTATGAGGTTAGGGAGATGCAGAAAGGGGAGGGCTCTCTAGGGGAGAGGAGGCTTGACTGCACGGGCAATGGAGGCTGGTGGCTCCAATGTCAGTGCGGAGGTGAATCCTCTCTGGGTTTGTCAGAACCAGCCAGAACCCTAAAGGAGCCATCCAAGGCGCATCCAAGGCGCAGATTCACCGCCCCACTGACATCAGAGCCACCAGCCTCCACTAGGTTTAGCTGCTGGCAGTAAAAGCTTTAAGCTAAATTATGGAGGCATTTCTGCTCCTCCCCTTTTGTCTTTGGCCCCGCCCACCATAGAGACTCAACGCCCTGGTCTAGCAGCTAGATCAAAGGAAACGTTATCCGGACTCCTGGGTTCTGTTTCCAAACTTGAGGTGGGGGGGGGGGAGTGCATCCATTATCTCAACCTCTCTTACATCTCATCTTCCACATAACTTGAGGGGCTTAGAAGCTAGAATTCCACGCAGGGGAGATACAAGGGGAGGAGGAGGAGGGCATGGAAGGGCTGGAGAGGGGAAGAATCTATGTCTCTTCCTTGGGGCGGATCCAGGAGGATCCAGGGACAACAAGGTTCGGCCAAAGGCTTCGCCAGGGAGTGGCTGGGGGGCTTTGAGGGGGGGCGTGAAGGGAGAGGCGAACCAGGGAGTCAGTTCCAGGCCTGAGCGCCAGCATGGGAGGCTTCGGGGCGGGGGGATCGGGGCCCAGCCGCTAGGGTTTCATACCCAGCTTTGGCATTGCGCTGGGCGAGATATTCAGAGGCGGCTGGGTGCCTCGAGGGCTGTTCCCAGTTGCAGGCAAGGAGCTGGCTGCAGGGCTTAAGAAAGGAGGGGCGGGGAGGGTGAGGCAGGTCTTAGGAGCCTTTCCCGGTTTTTTTTGATGCGGCACGAGGACGGGTTAACGGAAGAACCGGAAGCCGTCCCCATTTCGGGATAGGAAGTGTCGCCTAGCGGATGGAGCCGCAAACGGCGTGGCGGGGCTCCCGAGGCGCCGCCCCTCCCCGGGCCCCACTCTGCCCTCTCGTCCTCTCCCCGCCTCCGCCGGACGCCCCGGGACATACCCCGCGTGCACTCGTCTCCCGTCCAGCCGTCCAGGCAGACCTTGCTGCCCACCGCGTCGCAGCCGTGGTGCCCAAAGAAGTCGTGGCGGGGCCGGCACAGGCGGGTGCAGGCCGGGCCGTAGTAGTGCTCCTGGCAGCGCACGCGCACCCGGTAGTCCAGCGAGGCGGCGCGGCCGTGGTGCCACAGGCCCTGCCAGCCCTCGCCCGGGTTCAGCATGCCCGAGCGCGTCGCCCTCTCCATCAGCTGTCCCGCTCCTGCGAAGAGAGGGCGCGGGGCGGCGCCGGCTGGGTACCGCGCGCTGCTGGCTCAGGCCGCAGCGCGCCCGTGGCGGGGCGGCCCTCCAGCCCAGCCCAGCCCACCCCAGCCCAGCCCAGCCGGGGCGGATTTCGCTGCCGCTCCCGGCCAGCCGGCGTTCGCGGACAACGCGCCTCTTGGCTAGGGATGCGGGCAGACGGGATGCAGCCCGTTCCGCCCGTGTTTTGCGGATGGTCGGGCGCCTTTCATTCCGGCGGCCGCTCATCGACGGAACCAATTTCTTTCAGGTTCCGAATTTGCGCAGATCCACATGTGCACAAGTCTACGCGTGCAAAAATGCCCAAATCTCCTCCCCCCCCCGAGCATTTTCATGCTTTAGCCCATGGGGGAAATGTGCATTTTGGGCAGTTGCCGGGGGGGGGGGGGATTTTTCTATTACTAAATTTGGTAGAATTCTGAAAACTTAAAAAAACAGTCCGCAAGTCTGCAGAATCCATCCGACTGGGGAAAAGCCGGTCCACTGTGGAATTTGCAGGTTGGATTCATAAAAATCTGAAGTCGTTTGATTCTGTTGTGGATTTCGCTGACACCCCTACTCTTAATCCTCCTTGTGTCCCAGTACTGGGGAAAAGGTGGGGTATAAATAAATATAACAACAACAACATGAAAGTTCCAGTTCTTACATGCCACAGGCAAGCAAGTGAATAACTGTTTATGAGCTTGGCCCAAAACCCAGCGCTCTGAGATCCTAAATGCAACTCAGTGGTAAAGAAAAGGCTCTCGGCACATGCTCAGAGCACACGCTTCTTCCTAATCATGCATCGAGAGCCAGCGGGACGTAGTGGTTAGAGTGTGTCAGACCTGGACTCGGGAGATCTGGGTTCTCATCCCCACTTGCCCATGAAGCTCCCTGCGTGACTTTGGGACTGCCCCTCAGCCTAACCTACCTCCCAAGGTTGTTGTGAGGATAAAATGGGAGAGGAGGAGGACCACGTAAGCTGCTGTGGGCTCCTTGCAAGAGGAAGAAAGGCGGGAAAGAAGTGTAATAATAAATCCGGTCAGCAACTAGTTTTGCCCCTTGCAGAAGGGGAAATGGCAGGTCGTGCTGTCCACCTGCCACAAAACGTTACTCCAGTGGCTTGTGACCTGTTTGCCACAGGTGCCCTCTGTCCACACCTCTCTTTTGCTGGGGATGAGAGACAGGTTCGGCAGAAGTTGCTGATCCCTGAATGTGTACACCAGCTTTCTCCAACTGGGGGATGATGGCAGCTGTAGTCCAACACATCTGGACAGCCCTCAGTTGGAGAAGACTGGTGTACACATTCAGGGACTGGAGCAGAACTTGGTAGTTTCGCCCCTGCCTCTTCCACCACCACGGCTGCGGCAGGGGAAACAGCGGAGAGTCTTACCTTGGCTGGTAATGTCAGTGGTGTTGGCCGCATGCCAGGCTTCTAGAACCAGCGAGTAGGAGCGCTAGGAGGAACGGGGTGAAAGGTTACCAGAGAAGAGCATTCTCATGCTGGTCTTGGCACACAACGTTTCCCGGAGGCTGGGTACGGGGAAGGGAAACGGGCACTGCCTTTTCAGCAGCTGTACCAGGAAATCTGGGCTACGGGGCTAGAGAACAGGGATCTGGGGGTCAAATGCCTGTACCCGTTTCAAAGAGGTTGCAACTGAGGCATGTGAAGAAGAGGTCCCAGGAAACAGAAAATCCCGGAGTCCAGGCCCCCCGGTGTCCCAACACCACAAACACACACCCTTGGCACATTACAAAATCCCTTCTTCATGTAACCAGTGCAAATTAATCTGCGACTGGGAGCCAACTGCAAGATGAGAGAGCAGGCGGTAACCATCACACAGCTTCTCTGGCTCCCAGCTGTAACCCTTAGACCCTACCACCACCCCCGCCCTGAAGCTGGGAGGAAGATACAGAAATATACTGGCTGTGTTTCTCGCAAATTCCTTCTGCCCACACGAAGATCCAATTCTGGCAAAAGGGAGAGAAAGGGGTAGTCAAAGGCAATATCGCCTCCACACACAGCTACCCTGGTGGGAAATCCAGCCTGCTTACAGTAGCGCAGCTGGAGCATCGAGTCCCAGGCACACACACCCCATACAGAAGTCCGAATCTGAAATTGGATCAGATCCATTGAAACACAGCTCAAGCTGGGCCTGTATGGAAAACACACCCAAATTGCAACCCAAAAATCTGTTTTGTGAGATTCCCACACTTGAAAATCCTACGGATGCAAACAGACTGAGAAAGTTCTGAGCCTGCTCCCGCAAACGGTCACGGTATGGACTGGGAAATAATATAAAACGTTCTTTACATCACTGATAACACACAGTAACGGACAGCAGAGTCTGAAGGAAGCCAGGGCTTGAAGACCTCTCTCAGGTTCTCTCTCTCTCTCTCTCTTTCTGCTCTGGCTGTACTGTATAACCTTTGAGCAGACCTTCATTCTGCCATCTGTAAAAAGGGAACAATGGCAGCAGGCCACCCAAGGGTGCTGAGAGGGCAAATGAAGCAAGGAGAGTAAACTTGTACAAAACAGCAAACTGTGAGGTCCATTACACTTTCAAAATACTTGGCAGGGTAGGAGGAACTCTTCTGCCTGGTGTAGTGTCCTGTGAAGCTCTAAAGCTTGTGCATTCTCCACCCCATGCTAAGTGCATTCAACAAAGGGTCTGTTTCACTGGCTTTGTGTCTCTCATATTATTTTATTTCATTTCAAGTCTTTTTATCCTGCTCCTCAGACAAAAAGGCTCCTGGACCGGCAGACATATCATCAGTAAAACAAGACAGTTCCTGCCTGCAGGCTTACAATCTAAAAAGGCATGACAAAAAAGAAAAAGGGATGGGGAGGGAAGAGGAAAAAAACATTTTAGTCTTTCAGCGGGGCTAGTGGAATGGCCCTGCTTCCCCCTCTCAGCTCCCTCAGTACAGCCCACTGGAACGGCTGCTGGGGGTGACAGCTGAGGGAGGAGGACGCTTCACGGGGGACTCAACATAGCAGTCACTATCTACAGAAGCCAGGGAGAGCTAATTTAGGCATTCCCTGGAGTATGGAGCCATGTGAAGCACAAACCAAGATCTTTCCCCCGTCTCTGCCAGGCCCTATTGTAGAAAGAGACAAACACACTGTGGTGTACAGCTGGAATGTCTGGCAAGAACTGACTGTCACCGTTGGCAATTATTATTTATTCTTTGTTTGTTATATTCCTATTCCGCCTTTCCTCTGAGGAGCCCAAATCAGCGTACCTGAGCTGCCGCCTCTCCATTTTATCCTCACAACAACCTTGTGAGGTAGGTTAGGCCAAGAGTCAGTGGCTGGCCAGATGTCGCCCAGTGAGCTTCATGGCCAAGTGGGGACTAGAACCCAGATCTCCCCAGTGCCAGCCCAACACTCTCACCACTGCACCATGCTGGCTCATGACCCTCTATGGGTGCAGAGTTTGCTTCTCTATCCCTTGGCGTCTCTATGGTGAAAACAGCATTGGCTGTTTGGGGTGGGGTGGAGACTGCTCCGTTTTAGACTGGAAGTGCCCCCCAATCATCACTAATTCTGTGTGACTCTAACCTTATCTATCTCTATGGGTGCCCTCCCCTGCCGCCTCCCCCAGACTCCACCGACTTGTCCATCCCACCCAATTGTCTCCCAGCAGTGGGGCTCCAGCAGAGAGAGGAGGGGGATTCTCATCAGGGGCTGCTACCTGATCTTTTTAACGGGAGATGCCTGGCGAATGAACCTGGGACTTGCTGCATGCAAAACGGGCTCTGCCGCTGGGCTATGGTTGTTCCCCTAAAAGTAAAGTAAGATTCCAGTCCTCATGATTCTGAATAAAAGGCTGATTTAAATAGGAACAGAAGAAGCCAGGCCCTTACTCCATCTAGTCCTGCCAATCCCACTTTATATTTTTCTGTGAAGCAGATATTTATGCATTTATTTATTCTGTTAAAAGCGTCATAAAAAAAATGTCTCTAGGCGCTTTACACAACTCCTTAGTCCCCATCCTCTGTTGCAGATATTGGCAATCTGGTGTCCTCCAGTTGTTTTGGACTACAACTTCCATAATCCCAGACCATTGCCAATGCAGGCTGGGGCTCATGAGTCTTGTATTCCAACACATCAGGAGAGTACGAAGCTGCCTAGCCCCTGTTCTGCTGCAACTACTAAGCCTGACTACATTGCCCAAGAGAGCTGGGAATGATGGGCATTGCAGCCCGATGCTGTTTGCGAAAGGCTGCATTAAATATTTCAGAGGAATGCATTCATACACTAAATCTAAAGAGGCATACATATTTCTATTTACACACGTAAATAAATGCAATCAAAGCTCTTCACGGTTGCCACAGATGGCGTCAGCTCCCGCCTAGCATGGCTTACCGAAATTCTCTGGCGCGCAAACGCAGCGCACGAGTCTGTTGCGGCAAAGACAGCACAAGAGTCCTGTGGCTCCGGAAGACGAACGCACAGTGAGGGCAGGGGCTTTTGCGGGCCCCAGCCCACTCTACCAGCGGGAACTCTGCGGAGCACGGCCTGCCCCTGACGAAATGGGCAGCAGCCATGGAGGCTTCTGCTCCAATAAATGCGTACATCTTTCAAGCAGTTTCCCCAACCTGGCACCCCCCAAATACGTTGGACTGCAGCTCCCATCATCCCCAGCCCACCAGCTTTGACTGTTCATGGAGGTCGAGTGACAGCGGTGAGCCGGGACCCTGAAATGGGTTCAATTAGGCAAGTATTGATTGCCCTAAAAGGCAGCCTTCTCCAACTGGGAGCTTTCCAGATGTGCTGGACTGCAACTCCTATCATCCCCAGCCAGCAGCTGCAAATGATGGGAGTTGCAGTCCAAGGCATCCGGAGGGTGCCAGGTTGGGGAAGGCTGGTTTAAGGTGCCACAAGACTCTTTGCTCTTTTTGGTACCTGGCAGGGCAGGGCAGCATCAAAAGCTTCTCCCTCGGAGGCAGAAGAGTGGGTGCTCCCACACCAAACCATCAGTTTGGCCGCCACTGCTATGGTCTTCCTGCTTCCTTTTGCTGGGGCTTCTGGGAAACTGAGCCTGGGATCAGCCCTGACATGAGACAGGTGTGGGGAGCCCCCTAAACCGCGAGTAGGGAACCTGTGGCTCTCCAGATGTTGCTGGACTACATCTCCCATCATCCCTGGCCATACCAGCTGGGGCTGACGTTCCAGAGGGCCAGACTTGTACCAACGGTGGAAGTTTCAAGGAAGCAGAGAGCCAGTGTGGTGTAGTGGTTAGAGTGTTGGCCTGGGGCTCAGGAGATGCGGGTTCAAGTCCCCGCTCTGCCAGGAGCTCACTGGGCGCCTCGGGGCCAGTCACTGACTCTCAGCCTAACCCACCTCGTAGGCTTGTTGTGAGGATAACATGGAGAGGAGGAGGACGACCATGTGAGCTGCCTTCGGTTCTTTGCAAGAGGAAAAACGGGCAGGATATAAATGTAATAAATGAATAAACATTAGGAGAAACTTCTGCACAGTGAGGGCTACTTAGCAGTGGAACAGGCTTCCTCGGGAGGTGGTGAGTTCTCCTTCGCTGGAGGTCTATAAGCAGAGACTGGGCAGCCATCTCTCAGCGATGCTTTAGCTCAGGGATGGCCAACTTGTGGCCCTCCAGATGCTTTGGTTTGGAAACATCTGGAGGGCCACAAGTCAGCCACCCCTGCTGTAGCTGCATCCTGCACTGAGCAGGGGTATGACTAGATGATCTCTGCAGTCCTGTAGCCTCCATGGTTTGTCAAACACTCTGAGTGCATGTGTGGGAGGGAGGGAGGGAGGGAGGGAGGGAGGGAGGGAGGGAGGGAGGAAGATTTTAAACTGATGTTCAATCTGTCCCCAAGGTTTAACCTCCTTGAACTTAATCTGAAAATTCTGAAGGCTCAGACCTAACATACAGAAGCATGCACAGAGTGCCTTTTCTTCACCTCCACTGAACCTCCACTGGAACTTCTAGGTTAGAGGAGGTGACTTCTGTGGAGACGATAAACCCGATCACCTTTACCTTCAAAAATTAAGGAATGATGGGAGTTGCAGTGCTTAATTAAAAATGATGGGTGTTTCCCGTGGTTAATTAGAAACGACAGGACTCTCCAGTGGTTTAAAAAATTAACCTCTGGAAAACTGGAGGATTTGGGCACTGCAGATCTGCCCTACAGACACCAGTGCCCGGCCCATGGCAGACCCTGGCCCGAAACCTGGGCTGGGGACCTATCACCCATACATGGGCAGGGCTGAGCAGACCCAAAGTGCGACAAAGAATTAAGTCATCATCTGGGGAGGGGAGCACCACAACCCAAAGGGAGGGAAGTGACTTTGCAGCAATTAAGAAGAGAGACTTTAATTAAGTTATTTATCTCCTGATCTCACTTCTCTTCCCTGCTCTCCCCCCGCCTCCCCCCCCCTTGGGAGGGAAGGGCTGAATAACACAAAGAGCTGACAGAGGGGGAAGGGAGGAACTGCAGCCCTGGGAATTCCCAGAGAGAGAGACAGGGGAGGCCATAATGGAGTCACCTTTCCGCCCCACACAGCAGCTTTTCCAGGGACTTTGCATCCTGAGTCACCTTTTTAGCAAGCTCATTTCCAGGTCCCTACAGAGCAGCCTTCCCCAACCTGGTGGCCTGCAGATGTGTTGGACTACAACTTCCATCATCCCCAGCCAGGGGTGGTGGAAGTTGTAGTCCAACACATCTGCAGGCCGCCAGGTTGGGGAAGGGTACTTTAGAGCAGGGATGGGCAACCTGTATCCCTCCAGATGTTTTGGCCTACAATTCCCATGATCCCTCACTACTGGCTATGCTGGCTAGGGCTGATGGGAATCATAGGCCACAACATCTGGAGGGCCACAAATTCCCCCCCCTCCCAACTTTAGAGCACGTAGACCCGAGGGCACAATGCTTGGCACATGCCTATATGCTCTCCTTTGTTTTTATTTTTTTCTCCAAATTATTAATTTTCCCAGTACACAGACAAACAAAAAAGAAAGAGAAAAGGGGGTGGGGAGAAAATTATACTCAATTTAAGTCTAGTTTTTGACAGCAGGTAGTACATTTAACATATTTTCCCACCCTTTACAGGCAAAAAAAATAGGTGGTTATATTTCCTTCATAACAGGAAATTATATTTAGTCTTTTTCTTAATCTGAGGAAAGGCTTGGACAGATATTGCTGTGTATGTCCCTGATCTGTGTATGAAATAAAATCATGCCATATTGTATAAAACTCAGATATTTTGACTCTGCCTTTAGCTAGTTTCAGTCAGTTTGCCCATTTTTCTGCCATGGATATTTGTCACGGCTGCACATACCAAGACAAGAAAAGGGCAACTAAAATGATCAAGGGGCTGGAGCATCTCCCCTATAAGGGAAGGTTACAACAGCTGGGATTGTTTAGCTTGGAAATAGGAGGGTCGGGGGAGACATGGTAGAGGTGTGCAAAATTATGCATGGTGTGGAGAATGTGGACAGGGAGACATTTTTCTCCCTCTCTCAAAATACTAGAACCCAATGGGGTTGTCCCATGAAGCTGATTGGTGGGAGATTCAGGACAGATAAAAGGAAAAACTTCTTCACACAGCACACAGTTAAACTATGGAACTCACTAACACAAGATGTCATGATAGCCACCAATTTGGAGGGCTTTAAAAGGGGATTGGACAAATTCATGGAGAAGGCTATCCCTGGCTAGTAGTCCTGATGGCTATGTGCCACCTCCAGTATCAGAGGCAGTAGGCCTATGTACACCAGCTGCTGGGGAACATGGGCAGGAGGGTTCTGTTGCTGGGGAAGATGGGTGGAAGGGTGCTGTTTTACTCGTGTCCTGCTTGTGTGTTTCCGGTGGGCAGCTGGTTGGCCACTGTGTGAACAGAATGCTGGACTAGATGAACCCTTGGTCTGATCCAGCAGGGCTCTTCCTATGTTCCACGTTATAAGTTCTGCAGCATTCCACATGCTTCGTGGCGCTCACCTTTAGGAGGACCTTGCTGAGCACCAGCCCAGAGCCTTCACCAGAGTTGTCAGACAAAGCTAGCTGCACTACAAATGTGCATCACTTTGATACCAGTTCAACTATCATGGCATCATGACGGATGTGGGGAGGATTACGTGGTTTGAGGTTGCTTGTCCTCCTCACAGTGCAACCTTTCCCAGGTTTCCGGGGGGCGGGGGGAGCGTTAATGATTAAACCAGTTTGTCTCCCTGGGGTAGATGCATCCCTGGTTCCAATGCTGAAACTGAACGCATTTACCAGGGACAGCCCCCAATATTTACTGGGGACAGTCTCCAATTCCTGGGCCTTCTCTGCATTTGCTTTTTGAGAACACCTCTAATCCGGAGCTTAAGTGGTGCAGTGGGGAAAGGGTGTGTTTTGCCCCACGCACCTCCACGCGCAGACGCAAAGGCAGTCCGCGGTCCACAACCTGCTAGTTCGCACATCTGCCGAGGTATATTTTGAACTGTTCATCATCTATTGGACCATGATGGGTTTTCCCCTCACCCACCTTCCTGAGCCAAAAGAACCGTCACCAGCCTATTGGTTTTTAAATTGCCGGAAGACGGGCAATTGCAGAATAAATTAATATGGCGTACAGAAGGTGAAGGAGAGCTCTCGGCATTAGCAGGGGGCAGGCAGGGGTTTTTGATATGAAAACTGGAGTCTGCAGACATGTTCTTGTTTTCACAATCCTGTGCAATCCTGGAACTGTAGCATGTTCGTGCTCAGGGCCAGCTCCAGGTTTTTGAGGGAGCCCTGCGCAAAGTCCACTTGGAAGGGGGATCCTTTCTCAGTGGGCTCTAGGGGACCAGCCTGACAGCTGTGGCAGGGCTGCCAAGAGCAGCAGGAGGCTGGGCCACCAGTAAAATTTCCCATGATTCCCCAGAGCAATGCCATGTCAGAGGGATTGTTGGACATTAAAATGGCAACCAGACGCCACCTCTCTGTGCTACTCGGAGTACCTGGCCAGAAAAAAATAATTAAACAGGATCCCAGAGCAGACATCATAGCGGGCCATGCCAGAGCACTGGGGCCCTGGCCAAGGCCCAGTTTGTGCTGACAAACACTGAGCGTGGCCCAGGACCCAGCCGGATATTTCCAAAACTGTTGTCAAGGGCTCCTTGGAGGGCTCTCTCAGTCTAATCTAGTAGCCAAGTCCAGACGCAGACAAAGGGATTCTTTTTAAAGCTTTATTCTTCTTTTATAACTTACAACTCTACAGGTAGCAACTAGATCTGAGCAGCAGCATCCCTATGCCCTAAGTTGGAACAGTTGGTCCCCGTTTGAAAGGCAATTACTGGCAGACCCCTGAATATAAGGACTAGGGAGAATCCCTCCCCTTTTCCCTTGGATCCTCTGGGCGCAACTGTTCTTTGCGCGCCAACCGGGTGCTACGCCTCCTTTCCGCGCTCTCCATTTGGCGCCGCTCTCTGCGTTTGCGCCACACATCCAACCAGTCTGCTATCGGTGCTGGGTCACTCCCTGGACTGCTTTCTAATCTAGGAATGTTGGTGGGAGGAATCTCTGTCAGCTGCGGGCCCTGGGAAAAAGGGGCGCGCTCCTCTCCCAGGAGCGACTGCTCTTCCTCCGAATCAGAACTACTCTGGGATTCTATGGGCTCAGTGTCCACCCTGACAACTGTCTCCCAAACAAGTCGGAGAAGGACGGAATAGGCGGGCATATACAAACTAGCTTGAGCTGTTACACAGAGCTGAAATAGCCCACGTGCTTGGTCAACATGTCCCGGGTAGGGAGAGTAGGCATTTGGGTCCCATAGAGTCAAAGGTCATCCATGCTCAGTGACCTTTCCCAAGGCCAGAGGAGAAAAATGAGGGACTAGCCAAAATCCAGGTGGACATAACAGAAATGGCACATGCCTGTCTAAAGAGAACACATCTCAAAACACTGATTGGGTATGCTTATTCAAGGCTGGGCTGCCATGGTCCCAGGTATGGCATGCAGGCACATGAGGCTGCCACCTTGCTGAAGCTAAGCAGGTCTAGGTCTGGTCAGTGCTAGGAGGGGAGACCACCTGGGAACCCCATGGAGCCACCCTGAGTTCCATGATGGAAGAAAGGTAGGATATAAATGACATGAATTAAATAAATAAAACGATTATCAGACCATTTTTAAAAAAATCAACTGAGAGGTTCCTGAGCGTCAAAAAATAACCAGGCAGCAAATTTTTTATATACCATTTTTTAATACAAAAACTTACAACAAATGCATGGGGCAAGAACCATCATGAAGGAGGCTTCCCCCCCCGGAGTCCCCCTGCAACACCTATGCAGGGAAAGCTGCTTGCAAGGTGGTGCCTGATCTGACAAGCATGGGCCTCCTGGAAGAAACATGGAAAGCCTGCTTCTTGCTCTGGTTGTTACTCATATGCAGATTGTAATCAGTTGACTACAACTGCTTTAGCTGACAGCTCTGACTCGGATCAGAGTACTCCAGGAGACACCCAGAGCTTAAAGGGGCCATGCCCCCAGAACGAGAAAACGAGATTGGATCCTGCAGACACAGTAAAGTGAAACTATAGAGTGTATGCATACTGTAGAGTGCTTTCTCCAAACCTGGTGCCCTCCAGATGTGTTGGACTACAACTCCCAGAATTCCTAGCCAGCATGGCCACTGTAGTCTCCAACACATCTGGAAAATGTTGGGGAAAGCTGCTATAGACTCTTAAGCAGAGGGGGATCTATGGTCTCCATTTGAGGCCCAACTTCAAAAGAAGCCAACACACGCATGCCTACAAAAACTGGGGAATTGGCATATGGTTTCCCTGCTGGCAGTTCACTTGAGGAAGGATGCACCAGGGACTCTGCCCCAGGACACGTTTCTCATAGTAGAGCTCCACTGTGGGTTCCAATCAAGGAATAAGAATGAAGTGCCTTTGAGCATGTGCAAAGTGTCTTTCCCTTATCACACGTGCTAGCGGCGAGCATCAGCCCCGCTCTCTTTAGAAACTAAGCACTGCGCCCCCATCCCAAATGTAAACACAGAGCACATAGCAGGAGAGAGAGTTCAATGAGAGGGACTCAGCCTTTTCTGACTGTTATTAGCCCAGGTGCAGATTTTGCATTCTGGCCCTTTCAAAATCAGAACACAGAAGGGAGAGGCAAAAGTGAATGGGTGGTGATTTGAGAAGATATCTCCCCCTCCGCTAGCAACAGGATGCACCCCCACAAGGAAGGCCACTTCACACTGTGAGAAATGCAGGTCACCAAATCCAGACCCTATACCTTGAAGAGCTCTTAAAGGCTCCTGTGCCTTTAAGAACAGCTTCGAAGGGAGAGTTTGGCCACAGTGCAACTTTTCCTCTCACCATGTTGCACTGGTATTCTCCTTTTTAAAGAATTCTCCTTTTTAAGCCACTCTTAAAGGGACAGGAGCACCCCACTGCCCAGCATGTCCTGGGAATTCTGAATCTAGTACCAGCTTTATCTTTTTCATTTCTGGCAGGCATTTGAGATTGTGGGGCAGTGGGGCCAAGATGGGTCTCTCACTGTTCAGCAGCCACCCCCAATTCCCATCAAGACAATATCATCACAGACCTAATTAATTAGAATAAGAAAATCAGAAACACACACACACACACTTTATGTTTCTGGCATCAGAGGCGGCAAGACAGATGCCCCAGAAATCAATAAATCACTACGCAGCCAGTTTATACAGGAGCTGTCTTGCCCAATTTATAAGCTGAGCGAGATTCAGTATCTGCCTCAAGTCCCCCCAGGGGAAAAGAGTGTAAGCGAAGTCCATCTGGCTTCTGCTTTCCTCTTGCTTTCTCCTACTCCCTTCCCCCTGCCTCTCTCCCAGAACACCTGGGTCCCTCTCTGGAGAATGAAGCTGGCTCCAATTTCAGAATCTAAACCCTGCCCTCACCCACACCCATCTCAGAAAAAAAAAACCCTCCAAGAGAAGAACAATTTGGGGGGAGAGGAAAAAAACCCTCCCTAGTTTGTTATAAGGGAGCAGAGAAGACTATGCACACTTGCAGGTTTCACTGAATGCTACATCAGGTCTGACATGGCAGGACCAAATGTTCTGTGAAATCTTAAAGCTTGCATAACTGGCTTCAGTTAAATGATGGAAAGACATTTCACCTTCTTTGAATCTCTGCCTACCCCTTAGGAGCATCGTCAGGGTTGGGCCAGTAGTCCTGGATTCTATTCCCAGCTCTGGGAGGAGAATGCTACCTAGCAGTCAGAGCAACAGGGAGATAGGGCTCAGCTCTGGCGCAGGGAAATTTGGCCTCTGGGCATATGCAGAGTTCCTTTCCTCGTCACCACTGAACAACATCAGCCAGAAGCTGCCTTGAGCGCCAGGACTTACCTGTGGAGAAATTCACAACTGTATGCCCCCCGCCCCGCCAGGTAAGCAACCAGCAACCACCTTACCGGCCAGGCAAAGTCGAAATGGACCACCATCCTGTCGGCATGGTCTGTGTGCTTCTGGTGACTGGCAGAGAAAACATTGCCCCCAAGGACGGGGGTGGTGGCAGCGCCCAGGATGCAGGGTCCCCCCGGGAGGGCCCGCAGCTGGTATTCCTTGAGGCAGGCCCGGAAGAAGGTCCGACACTGCTCTGCCACGGGGCACGGCGGGTCCAGCCCTCCACGGCAGCAGCGCCCGTCGGCCAGGACCCCTTTCTCGTTGCGCACGGAGAGGATCTGTAGCTCAAAGGTGCCAACCGCTTCAGCAACCTGGAGAGGCAGAGTGGGACACAGAGGCAAGTGGGATGCAGGTCACAAAGAGGGACATAAAACTGCCTTCCCCAACCTGGGTCTCTCCTGAGGGGTGGGACTACATCTCCCAGCATCCTCCAGCCAGCTGGGGGATGCTGGGAGCTGTAGTCCCACCCTTTAGGAGAGACCCAGGTTGCGGAGGGCTGCTTAAAGCCATCATCAGAAATCGCCCCCGCACACAAACACACACTTGGAAAGACAGTCTGCTGACCGCATCGCGGCCCCCACTACATTACAAACATCAGACCGGTCCCATCAGATAAGAACATCGAGGGCTGTGGAACCCAACATTCTCTTGCCAGTACCAGTCCGCCAGGCGCCTCAGGGTGTTCATAAGCAGGAAGGGGGAAAAAACACATTTTTTCTCCTCTCTTTCTAAAAAGGTGCCGCTTCCTTTTCTCCAGTTGTATGGGCTTGCCTGGTATGTCAACATGGGACCGCTCACACCCACAGTGGAAATTATGCCCTTAGATCTGGGTTAATTTTGAACAGAAGCCCAGCTTCAAAACCTGTTTGGCGCAGCAGGGCTCGAGAGTTACCTGAAGTGCATCATAATGGAAAGGGTGCCTCTGAGCATAGGAAGAGTGCATTTCCCTACCTACAGCCACAGGCACGTATCTGCCATGACTGGGTGGGATTTTGAGGCCTCTGATGTTGTGCAGAGAGATGCCTCCTTCATGGGTATCCCAGTCTCTTTCACACACACACACAGACACACACACACACTTTCTGGCACTTCCATGAGCAATTTCCAGATTCCCCTATTCTCTTTGGACTACTCACCAGTAGACCATCTCTCTGCACATGCTCAGAGCACTAAAATATATGAAACAAGGGTTGGGGAAGGAAGGGTGAGGCTCAAGCTTGCACAGAAATGGTACTTCCTTGACCTTAACGCCCTATTCACTAATATCAAATGTGTGTCTGTGGCTCTGGGTAGGGAAATGAACTCTGATTATGTTCAGAGGCACCCCTTCCTTTGTTACATACTTCATGTAACTGGCACTCAAAACAGGTGGCGGGACAGGGACTTTGTTGAAAATTAGCCCTGATTCCAGGGCCAGATCTGGTGGCTGAATTTCTGCCTTGGGTGCGAGAAGATTTGACCTTAGAATTCAGTGCCTATCTGATATCCGCACTTTAGAACCATCAGCTAAGAATGTATGTCTTGCTTGCAAGGGAAAGGAATATACCCAGACTAGTAAGGGAGGGGTGAAACTTCTCCCACCTCCTTCCGTGCCCACAGCTGGGGAGGCAGGATCAGCTCCCCCACCCCACCCCGATGAGGAAATCCATCTTCCCCAGGGGATCCAGGGCGTTGCTGGAATTCAGGCAGGCAGGATTTCACCTCTGCACTCCTGTTTTGCTGAGGGGCCTGTTGGGAGGAACAGTTTCTCTCCCTGCCCTTTGCGCTCGCCAGATGTGGAGCGGTTAGACGGCAGGGTTGCCAAGTCCCAACACCCACGGGGGCTCCCAGCCCACCCACCCAACGGGCTCCCCTCCTCCTGCCCACGCCACAAAACTCCACTGCACACTCTGCAGCCTCAGAAAGATCATACCTTGTGGTGATAGGAGATGATGCATTTCTCAAAAGACACACAACAGGACTCATAGCCTTTGTTTGCAGAAAATTCAGCCCCCAAAACAACCATGGGCAGGAACCAGAGCCTTGAGTGGAAAATCCAGACAGGCCCACCCCCTCTCCCTCCTGCTAATTAACAGGGGGACCAATCCACCAGGGGGTTTATTTATAAGAAAATTTGTAAGCAGCCTTTTGGCCCCAACAAGGCCTCCCAAGGCGGTATACAAAAGCAAAACATTAAAACCAAACTTTCAACGATGTGAAAAACAGAGCAAATAAATGAATGAATACATCATGAGAGGGGGATCAAACCTTCATGTGTGAAAAACTGGGCCAAAGAGAACCATTTTTACTGCCTGCCTGAAACTAAGCAGAGATGCGGCCAGTCTAATACCCCTTAGAAGGGAGTTCCACAGTCAGGGTGCTGCCTCAGAAAAGGCCCTGTTCCATATTTTCAGCAACCCTAATCTCTTTTGGTGGCTGGAGGTGGGGACATACAACAGGGCCTCAGAAAGAGATCACAGTCTATAGGCTGGTTCTCCTCCAGACGCCTTTTAGAAATGAACGGGCAGTGCACAAGCACTTTTGCACCTCTGGCATGGGAGATGCACAAGTCCTCTTGCGCACTGCTTATTCATTCCACTGAGGCTTGCACAGAAGAACCAGCCAGGGGATCAAGTCCCCTTCATCAGATCCGTCTCCTACTTCTAATGGCAGTCAGGACTCACCACCTGAGAAGCACAGCTCAGCGCAGGGCTGGCTGGCTCTCAACGAGGGCATCTGTTCACCCAAAGCTTCCCTAACCTGCTCCAACATTTTTGAGATGCTGGCAGTCCTGGGGTGAAAGCGCTGTGCAAAATAGCCATGGTGCAAAATTGCCCCTGGAATCGGTCCCGAGTCTAGAGAGGTAGCCGCCTCTGGGGTGGAGCACAGGAGCTGCCTAAGCACCCCACGGCAGCAGCTTTCGCTGAGAAGCCAAGTGAGATCCCACACCCTCTAGTCACGGGAGGGGGGGGCACTAGGAGATCACGGGAGTTTCAGCATGGAGGTTCCAGGGCCTCCACTTTTTGCAGGGAGCTTGGTTCTAGGGGCTCCAGGTTCCCTTAAAGAGAAGAACCACCACCAGGCCCAGCTAGACAGAGAGAGAGAGAGAGAGAGAGAGCGCGCGAGCGCACAGTGGCTGCCACACTGCCACACATATACCAAGCCCTGTGGCTGGATCATCACAAAAGACACCTCTTCTGCCCTACAGACTTAGCCAGTGTCTCCCCTGCCCTGGGCAACCATGCCAGCTGTCCTTCTGAGGGACTGGGGGAAACACAAACAGAGAATTCTTGCCCCCTCACCCCCCAAGCTTCTTGGGGAGGGTGGGAGGAGGAAGCTGGTAGTTACACTGGAACATAATAAAAGCGAGACAAGTTTTTCCTGCCGAAATCCCACTTTGGCAGCGCAAGGCTGGGCATGCTTACTCAGAAGCGAGTCCCGCCGGGTTGGAGGGGGCTGAGGCCCTTGTAAGTGACTGTCAGATTGCAGTCTCGTCCCCAAAGCCCCGAGGAGGAGGCACTGCTGAAACAGACAGGAGAGCGCTGTGATCCAAACCTCCCCCTGCCCAAGTCCATGCCCAAGGATCCATCCTCCAGCCCTCCCATGAAGGAGCCCAGAGGAGGAGGAGAGAGTGGCCCTCACAGGCCTCTTGCCTGCACAGGGTGCCTGCAACACAGACGCCAGGCCAGCCTGGTAGATGCCCCACTTCCGCGGCTGACCAGATTTTCTTCCACCAAAAAGGAGACCGGTGTGGATGGGCCAGCAAATGCTTTTCGAGAATGGCCGGGGTGTCTGTGTGATGATGGGGCGGGTGCCTGCTCCGGTCGGGAGGCTGAGAGAGCCCGAGATGGGTGCGGAGCCCTGCGGACAGAGACGCTTTTTCCAATGGGCCCGATCCAGAGGAGGGAACCTGGCTGGACCCGCCTGAGCGCAAAGGGGGCTCGATCCGTGCTTCGACTCCAGGGGAAAGAGAACAGCCGCTGCAGCCTTCCCCCAACTGGACCCCCGCCAGATGTGTCGCACTACAACCCCCAGCATCCCCAAGGGATGCTAGTCTGACACATCTGGCAGGCGCCCGGTTGAGGAAAGGCTGAACTACAGTGCACTCGTATAAACAAGCCTGCTCTCCCCCCCCCCCCGCCCCCGGAACGCCAGAGAGATGCCGCGCCCGGGAAGGGGAAGCGAGCCTGGCTCCCAAACCACGGAGAACTTGGCATCTCCCGCACACGCGCCCAGCTCCTGTTGCTCCAGCCGCCTTCCCGTTGCGGCGGGTGCGGGGGGACGAGCATTCCGCGCGCCCCGATCCAGAACGTGTGGCGGCTGGGGGCCGCCCCAGGGCCCCCCTGCCGCAGCGGGGCTCCCTCGGGCCCGGCGGGGCGCCCCTCCTCGCGCGCGCGCTCACCTGGGGCCTCATGTGCAGCAGCAGCAGGGCGCAGACGATGCCGGGGCTCCTCAGCCTCATCGCGGCGGCGGGGGCCAGGCCGGCCCTTGGCCCCCGCCCGGCGCAGGCGAGGGGAGCCCTGGGCTCGCCGAGCGCGGCGGCGCATAAAGGGGCCGGGCGGGCTGGCGGCGGCGGCGGCTGCGGCTGGCTCTCGCCGGGAACGGGCGGCCCTCCTCCTCCTCGCCGCCGCCGCCTCCGGGAGCCCGGCGTGGTCCGGCGGGGAGCCGCGAGCGCGCGGCGCGGCTCGCCCGGGCTGACATCACGCGCGCCGGGGGTGTGGCCGCCCAGCCGGCCAGGCCCCTTTCCTCGGCAGCCGGCGGAGGAGCGGCGCGCCCTGCGCTGCCGACCGGCGGCGGCTCCCTCCCGCGGCTCTCGCCCGGGGGCGGCCACGGGGGCCGGGCGGCCGGGCGGGGCGGCGCGGGCCGGCGCCGGGGGTCGGGCGCTCGCCAGGGCCCGCGCTCCCGGAGGGGCCCCGGCAGGGGCCCCGCGCCGCGCCGCCTCCTGGCCACGGCCACCGGCTCGCCCCCCGCCGACGGGGGAGGGAGCGCGGGGGGGCGCCGTGGCGTTCGCGCCCCGCGCGGGGCTGCCCCTGCCAGGAGCCCTAAGAAGAGACTCCGCCTCCAAGTTGGGCGCGTCCCCCCTTCGTTAAGGTTCCAGAAGCCTATTCTCCCGTTCCAACCTGTGCCCACCTTCCCCAGCCCGGGGCCCTCGCGATTGGACTGCCATTCCCATCATCCCCAGCCAACATGGCCAACGGCAGGCCCGGTGTCAAGGGTAGGCATGATGGGACACCTGCCAAGGGCCCACACCCCGGCAGGGGCCCGCTGACAAGACCCCCCTGGCGCTGCTTCTCCTGTTCACTGTTCACCGCCTCCTTGCTCCCGGCCTGGCTCCGGTCTAATCTTGGCGGCCCGGATGGCCTGGGCCCACGATTCTTCCAAGCTCGATGGGGGGGGCGGGGGGCGGGGCAGAACCTCTTTCCGCCCGGGGCCCCGATCCAATGTTGGGGAAGCTCCCGGGGCCCTCGCTCCAGCGGTGGGCTGACGAGCGCCCCTGGCCTCGCTTCTCTTCGCCACTGCAGCCTGCTCGCGCGCCTGCCTCGCGCTCCGGCCCAGGCAGTGGCGGTGGTGGTGGTGAGGTGGAGGCAGCGACGCGACAGCACAGTGGCGAAGCCAGGTAATTTTAGACCCTGGAGTTAATGGTCCTCCAGTGTCCCCCCCCACACACACACACTCCACCTTTAGACAGCCATGGGTGGCCATGTGTAGTCCTCCACTTGCAAAGCACGCGTGGAAGCTGAAAAGAAGTTCTGCGCGAGGGATTAACGGATTCAGACCAACAAAGCGATATTTACAAAAGTTTCTCTCGCTTCCAAATAAAAAGCAATGCGTCACGATACCTTTCCCCTCCTCCCCTCCCTTCTCCCTGCCCAGTTCTCCGCTGCCCCCCAAACTGCTTCTGCATGCCTGACAGGTTAGCATAACAATGAAACTGTTTGCCAGCCCCGATTTTAAAAAAGGAAAAACACCAGCTCTGAGCATGTGCAAGTTTGGCATTTTAAACTCACTCCAAGCATAGCCCCACAGCGTGTGCAGCAATGGAACGGGGCCTGCTGCTGCGCCCGCTGCTGCCGGCGTGCGCATCTGGGGCCCCAGGCTTTGGCCTGGGGTCTAATCTTGGCTGCACCACTGGGATGGAGGAGCAGGGGACGCCGGGGCCCCCTTGCCCGCGCCTCGCTGCCTGTCGCGGCGATGGGGACGAGGCGCAGCAGCAGGCGCAGCTGAGCACCGCGGCCGCGGGGAGGCGGGCTCGCGGAGGGAGGGCTCCACTGAGGGGGTCTGGCCCAAGGGCCCCCAGACCTGGAGCCGGCACTGGGCAGAGGGCGCAGACGGGGAGGCGGAAGTGGAACATCGCCTGGTGAGGAACGGGAGCCTGGGAGGCCGCTTCGGAGCAGCAAGGGCGAGCGGGGAGGCCCTCCTGCCCTGCGTGATGCTAGACGGCCGGCCGCGAGCGACTTTCATCAGCCCGTCGCCCCGGAAAGGCGAAGGCCTCCCGCCCGCGGGCAAGCTGCACTTCGCCCATTGGCTCATGCGCACGAGCCCCAGGTGACAGGGCTGGGCAGGCTGCCGGAGCCCTCCTCCTCCTGACAGGCCCCAGAGCCGCGCCGTCCCCTGCCCGGAGAACCCCAAACCGCAGCCAGCTGGGTGGCGTTCATCCGGCTGGGGATGATGGGAGTTGCAGTCCAACCTTTCTGGCGGGCACCTGCTTGCGGAAGGCCAATGCAATCTACATCTCCACAGCGCTGCTGCAGCATCTCGCATAATTCCCGATTTATTAGGGTCCGCTGAAAAATGTGATGGAATGCCGATTGTGCTCCACTATACCACAAGGTGAAAGATACACAAGCTTTTGTGTTTTTTAGGGACAATAGATGGACAAGACTCTCCAATGTTAAAAATAGTTTTTATTTTTGAATTTTGTTTTTTTAAAGGAAGGAAAGGGCCAGTTTTGATACTTTGCTTTTCACCTAGAGGGGTGAAGGAGTCTCCCTCACCGCAAGTCTTCCAGCAGGGGGTGGACAGCCATTCATTGAGGATCCTGTAGTTCTGGATCTCCTGCTTCAAGCAGGGGGTCAGACTACATGGCCTTCAAGGACCCTCCAAATCTTTGATTCGATTATTCGTTCCTTAGGACAGCAACATGTCCAGAACCAAAAGAAGGCACATGTATGCCTTAAACTGACAGCCCCACGATTACCCCCGCCCCAAAAAACACTGGTGTTGCCAACTTTGTAAGTTGCCCCTGCTTTTGTGTCACAAGCGTTAACAAGGAAGTGAATTTATTTATGTCCGCATCGAGACAAACTTCCTTCACTGATTTCTGAAGATACAGGTGCAACAACTGCAGCTGGTTGCAGAGTTCATGGCCCTTCTTAAAATGGAAACCCACACCCCAGGTTAATCACCCAAAACTTCAGTTGATTAAATAAACTTATAGTGAACTCTAGAGAAAGTTATTAAAACCACCGTTGGATGGCTTGCCCAGTTGTGAGGACTTCGCTAAAATAATTTACCTTCTGTCCAACCAAGAGAAATATTGCAGATGCAGAAGAGCAGCAAGATTTGCTGAAGCCACATAAACACTGGGGGAAAAGAATTATTGCAGCAAATGAGACATACAGGTGCCCATTTTGACAGTTTATTAAGATGTAGCTTTAAACATATAGACTGCCTACATGCACCCTTGTTTACTTGCTTTACGTTGGGTGCTATTTAATTCTTGATTTTATCTGCTTACCATGATGACTTCTATATTACCAGTCTTTTAATAACCCAATTCATTAAACAATAAATGTTTGCCTGACTTGACTATCTCATATCTATCTCTGCATCTATCAATACACACATAGAGAATTCCTTCTTCTTTATATATTGTCATCAGTGCACTTGGCACTTAGCAAAGCAATGCAAACAGAAAGAGTTTGCAGTCTAATTTTTGAATGCGCGGGAAACGCCAACGGAAGGGAGAGGTGAGCTTTTAGTTCTGACTGATGAACAGTTATGTGAAATGCTAAAGCCTGCACATCACATCACATCTCATTTGGTCCAATCAGAGGTATTTTTTTTCACCCACTTTGTGCCTCCTATCCCTTGGGCTCCAAAACAATAACTGCCAGCTCCTGGTTTTTCATTGCAACTCAGAAGTTACACACATTTTCCACTGGTAGCAATAGCTGCTCCCAAGAAAGTGTATCTCTAACTCTTTGTGCAATCCTGATATCTGCTTGAATATTCACAACGACCAGCATGTGCTGCAACCCAACGTGCCTTCAATAAGCCATGATGGGCTCCGGTGAACATGCGATCCTGTTCAGACTGTTGGCATCAACCCACCGTGCTCTTAACCTACAAGTAGACTCCCCACACGCGTGCAACGCGACCTTTAAGCCAGTAAGAGGATAGTCTCCCCCTGCTGGTCAACACCGGTAAAAGCATCCCCCCGTTGCATGAAACTACAACTTATTTTTTAACATGGACGCTTAAATCAGTTCCTACACGGTACCTGGATTTGGAATGTTTGTCCAGTTTTTTCCCCATTCTAAAAGGCTGAAATGCCTGTTCCTAAGACTTAGTTACTGGCAGTGAGAGCTTTAAGCTACAATAAGCTGGCATTTGTGGCCCCATTCCTTTTGCCTTTGTGCCTGCCCACCACCGTAATGCAGCCCCCGAGACCTTTCCCAAAATAATATTTGCCCTCAGGCTGAAAGATGTTTGGCACCCTTGCTTTAAGGTGTCACAACACTGTTATTTTTGCTGCAACAGACTAACAGAACTACCCCTCTAGAATATCAAATATAAAGTGAAGCTTAACTGGATTGCTTATTTGCAACCCAAATACAACTGGTTGTAATTTAAATTGTAGAATTTAAATGTTTATTTCCTGCATTTACACATGACATAAATGGAGCAAATGAGCGAGGGCCAAAGGGGATTTAAGGCACAATCCTATGCATGTTGGCTGGGGAATGCTGGGAAGTTTAGGACGTTTTTCATCTAAACATGCATATGATTGTGCCCTTATTGTGTCTTGTGTGAACAATCTTTAAAAATCATACCCTTCTACTTTCTAGTCTGCACAAGAGAGGCCAAAAAAGTGTTTCTAGTGTCACACGTAATCATGGTGTCGTCACTCATCAAGGAAATGAGCTCGCTCAAAGCCCCAAGCCTCAGCACAGATTATAAAAGCAGCCAGCACTGACTCTCTAAACTGGCCCTTCAAATTTGCATTATTTCATGCACTCCAAAGATGAGTAATTAAAAGAAGAAGCCCCAAACGGGTCATGGTGTTTGATCCATGCCCCGTTAGCACTAGGGAGCCCTTGAGGACTAAAAGCCAGAAGCAGGTGTGTTTAATGCACACTGGTTTACCAACTTCTATGGTCCAAACTTTCTAACACTGCACCAAATGCCTCTGAGCATATGCAGAGTGCCTTCTTCCTAAGGGAAAAACAACATCTTCTGAGATAGGCAAGAGAAAAGAAAAGCTACAGGCACAAGCTGCCCAAGCAAATGCAGAGTCCTTTCTTCCCAAGGAAAAACAAATTCTAAATATCCCAGGGATCCAAGGGCAAATTGTGTCTGGACATGTAGAGTGCTTTTTCCTTGTGGCAGGAAGCAGCTGTAAAATTAGAATGACTCCCTGTAGGAAATAAGTGTGTGTGTGTGTGTCTGTCTGTCTCATGGCTTTGCATCCTCCTGCTCTTTCAACTGGGCCAAGAGAATGAAATTCTGTCTATTGTTACCCCAAAGGGAGGGAGTGACTGAGCCCTGTGTCCCTAGCCTACTCAGCTCTCCCACCCCACCCACCACACCACAGCCCTTTGGGGTTTGTTTAAGGCATAAACAGAAATCGCCCCCTTGACATCTCTGCTCCAGCCTCCGCAGGCTCTCATAATGCCTCCTTTGTCCTCTTGGAGAAGGGGGGCGGGGGCCGTCAGGCAGGACTGAATAAGCTTTAACCAAAGAGGAGGCCACAGCCAAAGGGTCGGCCCTTTCTCAAGTCTCCCCACCCCAAGGAGGAATTAACTCTCAGCACACCAGTGGGCTGGCCTTCCATGCTCTTCAAAGCACTGATGGCTTAAGAGCTGTCTGGAAGCCAACCCTTCCTCCTCTGTAAAATCTGTGCTCCAAGGTGTGCGTGCATGCATGTCATTGCAGGCAAATATTGGCGAGGGGAAAGGCATTCTGCCTGGGCTCAGAATAACTCGTGCCATTTTCCAGAGGAGTCTCCCCACATTAAAAACAGATCCCAGTCGGGCTGAACCTTAAAGTAGAGAGGGAGGGTCTGTGTGGGATCTCAAAAAGAGAAAGGCGATGGGGACACAGATAAACTCACCCCAAAATCAGATGTGAGATGACCTTTTCTGAGCACAGACCATTTCCGAAGCTTGCCCTGTGACCACCTTCCCTTCGAGACTGCAGGGGCACACCATGAAATTCCCTGCTATTCTTGCAGAGCAAGAGGAGAGATCACTGGCACTCACCCTCCCTGACCCTGTCTGAACAGCCCAAGAACAGAACCCAGGCATCCTAGCATTCTTCACCTCCCTGCTCCAAGTACCTAATCAAGGCAGCAAAGTGCCTCAGCCCCCACCTCATTCGACACCCTCCGATGGACAGATTCTGTCAGCTTCAGCCAGGCCTGACAGCTCCTTATGCAAGCACCATTTGACGTCCTCCTCCAGGGACATTCCAGCGTCCTTCTAGGCAGGTTGAACCCTCCTCCAAGCATTGGCCTGGCCTTTTCTCCAGTTTGAACCTGTTTCTTCTTGCCCTTCTTTCTGGAATTGTTCTTTTAAAATGCTTCCTTCCTCCCTGTTTATAGCATTATTTGAGGTAGGCAAAGAAGGGAAAGTCCTCTTATCTCTCCCTTAATCTTCTTTTCAACTGTTTTCAAGCTTCCTTCCCTCCTTCCAACCAAAGGAACCCTTTCCATATTCACTGGTCAACCAATAACCCCCCCCCCCCGCATGCCTGGCCTGGAACCAATGTGGTTGCAGAGGATTCTGGGTAGAGTGGTAGGATACACAGTTGGTCCATGTACCAGGCTGATGGGCTTTCTCCATTGCCCCACGTGAATAGAGAGTGTGTCCTAGTGCAGGGATGGGGAGCCCCCAATCTATGGCCCTCATATGGTGCTCATAAGGCCTGTTGGGACTTCCTCATCTGGCATGGCAGCTTCTTCCCTGGCCCCACCCTCTGCCACAGAGAGGAAAGCTCTTGATCAGCAGCTGATCAGAGACATAAAAAGGCTCCGTTTCTCAGTGCTTAGCAGGAGAAAGCGCTCATTTCCAGTCAGCTGCTGAGGCTTGCCCCACTTGTGAGCAGAAATGATGCTCATGCTTACTTCTTAGTAGAAATGCTATTTGAAAGTGCTCCTGAGTGACTCAGTCCTCCTTACTTCTGAGCAGACATGTAGAGGTTTGTCCTGCTTACTTGTGAGTAGACACACTCCCTACTCAAAATTGGCAGCAGTGGAATTTGAGGGGTGGTGTTGGATTTTCCAACCCCACCCACTTTTGACTGTGACCTTGCCCACTGCTGGAGTGCAGCCCTGAAAATATCTCCAAAACAGAATTCAGCCCTCCGGCTGAAAAAGGTTAATCACACCTGTCCTAGACAATACTCGCCACACTCCATTTCCTTGCATCATAGCAGAAGCTCAACAGTAGTGCACAAGCCATCTTTCAGGGAAGGTCATTCCCTATTGTGAATCTTCTCACTGAGTGGGCCCCATGAACTGCCGTAGCATCCTCAGTCTCCTTCATTCAGAGCTGTTCTGGGCTGCATGCTTAATAAGACCACCCTGTCACAGACCTAATCTGAGCGCTAATTTAATCAATAACCAGTTAGCCTGGGCTATGGAGATGATTGGAGCTATAGTCCCATTTGGAGTGTACCAGGTCGAGGAAGGCTGAGTTAGACCATCAGCAGAATTGAGCAGTAAAGCTTTGCCAGGATTGTACCGCTTTAGGATAATAGGGAAGAGTTGCATATGTGTTTGAATATTCTGCATATGTGCCTTGAGTGCCATTTTTATTTGGAAGAAAGGCAGGGTATAAATCAAATAAATAGCAAGTTAGGGTGAAGGATTAAGCTACTCCTTCCCCCCCTGACATGCTACTTCTTGAAGTGCAGGGTGTGTGTCTGTTATTTGCTGGCCTACAGTCTGAAGTAGAGCATTCCAGGAAAAGCTCCGTTTAATTCTGCTCCTTGCATAAACTGCCCGAGATTAAAGATTGGTACTAGGGTGGATCTATTGGTAGTAGGGTGGAACGATTTGGCTCACCCATTCCATTTATACTCAGTAATAGAGCGGGGCTTTTCATAAACCTGGACTGTGACTGGCAGGTGGCTGCCATTTCAGATTTAATTAACAGAAAGAAGAAGAGTGGGATCCAGAGAACACAGCACTGCAATTTCTAATATTTGGGGCGGGTAGGGAAAGAAACCCAGCCAGGACTTCATTTGTACCTTTAAGAGCAACTCCAGTTGGAGTTGCTGATCTTCATGTTATATCATGTTTTTATAGTATTTATTGAATATTTATTGCTTTTCGATCCAATTTGGTTTATTTCTGTATTTCTATCTTGTACACTGCCTTGACGGAGTTCTACCCTTAAAGGCAGCCTAAAAATCATTTTAAATAAATAGAATTATGAAGAGCGGCACTTGCATGAATGGGGAAGAGACCACTCAGGCTGTTTCCCTCCCTCTGCGCTCTTAGATTTCTCTCTCCTTGCTCCCTCCCCACCCCCTTCTGTCTTTGGAGTTTTGTTCTTGCAGGGATGAGACCTTCAGAGATTCTGAGGTCTGGGCATTGAAGCAGTGGATTCTTCAGTCTACTACCACTTGGCGGCAGTGTTGAGAACCCTCTCATCTCCAGGATGCCATACCATCACCATGTACCAGGGGAAAGCCCTTCCCCAACAAATCTGTATCCCAATAAGCTGTGACTGTTAAGCGGAGGCCCAATTAGACAAGCCTTGATTAGACAAGCTGGAGGGGTTCAGAGCAGGGCAACAAAGATCATCAGGGGACTGGAAACAAAGTCCTTTGAAGAGAGACTGAAAGAGCTGGGCATGTTTAGCCTTGAGAAGAGAAGGCTGAGGGGAGATAGGATAGCGCTCTTCAAGTCCTTGAAAGGTTGTCCCAGAGAGGAAGGCCAGGATCTCTTCTCGATCATCCCAGAGTGCAGGACACGGAAGAATGGGCTCAAGTGACAGGAAGCCAGAGTCCAGCTGAATGTCAGGAAAAACGTCCTGACGGTTAGAGCAATATGACAATGGAACCCATGACCTGGAGAGGTGGTGGGCTCTCCCACACTGGAGGTATTCAAGACGAGGCTGGACAGCCATCTGTCGGGGATGCTCCGACTTGGATTCCTGCATTGGGCAGGGAGTTGGACTCGATGGTCTTGTAGGCCCCTTCCAACCCTACTATCCTATGATTAGAAATAAACAATGAGCACACAAAGTGTGTGTGTGTGTGTGTGTGTGTGTGTGCGCGCGCACGTGTGTGTGTGAGTTAACAGTTTGAGAGGGAGAAAGGAAAACTGAGCCCAAGCCAGGAAGTCTTTCAATAGTTACTTTATTTTAACATCTTTTCGTTTAATTACAGACAGTAAAATAGCTCAATAGGTAGGAGGGCGAGTGGAAAGGGAATCCTGGATGTATAAAAACCCTCCATGGTCAGCATGGAAAAAAACAACATCCAAAGTGATTCTGGAATATTCGCTGGTTTCTCTTCTTTTCGGCCACAAGGAAATAAAGCAGCCTCGTTTTGGTTTGGGAAAGCTGAAATGACAACTCCTTCCCAGAGCAAGAGCAAGAATGGGAAGTCTCAAGGGGGGGGGGGGAGAAAAAAGTGAGAGCAACCTAAAGGACAGCCCCCCACACCCCAGTGTCCCTTTCCCAGTTCCATGGGCCTTTGACAAGGGCATGGGCCTTTGACATGGGCCTTTTTCCTTCCCTGCCTACATTTTCTGTGGCTTATTTCTGGTGAAGAGGAAAACAACAGGTTGGACAGGGGAGGGAAGGAAGGAAGGACAGACAATCACCCACAAAGAAGTCAGGAGCCAAAAAGCAGACACAGCTCGTCTCTGCTGCCAGGCTGAAATGACTGGGACTGGTGTCTCTCTCTCTCTCTCTCCCCCCCCCCCTCCCCCAAGGCCACTGAGATTTCAAAACTGGAAGGTCCCTAGAAAGCTGGTCAGAGGATCCAGAGCTTCCCAGAAACTTAGCAGGAGCATAAACCAGACTAAGAGGGCTCCTTCCAAGGCAGTCAGAGGGAAGAGAGTTCGAAGGATCTCAAGAGACTTTGGAACCAGATTCCCCAGGACAACGGTGCCCCAAAGCCTGCAGACCTTAGGGTCGAAAAGATGTAAAAATGCCCAGATGAATTTTCCCTTTCCCAAAATACCTACAGCACCAAATCCTAGAACAGAGGTCCAAAGACAGATTTATGAGGCTGGAATGCTGGGGTGGAGAAAGCCACAGGGCAGCACAATATTCTTCCCCTTCCGAAACACCTCTCTGCCTCCACCCAAAATTACTTAGAAGTTGGCCTCCTGCGGGGAAATGGAGATGCGATGGGGAGGAACTAGGAATGGCAGCGAGGAACAGGTTGCTGGCAGGCCAAATTGGGCCATGGATAAGTTGCCCAGGACCGTGCTGCTCACCTAAGCACTTGCCACAGCTGGCTTTGAGATGGAAGGAGAAATTCGTTTACACACACACACACACACACACATACTCTCTCTCTCTCTCTCTCTCTCCCCCCGAATGCTCTCATCCCAGACATGCTACTGATGGTTTCCCTGTCCATCCCAAGACAGATTTCCACACCTGCCTGGATTTTTCACACTAGGACAGCTGTGAACATACCAATGGCAGCAACTAAGTACATATTTGGGCGGGGGAGGCAGGTAAATGAGGCACTGACCTGTGGCCAAGCACCTTTCCTGCCAAGAGAAGGCAGACCTCAGGTTTACCATGGATGGGCAGTGCCTCCTGGAAGAAAAGACACAGTCCTTCACCCGAACCTTTGTTTCCTGCTTGGGACTGGTTCCCTGACCTTTGACTGCCTAGGCTCAGAGTGGGCCACCTGAACCTTTTCTTTGCTACTATACTATACAAATGCCATCCCTGGGGGCAGGGACATGGATGGGGTACTTGCACCTCTCACACTGTCAACCTCCGCCTTCCAGGACAAAGGGCACCACAGCGGCCGACAACGAGAGCATTCCCCTCTCCCCTCAGCCTGCGTCTGGGAAGGCAGAGTTTGACCAAGCGGGAAGAGGAGGGTGAAGAGCAGCAGAAAGATTGCAAATCAGAGAAGATAGGGAATAAATACAGTCTTCCAATATATTAAAAAAAAATCAGTCATTTCCAACACTCTGACTGCCATTTCCTCCTGTGTGCGCATGCGACGTGAACGAGTCAGACAGAATGGGCCGCCCTGGGCCAGAACCTGCTTTCTGGCTATGGGTGTTATTCATACACAACCCTCAGAAATCCCACCCCTGTTGCAGATGCTCAGGCGCGGCCACATTCCCTCCCATTCACCTGCCCCCAAAATAACCCCTGCTTTGTAGTGAAGGCTGATGTTGGAAGAAATGGTAAAAGAAAAAGAAATGAAGAAGACCACGGCCGTCTGCCTAGCGCAGGGGTCTCCAGGCAGGAGGGAAGAAGGGTGAGGGCCAGCAGAGGTGAAGGAGGGCAGCTTACATCATCCCCAGCTGCAGCAGCGAATTGGCATACATCATTGGCTTGACGTTCGGATGAGGCTGGGAAAGGAGAAGCAGCCGGGTTAGTGAACACACCTTCTCTCTGACAGAAACCTCGCCCAGACTGCAAAATGCCTGGACAGAGAGCAGAAGGGAAACCGGAGGGCCGGTGCATGTGTGTTTGCAAATGCAGCATGTGCAACTGATGGACACGCCGCCCCGGAAGTGCCCTGTGGGACGAAGACTCACCACTGCTGTGAACTGGTGGAATTCTGGCCGCAGGTCCGAGCCTTGCAAGTGGATGTAGGAACCTTTATTGCCCATCTGGTCACTGGCAAGAGAATGTCAAGAAGTGGTTAGCGCAGCACTGAAGACAGACAGAGAGAGAACCAGCCAGAGAGAGGCAAGAGCCAGTGTGGTGTTATGGCTGGACTGGGAGACCTGGATTCTAGTCCCCGCTCAGCCATGAAGCTCACGGGGGGACCAACATGCAGCCCAACCTACTCCACAGGGTTGTTGTGAGGATAAAAAAAAGGAGAGGAGCAGGAACATGTACTTGGGACTGTAACAAACAAACAAACAAACAAGAGGGGACAGCAGGGGAGGCATAAACACATGTTGTGTGGGTAACAGGCTGGGGAAAAAAGCATGGCAGAGCCATGCTTCCAAAAATGGAAGATGGCTTCCTCCTCAGGGGCTGCATGTGGCCCAAAGAATGTCAGCTGCTGTGTCCTCCTGGTCTCCCCCCCCCGACCTCCCACTGATTCCTGCCACACTCATGGAGGGACAGATGCCTGTTACTGCTGGACCCAGCTCTCACTGCTGTGGTCAGCCCATGCCAGGGCTGTGCCTCTTCAGACTGCTGGTAGGGGGCTCACAGGACTGATGTCCCTGTATACGCATGAAATCAAATCCCTGCATATAGAAAAACTAGCATGTCAGGGAGAGGGCAAGGCTTGCACCCTTCTCCCTGCCATGCTAAATTTTCTGGGTGCAGGGAATCGGTTTGCTTGTCTGGATGGCCATGCAGTCATGCAAGCCTCCACCTGCCGTCTGAAGTGCTACAGCCTTGACAGTGGTTGACTGCCTCAACAAGAACTAGCCCTTGGGGAAAGCCCCTTGCACCTTTCCCATCCCCAATGACAAGGAACTAACTCCTCTCTCCCTCTCCCCCCCCCCCACACACACACGCCTCTACGAGGGGCCATATCTCAGAGTCACAGCATGTGTTTCGCATGCAGAAAATCCCACATTCATTCCTTGGGATCTCCGCTAAACGGACCTTCTCAGGAAACAGGTGCTGGGAAAGCCCCCAGAGAACCGCTGCCAGTCAAAGGAGAGTTCGCACTCTCCTGATGTGTGGGACTACAACTCCCATCATGGCCATTAGGGTGATGGGAATTGTAGTCCAACACATCTGGAAGGCGCCAGGTTGGGGAAGGCTGAAGAAGACCCTCAGAGGAAGGCAGCTCCCCTGCCTGAGGAGGCCCTGCTACCTTCCCACCTCCCTGCAAGCAGGCAGAGTGCCCACAACGCCACACGCCCTCACTCACCAGTAGTTGGGGGCTGAGAAGACGGTGACGCACTTGCCGTCATGGGCCACCTCGTAGCCCTCGGGCTTGACCTCGTGGCTCCGGATGATATAGTCTAAATGGTTGCGCTCCAGGAAGCTTGTGGTAACATCCGGCCCAAACTGGCAGCTCACACCACGCTTGCTGATCGACCGGCCATCCTGAGTGAGATAAACGAGGTGAAGGACATGGATGGTTCAGCGATGGCAAGTCTAAGAGGAGGAAGGGGTCCTCTTTTCTTGCCCTTGTAAACATAACCCCTATACTCCTCCTGAAATGACATTTTGGCCGCCAGCCCCACTCCCTCGAAGAACTGATGTTTGGTGGAATCATAGGAATGCACGGGAGTCTGATCGGCAACTAGTCTAGACAGTGGTGGGTCAAGTACCCTCCCAAATGTTACGTATAACAGCTCGGGGATGGGAAGGGGAGAGGCACAGCCGAAGCGGGGCCTGCCTCCCCCGGCATGCTTCTGTCTCTGCCATGCAGACTGAACCTTTCCCCAGTTCAGTCCTTGTTTGTTATTTTGGGGTCCCCCCTCCACCATCGCAGTATGTGGCTGGGCTGATCCATCTGACGGGCTCGAACTACCGCCTTCGCATGCACCTTCGTGTGGAGCTTCTGGCCCCTCTTTGCAAGATAAGGCAGGTCTGAGTTGGACAGGGGAGGTGGGCAAGTTCCTGTGGTGACTGCCAGATGCCGACAGTTAAAGGGGTGGTCGAAGGAGGAGCCAGGGCCCTATCTAGGGTAGCCTGAAGACTAAAGGAGAGAAATGGCCAGCTTGGACAGGCAGGTGCACCAAACAGCAACACCATTCCAAAGATGCCCAGAATCCAGACAAGGCCAAGCAGCTGAGCCAGGCGAAAGGAAGCGTGCAGGCAGGGAGGTCCCAGAGGTTGCCAAAGCAGGACTCACCTGGGGCTGAGGATCTGACCAGAGTAAGTCGCACATGGGACCTGCCAATGGGAAGGCGAGCAGTCAAATAAAAACACAAGGAGGAAGGGAAAGCAAGGAAGGGACGCCGAGTGGCCTGGTGCTACCCGATCCTGGCTACCAGCTCTTAAGAGGCCTGAATATCCCGTCCTGAAGCTCAGGCCTTCTGCTTAGCCCAATCTGCAAGGGCCCTGGGCTCCCCGCTTTTTTTCAAGCGCTGCTTCTCCATCTTTAAGGACAGACGAAACTGCACAGACGTGACATGTGAAGCTCTCCCAAGCACTTCCTCTCTCTGCCAGGAAAGCTTTGCCTGCCAAATTTCTGCATACCCAGGCTGCTAAGAGGCACAGGGAGCGACACCAGGAGTGAAAGTTGCAGTGGGGGGAGAAGAAAAAACAACAAGTAGGCTTGTGTTGTTCAGGTGATTAAACCAGTCAGATTAATTGATTTTAAACATTCAGAATTAACATAAATGTGCCTCTGATAAATCAGCCAGCAATTTTTTTAAAAAATAGATTATTTGTATTACAGGAACTTCTAAAAGCCACAGATGACAAGCACCATCTTAAAAGAGATACTCCTGAAAGAAAAGGGAAAGTGAGATGGTGCCCGCCGTAACTCAAATTACATGTGTGCCGTCTGAAACTGGTGGGCAACTCTGGGAGCTCTGGGGGCCATTTTCGCCCCAGACGGTTTGCCCCCCCCCCCAGGATGCCCCCCAAAATAAATAAATACATGGTGGGGGAACGCCATCTGTAGCTGCTACGAAGCACCCAAGGTGTCACGTCTAGCTTATTTGCAAGGGAAACGTGACCCTTTCGGTGGTCTGTAGCAGTTACGGATGCCATTTTTTCCCTTAAAAAAATAATCATTCTTTAAAAAAAAAAATCAGGTTTGCCCAAGTTCTGTGGGGGCTGCAACGGGAGCCCATGCATTGACCACCCCTGATCTAACCGCCTGCCCCCCCCCCCCCGCAAAGTAGGCTTTTTTGTTGTTTAGAACTATTGTATTGTTTCCTCACGCACAAATAGTGTGCGCATTTAATCCATAAATAGGCTAAAACTAATAAAAATCAACCCACGAAGAAGACATCTTTCCCTGCGTGTGACAGCCCCATAGGAACAGAGAATGGCCCACACCAGCCAGAAGCACCACACCCCGGCCTCCACCAGCCCACCCCTCCACACTCACCCGAATCTGGAGGTTGCCGGTTTCTCTCGATCTTCCGAATATCATCTAATGTTACGCCGTCTTCACTGAAGAGCCCACCGTGCATTATCTGGTGGAGAAACAATGGCCAGTATCAGCAAGAAGCATCACCAAGGAGCCCCCTGTGGACTTGCGCCAGCCCCTCCAGCGAGCCCAAATCGCAGCCTCCTTACCAAGACTTTGCCATTGATGCACTGCGCCAGAGGCAGCCACTCAAAGACCTCGCTGAAGAGCTCAAACATCTGGGCTGTGTATTTGGCTCTGACCTCTCCTTCAAACCCGTAGATCTGATTCATATTGTCGGTTTCATGGTTCCCTAGAGGGCAGGAGGAATCAGGAGAAATTACAGGTCACAATGCAGCCTGCTTTTTGTCTGAACTAGCTTGCTTCCTTCAGGCAAGGGCTGCCCCCCTCCCCGTCCAAGAAACCTCCACGGCCAGGTATCGGCACAAACAGGATTGGCACAGCTGCACAAGCAACCTGAGCGGCTGCTTTGCAGAGAAATCTCTTTCGGGGTGCCAACAAAACCGTGCTGCGCTGTCCGGCAACACCACAGAGGATGCAGAAGCACTGTGCTTCTTGGACTGGGCGATGCAGCCACTGGGGCAAAGTCTCTTGAGCCAGCCCTGCCTACAGGCTCCAAAGAATAAGGGAGAGAACAACCAAAAGGAACACAAAGCCTGAGCTACGAGGCTGCCTTAGCAGAGTCAGACCACTGGCCCATCCAGCGGAGGACCATCTCCCCTGAGTGGCAGCCGCTCTCCAGGACACAGGGGGTCAGAACACAGGTCCATCTAGCCCAGTACTGTCGGCGCTGCGTGGCAGCAGCGGCTCTCCAGGGTTTCAGGCAGGAACTTAAACCATCAGGCGGGGCATGCGTTCCAACACCTGGGCTGCACCGTGGGGGAAAACGAACAACCACCCAGAGACATGAAAACGTTCATTTTTCTAAGAAGTGCACCCCCAAGGCACATTTTCAGTGATGGTGCCCTCCCTGGAGAGACTTGCCTGGCACCTACACTGTGGTCTTTTTCAGTGCCAGATGAAGTAATCTTCCCTTCCTTAAAGGCAATCACAGCAGCAGATGCACCATTCCAGAGAGGTTTCACATTCTTTTTGCTTTTTATTATTACATTTATATTCTGCCTTTTTTCCTCTTGCAAGGAACCAAAGAAGGCTTACATGGCCTCCTCCTCCTCCTCCTCCTCTTCATTTTAATCCTCACAACAGCCCCATGAAGTAGGTTAGGCTGAGAGTCAGTGACTGGACCACGATCACACAGTGAGCTTCGTGGTCCAGTGGGGACTGGAACCCAGATCTCACGAGTCCCAGTCCAACACTCTAACCACTACACCACACTGGCTCTCTCCCCTGGCACAAAATAGAGCTAGGAGAATATAACAACATCTATCCCTGGAGCAAAACACAGTATCAATGACTTACAAATGTGCATTTGCTGAGCTAAAGGTCATAACAAAAGGCCTTCAGGAGAGGGTGCAGGGAGGGCAGCCAGAGGTTTTTGGTTTAATTATTTGAACTGGACAGCGTCCGTAAAATCTTATGCCAAAATAAATTTGTCAGGCTTGAAGGTATCACAAGACTCTTCATTGTTGTTATTTTAAGGCACTTGATAAAGACCAGGCAAAAGAGGCAATGAACAAGTGCTAGGTGAGCGGACAGATGGGAAGGAATCCTGCCCCTTCTTTCTCTGCTGAGCTATTGTGGGGAGGAGGCCCTTACCTCGAAGTAGGTGGAAATGATCCGGATATAGCAGCTTAAAACCAAAGAGCGTTAATATCACCTCTACAGAGAAGGAGCCACGGTCGACAAAATCCCCGTTGAATATCTGCAGCAGGGAAGGGGTGTGCTCAGGAAAAAAACACTGTCCCAGTGGGAAACTGCAGTCTTTCCGTGGCTGACCTGTATGCATTTGCTTGGTTCCCCCAGCTTCCTTTCTCTCATTCTGTGCCTTGTGAGGATCTTCCTTCTCAAGACATGCTGCACCCCACCCAGAGTTCTCGAAGCCAAGGTTCACACAAATCAAAAGATGGAGTGGTGAGAACTAGGCTGAGATGGATGGTTAGCTAGATGTCAAAGGTGGGCTAATGCTGGCTGCTCCCAAGGAACTCACAGGGCAATTACAAAAGTAACTGAGTGGGCCAGTTCACATGTCAAGCCAATTCCTGGGTTGTTTAACCAAGGGATAGGTGGGGCCACATGGCAGTGCGTGAGCTTCTCCCTATGTGCTCATCACTTCTGCTTTCAAACACCTGTAATCAACAACCCAAGAACACTCTGTTCCAGGGTTGTTATGGGACATCTGAATCCAGAACTCTGGGATGTTTAGGGGTTAAACAAACCATAGTTTAATCCAACAACAAACCATGAGTGATGACTGAGTAAACTCTGGGTTGTTTAACCCCAAAACAACCCAGAGTTCCAGGTTCGGATGTCATGCTCCTGGGTTGATGATTTAAGTGGAAGCAACAAGAATGCGGGAGGTAGTGCTGCCACACCTTTTCCTGGGTTAAACAACCTAGGAATTGGTATGATGTGCAAACCCGGTCAATATTGCTATGTGGGGGAAGAGGATCCTGCCCTCAGAGCAAAATGGGTGGAGTAAAGGTCAGCTGGATGAAATTCCAGAACATTCCAACCCCAAGAGTTTTTCTTCTTATTATTTATTACATTTCTATACCGCCCCAGAGCCGAAGCTCTCTGGGCGGTTTACAAAGGTTGAAAACATTAAAAACACAATATTCAAAATTTAAAAACATGAAAAACATACAAACAGACAGTATACACAGAGACAACATATATCTAAAAACAGCTTTGAGCAATCCACCAAACAAACCCAAGATCAATTAAAACTCATCACATGCTGCCAAATGCCTGGGAAAAGAGAAAAGTCTTGACCTGGCACCGAAAAGATAATAACGTTGTCATGGCAGCTCTGCAGACAGGCTCTAATCCAGTAGCCTACATGGAATGTTGGGGAGTCTCAGTTTTCATTATTTTTAAAGTTGTTCACAAAGAAAAATCTGAACACCTCTCGACAACTATATGCCAATGTGGTCAACAACCAGGTGGTTCAGATTAGGCTTCTAGCCATCGGGGGACAGAATTCCTTTATATTGCCCAATCTTTCCTAGGTCAAGCATGAGGCAACTGCAGAGTATGAACCAAATTCATCCCCACTGGGAAACACAACTGCAGACAGTCAATGAGACCATCTACAACTGGCCTACAATTTTCCCTCTAACGATTGATTGATTGATTTCTATACCACCCAATAGCCAAAGCTCTCTGGGCGGTTCACAAAAATTAAAACCAACAAGCACACAGTAAAACAATGTAAAACATTAAAACCACAACAAATAAAAAGAAACCTGTTGGTCCCAGCTGGCCAGCTCCCTCACACTGACTGTCAGGAGAAGGGGGAATTGTGGGGAAATGCAAGCTGCTCCTTCTACTTATCCCCTTAAGACGCCCTTCTCTTTCCCAGGGCTCCCAGTCTTTCCCTCCTCCTCAGAACTTGTGGTATTTGCCATTCCATCTAAGGACAGAAACAGATCTATAGAAGCAACCCAGAAAGAATGACCAAGAAAGGATACATATGGATTTGTTTCTGATGGCAGCCCATTCAATTCAAATATATTCAGAAGGTCGTAGTACTGCCCGTGGGTGTCTCCACAGACAGTAATTTTCTCTGTCTAGAATGAAGAAGCAGGAACATAAGAAGAGCCATGCTGCATCAGACCCAGGGTCTATCTAGTCCAGCATTCTGTTCACACAGTGGCCAACCAGCTGCCGACCAGGAACCCACAAGCAGAGCATGAGTGCAACAGCACCCTCCTGCCCAGGTTCCCCAGCAACTGGTGTACACAGGCTCACTGCCTCTGGTACTGTAAGTAGCACATAGCCCTCAAGCCTAGTAGTCATTGATAGCCTTTCCCTCCAGGAATTTGTCCAACTCCCTTTTAATGCCATCCAAATTGGTGGCCTTGACTACATCCTGTGGTAGTGAGTTCCATAGTTTACTATGCACCGTGTGAAGAAGTCCTTCCTTTTATCTGTCCTGAATTTCCCAACGATCAGCTTCATAGGATGACCCCAGGTTCTAGTATTTTGAGAGAGGGAGAAAAATGTCTCTCTATCCACATTCTCCACACCATGCATAATTCTGTAGACCCCTATCATGTCTCCCCTTACCCTCCTTTTTTCCAGGCTAAACAATCCCAGCTGCTTTAACCTTCTCTCATAGGGGAGATGCTCCAGCCCCTTGATTATTTTAGTGGCCCTTTTCTGCACTTTTTCCAGCTCTACAATATCTTTTTTAAAGTGTGGTAACCAGAACCATACACAGTATTCCAAGTGTGGTTGCACCACAGAGAAAAAGAACAGAAGAAGTGTAAAGCTAAGCCAAATATGCTTATTTATAATTATCCCTGGATAATTCTTCTCCCACAATCATTTCGGTGAGGCAAGTATAGGGGAACGTGTGCCCCAGGCTCATTAGTAGGGGTAGGGTGGGGAATCCTCTTTGGATTTTTCAACTCAGTCACATGAACATCTTCACAAATAGCATAGGACTCTTTAGGAAAGCAGGGTAAACTTGTGGCCCGAAATCAAAAAAAGAACAGCTGCACCAATTGAATTCCCAAAGCATTTCAATACAGGTCTCTATCAACGGAAAAACTCTTAGGGACTTTTCTGGAAGATTCCCTCTCCCGTACTTGTTCCAAAGAAGAGTCTTCTTTGGAAGAAGTAAGGGAGAGGGAATCCTTGAGAGAAGTCTCTAAGTTTTTCTTAGAGAATTCAATTGGTGCAGCAGTTCCTTTGATTTTGGTTTCTAGCCTCACAGCTGTTTTTTCTGATCCCTACTGGTACTGCTGCTTGTCAACTTGTGGCCCTCTAGATGTTTTGGCCTAAAATTCCCATCTGCCCTCACCGTTGGCTATGCTGGTTAGAGCTGATGGGAGTTGCTGGCCAAAACATCTGGAGAGCCACAAGTTTCCCATGCCTACTTTAGGGGACAAGCAGGCCACAGAATGGGCTGCTTCCTAGACAAAGGGCAGTATCCAGTGCTAGTTGTACTTAGAGGAGACCCATTCATTTCAATGGGTCTAGTTGAAGTAGGACTACCATTGGCTACTGCCCAATGCCTCCACTCTACTTAGCAGGACCCACAGCTAGCATGGCGTGTGCAGAATTTACTTTTCGGTCCAGGTGACCCCAACCAACCTAAACTCGTTTCAGTGTTCTGGCCTCCCTCACAGAGCAACAGCACTGCAAAGCGTCTGACAAATCCCCCAAAGAGTCTGAGGCTGCTCAGAAGTTATTCCCAGTCATCCTCAGAAGCAGTAAAAGCCATGAGGGCAGCCGGCTGGGGGACTCTGGGAGTTGTAGTCCAACACATCTTGGGGATACCAGGTTGGGGAAGGCTGGCTTAGGCCTGTAACACAGATACAGAAGTTGCTGCTGCAGCTTGCGGAAACAGCAGTTGGGTCATGAGAAAACAAGGTGGGACCAAACTACTAGGAATGGGGGTGGGGGGAGTCTGACTGGGCTTTGTCATTTTCGTACTGATAAAAGCGTATGTTTCTTAAGGCTGGAAGATACGGCACAGGCACGCAGGTACCTTTATAAGACAACTGGATGATTCCCAAGAGTTCTGAAACAGAGTATTTGGGGAGGGTTGGAGCTATCCCTGGACCTTCTCATTTGGAAACTTTAGGGACAAGGAGACACACTCACCTCTTTTAATGCCGTTTCTACTAGGGTGGGGAGTTTTGATAGCACCTCTTTCGTTTGCACCAAGATCTGCAAGAGGGGAAAGAGAAGTCAGTGAGAGAGCAGGCAGGGTGGGGGTGGCAGGGAGATTAACAGAGAGAAATGTGTGGCGGTGTGCAGAGGGGAGTCAATAGACATTCTAATAGGTATGGCTTAGTTCAGCTTTAATCTGGAAAGTGTTACAAATCTGAGATTAAACGTAATAATAGTGCAACAATATCATTACAATATTGTAAACCAAAGTCTTTGTGACCACAGACAATTTTTCTTAAACCAAAAAAATAAAAAAAAGTCCTTTGAAGGCTAACGTCTGCTGAGGTGGACATTAGTCCACCAATGTTCATGCCATAACAAATGTGTTAGCTTTTAAGGTGCCACAAGACTCATTGTTTTTGCTGCAACAGACTAGCAAGGCTCCCCCTTCAGAAGTACCAAAAAAAGGAAGAAGAGGAACAGCCCTTCTCCATGAGCCCCTGCCAAAGGAAATGAGGCGGGTGGCTACTAGGGGGAGGGCTTTTTCTGCTGTGGCACCCCGGCTCTGGAATGAGCTCCCTAGTGAGTTTCACCTGGCATCTACATTGTATTCCTTTCGGCGCCAGGTGAAGACCTTTTTATTTTCCCAGGCATTTTAGCATTTTAGTTTTCTAAACTTTTAGCTTTGCTGTTTTAAATCTGTATTTTAAACTCCTGCACTGCTGCTAGGTTTTATTGTGGTTGTATTGTTATATTGTGGTTTTAATGTTCTATATATTTTAAATTGTTTTATTGTGTGCTGTTTGGTTTTAATTTTGTGAACCGCCCAGAGAGCTTTGGCTATTGGGCAGTATAGACATGAAATAAATAAATAAACAAACATGTGTGAATCATGGTGCCTAAAGGCTAAGAAGCCAGGGTGTCTGAGCAGGGATCCTAGTGATTGTGGCCTCTTCCACCTTCCTTCTCTCCTCCCATGACCCCCAACTTCTATTGCCCTGATCTTTTTGACCATGAACCATTGCCACAGAGCACAAAAATATCTGCTTTGCATAAAATCTTCAGATTGATGGATTTGGAAGAGAGATACTGCTGTTCAGACCATGTGGACAGAATCGTGTAAAATCATCTGCCCTTATCTGCTGTGGAAAAGTCACAAGGGCAAGGTTAATGGCACTATACAAGAGTAACTGATGGAAACCTCACGTGCCTGTTTGAAGTGAGTGCGAACAGCCCACGGGGATATGTAGTCTCTGTGAGATGTACCTTCAATTATGGACCAACTGCAATGGCTCCCTTTTACTTCATTTACTTAAGGCAGCCCTGTGAGCCTCTGGCAACATCTCAGCCTGGGGGAGGTTCATGGTGCCCTCCTTGCTTCTGCCCCGAGACCCGTCTACAAGCAGGCGTCAGTAACCCCGCGTCCTCTCTGAATTCAGCACTTCTGCAGCCGTGGCAAGGGAGCAGCTCTCAAGGAAGAGAGGAGGAAGGTTACCTGATAGGCACATTTCCTGTGGAGTTTCTTTTGATCCTTGTACCACTGCATTAACTCCTTCATGAACTCAGGCGTCACTTTCCCACTGTCCAGCTTTGGGCCGCTGTACTCGTCCTCAATGGCTGGGGAAAGCAGAAGGAGCAGGAAGGCTGAGGTGAGCAGAGGAGGCCAGAGGCAAAACGGGCCTAGCTTTGCCCACAGGTTCTGTCCTTCGACAGACAAAATGGCGACCTTCCACTGGGTCTTACAGGGGAGCCCCAGTGGAACGCTTCCGTCACCTGTCCTTGCCTTCACATTTCATGAATGGCCACAGGCCAAACGGACCTGGGCGGCTTAATGCCTTCCCTTCAATGACATCAGGATGGAAAGGGAACCGGGCCTGCTCCCTCATTCTTTACAGAACGCTTCCCCCTCCTGCTCCAATACAAGGGTCTCTTTCCAGTGGACCAACAGTTCAACAGCTTTTAAACCTCCCACTCACCTCACCTCATCTGCTGAAGAACCCCTGCATGTTCTGAGGCACGCATGCAGGGACACGGGGGCTAGTCCTGTTGGGGCCCCTCAGCCTGTGCACACTGAGCATGCACCAGCAACACACCCAAAGCTCCCCTGCAGAGGAAGCTCAGCAGAGGTGGGCCAGGTGTTCCAGGGAAGCTCCCCCATTCTTAAAGATATTCTCCTTTAGGAGCCCCTGGTAAGCTGCCCAAGAATCCCACAGTTCCCTGGGACAGAGACTGAGGTTCCCTGCAATAGACCATTTCTGGTCTTCCAGAGTGTGGGGAGGGCCACTGAGTCCCCAAATCATCTGTGCAAACACTTGCTGGTAACGAGGGAAGCGCATGGCGGGTGGGTATGCAGATGTACATCAGGACAGAGCTGCTTCCACAAAGTTTGGGTGCTTTGCCATGACAACTTTCCTGTAATTGGGCTGGACTGTCAACCTCAAGGCATGGTCATTCCTGTCCCTTCATCCTCTTCTCCAGCTTTCCTTGAACACATGGAAGTGGGGATGCCATTTGCAGAAACCTGAGACATTCCACATTCATGGGGGTCCAGGATGCGACCGTGCCATAGCTTAGTCCAGACGCTGGGATTAAGAGAGCCCTGCTCGTGCCAGCAGCCAGCCCACTACGAACAGCAGTCTATTTATTTTTAATGATTAAGCCTTTCCATGCTGAGATCTATTTATGATCCAAGATTCTGATCTATTTTGGGCCCTGGCAGGAAACCTTGGCGCAGCCACCCGTGTGAAATGGCATTAGTCACCAGCATGAGGATGGCAGGGCTCCCTTGGAAAGGAGGGATGCCATGAGAGGCAGAAAGCCTGACCCTTCTCACAACCAACTGTTTCCAGCCCAGTCTCTAAGCAAGTCAGAATGGGTACAAAGCCACCCAAGCATGAAGGGGCTTTCAGCAGCGGCCTTAACCCAAGGAGGTTAACACCCTACAAGAATAGGAGTCCTACTCATTGTTGTGATTTATAACAAGCTGGATATTGTCCTCTATGGCCTTAATTTCAGGTCTCTCCACTTCTGGGCATTGTTCCTTGTCCACAAGGCTTGCATTCCTCATTCAGACAGTGGTCTGGGGAACCCTGGATTTTCCATTGAAGAGATCAATAGCAGCAAAGCAGCTTGCTTATTTTCCTCTACAGTGTGAGCCGGAGGGGTGCGGGGGAAGAGATCAGGTGTTTTCTAGAGCACACACGAGCTACAGTGAATTCCAGCAGACTGAGCCAGACCTCGGATCATGCCCCAGAATCCTCTGCAATACATGGGATTTCCATGACAAATATGCAGGGATTCTTCAAGGGCAGGTCAATGTTGAAAGGATACTCTTGAGCATAGAAAGTTTGAGAGCCACTGTTCACAAGTCCAGCAGCAAAGGTATCTACTGCTAACACAGATCCGACAGCCCTGGGCAGAACCTGGAGATTAGCAGGAAGCGCAGGAGACAACTTTGATTTGTGAGCCATGTCCCAAATCAGGGAACAAGCAAGGGATGCCTGGTAACTGGGCCCTCTGGCTCATATTCAAGGGCAAGGGCACAGAAGGGCTTGTTCCTGTCCCCAGCAACTCTCTTCCTTTGCCCTTGAATGCTGCCACACAGATTTGGTCTCCTTACTGAGCACGGCCAAAACGCCTGTCAGAACTGCACCTGCCAGCAAGCTTTAGCAATGGGGGGTGGGGGGGATTAAGTCCCTCCGAAACCATCACACCAAGCCAACAGAAGACATGCAGCTCCCTGCAAGGTCTCAGTCGCCTTGGGGCACACGGCCTCCAGTCATGCCACAGCCAACCCCCTCAATATTCCCTTGTACAGTTCCCAACACACAACTTACTCATGCTCTCTATGTCCAGGGAGTCAACCACAGAGCGCTTGTGCTCATCGCTGGCAATGGCCCGCTCGAAAGCCTTCTGTTTCACGATCTTGTTGCACTCCTGGTACTTCATCTTGGCATCCTTATCGTTTGGCTTCACCTTGACAACCTAGGCAAAGAGGGAAGGTGGGGGGAGAGGAGCTATATATATATTTACACGTAGTTATTGTTTATTCGGTCAGTCGCTTCCGACTCTTCGTGACTTCATGGAGACCCTCGTAAATTTGTATTCGAGCATTTGCATGTAATATCTCTACATCCCTTTTCCCCTCTTGCTCTCTCACACACATCATTCCAAGGCACATTCACTACTGACATACCCCCTTCACACTCACACGGAGATGCCTAATACTCTAGTTGTGTGTCTATTCCCTCATCTGCTAAATCCCTCCCAGCCAACAACATACAGCCCCATCTGTCTCTAAGCACTGTGAGCTGCCAGTTGTGTTTTTTTTTTAACTTCTGAGCTATTTGAATGCTCACACTCATTCCACAACACCTCAGCAACTAAGCCAATGGTTCAGGTAGGCTCATGTCAGTCAACTGAAGTTACAACTCATAGCCAAAAGCTATTAAGATTTTAAACACCGCAGTCTGCATTTACTTAGGGGTGTTGTATTTATCTTTTCCATTTTACTACATTTATTTGATTTGGGGGATATGGAATGCTGGGAGTTGTAGTCCAAATTCTTAGAGAATTGAAGAGGACTGGAGAAAGAATGGGGGCAGGGGTCTTCTCTCACTTTACACTGGAGTTTGTAGAGCATTAAAAAAACAGGAGTCTCTCACGCTGCTCAAGAGACTCCTGCTGTTTCTTACTTTGCCCATACCCTAGTGCAGCCTTCCCCAATGTGGTGCCCTCCAGATGTTTTGGATTTCAACTCCCATCAGCACCAGCCATCATGGCCAAGGTTCAGGGTTCAATGATGAGGGTTGTAGTCCAAAACATCTGGAGGGCATCAGGTTAGGGAAGGCTACCCTAGTGTAAATGACAGAACACCACACTTCTGCTATGAGCCCTCTGCACACCCTGGAGGATGTCTGGGGATTTGCAGGGGGGGGGTAGCGATAACCACAAATAATTGCTGTCTAGAAAAACTAAGCCAAAATCTGTAGACCCGTAACATATTATTCAGAGCTGGCTATAACTTTGCAATTTAACTCCATGCAAACCAACACACTTCCCTCTTGTTGTGGCAATCCTAGACGCTTAAGAGGAGTGAGGAAAACCACATGTCCATCCTCCTCCTCACTTACCGTCTCATAGTCCCGCAAAGCTGCCCTGAACTTGCCCAGGGCCATGTTGCTGGTGGCCCGCCTGTAATAGCCTTTGATGTATTTTTTGTCCAACTCAATGGACTTGGTGGCGTCAGCAAGGGCATAGCCATAGCATTCTGTCCGCAGGTAGGCCAGGCTCCGGTTGCCATAATAGATGGCGTTGGTGGGGTTCAGTTCAATGGCCTGGGTGTAAAACTTCACTGCATTCTCATAGTCCTTTGCTGGGAGGGGAGGGTGGAAGGAAGGAAAGCCATAAAAAGAGTCGTTAGCAGAGAACCAACACAGGAGCTATAAGCCACTTGATGCCACAGAGCCCAGAGCTGTAACGAAACAGAGGTTGTGCTCACACAAGCAAAGGTAAGGCATGCGATGCTTCTTCATGGTGGTTCTCCTGTGCCATTTACACAGAGGAGTACATTGCACCTAAACAGAACAAGGACTACAGAGAAATCAGGTCAGGATATCCCAGAGTTCTCCTCTCCTCTGCTTTGTCAAGAGGAAGAAGCATCCCTACAGGATCCATGGGGGGTGGGAGCGCTACTCTGGAGCTGTTCACCTGGCAAACAAGTACAAAGATGCACATTCTGATTTAAAGAGGAGTCTGCACTCCAGCTCTCTCCTTTGTCAGTGAGTGACAAACGTTGTCTACACACAACCCAAGGTCACTTCTGGATGATGACAAAGGAGATGGTTTTGCGGCAAGGGTGGGCAACTTGCGGCCCGCCAAATTTTGGGCCAACTCCCATCAGGCCCTAGCCAGCATAGCTAATTGTGAGGGATGATGGGAGTTGTAGGCCAAAACATCAGGAGGGCCACAAATTGCATTACCCCTGCCCTAGTTCTAGCAGCACCTTGCATTTCCCACAAGAGTCAGGAAAGGCCTTCAGATGGGCCCTCCACGCTCTTCTCCTCCTCTTCCCTCCACGGAGTCCTGATGGAGGGTAGGGGACTGCTGCCCTGCAGAAGAAAACCCGCTCCTGCAGCACTTGCACCTGCAGCTTTCCATACAGAAAAGCTAGCCTGGACCCCTCCCCCCTGCCCAGTGTTTTCTTCTCCTTTCTGATCAGGCTCAGGCTGCAATCCTATACACAGTTACCTGAGAGCAAGTGCCACTGAATTCAATGGGACCTACTTCCATGTACACAAGCATAGGACTGTGCTGTTAAGACAGCGCTTGGAGGTCAATGAGACCAAGGAAGGAAAAGAACTGCTGTCTCTTGAGGCACCTGGGAGGGACATTCTCTCATGGACAAACAACTCAGTAGACGAGCCTTCCCCAACCTAATGGCCTCTATGGTAGCTGGGGAAGATGAGAGTTGTAGCCAAACACATCTGGAGAGCAGCAGGCTGGGGAAGGCTGCAGTAGATGTACAGACTTCTCTTGACAGAGTAGCACATACCCCAAGTTCTATCTAACCTCTTTCTGAGGGTATATTCAAAAACACATTATGTGGATTATTGATTTATTTATTTTATTTGTACCCCAGCTGCCTACCAAAAAATGGCACCCAAGGCGGCTTACAAAAACTATTAAAAATGATTAAAACAATAGAACAATACATTAAAATACAATAAAAACAGAACCATTACAGAATAAAATCAGCACCCAACCCACCATTTACAGGCTGAAGGCCTTCTTAAATAAAGCAGTTTTTGCCTGCCAGCAGAAAGACAACAGAGAGAGAGGAAAGCTAGCCTCCCTTTGGAGGAAGTTCCACAGCCTGGGAACAGCCACCTGAAAGGCCCTCTCTCAGCTGACCACCAAAATCTGCCTCTGAAGGTGGTGGTCTCAAAAGAAGGTCTTTTGAGGTGGCCTCTTCAGAAGATCTTAAGAACTGAGCAGGCTCATATGGGAGAAGACTGTCTTTCAGGTAGCCTGGTGCAGATCATAACCAGCATAACTTTATAGATCATAACCAGCACTTTGAATTCTACCTGGAAACAGACCAGCAGCCAGTGAAGCTGTTGTAACAAGGGAGGGAGTCACATGCTCCCTGTAACCGGTCCCGGTCAACAGTCTGGCCATAGCATTCTGGACCAACCAAAGTTTCTGAACAGTTTTCAAAGGCAGCCCCATGTAGAGCACATTACAGTAGTCCAAATGGGATGTAACTGAGACACATGTGACTGTGGCCAGATCAGACGTTAGTTATCCCTTAATGCATTTAACCAGCTTTCTGTACCCAATATCAAAGTGACAGGAACGTAGCAAAACAAGTGGGTTTTCTTATACTTTTCATGGACATTTGTAAATGAAGTGGGGAACCAGGGATGGCGATAAAGCTAGGCTGGTTGCACAATCAAATTGCCCCCTGCCAAAAAATTACAAAATATAAGTTAATGTATGTATTGTCAGTGATGCTAGAAGCAAAAAGCACATTAAACAGAAATAACTATTAATGTGAACCTAGGGTGAGATACCACAGATTACATGACAAAGTAGAAAATGAACTAATTATACTAGAAAACAAACAGAAATGTGCACATTTTTATATATGGAACTCCCCTCTCTCACTTACATGCATCCATAAAAGCCAAAATTAAATACAAACTAAGAAGCTACAAAATTTCTTGCTTCGGGCATAAATCAGCATTGCCAGGGATTAAAGGAGAGTCACATTCTGGAAGTTGGCAAAGATGCTAACAAATGCAGAGTCCAAGAGGCCAGAACTGTTTAATTACAGACCTTATCATGAGGATAAGTATCCAAGGGAGCCAGTCTTATTCACCTTAGTCATTCACCTTAGAAATGGCAAACTGATGGTTCATGTAAGGGTGGTTCTAAATGGATTTAATCCTCCCAAAAAAGCTATTGAAAATGAATCCTTATCAGCAAAGCCATATACCAAGTCACCAGCTCCAAGGAGCTGCAGTGGATCTAACCTGTTGTTCAGCAGCATCCCCAAAGCTCTGCAAATCCGCTGTTTTGCTGCTGTTGCTGCTACCTCCAGAAATTATGATCCCTTTGAATGGATCACAATGCTTTCCCTTGAACAGATCATTCTAGTGGATGCTTGGGCAATTTGTTGTGCTAGCACTGCAGGCTCACTGGGCACATGTCACAAGATGGAAAGCAGCAGCAGCCCCCTTGGACGTAATTAACAGACCACATGTAATGGGCGGGGGGCGGGCAAGGAAGTGACCCAGGCCAGGAACCCCCAACAAGTATTCAGGAATTTTAACTAGCCAGCCAGCCAGCGGACACCAAGGTCCTGAGTACTGCTAATTCAATACTCAAGTCATGAAAAGCGCTTTGCTCACGTAATAAGTGAAGGAGGGGCAGTGGTCCAGCTTCCCAGTGCCCCTTGCCTTCTCCCCCTGTGAAGGACATCCCTCCAAGCCGACCATGTTGTCCTTAACTAACCTTCTTCCCCCCTCTGCCCCACTCCCCAATGGCTCTCCAATCAAAAAGCCACACACACACACCTCTGCATCCTCTAAAGATGTCCCCTTACGCAGACCTACTTATCCACAGATTCACCCTCCCCCAAGAAGACCCCTGCCCACTGGCTCTTTACTGTGACCTCTAACCCACAATGACCCCCCACACGCACACGTACCACTGGTGTGCCGAGCGACGCTTCATTGCTGCCCGCTAACAAACCTCCTCCTGGGCAGGTTACTTATTCACTCTCCCACTGATGACACCCGCCTGCTCCCAACAGGGCACAATTCGAAGAAGCCCCTCCTCTCACCCCCCCCACCCCCTGCCCCATGAAGTCCCTCATTGGTTCCCTCGCCCCCACAGCCATCCGCATCCTCACGCCAGGAACCCCCTCCCTCAAGACCACCTTCAGCCCCCCCCCCGGCGGCCCTCCTTCAAGGAGCCCCTCTTCTCCCACTGGCTCCTTCTCAGACAGCCCCGCCCCTCCCACAGGAAACTTCCTCACTGGGGAAGCCCCTCCCTCGAGGAGACCCTTCTGTCCCCAGTAGCCCCGCCCCTCAGCTAAGCCGCCCCTCCCTCGGGGAGGCCCCGCCCCTTCCACCACTGGCCCCTCCCTCGGGGAAGCCCCGCCCCTCCAAGTGCCATGCCCCGCCCCCTCCGCCTTTCCGCTCTGCCCTCCCCGGCAGGCGCTACCTTTGAAGTAATCATTCGCCTGGGTCTTGAAGGCCTCGGCTCGCTCCAGCGCCCCCGGCTCGCCCTCCTGAGGCGGCCGCCCGGAGCTTCCTCCGCCGCCGCCGCTCTCCGCCCGTTCTCCCTCCGCCATCGCCGCCGGGCCGTAAAGCGCGCCGCCCTGACAACCAGTTGGGGGAGCACAGGGGGATCCCAGCAGCCGTCAAGCGCGGCCGTCGCAAACCACCACCTAGCGGGAAAAGAGCGGGGGCAGAGCCCGCGAGGACGTCAGGCGTGCGGGGGAGACGCGGCTCGTGCCGCCGCCGCCCATGCGCAGAGCCGCAGGCTGGAGGAATTTCCCTCACGCAAAGCCGCTCAGCGAGGGGGCGGGGCTCGACAGAGGCCCCTCACCATAGAGAGGGAAAGTTCCTCCCTCAGAGGCTGGTTCGAGGGGGCGGGCTAGAGTGGCCCCGTGGTGGGTGGAGGCGGGGCTAGCATCAAGCCGTCAATGAAGGGGGCGTTGTACGATTGGCCACGACGGCCCTCGAAGAGCGATGATTGGCTGCTTTATTACGACTGTCTGGCATGTTGAAATGTGGCCGTGACAGGCGGGAATGTGATTGCTCCGTGCCTCTTTGCTGGCCGATAGAGGAGAACCAATCTTCTGCACCGGTTATTGCCGTTATAAGGGAGGGAACGCCCATTTGGAGCGGGGGCGTGGGTGGGAGGTGTGGGCGGGGCCAGAGAACCGGTGCAAAGAGGGGCGGGGCGTCATGCGGAAGGACTCTGAAACGAAGAGTTGGGCCCTGAGCGCTGCCTGTTCTCCCCCCTTTTCCTTTTCCGTGCAGCCCTTTCATTGTAAGACTGAGGGCAGGGGCTGTCCTGCAACTAATCTGTTGTAAGCCACTCAGCCCCTTCCTGGATCACTGCCTGTCGTGGCGAAGGGGCTTGCGTAACTCAGTGAAGCCATAAGCTATGCCGTGCAGGGCCACCCAAGACGGACAGGTCATGGCAGAGAGTTCTGACAAAATGTGGTCCACTGGAGAAGGAAATGGCAACCCACTCCAGTATTCTGGCCAAGAAAACCCCATGGAACGTATCACAAGGCTAAAAGAGGTGACGCCGGAAGAGGAGCCCCTCAGGTCGGAAGGTGTCCAATATACTACTGGGGAAGAGCAGAGGGAATTTCCAAGTAGCGCCAGAAAGAGTGAAGCGGCTGGGCCAAACCCGAAAGGACACTCAGCTGTGGATGTGTCTGGCAGTGAAAAGAAAGTCCGATGCTGTAAAGAACAATATTGTTTAGGAACCTGGAATGTCAGATCAATGAATCAAGGTAAGCTGGAGGTGGTCAAACATGAGATGGCAAGATTGAACATCGACATCTTGGGAATCAGCGAACTAAAATGGACAGGCATGGGCGAGTTTAATTCAGGTGACCATCATATCTACTATTGTGGGCAAGAATCCCTTAGAAGAAATGGAGTCGCACTCATAGTCAACAAAAGGGTGGGAAAAGCAGTACTGGGGTACAATCTTAAAAATGATAGAATGATCTCAGTACGAATCCAAGGCAAACCATTCAACATCACAGTAATTCAAGTCTATGCCCCAACCACTGAGGCCAAAGAAGCTGAGGTTGATGGGTTCTATGAAGACCTACAACACCTTCTAGAACTAACACCAAAAAAAGATGTCCTCTTCATCATAGGGGATTGGAATGCTAAAGTAGGAAGTCAAGAAATCACCGGGATAACAGGCAAGCATGGCCTTGGTGTACAAAATGAAGCAGGACAAAGGCTAATAGAGTTTTGCCAAGAGAACACGCTAATCATAGCAAACACTCTTTTCCAACAGCACAAGAGGCGACTCTACACATGGGCATCACCAGACGGTCAATATCGAAATCAGATTGATTATGTCCCTTGAGCCAAAGATGGAGAAGCTCTATACAGTCAGTAAAAACAAAACCTGGAGCTGACTGTGGCTCAGATCATGAGCTTCTTGTTGCAAAATTGAAGAACGTAGGGAAAACCACAAAACCATTAAGGTATGACCCCAATCATATCCCTTATGAATATACAGTGGAGGTGACAAATAGATTTCAGGGATTAGACCTGATAGACAGAGTGCCTGAGGAACTATGGACAGAGGTCCGTAACATTGTTCAGGAGGCAGCAACTAAATCCATCCCAAAGAAAAAGAAATGCAAGAAAGCAAAGTGGCTGTCTGATGAGGCTTTACAAGTAGCTGAGGAAAGAAGGGAAGTGAAAAGCAAGAGAGAAAGGGGAAGATATATCCAACTGACTGCAGAGTTCCAGAGAATAGCAAGGAGAGACAAGAAGGCCTTCTTAAATGAACAATGCAAAGAAATGGAGGAAAACAACAGAATGGGAAAGACTAGAGATCTCTTCAAGAAAATCGGAGATCTCAAGGGAACGTTTTGTGCAAAGATGGCATGATAAAGGACAAAGAAGGCAGGGACCTCACAGAAGCAGATGAGATTAAGCAGAGGTGGAAAGAATACACAGAAGAACTCTACAGGAAAGATCTGAATGTCCCTGATAGCCATGATAGTCACTGAACTTGAGCTGGACATCCTCGAGGGTGAAGTCAAGTGGGCCTTAGGAAGCATTACTAACAACAAAGCTAGCAGAGATGACAGTATTCCAGCTGAGCTATTTAAAATCCTAAAAGATGATGCTGTTAAAGTGCTGCACTCAATATGCCAACAAATTTGGAACACTCAGCAGTGGCCACAAGACTGGAAAATGTCAGTTTACATTCCAGTTCCAAACAAGAGCAATGCCAAAGAGTGTTCAAACTACTGTACAATTGCGCTCATTTCACATGCCAGCAAGGTTATGCTCAAAATCCTACAAGCTAGGCTTCAGCAGCATGTGAACTGAGAACTACCGGAAGTACAAGCTGGGTTTCGAAGAGGCAGAGGAACTAGATATCAAATCGCCAACATTCGCTGCATCATGGAGAAAGCAAGAGAATTCCAGAAAAGCGTCTATTTCTGCTTCATTGACTACGCTAAAGCCTTGGATTGTGTGGATCACAACAAACTCTGGCAAATTCTGAAAGAGATGGGAGTACCAGACCACCTTACCTGTCTCCTGAGAAACCTGTAGAAGGGTCAAGAAGCAACAGTAAGAACCAGACATGGAACAACCGATTGGTTCAAAATTGGGAAAGGAGTACGACAAGGCTGTATATTGTCGCCCTGCTTATTTAACTTATATGTAGAGTACATCATGAGAAACGCCAGGTTGGATGAATCACAGGTCAGAATTAAGATTGCCGGGAGAATGATCAACAACCTCAGATACGCAGACGATACCACCCTAATGGCAGAAAGCGAAGAGGAACTAAAGAGCCTCTTGTTGAGGGTGAAAGAGGAGAGTGCAAAAGCTGGTTTGAAACTCAGCATTAAAAAAACGAAGATCATGGCATCTGGCCCCATCACTTCCTGGCATATGAAAGGGGAAGAAATGGACGCAGTGACAGATTTCATTTTCTTGGGCTCCAAGATCACCGCAGACGGTGACTGTAGCCATGAAATTAAAAGACGCTTGCTCCTTGGGAGGAAAGCTATGGCAAACCTAGACAGCATAGTAAGAAGCAGAGACATCACCTAGCTGACAAAGGTCCGTCTAATCAAAGCTATGGTTTTCCCAGTAGCAACGTATGGCTGTGAGAGCTGGACTATAAGGAAGGCTGAGCGCCGAAGAATTGATGCTTTCGAACTGTGGTGCTGGAGAAGACTCTTACGAGTCCCCTGGACTGCAAGGAGGTCAAATCAGTCCATCCTAAAGGCATTCAACCCTGACTGCTCATTGGAAGGACAGATACTGAAGCTGAAGCTCAAACATTTTGGCCACCTAATGCGAAGAGAAAACTCCCTGGAAAAGACCCTGATGCTGGGAAAGACTGAAGGCAAAAGGAGAAGGGGACGGCAGAGGATGAGATGGCTGGATAGCATCACCGATGCAATGAATATGAACTTCAGCACACTCCGGGAGAGAGCGGAGGACAGGAAGGCCTAGCGTGCTATGGTCCATGGGGTCACGAAGAGTCGGACAGAACTGAACAACAAAATATCCATTCACCTGCTCACCTGTGGTGAGCAAGAATGGCCTCAGGGTGACCAGAAAGGGAAGTTTCTGTACATTGAATGGTTACAGGTTCTTTCCATTTTCAGGCTGTCAAGGACCTTGTTGGGGTGGCGGGGAGGTATGCAGGCAAGTAAACATTGCAGTTGAGGAGAGTCACTTTTGTAGACCGGCAGCTTCCATACAGAAAATATTTGGGAAATACTGGCGTTTTAAGTTCACGTCAGTTGCTTGCTAAAACCACCCTTAGTGATGCTAGAATTTTTAATGCTGCTCCTAATAGAGACAACCTCTTCCCCTCTCTCCTATATTGCTTGCACATTTGCTGCTTTACCCCAAGGTGGTGCTAAATGTTCAGAAAGTAAGTTTGATTATAAAGGTAGTTTTGTCAGTCCTACGCATGCTGACTTTGGGAATAACCACCACTGAACGCAGTGGGACTTCCCTCTGCGTGCATAGGATCAGTCTGCATAGCTGCTTCTGTCTATCATGCTCTTCTGTAGCTCCTGTTTATTACAGGGAGGCTTGTGTAGCATAGGAAAATATTTGATTAGGTAGATGATGCCCAGTGTTAACTAGTGGGAAAGCAGAGCGTTGCAGCTAGGATTTTACGCATCTGGCACTACAACCATTTGGCCTAGCCCTAGTTTACCTCTGCCCTGAACATTGGCAACTGCACGTTTCTTTAGTTAAAAATAGTGACTGTTACTCAGAACTCTCTATCGTAGAGAGGTATATAGAAGCCTGCAGCAAACAAGTGTGCCATGTGCGTTTTCCCTTGCCTATAGACTCTTCTGCCCTATCTACTTTCTTTATACTTATTTTTATTAGTTTATTTTAATTTATTACATTTATGTCCCACCTTTTTCCTCCTTAAGGAAACCAAGGTGGTGTACATAATCCTCCTCCTCTCCATTTTATTCTCACAGCAACAACCCTGTGAGGAAGGTTGAGAGTTTGTGACTGGCCCAAAGGCACCCAGTGAGCTTCCATGGCTGAGTGGGGACTAGAACCCGGATCTCCCAACTCCCAGTCCAACACTCTAGGCACTACACCACACTGGCTCTCAACAGCCAGAGCTCTCAGGGCAATTTGCAATAACAAAACCCATTAAATACAGCACAACAAATGACAAAAGATCAAAACTACTGTATAAAAGTAAAAAAAACCAAAATAAAACCTAGCAACAGCACAAAGATTTGAAATACACGAAGGGCGCAATCCTATGAACGTTTAGACAGAAAAAAAGTCCCCAGCATGGCTGGCTGGGGAATGCTGGGAATTGTGGGCTTTTTCCTGTCTAAACATGCACAGGGTTGCACCCTAACAGATTTAAAACAGAAACTGGTAGATGTAAAATGCCTTTGTAAGGTTCTTCCCCTCCTGCATCTTTAGCAGGGTGGCTCAATGCAAACGGGGCTGCAGGGACACTTTTAACAGGAGCCTTGAGGATGGCACTTCCAACACATGCAGCTTTTCTCACTCCTGCCCAATAAGCTGCATTTGCTCACATTCGCTCTTCAGCATAGCTTTTATTGATGCAAAGACCTCAGTCTCTCCCCCTTCCACCACTGCAAAGCCCAGCCTCTATTTTGTCCCTGCTGTGCAAGGGTTTGATCTGGAGCTAAACCAACCCTTTACAGTAGCTGTACTGATTTTTCATCATTTCAATACTGGCTGCTCCTCCTCTGAAGATGTTTGTGAATATTCAGTGACATCACAGAAGCTCAGCCAATGGCATGGATAGAGACCTAATGGGGGATAAATCAGTTTTTAGCCTATTTTATATTTGTCTGTAGCATAGGTGAGTGGAAGAAGGAGCTAAACACCTATTCTTTGGCAGTGCATGTACACACACTCCATGGTTGTTTTGCCCTCCTGAACAAGTGGGCTTGAACAAGAACCTGTTTCAGATTGGCACAGACTGGGCTGCAGCAAAATGTCCAATGACCCAGGGTTCATACTCTTCTCCAAAAGCAAGACTCAAAAGTGTGTGTGTGTGTGTGTGTGTGTGAGAGAGAGAGAGAGAGAGAGAGAGAGAACGAACTAGACATTTACATGTATTTTGGCCCTGGATATCCTACCTGCAGCACTGGCTCTCACTGTCTCTGGGATCAATGTTTCTGATTATTATGGTGTTTTATCCCTCCCATCCGCCTATGTCCAAGCAACTCTGGAACTGGTAGTTCTTGAGAGACAAAGTCTTAGTTTAACTGCATGAGCAGTACACTCTGTTCTACCAAAGGGCCTGGGCCAGCAGTTTATGGCTCAGAATGCTGCCTGTTCTGCTACATCACTGCATCTGGTCGGCTCCAGAAAATCTCACAAGATCCAGGCAATAGGTATGTACAGTCAGGGTCAGAAATATTGGAACAAGGATAACTGTTTTGGCAGTTGGCCTCTGTACACCACCACATTGAAGTTGAAAGGAAACACACCCAGATGGGAGCGGAGTCAGGATTGTCAGCTGTAATTCAAGGGGTTTGACAAAAGTGGGGCACTAACCATCCAGGAAGTACGGCCAGTGGCATACACACACACCCATCATTGGTGGCTCATAAGTAATGGAACAAACCAACATAATTTCAAACTTAAGGGTTGCCTTTAATACCTGGAGGAAAATCCTTTGCAGTCAATGACTGGCTGAAGTCTGGAACCCATGGACATGACCCAATGCTGAGTTTCCTCCCTTGAGATGCTTTGCCAGGCCTTTACTGCAGCTGCCTTCAGCTGCTGCTTGTTTGTGGGTCTTTCTGCCTTCAGTCTTGTCTTCAGTAAGTGAAAAGCATGCTCTATTGGGTGGAGATCAGGTGACTGACTTGGCCATTGAAGAACATCCCACTTCTTTGCCTTGAGAAACTCTTGGGTAGCTTTTGCTGAATGTTTTGGGTCATTATCCATCTGCAATATGAAGCGGCGTCCTATCGGTTTGGCAGCATCCGGCTGAATCTGAGCAGAAAGTATAGCCCTAGACACTTCAGAATTCATCCTGCTGCTTTTATCAGCAGTCAATAAATCATCAATAAACTCCAGTGACCCAGTTCCATTGGCAGCCATACATGCCCATGCCATAACACTGCCTCCACCATGCTTGACGGATGATGTGGTATGCTTTGGATCATGAGCTGTTCCTTTTCTTCTCCATACTTTTCCCATCATTCTGGTACAAGTTCAGCTTGGTTTCATCAGTTCAAAGAATCTTATTCCAGAACTGGGCAGGCTTTCTTAGGTGTTTGCTGGCGAAGGCTAATCTGGCCTGTCTGTTCTTGAGCTTTACCAGTGGTTTGCACCTTGTTGTGAAGCCTCTGTATTTACATTCATAAAGCCGTCCCTTTACTGTAGATGTTGACAATGACATGCCTACCTCCACAAGAGAGTTCTTGACCTGGCTAGACGTTGCAAAATGGTTCCTCTTTACCATGAGCAGAATTCTGCAGTCATCCACTTTAGTTGTCTTCCATGGTCTTCCAGGCCTTTTGCTGCTGCTGAGCTTGCCAGTTAATTCCTTCTTTTTCAGGATGTTCCAAACTGTTGTGTTGGCCACCCCCACTGTTTTTGCTATCTCTCTGATGGGTTTATTTTGTTTCCTCAGCCTAATGATGGCCTCCTTCACTCGCATGGACACCTATGTGGACCTCATGTTGGGAGTTCCAGTGAACAGCTACCAAATGCAAATGTAACACTCAGAACCACCTCCAGGCCTTTTATTTGCTTGATTGGTCATGGGGTACCCAGGAAACAGGCCACACCTGGCCATGCAGCTGCTTGTCAGCCATTCGTTCCATTACTTATGGGCCACCAACGATGGGGGTGTGTTATGCCACTGGCTGTACTTCCTGAATGGTTAGTGCCCCACTTTTGTCAAACCCCATGAATTACAGCTGAAAGTCCTTTCTTTGCTCCCATCTGGGTGTGTTTCCTTTCAACTTCAATGTGGTGGTGTGCAGAGGCCAACTGCCAAAACAGTTATCCTTGTTCCAATATTTCTGGCCCTGTTGATATGGGAAATAGGTTCCCATAAATAACTGCAAGCATGATAGCCTCAATGTCCCCCCTCACAGTATTGTGGTTGCACCCTGTGCTGAGCCTCTCTGGATCTCTTTGCCACAGTATAAAGTTTACCCTCCCCCAGCCCCCAAAACATACGTCGGACATGATCTTCACTAGTATGTGCTGGATTTTATAAGAGTTTGAAAACTGTGAAATTTATTTTTGCAAGCTGGTGAAAAACTGTAAGATTGACTGACATTCAGCATCATTATTTTCACAGCATGTGTACCAATTAGGGAGCGCTGAATTTAGTCCCAAGAGAACCTGCACTTATCTGGCACGACAAGCATTTAAACTGGGAATTCTAAAAAAAGAAAGGAAGTCTAAACTATAAATAGGAGAAGCCATCTAACAACAAAACATCTAAATCTATTGCATCTTTTAAAAAGTACCCCTAGTTTTTCTAGGTGGATTTATGGAAGTTTTTTAATTTTATAATTTGCCAACTTGTTTACAGGGTTATGCACCAAGACCCCCTCTCCCCTGCCCCGAGTGGCTTGTTTAATTGGCACTCTCCATTACCATCCAATGAACCTTCAGCTGGGGGGTCGGGGGGAGAAAGACACACAGAAGCGATGTATGTTACCAGATGTATTTTATGTTTCACAACAGCGATAGATACAGACGCGGCAGGGGCCAATTCTGATCCTGCCACAGAGAGGAAAAAATTAACCATACACAAGGGTAGAGGAAACAATATATATAAAAGTTATATATAAACAGATCCCTAAAGCCTGTAAAGACACTGGAGCCTCCAACAACCTGCTCCCCTTTGAAGAAGCCCTTCCCAACCCCCCTTGTCATAGCCAGCAAGCCCTTCTAGCAATAGGCTGAGTACTGCTTTGATGGCCCTTTGAAGACAGTGCAGACCTTACTGGCCAAGCGCAGGTTAACTTGGAGCATCATGGCAAAAGAATGCCAGATTCACCACTACCCAACTGAGAGATGGTACTTGTTCAAGAGCAATAGGGCAGAGAGACTCTGTGGAGGCCACATCTCCCATTCCAAGGTGGTTGCTGTCCAAAGGCCCAGGTGGCTTTCTCACACGGAGTCCTATTTACTGTCAAGAGGTAGGAGAATGGGCAGGCGGAAGATGTCTGTTCAAACAAACAGCACCCTCCTGTTGGACATTTGGGTGCCATCTCCCAATTGAGTGGTGCCCACCTTAATGAACTACAGAAGAATTGCAGCCTTGTGGAGTTACACCTAAATCAAGCCAATTCTATGTGGTCAGAAGAGTAGACCATCCACTTTTACACCAATCTGATCTCACTAGATGTCACTCTGGATTTACTCCACTGTCAACTTTACCAGTTATACCAGCCTTCCCCAATCTGGCGCTCTTCAGGTGTGTTGGACTGCAACTCCCAGCATCCCCCAGACATCATACCTGGGGATGCTGGGAGTTGTACTCCAACACATCTGGAGGGCACCAGGTTGGGGAAGGCTGAATTATAGACTTCCGAGTTTGACTCCTTAGGCACACATCTATTCATGCCTAGATGGCTTCCAGAGCAATGCTGGCTCCTCCCTGTTTATCTCCAGCTTTGAATATTGTTCCCATTCTGCACCACTTCTACCTGTTGACTGGTACAAGTTATTTGTGATTTATTTCTGCAGTCCCCAACACCGCAGCTAGGACCCTGTCAGAGAAGTCGAGTGAAGGTATTTCTTGCAGGTCCTCAGGAAAAACTGTAGCAAACTGGGTCCTACCAACCGTTTTCCAAAGGCCCACAAAATGTAGCCTTAATTTAAGAGTAAATTCAAAGCTAGCCGTGGTCTCAATTCTGGAAATGACTTCAGGGCACAGCAGGCCTCCATTTTCAGATCTGTGAGGCCAAAGTCTCGACTTTGCCAAGATAATCAGTTCAGTGGTTTCTTTTTTAAATTGCCTTCAGGGCATCCTCCTCACATCGCCAAGGATTCTAGGTCCATGTTCCAAGGCACATACCCAGTTCACGCATGGCCCTCAGGCCTCATCATCATCACCAAAAGTGAACTGAGTGTGCTAGAGAACAGACGCACAACGCTCTCCCATGTGTGTCTGGCCTAAGTGGTCAGTACTGGCAGCCAGTCTGTCTTTCACCTGCCATTACTGAACCCAGTTCAGTCCCTGGTGAGGGGATACCTCAGAAGACAGTTTGAAAGCCACTGATCCCACCAGTTAGGGCCGGCTGGCATGACAAACATTTGGGGGAGGGGGCAATGTGCGTGTGTAAGCGTGGCCGGAGGAGGGAGGGTTGTGTCTCTATAGCACGTACGCTTTGCACTGCGATGTAGGCACCCTGTTCTCCTTCAAACAAGATGGGACAGCATACCAGCGTTTACCACGGGAAGAGGCCTTTGTGTGGCCTAGTAACCAAGCGCCATCCATGGATAGTCTAGCCACCACTACCAGAGGGAAGGAAGGCCACATCCTCTGTGCGGCCCAGCCGCCACCACCACTGAACGGAGGGGCGGAGCACCGGGGCCTCACTAGCGGCTTAGCAACTGCCACTAGAGACAGAGTGCTGTGTTCTTTGTGTGTAGGGCTGCCACCTTCCTCACCCTTTCACAGGACCCCTCTGCCTCTTAACGGCTGCATGCTGGGATTCAGCAAAAAGTCCCAGCTTGGGTTGCCAGATCTAGACCCTGAAAGGGCGCCTGTAACTTTTCTCATGAATCCCACCATTACGCATCACAGGAGCTCTCTTCCAGTCTATGCCTGGCAACCTGTTGATGTCCTGCCTTTCAAGCAGACTTGAAAGTGCTGCCAGAAAGAGGCAGGGGTGCCTAGTAATCACCATGGCTGTGTGAGTGAGAGAGAGAGAGAAATAAGCACCATGGTGCTTGGTTTGGGTTACCAACCACCAGAAAGAGGTCACAGATGGGTAGGCTGGCTGCCACAGTCCCTGTATAGGTTAGCAAACATCGCAGGCATTGGGCGGTGGGGAGAGCACCATAGCCACAACGTGGCCCAAAAACTACCACTAGAGACAGTTAGCACCGCATGCTAAATTTGCATGACATGTCCCCAGAGGCAGATGTGGCAGGATTAGTGGCGGCCACAAGAGGTGCCACTGAGCAGACGAGAGACGTTGCCCTGTAAAAACAGGAAAGGGGTGGTTTGTGGAACAAGTGCTGGTCATAAGGTTGGGGAAGAAAGAGACACAACCCCCCCATTTTTAAGAAGTAACAGGACTGATTAAAATTCAAAGGAGGGTGGTGGCAGCGGTCACAGGCTTTGGGGGCAGACGAGAAATTAAGAAGATACAACCCTACAATAACAACAAACAGCAACAATAATAAAAGGGCGCCGTAATCATTTCACCACAGTCTCTGAAAAAGAAATGAAACGAAATCATGTTTTTTTAAAAAATCAACAGGGGGTTGGCAGGGGAAGGGGAAGCAAGACAACTCCTGTGGCTGGGAATGAAAACAACAATTATAATTATTAATAATAATAATAATTAAACAAAAAAGAGAGAAAGGGATTGACGCAACATCCGTGTTCTTCACCTGGCTTGAGTTTCTATTGTTCTGTGCGTGTTATCAAGTGCGGCTTCTGAAAAAGAGCTGCCTGGGCCAATGGCGGCCCATCGTTGTGAGACTGCACGTGCTGTGTGTCTGCACTGGTGCGGTTGTGTCTTGTGTATGTGTGCGCGTGCGAGAGTGTGGTTCGCAATGAGACTGAACAGTCTGTGTTTGCAGATTCGGCTCGCCCTCCCCTTATCTACCACCTACCCAACCTCCTTGCTTTTCAAACTGAACTGCTTGGAAGTTAAGGCGAGAGCAGGACAAACATGTTAGGAACAGGGAGGTAGCTGTGCAGGGTGCACCCAGACACCCCCTTTCTCGGTGAAAACAGGGGAGACACCTGAACTGGGGAGCCAGGAAAATCTGCAGCCCGTTTCTCCCCATTCTCCCGTGCCACTGACAGTCACTCTCACCAACCCGGAAGAGATTGGAGGGGGTTGGGTCTAACTTCTTTAAAATTTTCCTTTTGGTGCTGGTGAAGTTGTCAAGGTGAAGAAGGCACAGGTGAATGGTGACCGAGGCAAAAAGTGGTGTAGGGGTGGCATTTGTCCCTCTCAGACTGCAATTCTCAACGCAGTTTGTCAGAAGAAGAAGAAGAAAAGAGCGCTCCCTTCCCCACCCCACAGACCTTGCTAGGGGAGGCTTGATACTGGCATAGCAATGCTTGCATGAGAAAGGCCTCCCTGGCTGGGTGGAAAGCAGGGGCCAGATTAAATACCTGTAAAGTTCCGTGTTTAATCCAACTTTGTGACTGCAGCTCCTCCCCCGCCACTTTCTGGCAGACCCCAGTGCTGGGCAGAATCCGAAGACCTGCACATGGAGCTCCAGCCGGGATGCACCAATGCTGTTTTTCCTCTGTGGAGCCGCTCTGATCTCTGGATGGGTCCCCCACTGAACTGTCACTATGATCTGGGAGAAGAAGGCACCACAAGGGAAAGGAAAGGAAGGAGAGCGCGGAGAGGATTTTTCTCTTCCCCTGTTGTTTCTGAGCTGGGATACTGTCAGCTGAGGCTGGTGGCTCCAAAGTCAGTGGGGCAATAAATCCACTCTGGCTTCCAGTCAGAACTATAAAGGAGCTATCCAAGGTGCTTTGTGTGTTGAGCAAGGGATGCTCTGCACCTTGGATCGCTCCTTTAGAGTTCTGACTGGAAGCCAGAGTGGATTCATTGCCCCACTGACATCGGAGCCACCAGCCTCCACTGGAAAGTGGTACGATCCCAGTTAATCCCTTCAAGCTGAGGAAAACTGGAATTGCTCAGCCACTGATAGTCAGACTGGCAATTCCTTCTCACATACACGTAAAACACACACACACACACACACACCAAGGGGAAGGGCGAAAAACACTGGCTTAGCTTACACTGTTCCTACATTTTCTCATCCAAGTGCTTTGGATGGGGGGTAGGGGGGAGGCGGAAGCAGTGAGTTGTGTGGATTTAAGCCTGGTTTGGGACTAGGTGTAAAATCCCATCTTTAATTTATCAAACCTGCAATGGTTCTGTGGTTAAAGTAATGATGCCAAAACAGCTAAACAACTGAGTTTTGTGTTTTGCTTTGTTTTAAAGAAAAAACAAACTTATTCTTTGTTTTAAAACTGAGACTTCTGGGGAAATTTTTTCCACTGAATGGGCTTATAACTAGGGTTGCCCATATCCCTGTGGGGAAAGGGTTCCTATGATTTTAACCATTGCATAAATAGGAGAATTACAGCCAGTGTATTTTGCCCACCATTATAACATTATAGCGGGAGAAACAGCACTGGCCTGTATTCTCTTTTCTGGGAAACAGTTAAAGGCAAAGGAGCCCATTCCTCATAAAATTAGGGGCAACCCTACTATGACTATCAACTAATACTACTGTGGTCCTTTTATATCGAAAAGACATAAAAGAGGTAAGGCAATTTAATTCACCAACTTTTGCTAGTGCAGGAGTATGCAAGGTTTTGAGTTACAAAGAACTCTTCCTCTTGGGGCAGAATAGAAAGGTAGCTCATTTTTAAGCACAACATTTATTTACGAATAAAAGCATTTTAGGACACAATCCTACACATGTGCAGACAGAAAAAAGTCCTATAACTCCCATGGTGGCTGGGGAGTGCTGGGAGTTGTAGGCCTTTTTTCTGTTGGCGCATGCATAGGATGGTGCCCTTAGTCACTTAGAAACAACACTTCTTCATAGTAGCTAAGAATGAGTTATCTTCCCACGCTGCTCGCATATGATGCAGCTAAGGTTGCAATCCTAGGCATGCTGACCTGGAAGTAAAGTAAACCCACTGAACATGAGACTTACTTCTGAGTAAACATGCAGAAGATTAGGCTGTAAAGCAAGGGTGAAGGGCAAAAACCTCAATCCTGTACACAGTTACTTTGAAGTAAGAACCACTGATTTTTATGGAACTTTTAAGTAAGTAAATTTGGGATCAGGGTGCAAAAAGCCAAGAGGAAGGGCTCCTCTTCAACATTTCATTTCCCCCTTTTTAAATGGGGAAATCAGATCACAATATTGGCAAAAATGCCATTTCCTAGCAACCTATTTTTGGTTGATCACTGTTCGAATTCACTTCAACTGTCATAGAGGTTTGCTCAACAACCACTGATTTCAGTGCTTGGTTGCCCACCTTGAAGTTTTCCAAAAAAAAAAAGGTCAGCCTTTCCCTTCAAATTCAGGGAACTTGCCTTTAAGATTGTCTTTAGAAACTTCAGATTGTAAAAATAACATCTGGGCTCTATACAATTTGCCTTCTGGTTTACGCTTTTTACATCACTGTCCATTGTCTGTCCAGCTTCTTGTGGCTACCATGAGGTTAGAAAACTCGTTTTTTGGTTCCTTCCTAATAAGAAGACCAGACTTGTGCTTTGCTACTTTAGCACAACTCTCTTGATTTTGGGGATTTAAGGAACCAAAAAAACAACCCCCCCAAAGTGGTGACAAAGTAAAGAAAAGGTGGCTGCGGGGAGGAGGAGGATACCTCTCAAGAGCTGGAAATATGTCCAATGAGGGAGGAACAAGATATAAGATACTATTTTAAAAATAGGTTTTTAAAAAAATATTTCAGCTTCCCTTATCTCTACAATACATTCAGTTTCTCTACATTTAAAAATGTGTGGCCTTGACCCTCAGAAGCATTTAGAGCTCTTCTGTAAGCATAACTGTAAAGAGAGCTCAAACTGGGTCGAAAATATGGCCAGAGTACTATGACTGCCTTCCTCTTTCTGCAGCAAACAACTTTTAACTATTCTGCTTTTGGCCACTTCAGAAAAATCAATTTGGACTACAGAGCAGGGGCTGAAAAAAAATTCTACCCTGGCCAAAACCATATCTCTCAGGTTACCAGAAGGGTTAATATCCCTTTTCCTAAAGGTAAGAGCAGGTAAATGAGTAGGACACTACTGCCAAAGAGGCATCTGAAGGATTCTGGGAAATCAAGGTTAGGCGTTTCCCAAGAGGCTGAAGTGGGCATTAACATCCCCTCCCAAAGTCTTACAGAATGAGTCCCCCCACTTTTCACTCCCAAGACTGGGTAGTCCCCAGTTACTTCAGGAATGGGTGAATTCATGCTAGAAGCTAGAAACACAGAGAGGGAATTGCCCCATTCTGGTTCACGGGCCAGGCCTTCTGGGTTGGTGGTAAAAGCCAAGGGCAGCAGAAAGGGTATCACACGAGGGATTCTGAACCTCTGAATTCTGCACCTCCTGTATCTAGCCCTGACCACCCTTGAGATGGACATCTTAACGTATCGCATTGTATTCTCTCTTCCTTTGGGGGTTTGACAGAACTGACTCTTCCCCACAGAGGCTGGACTTAAAATAACCCCACTTCTGCTTCTCATCTCAGGGACTCTTAAGAGGATATGTAAGTACTGAATTGGGGGGTAGTGGGGGGGCACGATATGTTCCTACTAATGCAGGCTCTGATGTTCAGGTAGGCCTTCCTCCCTCACCATCTCCAGTGGGAAGAGGCTGCCCAGTGAGGGGGACAGGACTGAGGTAGGAAGAGTTCTAAGGATGTCAGCGGAGGTTCGGGGGGGGGGGTGGCAAGGAGGGAGTGGAGGAGTGCTGGAGGAGGAGAAGAGAAAGGAGCCCCTCCACCTCTGCCTCTCATGGATGATTTGGGGTTGGATTTGGTTCCGTCCGTCCCATCTGCGCAGCAGGGAGTGTGGGATGAAGGTGCAGTGGTGGTGAGGGCAGCTGCCATCTCAGGTGGCCTGGTCCAGTTCCACGAGGAGCTCCTCCCCTAGCTGGAAGTGCTCCCCACTGCGCACAGAGGCCTCGTCCTCGCCGTCGTACAGGGCCAGTTGAGAGAGCGCTGGTCCATCCACCACAAAAGGTAGCATATCCCCCAAGAGGCCTGGATGCAGGGATTGATTGGGGAGAGAAGGGGGACCAGAGAAGGAGAGAGAGAAGCTGTGAGGAGTCGGGAAGTGGCTGTGGTATCATCACAGGATAAGCAGTGAGCGCCACAGGTTCAGATTTGACGGTACAAGTAGAGCTAACTTGGTGCTGGCGGCTGTGTAAGCAGGGCTGCTTGAGATGGTGGAACAAAAGCCCACCCCGATACTGAGCAGACCCCAAACCCAGGTGACAGCCACAGGTGGAGCCATTTCAGTGAAGATCAGTGGCTCCAATGTCAGTGGGGCGGTGATCTGCTCCAGGTTTCAGCCAGAACTCTGAAGGAGCTCTCCAAGTTTTGGCATTCTGACTGAAACCCGGAGTGGATTCACCACCCCACTGACATCGGAGCCACCAGCCTGCACTGAGCCATTTCACTGTCAACAGCATCTTCTGATGTTAGCATGCAGAGTGCAGGGTGTCGGAACTGGCCTCCAGCTCTCAGAAAGGAGGGGAGGATATACAACACAATCAGGTAAGTCAGTCTTCCGCAACCTGGTGCCCTCCAGATGTGGCTGATTACAACTCCCATCACCTCCAGTCAGCATGATGGGAGTCACTGTCCAACACATCTGGAGCAGGCTGAGGTAGGCTATTAGAGACCATTTTCTTTACAGGCTCTCCCTCAATCAGAATTTTTTTTTTTTAAGTAAACGCTTGCAGGTATTTCCTTGGACAGCAGATAAAAACAAAACCTGTAGAGAACCCATAAATGTTAGTAAACCTGTATGGTGTGACTTTGGGTGTGGACAGTTGTGACCGCACGCCCGTCCCTGTTTTGCCCACTGGATGCTCCCTCTCAGCTATTATATGCTCACTACCCCAGTGAGCTGCCCAGCTGTGGATTGTGAGAGTCAAGGACACTGTCCTCTTCAGGGGCGCCGTAGCCAAACAGCAGTCAGAGACCCTCTTCCAATTGGCCTTGAGCTCCGTGGGAGGGGCCAAGCTGCTTCTCAAAGGCTGATGGCCCAACGTCGACCAGACCATCCCCCAGTGCTGCCACTCAGGACTGCTGCCTTCTTACTCATGTGCTTACGTGGCTGTGGTGCTGCAATCGTCTGGCAGAGCCAAATGGCTAGTCAGCAGCCAGCCCATTGCGGCACAAGGGCAGTAAGGGTAGGCATGGCCAGGCACTTGCCAAGGCCACACACCCCAGCAGGGGCCCACTGACGAGAGCCCCCTGGACTTGCTCCTCCTCTTCACTATTGCAACCTGCTTGTTCACCTGCCTCTCGCTCTGGCCCAGATGACGGTGGTGGCGAGGAGGAGGAGGAGATGCCATGACCAACTTGCTCCCTGGCTCCCTCCTGTCAAGCGAGCAAGTGGCAGCAATGATGAGAAAGAGGCGGAGGAGCAAGAGCAACTGGTGACCAGGGGCCTATCGAGGGTGTCTTGCCCAAGGGCCCTCCAAAACCTGGAGGTAGCACTGTGCAGCACCGCCACTACTGGGGAAGCCCTCTGCATGCCTCTCACGTTAAGCACCTGGCGCGGAGAATGCCCAGGCTGACACGCCAGCAGTGACGTGAGCGTTCTACCAAGCATTCGCCCAACAGCGAGAAAGAGCTTCAGCTCAGATGCTACGTAGCACTCACCCATCGGCTCCTCCAGAGACAGAAGCTTCCTGCCCAGCGCCACAGTGCCCCCAAAGCCCCTCTCGGATCTGGTTTCCAAACACTCTTCCACACTCAGCAGGAAACCCTGGTGGGACAGGAGAGAAGGTCCTAACCAAGAAACCTCCCAGGATCCAGGCAAGCGCGCCAGCAGCATCCTGGGCTGCAGGGTGGTTCAGCAGCCCTGATCTGAGATGCAGGGCAGTTCAGCAGCCCTCCCTCCCTCCTGTGGGTGGGTACTTTCAGCACATACCAGGCTAAGGGAGGGCATCAGAAAGCCCTCTGGCTCATGGCCACGGGCACGCTTAGTGGGCCCCGCCTCCAGGAAGATTTCTCTCTCCTCTTCCACGCTCAGCTCCCGGGCCCTGTTAGAGGAATGGCAGAGAGGTGCATGAGCAAAAGGAGCATGACAGACCAAGAGTAGGCAGCCAGGCAGGCAAGACTGCAGTACAGCCAAAAAGCAGAAGGATACAATCATCATGCTACATTTAAAAAACAGTTCTAGTTGATTACGTTTTTAAGAGTTGGTACTAGAAGCATTGCTCCCAACCAGGTCTGTAATGAAAAAAAACACATCTTTTGACTTTTAATGAGCAGATGGATTGTAAGCACCAGAGAAAGAAGCAACCAGAATTCTAAGGGTTGCAGCATTTAATTGTATTAATCAGCTAAATTATTTAAAAAAAAAAAAACATGTCACCTTTTGAGCAACTAAGACGTACCCTGGTGAATGAGGCAGGAGCATTTCAATTTTTTCATAAAGGTATTATTTTACATACAAGTCATTTTTAAGAATTTCAGGTGGGAAGAGCTATCTTAGAAAAGTTATTTACCCCCGTGTGCGAGTAGGAGATAGTGCCTCTTGGTACAGGCCATCTCTAGGGACACCATTCCTCCTACAATGCCTGGCTCTAAGGAAGGACCCCCTCAGAGCCAGGCATTTGGGCCTGGCCAGCTGTCTGAAGAGGCGTGCTGGCCACTTTTCCACCCAATGTGGCTCTTCAGAGAGCTCGGTGGCCCGCCCCTTGCCCTGACAGGATCTGCAGAGTGGGAGACGGAAATGGGGGTAATGGTCTAGGGAAGGAGATGTGGTGGGTGGGCAGACGTGGGGGAGGCAGATGCGGTGAGCAGGGGGGAAGGGGCGGTGGCGCATGTGCGCTCCCCCTTCAGGAGTTGGGAGAGCTTGTGCTGGCGCAGCGGCTTCCACTCTCCTTTTCCTTGAATCCAGGTGAGGCGGTGGATGTTCTGCAGCACAGTAAGGGACTAGATGAGGGCCAATAAACTGAGACTCAATCCAGAAAAGATGGAGGTAACATCGGTGGAAGTGGGTGGTTTGACTCCCCAGCTGAGTGGTGATCAACCTGTTCTGGATTACACTCCTCCTAAAGCGGAGCAAGCAGAAAGGTAGATTGGGATCTACTGGTTGATCTCTGGGTGATGTGCAGTAGAACAGCAAGGGTCTTGGACTCCCAGTGGTTTAACAATAGCAAAAACAAAAAGCGCCTTTCCCCCTCCTAAATTAGGCTGTCAAAAATCAAGGGAGCTGGGGGGGGGGGGGGGACAACAACAGGAGTAGATTTGTGTGTCAAAGGGTTTAATTTGTTTATGTATTTCTAAGATTTATTAGTCAGCCTACAGCTAATAGCTCTCGGGTTGATATACAACAAACATACAAATAAAATCCATAATCCACATAAAAGCAGAAATGGCATAACAAAACAATTAAAAGCAATGAAGGCTAAAAACAGGCATCACAAGAAGGACTAAAACCGATAAAACTACTTAAAAATACAGCATAGCACGTACTGTACACCTCCACTAGCTACAGTTATCCATGCTCTGGTAACCTCTCGTCTGGATTACTGCAGCACATTATATGCGGGGCTGCCTTTGAAAATGATCTGGAAACTTCAGCTGGCCCAAAATAAGGCAGTGAGATTGTTAACAGGGACTGGCTGATAGGGTTACATCACGCCACTGCTTTATCAGTTCAACAGGCACATCTAATTCAAATTGCTGGTATTAACCTTTAAACTCCTAAATGGCTTGTGGCCAGGTTACCTGAAGGATTGCCTCCTGCCACATATACCTACCCAGCCCTGGAGGTCATCCCCTGAGGCTCTTCTCTGTGTGCCCCTCCTAATGAAACCGGGGGCGAGGGGTGGTTATAGAACACCCTCCCACCAGGTGAAGACCTTTTTTTCCTCCACATGCTTGTCAATCCTAAATATTTTTAGTAATTTTTTGATCTGTTGTACTGAGATTCCCTTGCTTTTGGTTTTTATTCTGGTTCTAATTCTGTGGCTATTTTAGATTTTATTTTCAAGTTGTATTTTTGTATTTTATGGTTTTACCAGATAAATTCTGTTATTGGGAATAGCAAGAACAAGAAGTACTTGTTATCAGTGTTGTTAGTAATAATACAACATTATTATTATTATTAATTGGTAAGCCACTCTAGAAATAATTTATAGAAGGGCAGCACATCAATCTCAAGAGATTGTCAACCCGCTCACCTCTTCCTGCCCCCCACTGAGGCCGCCTGGCTTTTTGGGTTGGTCCCTTCCTGCATGGACTGAATCTTGACAGATGCCACCATCTCCACCACTTGTCCTGCTTCACACGAGATGCTTCCTGGTGGCTGGACGGGACGGGCTTGGCTCAGGCTGGTGTCACTGCCCCAGCGCGGGAGGGTGGCTGCTTCAGGTGGACGGGGAGACACCCCATGGAAGCTTCTGGACCGAGGCCGCGGGGGTGGAGAGCCTGGCAGGGTTCCTGCTCCGGGCTCCCCACGTTTCTCGGCCAGCCACAGTGGGTGGTCTGTGCTGCTGAGCTGGAAGTCGTCATCCATCGAGATGTAGGGAGCCAGCATCTCCAGGTCCAGGCCTTCGTAATCCTGTAGAGGGCAGTAGAGAGTTATCACACGCTGGGAGCCAAGGAGAATTTGGAGAAGGGATTTCAGTTTGGTGATAAGAATTTATCAAAATATGCAAAATTATCCATATTCAGGGCAAAAAGAAATCGACACTGGAAGAAACCAAAACGGGCGGACGGATTCTTCCATCCAGGCAGAGAACATTGCTCTTAAAAGTCTGGGTCCAAATCCCTGTCCATTCAGGCATGTTACTGCTGAATTAGGACTGCCACCTCTTTGTTTTTGGAAGGCTCCTCATCTTTGACAGCTACGTGGGAGGCAGGCGCAACATGGTCCTCTCCGTGCTGGGAAGAGCTTGACCTACTGAATTTGGCTGGTGCAGATGGGGGACAATTTTGTTTCAGTTCTTTTCCAGTAAGAATTTACCAAAGTTCTTCATATTCAGGAGAGAAAGAACTTGAGATTTAAAGAAACTGAATATGGGAGAAAGTGAAACTGACAGATTTGGCCATTCCAAATTTGGGGTGGGAAAGAGATTTCTCAAGCAGGTTTCCCTCGCTCAGTATATTCTTCAGGCTGGTTCCAAGATGGAAGTGACCCGGGGCCAAAACCTCTTGGCGGGGCTCTCTGCTCCACTGTTGGGCACTGGCAGGCTTACTTGATGGCAGAAAGGAGGGAAAATGTGGGTGCGTACATGTGTGTGGCTCTCGGCTCCCGAGCCAACATCACATGCAATCCTCAGGTCCAACAAGGTGGGCCCTCACTGGTTTAGGGTACAGGGATGTAAGAAGCTGCCCGGGTCCATCTAGCCCAGTATTGTCAACACTGCCTGGCAGCAGCGGCTCTCCAGGGTTTCAGGTAGGAATTTTTCCAGCCCTACCTGGAGATGCTGCCAGGGATCACACCTGGGGCCTTCTGCATGCAAACCAGGGGCAATTCCACTATGTGGTCCCTCTCACATAGGTATGATCGCTAATGAGCCACAAGTGGACTCACACTCTCCCCTCTCCTCCCCTCCCCTCCTCATGGGTGAGAGGAGGAGAGTGAAAGCTCCCCATTTCCCATTGCACACAACCTCGGGGAACTAAGATTTATTCAAATACTAGTCAGTGAAAACAAACCAGGACATCAAACTGTGGTGAGATGTCCTCACTTGTTTTCATGAGCAAGAGCAAAGAATAAATCAGTTCCCTGAGCTGATACATAACAGGAAACAGTGGTTTAGTCACAAGTGGAAGCGGAAGCTTTCACTCCCCTTCTCTTGCACACGAAGGAGCCGGGAGGAGGGGGCCTGCGGTGTGTGGGTCCAAGGCTGGCTCTGGGGCACTCACGATCATCCACTTAAGACACAGTCTAACTCAGCCTGCCCCAGCCTGGTGCCATTGGGCTGCAACTCCCACAGATCTGGACAGCACCAGGTCGGAGAAGGCTGGTTTAATGGGCCATCTGAACTAGGCCGCTGTCAGTCCTCGATGTCTCTCAGCCACCTCTCTCTCCTGTCAGATCCCGACTGGTTAGTCATGCTGATTCCCAGTGACATCATTGTGAAAAGTTACGCCATCACTAACGTGAGCCCCCGTTGACTTCAGATGGGACCTACGTACAACTAACTTGGCCCTCCGGGTGCTGTTGGACTGCGACTCCCATGGGCCCTATCCAGCACAGCCAATGGTGAGGGCTCATGGGAACTGCAGTCCAAGAACAGCTGGAGGGCCACATGTTCCCCATCCCTGTTCCAGATAATTTTAAGCCGCTCAGGCAAGAATGGTGTCACTTCTGTGTTCGGTGCACAGAGACCAACACATTGTTGGCACTGACTGAACCCAAGTTGAAATGCTTGTAGCATACTGAACTCAGGATGGTGTTTTACTTAGCTCCCACTCTGGCTTGTGAAACTTCAGTGACCATGAGGTCTACAGACTTGTTTGTTTTTGTTTTAAAAGGTGGGAAAAGTGAAAGCTGGCATTCTACGGTGGCTAAATCCAGTACCAAACTGAACATACACACATGGGGAGAGAGCTGGGGGCTCTTGGTCCAACCCTGAGAGTCCTGCCCAATGCAGGCCCCTCTCTGGCCCACAACCATTAGTACCTGCAGCGCTGTCTCCATTGACTGTGCCTCCTTGTTGGAAGCAAAGAGCTTCTGGACATTCTCCATGTCGAGAAGCAGCTCTTCTGGCAAGTTGGTCTGGGGACGGAGGGAATGAAGTGAAACAGGAGAAGACTGGTATGAATGTTCCTCCCTTGTGCCCTTTTCTACTATAGCAAGATAAATGCTGGATTCTACCTTCCCTCCCAACCACTCCCACCTCACATCTCAAGGAGAGTCCATTTCTCACAGGGACAACTCACCGTAAGGTGAGATGTATACTGTGGGCACACAGATGTACATCCCTTCTCCCTCATGTCCAATGCCCAGTGATAACATCCCTATTTGTTTAAAGCATTTTTATCCCGCTCTCCAGCCGAAAAGGCTCCCAGAGTGTGGCTTATGGTTCAATGCAACACAAGACACTTAACCCTCACCATATAGTAGGCATGTACACATTTTGTAAAATCCATCTGCATTTCGCAGACTGTCAGGTGCCTTTTGTTCCATCGTCCGCTCATTGACGGAATTGGATTTTTTCCAATTTCCCAAATTTGCATAAATGCCCCCCAAAATGCATAAATGCCCCTCCAAATGTGCATTTTCATGCTTTAGCCTATGGGGGAAATGCACATTTTCAGCCAGTGCTTTTTTATTTTATGTATTTTTCTATGACTACATTTGTGTAAAATCCTAATAAGTTAAAAAAAGGTCCACAAGTCCACAGAATCTGTGCGACTTGGAAAAAGCCAGTCTGCTGTGGAATACGTGTCAGAGTCATAGAAATCAGAACCTTTTGATTCCGTTGCAGATTTCCCCAGCATCCCTACCATACTGCCCTCCCCATCTCTCTCTCAGCCCATCAGAAGTGGCACACTCTCCACAGCAAACCTGTAATGGGGCACCCCACCACCACCACCACCACCGCACACACTGGTCATCAACTTGCGTAGCCCACTAAATTCAGTCTCCCAGTCATGTCAACAGACCCCCACCCCCACCGCCCCCCATCCAATGCTGCTGCTTCCTTACTGGGCTGCTGCTTCCAGAAGCCTTCTTCGCAGCTGCAGCCGGCTTGGGAGACGTGGCCACAGGCCTTGCCCGCAAAGTCCCTCCTGCCTGGCTCTGGGCCCCAGGAGGGTCGAAGATGGGCCCCAGCAGTTTCTGGAGGTCAGGGCTGCAGAAGCGTTTGGGGTCTAGCTGCAATTCCTCCTCGCTGATGTTGGCAGGACGCAGGAAGGCCAAGATCTTGGGGCCACGCAACTCTGGGGGAGAAGAGAGAGAGAGAGACTGTTCTTAAGGGCAGGTGGGAGGCTTGCTTATTTCCTCCTCTCTGCCCAAATTGCCCAACCACCATTGTTTTGTACCAAAGCTGAGGTTGATAATCGTGTCTCCTCCGTTGGGGTCCATCTCATCAAGAGCCCCGTCAGAGTCCAGCCCTTCAAGGCAAGGCGGGGGCAGCCGGCGATGTTCCCCTTGCCGGTCCGTCTGCTCCAAGGACAACACCAACCCCGTCTCCTCCACCTGGCTGCAACAAGGTGTCAGGGCAAAGTGGGTGTTAATCAAGCACCGCTGGACCAGCAGCACGCTACCCACAGCCAGCAAAGGCCGGAAGGGCTTGGCGGCACAGTTCCACAGGGCGTTTTACTAAGGCGATCCGCTTAACCCAGTCAGCTCAGGGGGAGGCGGTGTTTGATGTTCTTTTAAGGAATTCCCAACGATGCCCAAAGTGTCCAGGGACCAAGCCGCCACTGGTGACGTGGAGCCAGGGCTCACAGGGACACCGCACTGGCAGTTTTATTAGCAGGGACCCCCTGACATCGTCTCAGCCCCCTCAGACTTCCCTGTTCCCTCTGAGCTTCACTGCAATTCCCATAGTAGCTGGGAGGAAATGGATTTCTCCCAGCAACAATATATTGTTCCAGGTTGTAAAGCAAAGTATTTTGGGATAGCTTGACCTCAATTGGGTTATTAGGACACAAGAGCTTTACAAAAGACCTGCCCCCAGCAGAGATGAAAGCTGCTAGAACTGGTTTGTTGATATGTAAAAACACAGTTGCCTGCATTTTTGGACTCTCCTTGGGGGAGGGGGTGGCTGTGAGGACTGTCATGATGAACGCCTGCACTTCAATAATGTGCCACTACATCACCGCAAACCACCAGCCCAAGGAGCTTCAGCCACCGGTCATCAACACCGTCTCCCTTTCTCCCAGCAGCCACTCAGCTTCCTCCCACCGCCCAATTCCAAAGCCATCTTGGTGTCGCTCAATGGAATAAAGAGGGTCAGCGCTGCCCCTCCTACCCGCTTAGGAAAGCTGCAGTGTGACAATGAACATAAGGGTCACCTGGCTGGAGGACATGGCTCCATGGCAGAGGCCCTGCTTTGCATGCCGCAGGCCCCAGGTTCGATGCTCGGCAGCATCTCCAGGTACGGCAGGAAAAACTCATACCTGAAACCCTGGAGAGCCGTTGCTGCCAGTCAGTATCAACAATACTGAGTGAGATGGGCTCTGACTCAGTATAAGGCAGCTTCCTATGACTGGACCAGAGCTCTGTCTAGCCCAGGGGTCTGTTTCAAACCAAGGTCAGCCATATGCCTCTGAATAGTTCACAAGCAGGGGACGAAGGCAGCTAAGCTTCCCTGCCATTTGTGTCCAGCATCTGGTACTCAAAGAGATAGGCTGCCCTTGGACAAGGAGGTTCTGTTTAGGTACCATGGCTAATAGCCATCAGCAGGCCGCCACCCCCTCCATAAATTTGTCAAATCCTCATTTTAAAGCCATCTATACTACAGGTCAACACCACATCCAGTGGTGGTGAGTTCCATAAGCTGAACTATGGGTTGTGTGAAGGAGGACTTTCTTTTGCCTGCCTTGAACCTGCTGCCAGTCAAATTTTATCAGGTGACCTTGGGTCCTTCATATTATGAGAGGTCGAAAAGATTTTCTCTAGCTCCTCCTTCCACAGCACTCACAATTGTATAACCTTCTATCACAGCCTCCAGCAACCCGGTGCCCTCCAGATGTGTTGGACTACAACCCCCATTCTCCAGTCCTGGCTTGTTTGTTCCTCCCCCTGTGTGGGCAGACCAACAGACACACCATCCCTTCCCAGAATCTGACCTCAAGATGAAGTGAACGCAGACGATGCTCTCGGGCTGGGAGTTTTTGCTGCTGGAGATGACCGTGGCTTGGGTCTGGGTCCACAGGTAGCCGCCGTTCCTGGCCAGGAAACGGTACTGCCCAGTCACTGCCTGCCCTTTGCTCAGCACTACCAATAGGAAGTGAAACATAGACAGTCTAGAACAGACAGACAAATGGATGAGCTGGGAGGCAGGGGAGGAGACAGTAAGGCGGAACAGGATTCTCTCTCTCACTCTCTCTCTGTGTTAAGAAATCGCTTGACAGCACTGGAAAGTCCCCCAGGGCTTGATTTAGTCTCTTCCCTCCCTGTCACAGAAGTTCCCAGCCTCTTTCATGCCTGCTGCCCTCTAAGACCATCTTTCCCCAACCTGGTGCCATCCAGATGTGTTGGACTACAGCACCCATTGCCCCCAGCAAGAACACCCATGCTGCCATGGGGTGATGGGTATTGTAGTCCAACACATGTGGCAGGCACCAGGTTGGGGAAGGATGGTCTAGAACCATCTTTAACAGTCATGCCTGTATGGACACATCCACACTACTTAAACTGGTTTGACAGTCACTCTTTCTTCCCGGAGAAACTTGGAAATTGCAGTCTGTGAAGAGAGGTGCTATAGATGGAAATGTAAAACAGTGGGTTGGTTGGCATGATCAAACAAGCCACCGTGACTAGAGTCAGACAACATGCTAACACATGGTTCAAAACAACCCACACTCAACCACTGAGGGTTAGCATGTTGTGTGAACAGCCCCATGGTGTGAGCTCTCCGGTAGTTTGCCGATTGCAGCTCACCATCTCCTCACTCGGTCACCCATCAAAGCAGTTCTGTGGGGATTCTTGCCACTTGCCTGTGGCGTGTTAAAGCATTCCCATGAACATTCAACCTCACTGGAGAAACCACCTCACGTTAGCTCAGTCACCTTGTAATTCACCCTACCCTCAGCACTAACAACAGTGGAAATAAAGGAAGGCAAGAACACATGGGAAATTTAGCAGGGGAAACATACAGTGATAACAATTATAGGTCATGCTTATGTGGAGAAGTCAGGGAAACTGAGAGCTGTCAGTGGAAAGAATAAACCGACATACTTGTCTCCTAAGCCCCCACTTCCCATTTTTTGGCTCCAAAACAATAAGGACTAGGAACTTATTTTTTAAAGCACACACACAGAAGTGGAGAGTGGCAACATTTTAAAGAGGCCAGTTTATTTGCACTGGAATGCCTAATTCTTAGAAGGAGATGGGCCAGAGCAATGCAGCACAGTTACCTACTTCCTTTAGCTTCAGTGCGTAATTTATTTAACCCTATGGTCGCTGATTTACCACAAAAATAAATGCAAGACTCCTTCAAACTGTTCTGTGAAATTCAGATGTAGTATTTCGGGACTACCAGAAACCACTATCTAAATAAGCCCTTTTACCTACCCTTTGTTCAGGGTTATATATACTCTTGTATGCCTGCCTATATATCCAAGCTAAATCTCCTGACCTGGATGCACTATGCAAAGTAAATTAACATATATCTATTAATTTTGCATCATTTAATCTGCTTTTACTGACCATAGTTGAAGAACAAGGAATAAGCTGCTTACTTTCTGACATTTCACCCAATACCTCTCACATATCTTCAAGCTTATCTTAGCCAACATAAGAGCTAGAAAGTTAGTTGAAAAGAAATGAAAGCCAAGTGACATGTTCTCAGGTCTCGATATGACATTCTGAACTCTGCCAAGGCTGCTATAGATCAAACAGAGAAAGTTCTCTTTGTTTCCTGCAGGGAATGGTTATTTTCAGATCAGGATCACACTCCTCAAAAACACGGGGGAGGAAAGAACAGGTCAGGCTTGGGGCAAGTGTGACTTACGGGTGTTGATGCTCTTGCTGACCGAATCCGAGTCCAGGGCATGGATGTACTCATAGATGGAGCAGCCAAGCAAGTCTTCGGGTGTGTAGCCAGCTACCTCAGTAATCCTACCCAGGGAGACGGGGACACCCAGAATGAGACAGCAGTGCAGATTTCCCAGGGCTGAGGCCAGGATTACTGCTCGCGTACACACTGAGATATACTGCCACACCCCACGGTTTGGGCTCCGGCCCCCCAAAACGGTTCCCTTGCAGGCAGAAAGTGCTCATCAGTGCCAAGACCCCCTGCTTGTGTCTCCCCCTCGCCACCCCATCCCCCTTCTTAAGTGGGGCTCCTGGGGATCTCAAAAATTGATGGCACAAGGCAAGGCAGGAGAGACACGCAAGATCGCCACCAAGCCCCCATCCCACCAAACCCTCGGCCAGGGGCAAGCGCTGCGGCCATCCATTCCTGGAAAGTGCTGGATCGTGGAAACACTGAGCTCTCCACTGGCCATCTCCGCTGTGGGGGCAGGCCCAGTGCTCTAGGCAGAAGGAACTCTGACCCCACAATCAGGATGACATGCTGGAAGGGAGAGGCTGGCTTGGGACAACTGCGCTTGGAGTTCCGGGACTCGGCCACTCACCACTTTGCCCCCTGCCCCAACTGTGCCTCCAACCACACTGGAGGAAACATTAGGGCCAGATGGCATGCGGCACAAGAGATCATGATGTACCTTTCCTTGGCTAAATGCAGGTCCTGGGGGGCGATCTGGGTTAGGGCTGCCTCACTGGGGGAAGGTTAACCCTTCCCCCTCACCCTGTGACCATGACCCCAATTGCTCCCCACTCCCCCACCTGCTAGTAGCATCACATGGGCTTGTTTTGTACCTCTAAATCAGGGTCACCAACATTTTTGGGTCAGTGGGCATATTTGGAATTTTGAGAAAGTGTTCCTGGGCTGCCATAGGGCGGGGGCTGGCTTGCCCACTCAGATAATGCCTTGGTGGGCATGGCCGGTCACAACACCCCCATTTCCCAGAAGCTGGTGAGACTAAAAGTAACTTGCCCAAGAACCTAAGTACAGGGCAGTGGTGGGGTCTGAGCTCCAAAACACAAAGCCACTCTTTTGAAACCCAGTAAGGGTTGTTCTGGAGAACTGACCTTCATGTGGCAGCATGCCAGCCTCCCAGTTTTAAAACACTGTTTTAATTTTTAAAATCTTAAGAATAAGATAAAAATCAGGGGAGGGAGGGAGGGAGCCTGGTGGGCACCAAGAGAGGAACCCACAGACACCATGTCAAAGACCCCAGCTCTAGATTTATAAATAAAATGTTTAAAAGCTCTCTATAAAAAGCTCTCTATAAATAACTCTATACAAAATAAAAAAGCTTTATATAAAAATAAATACATAAAGTAAAAAGCTCTATATAAAATAAAAGAGCTCTCTATATAAATAAAAATAAATAAATGAAAAGTTCTATATAAAATATAAAAGCTCTCTATATAAAATATAAAATCTCTCTATATAAAAAGCTCGAAATAAATAAAGTTCAGGGGAGGGAGCCTAGTGGGCACCATGAGAGGAGCCCACAGACACCACGTCGAAGAACCCAGCTCTATGTTTTCCCTTTCGTAGCTAAGAGCACCTTGGGAAGGAGTGGATGTACGTTAGCAGCAAGCACAAGGAGGGCAGGGTTAACTCCCCCAGCACCACAGCATCAGTCTGAAATGGGAGCCCACACAGATACTTTTGGCCAAAGAAAAAGACACTGGGACATCCAATCGTAGGTCTTGGAAAGGCCAGACTGCCATCACCCCATGTTTTCTCAGGGGCTTGAGCTTTACCCGGGGGAGATGCCCCAAACAGCTGCCACCAGGTGCCAAATTAAACCTCATTCATACCTCCCAGGTGGCTGGGAAATAATTTCCTCTCTGACATTTATCTATTTTGTCAGCCTGACATCCTCCCTTTCCACCAGCATGTACAAGGAGGCTGCCCAAATCACCACTGCACAAAACAGTTAAAACGGTTCAGTGAAAAATCATGGCAAAGATTAAGAATCATCAGCTGGAAGTTGATTCATGACAGAAAGTTTGGAGGGCTGGATTTGGCCTCTTCCTTGGGTGCTATCACAGATCTCTGGGTGGCAGCAGCAGCAGTGATGGGAAAACCAGAGGGCTGGGGTTTGCCCCACCCTCTGCTGCTGACGACCGTAAATCCCAACATTTTCCAGAGTGCACTGCTTTCTGCTCACCTGTCATCACAGTAGGTAAACTTCATGTCCATGGTATGACGGCTGAGGAAGGTGCTGCTGTCCAGGGGCGTCTCGATGTTAGCAGGGTGCGGGATGGCCTCACAGATCAGCACCAGGCATCGTAAAGGGGGCTCCACAAAGCTGCTCTCCACCTCCTTTCCCTCAGCTGGCTTAGCAGGTGCATAGGACCGCATATGCCCAGCGCAATGCAGCACCTACACAAACAGATGGATGGGAAGAACAACCAATGAATGAAGGCAGCTGCTTTGCCCAGAGGGTTTTGCCCCACCCACTCACTCGGACACGCCCCTTCAAACTGTTCTAAGATGGCTCCACCCCTCAGAAGTAGAGTGCAGGGGCCATAGCTCAGTGGTGCTCTGCATGGCCCTGGGTTCGTTCCCCAGATTCTCCAGACGAGCAGGGAAAAACCCTGAATGAAACCCCAAAGAGCTGCTGCCAGTCAGCGTCAAAAATACTGGGCTAGATGGACCAACAGCCTGACTCAGTATAAAGCTGCTTCCTAGGTTCCAAACTAGCCTTACAATTATGTTTCTGATTTGTCTTTAAAAGGACTGCCACCATTCACTGGGTTAATTCAATTGTATTCTGATAGGGGGGCAGACGATATCTCAAGCTAGAGCCACACTCCCCAACATCATGGTCCCTGGCTGACGTGCCAGGAGGATAATCCAGGCCACACGGTGGCCAGGAGCTGGCTTCAATCGTAAGTGAGGTTTCCCACACGGAAGCCCCGCAAGCAGCGAAGCCACCCTGACCGGCTTTGCCTGCCTGCCTCCCTGCAGCATTCTCCTATGAGGCGAGGGTGTGAGGCAGGCAACGGGCACTTGCCGGAGAGGCATTTCAGCCTTTTGGGACGTGGGGGGAATATCACGCAAAACCCAGGAAACCACCAAATGATCAGTGGTCAGGGGGAAAAGGAGGGGCTAGCATGCGGCCAAATGGAGAGCTCAGGACGGGCGGATTTGGCCCATGGGACTGAGGTACAACACCCCTGTTCTAGAATCATCTTTTCCCCAGCCACGTTCTAGAGTCCAGCTGCCATAGCAACCCCTCCTTTCAGGGCCTCAGGCGGCAAATCCAATCAGCTGACTAGGCCACACTGGCCTTCTGTTCCGGCACCACTTTAGTTCTTTATTTATTCTTTTTTTTTTATTTACATTTGTATACCGCCGAATGGCTGAAGTGCTCTGGGCAGTTCACAACCATTAACACCATAAAATACACCCTAAGACACACAATACCAAGTCTAAAAGTTTAAAACAACAGTATAAAATAAAAGTAAAAACCAAGAGAAAACCTAGCAGCAGTGTTTCTGTTGTTATTAAATCTGTTACTGTATTTTTAAATCTTTAAACTGCAGCTGGTTTTTACTTTGGTTTTATACTGTAGTTTTAAATTTAATATATCTAAACATCTCTGTTTTATCGTGATGTATTTTATGGTTTTAATTGTTGTGAACTGCCCAGAGAGCTTCAGCTACTGGGTAGCAAGGAAATATCATCATCATCATGAAGCAGCAGCAGCAGCATTAGAACTCCTCTCTCTCCCCTTCCCCAGCCCTGTGGATATCCAAGCCACTATCTCAGACCCCTCATTTCCATAACAAGGCCCCCAGCGCCCTGCCCTCCTTTCTCCAGAGCAATACCTACTCTACAGCCCTATTTCCATTAAGGCACAACCATACGTTTCTAAAGCTGCAGTCCTATGCATGTTCAGAGAGAAAGAATTCTTACAACTCCCAGTGTTTCCCGGCCAGCCATGGAATTTCTCTGCGCCAGGAGTTGTAGGACATTTTTTCATGCTGGCTGGGGAACACCGGGAGTTGCAGCACTTTTTTCTGTCTGAACATGCGTAGGATGGCGCTCTGAATATCCCCCCGCAATCTGTCCTCCCCCGCTCCCCTGCAGCCCTGGAGCCACGTGAGCACCCCAGCCACTCACTTTCCAGGTGGCCGACTTGAGGTTGACGGTGCGCCCCCTGGTGGTGAGCGTGCTCTTCATGCGCAAAGAGAAGCTGCGCTCCGTCTTCACCTCTTTCTTCTTTGAGAACCCTGGGGAGGATTGGGGATCAAACGTCCATCAAGATGTGGGGCACCTGAGCCCAAAGGATGGGGCAGGAAGAGGGCAAGTGCAAGGGAAACAGGAGATGGAGTTGGGGGGGGGGCACAGGGATAGGGAACGGGCAGCTTCTTTTCTGGCATAAAATAGAGAATGGGAACTCTAGTTTGAGACACTGAATGTTTCCTATAAAATGCCATATTTCAAACACAGAAGGCAACTCACCTGTGTTGTTTTCCTGAAATCCCTACAGCCACCCTGCAAGGGAGCATTCTTATTCCCGTTTTGCTGAGGCGGAGGAGCATTCATTCCAGCCAGCCAGGCCTCTTTGAGGATACTCTGTCACATCCCCTCTCCCCCCGCCAAGTTTTCAATCCTTCCTGCCCCTGCAAAGGCCTGCCAGTATCCCATAGCCACTGAGCAGGGCCGGCTCTACCATTAGGCAGGCAGTTGCTTCAAGCCGCAGATACTGAGAGGCAGCAGCAAAGCGTTGGAGCAGAGAACTCTGGACCATGCAGCCTGCCCTGCGCCCCCTGAGCTGGCCTTCTGCCTTCAGGTGTGGTGGAGGATGCTGCCCTATTACCAGATTCAAAAGAAAGATTCCACTGGCTGTCCAGTCAGCTTTTGTACATGGAAAGAGAGGGGGCGCCATCTTGTCCTTCACCTCAGGCAGCAAAATATCCTGGGCCAGCCCTGCCGCTGAGCAAGCACAGTTCTCATTGGGCTGTTCTGCAGGGGTTCTGCCCTCTTTCATTCCCCCCCCCCGCATTAATTTTTTCATGGCAAGAGGGAGACCAACCTGGCCCCAAACATCAGCCAGAGAGAGAACAGTTGCAGGGAGCTCACCTCACCCCTCCCTGCCAGAAGGAACACACAGCTTCAGCCGACAGTTCCATGGGACTGCAGACTCCAGCCTCATCCGTCGGCCAGAAAACCAAGGGTGACCAGGAGGCTGAACCCCCCTGACTCCCAGGATAAACATCCCAGCAAGGGGGAAGACCAACCTGGCCCCATACATCAGCCAGAGAAGGAACAACTGCAGGGAGCTTGCTTCACCCTTTCCTACCAGAGAGAATAGGTACTTCAGTCTAAGAACTGGTGCCCGAGTTTTGCCTTTTTCCTCCTCCCTCCCAGTCCCTTTTCCTTTTGTGTTGTGCCTTTTAGACTGTAAGCCTGAGGGCAGCAACTGTCTCATTATTCATCCTTGTAAGCTGCTCTGGGAACCTCTCAAGTCCGAAGAGTGAGGTTAACATACTGTAAATAAATAAATGTGTGCGTGTCAGGGGAGGGGAGGCTGCAGACCCTATTCTAATGAGTCTGCAAGGAAAGGATGGTGAGTAGTGACTCACCCTGCCTGGGGCTCAGAACATCTTGAAGCTCTTCTTGATCGCAGGGATGAATGAAGTCAAAGACGCTGTGACCAATGAGCTCCAGCTAGTGGAAGGAAGGGGAAAGATAATCAGGAACGTCAGAAAGCTGTTGGGGGGCGGGGGGGGCGGGAGGCTAAGCCGCAGCGGATAAGCACAACACCATATGCTAGAACACGTGCCAAGGACAGGGAATCTGCCAGGAGCTAGCTGATTGGGTAGGGCTCCCCAGTGCCAACCAATCAGAAATCCCACCCCCTCCCTATGTTCCCTTTCGTCCTCCCACGTAGGTCATTAAAAACTTTGAAGCCAGATCACATATTGGGAAGAGCACATTTTCTTGAACGCGTTTGACCTAAGTGCTTGAGATGTCCCGCTTTTGTGTTCAGCCCAGCTTTTGCAAGTTTTGCAAGAAGTGGCGGTTTAGCAGAAGCTCATAAACACTGTCCGTGGTACAACCCGTACAGCTAGGCAGTTGTACACAGTAAAATGAAATTTTCAGTTGCCAAGACATGTGCTCATTTGGCAGTAAATAAACTCACTTATTAAAAGCAGTGTTCACCAACACCAGGAGTGCTTCTCAGTTACAAAATGAGGGAAAAGCGGAGTGCTTTGCGAAATACTTAAAAATGACGCATTTGGAGCCAATATAAGATAATCCCATTTCAACCAGGTTTTGGAGGAAAAGCACATTTCACAAATTTTGGAAGTGCAAATTAGAACATTCAGTACTGCTCTCTTAATGTTGTTTTCCTGAGATCTCCACCCCCACCCCCAAATGATAACAAGGATTAACAAAATCAAAGACATCATCATACTTTAAATTCACCAGCAGAACAAAAAGATCCATTTCAAAATCAATCTGCCACTGGGGATTGTTTTTTGTTTTAAAAAAAGTTGTTACCATTTCTCTGAAACACCCACAGAAAAATGCCAGCAATGGGTGCCATTCAGGAAGGCTGAAAGAGTAGTGTTGTTTTGAATTTGGAAACATTTCCAATGCACAAAAATATTGACAATGTAATATCATTGTTTCTGGACTGAAAAGTTGTACAAGCAATTTTAAAGTACGTATGAACCAATTGCGCTGTGAATACTCCCTTCAAAAAGGTCACTGTTTCTGGCCCTAGATATTGATATTGCTTGGAGTGAGAGGGGGAGGCCACATTCAGACCACAGTTTAGCATCGCAAGAATGAGCTGTAGAAGCCTCAGGCGCTTCGTCACTCCCCTCTCCTCCTCCAGCACAGCTGTGAGATCGGAAGCTTCTTCCTTCCATTTTAGAGTAGTCACAGTTTACCAGGTCATCCTAGTCTTAAAGTGCAGTTAAGCTAACTATGGCTTGTTCAAATAAGCCAACTTCAAAACAAATGATTTGAAGTAGGCTTGTTTCAAACAAACCATGGTTGAGATTAAAAACAGTTTGTTGGGTTCAGACGACATGGGAAGCAGTGGTTGATCTAAAATGGAAGCAAAAGCGTCTTATTCCTTCCTTGCAGCTGTGCCAGGGGAGAAAGGGGGGTGGGAGGAGGCTAGACTTATTCTTGTAATGCTAAGCTATGGTTTAGCCCTATGTCTGAACTAGTCCAACATGTAACATTGTGCTCTTTTTCTCCTGGTCTCCTCAGCTCCCTTACCCTTGAGACTATTTACTAGGAAGCCATTGCCTGGAAGGAACAGCTGGGGTGATCTCTCATCCTGAAATCAACATTGCAAGTTTGAGGATCAAACGTCCAGCGTTTTTGCAATCTTCCTATTGTAAGCCATGGCTGCTTATGATAAAAGTTCCCAAACACTGCCATGACCCCCATGAGAGATTCACTCCTCTTTCTACCCAGAGTTGCTGGGAACCCACCTGGGAAGACTGTGTGTGGATGGGCCACATGGATGTGAGGTGGGTTACTTATCTATCCATGGTGCAAGTTCAGCAGCCCTTCAGAGCTAAAGAAGGACAGAGGCTTCCTCCTGCACCCCCTCCCGCGTCACATTAGTCCCAGGGAAGCTCTCTCGACAATGGGTGCAGGGGAATCAACGCCTCTCGGCTGAGAGGGTGAAAATCACCCAGTTTCCTGCTTCCTGGTGAGGAAAAGAGACAGGCCACTGTCTCAAGGAGTTTACAACCAAAAATTTCAACAAGAAGGGGTCTCCCCATGCATCTTGCCACCCCTTCCCTCTCCAGACAGCACTGAAAGCCATCCGGAGTGCAGCTGGCACAGATGCCAACACCACAGCAGCCCAGTTGACTTCCAACATTAGGAACAATGGAAGCGAGCTTATCCCAGGTCAGACTCCTTGCCTGCCAGCCCGAAAATGGTCTAGTCCAGGCGTGTTGAGCCTCTTTCAGCCCAGGAGCCAAATTCCGTTTCAGAGAGACTTGCAGGGAACTGTATTCCAGCGGCGGGTGGGGCTAAAGGAAAACAGGGCAAGTCAGAAGCCAAGGGGGCAGGGCCAAAACTACCAGCATCTTTTAGCTTAGAGCGCTTGCTGCCAGGAACAAGGCCTCAGGAGAGGCCTTTCAACCTTTCAGAATGAACGGGGGGGGGGGGGGGGAGAGACACATGCAGAAGCTGGGAAACCAGCAAACCATCAGCCATTGGGGGAAAGGGTGTGTGACCATCTGGGGAACCCCAGCGGGCAAGACTGGGACCCCAGGCAGGCCGGATTTGGCCCATAGGCCCAAGGTTCTCCACTCCAGCTTAGTCTGACTGGCAGTGGCCCTCCAGGGTCTATGGCAGATACCACCTGCTATCTGGCCTGTTTAAAACTAGGGATGTCGGGGAGTAAGCTTGGTTGTTCTGTACGCAGAGGAAGTGCTCTACCTCCAAGTGTGTATCGGCTACAGGTCCTCTGGCCAGCACCCTGGTGCTGCTGGTCCTGCAAGACCACTATGAGCAGCCCCCCCCCCTTGCGTTCCGCTGGCCCTAGGCCGCCATGCTCCAATCTGGATCAACTTGGGTCTTCGCTGCTTACTTGTCATGGCCTGCCCAAGCTGTGGATTTCCAGCCAGTTTTGTGGAACTGTAGGAGAGCTCAAACTCTGTCCCTCTGGGATTGCCTGGTGTTTGCCACCAGGATTCCCACACAGGTGCCTGGCCGGATCACAGCACCTCACCTGACTGAGGCCCAGGTGTTTGTTGACGTTCTCGGAGAGGTAGATCATGTCCCCTTCCTCGGTCAGCACCATGAGGAAGCCATCCAAGGCCTTCAGGTAATAGCCATCCACCTGCTCCTCTGCTTCCGCTTCATCTCTCCATTCTCCTGTTTTACAGAGGAACAGAAAAGAGTTCCTTCAGGGCAGGGCTGGATTAATGGGTAGTTCATGTTCATCACATCACAGAGCCACAACCCCGAGCTCTGAGGCAGGCCACAATCCCAAGACTGGTTTGCACGGAGTTACGGGCCTCTATCTTTCCCCAGGAGTCAGTGCCTGGGGGGTGGGGACTTCTCAGATTCTACATTGAAGAAATAGATGTTCTGCTATAAGAACACCATGTGTGTGTTTTCAAGCTTTCCACCACAGCTGTGAGAGCCGGAAACGTGCTTTAAATGAAAGCCAGGACTCTCCGCACCCGTGACCCCATGAGTCAATCCACAGACATTCAGGACTGCGGTGGCTTAGTGGTTAAGACGCTGAACTGCAGACTGGAAGGTTGGCAGGTCAGCAGTTCGAGACCCAAGTGCTGCGTGATGGAGTGAGCTCCTGTCTTCAGTCCCAGCTTCTGCCAACCTAACAGTTCGAAAGCAAGAAATTGCAAGTAGATAAATAGGTACCGCCTTGGCGGGAAAGGTAACAGCGTTCCGTGCACCTCGGTGTTCAGTCATGCCGGCCACATGACCACGGAAGCGTCTTCGGACAGCGCTGGCTCTTCGGCTTAGAAACGGGGATGAGCACCGCACCCTAGAGTCGGACACGACTGGTTGGGGACACCTTTACCTTTACCTTTTATACTTCTACCGACATGGTACCAGTGTTCCTTGTCCCAGCTGCAGGGGGAATTTAAAGCACTAACGGTGTAAAAGCAACCGAGCTTTCTCTAGCTCAACAAGTTGACGCCAGGGAAATTATGGGGACGTGGTGTTTGGCTCTGTGTGCATGTACCTGACAGCTTGAAGGCCAAGGAAGTTTTGAAAGAGGCAAGGGCAGGCTTAGGAACTGTGCAACCTGTTATGGACAGCGGAGATCAATCATCCTGGCCCCGTTTCCCCGTGGCCCAGAGATTCGGAGTGCTTTGTGTGTTTTGAGAATGTGGATCCCTTGGTTTCTGGTTCTACTGGCTGGAATGTTACTAGAGGACCCACAGTCGATAGAGGGGGGGAAAGGTACAGGGCCAGACTGCTAGACGTCTCACCCCACCGCCCAATCCCAAAAACTGGTACTAGAGATAACACAGATTCTGCATCGGCAACACCCACATCCTGGAATTAGAACTGTCCATTGCATTTTCAAGCTTTGGCACTGCAGCCACAAAGGTCTAGAAACTTGCTTTTTGAGCTTTAAATGAAGGCAGAGACTCTCAGGTTGACAAAGTTAATCCAAAGCCGACCTTCTGTTAGCATCAGCGTGCATGTGTTCCTCACCATCTGCCAATGCCAGTCCATTAAGCCTTGCCCTGTAGCAGTCACTTGCTGATATGCCCAGGTCTACCAGTGGGAGTGGAAAGGAGAAGGTTCTAGAAGTTGCGAAGCGGGGGTGGGGGTAGCTGGAGGCTCTAAGGGTCAGCAGCCAGGGCTGCTAAGCTGCCACCAAGCTCTTTCTTTTCCCTTCTACCACTTTCCCATCTGGTGCATCTGAGGTTATATATTTTTCCTCTTCCCTCCCCATTGCTCTTTTCTTCCATGTCACATCTGTTTTCAATAGTAAGCCTGAGGCTGGGGCCTGTTTATTTACTGATTGTTTGTGAGCCTTTTTTGGCTGCGGAGTAGAATTAAAAATACTTTAAATAACTAAATAACATTACAGCTAGGCTAGCACCTGCAGCCATAGCTTAGCTGTAGGGGGAGGACAGTATGGAAAGATCTGTAGCCCCCTTGAAAAGCCTCCTTGATCCACCAGGACCACCAGTGGCACAGGATAGGGTCTTCAGGGATACAGTTATGGTCTCCCACGACCCCCCATCCCCACCCAAGAAGGGAAGAGAAGGGAAGGGGACACCCCAAGAGAAGAAAGTGGTCCTAACCAGAGTTCAGCAGCTTGTGCATCCTCAGGTAGCTGATGGTCAGGCGCATGATGGAGGCTTTGTCCAAGTGGGCACTGACTCCCCGGGCAAAGGGCAGGGTGTGCGCCAGCTGGTAGAAGACCTCCGTCTCTTTGCTGCGCCGGCATCGTGCTGCATCCCGTGATTTCTCCTTCCGGATTTCTGTGGTTGATCTGCAGAAAAGAAGGGAGGCATAAGGTGAGACACCAACATTTGGGTCAGTGCCTCCTTGATGGGCCACCAGGCAAGCCCTTTCCAGTGAAGTGTAGTGGAGAGCATGTCAGGCTAGGACCAGATCCGGCTTCGAATCTCCACTCAGGCATGAAGCTTACTTACCCTGGAACAGTCTCTCTCTCTCTCTCTCTCTGCCTAACCTACCTTACAGGGTTGTTGATTGTAAGGATAAAAAGGCGGGGAAAGGGAGTACATACACTGCCTTGAGCTCTTTGGAGGAAAGGTGGGACACAAATGTAAATCAATAAATATGACAACAAACAACAACTTGCCTCAAGGCTCCTGTCTAGGTTCTATTCCCAGATCAAGGGTTGGCTGTTTGACCAGTCAAATAATGGTTAAGAATCACATGTTTATTGTACAAGCCAAAGGCCATGACATAAGGAATGGTTGAAGTTACAAGAGCAAACGTGTGATACTCAACACGTTTAAGAAGACTTGCTTAATCACTGCAAACACACCATTAGATGCCATTGTTTCACAATGTAACACCTATTCGTGTTTTTGTATTGTAAAAATTCAATTACCTTTTTATTCTACCCTAACCGCAAGGAGCTCAGGGAGGGAAGCGTACATGGTCCATTTTATCCTGATAACAACCCTGCGAGGTCGGTTAGGCCGAGCGACAAGAAGCTGGTCCATGGGCGCCCAGAGAGCTCCATGGTCAAAGCAAGAATATGAAGCCGGTCTCCCTGGTCCTAGTCCAACACTTTTGCCATGACGGCAGGCTTTTCTCCTTGGAGATTCATTCAGTCATAACAGAGAACCAGAGGGAGACCCTGGCTTCACTATGATGCTAGGTTTGCCCCCAAGTGCTGCAGGTTTAGGGGACACCTCCCTCCTGCCCTGGCTAACAAATTATACCATAATGAAATTAAAAAGTAAGCTGCCATCTACACAGTGGCATTCTTGAAATACCTTACTACAGTCAAATATTAGGCGGTCAACTGACTATCGCCGACAGATCGACTGACTGACATCACGAGCCCACCAAACCCAGATCCAAAGAGACAGAGGAGATCAAGTCTGCAATCTGGGCATTTATTCCCAGGATCACGTATGGGAAAGAGGAGCTGAGCCTCCAGAACAGCAAGCCAGTTCTTCATGCTCTTGTCTAAGGCCACGCTGACGACCACCACTTGCTTCAGCTATTTATTTATTTATTTTTATTATTTATTACATTTATATCCCACCTTTTTTTCCTCCTTAAGAAACCCAAGGTGGCTTACATGATCCTCCTCCTCTCCATTTTATCATCACAACAACAACCCTGTGAGGTAGGTTGGGCTGAGAGTCTGTGACTGGCCCAAAGTCACCCAGTAAGCTTCCATGGCCAAGTGGGGACTAGAACCTGGATCTCCTGACTCCCAGTCCAACACACAAAATAAAACAAGCATTGAATGGTACTTAACTTTTTATCTGTTCTTCTAAGGACCTAGGCCAGTCTTCCCCAACCTGGGGCCCTCCAGATGTGTTACATTACAACTCCCAGCATGTTTGGGGAAGGCTGACCTCTGTACATGTTGAGAAAATGCATGTGGTACAGCCCTCCCGAGACTGTACCACTTCCAAAGCAAGTGGGGAGGTAGGCCTGCGTGAGAGAACGCTCCCCCATGTTAAGAGCTCCCTGCCCAGTGAAAAGTTAGCACACAAAGGAGAAAAGTTTCATCACATGCCACACATCCAATCCCCAGATACAAACTACAGCAATTCAATCCTGCCATGCAACACCCACACTATTTCCCTGCCCTTGAGCTTCTCATGGTTAGAAGCAGCCCACACAAACACATTATGTTCTGTAACTGCACCATGTATACACAATTGCAGGGCGACATTCATGTTCTATCTTTTACACGGAACCACACACACATACATTATACGTACTGAGGAAGTATGGTGTAGTGGTTAGAGTGTTAGCCTGGGACTCGGGAGACCTGGGTTTTAGTTCCCACTCAGCCATGAAGTCCACTGGGTGAATTTGGATCAGTCACTGACTCTCAGGCTAACCTACCTCACAGGTAGGGTTGTTGTGAGGGCAAAATGGAGAGGAGAACCAGATAAGCCACTTTGAGTTCCTTGCAAGAGGAAAAAAGGTGGGATATACATGTAATAATAAACAAATAAAATTGCCCCCCCCCCACACACACACACACCCAATACTACTTTCACAACCCTGTTTATCACACATGGCTCCCACTTTTCCTTCCAAGGAACTCACTAGGGCAGCACACCTTGGCGTGACTTCACTGTTATCCTCACAACAACCCTGTGAGGCAGACTAGGCTAGGGGAGAGACACTGACCAAAGCCAGCCAGGATGCTCCCTGAGCAAGGCTGAGCTTGGGTCTCTCCAGTCCAGTTCTACTTTATGCGGGCTCCAGGATTTGGGGGAAGATGTGAAATTACACACAAGCTGAGAATTTTCTGCTGCTTCTCTGCAGTGTGAGGTCACATCCTCTGGAGTAGGCCCCATGTCCAAACGAGCTCTAGTAATGAAGGAAACAGCACGAGGGGAAGGCACTTGTGTGTCCCAAAACAGAAGATAAAATATTCTCAGGTGGCTGAAAAGACTTATTATACCCAACGCGTTTCAGAAAGGACTTTCCTTCCTTAGGGGCCACTTTTCTCCAAATGTGTCGCAGGAAAGACTCTTTGTGACACATTTGGAGAAAAGTGGCCCCTGAGAAAGAAAAGTCCTTTCCGAAACACATTGGGCATAATAAAAGTTATTTTCTCTTCTGTTTTGCAGCTCTAGTAGCGGACAGAAACTGTAAATATACTTGACACACTTCGACAGACCATATCTTCACACTCAAATATAATAATATGCCTGCTACAAGTTCTTCTCTTTACAAGCCCACCTACACACACACACACACACACACACCCCACCTGCTGACCCAAACACTGCCACAGGCCTCTCACAACCACAGCCCAGATGCAAACCATCCCAGAACCCACCAGAACCAAAGTAACCTTGAGGGGGGGAAAAGACGGCACCCCTTTATTTAGATCATCACCTCAAGAACACACACCAGCCAACCCTCTTCTGCCTAAATCAAGGCCTACCCCCATGCTTCTCCAAATTCTACCGTTTTTCATACACCTTCATATTCTGTTTTTCATACACCTTCATAAATTACTTGACTAGGATAAACCTACACAGACATCCATGGCAGTGTCGCCCCCCGCCGCCCCTCCAGGTGAATAAATTCCCCTCTCCAGTTCCCATTGCTTTCTAGAATCCAGTTCTCTTAATTTCTCCACCCACTCCCATTCTGTTCTAACTACTCTATTTGGTGGGCTTCCAGACATCTTGTTCTCCCCACCAAAAAATACATGCGTTGACATTCCACAAAGTTGGAAAGATCCCCAAGGATCCAAGACACCCCAGACAACTCTACAGAGCCACGTTCCCATAGCTTGCAAAGGACATGACTGAAGAAAACACACACACCTTGCTCTTAAGAGAGGAATCTTGTCCACAGCTCCATAGATTCAACACAAACATGCTCCCCCCCACACACACACACACACACACAAAACCAGGGAACTACACAACAGAGAACCTTCTCATTCCGTGGGACATCAAAGAGAAAAACAGCCCCATAAGCACCAGGAAAACCAATGTCCTATAGTTCCACAGATTCCTGGCACAAGCACGGTTAATTTGTTTATTATTACAATTTATATACCCCAACCTTCTGTAAAGCTTACTCCCATGGCGGATGGGAGCATATAGTCCTTAACCCTGAGAATGCATGAAACGTTTGCCGTGGCCCTATGGAAGCCCACCGACACCCCACCACCATCCTACGAAGGAGACATTGTGCAATACTCAGGTGCCTCAAGGCCGTACAGCTGCACAGAACCCATGGAGCCCTATATAACAAGCTCCATAGATCTACAGAAAGCCACAGAACTGTGTTGCTTCAAAACGTGAAAGAGCACCATGCAGGCAGACCACAAATTCCATACGGTCCCTTCCCGGAGATTTCATCCAAGAACCCCAATGTGTATCCAGTTCCAGGCAGCCATTCATCTTCCCTCACACCCCAAAAGCACATAGAGACCTTACCTGTACCATCTCCTGCCCCTCAGCCGTTTCCGTCGCCGCCGCATAGCCGGCGCCTTGCTCTCAGTTCACTCCCCAAATCGAATGAGCTGGACTTTGAGCTTCCCAGTCCTCCCACAGCCTCCTTCCACCATCCCTCCCTCCCTGGTCCCATTAAGGGTACAGGCTGTTCCATTTCTGTCCCTTGGCGCCATGCCCATTACTCTAGGGCTGTGGGTTGCAGAGAACAGCCTGTGTTTTGCCACAAGGTGTAACAGCGTCTTATCTCACTCTCAGTTTACTCCCAGGCAGAGGGTTCACCAAGAAGGCATGGCTACTGGCCAGGTGGACCACAGGGTCACCAGACATGGCTGGCAGCGAGCAGGGGGATCCTCATGCACAGCCACACGCATGAGACGAGCGCACATGCGCACAGGAGTGGAAGCTGGGAACGATCACAACAAAAACACACCAGCGAGCCAACAAGAAGTGCAGGGATGATTCCGATGTAACTTCCCCACTACCAACACGCCTTCAGAGGACCACACGTGGAAAAATTTGCACAGAATTTGCAAGGGAGAGTTGCAGTCAGGCAGCAGTTAAGTTTTTAGACAGAAAGGTGTTGGGGCTCACGCTTTTCTGGAAATTATATCCTTTGCCTTGGAAGCCCTGCTCACTATTCCCAAGTATGTGTTACTCAGACACTTAATTACATGTTACGTGCGAACATGGGTATTAAAGCCCTGTGCCAACTCCTTACTTCATTTCATCGTTTTAGGAACATAGGAAGCTGCCTTACACGGTGTCACACCTTCGATCCACCTGCCAGCGTTTCCCTGGGGCTCTTTCCCAGGCACGCCTGGAAATGCAGGGGACTGAACCGGGGACCTGTTGCATACGGGACATGTGTGCCACCACTGAGCTACAGTCCTTACCCCCAAAAGAGAACAGGGTGACTGAAAGAGAAGTGGCGGGGAGGGCATAAGGCCCAAATTGCTCCTCCTAAGTGGCCCTACCCCTATGGGGCTTAAAAGACATGTCTGCCCTATAAGAATGATAGGGTACTCTGCATATGATTAGACACACTCTTGGTTAATATCCCCTCCCACATTCCAAAATTAAGCCCCTGACTTTGCCTTCCAAGAAAGAATCCTGACACACAGAGCAGAACACTAGAATTCTGCCCGATTTTGCTCGCAGATCTTCGCTGCAAGAAGATTTCCCCATTTTTTCCCATACAGATTTGCCACTCTGTTGATGAAATCAGCAAGATTTAAGGACCTATGAAAAGCCTTGTATTTGGACCAAAGGTCCATCTAGTCCCGCTTGCTGGTTCCCCACAGCGGTGAGCCAGATGCCCCAGCTGGGAGGGCTGCAAGTAGAACGTAAAGGAGATGGCCTGGCCTTGTAATTTGCCCCCAGCATGTGGCATACTCCCTAAGAATATGGAGGTCCCATTTTGCTACAATGGCTAATCACCATTTATTGGGCAAACTAGTTCTTTAGTCACATCATCAGGCTGAGTTCTCCGTTATGCAATTTGATAAATTATTTTGACATTTCTGGCCCTATCCCAAGGGCCAGCCACTATAACAGTCATGTATATCATGGCACCACACAATTTGGAACTGGGTGCAGAATACAGCACTACAAGAACCAAGAAATAAATAAATAAATAAATAAATTTAATAAATAAAGAACCTCAGCTTCGCTTTTTCTTTAAAAGAAAAGCAAGCTTCCAGTCCTTAAGGCTGCAATCTCCTTTGGAAACAATTAGTCTCTTTATGTATATTATGTTTTATTTCTGTTTGGACTGTAAATATGAAATAGAAACTATCCATGAGAGGAAAGAAGACCCCCAAACCATAGTAAGACTAAGCAAGTTAGACAAGGCAGGTTAAATACCCCACATCACTATTTGCTGCCTCCCCGTGACTAGTGCCCCTGTTTTCAGGGCACTGTCTTGGAGGACGTTTGCAGCGGTGGGACCAGGACCCATGCACCATCCCAGCAGAAGTTCATTCTGCTGCACTATGACATTACTCCATAAAAACAGACTACGCAAATCTCATGTGCATCGCTGAAGCCTTCTGCTAAGCACAAGCATCTCTGACGTCAGCTTTCTTCCTCCACTGAGAATATCTCAGCTTCGCACACGCAGCATGTTGCCGACTGGCTACTCTGTACACAAACCGTCTGTCCCCCCACTCATTAGTACAAAATTGGAAAGGAGAGGGGGGAGAGATGGCGTAGGCAGGCAAAAATAACGTCTCCCGCATCCCACCATCCAAGTCAGCGGCGGCACGAGCTTCCCCACGGCAGCAGTCATCTGAGGTGTCACAGCAGTGCGAACGACTCCTTTCAGCTGGGACAGCCAAAGGATTATAAAGGATTTCTCGTTGATCCATCAGTTTGTCTTTCCGTGAGACACAACCAGGGGAACACAGCATGGAGATTTTGAACATCTAACCCTTCAGAGGCCAGCTGCAACAAGATTCAAGGGAGTTGGTGTTTTCATACACACACACACACACGTCTTCCTCTGGGGCAGGAGCGGGGTGGGATTGGAAAGCTAGCATGGTGATAAAATCCCCCTAAGGGTAACATAGTAAGTGGGTTGGGAGTCCAATCAGGGTCTGACTGATCATCACAGGAAGGAATTTCATTCTCCCTGCCACAAAATCAGTGGCCTAATTCAGGGGTGGGGGGCGGGGGGACTTGCACTGTGACTGGCACTGCACAGCTTGGACTGCAGTAGGGGCTGATGAGCGGTTGGCCCTGCCTAGGAGCAGGGGGGCTGGACTACCTGGCCTCTGGACCTCTTACAGTGCTTGGATCAAGCCTTGCTACACATGACCAGTCCCACATCTCACCGACAACCAGCCAAAGATTCCATTCCATTAAATAAGCACTGCTCATACCATCCCTTGGTTTCTAACTTAAGAGCCATCAGGATTCAATCCTGCTTGCCCTCTTTGCTGAATGCCTTTGTCCCCAATTATGGATCTTCCCCAGGTAATCCCATCTAGCTATGCAAACTCAGTATGGTGAGAGAACGGTACTTAGTACATGGTCAGCGTCACCCTCCCATTTATGAGTCCCTGCATTCCAGAGATGGATTCTGGCATGGAAACAGGTCCCAGAACTGGGGAGCCCCCCCAGCTCAAATCAAACGGCACAGGCTGTGTGTTTTTAAATCTCTAGCTTGGTGCCCTAACCTTCCTCCTCACCCCTTTCTCCTTTTAAAACATATCCTCCTCTCAGCCAAATTCCTATGGCTATTACATTCTCAAGCTCACTGTGCAGGGCAAACTGTACGGACACAGCATCGTAGCCTTGCAGGGCCAGCCCCCTGTCCTCTCTCCACCCACCCCATCACAGATCCAAGCCCCTTAATCACCGCCCTGTCCTCCCTCCCGCCCGCCCGCCCCCAAAGCAGGAATCCTGTTGCACGTGCTCTTGGCAGCGCCTTTGGCTGTTCTGTCCACGTCCGTCCAGGACACTGTGTACTGTAGACAGGGACTGATGCCAAGGACTCATCACTGGAGGAGGGAGGAAAGGGGTGGGTGGGAAAGAAAGGTGCTGCTGCTGCTGCTGCAGGAAGGAAGGGGAGGAGGAAGCCAACTTTGATCATTGCAGCTAGCCTCCACATACCTTTGGCACAGCCCCTAAAAAGAAGGGTGCTCCCCTTCGAGACACCCTTACGTTCTACTCTCCTTCTCTCCCACATACATAATTTTACTATACCACCTTTGAGAGGGCAGGTTTATCCTGTAGAGTTTATTCCTGCCTCCCCAAAAAAGTAAGATTTGAGCATCCCACCTCCTTTTTTTAATTTTTAAAGGTAGCTCCTTAGCCCATATAATTCTATACTGCCAACACCACAACACGCAGCATCAAACCTTGTTTTTATCCAGCCATGGGGACGAATAGGGGAGCACTCGGATGGCAAATTCCCCCCCCCCAACACACACACTCAAACTGAACCAGGAGTGTGTGCAAAGCCAAACCCCCCCCATCTGTTCCCCGCTCCTCACACCCACACTACGGCCTCTTCCCTCTGGGTTGGGTGGGAACACGATGTTCCTGGCAAAGGACTGGCCACCCCGCCCTATAGCTTTAAGTCTGGAGAGTGTGTTTGTGTACATAAAGGAGGGGTGAGCTACCTAATTTACCTTATCCAACTCAGGATGGTGGGGCTGGGCTGGGCTGGGCTGGGCACGGCGCACAGGAGAACAGATTGCCACTCTCTGCTTCCAGAGCCATTTGCTAGAATTTAAAACTTTATATTAAAGCACCGTATAAACTTGCAAAATGCGTTCCAGATTCATCACCGTCTTTGGACTCTCTGTTATTTTCATTTTACAGGTTGCAAACCAAGGCCAACAGCAGAAGGACTTGTCCAAGGCTACTGAGCAAAAACTAGAATACAACCCTAAAACTTGTTGGCCCATCACCCATTCCCTATACACCGGATCACAGGTTTTCAGGGGGCAAGTTCACAGTTCCTTCATGTGGATTAGCAAGCTCTTGAACACTGCTTGTTCACAATTGGCAGGGCCAACTCCAAGGAGTAGCAAGGCTCAGACACCACAACTGCCAAAGTGCAAACCATTCTAACAGCACTGCCATCCTCCTTTTGCTTGGTGCACCCCAGAAGAGGCAGCAAGAGAGACGTTGCACATACAAACGCACAGACATTGCTCTGTCAGGTTAAGGAGGGCCCCTTGTATGAGCCTCAGCCCCCAAATCCTGTATGGGCAATTGTGGGACCAGCAGGCAATTGTTATTCTAGAATAACACACACAGAGTACCAAAAGGGGGAATTTTCCACCTGTGGATTGATGACTGCTGATGACTATACACCATCGCTGTTGATAAAGGGTGGAACACCAGGCCCCTTACCATTTAATTGTCCCAAAGGAAAGAGCGGGGGGAAGCCTGATTCAACTGTGCTTCCAGTGTCATGCATCATCAAGAGTTATTGTTCATAATACGCATACATGTACATCAGCACCTATATGCTTTTTTGGGGGGAAATTAGCACAGCATTGAGCAGTGCAGCTTCCTCTTTGATGCCAATACAAGAACTGTTCATATTATAGGGCAAAACCAACTTGTTCATATACTGGGATTCCTTGTTGAGAGCTAAATGCATCTACTTCTTGTGTGGAGCAGTATTCCATCTTCCCTACCACAGCACGTGGGGCTGCCGAGTCACAATGGGGTCATGGTTTTAGCATGTGCACCCCCTCCTGAATCACCCTTGCTACTTCCCACAGCACAAGGGGCCTTCCAACCATCAGCAGTGGTCCATGCTGTTGTGCCAGAGAATCCCAAACTGCCAAGACAAATGGGAAAAGGCCAGGGCACTTCTGGCTTTCCTGGGGGTGCAGCGGAGAAGCCAGACAAGGCAGCCTTCACTTGGCCCGTTTCCATGGCCTGTTCTCTGGCTGAGCCAGCAGAGGAAGCCAAGAACATACATAGCGTGTGAATAAACAGAGAGAGCCGGAACAGAACCCCCTCTCAGCCAAGACAGAGCCAGAGACGTCCAGCGCAAACCGTGCCAAGGCTAGGACACTCGTGCCTGCAGATTCACCCACTGCCCTATAAAACACAAATTTCTAACAAGAGAACCCAGCAACCCTGGCACTTAACTATAACTACAATACCACACTCCCTCCTTCCTTCCCTAAACTGAGGCATAGAGTTCAGCAGTTCATATTCCTAGCTTCCCCCTTCAACCCAAAAAACCCAAACAAACAAAACTTATCCACATGTACTTCTTATCACACAACCTTATGCCACTAGGCTCCGAGGCCATTCCCAAGCTAAGAAAATAAACCAGGTATCCAGATTCCTCCATTTTATGCATAGTACCTCTGGTGGAAAACCAAGAATCTCTCTCAAACGCATGCACACGTACATCCATTCCCAAACAAGTGGAGTTCATCAGAGGGCATACCCCTGGTGGCTCCACATGGCTTGATTGGAGTCCACCTGGAGAAGAGCCTTCAGTGTGGTGGCACCCTTCCTATGGAACTCCCTGCCTCTGGAGGTCAGGCAGGTGCCAACACTATGTTGCTTTCAGCACCTTCTGAAAACAGTTCTTTTCCAGGAAGCCTTCCTTGGTTGACTAGTCACAGTTTTATGGGCACTCTGTTTTTAAAAAGAATAATGTTAATACCTTGTTTTATTCTTTTTAACTTTTTATCATTTTATCTCTTGTTCATTGCTCCAGAATCTGTTCAGATGTGGAGCGGTATATAAACGCTGTAAATAAATTAAAAAAAAAGAATGGTATGATGAATTTAGAGCCAGTGTGGTTAGATACTGGACTGGGCTCAGGAAGAGCTGGTTCCTTATCCCCCCTGCATAAAGTTCCTTATCCCCAGCATAAAGCTCCTCAGGTGACCTTGCAACAGGCTTGTTGTGAGGATAACATGGGGGGGGGGGAGATCTTGTCCACCACTCTGAGCTCTTTTGGAGCAAAAGTGAGATAAAATAAGGATATACGTACCACTTTGTGAGAATAACGGACGCCTGGCAGTTCAGGAGTAGTTCCACAGATGTGGAATGAGGACAAAGTGCTCTGTGGCAGCTAACTGGGGTGGGTGGGGTGGAGATAGGACCTCTGGGGTCTCTGGAACCGAAAGATAGTGCCTAGGAAGTCAGCTCCAAATGCAGAATGAAAAATATGAGAGAGAAGAGAGAGCGCACAATCAGTATGACTGTGGCTATATTGAGCCATTAACGGTGAGTGGTTATTCAGTGCCTACTCGGTTAGAAAACGTGAGGCGTCTCTGGGTAGAGGCCGACTATAGCAAGGCCTGAGTAACAGAAGCGGGTCTGGATGCTGCCGCTGGCACCATCTGCTGCCTTTGGGAGAGGCACCCCCATGCTGCAACAGCAGGCCCAATCCCCTGGGCACCAGGCGGGCCTCAGCTTGACGCAAGCTCCGCCGAGGCCTCTGGGGCCCGCGGCCTTGGCGAGGCGGCCTAGCTCTCTCCTCTGGCTCGCAAAGCAGCAGCAGCCCTTCCCAACCACCCGCCCCCACCTTCGCTTGGAAGGCCGCCCAGAGGCCCCTCGCTCAGGCCGGGCCTACGTGAGCTGAGCGATGGGAGGGGGCCAGGGGTAGGCCAGGAGCAGCCAACCAGCGGCCGGCCTCTTTCCTGTTTGCCTGCTAATTTCGGCTGGGAACACTGCGCTGCCATTGGGCGCCAGGCTACAATGCGCAACGCTTGGGCCCTCTGCCAGATGGGCTGGCGTTGGCAGGATCACCAGGCCGCTGCTGGGGGCGGAGGGTGGGGGTCTAGCCACAGTGGAAAGGAGGGAGAAGCAAGCCCCAAAGAGAGGATCCGGGGAAAGGCATAGAGGGAAAATATGAACTGCATGATAAAAGTCAGAGCCCTTCCAAAATCTCCCAAGATAAATATCACTCTCATCTCTTGCAGATATTCAAATTCTCCTCACCACTATTAAAATACACAAGTTGCAGACAACTTTTTCGAGGGAATACCAAAAATAGTTTACTTGCTGCTGCTGCTTTTTCCGTTTGAATTCTAATACAGCGCTATAGCCAAGGCCTGTGTTTTTAGCACTGAGTGCAGATTCACTCTGCAGTACTTACGGTAAATAATCACCCCCTCTGTTTCAAAAATAATTTGAAAAAGTATTATTCAACAGCAAATTAGCTGAAGGCCATGATATGACATATGCTCAAGATGAAAAGCTTTGAGGAAACACAAAAAAATTGGTTTCACATAAACTAGATGTGAGGAATAGGGGGGAATGGTACTTTCCCATTTCATATACACTCTCCAGTCCCCCAACCCCAAAGCCATTTTGATAATACTGGTATAAACATACATTACTTCTGTATTTTGGGAATTCTCATCACTTCTGCCACATAACACAAATTTGCAGTTGAGAACACTGAAGCAAGTAATCTGGAGGAGTTACCACCATGTGATTCAGTACTCATGACCACCAACCCAGAGCTCCTGCTCCATTCATAAGCATGTAATCAAAGGGGGGAGAAAACTACCCTTTTAGTACTCTTTAATAATCACCCTCTGAATACAGGGTAACTAAGGAGTAACTACTCTGTGTGAATTGCTCTTGAGTATGTGCCTAGGGTTTTCGCCTGGCAGTTTGGTATTTTTGCCCTGGGTTTGGAATCAGAGGTTTATTTAATAAACCAGATACTTTTCACAAGGAGTGGGTTAAACATTTTTTTGTATTAACTCCACATCTTGACCTACTATGCATTGACCTCAAACTGGTGAGGCTCCAACCCTGACCAGTCAAAAATTGCAGGCTCCACCCCGCGACTGGCCAACCCTACCTCTGGCTCTGCCAAATGACCAGGTATTTTAGAAATCACATAGCCTGGCATGCTTCTAGTGATTGGGGGGCGGAGGGAAGAATAATCCCCCTTTCCCTTTTCAATTTTAGAAAACTTGGGGATACCACTTCATCCATGGACCTTCTATGTCAAGCAGGGGGCATTCTGTCAACCACCAGACACTACCAAAGGACCAAACATGCTTCAGCCCCCAGAAACATGCCGGAGGCGTGGTGGATGTCCCTCAATTATTTGGCTCTCAGTGACAATCAGGTGTAATGCAAGAACTTCGAAGCACCTTGTGCAGAACCACCAATTCCAGTAGGACATTTTTTTTGCATCATGTCTTTAGGATTGAGATGTCAAGGCTCTCTTGCACCTTACATCTCCCTGTGTGAACTCTCTGAAAAACATTCGACTTGGTTACTGTTCCTTCACAGCAGGCTGTTCACATGCAGCAACTCACCCCACTAACTGCACACATTCCAACACATCTTCACAAATGCCCAAAAATTACGCTTTGCAGACAAGTGAAAGCATGGTGAAACCTGCCCGATCGGCATTCGTGTAGACAGGACAGCCTGCATATTGAGGGCTGCAATATTTTAGCTTGGCAGGACAGGAGGTAAGGATTCGGGGACTGGAGACAGGCAATTATTTTATTGTTTTGTTTGTTGTCTAGAGAGAGCTGAAGGTGGCCTGAGTGAGGGATTGCTCCCCATGACGTGTCTGCACATCCCTCTTTCACTTCTAATATACAAGCTTGGTAGATTTTCGTATGGTTCCAAAGACATGTTTGACCAGAGGCAACAGCAGGATGAGAGAGGGATTTGTGTGCAATATCATGGGAATGAACGCCATCAACTCTCTTAAGAGACATTGTTCATCTCCAACCTTGGTTTATTTCCTACACCAGGAGCAAGGAAAACTAGGGGAGGATGTAGGGAAGGTGGCATAACTCAGGGGGACTATGTCACCCGCCAGATGCTGCTCACTAGTTTAGGGGCTGTAAGAGCCTAAAACCACATAGACTTGACCCAAACCAATTTATTCATTTAAAATATTTCTAGGCAGCCTTTCAGGACAGCAGCCCTTCCAAGACGACTTACAACCATAACATTATAATAAAAGATCAATACAGTAATAAAACAGCCACCATTCATAAAAACAACAAACACTAGCATAAAACATCTGGCCTAGACAGTACTAAAAGCCTTCAAAACAATTGCAGCTACAACCCAGAACAGTCCGGTAAAACATCCTCAAGGGAAGGCCAGAGTAAACAAGTAAATCTTCAGGGCCTTCCTAAAAATCTGCAATGATGGGGCATGGTTGGGCATTATGTGAATAAGCAGTGAAGAGCCTCAAGCTCATGTCCACCTCTCCCACCTCCCCTTCACACACACACACACCACAATTCCCTCCTTCCGATCCTGGTTTGAGGCAAACCATTGCTTGCCCTTTCATCAGTGGCTTGAACTTTTCCCCGAAAACCAGGATCAAACCATGGTTTGTGATCCTGGTTTGCAGAGAAAGCACAAAGCACAAAGCACTGTTTGCCAGTTCAGACAGAAGGGCAAGCTACGGTTTGCCTCAAGCCAGGATTGGAGAGAGGGAGTTGTAGCACATGAGAGAAGGAGGGACCCCGAGGATGCTTTGGCATTATGTCTGGACCACCTCGCAATCAAGCAAATGAAATGTTCAGATGGCGGTGAAAGGGAAGGCCTCACCAAGCAAAAGTTCAGATGCCACCGAATTTCTACCCATTGAAATGTCTTGAAAGGATGCCAATACATTTTATGAAGGCAGAGAAAAGTGCACCCCCTCCCCCCCAAAATCCATTACTCAGAAGAGAATCTAGGGCAGTGAATCTTCCAGAGCTCCAGTGTATCCATTAAATCAATGTTTGCAATGAAAGCACAGATGAGTAGTTGAAATGTCCTTGACCCTTATCAGGACACTAGTTACGCTGTACCGATAGAGAGCTATTCCCCTTTAAAGGCAGGGAGGGGAGTTTCCTGATCTATAATGGGATAAGGGTGGTGAGAGAAGAGCAATTTATCTTCAGAAATGAAATACAGTATATCAGTTACAGCTGGTAGACCTACAAGCCAGGGTTCTTAGATTTTATCTCCCAACTCTGGGAGAAAAACAGAGTCCAGTGATGGCTGGAAGATCTCTAGTTCTGGACCTCTAGTTCTGGAAGGCAAGTGTACTGGTTAGAACCCAAGGATGCCACTGATACCAAATACACAATTTCTACTGCAGATTAATTCATTCAAAACACCTACCATCCTCTGGTTCCATACCCACAAGCTGCTGAACTTTGCTAGCAGCTTTGCAGAGCACAGTAGCATGATGGAAAATTCTCACAAAGCTATAAATGAAAAATAAATATAATAATGTGGACTAGTATCTCTGCTCTACTCATAAGAATATGTTGAAAGGGTAGAGGTAAAAATGCATCCTTTTATCACCCTGGCTTGAAGTACAAAAGGTGATTAATGTGTCAAGGAGTATGGTTTTCCCAGTAGTAATGTATGGCTGTGAGAGCTGGACTATAACGAAGGCTGAGCGCCGAAGAATTGATGCTTTTGAACTGTGGTGCTGGAGAAGACTCTTACGAGTCCCCTGGACTGCAAGGAGGTCAAATCAGTCCATACTAAAGGAAATCAACCCTGAGTGCTCATTGGAAGGACAGATACTGAAGCTGAAGCTCAAATATTTTGGCCACTTCTCTAATGCGAAGAGAAAACTCTCTGGAAAAGACCCTGATGCTGGGAAAGACTGAAGGCAAAAGGAGAAGGGGACGGCAGAGGATGAGATGGCTAGATAGCATCACCGATGCAATGAATATGGACTTGAGCACACTCCGGGAGAGAGCGCAGGACAGGAAGGCCTGGCGTGCTGTGGTCCACGGGGTCACGAAGAGTCGGACACGACTGAACGACTGAACAACAACAACAACAACATGTGCATTACCTGATCTTGAACAGCCCTCCCAGAAGTCAACACTCCCAAGTTCTGTTTCCAGTGCTTGAGGGTGAATGGGAGAGGACTTCCACAGATTAAATTATTACCGTTATTCATTCTATTATGGATAATAAACCTTCAGTGCTTTAGTTGTTCAGCCTACTCTGCACATAAATAACCACCCTCTGAGGTAGACCATGGTAGAGTCCCCATTTTGCAGATAGAAAAGCTAAGGCCAACAATTAGAGTGACTTGCCCAACAGTGTTCAGTGAGACTGGAGCAGAGATGGCTGTTCCAAAATGCCCAGAACCACATCAATGAACAGATGGTGAAATGCTGCATCTGCAACTTCTAATTGCACTGAGGGAATGTGATGCTGGATGACAGCAATTGCATTCAAACTCCCTTTCAGCCATAAAACCTATGGGGGGAGGGGCAGGGTAGGACTGGCTCCATTTTTCTCACAGACATACAAATGAATTTTAAAAGCTGAAGATAATGTCTTTGAGAACATGCTAAGTCTTTGTCCCCATTGCTGCATAATCACCATTGACCTCCTCTTGTCTGAGACCAGGGGAAAGGGCTTTCAGGCAAAGGATGCTGCATCCTAGGATCACCTCTATAATTTCATTTATTTATTAAATCTGCACCTGCAGATCAAGATTCCTCCTGCTACTCTGCATATAGGATATCACAGCTCGTGTGTGGGGAAGGTGGCAGCAGGCATCTACAGTGGGCACCCCCAACAGTCTCTGGCACTGACAAATGCCCAACCCTGCCCACTTCTGATGGCAGCCATGCTGGGTGGCCTTGGACAAATCACTCCCTCTCAGCCTAACATACCTCATAAGGTTGTCGCAACAATAAATCAAGATATGTACCAGCCCAGACCCTAAGATCATCTTCAGTGGCCCTTCTCCATGAGCCCCTGCCAAAGGAAGGGAGGCAGGTGACTACCAGGAAGAGGGTCTTTTCTGCTGTGGTGCTCTGGTTGTGGAATGAGCTTCCCGAAGAGGCTCACCTGGCACCTACTTTGTACTCTTTCTGGCACCAGGTGAAACCCTTTTTGTTTTCCCAGGCATTTTAGTCTTTTAGCTCTGTTTTAAATCTGCTACTGTGTTTTAAATCTGCTACTGTATTTTAAATCTCTGCATTACTACTACATTTTATTCTGACTATACTTTTATACTGTAGTTTTAAGCTTTTATATTTTATATTCTATTTTATGCTGTATTTTGTGGTTTTAATTTGTGAACCATCCAGAGAGCTTCGCTATTGGGCAGTATAGAAGTGTAATAATAAATAAATAAAGATAGCCCTATACATCCCATCCTGAGATCCTGGGAGAAAGGGTGAGACATTCTCTATGGAGAGAGACAGAGTGAAAGATTTAAAGGCAAACCTTGCCGAAAATCATTATTGGGTAGTACAACATTTAATATCGAAAGTGCTTTAACAATGTGTTTATGTAGTCCTCACATCCATCCTATAAGGTTGATCGGTATTCTTTCTCATTTTAAGGATTTGGAATCAACACCAACAGAAGGGTGCCAGACAGGAGTAAGGGGAATGAGCAAATCACATATAAGACTCCTGTACCCGCTCCCAGCTATAATACCTGTATCATACCTCCATGCCACTTTGTGCTTTGGTGCTCAGAGTGCTTAATTTGAACCAGGCCTCAGCCAAAGAGCTTGCCCTGGAACAAGCAAAGTAGCAAAAAAGGGTGCCTCTGAGCACACACAGAGAACATTTACCTTCCCAATGAGTAATCACAGCCAGCCCGACATGGCTCTTTTCAGGCTAGTATGAGCCCAGATACTTATTTTAGGAAATTCAATTACTGGGTGTCTGAGAATCATAACTTCTGAAGGACCTTGCAAGTGGGCAAGAATTCCTGAACAGAAGGATCTCTTAGCTTTACAAGGAGAGCGAATCACTCCTCCTTTACCCTTGCCAAGTGTAAGGCGCATTTGGCACCAACAAAATCCCTTGTTTGCTTAAAAAAGAGAGAGGAATCAGATCACCAAGCAAAGCCGCAATTCTTACGTCCTGCACCAACAACAAACTCCTCCAACAAGCACCTCCTGCTGGTCATGTACAGCTACCACCTCTTCCTGAGCCATGAGGCTGGAACACCAATCCCCGACATTCCATAGTTCATCCAACAACACAAAAGCTGAACACTGACAGGACACATTAAAAAACACTGCATCCAGTCAGTATCCGTTGCCCGGTTCACTGGAGGGGAAAACGGAGGCATAGCCTCTAAACTGAGGACATAGATTAAGCTTGCAATGAGACTCAGAAAGAGAACCCAGGAGTCCTGACAACAGCCCTGATCCAAACACTTGATGCAACTCTGTTCCTCAGGCCCAGAAATCCAGGAGTTCTGAGTTTTGCTCTAGCCTCAGATCTCTAGAAGCCATTACTATCCCACAACTCGTAAAAGAGTACTTATGCCTTTATGCCCATTCACCCTACTAAATTCCCTCCTGCCAACAAGAGAACGGGCCCCATTTGAAGCAGATTTCTCTGTTCCTATCAGCAGAAGGAAAAAAAAAACCTCAGGAGCACCACCACTTAAGCCACCATTGTCCAGCTTCGGATGATCAAAATGTGGGTTACAGATAAGGAGTTCTGGGTTTGCACATCTCACCCCGAGCCTATGCAGGTTTGAGAATTTAGAGCCAAACCTTAACACACACACAGAAACACCAGTGGATTCCTCCTACTGCCTCCCTTCCCTGTACAAACCAAGACTGGCTTGAAAACCACAACACAGTTTAGGTCAGCCGGGCCTGGAAGCCATGGAGCCCAAAAGAGATCTATGGTGGGAAAGGGACAGCCACTTCAGTCTGGATCGGAAGGAGTTCGGAAATGAAAAAGGAAGGAGAAGGAGCAACCGCAAAAATCGACAAAAAATGGCAGAGGGAACGCAGTGGCTGAAATTTAAAAATACAAGAAAGGAGACGAGAAAAAAGGAAAAGGAGAAGAAGACCATGTGAATGAGAAAGAGTGGACAACAAAAAGAATGGAATGAGAAAAAGAATGACTACGCAAAGGTAAGTCAAGTAAACAAGTAGATAAGAACGCAAAGACATCCCCAGAGGAAGGAATAAAAATGGCATGTGAACAAGAAAGTAACAGAACAAACCAAGAGGAAGGAAAAAACACAGAACAGACCCCAAAGTGGAGAAGTGTAAATGAGAAAACACACAGAACAGAAGGAAGAGAATATGAAAGTAACAGAGCAGACAAGAGGAAGGCTGCGGGAGACATGCAGGAGATAGTCAAGACAGATGAAAGGGTGATCAAATCAAGAGGAAAGGGGGAGCAAAGGAGGAATGTGAACAGATGGGAGCAGGAGTTGGACAGAAAGCAGAAAAGCATCATGGAGCGAAAGAAAAAGAGGGCAGGGAGGGAAGCCAACTCAACCAAACAGCTGCTCCAGATGCCTTTTGCCCCCTGGCAGTGCCCACACTCACCATCCAGTGGTGCTCCCCACAGGCGGCATGCCCACAGGGCCTGCTTTCTACCCAGTCTCCCCGTCTGCCCCCGACATCCACTGACCGCCGACTCGCTGCCAACCCCAAGCCAAGAGGGCTCCTCTCCATATAGGAGCTGCCCCATACCTCCGCCCACCGCATCACGGCCTGGCACAGGGCCGGGACACGTGATGTACACAAGACCCGTCATGTGTTCGTCCTCCGGCACACGAGGGCCACCGGCTTCCCTGCCTGAAGGAAAACAGTCAGCAGCAACAGCAGTGGAGGAAGGACATGTGCGAGGAGGCTGGGCTGGGACAGATGCCAGTCAATCCGCCTGCAAGAGGAGAAATGCCGAAGCAAAAAGCAAGAGTGAGCGAGTTCTGGGAATGCCACTAGGGGGCGCTGGTGGAGGGGAGGGGGACAAGAACAGATCCGTGAAATTGCGTGGAGGCGGAACAGAGGAGACCCAGCTCCAGAGGAAACGGCCGGGCACCAGGATTGTCCTAGGCAGAAACGTCTTACCAGCTGGAAACGGGTGGACCAGATTAAAAACTCCCCAACCCGAGCAGAAGCAGTCTTCCAAAAGGAAAGATCAGCGGGGGGCGCCAGAAACAACTGGCACACAGCACTGCAGGAGTTTGTCTTTAGGGCCAGCAATACGAGGCAACATGTAGTTATTTAAGACAGGCGAGTCGACAGGTGGGGTTTCTTCATGAGAAGTTCAAGTGCCACAGAGTTCACTCACGGGTCTTTGCCCTACATGCAGAAGCCTTAAAAAAAAATAATAATAACATGGCAGCCCCTACCCCAGCCAGCAGGGGGCAGCCCTGGCTGGCAGGAAAGGCAACGCAGCAGGGACACAGTTGGGATCCGTGGTAGAAATATTCTGGATTTAAACATGGTTGGGGTTTTAACAGATCACATGGATTGCCGTTTGGGGGAAACAGAATCTAGGAGTCAGAAAACGGAGCTAGGACTTAAGACAGGGGGGTTCTTTCTCCATCCCTCTGGGAGGAGTGGCAAGCAGTGATTACGGCAGGGGGACTGAGAGATTTTCACACGATTGACAGGTGCAAATTCTTTTAAGGACCATTCTTTATTCCAGAACATAGGAGATTCAGAGAAACGTAAGAGAGATCTCTTGTTTCAGAATACCAAATGTTTCCCTGGCTTTTGACGGTACAACCCGGAATTATATTCTCATTTTGGGGGGGTGGCTCAGTACATCTGCACCCCAGCAAGCTCTCCATTCCTGGCTTGGCAACAATTAACAAGAAACCTGTAGCTTCTGAGGCAAAAAAGACAGCGTAAAAGACAAAAACACCCACTGAGGTCTACGCTGGCCTCATGCCCTTCTTACGGGTGGAACGATGCCAGTTTTGTCCTACCCGGCAACAGAGGCCAAGATCCTCTGTGGGATATCCAGCGCAGTAGTTTTGCAGCCCACAAAGCGAGCGGAGCGACGGAGCGACACACCCACCTGGGCACAGCGGCACTGCCATGGCCACAGTCCCTGCCTACTCCAGTTGAAGCAGCCAAAGTCGCAACTCCGCACCCAAACGGCTGTACTGAGTTCCGGAGAGCAACTTTTCACACAGCTGAAAAGCACACGCAACAGGATGTTGCAGAAAGTTGTCCCTTTCAATACCTGCCCCCCTCCCTCAAAAAACCCAGCTCAGTCACCCTGTTCCTACTCACCGTGACCCAGTTCTGGGATGGTCTCCACGGGTTTGACCTACATCTTGATCGTCTCTTGTCTGCCTCCATGCCACAGGAGCAGGGGAGCAAGTTCTGTTCCAGGACCTCCCATCACTGCCTAATTTTAAAATCCCTTTTGAATTTAAAAGCTTGCACATTCTTGCCAACAAATAACTGTCCCATAAGTTCTTCTTCTTCCCCTCACTTGGTTGGCAAGTTGAAGTCCCATACGGGCAAGCGATCTCTCCTCCGCAATACTGAAAGCTCCAATATCCTACGTGTGTGTGTGTCTTTTTAAAGGAAACTCATTTTTCACAGTTGCAAAGGTGGTGGTTGTTATTGTTGCTATTATTATTATGCAATCGGCTGTCCATTTTCACTGTCCCGGCATTTCCCCTTTAGAGGTTTTCCCCCTTTGCTACTGTACAAAGATTCCTGCCAATTCACGTCTGCCAAAGGCAAACAGATTTACAAACAGCGCTTCTCTGCCCACCTTGCTGGCTTTTCTTCCTCACAAGTGTCATTTAAGTACATGATGAAAATCAGAGAATGCAGCAGAAATACTACAGCAGGAGTTTCTGAAAATATTTTTTAAAACACTCCCCCCGCTTCCCCCCAGCTTGTACTGTTTCTCCCTTCTGCCCCCATCTAATCCATATGATTAAATTACCCAGCTGGGGTCTAAAGGCAGTCAGAAGAGAAGCCATGATAGCAGATTGCAGCACTGTAAACAAGGTATGCAGGGAGATTAAACTGTATATACACAACCACGGGAGAGAAGCACCGTCTCTTTCTATCATGACATTTTGGGCCCGTGCCATGATATTCACCCCCTGTTATGGCTGACAACAGAGCCAGGGTTAACTTCCCTCCCGCAACACTGTAATTGCCAATTTACACTTGGCACAGGTCCCCACTGTAATCTACTAGATCTCCTTGCAGCCAAGAGGACATTTTTCCACCCTCCTTCCTTCCAGCTCTGCAGAAGAACACATTCCAGGAACACAGACATGAACTGATGCGCCCATTGCATGACATTGACCAGCCAGGGGCAAAACCTGGCCAGTTCATTAATTTAAAAAGAATTATTGTAATAAGGTCACACACACCCAAGTGCCCCCCCAACATACACCTCAAGACTCGAGGGGGGAAAAACCCTGCAACCCATTTACACACACTTTTCCAGGTGACTGAAGACATCCAGAAGTTTTTTTTGGGGGGGGGGGATTAGACCATCCCAGAATAAAGAGGGAGAAGGTCACCTATGCAAGGGGGGGGAAATTGGGGGCTCCAACTATCACCGTACACGGATCCCCCCCGAAACCCGCACACAAATGGGGGACATAGAATATGATGAGTCTGCAATTTCCCCCTCCCCTATGTTTTTTTCTTAAATCGCCCCAGTGTGGCGTGGGGTGATAAGAGACGACCGCAGAAAAATAACCCAGCCGCCTCTTCCTCTGCACCCCACATCCCCCTCCCCCTATCTGGGCACCGGGTTTGCACATTTCTCGCGCATCCTGCCCGCGAAGGGTTAATCGCAGCGCACAAAAATCAAGCGGGGAGGCTGCACGCGCAAACTCCCCCCCGGCCCCCGACTTTCTGGTTTACCTTGGACATTGCAACCCATTCTCCATGGCTGGGCAGGTCTCTTCTCCCGGGTCCGGCTTCCCTATGCTCTGCGCGCGCTCTCCCTCTTGCCGCTCTGCCTGCGCTCCTTCCTTCCCCCCCCCTCCTCTTCTTCTTCTTCTTCTTCTTCTTCCTCCTCCTCCTCCTCCTCCCCCCACTGAAGCCCACTCCCCTCCGGGCTACTCCCACCGCCCCTCCCCCATCTGTGCCATTGGCTCCTCTCCCACCCCCAAGGTTGCCCCCCCTCCCAGCCATGCAGATCCAAGGCGGTTTGGCACGCCTCCTTCTGATTATGCGCGCGGTGATTGGGCGCCGGGGTGTCACTCTGGGACCCAGGGGGCTCTCCCCCCACCCATCTGCTGGCAGATGGCTGGAGCGAGGGTGCCTCTCTGCGGCTGCGGATGGGACCGGGTGGGGGTCGGGGTCGGGGTCGGGGAGCAAAGGAAAGTGATGGGCGAGGGGAGGTGGGCAGAGATTTCAGCGCAAGCAGTTTGATTGGCAAGCGCGGGTCTCTTCCAGCCTGGAGTTAATCCGGAGTCCCACGTACGTGTGTGTGTGTGTGTGTGTGTGTGAGCAGGCTAGCCGGATCTGGGTTCTTTTTTCAGATGGTAAGGTTTCCGGTGTTTACCTGGGAGTAAATCTCGTTGAAATCAGCTGAGCGTGCTTCGGAGTCAGTAGACTGTCCTCAGCACGAAAGGAAGTGGCTCCGGATTTAAGCTGCAAACCTGTACATGCTTATTGCTGGCAATGAGCCCATTTGAAGCGCAGTGCTATTTAGGGCTAATTAGACGTGCGCTTTTGACGAGATTCTGAAACTAGCTCTCAGCTCAATGCAGCAAAATGGTGTGTGCTCTTGATTTAGCTTCATGAGGGGAAAGGAAAGCGGAAATTAGGTCCTGTGCGAAAGAAAGGGAGTGACTCCGGATTACACTGGGGTGGATTCGGATTTAAGTTGACGCCGCTCGCTTTCTTTTTACTTTGTTCAGGGTTGGAGATGGATATCGGTATAAATTCATATTCTACACGGTTCCTTGTGTGTGGAGGGGTTGCTTTTCAGATTTAAGGTAAATCAAGTTTGCACGGTGATTTTGTATAGTGCCATCCCATACATGTCTCCTCAGAGGTAACACACTGAGTTCAGTGGGACTTCCTGCACGGAGCAAGGGGTTGGACAAAACGGCCTGCAACAGGGGTGGGCAAAATGTAGATCATGATCTACCGGTAGATCTCTGGGTGATTTGAAGTAGATGGGCAAGGATTTCTGACTCCCAAATGTTTAACAATTGCAACAACAAAATTACCCCAGTGGCGTCCCTCTAGGGGTCAGTAATGACCCGGTGCTTGCACAGGAGGAACCTTTCCTTTCCAAGTTATACTACAGAAGTGAAGAAAGTGTGGGGTGTGTTTGTATAACCAGTTGTTGAATTTTGTGTGTAAGGGCAGTTAGCTCACTTAATTTCTGGTACTCGAAGCAAATTCCTGGGCTCAGAATTCTTTAATTCTACATGCATGCCTTTTGCACTTGGCTCCTCTTTTTGGATCTCAGGGTTCTAGTAAAAAAAACCCCAACCAACCAAAGTAAATCCTGCAAGACTGAAGTCTGCCCACCCTTGGATGCTTCCAGACAAAGGTTTTATCCCATCACCATGGCTCATTCACATAATTTTACAGGGGATCCCTCCCATGTTTTCCCACTGCCTTCTATAGCTGTGCAATGCCCTGATAATGCGGAGGAGGGCAACTGGTGCAATGTATCCTGAGGAGGGGGGGGCACAGCGTGAGGGGTCCTCTGCCTCAGCTCCTCTGTGAATGGTTGGCCCTGCCACATTGCTCACTGGAGCCCCATGTGGCCGTTGTGGGAGGCAGCAGCAGGGCTCCCAACATCACACCTGACCCGGGACCCATACATCTCTGAGTGACTCTACCCCAGGTAAGTGTGTATCTAGGAGCCATAAAATCTCTCCCCTAGAGGTTAGAATGATTTTTTAAATGCGCCCCCCTGTGGTGAGAGAGCATTTCAGTCCAGCATTTTTGCAGCAACATTTCCGGCATCTGAAATTTGTGGTTCTACCCCCAGGGGACATTTTATGCAATGTTATGCTATACATATTTTTACACACTCTCTCTCTCTCTCTCTCTCTATATATATATATATATATATATATGCGTGTGTGTGTGTGTGTGTGTGTGTCTGTGTATAGAAGCACTTATTCACTCTTCAAGCAAAGCTATCAGAGTGGCTTGCAATAGAATAAAACAATAAAATCACTAAGTTAAATCACAGCACAGCAGCTTTAGAATAAAGTGCCATCATAAAACCACACTAACAATATTTTATGTACTCACTAACCATTGACAAATTACAGAGCTTTCTAACTTCCGGGATAGGATTTGAATAAATAGTAGTATTGTGAGTTCAGGTGCAGCTCAGATTTAATTGTGCTGGTGGGGTCAAAGCTAGATGTGGAGCTCAACTCATTTATGGACTTCGGGCACCCCAGAGCCTTGGGCTAAATGTGCACAGGATGTGAATGCACAGAGCCATGGAGGTAGCTCCAGCTCTGTGTACACACAATTTGTTGTTCAGGCGTGTCCGAGTCTTCGTAACCCCATGGACCAGAGCACGCCAGGCCTTCCTGTCCTGCGCTCTCTCCCGGAGCGTGCTCAAGTCCGTATTCATTGCATCAGTGATGCTATCTAGCCATCTCATCCTCTGCCGTCCCCTTCTCCTTTTGCCTTCAGTCTTGTTCTTTACAGCACTAGATTTTCTTTTCACCACCAGACACATCCACAGCTGAGTGTCCTTTCGGCTTTGGCCCAGCTGCTTCACTCTTTCTGGCGCTACTTGGAAATACCCTCTGCTCTTCCCTAGTGGACACCTTCCGACCTGAGGGGCTCCTCTTCCGGTGTCATCTCTTTTAGCCTTGTGATACGTTCCGTGGGGTTTTCTTGGCAAGAATACTGGAGTGGGTTGCCATTTCCTTCTCCAGTGGACCACATTTTGTCAGAACTCTCCGCCATGACCTGTCCGTCTTGGGTGGCCCTGCACAGCATAGCATATGGCTTCACTGAGTTACGCAAGCCCCTTCGCCACAACAAGGCAGTGATCCATGAAGGGGGTCCAGTTTCCAAACAGGTGGCCATGTTAACCTGTTGCAGCAAAAACAACAAAAGTGTCCTATGGCACCTTAAATACTAAAGAATTTATCATGGCATGAACATTAGTGGATCAGTAACCACTTCACCAGATGCATGGAGTGTTATCCTCAGCCAGCAGCTATGTGGACGTAAAGGGGGGAAATAATAAAATGTGGGATTAGATGACAATTAAATGTAAAAAGTACTAAAGCACTATCTGTGACCTTTAAATTAGAGCTTAAACGGATGCAAAACTAACACAGTGACCATTCACAACAGCAGGGATTGGTGCTGACACAATACTCTCCATGTGGCTGAGTCATTACATATGTAGTGGGACAGGAAACCATCGTCTCTGTTCAGACCCAAACAAATAGAATCAAACTTCATTACTGGTTTCAATTCAGCTGTTTCACACTGGAGTCGCCCTTTGAAATCCCATTGATTTGTGGCCTTATTGGACAAATCACAATGTCTTAGTTTGTGAAATATAGGTCTTAATGATAGCGCTGCAGTGTTCAAGAGGAGCATTTGATTTATTCTTTCAACTTTTGAGTTGACTAAAAATGTGCCTCTGATTAACTGGGTGGCAGACTGATTTTTTTTTAAGTTATTCATTTTAATGCAAGTACTTGTAAAAATTGCAGGCAGCAAGCACCATATTAGAAGAGGCCTTCATCCTTCTCTCACCCATAGGAAAGAATGCCTCTTCTAAGAGGATGCCTGCAAAAAACACCCCCCTGCCTTCTAAGAAAGCAAGCTTTTTGTACAGGTTTTTAACCTACATGCAGATTGATTATATTAGCATCAATCGATTGACTAAAACTCATACCATTACAGCTTCTCTACAAATGTGGTGCTAGTGTGGTGTTGTGGTTAGACTGGGACTAGAGAGATCTGGGTTCTAGTCCCCACTCGGTCATGAACCTCACTGGGTGATTTTGGGCCAGTCACTTACTCTTAGCCTAACCTGCCTCATAGGGTTGTTGTGAGGATAAAATGGAGAGGAGGAGGGCCATGTGAGCTGCCTTGGGCTCCTTCCAAGAGGAAGAAAGGCAATATTTAAATGCCTAAATAAATAAATGCTTCTCCCACCACATCAGTCCTCTGTAGCCATGCCCAGTGTTTAATTTCTTACACCGGAAATTAATGGGGCTCCTGTCCACCCAGAACATGGGCCAGCTAATGGTGGTTTTACCCAATCATTGGTGTGTAGGAAAGGCACTCTCTACATAGCCAGGGAGCTTTTTTTTCTAGTTCACCTCTCTCCAAATCCCACCTCCAAACCCACCTCTCCCATGACGCCTTGCTGAATCCCCAGTCACAGCAAAGTCCAAATATAGGTAACGCGATCATAGCTCAACCTTCCCCAACCAGGGACACGGTACACCATGTTGTTCACCCCTGGGTGCCTCCCCGTCAGCCCCAGAACCCCCAGAAGCCCGTGCCTGCTTACTTCTTCTGGCTCTTCATTGCAGAAATAGTCTGCTGTCCATCTGTTTACATCAGGGGTGCGGAACCTCAACCTTGGGGCCCCAATCAGGCCCTCCAGGCTTCCCAAGATGGCCCCTTACTAAAAGATCTCCACTGCAGATCGTTTGGTGGTTTCCTAGCTTTTGTGCGTCATCCATTCCACACACACACACCAATTATAAAAGCTTGAAATGCCTCTCCTAAGGCTGAGTTACTGGCAGTAAGCGCTCCAAGCTACAATATGCTGGCATTCTGGCCCTGCCCTGTTGGCCTTTGGTCTCGCCCACCACTGGAATGCAGGCACAGAGCACTTTCCGTAAATTGAAGTCATCCCTCAGGCTGAAAGAGGCTCTGCACCCCCAGTTTACATATATTGTCTGCTTTGTATATGCTTTTGCCACACAGCTTAGCCCCATTTTATGCATGTGGGGCTGAAGCTGATTTATATATATATATATATATATATATATATATAGTCTTCTTTGTATATGTTTTTGCAACATGACTTAGGGTGCAGCCTTACACATGTTTCGACAGAAAAAAGCCCTGCAACTCCCAGCATGGCTGGCTGGGGCACACTAGGAGTGATAGGACTTTTTTCTGTCTAAACATGCATAGGATTATGCCTCTAGCCTCATTTCATGCATGACGGTGCTGAAGCTGTGGGAATATCACTTACTCATGGCCACTCCATTAATCCCTTCCAGAGGCAAGACTGGAACCCAGGATCTCCAACCAACACCCAGGGGCAAATCTTTATTCACTGCACTCCAGTGGCTTCACTCAGGAAAAGTCCCTGAACCAAAGTAGCAATAGCAAAGGAAGTTCTTTTCCACCTCTTGCTGTCCCCACAGAGTATGCTGAAGCTCAGCAGGTGTGACCCCGAATGCCCGAAAGTTTGCCCAAGATTGCTTTGTGGAACAGTTGTTCCTGATTCAGTATAGTCCCAGATCCATATTTGACTTTCCAACCCAGGGATCGTGGATCCAGTGGTGAGCACATATACTGGGGGAAGTCAGTGGGAGAGCCTCCAAGAAGGATTATACTAACATTGTCCACCAGGGGGCATTGTTGCTTCACGAGTCACCCTTAAACTGATGCTGACTGGGAATGATGGGAATTGTAGTCTGACACATCTAGAAGGCACCAGGTTGGGGAAGGCTTTGTGTTGCTATACTGAAACCAGAGAAAAGGAACCTGATCCATATGTAGCTAAAGCTGCATCCGATTGAACCCCCACTCTGCCCCAAATCTGGGAAAGTACCACAGCTCTAGTGTGTTGCCCATATATTTTATTTTTTTGCCAAGCAAGGCAGAGGTAAAGTTACAATGTTTATGAGTTTTCAAATTAATCTTTTTCTGAACTTTTTCATATATTTTCTTAATACACAAATGCAAGCTCCAGTAGGATAACGCATCATTTGTCAAATGAAATCAATCCACACGCTAGCCAGTTGTGCATCAGTGTATTGATACAACTACATTCTTGCTCATGACTTTTCTAGAACATAAGGCCGCCATATTCCATAAAATTATCCAACTAAGTACTCCTCTCTTTTGACATTATTACCCAAATTAAGGCGTAATCCTATGCACGTTAAGACAGAAAAAAGCCCTACAATTCTCAGCATGCCCCAGCCAGCCATGAACTTGTTTTGGACCATGAAGCTGGTGCAAAGAGCATTGTCTTGATCCGTCCCTCAGCTCTACTTGTGCTTTGGTCTTACTTCACCCCCTCAAGGAGGCTGTAATTCAGGTGCTGGTTTTATGGGGATATCTTGCTGATGGATAAATCCTGTCCGTTTTCACCAGGTGGCCGTGAGGCAGCCGGTTCTCTTCTTGACTTATCACTTAACTAATGAGGTTGCTGAAAGCAACCCCTTTAGCAGGAATCAGTAACCAACCACAGTAGGACTGGTGAGGTTGAATGATCGCTCCTTGCGGTGTAGCCGGATGAGAGGAATTGCTATGGTGAGCAGAAGAAGAAAACCTTTCTGTGGTCTGTGACAAGGACGGAGACCTTTTGGGAGCTAGGGGCTATTTAACAGTCCAAAATGTCCCTTGCCCAAGTGTATTGTTCCATGCTCACCATTTCTCCAAGTAGTGGGAAGTTCCACAGGCAAGGCTACCTGATTTAGGGCACAATCCTATGCATGTTTAGACTGGCTGGCTGGGAAATGCTGAGAGTTGTAGGACTTTTCTTCCTGTCTAAACACATGGTATGGTGCTCTTGGTTTCCTTTGGATTTGTAAAGTGATGCATATTGGGGCAAAACATCCAAACATCACGTATACGCTGATGGGATCTGAGCTAGCAACCACTGACCATGAAATTGATCTTGGGGTTGTGGTGGACAGCTCGGTGATAATGTTGACCCAGTGTGGGGCTGCTGTGAAAAGGCAAATTCTATGTCAGGCAAAATTAGGAAAGGAATCAAGAATAAAACTGCCAAGATCATACTGCCCTTACACAAATCTATGCTGTGACCACACTTGGAATATTGGGTACAGTTCTGATCACTGTACCTCAAAAAGGATATTGTAGAGTTGGAAAAAGTGCAGGAAAGGGCAAGTAAAATGACCAACAGGCTGGAGCAACGCCCCTCTGAGGAAAGGTTACAACATCTTGGACTATTTAGCTTAGAAAAAAAAAGCGAGTAAGGGGGGACATGATAGAGGTGTACAAAATTATGCATGGTGTGGAGAAAGTGGATAGGGAGAAATTTTTCTCCCTCTCTCATAATACTAGAATGCAATGGGGTCATCCCATGAAGCTGATTGGTGGGAGATCCAGGACAGATAAAAGGAAGGGCTTCTTCCACAGCACATAGTTGAACTATGAAATTCACTTCCACAGTGTAGTGATGGCTACTAATTTCAGTGGCTTTAAAAGGGGATTGGACAAATTCATGAAGGATAAGGCTATCAGTGGCCACTAGATAACTCCAGTATCAGAGGCTGTATGCCTATGTACACCAGTTGCTGGGGAACATGGCCAGGCGGGTGCTGTTGCACTCCTGTCCTGTTTGCAGGTTTCCCGTGGGCAGCTGGTTGGCCACTGTGTGAACAGAATGCTGGATTAGATGGACCCTGGGTCTGACCCAGCAGGGCTCTTCTTAGGTTTTTATGAGAGGGCATCAGAGAGCTGAGGTGGGAGATTCAGGACAGATAAAAGAAAGTACTTCATCACACGGCACATAGTTAAACAAGAATATTATTATTTATTACATTTCTATGCCACCCAATAGCTGAAGCTCTCTGGGTGGTTTACAAAGATTAAACACATTAAAAATAAAATATACAGAGATTAAAAACCATTTCCATAAAAACCACATGAACAGACAATATACACAAAAGAAACCTATATCTAAAACAACTTCAAACAAAAAATCTCAATAGCAAACAACCATAACCATAAGACATTCCAGGATCGATTAAAATTAATCATATGCTGCCGAATGCCTGGGAATAGGCATGAATGTGTCATGGCTGCTCCCAACAGGCCATGCTCCTGTCAAGAGGCAATTTGCCATGTTCTGAACCAACTGCAGCTTTCCAACAATGTTGGAGAAGAACCCAATGTAAGCATGCAGGACAACTGTGTCAAGTCTCTAACAATAGCCAAAGGGTGCAGCTTTCCATTTGGGGGCGGGGAGGCCTCCCTTAAGGAGTGGCTGCACCATCTATGTCAGTGGCAGGTTCTGAAGTTACACTTCGCAGCACAGCCCTATCACCATCCGTGTTGCCAGAAGATCATGTGCTTTGAACATAGGCAGGTGCCTTCTACAAAGTCAAGCAGTTGGTCCGTCTAGCTTAGTATGCCTACTCCAACTGGCAACTTGTCTACCAGGGTTTCTGGTAGACAAGGGCCTTTTGCCTGCTTTGTGATTTTTTTCTAACTGGAGACACCAAGGAGATGCCAAGCAGGTGCTACTGAGCTATAACTCTCTCCCCTTAATATCATTTTGGAATCCTCTAGCATCAACGTTCTCTTTTTGCTCAAAATCCTTGTATGGGGAGGGGAGGGAGGGAGGGAGCCCATAGCCTCCTCACGCAACAAAGCAGTTTCCCCTCCCTCCTAGCAGGGTTGAAAGGGGTGTAGGGTTTCCCACTTCTCTCTGTCTGTTCTCTTGCCAGAGCAGGGCGGGGGACCAACCCTCAGTCTTTGCAGCTCCCACAGCCGTATGCCCACAATTCACATAGATGAATGTGCAGCCAGATCCTGCGTGTGTTTACTCAGAAGCAAGTCTCACTGAGTTAAATGGAAGTGTGCAAGGAAGAGAGAGAGAGAGAAGGAAACCCCTTCCCCTACAATTAGCTGCTGTTGGTGTTGCTACTAGGGAGGGGATGGAATTTGTGAGGGCTAGAATGCAACCTGCTATTGCCCTTGGCTGGGGCAATAGCAGCAATAAAGCAGGGGAGGAAAAACACCCTCCACTCAAACTCAGGTTTGTGGCTTGTTTGCCACAGTAGGAATTGCTACCCCATGCTGCCTAACATACAGCACAATCCCTTGTGTGCTTACTTGGAAATAAATCCTGTTATATGCTCAAACTAAGCAGGTACTGGGTTGGTACCTGGATGGGAGACAGTCTGGGAACCCCATGGACACCGCCTTGGGTTCCATCGTGGAAGAAAGACAGGATATAAATGTACTAAGAATATAAATAAATATGCAGTTGGTTTTTCTTCTGGGAAAGTAGGCACAGGGCTAGTGCATTAGTGCTGCAGCAAGCACCCAAAATGCTTGTATATTTGTGTATAGGAGTTCTATGTCCGGAGGGCCCTTGATTCCCATGCATGATGTATGAGAATTCTTGCACAAGTGGCAGCGCTGATCACAATCCTTTAAAAAAAAGAAGTGAGTTGAAAATCCATGCTTCTTTGTCATCACCTTTGCTTCTTGGCAAGGGCTCTGTTTTCTTCATCTTTGCCTTGGCTCCGGATGTCAGCCACAATGGACCAGACTGGGTGGGGTGGGAACATCAATGGAGGTTGTTGCCACTTTACCATTTGTCCTGTTCTTAAATTGAAAATATATTATGGACTAGCGGAATCTGTCTGTTTTGAGGAGGAAGCCATTAATTGTAAAGGCAGATAGGTGAGGTAGTCTCTTGGCCACACCTGAAGCTAATCTGATGCATAAAGGTGGTTTAGCTACTAAAGTGCAGGAAAAAGGTTTAGGGAGGTAGCAAAGAGCAGCAGCCTCGATGTGGAAACAAACGATGTAGGCCAAGTTGTCTTGTCGCATCCCATCTGCAAACAGAAACAGTTGCATAATAGAACTGATGCTGAACTCTGGAAGTCCCTAGGTTGGTTGTCAAATTCAGAGGATGTTTTGTCCCCATTTTGTAGTCCAGATGAAACGCCAGGACTTTGAAATAAGCCCCCCCCCCCCGCCACCGCCCCGCAGGTGTTTCTCAGGGCCCCAGCTTACCCTAGCCTACTCCCAATTATGTCAATGGGACATGTCAGGGCCTAGAGGCCTCCCACCACAGACCGGACCTTGTCACAGAGAGGAAAATGATTTCCTCAAGGCCAGACAATAAAGTCATAATGGCAGAGGTGGGACTCAAAACAAGGCCTCTCAGATCCACTCATAACTTTCTGCCTGTTGAAAGGCTCCCACATCACACTCTGTGGCCTGTACAAGGCCATCACCTAGGCAACGTATGATTAAAAGGAACAAGTTGTTGAGGAGAAATTTCCCCTCCATTTTTGTTGTGCTAATGGCAAAGATAAAGAATGCGAAGGGTGTCTCTGGCCCCTGGGTAGCCCTCAGGTATCGGGGGAGCAGCCACAGCGGGAGAAGCGCAGACGCCTTTGCAAATTCTGTCAGGAAATTGATCCAAGCTAAAGGGGAACCGAGGCAAGCCACACCAGCTGCCCAGATGTTGAGAGATGGGGAACGGGGACGCAGAGGCGGGACTGCCAAGCGTGGAGAGATGGCAAGGGTCTGGCGGGAGATGGGATGGTGTGGAGCTGAAAGAAGCGGAGGGGCTGGAATCGGAGCAGGGGGAGCAATTAGGCACTTGACAAAGTGGTGTTTTTAATGGAAGTGAAAGAAACTGACAAAACACGCTGGGAAAAAGACGGCAGAGGGACAGCCTCAAGGGTTGCAACTGCATACCCTCCCACGATACCTGTTTCATAGGTACTCAAGGGCGGCTGACGCCATTTTGGGGGCAGAGGTGAAAAATCAAAATGGCAGCGCCAGACAAACCTGCCAGTTAATACGAGGGCAAACTCTGGCGCAAAGTTCTCTTCCTGTGCAAACCTCATTGAATGCGTGGGTTGTACAGCAAATGGTATGAAAAAAAGAGGTTCATAGAATCATAGAACAGAAGGGTTAGAAGGGGCCTATAAGACCATCAAGTCCTACCCCTGTGTACCTCTTTATTATATTTATTTTATTAGTAGTATATATATACTGCCTTATTTGCTAAAAAAACAAAACAGAACAAAACATGAAGGTGCTGATGGCTCTTCTACATAGCCTATATAGCCTGGTTGCAGCAGAAAATGACACCCATGCCAAAAAAACAAAAACAAAAAATCGAATGGGGAGGGAAACTCAGAGCATATTTAGTCCCAAAATGAGGGCTACTACTTATTAAGCTCTCCTTTCAAAATCATCAAGATCTTTTTTTTCTGCCCCAGATCAAAACCGAGAACATGAACAATATTTTTTTAAGTGTTTGTGTGGGATGTAAAAAGGTTGCTAGTGACAGAACAGATCCCTTGCCTTGAAAAATGTAAGCTGATTTAAAGTCATTTTTTGTTTGTCTCTCAGTTCTTATTTTTCCATTCTTAGATTACTAAGCTGTGAAATGTCAGTGGAGATCTTCATAAAGACCCAACTCAATTTAAAAAAATGAGAATTTCATTTTCACAGACAAATAGTTAATGGTTCTCAGGACCATTCGAACTATGTTCTACAATGCAAGTAAAATTTAGATGTTTGTAAACCTCATGATGTTAAAGCCAGCTTCATGGTATATTTGTCCAGCTGCACAAAATTAATTCAATTTCTTCCTCCCTCCCTCCATAACAGTCTGCTACTTTTTGTTGTAGCAAAAATAGTTGGTTGGTTTCCTTTTTAACATTTTATGAAGTCATTTTTCAGGGACCTTCAATCCCTTTTTCTTTTCTTTCAAAACAGCCCATTTTACAGAGAATGAAAAGTCCCACTATAAATCATCCTTTAATTTAATTTATTTCTTTTTTGACACCTCCAAACTATAACTTTTCATTAAAAAAGAAAATTTGGAACAATGTTATTCTCAGTAGAAAGATTATTCCCTGCTGTTTTGTTTTCTGATTAGACCTTTTAATAATAACTTTAAAAAAGAACTATTTGAAATGTCTAATTCTTATTTGCTGGTTGTAGTGTTAACACAATTGTGTGTGTTTCCCTTTCAGCTCTCTTGGAGGACATTTATCTTTCATTTTTTTTAAGTATAAATTAAAACTCGCAGAAAAAAGGTACCTAGTGAGAAATGTAAAGAGGTTCCAAATTAGGATTACTAAACAATTCCAAGATTTTATTCCATCTAAAATTAATACATAAATGTTTAGAAACGACTTGGGGACACAGTCTAGTAGTAGCAAGTTTTCCTGTGCACAGTCCGTTGAAATGAAGTGTGTGTGTGTGGGCGGGGGACCTTTGTGCTTTTTCACAGCTCCATTCATGTCAATGGAGCTTGCCCTGGAGAACTTGCCCTAAGGTTACAATCAAATTCAGTGAAAATGAAATGGGAGTCCCCCACCCTTCTCTGCACTTGGCAGTAGATTACATCATATAGCCAGGATCTGAACAATTATTGAATCAAGCCCAAAGACTATAGTTTTCTGTAGAGCAGACTCCCATGCTGAATTATAAGCTACGTTTAAAACTCATCTCAGTTTCTCAAAAAGCCTGCCCATCTGGCTTCAGGGACTGCTGTTTGGAAACATAATCCCTAAGACGGCTTTAGTCCAATGGAACTAGCGGGATAGTTCATTTGATCCTGGTCTTATCTAGAGATGCGAAGGCCTGGAAAAAAAAAACCAGAAAAAAATAGAGGTGGGGGAGAACCAGAAACATCAGGAGGAAACAAGGTGGTTTTTCCCCTTTTTTTCCCAGGTATTTTTTAGAAAGGGGGGGTAAATGTTTCTGTTTTTTCCTTATTTTTTCCTCCAAGCCATCACATCTCTATTCTTGTCCCCAAATTAAGGAATTTTCAGGATGTCTTTAATTGAAGAAATAGCTGGGGAAGAATTACCTAGACACCCACTGGCCAATTTCATTTAATTGTTTGTAGGAGATAGTCCCTAAGAAACTGACCACATAGGTATTCATTATGATAAATATCGTCTCCACAAGATTCTAGTGTTGATCAGTTACCTACTATTCAAGGATGGTTATGTTAAGATCTGGAATGTTGTTAAAAGTATTAAAGGAATGCAGCCATTATATTAGCATGAGAGAAGGCAGACGCAAAAGGGAACATTTGAAACAAACTGGGACTCATTTAATTTTGGGAGAAATTAGCAAGATTTTTTAAAGTCCTATATTTACTTGAAAAGAACTAGAGTACATGCATTAATTTGGAAATGGTGGGAATTATCAAAATTTGTATTTAAAAGCTATATTTTATTTTATTAAAACAAATATTTGTTTAGATAGGGTTTAATTAACTGGATTATGGTTCACTACCTATACAGTGGAAATTTAAATACACATAATTTATTTCATATTTTCAAAGAAATCATAACTCATTTTAAAATATGCATAAAGTAATGTATCATCCCAAATATATTATAGAAATAATTAAACACACACAAATCCAAAATTAGCAAATATAAAAAAAAAATTGCAAAAATAGTATAAAAAATAAATTAAAAAATAGTTGATTTTTTCATACTTACCACAGAAATACTCCGGTTCAAAAGTGCCTGATCTAAATGGACATCAAGGACACATAAATTAAAATTTCCTTCCAAAAATAATTTTAAATCAGTATTAATTACAAACCAGTGCACAGAGGGCTTTTATGTTTCTGTTTTTGTTTTAAGTCTTATGTGATGTAGAAAATTCAGAATCTTTCATGAGTACCTCAAAACGCACATAGTAAAAAGCAGGAGGCCTGTAGAGATGTTATAGCATGACTGGCTGGTGGATGCTGGGAGCTGTAGTCCCAACTCACCAGGTGAGCAGCAGACTGGGAAAGGCTGGTGGAGCAACAACAAATCAGGAAGTTCGCATTTTGCCTCTGCCCTGAACACACGAGGGCTGCTTCAAGACAGGTGGCTCCTAGCAGTAGCCAGTCATTGCACTTCAGTGGTAAGCGACAAGCAGAATTCCAACGGAGCTACTAGGCTTTCTCTGTGTGTCCATCCCACAATGTTCCGTCCACACTAGTGACCATGACATAGCCATGAGAATGGAGAAAGTGCAATTCACCAGAGCAGTAATTTGTTAAAAACATGTTCCCAGTTATTTAATTTGCATTATAGCGCTTATTTGTTAAAGCACAATTGTCCAATTGCTGTCATGCCTTGTAAAAATGCTCAGACATCAAATGTTCTAGCCGTGTCTTTATATCAGAAGTTTTGTATTGGAAAGGTTTAGTTGAAAAACAAAGAAATGTTAAAATGGCGATTACTGGAAAGGCAGTTGGTGTGTGCATGTGTGTTTTAGTAATGTTTTATATTAATGCTATTGCACTCTCTCTAGTCCGTGAAAGCTTATGCAATAATAAATTTATTAACAGTTATCAAAAAATAGAATGAAGGTATGCTGAATTATGATAAATTTATCTGCCCAATAATTCACTGCACACATTGAAATTGTGCCTAGTCTTGGAAAGACAGAAGAGTAATGCTAAGAACAATCTACACTTGCGAGACTGCACTACTGTTCCATTCTTAAAAAGAAAAAAGAAGTTAGATTATCTGCAGTCTGACAGAAAACTAAGAAAACCAGTCTGACTGGGGAAGGACAGGATGAAAATGACTGGATGACATAGTGTGGATGTCCTGTAAAATGTGAGCAAATGAAGTGTGGCTATCCAAACCTAAATGCTTGGTGTGGAACGGAGGCACCCCCGGTGGCCTTGAACAAGCCCCTCTCTCTCAGGCTTGGCCTGCCATGTTTTTATTGTCCTACCTTCAAAGGTTGTTGTAAGTATGGTATATCTGTGAAGTGCTTTGAACCCTCATGAAAGAATCAGGACACCTGATTTTGATGAATTGTTAATCTTTATTCTATCTTCCTAAAAGAGACTCCTGTCTTTTTTAGTAATCTTTAATAAAGTTATATTTTGAACTGGCTTTAAATCTTTTAATGTGTCATATGAATGTGTTATTTTGCCCATGCATGTTTTATGTCCCAACTTGGTGAGGCAAGGGATGAAGGCATGATAAATATGTACAAATAAATACATAAAAAAATAATGTTACTATATTTTCAAGGCATGTTTTAAAATATGCACATTAATATTTCTTGGGAAAGGATAATTGGTTGGATTTCATGCAGTTAATTATTCATTATGTTTGAAGGCAAAGGGGATATTATTTTGCAAAATGGATTCAATCTGTCCCTTGTGGTTTGGAAAGCAGAGACCATAAGACTCTGTCTTGTTTGTGTAGAAGATATTTTAAAACATTTTTAAAACGTTATTTTCCACCCTAACATGTCTTACAAAATACTGGTGTTCTGTTGCTGGGTTCTGTATCCAGTAATGCATTTTGTATCAAATCAAAGGAACTGCAGTTGTGTTAGTATAACAGGTTTACGCAGTACGGATGGAAGAATACAGACAGTAATTTTGATAGTTGTAATTGTATAATTGATCAATCAAGAAGCAATTAACAACAAGCAGGTATACCAATCAACAATCAGTTGCTCCTTCTAATAATTATTCTTTAAACTAAGAAACACGGAATCTGGGCAAGACAAGTGTTTAGACTGAGGAGACCTGGATTAAAATTCCCACATTAGACTCTTAGCCTAATGTACTTCATACGGCTGTTGCTAGAATAAAATGGGGGTGGGGGGGAATACAGCCCTGAACTCTTTGAAGAAAGGGTGAGATTTAAAAGGTATGTGTTTTCTAAAAATCTGGGCAAGACAGCATATATACACTTTTGCAGGGGAAAGAGGAGAAACTCATCACTACAGCAAACCAATACCATATTAGAGGTGGAAATTAATTGCAATGTAACTGAGGGATTCCAAGGAAAAACTATGAAATGCTAATATGCATCATACCAAAATTTAGGCTATGGACCATTCCAGTACTCTTCTTCCTGATGTAAATAAATACTAATCTCACTGGTGTGTGATAACCACCTTGGTCATCAAAGCTAGAGAAATGCACTCTATCCCACTACTCACAAGTGAATGGGAGAGGAAAGGGTGTGGATAACAACACTGTCAAGATGGGATTGGCTAAAGAGCAAGATGGCTAGGCATCTTGATTGGCTAAAAAGAGAGGGAACTTTGGTGATGGCAGTGGTTGACTTGGGAGTGGCTACTTTGCCCCTGCATTAAGCAAAATATCCAGTTGATTTGCTGGACAGGTTGGCTGGGACTGTTGACTGTTGTGTGGACCCAAGAAGACCCATCTCCCTCCGCCTTCTCTTGTCAGCAATGGAAGGGTTAAATGCAAACAGCTGGGTCCTGAAATCTCCCTTCAGCATCACCAACCTCCTTCAAGATGCGGCCTCAAGCAAAGCTCCCCAGGGACCTCTGTCATCACCGCTGGGGGGAGAACAGAACGGAATGGCAGCCGGTGAAGAACGCCAGAGGTTGGGAAAAGACAATCTTTCTGGGGAAGGGGAAGGGAAACTCGAGAAGCCGCCTTTCAGCTACAATGCCCTGATTATGATGGCCATCCGTCAGAGTCCAGAGAAGCGCCTCACGCTCAATGGCATATATGAATTCATCATGGCAAACTTCCCTTACTACAAGGAGAACAAGCAAGGGTGGCAGAATTCCATCCGTCACAACCTCAGCCTGAACAAATGCTTTGTCAAGGTGCCCCGGCACTACGACGACCCTGGTAAAGGCAACTACTGGATGTTGGACCCTTCCAGTGAGGATGTCTTCATTGGAGGTGCCACTGGCAAGCTTAGGAGGAGGTCCCCTGCTTCCCGGGCCAAGCTGGCCTTCAGGAGAGGAGCTAGGCTAGCTTCTGCTGGGGTTACCCTCACTGGATCCCTCTACTGGCCTTTGCCTCCTCTCTATGGGGCCTCCTCCACTTACCTGGGTCATCACCCTAGCTCCTTCTCTTCTATTTTCTCCCATCAAGCTATTACTTCTCCAGGGACGCACGGACAGATTGAAGGAAATGGCCCTTATGGCAACCGCCAACACATTGCCACAACGTTGTTGACTTCAGCCGTACCCTGCAGCCTCGCCATACCAGACTACCTGGACTCCTGCTCTGTCAACGTCCTGGCAGGCCAGGCAGGTTACATCTTCTCTCAGAGACACCATCACACCTTGCCGATAAACTCCCCAGCTAGCCTCCCATCCAAATGCACCGGAGATCTCCTCGGCGAAGTTTCTCCAACTTTTCCTGGACGATTTCCTCCAGAGTTCCCAAACTACTTCACTTTTCATAACCAGAGAGCTCCATTTAATCCAAGTCTGCCTTGAATATATCCCTTTCCACAGCCTCTTCACTAAAATAGCATCTTGCCTGCTAATATTGAAACCCAAAGAGCCTCTGTGCATCAAAGGTCAGAACAATTGAATGCATTGTGCTCTGTGCTTCACTGGTTTCCATCCATTGTCTGTAGAAACTCTGGAGAAATTTGGATGTTTACTCTTAATCCATGTATTCCTTTCTTTCACTGTCTTCTCTGGTGTAAGATGCAAGGGTATCCATCAGTGTGTGCCAACATGAACTAAATTCCTCTAATATTTTGAACTGGGAGAAACCTTACCTTCAAGGGCTGATGCAAGTCGGAAAATTTCTGATGTAGGTCCAAGCTCTATTTTGCTATTGCATTTCGAATCAAGGCTGGTGGTCTGAAGTTAAGGTGAGATAGAATTACCCTAGCGTGTGCCAGTCAAAATAATGTCTATAAATTCTGCACATTTTCACCTGCACTGTCTCATCTACAGCTATGCCTTTCTAGCACCTTGAGTAACATTCTGAATCAAAGAATCAACCTCTGAATAGGCACAAATTAATATCAACAGCCTCCTGCTTCATTGCAGAAATAGTTGTTTCTGTTGAATATCCTGTTTTCTCATTTTGGGTGTATGTGCAAAATAATTTTTTTAAGGAGTGAAATGCCTGAACCACCACCCATTAAAGACTTAATTTAGCTGGGCTGCGATTCATCTGCTAAACTTCATTGGATTTACATTGTTTGGGCTGTGATTAACCACACTTAGAAGCCAGGGCCATCAAAATCAGCAAGACTTACGTTCAACTAAATCTGTTTAAGGTTAATGAGCCAAACACAATGGGTCTAAGGCAAGTTTAGATAGTAGGTTCCGGTGTTGCTGTTTTTATTTATTATTCATTTATTTCGCAACATCAACACACATGGCATTTTTCAGTATTTCATAAGCCAAAAAGCGAGATCCCTGTCTGCCAGCATCTTGCAATATAAATGTAAGCTATGCAGGGAGATAGCAGGAGGAAATTGAAGGGAGAGACAAGAGGAGGAATGTGACCAAATCCAATTAAATTAGCCTTAATTTCAAGGCTTCTAATTTGGTGCTGTAGTGCACGACCTGGAACACAGTGTTACGCGTATCCCACTTTAGCAAGCAGCTAGAATTTCCGGGGTGCTGTGCTTACCGTGTTTGGAAGGATGTACTGGTGGCTTATTCGTGTTTTGTAATAATTGGTTTATTTACAAATATACAGGTGGAGCATAAGCGGGAGCATAAGCGGAAGCATAGCATAAACACTCTTAACAGACAGCCAAGGTCCACTGCTCTCGCACGAGATCTCTAGGGAGACGGCCAGCACCTCAAGACACTTCTAGAGCCCCAGACTCAGCTTTCTGTGTCTGTTCTTAGTCTGCCTCAAACTGCAGTTGTCTTTTGTTTCCTTTCATACATCACCCTTAGCTAAGGTCTCTGATGGTTTTTCTGTTTAGAAGATTTGCAAAATGATCCTGTATCAAGAAGCAATAGGTTAACTATTTAGTTCCCATGTCAACATATCACCTCTAGTTTGCCTAAAAAATAATGTGCCAGGCCAAGGCTATTAAGGTAATCTCCAAATCCAATCTTCAAATAATAGAATCACTATGTTGGAAGGGATCATAAGAACCTCTCGAGCTTACAACAAAAGAACGAACCCTGCCAGGGAAAGGCAAGTATGTTTTTCCCCAGAGCATCCCTGCATACTACAGGGAGCCAATGTGTGGACTGGACACCTTATGTTGATCCATGCAATCCCCAGGGATCTTCTGAGAATGAAGCACCCCACACTTGGATTGGATAGATCAGCACAGAATATAAAAATTGCTTTGCTGGTTCAGACCAAAGGTCTGTCTAGTTCAGCATTTTGTCTCCAACAGTGGCCAACCTCAGTTTCCCCAAGAAAGCTTATAATTCCAGGGTATGACAAAGATAGTCATCGTCTACTGCTGTCCACTGCACCTTGTAGTCAGAGCTATACTGTTTCTGAGCATGGGCATGTAATCTCTAAATATCATGGCTAATTGTCATTCACAGACCTGCCCTCCATGAATTTGCCTTACTTAAAAAAAAAGCTAATCAAGCAAGTGGCTGTCAGCACAACCAGTGACAATGCCTTCTGTAAGTGAATGATGCAAAGTTAATTATGGAAAGGATTTCATTTGTCCAGAACCTGCCGAATCTATTACATTCAAAGACCCTAAAAATCTAGTGAATACCAGAGAGGGGATAATTGCTCTACATCCACTGACTCTGAAAGAGCACATCCGATCCCCTACATTAGAGCTGTTGAGGATGCACTAAGGTTGTGATCCTAAGCATTTGAATGCAAGTTCTACTGAACTCGCTCAGTGGGAGTTATCCAAAAGAGTGAGTGTCAGACATGTGAAAATTAGTCTGAACTGGATAAATTGGTTTGTGAATTTAGACTCCAGCGTGTCTACTGATTACTGTTTAATTCTGAGTAAGCATGCTTTGAACTGCAGCCTGATACCCCATCCCTGAACACATTTACATGCTGAATCACGTCCCATTGATTTAAGTGCTGTGCATTTAGGATCAGGGTGTCTGAAAGAGAATTAAGAAGCAATCAACTTCTAGTATATTTATTCCTAACTTTTTGCAGTATTCGTTAAAGTGTTGCTATTAATTAGTTGCTACAGTGCGTGTGCGTGTGTGTTTAATTTTCCTTCCTTCAGAGAAAAAACACTTCACTTACAGCCCAAACGTTAAATTGCATAAGTGACACCATAAGGGAACAAAGTACAATTTATATAGTTCAATAATTCTATTTTATTGTGCTTTTTCTGTTTAAGAAAGATCTGGGTGCTGGGGGTGGGAAGTGAGGCATGATATGCTCAAGAGAGAAGACAATTCGTGTTTTTATGATATCTTCTTCGACACTTGACTTTTTTAATGGAGAAGTTCAAATATGCACGGTAATTTTTAGAGTTTTCTGTTAATTATTTCCATATTGCTGGTGTGAATCGAAAAATAAAGTCGCAATCCATCAAGCATGTCGCCTGCACATAAACCTTATAGAAATGAATGTGTGTTATGCAGGTACTGTGTGATCAGGACACTGTGTCTAGAAAGCTTTGTTGAAATGAATTATATTTGCATGGCAGAGAGAAGCTCCGTGGAATGCACCTTAAACTTCTGTTATTGCAAACCATGAATTAAATTTTGCTTGTGTGAATAAACGCCACAGAACTCAATAAAGATACTTACGTGTTTCACAAAATTGGGGGTTGTGTTTTATTTTGAACATAATTATTGTGTCATTACAAGAACTGAGGACTGCTGGGACCAAGACAGGATAGTAATTACGGCAAGCTTGTTTGGTCTTTCCCTAACCCCACAAGACTGGGTGAAAGTATTTATTTTTATTAAAAAAAATGGAAAGTCTAACAACAGAGTATTCAAAAAATATATTTATGCTAAACGTTTTGGCTTCCACCCTCATCAGTAGCCATGCTGTTAAATGGATCTCAGGAGTGGCAGTTTGGAATGCCTAGAGATGAAAGTTCCTTAGGAGAAAACAACAGTGGTATGATTGGTATAATGCTTACGGATTGTCCTCCAGATTAAGGCCATTTGGACTAAGGGCATCTCTACACCAGCCTAAAAACCTGCATTTAAGACAGGGCTTTCTGCTTCCATTTTAAATGCAGGATCACAACGACTCCCTTTTCACTAGCTCCCCTTCCTCCCTCCTTCTCCTGGTATCTGAGTGTTCCATTATCTTTCACTGATCTTGCTCCTCTTCTTGCGGCTTTTCCTCTTTTCACGGAAGGAACTAAAGCGGAACACAACGGGGTAATTTGATAGCTCATTATCTGTGATCTATTTAAAAACGGAAGAAAGGACAGTTAGTGCAGGAGATGCCTGGGAGGGACACGGCATCATGTAAAGAGCCCACAAACTTCTGTGAAGGAGCAATCTCAATCGCAGGATAAAAGCTCCATGTGAAGAAAGCCTAAGAGTCTATAGACGCAGAACTTTTCCCTTTTGTCAAGCATGTCATTGTCTTTTTTTGTTCTATTGGAAGCAACTGTAAATCTGAGAGACTACATGTAGGTGAGTTGAAATGACTTGCAACAGGCTGCTTCGGTTTTTGATAAGAATAGCAGATATGTGTGTGTGTATTAATATCCCATCTATCTGAAACATCAAGGCAGCATACAATATAAAACACTATCAAATAAAAATCTTTATAATCTAAACCTCTTAAAAACACAGTCACCTCCTAAACCCTGAGAAGTCACGACTGTAACAATTTTACAGTAGGTTTTTTAGATGAATGACCAGTTCTCTGTCTGACTGGACTGCACCAGCAGGCCTACAAAGCTCAGTAGACCAAGCGAAGCTATTGTTCCAGCCTACCTGGATTTCCACCAGATCACAGAGTGCCCTTTGCCATCCTCAGTTCCAGCCCTGCTGATGGCACGCAAAGGACACAAGCAAAGTGGGCACCTGCCCTTCAAGGGAGTTGTCTGGACAGGCAGACATGTGAGATGAGACGGCAGCTGACAGTAACCAGAAGCTTCTGTTGATTAAACACGAGCCCCATGTCTCTCTCCAGGGCTGGTGTCTGTTGACTTTTATGGTCCTCAACACATCCACAAAGCACTTGTCTCATCTACGCCCCTCAGACACAGTGGCCCACCATTTGTAGAAATGTGTGCAGAGGCATACATCCACACTGCAAGCATGAACTAGTTTCATTGTCATGGCTCCCCTCGCATTGTCCCAACAAGCTCAGAATATTTTAGTTCTGCAAAGGGCAATTAAGTTTTGTAACCAAGAACTGAACAGGATTCTTTTGGAACAACTGTAATCTAGTGGCTAACAGCGCAATCCTAAACATGCCTACTCAGAAGTAAGTTCTATTGAGTTCAATGGGGCTTACTCCCAAGCAGGGGCATCATTAGAAGCGGGTCCACCTGGGCACGGGCCCCGGAACTTTTCTGAGCTGCGCCCTGGATCTCTTGAGCTGTCCTAATTGCCATTTTTTACATTTTCCCATTGACTTGCATTGGAAAACAGAAATGGACATAACTGTTTTAGTTTGTATGATAAATTGATTAAATTTGGAGACCTTGTAGGACCCATGGATGTGATTAACCTGCACAATTTCAGGCAGTTAGGTCCAATGGCTTTCGTGCTAGTCACAGGTAAAATTTGCTATTTTCAAGAAAATCTGTCAAAGCAAAGAGCTATACTTTTTTAATTCTTCCACATAAGTGCATGGAATTTGGGGACCTGGCAGCCCCCACTGAGCTGATTGAACCTGCCAAATTTCAGGCAGTTTGGTCCAGTGATTTTTGTGCTAGTCACACATAAAATGTGCTCTTTTCAAGAAAATCTGTCAAAGCAAAGAGCTATATATTTTTTTGTATTTCCACATACATGCATGGAATTGGGACCTGGCAGCCCCTATGGAGCTGGCTGAGCCTGCCAAAGTTCAGACAGTTTAGTTCCAGTGGCTTTTGTGCTAGCCGCAGGTAAAATTAGCTTTTTTCAAGAAAATCTGTCAAATTAAAGAGATAAAATTTTTTGGTGCTTCCACATAAGTTCATGGGATTTGGGGACCCGGCAGCCCCTATGGAGCAGACTGAACTTGCCAAATTTCAGACAGGTAGGTCCAGTGGCTTTTGAGCTAGCCATGCATAAAGTTTCCTTTTCTCAAAGATTTAAATAAAAAGTAAAAAAACTGTCAAGCCATACAGGGGATTAGAGATCCTATCAGAAGGTGTTTAAGGTCACCATTAGGAGGTCCCTAATCTCTGGTGTAGGGGTTTTTTTGAGGTGCAGAAAACCTATCTCCCCCTACTTTTCTACTCTTACATGCCCACTGTTGGGAGCTTGCTTGCAATGAAATTTTGAAGAGGGAGATGGAAGGGAAGAAAGAGCTCCATGTGAAATACTGGTATTTCACACAGCATCTGATTTTACTGTCCCAAACTGGAAACTTTGGGTTCTGCAGAAGTTTAGTAGCTTCAGTACAGCAAAGGATCCAATCAGCCTCCACAAACTTCTTTCTCCCCCTCCACTTTAATGTCTCCTAAATAGCTGTAGGACTCAAATTATTCCAAAAGGAGGGTTAGGACTATGTGGCGTCATGATTGAGGAACTGCTGAGGCTTTTAAATAGGTTCTACAGTTTTAAAAAAGTTAGAAAAAGCCCTCAGCCACCTCACCTCATAAAGTTAATTTAAGTATGTGCAATCTTTACAAACCTTCCACAGCCTCCTAAATTCCTCTGAAGTACTACCTCTCTGAAAGGAGCCACTTGGCTTAGGGAATTATGTCTACCCCACCCCCCTCCGTGCATTTTCAATCACCATTCTTCTTTTCTTCTTCCTTCCCCTGTCCTGTCCTGTTCTTTCTTTCTCTTCTTTATTCCACCCAGAGCATACATTGGGGAATTCTTAAAAAGAATTTTCTTTGGCGGGCAAGAGAAGTTCTGAACTGTATTTGACTTTATACAAACAGACACGAGGGTTGGTTTTCTCCATCTCACTCCAGTCTTTGAGAAAAGTGGGTTCGCATAGTTGTAGAGAAACAAATCTGGGGCTGTTTTGCTTGTCAGTTGCCATTATCCAGCAATAGGAAGGGCTGCAGCTCCGTGGCAGAGCCCCTGCTTGGCATGCAGAAGGTCCCAGATTCAATCCCCAGTGTCTCCAGGTAGGGCTAGGAAAGAATCCTGCCTGAAACTCTGGAGAGCCGCTGCTGCCAGTCAGTGTTGACAATACTGGGCTAGATGGACCCAGGGTCTGACTCAGTATGAGGCAGCTTCCTGTGTTCCTCTGAACAGAAAGCTTTAATAAAAAGTAGGAGTTTGGGGTTTGTTTTTTAAATGGAGGGGAGATAAATACTGCTCATTTATACAAGCCTATGTATGCCTACTCAGAAGCTCCATTATGTTTAATGAGGCTTACCCTCAGGAAAGGGTGCATAGGATTCCAGCACAAGTTACATTTGCAGAGAGGTTTGCACCCTGAGGTTCTGCATGTTTACTCAGAAATAAGTCCTGAGTTGTGGGCGTGGTACTGAAGGCTTAATACAGTGCCTACCTAATTCTGTCTAATGAATTGACTACCCTTTCGGCTCAGTCCTATGCATGTTTTGTCATTTGTATGTGTACTTCTTTTTTTTTTGCATGAACTCTAGCTTCAGTGGTGAGGGAAAGGCACTTAGTACATGCTCAGAGCTTCTCCATAACTTAACCCTAGTTTTGAAAACAGACTCATTGGCTGAATCCTGGTGAAGTCTTGGCACAAATGAAGTTATGGGGAGGAAGAAACAATGAGAGCTTGTGCATAACGAGGAGATAGAGGAGAGTTGCACAAGACATCTGTTTTTATGAAGAGTTGCTGGAGGATGGTAGGATGAGGAGGGATGGTTGCAAGGAGGGGAAAGGGGAGAATATAAGTGCTCAGTGGTGAAAGAAAAGCATTCTGCATATGCTCAGAGGCACTCTCTGTTTAAGAACATAAGAAGAGCTGTGCTGTGTCAGACCAAGGTCCGAAGAGAGCTTCGGCTATTGGGCGGTATAGAAATGAAATAAATAAATAAATCTAGTCCAGCATTCTGTTCACACAGTGGCCAACCAGATGCCCATGGGAAACCCACAAGCAGGACATGAGTGCAATAGTACCTTCCCACCCATGTTCCCCTGCTGCTAACATTGGTGAAATGTAAATAAATTCTAGTAATTGTAAATCTGCATGCAAGTATATCCTTCAGGAACTTTGCAGGTTTCTTGCCTGAGGGACACCTCTAATGACCTGTGCATTTTCATACAAACTTACCCCAAAACTATTGGGGAAGGGGTGAAGGGAAGGGAAAGCAAATCACTCCCTCTTCCACATGAACAGCTGCACCTGTCCTTCTGAAACTTTGCTGGTTTCTTACTTAGGGACAACTCTAGGATGTCTGTAATTTTCAGAACAATGGTCCACAAGGAAAATATGGAGATAAGTATGTCCTCTTTTGGAGACCTCAAAATGTCAAGACCACCCTTGCCCCAAAACCCCTGTGGCTATCATTCTGAAATTTGGCAGACATGATCTCCTCTGATGGAGCAATGAATCCTGAAATTTTTATCCAATTCTTCCAAGTAATAAAAAATGTTATTGGCAGTTCCCTTTAAAAGAAAATCAAAATATAAACCCTGCATCTATTTTTCTGACACTGGGCAGGTGCAATCCCCTTCTTCAGGGGGGCTACTATGCCTGAAATTATCATCCAGTTCTGACCAAGAGAAAAAAGTTACAGTTTTTTTCTAATTTCCCATGGTAGTCAGCAGGAAGGATAAAGACCCATTTTTCCAAACCTTGACTCAGGTTTGGTGCTGAGCTGAAGTGGTCCGACTATAAATTGGCCTGAGCAGAAGCAGGATGTTTTCAAAACCGCTGAATCGGGGTGTGGGTTGAAGTAGGGTGTGGGGTCAGAGCACACTTCTTATGTATGTATGAGAGCAATGACAAATCTTGATAAAATAGTTAAAAGCAGAGACATCACACTGACAACAAAGGTCCACATAGTTAAAGCAATGGTATTCCCCGTAGTAACCTATGGCTGCGAGAGCTGGACCATAAGGAAGGCTGAGCGAAGGAAGATAGATGCTTTTGAACTGTGGTGCTGGAGGAAAATTCTGAGAGTGCCTTGGACTGCAAGAAGATCAAACCAGTCCATACTCCAGGAAATAAAGCCAGACTGCTCACTTGAGGGAATTATATTAAAGGCAAAACTGAAGTACTTTGGCCACATCATGAGAAGACAGGATACCCTGGAGAAAATGCTGATGCTGGGGAAAGTGGAAGGCAAAAGGAAGAGGGGCCGACCAAGGGCAAGGTGGATGGATGATATTCTGGAGGTGACGGACTCGACCTTGGGGGAGCTGGGGGTGGCGACGACCGACAGGAAGCTCTGGTGTGGGCTGGTCCATGAAGTCACGAAAAGTCGGAAGCAACTGACCGAATAAACAACAAATGTAATCTATACACACATGCAAGCACACCACATGCACACACCACACGCACGCGCGCGTGCACACACACACACATGCACACACACACACACACATATATATATATATATATATGAGGTGCACTTAGACTCAGTTATATATTATATATATATATATATATATATATATATATATGCAAATTTGTGTTATGGGCCTATGCCGCAGATCTTTTAAGAACCTAGCAACACCCCTGCTCCCAAGTATGTAGGTATAGGATTGCAGCCTAAGAATGTTACACCAGAAAGTATACCACTTGCTGGGGAACACAAGAGGGAGAGTGCCATTGGACTCCTCCTTGTGGGTTTCCCACAGGTAGCTGGTTGGCTGCTGTGTGAACAGAGACCCTTGGTCTGATCCAGCAGGGCTGTTCTTATGTTCTTATGTTTAGTGTTGGATTTTGAAATCCAAACATGAGTGCACTTCTCAGCCATGGCGTGCACAGGGTGTCCTTGGGTCACATTATCTCAGCTGAATCCATTTCACAGGGTTGTGGTGAACACACATACACACACCCCATGCATGTTGCTCCTTGGGAGGAAGGGTGGGATACAAATGTGATGGATGATATTTAATACATGAAGAGCCATGCTGGATCAGACCAAAGGCCCATCTAGTCCAGTATCCTGTTTCCCACAATGGCCAACCAGCCGCCTGTGGGAAGCACATGAGCAGAACATGACTGCAACACCCTCCCATTCATGTTTCCCAGCAACTGGCATACAGAGGCACACCGCCTCTGATACTGGATGCAATATATAGCCATCATCACGTATAGCCATTGATAGTCTCATCCTCCATGAATCTGTCTAATCCCCTTTTCAATAATATTTATTTTATTTTTGGTACCTCAAAAATATCAACCAAACAGAAAATAATGTCAATAAACCACATTGAACTTACTTGCAAGATGCTCAGAAATCTGAAATATATGCAACACATGACACCAGTTCCCACCTGCTGCAGTTATGTACCTGACCACTACAAGTCAGAAGATTAAAGATTTAATCAGAAGGTTAAAAGATCAGAAGATTTAAAGATTTAAATCAGAAGATTAAAAGATTTTAAAAGATTAAATCAAGATTAAAATTAAAATCAAGATTAAAGTTTTTAAAGATTTTAAAGATTAAAATTAAAATCAAGATTAAAGATTTTAAAAGATTAAATCAAGATTAAAATCAGAAGATTAAAAAATTTAATCAGAAGATTAAAAGATTTAGTCTTTCCTTAATGCATTTTCTGCTGTAAGAAAAAAGACGTAAGTGGTAGGAAAATGCAGGACGGTTACAGGTGGGAGATGACAATGACTTCTGAGTCTTCTGGTAAAGTTCTGTGAATGAGGCAGGGCGATGGTGTCTGGAAGCACCCCACTAAAAGCATCAGCACAATGTAGCAGTGAGGATTGTCAGATTAGGTGCGGGGGACGCATGCTCAAATCCCACTCAGCCATGAACCTCATTGGGTGACCTTGGACCAGCCATTCTTTCAACCTAGCCCTTCACAGGGTTGTTGAGATAAGATGCGGAAGGGGGAGGAATGTCACCATGTATGCCAGCTTGAGTTTCTGGGAGGAAAGGCGGGATTTGTTGTTGTTGTTTATTCGGTCAGTCGCTTCTGACTCTTCGTGACTTCATGGACCGGCCCATGCCAGAGCTTCCTGTCGGCCGTCGCCAACCCCAGCTCCCCCAAGGTCGAGTCCGTCACCTCCAGAATATCATCCATCCACCTTGCCCTTGGTCGGCCCCTCTTCCTTTTGCCTTCCACTTTCCCCAGCATCAGCATCTTCTCCAGGGTATCCTGTCTTCTCATGATGTGGCCAAAGTACTTCAGTTTTGCCTTTAATATCCTTCCCTCAAGTGAGCAGTCTGGCTTTATTTCCTGGAGTATGGACTGGTTTGATCTTCTTGCAGTCCAAGGCACGCTCAGAATTTTCCTCCAGCACCACAGTTCAAAAGCATCTATCTTCTTTCGCTCAGCCTTTCTTATGGTCCAGCTCTCGCAGCCATAGGTTACTAAATATAACAGTAAAAGACAGCCTATTTCCTGTGCTATTTTTGAAGCTTTAATTTGGGCTTATGGTTTAAATTCATCATGCTCTGGATTGATTGATTGATTGATTGGCAAATATATATATATATATATATATATATATATTCTATATATCTCCTCCTCCTACATCCCCCATCGTGCATGGCCTTTCTCTTAAAAACAACAACAATAAAAACCAGGTGCTTTTTTCAATTGCTACTAATAATGAGCCCCTTCATGGATCACTGCCTTGTTGTGGCGAAGGGGCTTGCGTAACTCAGTGAAGCCATAAGCTATGCCGTGCAGGGCCACCCAAGACAGACAGGTCATGGCAGAGAGTTCTGACAAAATGTGGTCCACTGGAGAAGGAAATGGCAACCCACTCCAGTATTCTTGCCAAGAAAACCCCATGGGTCTGGTGGTGAAAAGAAAAACCGATGCTGTAAAGAACCATATTGTTTAGGAACCTGGAATGTCAGATCAATGAATCAAGGTAAGCTGGAGGTGGTCAAACATGAGATGGCAAGAGTGAACATTGACATCTTGGGAATCAGCGAACTAAAATGGACAAGCATGGGCGAATTTAATTCAGGTGACCATCATATCTACTACTGTGGGCAAGAATCCCTTAGAAGAAATGGAGTCGCACTCATAGTCAACAAAAGGGTGGGAAAAGCAGTACTGGGGTACAATCTTAAAAACGATAGAATGATCTCAGTATGAATCCAAGGCAAACCATTCAACATCACAGTAATTCAAGTCTATGCCCCAACCACTGATGCCGAAGAAGCGGAGGTTGTTCGGTTCTATGAAGACCTACAACACCTTCTAGAACTAACACCAAAAAAAGATGTCCTCTTCATCATAGGGGATTGGAATGCTAAAGTAGGAAGTCAAGAAATCACCGGGATAACAGGCAGGCATGGCCTTGGTGTACAAAATGAAGCAGGACAAAAGCTAATAGAGTTTTGCCAAGAGAACACGCGGATCATAGCAAACACTCTTTTCCAACAGCACAAGAGGCGACTCTACACATGGACATCACCAGATGGTCAATATCGAAATCAGATTGATTATGTCCTTTGCAGCCAAAGATGGAGAAGCTCTATACAGTCAGTAAAAACAAGACCTGGAGCTGACTGTGGCTCAGATCATGAGCTTCTTGTTGCAAAATTTCAGCTTAAATTGAAGAACGTAGGGAAAACCACTAAACCATTCAGGTATGACCTCAATCATATCCCTTATGAATATACAGTGGAGGTGAGGAATAGATTTCAGGGATTAGACCTGATAGACAGAGAGCCTGAGGAACTATGGATGGAGGTCCATAACATTGTTCAGGAGGCAGCAACTCAATCCATCCCAAAGAAAAAGAAATGCAAGAAAGCCAAGTGGCTGTCTGATGAGGCTTTACAAGTAGCTGAAGAAAGAAGGCAAGCAAAAAGCAAGGGAGAAAGGGCTAGATATATCCAACTGAATGCAGAGTTCCAGAGAATAGCAAGGAGAGACAAGAAGGCCTTCTTAAATGAACAATGCAAAGAAATCGAGGAAAACAACAGAATGGGAAAGACTAGAGATCTCTTCAAGAAAATCGGAGATCTCAAGGGAACGTTTTGTGCAAAGACAGGCATGATAAAGGACAAAGAAGGCAGGGACCTAACAGAAGCAGATGAGATTAAGAAGAGGTGGAAAGAATACACAGAAGAACTCTACAGGAAAGATCTGAATGTCCCTGATAGCCATGATACTGCGGTCACTGAACTTGAGTCGGACATCCTCGAGAGTGAAGTCAAGTGGGCCTTAGGAAGCATTACTAACAACAAAGCTAGCGGAGATGACAGTATTCCAGCTGAGCTATTTAAGATCCTAAAAGATGATGCTGTTAAAGTGCTGCACTCAATATGCCAACAAATTTGGAACACTCAACAATGGCCGCAAGACTGGAAAAGGTCAGTTTACATTCCAATTCCAAAGAAGGGCAACGCCAAAGAGTGTTCAAACTACCGTACAATTGCACTCATTTCACATGCCAGCAAGGTGATGCTCAAAATCCTACAAGCTAGGCTTCAGCAGTATGCGAACCGAGAACTACCAGAAGTACAAGCTGGGTTTTGAAGAGGCAGAGGAACTAGAGATCAAATCGTCAACGTTCGCTGGATCATGGAGAAAGCAAGAGAATTCCAGAAAAAACGTCTATTTCTGCTTCATTGACTACGCTAAAGCCTTGGATTGTGTGGATCACAACAAACTGTGGCAAATTCTTAAAGTGATGGGAGTACCAGACCACCTTACCTGTCTCCTGAGAAACCTGTACGAGGGTCAAGAAGCAACAGTAAGAACCAGACATGGAACAACCGAGTGGTTCAAAATTGGGAAAGGAGTACGACAAGGCTGCATATTGTCGCCCTGCTTATTTAACTTATATGCAGAGTACGTCATGAGAAACGCCGGGTTGGATGAATCACAGGTCGGAATTATGATTGCCGGGAGAATTATCAACAACCTCCGATATGCAGATGATGCCACCCTAATGGCAGAAAGCGAAGAGGATCTCAAGAGCCTCTTGTTGAGGGTGAAAGAGGAGAGTGCAAAAGCTGGTTTGAAACTCAACATTAAAAAAACTAAGATCATGGCATCTGGCCCCATCACTTCCTGGCATATAGAAGGGGAAGAAATGGACGCAGTGACAGATTTTACTTTCTTGGGCTCCAAGATCACCGCAGACGGTGACTGTAGCCATGAAATTCAAAGACGCTTGCTCCTGGGGAGGAAAGCTATGGCAAACCTAGACAGCATAGTAATAAGCAGAGACATCATCTTGCCGACAAAGGTCCGTCTAATCAAAGCTATGGTTTTCCCAGTAGCAACGTGTGGTTGTGAGAGCTGGACTATAAGGAAGGCTGATGCTGAAGAATCGATGCTTTCGAACTGTGGTGCTGGAGAAGACTCTTACGAGTCCCCTGGACTGCAAGGAGGTCAAATCAGTCCATCCTAAAGGAAATCAACCCTGAGTGCTCATTGGAAGGACAGATACTGAAGCTGAAGCTCAAATATTTTGGCCACCTAATGCGAAGAGAAAACTCCCTGGAAAAGACGCTGATGCTGGGAAAGACTGAAGGCAAAAGGAGAAGGGGACGGCAGAGGATGAGATGGCTGGATAGCATCACCGCTGCAATGAATATGGACTTGAGCACGCTCCGGGAGGGAGCGCAGGACAGGGAGGCCTGGCGTGCTCTGGGCCACGGGGTCACGAGGAGTCGGACGCGACTGAACGACTGAACAACAACAGTAATAATGATTTCAACTACTCAGTTACAACTTAAAGATATTTTTTTAATATGCTAAGCGGTATATAAATCTATATTTTATAATAATTATTAAATACAATAAGGTGTCATTCTAATTAAATTTCCAGGTGTTTACAGCACGCTCCGCGCTTATAGCAAAGCCTTTTGCCTCCTCCCGCGCGCCGTACCTGTAGCCATAGAGACAGTCCATGGGAGGCAAAACTGGCTTGGAAACAGCGGCACGACGCGTGCGCGACCCGAGTGAGCCGGAAGCGGAAGGCGGCCATCGCCAGTCGCGACAGAGCAGTTCCCCCGCGAGCCGACGGTCCCCTGCGAGTGAACGGCGTCGTCATGTGAGGAGGCGGACGAGAGAGATTTCGGGGGCAAGGGGCGGGGGTCCCTTTGTGGGGAGGGTCATACCGTAACTCTACCGTAAATATTTGAATGGGCGCCCCTGTTTGAAGAGCGTTGGCGCGTAGTGAGTTTTTGAATGGGCACCGCCGGTTGGTGGAGGGACTTCTCCTCCTCACCCTCTTTAGGCTGCTTTTCTGTCCCGGCCCTGCAAAAATCCACCTCTCCCTTAATGCCTCCAAGCAGCTTCTCCTTGTCTTAGTTGGGCGGTGTCTGATCTTTTCCAGTTGTTGGTCAAATAAGTATGCCTGTTCGGATGCTTGGTTCCCACGTTACTCTAGCAATCACGTGTCTCAGCCCTCTTTATTTACGTCTATAAGTAGTTTTTCCTGCCCAGAACGGCCCTCGGAATGCCATACAACATGAGAATACATAATAACGTCCTTGACCCAGCCTTCAGAAGACAGAAGGAGACCTCTTTCTCTCTCCAAACATGCATAGGATTGTGCCCTTAATTTATTATTTATTTAAAAAATGTCTATACCAATCTTCATCTCACAGTACCAAGGTGGTTCACAAAATGTGATTTTTAAAAATGCTAATAAAATCCAGCCCCACAAACAGCCCCAGGAGCTACTGCTTTTAGCAGCCCTTGCCCCAAATTTACAGCCATAACTTGCTCATTCAGGGGGTTCTTGGTAACTTTCCAGAGACAAAGGAGAAAGCAGACACCTTGCCCCCTAACAACCTTTAGCAATCTTGTTGCATCCCCACAAAGAGAGAGGGAGAGGTTAACCTCTTATGCTCTGTGCATGCTGATGTACAAGGTGCGGTCTGTAGTCCACTGATGACTGCAAGCATACTTTTGGGATGCTGGTTATTCTAAATTTGTGCAGAATGCAAGGTTGCAGTCTTGAGTACGAGGGCTTAATTACAAGCGGTAGAGATCTTGCTTCCAGTCATCCCATTGCTCCCCTGTACAGGAGACAAGTTACATGTGTTGTGGTTTTTCTCCCTGAAAATGTTTTGGAGTACTGTTTCTCTTACCTCTTTTTTCAGGAGCCTCTTAAACAAGCCTAAGAGTGAGATGACCCCGGAGGAGCTGCAGAAGCGGGAGGAGGAAGAGTTCAACACGGGGCCCCTTTCTGTCCTCACACAGTCCGTCAAAAACAATACTCAGGTGCTGATCAACTGTCGCAACAACAAGAAGCTTCTGGGGCGTGTCAAGGCCTTTGATAGGTAGGATCCTACCTGTGGCTTCTTCTGTTCTGCCAGATTGTTAGTGGTGGTTTTTAGTCAATTTCTGGTTTGCACTGTTTTCATTGAAACAAACCATGCTAGATTAAATTTAAGATTTGTAAGTAAGTTGCAACTTTCCAGCCTGTTAAGGATTCTTATGGGGTTCTCGTGTTGAACAATTTCCCTTGGGGGCAAGGATTCCAGTTATATCTGTCTGAGGTATTTCTGGTTCCATATAGTAAATGGGGGCAAAAGGAAGAGGGGCTGACCAAGGGTAAGATGGATGGATGATATTCTGTAGGTGATGGCCTCGACCTTAGGGGAGCTGGGGGTGGCAATGGCTGACAGGAAGCTCTGGAGTGGGCTGGTCCATGAAGTCACAAAGAGTCGGAAGCGACTGAACAAATAAACAACAACAGCATAGTAGATGGGGTTGTCGTTTGGCAGCAAAGTGTGTGGGAGGCATTCTATTCCCTTCCCACTTGTCAGTAGCAGGAAGGGTGCCCCATGTCCGTGTAACATCATTCTTTTTCCACTAGGCACTGCAACATGGTTTTGGAGAACGTCAAGGAGATGTGGACAGAGGTGCCTAAGAGTGGGAAAGGCAAGAAGAAATCTAAGCCTGTCAACAAGGATCGCTACATCTCTAAGATGTTCCTGCGTGGCGATTCAGTCATTGTGGTGCTGAGGAACCCCCTTATAGCTGGGAAGTAATGGGCTGTCAGAGGGTAGTGGATGTACCAGAGCTGCTGACTTCAGGGTCACCACCAAGAGACTGATAAGTTTGCTGATTGTTTTGACCATTGGCTTCTCCCTGTCAGCTGCCTGTTCTTCAAATGATTTTTGTCCCGCAAGCATTGTGAAGGGAGGTGGTTGAACACCTTTTGTTTTTTGTAGATCTGGCTAATAGATTTTCCACTCCCCAAATGCACCAGAGGGTGTTACTGTATATGGCCTGTTGAAGAACTATTCTTTTTGTAATAAACATTTTGTTAAATTTCTTAGTTTTCTTTTTTTCTGGCATAGGGTCTTCCTCTTAGTGAGTGTTTGATAGCACTAGAGGGCATGGGAGACTTAAGGTAGTTCAGGTGTCCTCCAGCTGTGGGTTATATGCTTGGGACCTGGAGTCCTTTGTGCTCGGACAGTGTTAGGCATTCCAAAAGAACCCTCTTGTAAGGTCTGTAGCTTTCCTTTTTTTTTTACGCTTCCCACTGGGATGAGTCATGACCCACTCCCCCTTCCGTCCCTATTACCTTGTCTTCTTCCCTACAGTTGCGTATTAACTGCAGCAGAACATCTTCCTTATCTGGATCCAACATCAAAGGGTACCAGACCCAAAACTGGTTTTGGACCAGGTGGCTGCAGCTGATGTGCTCAGAGCTCCCTGAAGCCCCAGAGCTTGGGACAAATGGGCTGGCAATTGATGTGCCACATAGGATTTAACTCACGGGCAGGAAAAGGGTTTTTTTTGCTTCTGTTTAGTTTTTTAAATTCTCCCTGCCTCCTTAAAAAAATTCCAGATGCTTAAACATCAGCTATCATGTTCAGAGTAAAACCTGGAGATGGAGTAAAATTAAGCAAGCATGTCTGTATCTGAAATGAATCTTACACCAACTTGAAATCTTGGGGATTTTCTAAATTCAAACCTGAAAACCCAGTTTTAAGGTAAATATTAAAGAAATGTCTTGATCACTTGTAGGGCAGTAATATGTATGCGTCAATTTCCCAACTTCAATATTTCACACTGTATTTTTTAAAAATCTGATAACATCCTTGATGAGAATGCTGTAAAACCATTCAAATGAAGAACATGAGTTAGAAGATTTTTTCCTCGGTTTCATTTTGCACAGTTGAATGATAATAACTATATATAAGATACAGACTCATTTGGAGGAAAAACAGTCCTTTATATTGTAGTCCCTGAATCCCAAAGCAGACTTAGTTTTATTTCTGTCTCTCTGTTTTCCATGCTGCACTGACTGCTATGCCTGGCATCTATTCCTCCCTGCTGTCTGTCTGTCACTCTTCTCTCTCTTTCTCCCTCCCCCTCCCTATGTCAACATGAGCTCATTCCTTAGGCCCAGCTGTCTTTCTCTTCTCTCGTCCGTCCCCCCCCCACCCCCAGTTTGAAACCCTAATCCTCCCCAGCCTCTGAAAGTGACTTTGTGTTGCTTTGATACAGGACAAACCTTTTACCGCCTCATGCGTCTTAACAGTGATGTCTTATGGAGGTGCAGCATTGCTTAAAAACAAATTTACTTAAAGTATCAATGACCCCGCAGGGAGCAATCAAATGGCCAAGTGCAGCAAAATCCTGCTGCCACCCCAAGGGGAACTTTATATAGTGACAGATGGATTTGTCAGGAGATTCCTAGCAGAGGAGAAGGCTGGGCTTCTTAGGGTGCCCCATGAGGAGAGAAATAACGAAAAATACTTCCGCCTTCTGTAGAACTCAAGGTGGCATAGATAGGGTTGCCAGGTTGTCTCCCATCCTCCTACCAAACCCAGACCTGTTTATCTTCAGCAGCGGCCATCGTGTGTTGAGTACTATCCATATGTGCCTTTCAGACCGTGCCATCAGACGTAGGGCTCAGGAGGTGGGAGCAAGTGTACTCTTTGGCAACTGGGCTTGCAAGCAGGCTGTGGGGACAGAGAGTCCATTTCCTAAGTGTCCCTCCAGGAAACCTAGTTGCTAACTGGCCTATATACAGATGGTCACACATGTGAATCACTCCTTGTATACGTGTCTGGAGAACTACAGTTAATGATTGCCTGCTGGCTCATATCCTTACTGCAACTGACCTCTATGCAGATTTGTCAGCGTGTGACCATCGATACCCTTAACAGAATATTAGTTTCTCTGTTTTGGAAGGTGCGAAGCAACCCTTAGTGAGCGAGGTTTTCAAACGTGTTTCAAGATTCCCTGTTAAGCAGGGGACGGCGAGAGACAGATGCGTCAGAGACCCAGCTCCTCATCTCTCCCGGTCCCAGAGCCTTCTTTATGCTGCCCCCCTTCATCCCACGTCTAGGCAAGAAGATCCAGCTCAATATTGCAGCTTGGGTTGAGCACAGGCTGGGGCTCGGATTTCAACAAGTCAGAGGTTTTTGCAGAGGCGACGACTTCTTTTCAGGAAATGGGGAGACAGCCGAGTCCTGATGATTAATTCAGGATGAAAGGGAGAAGAGGGCGCTGGCTGCGACTGATACAGGGATGTGTGATAAAGCCAGATCCTGGGCCAGGGGCCTGAGCCTATCGATACTTCAGTGCCACACCAGCTGGCAGCTCTAAGCCTGGAAGAGAACACTGTGGGTGGGGAGCCCAGAACTACCAGGAATATACAGACTTCTGCTTTGCTGGAGGAAGGAAATGCACACCGGGCCAAACCAGCGCTCTTCTCTCATGCCTGATCTTGTCCCTGTCCATGGGGCTTGTGTACATTTCCCATGGAGTGCAAACTCTTTGAAGGATAGGTTTAGCAGTGACTGCTGGTTACGGTGGCTGTATGGTACATTCAGGTTGAGAGGCAGTCTGCCTCTGAATATGTTCTCGGGAGCAAGAGCAGCGGCTCTTGCTTTCATGCCCTGTTTCTGCACTTCCCAGAGGCACCTGTTTGGCCACTGGGAGACAGGATGCTGCATTCGATGGCACTTTCGTCTGACTCAGTATGGCTCTTTACTGGGGCAGGAGTCTCTCTCCGTGTGTGTCTCCCTCTTAAAACAGGAAGTACATTGATGATGTTATACGCAAATCATCCCTAGAAGCTTGTGCCTAGATAAGCGAGGGAGAGTTCACTGAGGTGGGGAACAGCAGTTGGCACCGGCTGGAAGAGAATTCACTGACCCATTTCCCCCCACCCATGATAGAGGGAGCGTGGCATAGCTTTCTGGATGCACATAACAGACCTCCCCCTTGGTGTCCTTAAACGTGTGTGTTGCGGGGGGCACAGTGTTGATGTGGCTTTTTCACAGTGCATGGTGAGATGCAGCCATCTCTGGCAGAGTAGCTGTTTTAACGGGATCTGGAAATAGGGACTAGCTATTAGCCCTGTTACATTACAGCCAGAAGGCAAAGGTTAAACAGTATGACAATTCTCAGCAAGTGTGCCAGCCTCATTAATAACCCACAGTGAGAAGAAACTCGATAAGGTTGGAGCTGTGATTGGGCAGTCGGGATTCTAAATTGATACCTTCTCTTTCAGATAGGCAGAGTGGTTCGTTTGCCTAGAAAGCAAAATATCTCTGGCCAGGGACATTGCTAGGCCTGGGCTCATGGGGCCGCAGCCCCGAATCTATTTCCCAGAGCCCCAGTTGATCTCACAGGGCCCTCAGTGTGCAGTGGTGCCCATGGAAGGTTTTTTTCTCAGTGTAATTGCCATGCATGAGGCAATTTTCAAGGGCGATTGTAGCTGGGAAGGGAAGGGTTAAATCTCCCCTTCACAATGCTGCAACACTCACCACCACTAAATTGTCCCCGGCATAGCAATTAAGCTTAGAAAAAAAAATTCCATTGGTTTTGGATGATTTGGGTCAGGGTGCAAATTAATTGAAGAATTTATTTGAGATGATTTGGATGAGAAATTAGCTGACTTTGCCTGCTGTGAAATTGAAATAAATCCAATTATTTCTAAATGTGCATAGATCAGTATACATTAGCATGTGCTGATTTGTGCCCTGTGGGTCTGGGCTCTGAGTCTTTTAAGTACCTAGGAGAACCCCTGGCCATGGCGCTTGAGTATGCTTTCAATCCCCTTTCTTGTAGATGGGTGAGCTTATTCAATACCAATGCTTCACATCTCAAATCGGCCTGGAAACAACACCCTCTGTGCTGGAATTCCCAGCTACTAGGTCCTGTGTGGGAACTCTGCAATGATCAAGATGCTTTGAACCTGCTCATCTATTCTTCATAAGTTCCAGAACTGAGCCTAGCATTTAAAACAGGTGCCCTCAGCAAATGTACTCTGCACAGGCTCAGTCTCTCTAAAAAGGTGAAGTCTTCTTTATGTCCAAGGCTTTTTAGGAACTATTTTTAGTGCTTTTAGAGGATTCCAGGAGTGAAGGATATTTTTTCACCAAGGGCCGGATCCCATTTTGGAACTCTCAGGGGTTGCATTCCAGTGGTGGGCAGAGCCAAAGGCACAAGTGGGCTGGGCTGAAAATCCGCCCCCCCAAAAGCCATTGTTACCAATTCATAGTAGGAGGCATGTTTACTCAGAAGTAAGCATGGGCAGCATGTCTACCTGCAACTAAGCAGGCCAAGCCTCTGCATGTCTACTCAGAAGTATGGAGGAGAATCACTCAGTAGCACTTTCAAAAGCATTCTGAACACCAAGTCTTTGCATGCCTGTTCAGAAGGAAGCATGAGCATCTTGTCTATTCACAAGTAGGACAAGGCTCAGGAGGAAGCAGGACAGAATCACTCAGCAACTTCCTCCCCTGGCCTGCCCCTTCTGCCTCACAGGGAAACGCTCTGATGCTGATCCGAGATAAGAACTTTTCCCTGCAAGGCAAAGGAGGCAGGACCAAGGAAAGAAGCTGCCTGATAGATGGGGAACCCCTGCGGCCTTATCAGGCTGGAAGGTTCACCATTCATGTTTTAGATCTTTGCACTGTTTTAACCCTGTTGCTGGTTTTATTTTTAATTTGCTGCTGTTTTTCCCCCATCTTTATCTGACTTGTTTTATGAATATTGCTTTGTTACTTCGTATTTTATGTTTTCAGTCTGAACACTGCTCAGAGAATTTCAGTTATTGGGCAGTATTAAAATGTAATAAATGCATAAATATTTATCTTCCACTTCGCATGTCAGGCTAGGCACTGGTTTTGAAAACAGGTTCTAGTATGAAACATCAGCAACCTTTGGCCTGTTCATGGGGAATATGCTTAATCCTGGGGAAGCCTACCTAGTTTGGTGTACTTCTTGCAAGCTCAGGAACTATTTGTACATCTCCGTGACATGTTAAGGAAGCAATCTGGTTCCTCGTTCCTGTGATCTGACCCACTGCCCAGTCTAGTTGCTGGTGTGCTGTTTTCTGCAGGAGTGAAAGGGAAAAAAAATACTAAAAAAGTACATGAAGTCTTGGAGCACAGCACCCCCTCGTGGAGAGCATGCACACAGGCTCTCATACAGCAGCTGCTTTTAAAAATCAAGAAAAGGTGGGATGAGCACTGATGGGTTTTTCTTCCTCCCTCAAAATTAGCAATGGCTGCATTTACCCGGAGTGCATTCATTATCTACTTAAAAAGTAACAAATTCATCTATGTGAGGTCGGACAAGAGTTCTCCTTTAATGGGAAATCTCACTCCGTACATACAGAGTTTCGTAGGTGCATGAGGTCAAGGCGCACCTTGGGGGCTGTCGTTTAGAATCGCGTCATGTGGCATGATGTCCTGGTCCCAGGTGTTCTGCCACCACTGGAGTCGTCTTCAGAGGAGGAGGCAGAACCTCTGGAGCCATCTGGCCCTTCAGGAGACCCTGGCACTAGCCAAGATGGTGTGGGCCCCTCAGGAGTGATGCCTTTGGATCTGCCTCCTAGAGAGGCAGAGAGCTCAGCTTCGGAGCCAGAGGGAGATGGTGGGCCACCACCTGGCCCCCCGAGAATGCCGGCACCATAAGGTCCATGATAGGATGGTGGCCAGGCGAAGGAGTGCTCGTTACTGAAGAGGACTACTCATGAGTCGGGCTCTTCTCATGAGGGGGACATCTGACAGGCCTCTAATGTGATGCAGCTGAGCACTGGGTGGGGCCCTAGTAGCTCTAGCTAGATCAGCTCTCACTGGTAACTTGAGAGCTGCTGGAAACAAGGCATCTGCCAGCTCCAGCATCTGCTTCCTTGCCTCCTGTGCCTGGCCCTGTGATTAATGCTCCATGCTACTGACCCTTGGATTGTTTCTTCACCCTGCTTCTGGCCTGCGTAACGTATCTGACTGCCTAACCGGGCTCCGAACTTGGCCTGCTATCTTGACCACTCCTGCCCTAGCCTGAGCCCCACTGGACTGAAACCTGTGTGCTTGACCATTTGCTGGCTAAATGGACTACTCTGTTGTATACCTCCCTGTATTTGCAGTGCAGAGAGCCAGGACTCAGTCTAGAGCAGGACAGATGTCACGCATCACCACGTTATGCGGCCCTCTTTTTGATTGGTTGTTTCCACAGTGCCTGCCTGCACGATGATGTCACCTGATGTTTCCTCGCCAGCACCAATCACCGGTATGAAGATGAACCCTGCAGAGGAGTCCTCCTTCTTCTCACAGCCAGAGCTGCAGTGGTAGATCGTGATGATGGAGGCAGCTAATGCAACTGCTTCAAGTAAGTTTCGAGGGGAGGTCTAGGTGGTAGGATGAGTGAAGATTTACTGGGGTGTCTGTGTGCTACTTTACTGCTCCAAGGCTCACAATTCCAAACTTAATAGTGAACTCATAATACATCGATGCGGGCGTGCTACAAAGATGAGCATTATGAACAGACACGTTTCAATGGACAGGCGAACTGATTATGAAATCTGTCAGCATCACTGCTCACAATGCCAAAACTCAAGGGCGTTGGCCAATTAAAACGACGCGAGATGTAAGTCCTCCTTCACGCAACACACAGAAAACATCGGATATAGCAGTCTTGCCCAACCAGGTGCCCTCCAGATGTGCTGGACTACAACTCTCAGAATCTGGGTGGGGGATGCTGGGAGTTGCAATCCCACCATCTCGAGGGCACCAGGTAGGGGGAGGCTGTGTTAGACCACCAAGGCCTCATACCATCTCCTGGGGCCAGCATCAGGAGTTGGGGTGCTTGGGCAACCACCAGGGTCCGTGGCTGCCAGGGGGCCCACCAACAAGTGTCCCATCTTTGCTGGTCTTCCTTGCTGTTGCCACCTGTTCACTTATCTTCCCTCGGGTCCAGAGACGATGAGCAAGTGAGCAGCCAGCAGCAATGGCCGGGAGGAGACTGAGGGCCCGTCCACTGTGGGCGGGGTGATTTGCCCCCGCCCACGGAGCCAGTACTGTCCTCTCGAGCAAATTGATCTCAAAGGCCAACATTCACTAGCTGCGTCCTCTGGCATTTTACCCTGGCCAGCAAGTCTCTGTGTCCAAGGATGAGTGACCTAAGTAACACACAAATCAGAAATTCGTTCCAAGAACCGATGCAGATCAAGCAATAGACATGGAAACACTGTGAAACCAAGAGAAAAGCAGTTCAGTCTCTTTGGATGCTGTGGTGTGCGTGCTGCAATTCCATGGCGGGGCAGAAGAAGGGAACGATGGGGCAATGTATGGAGAATTCCATTCCTGGGAATCCCAGCATCTACTTTCAATAATGATGATGATAATGATGATGATGATGATAATAATAATAGGAGGAGGAGGAGAAGAAATTTCTAGTCCTCATGGTGCAAAGATCTGCTCAAAAGGGTGGGGGCAATGCCTGCTACAATCTTAGAAGGCAAAGATGTAGTTGGGCAAGGGATTGCCCATTCCCATTGGCTAGGGATGCCATGTGTGGGGCATCAGTGCCCTGTATAGCAATTTGCTTCTCCCCATGAGTATCAGAACAAGAAGAAATTATGCAAAAATGGGAGGAATTATGCCCAGTTGCTCAAAGTGTCCAGCTTTTCTTGATGCAGCATTTGGATTGGGAAGGGCCATAGCTCAGTGTGGTAGAGCCCCTGTTTTGCACGCAGAAGGCCCCAGGTTCAGTCCCTAACACCTCCAGTTAGGGCTGGAAAAATTCCTGCCTGAAACCCTGGAGAGCCATGGCTGCCAGTCAGTGTTGACAACACCGGGTGAGATGGACCAAGTGTCTGACTCCATATAAAGCAGCTTCCAATGTTCACACGACTGCCTGCCTGGCTGCAGCATTTTAAAAATATTTTGTCCTCGCACCCACCTATAGCGAAGTTTACCTTCACTGTTCATTCTTCAGCAAATTTTACTAGATCTGAAATCCCCCCCTCGCTTGGGAACAGATTGATAAGTGCATCAAGAAGTCAGAGTTTTACATTCACTTCCCCGGCAGAAAGGTACTCCGGAGCTGTGGCACCTCCAATACGTTGGATGGCATCGTCCCCGATCTGGAAAACACGCCCACGGCAGTGGAGTAGCAGGCACAGGAGAAGGCTCCTTCCAAAGCCTTCCGGAAGGATCTCACGCGGAACACGTACACCACGGGGTTGATGGCAGAGTTGGCGTGGGACAGGATGACAGTGGTCAGGATGAGCTGGTTGGGGATGCAGCAGCTGGGACAGAGAAGCATGATGGTGTTGAGGATGTGGAGTGGGAGCCAGCAGATGGCAAAAAAGAAGAGGATGAGGAAGAGTGAAGTAGCCGTCTGCAGCTCTTTGCGAACAATGATCTGGCGCCTCTCCTGAGCGCTGACATCGACCTCCCCCTCGGCCACCTTCCGGATCTGACGCTTGACCTCCAGGAAGATGTACCCATACAGCACCATCATGGCTGACAGAGGCACCAACATGCAGGCCATGAAGTTGAAATAGACCATGTATGTGTCTTTGATTATGCTGTTGAATAGACATTCCCCGCTGGCTGGCAAGGGGTCGTGCCAGCCCATCATAGGAAAAAGGCCGATCACAATAGCCAGCCCCCAGCAGGCCAAGATGACCAAGAGGGAGTTGCGGGGACTCATCAAAGATTTGTACTGGAAAGGCTTCAAGATGGAGATGTACCTCTCCACCGCAATGGCCAGCAGCCCGAACACCGAGGCTTGCGTGAACACTAACAACGTGCACAGCATCAAGAGGCACAGCTGTGGCCTGTATCGCGGCAACCCCATATCAGTAAACTGGGCACACGGGATGGCCACCGCCCCGACCAAGATGTCTGCCACAGCCAGTGAGAGCAGGAAGTAGTTGGTGACGACGGCGCGCAGCTTCCTGTTCCGCAAGATGACAGTGCAGATGAAAAGATTGCCCACGACGGAGAACAAAGCTGTCAAATTTTCACTCAGGAAGTAGGGGATGTTCAGAACTGGTGAGGATGTTGCATTCGCTGCTAGGTGGCACCGCGGCATGGAGGACGAATTGTCAGGGGCTGCCATTATGGGGCATCAGCCACGTTGATTTTGTTAGCAAGAACCTTCTCTTTGAGATTTCCAGCCTCTGCAGATTGCTGCCCTGTTACCTTCGGGTCCTGGGGAAGTCCAAGAATCTGTGAAATGGGAAGGGGGAAAAAACACCCTCTGAGAATACAGCCCAAATTAATCTCCGATTTTGTTAATATAAGGACCGTCACGTTTTCATGCACTTCTGCTCTATGCCAACTCAGGAACCTGTGTGTTTCACCCAAGGCAAGAAGACAATCAGAATTACAGCCAGCCTTTGTATTTATGGAAATGGAGATCTGTCATTGCTTCTCTGCCCCAAAATGCAGTGCTAGGTGTAAATGGATACCTGCAACACCTATCACTGACTAATTCATTCTGACTGCAAATCTCCATTTTGAGACTGGGTCCATCTAAACTGCAGACTTCATGACCGCAACATCTGGTCAGATTTTTGGACTTTTCTGTGTCTTCCCCCATCCCCTGCTTTTGATACCACCTAGTCTGATGAAGAGTTCTGGAGTACTCAAAAGCTTGCATATTTTTGTGTGTTTGAATAAAGGTAATGCCCAACTGTGGTTTTGTTGTTGTTGTTCTTATGGACCAGCATGGCTTTCGTAGTTTTTAAAAATATATGGTGATGTTCTGAGATTTGTTAATCTCTCTTGTACTTTTCAAACTTTTTCTGTTCAGCAAAGGAGAAATTTTTCCTCACAGAGGTGGCTGGCTGGAGGACACTGGAAGTTGTAGTCCAACATATTTGGAGGGCATATGTTGGGGGTGGGGAAGGCTGATCGAGTCCAGTATTGTCTAGTGTGACTGGAAGCATCTCTCCAGGCTCTTAGACAGAGAAGGGTCTTTCCTATACCTGCTCCCTGAGCCTTTTTTTTTTAAACTGGAGATGCCAGGGATTGAACCTGGGACATTTTGCATGCAAAGCAGTTGGCTCTACCACAGAGCTGTATGGCCCTGCCCCAAGAAGATAAACCTGGTGAATGGGGAGATTTTAAAAAACCCATAGAGTGGCAAATGACACCTCACGACCCCACCCCATGCACATTTTGGAACACTGATGTTCTGCAACAAATTTTCACCAGACTTCTCCTGATATGTCTCTGTGTGTATCCCACTTCAATCTGATATAAAATTGTAATTTATGTAAGTCAGCCCATGAGAAAAGAACAGCATACAATAGAAATAAATATTGATTATGGACTGCACAAAAATAGGGATACAGCTCCTGCCCTAAATGTAGGGAAATAGTTGGGGTTTAATGGATTTCCCCCCTAATATTGGCATGGAAAAGGGGGAAGTTCAGAAAGATCACCACAAAGGATGTTACACTTCTAAAGGTCGATTTCAAACTACCCTCTTTAGTCACACTTCCCCACCCTTCGCCCCATTTTCAGCCACAACCGATTCTTCCTTGGTCACCACACTGCTAAGCCCTCTCCACGCTTATTATTCTGATTGTTTTTAGTCTTCCAAGTCTGTAATCAGGAAGCCTCAAAGATGCAAGGCAAGGTGTGCTGGTTGGGAGATGTAGCCCTCTGGGGCAGGGGAGCAAATGCCAGGGATCGAACCTGGGACCTGGCACAGCCTTCTTTTGAGTTTGGAAAGTTGGGATCCCCTGCTAGGAAGCAACAAAGGGGATGTTCTACTGAGGAGCAAGTAAAAGCTGAACTCTGACTCACCCACAGATACCATTTCCTGGGCTGCCTGTTTGCTATCTCCCCGCGCAAAAGCATGTCATCAGAAGGCCAGAAGCATGCCCATGGGCCCCCGAAGTCACATCCCGTGCAAGCAGAGCTGCCCAGTCTACCTGTGGCTTGCTTTTTTGCCACTTCCGTCTTCTGATGTTTATAAAAATTAGATCTGATAAGTGGCAGTCAGCATACAAAAGCACCTGGATTTTCCATGGAAAGGAATAGACAAAGGGCTGGGCAGCAGAGTGAATGTTTGTCTGGCCACAACAGGAGAAGGGGGGTGGGGGGAGAAGCCAGAAATGCAGAAGCAACTGACAGATTTATTTCAGGTTGACCATGGAGAGGGATCTAGGAAAGTCCAGTGAAGTTTCAGATTCTCAAGGTCAGCCCAGGTAGCGCGATGGAGCAGCAGTTGGGCAAATGAAATTTCACTAAGCTGTGAAATTTGGTTGTGGTAGCAGAAAAGCACACGTGCCATATATGTATATATTTGAAGATCTTATGAACTCATCATTTTCTCAGGCCTCATGGTGGCAACTGCCGAAGTGGGAAAGAGCAGGGTGACCAACATTTTGCTGTGTCTGGGCTCCTGGGCCTTCAATAGCTTCATGATACAGAGACATTTTTCCCAGCAGGGAGACCTCATAAGCAGGTAAAGGTAGTGCCTGCTAAATGTTTCCTTTGCCTGTTCCGTAGGCGTTAAACTGAACTTTCAGCGCGAGGGCAGAATTCTGTTTTGGAGAAGCTCTTCTGGGAGAGGCGCATTCCAGTGGCAGGCAGGGCCTCAGGCAAAGAGATGGGCCAAAACTCCCCCAAATACCAGCATGTTGTAGTGTAAAGCCCTTACAGCTGCTAACTAAGCCTTAGGAGAGGGATTTCAACCTTTTTACAATGTGAGGAAAATGCACAAAGCCAGGAAACTACCCAATGATTGGTGGTTGGAGGGAAAGGGGCGGAGCCAGGGGAAGGGGCGTGGTCATTTGGAGAACCCTGGAGGGCCAGAGTGGGACCGGGCCTGAGGTTCCACACCCCTGTGTTAAAGGCACAGGTAACCTGCTAGAAAAGAAGTTGGCCACCCTAGCATAGTGTCCCCACAGAATTCTGAAGACCACATTAGTTCTCCACATTGGAAAGGACAGCAAACAAGCCTCCTTTAATGTTATTTTTTTGCAAAAAGTTTTTACTTTTACGTCAAACAAGCCTATAAATCTCTTATCAGGGGATGTGCCTGATGAGGGGGAAAAAATCAAAGCCATTGTGAAAAGCTCTTATTGAATGGATGGCTCATTAAACCTGTTAAGCTGCTAAAAATGGTGAAGGGAGCCGAGCCCATCAGCAGATACAGACGGGATCAATCAATACACATTCCTGGCAGAGGAACATGGGGAGAACCTAGGAGGTATGAGCTGGGTTAAAAAGGTGTAAGACACAACCTGTTTTCACGTCCACAAAAGAGCCCCATGAGCTGCCTTTTCTTTCCGTGCAAAAAAGCTCAGAATAGATTTCTGTTTGCTGTGCAGTTCTGTTGTGTGAACTCTGTCATTGCCTTGGAGAGCTAAGTAAATATTTATTAAATAAATATACGTTATGTGGGGAGAAAAGAAGGGTGGGTTTCAAAAGAAAGGGGCGGGTGGAAGACACCATCTCTTTGTGTAGCTCTTTTTCCTGAACATGTTATTTTATATACTGCTTTTCCATCTTTCAGTTCAAAAATGCTTAAAGGGCAGATATGTTTTTTTTTTTTTTAAATTCTGGAAGGCTTTTCATGATCAATTTCTGCATATGCTGATTTGCTTGTTTAATTTGCTTGTTCAGTTTTAAGCAGTGTTGTTATTTTTTACTTGTTTGATCTTATGGTTGCTCTTATTGTTTTATGGCAATTACCTGTAAACCACCTTATTGAGATCCCCCACCCCCCCCCACCCCGCTCAAGGGCAAGATATAAATCTCTCTGTAAATCAAGGGTGCAGAACTTCTTTCAGCATGAGGGCCCCGAGACCTTCCGGAGAAGGTCTCAAGGGATGCATTCTAGTGGTGGGCGGAGCTGAAGGCAAAAGACCACCAAAGCTTTTACAATAATTGAGCTTTAGGAGAGGCATTTCACTTGTTTAGAAGGTGTGTGTGTGTGTGTGGGGGGGGAATACAGAAAAGCCAGGAAACCACCAAACAATGTGGTTGGGGGGAAAAGAAGCATGGCCTTCTGGGGAACCACAGGAGGGCCAGATTTGGTCACCAGGCCTCAGGTTCTGTGCCTGTTTAAAACAGTGTGGTCAAAGGGGCTTGAAATGTAAGGGGCACAAAGGTTTTCATGGGCCACACAGAGCCCACTTTGGTAGACATATGGCGCGCCATCCCCAGCTGCGCATGTCCATGGTGACCCAGTCATACAGAGCTGGAGCACCTCCCTATGAGGGAAGATAACCGCTGGGATTGTTTAGCATGGAAAAAGGCGAATCAAGGGAGACATCACAGAGGTGTACAAAATTATGCACAGTGTGGAGAATTTGGATAGGGAGACATTTTTCTCCCTCTCTCCTAGTGCTAGAACTCAGTGGGGTCATGCCATGAAGCTAATTGTGGGGAGATTCACAACAGATAAAAGGAAGGACTTCTTTACACAGTGCATAGTTAAACTCTGGAATTTGCTAGCACACGATGTAGTGATGGCCACCAATTTAGAGGGCTTTAAAAAAGGTTGGACAAATTCCTGGAGGAGAAGACTATTAATGGCTACTAGTCCTGATGGTTATGTGCCACCTCCAGTACCAGAGGCAGTGACCCTGTGCACACCAGTTGCTAGGGAACATGGGCAGGAGGGTGTGTTATGCTCATGTCTTGCTTGTGGGTTCCTGGTCGACAGCTGGTTGGCCACTGTGTGAACAGAATGCTGGACTAGATGGACCCTGGGTCTGATCCAGAATCAGGGCTCTTCTTATGTTTTTATGTACATATTGAAAAGAAAAGGACAAAAGAGGACACAGGATGGCACAAAAATTGCTTATGCTAATGTCTATGTATAGATGCAAACTTAGAAAGAATTACTGCAATTTAAATAGAAAGACAATCCATCTTACCAGTCACCCAGTGATCCGTGTGCCTGTTGCTCAGCCTGCTGTCCAGGTCAGGGCTGGCCTCAGTGGTTGACAAGAGCCCACACCCCAGCAGGGGCGACCGCCAACAGCCCCCTGGAGTTGCTCTCCTTTTCACTACTGCTACCGGCTTGTTCACCTGCCTCTTGCTCTGGCCCAGACAATGGTGGTGGTGAGAAGGAGGAGCAGCAGATGTCATGGCCTCCTTGCTCCCTGGCTCTCTGCCTGTCAAGCAAGCGAGAGGTAGACATGAGGAGGAAGAGGAGGAGGAGCAAGAGCAGCTGATGAGAAGGCAGGCGGCACATGGAGGGTGTCTTGCTCGAGCGACCTCCAAACACTTGAGCTGCACGGCTTCCGCTCTAAACCAGCCATCCTCAACCTGGTGCCCTCCAGATGTGTTGGACTACAACTCTCAGCATCCCCCAGCCAGCCCCTCCTGGCCTGGAGTGTGCTGCCTACTCCCACTGTCTTAACTTTCTCCTTTACCTCCACCCCCTCTGGTTTCGTCTCCACAGCCTGTGTTCCACTGAAACGGCCCTTACAAAGATCACTTCCGGTGGTGTAGTGGTAGATTTTGAAGGGCAGGTGCTCATCATGACAGCCTCCAGAGGCCCCAAGAAGAGTCCTTAGTTCGCAGGAAGGCCTGCTTAGCAACAACTTTTATGTTTTTGGCACTAGCTGGGGGGAAAAAGTTGCCTTGTTGATGTCTTTTCCCCAGAAGAAAAGACTTAGTGAACACCTGCTGTGTTTTACATTTCATTAGAAGGTGGGTGTTAACATTGTCAATGGATAAGGAAAGAGTACCAGGAGAGGAGGGCTTGGGATAAAAGATGAGGTCCTATTTTGGACATGCTGAGCTTGAGACGACAGTGAAGCATCCAAGCAGAAATGTCAAGCAGAAATGTCAGAGACAGCTGGAGTGAACGGGACAGCTCAGGGGTAGAAAGATACAGCTGAGTGTCATCTGCATACAGGTGGTACTGAAAACCCTGGGATTTGATGAGGTCGCCCAAAGGCATGGATAGAGGAAGAACGGCAGTGGGACAAAAACAACAACGTTGTTGCCAAGCAGGCCTCCCTGGGAAGGGAGGCAGCTGCTGCATGGGACACTAAGCTTTCTCTGTCTTGGCTAGATCTTCAGCTCTCCTGTTGTTTATTCGTTCAGTCGCTTCCGACTCTTCGTGACTTCATGGACCAGCCCATGCCAGAGCTTCCTGTCGGCCGTCACCACCCCCAGCTCCCCCAAGAGACTTTTTTCCTCTTCCTTCTCCGTTCCTTTTTCCTTGTCTGTTGTGTCTTTTAAGACTGTATGCCTGTGGGCAGGGACTGTCATGTTTCACTTATTTTATGTAAGCAGCTCTAGGAGCCATTTTGGCTGAGGAGTAGAATTAAGAGACTTTGAGGGTGGAATCCTATGCATGTTTAGACAGAAAAAAGTCCTGCAACTCCCAACATTCCCCAGCCAGCATAGATAAACATGCATAGGTTTAGCTGTGGAATGCTGGGAGTTGCAGGAGTTTTTTCTGTCTAAACATGCATAGGATTGCACCCTTAAATTAATAACAACAATTTAATGTTTTGATAAATTGACTTTAGGCTACTACTTTAACATACTACTTCCTGAAATCCCTACCCCGTTTTTCTTAAAACAGATCACCCTCTTGCCTAGGCGGCCAGCTACTAATCTTTTTGTTTTTCTGCCCCTGCGTGTTGAGCTGTTTCACACATAGATTTGTTTGTTAGCAGGTAAAGCTTAGGTCCGTATAATCAAAGCAGGTCTGTATAATCAAAGCTATGGTTTTCCCAGTAGCAAAGTATGACTGTGAGAACTGGACTATAAGGAAGGCTGAGCGCCGAAGAATTGATGACTTCGAACTGTGGTGCTGGAGAAGACTCTTACGAGTCCCCTGGACTGCAAGAAGGTCAAATCAGTCCATCCTAAAGGAAATCACCCCTTCATGGATCACTGCCCCTTCATGGATCACTGCCTTATTGTGGCGAAGGGGCTTGCGTAACTCAGTGAAGCCATAAGCTATGCCGTGCAGGGCCACCCAAGATGGACAGGTCATGGCAGAGAGTTCTGACAAAATGTGGTCCACTGGAGAAGGAAATGGCAACCCACTCCAGTATTCTTACCAAGAAAACCCCATGGAACGTGTCACAAGGCTAAAAGAGATGACACCGGAAGATGAGCCCCTCAGGTCGGAAGGTGTCCAATATACTACTGGGGAAGAGCAGAGGGAATTTCCAAGTAGCGCCAGAAAGAGTGAAGCGGCTGGGCCAAAGCCGAAAGGACACTCAGCTGTGGATGTGTCTGGTGGTGAAAAGAAAGTCCAAAGCTGTAAAGAATAATATTGTTTAGGAACCTGGAATTTTCTGGAATGTACGATCAATGAATCAAGGTAAGCTGGAGGTAGTCAAACATGAGATGGCAAGAGTGAACATTGACATCTTAGGAATCAGCGAACTAAAATGGACAGGCATGGGCGAATTTAATTCAGGTGACCATCATATCTACTACTGTGGGCAAGAATCCCTTAGAAGCAATGGAGTAGCACTCATAGTCAACAAAAAGGAAAAGCAGTACTGGGGTACAATCTTAAAAACAATAGAATGATCTCAGTACGAATCCAAGGCAAACCATTCAACATCACAGTAATTCAAGTCTATGCCCCAACCACTGATGCCGAAGAAGCGGAGGTTGATCGGTTCTATGAAGACCTACAACACCTTCTAGAACTAACACCAAAAAAAGATGTCCTCTTCATCATAGCGGATTGGAATGCTAAAGTAGGAAGTCAAGAAATCACCAGGATAACAGGCAAGCATGGCCTTGGTTTACAAAATGAAGCAGGACAAAGGTTAATAGAGTTTTGCCAAGAGAACATGCTGATCATAGCAAACACTCTTTTCCAACAGCACAAGAGGTGACTCTACACATGGACATCACCAGATGGTCAATATCGAAATCAGATTGATTATGTCCTTTGCAGCCAAAGATGGAGAAGCTCTATACAGTCAGTAAAAACAAGACCTGGAGCTGACTGTGGCTCAGATCATGAGCTGCTTCTTGCAAAATTTCGGCTTAAATTGAAGAACGTAGGGAAAACCACTACACCATTCAGGTATGACCTCAATCATATCCCTTATGAATATACAGTGGAGGTGACGAATAGATTTAAGGGATTAGACCTGATAGACGGAGTGCCTGAGGAACTATGGACAGAGGTCCGTAACATTGTTCGGGAGGCAGCAACTCAATCCATCCCAAAGAAAAAGAAATGCAAGAAAGCCAAGTGGCTGTCTGATGAGGCTTTACAAGTAGCTGAGGAAAGAAGGGAAGCGAAAAGCAAGGGAGAAAGGGCTAGATATATCCAACTGAATGCAGAGTTCCAGAGAATAGCAAGGAGAGACAAGAAGGCCTTCTTAAATGAACAATGCAAAGAAATGGAGGAAAACAATAGAATGGGAGACTAGAGATCTCTTCAAGAAAATTGGAGATCTCAAGGGAACATTTTGTGCAAACACGGGCATGATAAAGGACAAAGAAGGCAGGGACCTCACAGAAGCAGATGAGATTAAGAAGAGGTGGAAAGAATACACAGAAGAACTCTACAGGAAAGATCTGAATGTCCCTGATAGCCATGATAGTGCGGTCACTGAACTTGAGCCGGACATCCTAGAGAGTGAAGTCAAGTGGGCCTTAGGAAGCATTAGTAACAACAAAGCTAGTGGAGATGACAGTATTCCAGCTGAGCTATTTAAAATCCTAAAAGATGATGCTGTTAAAGTGCTGCACTCAATATGCCAACAAATTTGGAACACTCAACAGTGGCCACAAGACTGGAAAAGGTCAGTTTACATTCCAGTTCCAAAGAAGGGCAACGCCAAAGAGTATTCAAACTACCGTACAATTGCGCTCATTTCACATGCCAGCAAGGTGATGCTCAAAATCCTACAAGCTAGGCTTCAGCAGTATGCGATCCGAGAACTACCGGAAGTACAAGCTGGGTTTCGAAGAGGCAGAGGAACTAGAGATCAAATCACCAACATTTGCTGGATCATGGAGAAAGCAAGAGAATTCCAGAAAAACGTCTATTTCTGCTTCATTGACTACGCTAAAGCCTTGGATTGTGTGGATCACAACAAACTGTGGCAAATTCTTAAAGTGATGGGGGTACCAGACCACCTTACCTGTCTCCTGAGAAACTTGTACGACGGTCAAGAAGCAACAGTAAGAACCGGACATGGAACAACCGATTGGTTCCAAATTGGGAAAGGAGTACGACAAGGCTGCATATTGTCGCCCTGCTTATTTAGCTTATACGCAGTGTACATCATGAGAATCGCCAGGTTGGATGAATCACAGATCGGAATTAAGATTGCCGGGAGAATTATCAACAACCTCAGATACGCAGACGATACCACCCTAATGGCAGAAAGCAAAGAGGATCTAAAGAGCCTCTTGTTGAGGGTGAAAGAGGAGAGTGCAAAAGCTGGTTTGAAACTCAACATTAAAAAAACGAAGATCATGGCATCTGGCCCCATCACTTCCTGGCATATGGAAGGGGAAGAAATGGAAGCAGTAACAGATTTTATTTTCTTGGGCTCCAAGATCACCACAGACGGTGACTGTAGCCATGAAATTAAAAGACGCTTGCTCCTTGGGAGGAAAGCTATGGCAAACCTAGACAGCATAGTAAGAAGCAGAGACATCACCTTGCCGACAAAGGTCCGTCTAATCAAAGCTATGGTTTTCCCAGTAGTAATGTATGGCTGTGAGAGCTGGACTATAAGGAAGGCTGAGCGCCGAAGAATTGATGCTTTCGAACTGTGGTGCTGGAGAAGACTCTTACGAGTCCCCTGGACTGCAAGGAGGTCAAATCAGTCCATCCTAAAGGAAATCAACCCTGACTGCTCATTGGAAGGACAGATACTGAAGCTGAAGCTCAAATATTTTGGCCACCTAATGCGAAGAGAAAACTCCCTGGAAAAGACCCTGATGCTGGGAAAGACTGAAGGCAAAAGGAGAAGGGGATAGCAGAGGATGAGATGGCTGGATAGCATCACGGATGCAATGAATATGGACTTGAGCACGCTCCAGGAGAGAGCGCAGGACAGGAAGGCCTGGCGTGCTATGGCCCATGGGGTCACGAAGAGCCGGACACAACTGAACGACTGAACAACAACAGGTGAAGCTTTCCTTGGCATGGAGGGAAACGGAGAAGCAGGCTTAACTTGCTCAAGTCCAGGGTGTCACGGTGTTGATTACAAACACAGGAACAAAGGCAGTATAATTTCTTTAAGAATTTGGCAACCAAGCCCTCCCTTCTCCCCTTGTCCACCGGATGGCAAGGGAAGGGTCTTCCTATATCTTCAGCAGCAGCTCTTGAGCATGCGTCCGAGAACAACGCATGCTCAGTAGCGCTCACTGGGGGAAGGGAGATCTTTGACGAGTGGCGCTTTTTTTTCGGAAGGGTACGTGACCGGCCTCTCCTTTCTTCAGCCCCGCCTCCTGCCGGCGACGTCGCCGACCAGTAGGTTTCGCCACCGCCGCTCTACAGACCCCGCCCCCGCCCCTCAAGGCCGCGCCCCCTCGCTTTGCCCCACCCCCGGCAGTGGCCTCGGTCGCGCGCGCCTGGATTTCGCGGGCCCCGGGCTGAGGCGGGCGGTCGCGCGCGCGCTTTCCCGTCCCCCACCTTGCCTTTGCCTTGCTCAGCCGTAAGCAAGGGTCTCCCTGAGGGGAAAGAGAGAGCTCGCCTCCCCCTCCCCTAATTGATGTATTTGATTCCCATTAGCACTATATTGGAGAGATTTAGATTCTCCTCATCAGTAACCTCTCGCCTTCCTCGCCCACAAAAAAAATACACAGCCACAAATTACTCCCATTCAGTCTCTCTCGGTCAAATCCCTTCTTCGTGTTCAATATAACATCTTCCAATGTCCCCATTAAACCTCAAGAAATGCCCCACTCAACCCACCCACCCCCAGTCCTCATTTCCCTCACCCTCTGAAGAGCCACTCGTTCAGTACACACACCCACTATTTATTTTTTTCTTACTGCTTCCCTTACTGCTCATTGCACTGCCTTGATGGCATTTTAGCAAATAAGGCATTATTAAAAGGTTGTTAATAAAAAGTTAATAATGAATAAATATGATTCTGTACCACTTTTAAGTTAACAAAAATAGCGGTTCTCAAAAAAAAAAATCCAAATGTCAAGAAATGCTTTTTGCACTCGCATGTGTCCCCTATCCCAATTGCATATAGTTCCTATCACTTCTCACCAGAAGAGCTACCCATTAGGTTTTCTCAACCCCGTGTCCCTCCCCATTGACCCCCAAATCTTAAGGAAGATCTCCCTGTCCCAAGCTTGTGCCCACCCACAGTTTAAAGACAAAAGCTTCCCCCTATCCTATAAGGAACCTCGCAAATTACCTGCAAAGATCCATTATCCCCCATGCTCCCTCAGTCAGACCCATTACCACTTCGGCCATGCCAAGGAGAAGCCCCATCTCCACACAGAGTCTTTCAGGAATGACTTGCCCCAAATTACATGTCAGTTAAGATCTCTGTCCTTATATAACCCACCATGACCCTCGGGAGACACGCATCGACTCCCTCAAAAAAGACTCCTCTCCAGGCATTCCTCCAGTGCTCTCTCGCATCCAATGCCACTTCCAGGGCAAATTACCCCCCCCCCCGACTTACCTTGCACAGGTTTTTGCCTCCAAACGGGAAAATCCTATCTAAAGCCCAAGAAAAATTTCCCTCTTCACTATTAGTGCATCTGAACTGTTCACATTGCCTCACCTTGGTGAGAACTATTTTCCCCTGACACTGGATCCCAGGAATGAAACCTGTCCCCAAATATCTCTGGGAAGAACCCTCACTCATTCTCAAGAAAGAACCCCCTCTCATAGGCCAAAGTCCTGAGCAGTTCTCTCTCTCTAACCTTCAGGTGTTAATGCCCAAGATCAATGTCCCTTGGGGAGAAAGCCAAGGTCCAACTTTCCAACAGACTCTTCATCCCCATGAGAGGACATCCATTCATTAATGCCCCACAATGTTTTCCCTCATTAGTTCAAACAAAAAGCCCTCCTCCATTTTCCCATGTCCTTTGGAGAGACCTCATCATCAAGGTTCTTCTACCTTGACCACCATTTTGAATCCTTTTGTTGCTGTTCTCTATACATGTACTCCAAGTCCCCATTGATGGAAAATCCATTCCATTGCTCCCCTCGCACTGTTGCCACCACAGGACTCCCTTTTACCTTGCCTGTTTCCCCTTTACATTTTCGTTTCCCCACAATATACTACATTGCCTGTTTCCCTTCCCTAGATCCCAAAATGGAAACAAGGCAATAGCTGTTTTTGGTTGTTTTGATTTTCCTGTGCCAAGAGTTGGGATGTTCTCACCAGCTCCTTGAAGAAAGCATATTTTAGGTCAAGCTTGCACAACTTGTGACCTACCAGGCCAAATGCAGCTTACTACCCATGTATTCTGGCCTGCCGGGTGTTTAACAGTTGCCCTGTTATTGCAGTCCCAGGGAAAGAGCAAAATGGCTTGTGGGCTCTATCAGCATTGTGCCTCACAAGTTATGTAGGGTTGTTTTACATTCAGCAAGTACTCTCTATTGACCCTGAAAAAAGAGGGCATTCTGTCTCCTACGCTACCTTATAGAGCACATTTTATTTCTTCCAGATTTCTCCCACCTGGGAAGCCTCCCAATTCCATTTTTCCATTGCTTATACCATCTTGCCCTTTCTCCTGTATGTTAACTTTCCCAACACTCTCTTCACTTCTTTTTCTTATATAATTTATAAGCCAGAAATAAAAAACAATTTCTCTTCCCCTCACCCCTCTCTGTTACAGATGTGGGACCAAATTGGACATGTTTGCCCTGAGGAATTGCAGCTGAATCACAACAAAATCAAACAGAATTCTGATAGGTGAGGGGGTGGAAAGCAAACAGCTTGAAAACTATCATCCTTTAAAGGACAACGACAATACAGAATGGCAAAAGGACAATGCAGTACTAGGTCTGCACTTAGGCTGGTGTCCTATATGCACTTACCTGGAAGTAAAATCCCTGTGAACTCAGTGAGACTTACTTCTGAGGTGTGCCTAGAATTGTACCGTAAATGTGTACCCGACTGTTGCTTTGATTCAGAGTCCTGTATGCAGAGCTTATGTTGTTCAGTCATTCAGTCATGTCTGACTCTTCATGACCCCACGGACCATAGCACGCCAGGCCTTCCTGTCCTGTGCTCTCCCAGAGTGTGCTCAAGTCCATATTAATTGCATCGGTGATGCTATCTAGCCATCTCATCCTCTGCCGTCCCCTTCTCCTTTTGCCTTCAATCTTTCCCAGCATCAGGGTCTTTTCCAGGGAGTTTTCTCTTCGCATTAGGTGGCCAAAATATTTGAGCTTCAGCTTCAGTATCTGTCCTTCCAGTGAGCACTCAGGGTTGATTTACTTTGGGGTTGACTGATTTGACCTCCTTGCAGTCCAGGGGACTCGTAAGAGTCTTCTCCAGCACCACAGTTTGAAAGCATCGAATTTTCGGTGCTCAGCCTTCCTTATAGTCCAGCTCTCACAACCATACATTGCTACTGGGAAAACCATAGCTTTGATTATACGAACCTTTGTCGGCAAGGTGATGTCTCTGCTTCTTACTATGCTGTCTAGGTTTGCCATAGCTTTCCTCCCAAGGAGCAAGCGTCTTTTAATTTCATGGCTATAGTAACCACTTGCAGTGATCTTGGAGCCCAAGAAAATAAAATCTGTCACTGCGTCCATTTCTTCCCCTTCTATATGCCAGGAAGTGATGGGGCCAGATGCCATGATCTTCGTTTTTTGAATGTTGAGTTTCAAACCAGCTTTTGCACTCTCCTCTTTCACCCTCAACAAGAGGCTCTTGAGAACCTCTTCACTTTCTGCCATTAGGGTGGTATTGTCTGCGTATCTGAGGTTGTTGATCATTCTCCCGGCAATCTTAATTCCGACCTGTGATTCATCCAACCCGGCGTTTCTCATGATGTACTCTGCATATAAGTTAAATAAGCAGGGCGACAATATACAGCCTTGTCGTACTCCTTTCCTGATTTTGAACCAATCGGTTGTTCCATGTCTGGTTCTTACTGTTGCTTCTTGACCCTCGTACCGGTTTCTCAGGAGACAGGTAAGGTGGTCTGGTACTCCCATCTCTTTCAGAATTTGCCACAGTTTGTTGTGTTCCACACAATCCAAGGCTTTAGCATAGTCAATGAAGCAGAAATAGACGCTTTTCTGGAATTCTCTTGCTTTCTCCATGATCCAGCAAATGTTGGTGATTTGATCTCTAGTTCCTCTGCCTCTTCGAAACCCAGCTTGTACTTCCGGTAGTTCTCGGTTCGCATACTGCTGAAGCCTAGCTTGTAGGATTTTGAGCATAACCTTGCTGCATTGTGAAATGAGCGCAATTGTACGGTAGTTTGAATACTCTTTGGCGTTGCCCTTCTTTGGAACTGCAATTTAAACTGACTTTTTCCAGACTTGTGGCCATTGTTGAGTGTTCCAAATTTGTTGGCATATTGAGTGCAGCACTTTAACAGCATCATCTTTTAGGATCTTAAATAGCTCAGCTGGAATACTGTCATCTCCGCTAGCTTTGTTGTTAGTAATGCTTCCTAAGGCCCACTTGACTTCTCTCTCGAGGATGTCCGGCTCAGGTTCGGTGACCGCAGTATCATGGCTATCAGGGACATTAAGATCTTTGCTGTATAGTTCTCCTGTGTATTCTTTCCACCTTTTCTTAATCTCATCTGCTTCTGTGAGGTCCCTGCCTTCTTTGTCCTTTATCATGCCCGTCTTTGCACAAAACGTTCCCTTGAGATCTCCAATTTTCTTGAAGAGATCTCTAGTCTTTCCCATTCTATTGTTTTCCTCGATTTCTTTGCATTGTTCATTTAAGAAGGCCTTCTTGTCTGTCCTTGCTATTCTCTGGAACTCTGCATTCAGTTGGATATATCTAGCCCTTTCTCCCTTGCTTTTCGCTTCCCTTCTTTCCTCAGCTACTTCTAAAGCCTCATCAGACAGCCACTTGGCTTTCTTGCATTTCTTTTTCTTTGGGATGGATTGAGTTGCTGCCTCCTGAACAATGTTATGGACCTCCGTTCATAGTTCCTCAGGCACTCTGTCTATCAGGTCTAATCCCTGAAATCTATTCGTCACCTCCACTGTATATTCATAAGGGATATGATTGAGGTCATACCTGAATGGTGTAGTGGTTTTCCCTACGTTCTTCAATTTCAGCCGAAATTTTGCAAGAAGCAGCTCATGATCTGAGCCACAGTCAGCTCCAGGTCTTGTTTTTACTGACTGTATAGAGCTTCTCCATCTTTGGCTGCAAAGGACATAATCAATCTGATTTCGATATTGACCATCTGGTGATGTCCATGTGTAGAGTCGCCTCTTGTGCTGTTGGAAAAGAGTGTTTGCTATGATCCGCGTGTTCTCTAGGCAAAACTCTATTAGCCTTTGTTCTGTTTCATTTTATACACCAAGGCCATGCTTGCCTGTTATCCTGGTGATTTCTTGACTTCCTACTTTAGCATTCCAATCCCCTATGATGAAGAGGACATCTTTTTTTGGTGTTAGTTCTAGAAGGTGTAGGTCTTCATAGAACTGATCAACCTCAGCTTCTTCGGCATCAGTGGTTGGGGCATAGACTTGAATTACTGTGATGTTGAATGGTTTGCCTTGGATTCGTACTGAGATCATTCTATTGTTTTTGAGATTGTACCCCAGTACTGCTTTTCCCACCCTTTTGTTGACTATGAGTGCTACTCCATTGCTTCTAAGGGATTCTTGCCCACAGTAGTAGATATAATGGTCACCTGAATTAAATTCGCCCATGCTTGTCCATTTTAGTTCGCTGATTCCCAAGATGTCAATGTTCACTCTTGCCATCTCATGTTTGACCACCTCCAGCTTACCTTGATTCATTGATCTGACATTCCAGGTTCCTAAACAATATGGTTCTTTACAGCATTGGACTTTCTTTTCACCACCAGACACATCCACAGCTGAGTGTCCTTTCGGCTTTGGCCCAGCTGCTTCACTCTTTCTGGCGCTACTTGGAAATTCCCTCTGCTCTTCCCCAGTAGTATATTGGACACCTTCCGACCTGAGGGGCTCATCTTCCGGTGTCATCTCTTTTAGCCTTGTGATACGTTCCATGGGGTTTTCTTGGTAAGAATACTGGAGTGGGTTGCCATTTCCTTCTCCAGTGGACCACATTTTGTCAAAACTCACCACCAGGACCTGTCCATCTTGGGTGGCCCTGCACGGCATAGCTTATGGCTTTACTGAGTTACGCAAGCCCCTTCACCACAACAAGGCAGTGATCCAGGAAGGGGGTATGCAGAGCTGCCTCCGTGTAAATGAACTGCATTTTGTTTTCTACTTTTGCTAGTCCTGAGGGAGGACAGAAAGCAATGCAAGGCAGTGAAACCACTTTCAAGGCTGCCTCTGCAATATTAAGGTTTAGAAATTTGCTTTAAAATTAACAAAAGAAAAAAAAACCCAAAGATTCACGGGATGCTGCATTGGGCAGTGCGAGAGCAAAATCTATGCAGTCCTGTTTGTTTATTATCATCCAGTCACTCTTAGAGAATAAAAGCCAGCAAGCAATTTATTTTCTTTGTAATGCTTTTTTAGCAACTGACTTTGGAAGGAAGTGTCTAACAGCCCCCCCTCCCCCCACTATTCTCAACAGAAGAAAACGCAGTAACTATACCAGCACACTTAAAGAACTGGCTCAGATGTTGCCCATTCCTTTGCGGACAAGCTACAAGAGATTAACAAAGGTATCATACCACAGAATTTACCATGTGTATTCAAGAAGCTTTCTGATGATGATGTTTGATTCACACAGCTAAAAATTGGCCTTTACTGTGCAGCAAGTTTAATGTGTGTAACACCTGACCCTGTGGTGCCGCTGTTCTCAAATTTTACATGAATAAGAATGGCAAAAGTTCCCCTTCCCACTCCCACTCATATTTGTTTTGCATTCTCTGACTTGAACAGAAAGAAATTCTTCTCAGAGTCCTCCGTTACATTGAACATCTGCAGGCGAGCATTGATACAGCCAGATCACTGCTCCAGGTCCGTTGTGGGGAGCAAAAAGGTAATGCAGTGCCAAATGGAGCCAGAAAAGACAGCATGACTTAACAGGAAATGAGTGTCATGGAGTAAAACAAGGAGCTACTAAAGGGTTAGGTTTAAATAATCTGGCACAGAGATCTGCCCAGGTAGGATGGGGAAGTAATGGGAGAACAGCTGCCCAGTGGAAGCCAAAGAGTGAAACAAGGCAGCCTATAATGCAGACTTGTAAGTAGTTGCTCTCCTGGCTGTGTCAAGTAAAAATTGCTTCCAGGTGACTAGGCTGGTAATCTTAACAAAAGTTGGCTCTCTTTTGCAGGGGTGCTACAGATGACTGATACAGATATGCAAAAAGCAAAGCTATATGTGTTGGCCATAAGCAAAATCCATATTAGTATAATACCTTCACAAAAGATCACAAAAAATGAGCCAGCTTTCAAGATCTCTAGATCTGTTCATCAGTCAAGATGTTACAAAAAGCTGGGTGGAGCAGGGCAGGGGAGGAAGACAGAAAAAAGAGCTGGCTTGACATTGAAGCCATGGTATCTATATGATTGCAATCTTGAAATGGAATGGAACGGGAAGGGTCTGCAGACATTCAAAGAAGGCTCTAGCACAGGAGAGGGCAGCCTTTGGTTCAGGGGGGTTGCTCATCTGGCCTGCAGAACCTTCCAGGATTCTTGCAGGGATAGTGCTTGACCTCTAAGCCCTCCTCGCCGCCGGAATCCTTGTTGTCCTTCCTGATCTGTGATTGGAAATAACAGCAGGGGGTATGTGGCAGCTTCCCCAAGACATCCGGGAAGCTGCCTGACTGAGCCAGCAGTTGGAGGAGTGCTGCTCCAGCCACCGGCTCAGTCAAGCAGATTTGCTTGTCCTTCATCCTCTCTCTGATGGGAGACAGTGCGGGATAGGCAAAGCCATTTTGCTGCAAGTGGGCCTTCTCCAACGGAGAAGCTGGTTCCTGGCAGATGCATCAGATGCATCAGAAGGATGATCCTCCTGACACGCCCCCGCCCCCCCCCCTGGAACCAAATGACATCAGACAGCATGGCCATACTCCCTGACATCATTTGAGTGGGGGAGTCATCTGGCACCCCAGTCTGCCTGCCCCAACCAACTTTTGGTTGCCCAGATATGATGGTTTCAGGTTTCACCTGGAGTTGCTTGGGCTGCCCCAGGGCTGCTGGGAGGAAGAAAGGCAATTTTTGGATCCTCCAGTTTTAAATATATAAAATCCAGTTGTTTACTCAGAAATGTCTCCATCTTGAGTGAAGCACACAGGCTTCTTTGGCAGCTGAAACAGAGAGAAAATAGGCAGGTTTTATATTAACAAAGCTGGAGATTATTTTAGATGCTGTAGTAGGTAACAGGTCAATAGAAGCCAAATTGGCTTTCTTTACCTAGTAGTTGGAGGGGATGAATCCTCAGGGAATAAAGTCACAGCTTCAGGTCATGTAAAATCATCTTCCTCCAGTATAAGGTCCCACTGTTGAACAGCTAAATTCAATATTCTGTAGATATGGATATGTGTGGATTGGCTAGTAATATTTTTGTGGGCTAGTAATTTTTAGACATAGGGGCTGCGGTGGCTTAGTGGTTAAGACGCTGAACTGCAGACTGGAAGGTCGGCAGGACAGCAGTTCGAGACCCGAGTGCTGCGTGGCGGAGTGAGCTCCCATCTTCAGTCCCAGCTTCTGCCAACCTAGCAGTTCGAAAGCAAGAAATTGCAAGTAAATAAATAGGTACCGCCTCGGCGGGAAAGGTAACAGCATTCCGTGCACCTCGGTGTTCAGTCATGCCGGCCACATGACCACGGAAGCGTCTTCGGACAGCGCTGGCTCTTCGGCTTAGAAACGGGGATGAGCACCGCACCCTAGAGTCGGACACGACTGGTTGGGGACACCTTTACCTTTTACCTTTAATTTTTAGACAAGGGGCCGCGGTGGCTTAGTGGTTAAGGCGCTGAACTGCAGACCGAAAGGTCTGCAGGACAGCAGTTCGAGACCCGAGTGCTGCGTGGCGGAGTGAGCTCCTGTCTTCAGTCCCAGCTTCTGCCAACCTAGCAGTTCGAAAGCAAGAAATTGCAAGTAGATAAATAGGTACCGCTTCGGCGGGAAAGGTAACAGCGTTCCGTGCACCTCAGTGTTCAGTCATGCCGGCCACATGACCATGGAAGCGTCTTCGGACAGCGCTGGCTCTTCGGCTTAGAAATGGAGATGAGCACCACACCATAGAGTCGGACACGACTGGTTGGCGACACCTTTACCTTTTACCTTTAATTTTTAGACATGTTTGTAAATCTGCTACAAACAACATGGTGGGGGTTCTGTGTCCCCCAAATTAAATTCTGCATCAAGGAAACTCAAATTCTTTGCTCAGAATTATTTAATGCAAATAATCAATATACTTATATAGTTTACAGCATAATGTGTTTTTTTCCTGTTTGTAGAGAGATATTGTCGCAGTGCAATCTTATGTGTATCTGCTCAGGAGTAAGTCCCATTGAATCCAATGGGATTTATTTCCAGATAAGTCTGTATAGGATTGCAGCTTTAAAAGATGATTAAACACAGCCTATTACTATTTATTTCTAGGACACCTTCATAAACTTGGCACTGTACATACAGAAAAAAGCACAGGCCTCCTCCTCAGGTTTATAACCTGAATAATGGATGAGAGCCATAAGGAAAGGGGAGTGGAAATAGAGCTGTGAAATTTGTTTAGGGAATAATAGAGCTAAGAGATTAGGTTTTATTGGGTGTTTACATACACCAATAAGAAAAGCCAGATTTATGCCAGGAGGCAGAGAGTTCTAAGGGAATGGAGAAAGGGTGCAACTGAGGGATAGAGGATGTAATTGCACTTTACAGAGGACAAAGGGTATGAGAGGAGTGAATAGATAGAACAAGAAGAATGGGGGAGGGGGAGAAGTAGAAAGATAAGTAAAAAGAAGAGAGTTAGAGTTAGAAAAAGTGCAGAAAAAGGCAACTAAAATGATCAAGGGGCTGGAGCAACTCCCCTATGAGGGAAGGTTACAACAGCTGGTATTGTTTAGTTTGGAGAAAAGGCAAGTAGGGGGAGACATAGTAGTTGTACAAAATTATGCATAGTGTGGAGAAAGTGGATAGGGAGACATTTTTCTCCCTCTCTCATAATACTAGAACCCAATGGGGTCATCCCATGAAGCTGATTGGTGGGAGATTCAGGACAGATAAAAGGAAGTCCTTCACACAGCACATAGTTACACTATGGAATTCACTACCACAAGACGTAGTGATGGCCACCAACTTGGATGGCTCTGAAAGGGAGTTAGACATTCATGGAGGAAAAGGCTATCAATAGCTACTAGTCCTGATGGCTCTATGCTACCTCCAGAATCAGAGGCAGTATGCCTACGTACGCCCATTGCTGGGAAACATGAGCAGGAGGGTGCTGTTTCGCTCATGCCCTGCTTGTGGGTTCCTGGTCGACAGCTGGTTGGCCAGTGTGTGAACAGAATGCTGGACTAGATGAACCTTGGTCTGATCCAGCACAGCTCTTCTTATGTTCTTATGTACTTAAGACATGTTGAGATCAGCCAATGCAGAGGACAGAAAAAACAGAAATATCTTTATCACCAGGTCTGCTCTTTCTTTGTAAAAGCAGGAGAATCTGAGCAAGTGCTGACATCTGCCCTAAAGAGAGGACGAAGAGAAACTACACCACGGGCAAAGAAAACCAAGCCACTGGGTGTCTGCAAGAAACCCAGGAAGAGGAGACGTACCCGTAAATCAGGTTGGAGAAGGATTCTGCAAGTATTGGATTCTGCAACTGCTTCTTTGATGTGTTTCAATCTGTGGCTCTTTCTTTCCTCTTGCCTCTGCATGATAGGCACTGCACAGTGTCTCCCATTCCCACAGCTCATACCCCATAAGCATGGGTAGCTTCAGTGTGCACAAGATTTTCCCCCTCCCAGGACCTGTGAGGCTGATGGCAAGGTCCCAAGTGGGGCAAGGGCAGGGTGTGGATTGGACACAACCCTGCTTTTGATGCAGGGGTGCTCTGGAGAAGAAGTACCTGCAGTACTCAGCTGAGAGGGAAAGCAGGTAACTGGGCTTAATGCCTTCTAGGAGGTGAAGCACAGACAAGAGAAGTGTGTGTATGTGGCTGGGGAGCGGGGGGGTTGTTACACTTGAACCAAGGAAGATCGAGGCAACAAATGGATGCACAAAACTGCTGAGTTTTTCTTATGTTTTTGTCGCATACAGGACAAAAGGTCCTGCTGAAACAAGGGAGACAGGCATGATAGCTGAGACTAGTCTCCTCCCAGATGCTTGTATCACTTGTTTTTGCAGAGCGGCAAGGGGTGAGCAAGAAAGCATGCAAATGCCTTGCTCTGGAGACTGGAAAGAGCCCTTCCCAAGCTGATGAACACAAGGAGGAGAGCCTGTCTGCGTTGGGAGATGTGTCCTCTGTTCTTTCGTCCTCCCAGAAGCAATCGCCTTCCTTTCCCAGCTTCCAGGTTCCAATGCTAGAATCTTACTGGCCTGCAAGTGCTACCTTTCTGGACATCACCAAAGGTGGAGTTTCATTCCATACTGCAAGTTTGGTTTCTTCACTGCTTTGTGGGTGGCTTGTGTAAACCAGAGGTGGGCAACTTGTGCCCCTCCAGATGTTTTGGCCTACAGCTCTCATCAGCCCTAGCCAGCATAGCCAGTGGTGACAGACCATGGGAATTGTGGGCCCAAACATCTGGAGGGCCACAAGTTGCCCAGCTCTGGTGTAAATACAGTGAAGAGTAAGGGCAAAATGATAACCAAAGTAAGGGCTTTTTCTTTGTGTCAACTGGAACATGTCATTTGAAACAGGGGAGAGGTTAAAGGAGTATGAGACCTGGGCCAGATCTACACCTCGTGTCATATTGATACGATCCCATCATGGTAACGCTATATCACTCTTCTGCATTTATACCTCATAGCACACACAGTGACATCTGTTGCAGTATTTTGAATAATGCAGAATAAAAAAGCAGGAAATAACGCTGGAAAAGTGGTACATCGAATGTGTAATGTGCCCCAACAGTTATCAATGCACTTCAATACTGATAAAAAGCACTAGTGTAGCTCTACCCCTTGTTCCTCGGAATAAAGAAATACAATATAATTGATTGGACTGTGTTGTCTTAGAAGCATAAGAGGAATCTTGTTGGATCAGACCAAAGGTTCATTTAGTCCAGCATTCTGTTTCCAGTAAAGGTGAGCCAGAAGCCTGTGAACACACACAAGCAGGGCATGCAGGTGATGTCCATTCCCTAATGCTTACCCCCATCATCTAGCCCTCAGACAGGTCTGGCCCTACCATTAGGCAAAGTGAGACAGTTGCCTCAGGCAGAAGATGTTGGGATGCAGCAACAAGGTGTTGGGGGAGAGAGCTGTGTCCCACATGGCCTGCCCTGCACCCCTAACCTAGCCTGTAGCCTTCAGGTGCAGTGGAAGATGTTGTTCCATTATCAGTGTTGAAGAAAGATTCAACTGCCAGTCCAGTTGGATTTTGTACATAGAATGGGAGGGGGCTCTTAGTCTTAGCCTTCGCCTCAGGCAGTAAAATGTCTTGAGCCACCCCTGCCTTCGGAGGTATACTGCCTCTGAGCATGGAAGTTCTATTTCACTTTCATTGGTAATAGGATCAATAAGCATATCCTATGAATTTGTCTACATGAGTGGGTCTTCCCACATTTTATGGCTGTGAATTCTATGTTAAGTATGCATCATGTGGAAAAAGTACTTTCTTTTGTCTGGCTTGGCTAATTATTTTTATTGGGAGACCACAATGAGTTCTTTTTTGAGTTACACAGAACTCTTCCTTAGACAGAATGGAATGGTAGCTAGTGGATTACATGGAGAGAGAGAAATGGGTTACAAATGCAAATGTTTTTGGTCATTTGAAGTAGATTTCCTCATCAGGCATGCCACACTTTGACAGCAAGCAGGCTGGTCTCTGCTAAACATGCTGTCCTTAATTGGTCTGATAAAAAAAATCACCCTGAATTATTTCTATTTCTTATTCTCTGGAATTAGTGTGGCATGTGCTTAAAAATCAGCAGAATTTAAAAGTGCTGAACCTTAGCTGGACTATGCCCAGACGTTTAAAGAAAAGCATTTCAAATATATTAAATATTAACGTATGGGGAAAAGGAAAGGAAAGAATTTGCAATTCATACGAGACATTCATGCTTACTCCTAAAGGATATTCAGGTTTGGGATTTATCAGACTTTGAAAGGGAGCTCTTAATGTTGGGAAGGGGCTGCTAGAAACGCTGCGTGCTGTTCCTGTTTGTACTTGGCTGTAATAAAATTTGCTTTCTGTAGCTCACCCAGCGTGCACTAAATAGGTTCCAAAAAGCTTAACAACTTTTTCCTCATTCCTTGTATCTGTTATTGGCAGGTCGGAACTTGGGTAGCGACCACGAAGAAAGCAAGAATGATGCTGCCGTGTTTTCTGTGTGTGCGGCACAAGTAGCTTACGATGAGCTGCATCAGTACACTGAAGTGCCTGCACATTCATTGTTGGGGTAGGAGCAGAGAGCAGATAATTGGCACATCACAAAATCAAGTTCCGATGGTTTTTTTTTGTTCAAACTGGAATTGAGCAATGGCTTGAAGGCCAGAAGCATTGGCTTTGTCCACACATTCACTCCTGGGGAAGATGAGACATGGAGCTTTTAAAAGCTCTGCTGCTCCCTCCCATTTGGCTCTGCCTTGGCTCTTTCACAAGACTCAGCATAAAGGGTGGCAAGAGGGGTTAAAGAGCCATTTGCCTGTGTCCCTATTCATGCAAAACAAATTGCCTACACTACATAATATGGTGGGAGGGTCCTTAAGATTTGGGGAGGAGGGAATGAAAGCCACACGGGAAACCCTGGGGCAGTGGGGTAGATTGAGCCCCGTGCCATTAGATACCTAACCCTAATGTAACATAGGAAGCTGACTTACACTGAATCAGATCATTCATCTATCTAGCCCACTGTTGTTGACACTAACTGGCAGTAGCATTCCAGGGTTCCAGACAGGATTCTTTCCCAGCCCTAAGTGGAGATGCTGCTGGGGATCAAACCTGGGACCTTCTGCATGCAAAGCAGGTGCTCTACCATTGAGCCATCACCCCTTCCCTAATGTAAACCAACAGCAGTCAATTTGCCCAGCACTGAAAGGTGTACAAAAAGTATACCATAAACCCAAATCATGACCTTGTGTCCATGAGCCCCCCATTAATCAATCTATGTCATTCTTTTACTGCTGGCATCTTAAACTTGCCCAGTAATGCTGCTTGACTGGTTTGGTAACTGTCCCAACTGTGCTTTCAGACAGGAGCTGGTGTATTACCATTCCTCTTGTGAGGAAGAAGAGGAAGAAGGACCCAGAGCCAGCCCTTGGCTCTCAACCCAGTCCCCTTTGGGCATCTCCCATGGTAAGTTGCATGCAGGTCTGTGGAAAGACCCAGGAAAAGGCATTGCTGGAGGGTAGGGTGTTGGGACCTTGATGCAGGGAGGCTGAAGGGCCAGGAGGGGTGTTGTTCAAGCTGAGACATGCAGTGCAATCCTAAGCATGTTTACTCAGAATTAAGTCCCATTAAGTTCAAGGGGATTTACTCCCCAATAAGTGAGTTTAGGATTGCAGCCTAAATGCCACTGAGAGGCAGGAAACAGATGCTGTTCACTAAGGTTGCTCCCTGCCACCATTTAGCATCCCCCTAAAAACAGAATGCAAAATAACGCCATAAATCACACTCTTTTCTTAGCAGGAAGCATGCAGCTGTGTTCCCCTGGGACTGCAGCCCAAAGCAACAGTTGCTCAGATTTGGGGCTGAGTCCTTCACTTTTCTCCTCTCCTGCTCGGCTACTCCCCAGGCACGTCCTCCAGGGTGGCCAGGAGGAACTTTCCCCAGGTAAAACAGCAGTAAGGAGGGTTCAGTTGTGCTTATTGTTCCAAGTCATGGTGTGAGTCTGATCTCCCAGTTTCTGTAATGAGGGAAGTGTAAGCGCATCATCTTTCCTGTGTGTGATTGGATTGATAGATAATCTTTTTCAAATCAGAGTAACTCCCAGAGCAGAAAATGCAGACAAATATTTCATGTTTGCTGGTAGACAGGTGGTATTTGTTCATTTTTGTATTTATTTAAAATACTTACAGGTCACCTTTAAGGGTAGGAAAAAAGTGCTCTAGGAAGCTTACATTAATCATAAACATCAATAACACAAAACTAGCACCAGAATTAACAACTAATTAGAGGCAACACAACAAACTGTGGATCACAACAAACTGTGGCAAATTCTTAAAGTGATGGGAGTACCAGACCACCTTACCTGTCTCCTGAGAAACCTGTACGAGGGTCAAGAAGCAACAGTAAAAACCAGAGATGGAACAACTGATTGGTTCAAAATTGGGAAAGGAGTACGACAAGGCAGCATATTGTCACCCTGCTTATTTAACTTATATGCAGAGTACATCATGAGAAATGCCGGGTTGGATGAATCAGAGGTCGGAATTAAGATTGCCGGGAGAATTATCAACAACCTCCGATATGCAGACGATACCACCCTAATGGCAGAAAGCGAAGAGGATCTCAAGAGCCTCTTGTTGAGGGTGAAAGAGGAGAGTGCAAAAGCTGGTTTGAAACTCAACATTAAAAAAACTAAGATCATGTCATCTGGCCCTATCACTTCCTGGCATATAGAAGGGGAAGAAATGGAAGCAGTGACAGATTTTACTTTCTTGGGCTCCAAGATCACCGCAGACGGTGACTGTAGCCATGAAATTCAAAGACGCTTGCTCCTTGGGAGGAAAGCTATGGCCAACCTAGACAGCATAGTAAGAAGCAGAGACATCACCTTGCCGACAAAGGTCCGTCTAATCAAAGCTATGGTTTTCCCAGTAGTAATGTATGGCTGTGAGAGCTGGACTATAAGGAAGGCTGAGCACCGAAGAATTGATGCTTTCGAACTGTGGTGCTGGAGAAGACTCTTACGAGTCCCCTGGACTGCAAGGAGGTCAAATCAGTCCATCCTAAAGGAAATCAACCCTGACTGCTCATTGGAAGGACAGATCCTGAAGCTGAAGCTCCAATATTTTGGCCACCTAATGCGAAGAGAAAACTCCCTGGAAAAGACCCTGATGCTGGGAAAGACTGAAGGCAAAAGGAGAAGGGGACGGCAGAGGATGAGATGGCTAGATAGCATCACGGATGCAATGAATATGAACTTGAGCACGCTCCGGGAGAGAACGCAGGACAGGAAGGCCTGGCGTGCTATGGTCCATGGGGTCACGAAGAGTCGGACACGACTGAACGACTGAACAACAACAACAACAACAAGAGGCAACAGTAAAATGAAAAGCAGTGAAAAAACATTAAGGTCAATAACTCAAACAGATTTCATTCAGAAGCTCAATAAAACCCTTAAGACAGCCTCCTCTAACCTGGCACCCTCCAGATGTATTGACTACAACACCCATCACCCTCATCCAGCAGGACAATTGGGTTGTTGGCTTGGTGATGGGAGCTGTAGTCAACATGTCTGGAGGGAGCCAGGTTGGTGGCGATTGCCTCATGAGAAAGCCACCAGAAATAAATGCGTCATTAGGGCTCTTCAACAATAACTTTGGGTGTGGCAGCACAGGAGAGAAATATTTCCCTAGTTGGCAACTATTTTTAACAGGGGCACAATTTTGAATTGAGTTTAGAGGATACAAGGCCAGCAGTGTTAGCTCTGCCCACACACTCACTCCTATCTGAGCTGAGACACAAGGAAACATTGCCCGCTTCTCCTTTCCAAATATGAACAGGAGAACTTGATTTGGAAAGGATTCCCTGAAGGTGGAAAGTTTGAACAACATCAGGCTTCTTGGTTCCAGATTGACTTGCTCTCTCCATGATGCAAGTGGAGAATAGCCTCTTTGGGTTTGTGGCAGCTGAATGTAACACTGGCCATATTGCTGCCTTGGGCATTGCGGATCACTGAAGCCAAGATCCTAGTACAGCTTCAATATTACACTTTGGGGAGGGACTGACATTGGGGTAAATGTGACATTTGAAAGAGCTGAGAAGGAAACCTGAGAGCAAATGATGAAATTAGTACTTTCTTAATTTTTCTTTGAGTGTGGGACTTAATTCACACATCTTTTTTGGGCAGACATATTGGGAGGTGGAAGGCCTGCTTTAAAAATGCTTTTTTGAGATTTAGAAGTGTCTTTTTGTTTCCCTCCAGTGTTGTTCGAAGATGTATATCTGTCCCCACAGTCTAGTAGTTTTTCTCATTCACTTTCGGGAACCTTGTTGAGAAAAGTAAGTGCTTGGCCCCTCAGCTTCATATATTCTTTAGCCATCTCCTCCATTTACCATTCCTGTTCTTTAAGACTATTTTACAAGTCAGTGCTATTCCAATATGTATTCAGCCTGCAGAGTCTGTACTTCTTTGCGCAACCACTTTGTTCCTGCCCACATGAACTGGTTCTCTGACACGCATCCACTGCAAATTGATTGCAGCATCAAATGATGACTCATGTATGTTAATTAATTGCACAGTGAAGAATCTCATATTACCAAGTATAATTACCAAGCTCATATATACAGTATTAGTTTTTTGAGTGGGGACACTCTGCACACTTGCTTTATAGTGGTTATGCACTGAGCGATTACATGATGAAAGATTAAGTGATGTACTTGCTTGTGAACTAGACTTAAAAGCATGCTGTGGAGGCAATGGTAACTTAATGGTAGAGCACATGCTTTCATGCAGGAGATCGCAGAAGGACCCTGCCATCCCCAGCTAGAAGTATCAGGTAGCTGGTGATGGGAAGTCTTCTGTTGGAAATCCTAAAGAGATTCTGCCAGTCAGAGTAGACAGCGCTGGGCTGGATAGAGAAATACACTGACTTGGTATAAGGTAGCTTCCTATGTACAGTTTTCCAAGTACTGGCATCCAAAGTCCTGTGGCTCATGCTGTGTCCAACTTCATTATGTGCTGGTTCAGTAGAAAAGGTAGTAAGGAATATTATTCTAAGCAATTTGGGAAAAGTCCCCAAAGGGTCTGAACATGGAGTCTGATAAATTTTCCCCCAGCTCTATCAGGCAGGTTTAAAATGGCATGTACATCAAAGATGAGCCTTTAGTTACAAAGATGCCCCAAGAATCAAAGTTAAGTATCAATAGGTACTCTTACTATCCTGTGGTCATATTGATTTCTTTCCCTGCCCCATCCCCTTGCCCCAGAGGGCAAGGACAGTTCCTGAAGAAGGAGATAATAATGCCTCTTATTACATCCCCTGTGGGTGGATACTTAGAATTTCCTGATGTCCACCCAAAAACAATTACCCAGTTACATAGTCACTTCCTTTGCTTGTGTTCGACACCTGACTAGGGGGGGCATTTTTAGGGTATATATGCCATGTCCTCTCTGGACCAAAATGTCTATAGTTGGTGACTCATCAGCTGTATGTCCATGGAATGGTTGCTTTGGTTCTCTTCCCAGTAGCTAGCCCTCTAGGTTTCTTTGCCCCTCCTGACTTTCCTGGGCATGGGCAGAAGATCAGCAGCCTGCCTCTGTATGACTAGCTGTAAAAGCTTTCTACAGATACTTGTAAGCTGGCCTGCCTAGAATAGGATATATCTGTGATAAGCTAAATGTTTGTTTCATTTCTGTCCTAATGCCCCCATCTCTCTATCTTCCCAATAACACAACTCTGTTTTAAAGTATAAGAGTTGCTGTAGTTGTTCCAATAATTTTGCACCACATGAGCAGTTAAACTGCTCTGGGGCTCACTATTCGGTTTAAATTACAATGAATTAAGGGCTAGTGGAATCTCATCCAGGATCTTGTAATGGTGATTGTTAACACTGATATAGAAACCTCAGTTTTGAAACAAAACCACTTTCATATATAATGTTCCTTTCTTCCACTCCTTGCGTGCACCACCACTTCCCTTTTACTTCTACTTGCAATGGCCCCTACCTCTGATATCTTCCTTTGTTTCTTGCAGTCAGCATTCACACTGGATCACTGCTACCTTTCCTACAGTGAAACGGGTAAAAGCGATTCTAGCCCCGTGTCAAGAGTGAATGAGATAGCATCTTCATGGAACAAACAATTCCTTCAAGAGGTGGGAAGGAGATTATGGGGATGTTGTTTTGTGTGGCAGAGGAATCAGGTCATGGAACTAGGACCCTCTAGTTCAGGGGCTGCATCCTGGTACCTGCCAAATGTTGTGGACTACAACTCACATTATTTCTTACTATTGGCCGTGCTGGCTGGGCTGATAGGAGCCAGCATGGCCAATGGTTGCCCACCCCTGCTGTAGTTCGACTACCAGAGCCTAGCCTGATAGTTAAAGTAAGGAATTTGCTACCACAAGATGTAGTGATGCCCAGCAACATAGATAGCTTTAAAGGTGGATTAGACAAATTCATGGAGGATAAGGCTATCAGTGGCTATTGGTCATGATGGGTTTATACTTTCTCCAGCGTCAGAGGCAGCATGCCTCTGAATACTGGTAGCTGGGGAACAACATCAAGGAAGGGCTATTGCCGTCATGTCCTGCTTGTAGACTTCCCAGGGGCATCAGGTTGGCCACTGTGGCAAACAGGATGCTGGACTAGATAGGCCTTTGATCTCATAATCTAGCAGGGCTCTTCTTGGGACTGATTTGTTTACTCCTCCTATACATTTTGGGGTAATAATTGACCACAAAAATTAAAATACGTTCAACTTTCTCTCCTAACCAGTAACACTTCAGGTGTTCTTCTGCAATAAGGAGGCTGATTGTTATGTGGTGTTTCAACCCCCTCCATTGTGGGTTTTTTGTTTTTTTTGTTTTATTAAAATGTCAGTGGTATTAGGGAGACCTTAGTTAAAATAAGAGCCAAAAGATAGAATTTGTTATGACTCCAAATGGGGAGAAAAGCTCTAATTAAACAACATAGCAGCTACTTTGTGGCAGTTCAGCTGTAAAGATGTGTTAACCATTCATTGTGCATGTATGTTCTTTAAATTCATACCTCAAGGCAGTTTTGAGTTGAAGAGAGAAGTGTATGAGTAAGACGTTGCTGTGTGTCTGTCTGTGAGACCTCATAGAAATTAACATTGAGGACCATGACAAACCCCAGGTACTAGACCTATATAAGTTATACTTCTGTACAACTATACAATTCATATTTTTGCATTAAACTGGAATCGTTAAAAAAAAATCTCATTATGTGTGTTAAAAATGATTTAATTAGGGATCTATTTGACTCTGATGTCAAGTTAGTGATATCATTTTTGCAAGAGTAGTAGGATTAAATTAGTTCAGTTCTGGGAGCTTTCTTTTATAGAAAAAGGTTCAAGAATCATAAGACTCCACACATTCTTTTGCTATAATGTCACATGCCTCTTTCTGCATTGAGCAACCTGACCCTACCTTCACCTTGTCCTATCAGGAGGCTGCCACCATCAGGCCCGAATGCCCTCTGTCCTCCAGTGATGAGAACAGTGACAGCACCTGGACACCATGCAAGAGGGTGAAGCCATCCCAAGTAGCCTGTCAGAAGAAGAAAAAGAAAATGGGCAGGAGGCAGAGGCACCGGCCGGTGGCCTGTGGGAAATGCAGCAGCTCCTCTCCTCTGCAGCTGAAGAAGAAATGTGTGAATGGCTTTATCATGTTCTGTCGCCTGAACCGCAAGCACTTCATCCGGTGAGATTCAAAGGACCAAACTCTTACGGAGCGACTAAAATCAATCTTTTTAATAGGCTTCCTCCAACACCACATTTGTGCACACTACACAGAAACCTTGATTTATTTTCAAAATGTAACAGTAATAATTAGCATGTGTATAGCATGTCAAAGTGTTCAGAGCTCTTCTCTTACATTATCTCAGTAACCCCTAAAACAGCCCTGTAAGGTAGACCATTGTTCTTATCCCCCCACATTGCAGAGAGAAGGATGAGAGTGAGAGTGTCTTGCTTAAGGGCTCATAATGAGCTCATGGCTATGCTGGGATTTGAACTAGGAATGTGTGAATCCACAGCTCGGTCTCTTAACAACAATGCTATATTAGCACTAAAGAAGCAGGGCAGTTTACAAAGATTATTTAAAAAAAACACCACAAAATCCTGGGTCCACCACAAAATCCTGCAACACCAGAAATTGCAATATTACTGGAGCTAAGCAGGTTTGGACTTGGTCAGCAATCTAGATTAGGAGACCTATCACACATAAGAGCAGGATGTACATATATTAAATACATATTTTCTTAAAAATACAATCCTAAAATACATTAATGTAAAATAGAGCAAGAGCAGCTGTTTCATAATTCTAAGCCTCACATTCGACAACTGTTCATACACCATTTAATACCCCAGGAGCCCCAGCCCTCTGTCTTCACATCTGCCCAAACATAAAAGTAAAATTCTAAATCCTGCAAATCTGCTTGAATAGTTCCACAGTTATTCTGCTGCTGCTGTCGATTGCACTAGTAGGGTAGCACTGTTTTGAATTGCAGAGAACTCTATTGTAGGCATCCAAGAGGAAGTGTGGCTTGCCATCCTGTGTTACCAGTGCTGTTAGTTCAGGATATCATTTTGGAACTCTTTCAAATACTATTGTTTTGCTTGGGTTTTTTTATTTTTTTGCCTGCCCCATTCAGAAGACTCAAGGTGGGAAGCAAATGCAAACCCCACTCCCCACCCCGTCCTCTTCCCCAGCACAACAGAATAACATTTAATCAAATTTAATGTACATTTTCCCACTCTTTCCCAATTTAACTCTAAGCTCCACAGGCCAGTCCGAATAGGTAGAACTTCCAGTTCTTCCAAAAAGTGCTCTGGCTTGAACTTTGGTGAGTGTGTAATGGGAAGGGGTTCCATAATTCAGGGTGGGGGCAGCCACCAAGAACACTTTTCTTTACCTCAGTCACCTTTGCACCTGCTAACCATACAACTCTTTATTGCATGTACAAAAGATTCCCCCCGCCCCCCACAGTCATAGAATCTGAGATTTGTTTTAAAGCCAAATTTCTAGGCCTGTGTGCTTGTAGATCTCAGGTTGTATGTGTGTGTTTCTCAGCAACCCTGAAGGCTGAGTGATACATATATTTAATTCCCCCTTCTATGAAAGTTGAGATTCTCATGATTTTATCAAAAGACCTGTAGCCAGGGAGCTGAAAAACATAGCATCACAAGCTGTGCCCGGAAACCTCAAGCCTGATGCTCAGGAAAACACAGGCCTAGGAAAAATGCAACCCAATGCTTCCCTATTGTTAAAATTCTAGGTTCTTCTAGGGCTGGATAGCTTCTGCAAAAAATCCTTGTATCCCTGGGATGAGAAGGTGTGTGTGGTGTGTGTCAAGAAGGTTAGGTTTCATTCAGTTTTGTGTTTGCTAGGCATTTTTTTAACGTTGGTCTCTATGGAGAGCAAAAAGCTGGCCTGGCAGGGGGTTACCATGGCAACTTGTTCTCTGGAAACCTTGAGGGGACATGGGGACATTGGCAGTGCCTCATGTGCACGCTTCTCATGAGTTGGAATGACCAAATTAGATTTTTTCTTGGCAGTGCTTGCCCAGGCATGGCCTCCACAGCTGCCACGAGAGAGCTGGCCCAGCTGTGGCGTCTGATGACGAAGCAGGAACGGAAGCCATATTGGTATGTCTGGCATTGGTCAAAACAGGCTGTGGGATTAAGCTGTCCTTTGGACGATCCATAGGCCAGTTTCTAGGGCAGCCCAGTAGTGAAAGAAATACACAGCTCATTGGTAGAGTACATACTTTTCGTACAGAAAGTCCTAGTGATCTACAGCCCCTCAAGTTAAAAACATCAAGGAGCAGGTGATCGGAAGGACCTCTCTATAGCCACTTCTAGCCAGAGTAGATAATACTGGCCTAGGTGGACAAATAGTCCAAGTTGGTATAAGGCAGCTTTAGGGCCGGCATCAAAGGTAGGTATGGTCAAGCACCTACTGAGGGCCCACACCCCAGTAGGGGCCCACTGACAAGAGCCCCCTGGACATGCTTCTCCTTTTCATCACTGTAGCCTGCTTGTTCACCTGCCTCTCTTTCTGGCCCAGACAGTGGTGGTGATGAGAAGGGGAGCAGTAGATGTCACTGCCTACTTGTTCACTTCGTCTCTGCCTGCCAAGCAAGCAAGTTGTAACAATTATGAGAAAGAGGATGAGAAGCAGTAGCAGCTGGTAACAATGGCAGTGAGAAGGTAGACTCACTGTGGGAGGGGGGCCATTGAAGGTGTCTCACCCAAGGGCCCTCAAAAACCTGGAGCTGGTCATGGGCAGCTTCCTACATTTCTGTGTACACCTCTGTATATCTCAGGGTACTGGGATTCCTTTTGCAGGGAGGTGGATTTCTAGTGGATTTCTAGCTCCCTGTGAACCTAACCATCAAAGGAAATAGATTGCATAGCCTCCAGCCCTGTCTGATGCCCCTGTTCTGGTGAATTTGTGTAAAAATTTCATCTGTCACTTGATAACTGCTTAAATACCAGTTGTATACATTCAGGTTACCATGTAATGATCCTTTATGTATCATTCCCTCTATCACATAGTAATGCAAATAGTATTATTAGTAATTTATTCTATTTATATTGTGCCTTTCTAAAAATAGGTATTCATTAGCTAACAATGGAAGTCAAGTTATGTTTCTCTATCATCCCCTGTCACTTCATGGCAAGATGCTAAGTGGACTTACCTTGCTGCTAATTCACATGACCTTGCTTTATCAAATCATAATGGCAACTATCATATGGTAACTTAGTTGTGTGTAGTGTCTATTGCAGTCTGGTTATTACAGATAGCTGTTAACAGGAAATAACTCATTAAGTGAGAAGCTTATCACATGAGTTCTTTTCTCTTTTTGCCTTTCAGCATGAAAGCCCGGAGATTCAGCCGCCTGAACAATCGCATTGTGAGAGATGACTTCTCCAGTGGGGAGGAGGAGCCAGAGCCGCCCAAACCATTCCATCTGCTGCTTGCTGAGAAGGCCCTCCCTGGCACCCAGAATTTTGGTGACTTCTCTTTACTAAAGCTTATTCCCTGACTCTTCACACTGTAATGGTAATGGCATATCCATCTGCTGAAAAGATGGCCCCTCGCTCTGGTCTGTTACTGATGGTTACAGAGTTTCCCAACTGATGGATCTTCAGTGTAGTGCATACCATCCCTCTTTGTAGCAACACATCAGGTGACAGGAAGTCCATGGACCCCGTTGGCTGGGGCACTGTAGAGCAGTAGTGTAGGAGTAAGGGAGGGGGCCATACACCCTTCATTGCCACTCATAATGCATCCACCTTCTTGCATTCTCTGCTCCTTCCTACTGCTTGCAAATATACCCCACCCCACCGCCAATGTATTGCCAGTTACTATGCCCCTGGCTTCAAGAAGCTGGTTCCTGAAGAGAAAGAAAAGCACATGGATGTGCTCCTTCAGTACTTCTGGTTTCCCCAGGGACCACCGTGTGTGTTATGTTCTACCCACTGGATCCCAAAGCTGGTCTCTGCTAGTCTTGGGCATAGTGATAGCTACTGTAGCGGCAACATTGGCAAGGGGAAGGGAAGTCCATAGGTCTGCCTGATAGGGACCATGCTGGGCCACTTGGGTATTTATATGGATCTTAGCCTTTGATCTAGGGATGTTACTCCATTTGAAATGAGTGGATATAATTTTGAGAAGGGGAAGGATCTGTGTGGCTTTTAAAAAATAATTCCCCTTGTTTTTAACCATGATTTTTCCCAGAAGAAGTCTAATGGGCTGGAAAACTGGATGTCTGTTTTTTTTTTAAAAAAATATAAGTCTGTATTTATTGTCAAAGGTTTTAACTCCTCTTTCCTTTCACCAGACTTTAGCTCAGGGAGTAGGTTTCATCATATCCAATCCAGCCCAGTTGGTTTAGTTACTGGTGCCTCAGCTCCATGGGATGTTTTGCTGTGGTATAAAATGCAGTTTTTGAGGCCCGCATGGTCTCTCTCACACCATGGCAAATCTGATGCTTTGTTACATAGCAAGTTGCTTCATGTGTTTCTTTGCTTTTTCATGGAGCAAATTAATGTGTTCAAAGTTTGCTCTGGATAGCATTGTGCCCCTTATGCATAGCCCAGTACATCAAAGGTCCTGAAGAAGGAATAGTTCTGTAGATTAGGCCTGTGGGAGTCAGGAGGTTTCAAATACTCACTTAATTCTGAGCTAAGATGTGTGAACGTTTCACACTGAGAAGGTAGAATGTCAGGATTGCACTTGTGAAGGCATAGATCAGGGTCTCTCTGTACAACATTTCTGGTTGGTTTATATCCTGATTAGGGAGGTAAACTCCTCAGTCGCCCATCCTCTACCCACCTCTTAAATTGTGTCCCCCACCTCAACCCCCACCCCAACCCCCACCACGTTCACAGTCAGTTTGTGTTTCTGTTTTCTGTGGTTCTGTAACAAATTCTGTTACGGGCTTGAATTAGTTTTTCCACTGTTGTATTTATCTATTTATATATTTATTGGTATGATTTTTTCCTCACCTCTATATTTAAAATAAAAGCTAACATTAAAATTAACTTACAGTTTTGGTGCCTCTGTACATCTCCTCCCCGTGGTCCTTTACAATTTGAACCCGGTGGCTTTGAGTGTGCAAGGCAGTCCTGCTCCCAGGGAAGTGCGAACAATTGATATAGTAGACATGAGCTCCTCTCAGAATATGTCTTGATCCAGCCCAGGAATCAGTGTCAATTATCAGTGCAGCAAACGATGGAGCAAGCTCCTGTCTCTTTCAAACCAGTTGTTCTTGGGCAATTTAAACCATGCTGCACGTTTGCATCATAGCCTGCTCCATCTACAGTCTGTCTCATTGTTTCCCCCTACGCTGAGCCCTTTCTTTGTCTTACATTTATGGACCCTTGGACTCTTATTTCTTCTAGCTGCTCCTCATTCCTGTGGTGTAGAGAGCAGGGGCCTGTCTTCATGGGTGATTTGCTGCAGATTGGGACCATTTGGAGTTCCTTTGCGCCATAAGACACTGTGGCCAATCTGCAGCCACCCTGGAGTTTACCTGTGGGGAAGCTGCATTTTTGCAGAGTACTTTTACTCTGTTGTTTTTCTTTAATTCAGCTCCCCTGCAGTTCAGCTGATGTGTGCCCATCCCTCTGGCTTAAATTTGGTATGATCAGGCGTTCCTAGGAGTGTGTCTTTCACCTGGCCATGCCCTTAGTAACCGACATAAGTAGAGTAACTAGCCTGCCTTTCCAACTCATCAAAGCACGAGAGTGCTCTTCCATGTCTTCAGAATTGCACTGGACTTCCTTTTCGTCAATGGAAGTAACTAGCCTCCATTTCCCAGCTCAGCCCTATTGAGAGCTGTGATTATACGCTTTGCTGATGCTTGTGTTACTTCCCTGCTTCTCTGATGCTTGTGTTATTTTGCTACTTCTCTGCATGGAGGGAAAGGGCTGGCTGGAGTTGCCTCCCTCTGCTAGCACTGCTGCTGCCTCTGCTGGCTGTATCCTCTCCTCCCTCTCTTGCATTCTTTAGTTTTCACTGTATGGCTGTATCAATACAGCAAAATCCTGGGGCTGCAGGCTCCTGCTCCTGGCCACCTCCTCTCACTAAATGGCTAGTACTTGAAGCAGCGTGGCTCCAAATTTCTCAATGGGAAAAAGATGCTACAGATTCTCAGTGGGGGGAAAGCAGGCAACAGAGGCTGCAGACTGAGAATGGGCGAAGCAGCGAGATTGCTGTATTTACTCCCTGGAAAAGCAGAAAGGGGGTGGGAGCCCTAACTCCCTGACTGTTGGCTGGAATGGGGTGAAATTGCGCTGGTGGGGTGCTCTCATGGGGAGCCTTCAGGTGCCATTGGGGATAATAACATGTAGCTGGGGGTGGGGGGAACCTGGACAGGGATGGGAAAGCCGGGTTGATGACATTCAATTCTACTCTGATTTGGATTCCTGCATTGAGCAGGGGGCTGGACTTGATGTCTTATAGGCCCCTTCCAACCCTACTATTCTATGATTCCCCCCACCCAACCTGGAAGTATGTTGCTTTCAAATGCTGTGTGACTCATGTAAAGCGGATTTTAAAGGTGTGGTACGCTCGGCTTTTCTTGCTTCATGTGTCCCTGATGGACCAAAGCCAATTCCATGAAAATCCACATAATACTCCAACATGCTTCTCATTTTGTTGTCGTGAAGACCTCCCCCAGGCTTTAGCCTTGGAACATGTTGTTGTTATACTTGGCATTTATATAATGTTGTAGAGGAACCTTCCCCAACATGGTGCCCTTCAGATGTGTTAGATTACACCTCACAGCACCCTGAGCCACCACTTCACAAACATTATTTCAGTCATCTTTAAGACAACCCTGTAGAGTAGGACAGTATTATTACCCCAAGAGGTGATATCTGTGTTAGGGACTTCCTGGTTCATATGTCAGTCTCTTATGGCACAGTCCTACGCATATCTACTCAGAAATAAGTCCCATTGTGTTCAATGGGACTTACTTCTAGGGAAGTGTGTATAGGATTGCAACCTCCATCACTACACTCAAGGAACTCTCAATAAAGTATTCCTGTGCACGTACAGAATGTCTTTCCTTCATCAGCTCCATACATTTGGTATCAGGAAGCAAGGCACTCACGTTAGAGGGGTGGTTTCTGTGTAGGACAAAGCCTCAGTACTCCCCTTTGAAGTGAACCACAGTTGCCAACAGAACTTTTGTAGATAGGAAAAATGGACACCTGCACAGAGGTTTGTACAGGAAAAAGCAAATGGCCAGTGGGGCTCTTGTTATTTGGCTACAAGAGGCCCTGAGAGTGGTTAATCTGCCCTTAGAAAAATATACAATACCTTTGTGTCATTCATTATACAAGAGGACACCACCCTTTTCAGTGTTTCATTTATTAGAAAATTGGCGATACAGCATAACTTGGCTTGGTGGGCTAGATAAGGAGGCCTAACAGAAGCAAGCAACCAAAATAGGCCTTGATGCCCATCCCACACTCTTCAAGGAATACATTCCAGAAATGTCTCCAAAATCCAGTGATTTTATATTGCAGTACTTTCCTGGAAAAGGAGCTGCCAGCTAGAATGGCTGCAGGTAAAATGTAGACTGGAGTGGGCCACCATTCCCCTCTCCTTCTTTTCCTGGTTCCATTCTAATGCCCACAAAACCATCAAGTGCTTCGTTAAAGTTCTCCGTCAAAGTCATTCAGGTTCTTGGCACCTTTGCAAGACACCTAAATTGCTCTTGCTGTCTCCAGAGGATAGGTGTTTGCATGTGCTCAGCTGCCCAGGCTAAAGTCCTAATTAACCTTCTTAATTGGTTGCTTTCCAGTTTAAGCAGAAGCTGGTGCTGCAGACACCTGTACTTTGCTTTCCACTCCTGGTTCTGCACATTTTGTAACTCTTTCTACTTCACTTTTACTTGGTTCCATGGGGACAGAACTACCCGGGTTTTGCCACCAGGTCCATTTCATGTTTTTCTTTTATGAGACAGGGAGGCTCAGCCTCACAGTCAGCCAATGTATAGAGCCCAAGGAAACTGAGTGTTTTGGCAGGGTGTGGGAGAAGAAACACCACATTCTGAGAGGCCCCTCCCCCTTCCCACAATGGTGTTTTCTGAGCCACAGAAAAAAATGCTATATTCCATAAGCACAAATAGCTTTGCTTTTTGTAAAATGCAAGAAGTGACAATTTGGTAGGATTGTAGAACAATCTCTATATTGCAAACCTGAATTTTGGATTGTGGGGCATAAACGTGACGATGTGGATGCCTCTCATGACTGCCCCCATCATAGGTCAGGAACAGACTTTGTAATGAACGGTGCTATAGTGGTAGTGTTGGTTGGACAGGAGAGTACTTAGAAGTGTGGAAGGGCTAGAACTAAAGAGAAGCCATCAATGGGAATGAGGCATACATTCCACTGTTCCATTTCAGGACCCCAGATCTACAAGAGTGGAAGTGAGGGGACTCAGGAGGCTGTTGTGGAGTGGCTGGTGCTGCAGAAAATCCACCCTTTGGGCACTGTGAGTGGAGTTCCCCGGCCCAGCAGAGAGCGCCAAGCCAGAGTAGAGCACTGAGGGACTGGATGCGTGGGCTGCAGGGCTATCTATGGGAGAGCTCTCATCGTCGGAGCTGGGGATGACATGTCTCTCTCGTGGCATGCCCCTTCCATCCTTCAAAGTGCCACCCTCGCTGTTCTCCCTGCAGAGAAGAGGAAGAAAACAAAAACAGCGCCCCCAGTGCCAAGTTGTTAAGGGATCAATCCAGCTGGGGTGCTGAGCAGGACAATAGGTCTTGTGGGTAGCAGGGAGTTTTGTTTACTTGGTTATGCATGTTAATAAATGTTGTAGACCAGTAAAGTTCGGCCTTTTCAGACTTGGAACTTGCTTTAAAACCTAGACTTCAATGTGATACATACTTGTTTCCCTTCTGTCTGTATATTCTGCCAGTCTCCCTATTTCGCCCACCCGCACCCCGTTTTTCTAGTCCTGTATGCCAAAGCAGATGTGACGCAGGAGATCTGTGTTTTCTGCAGTGGAGCTTCAAAGAAGCCATTTTGCTCAGGGAAACTGCATGAAAGGGCTAGCCCCCCTCCCCCAGCACCTCTGTTCCAATCAAATTCAGAGCCCCCCTCCCCACATCTAACTTAGGTAAAAATAAAGAGGTTGACATTGCTTTTATACTCTCTCTCCTTCTTCCCCTCTTCTCCTCTTGCTCCTCTCTGTCTCTTTTTCCCACCATTGGTCCAGCTAGCCCAGTACTGTTAGCATCTCTCCAGGGTTTCAGGCAGGAATATTTCTAGCCCCACCTGGGGTATCGTGGGGAGTGAACCTGGGACCTTGTGCATGCAAAACAGGTGCTCTACAACAGAGATGCAGCGTGAGCAGAGGGCCAGTGGAAAGAGAGAACCTTAGAGAAAGCGAGAGAGGTGGGGAGAGACTGCAGATAGGCAAGCAAGGTATTTCTTGGTGCTTCCTGCCCCATGAGAGTCTCAATGGAGCTACTGTACTCATTCACCCACACCTTGGGCCTATGGATTCTGGACTTCTGATTCACCCCCTGTCCTTTTTCTGTGGCATCTAGTAACAGGACCTCCTTCCTCCCTTTGTCCCTTGCTGTGTCAGCGGACAACAGGAACCTATGCTCCATACCCCCTTCTATCTGCTGCTCCTGCAAAGCCCCAACTGTTCTGTTCCAATCCCATGTTAGCAGAGAGGCTCCCTCACCTCTCCTTGGTCTCAGCTGCACGGTCCCTCTGGCGCCGGTTCTTGAACCAGTTGCTGACCTGGGTGGTGGTCAACCCAGTGGCCTCCGCCAGTTCTCTTTTCTCACGAGGGGATGGGTAGGGGTTATGGATGTACCACTCCCGTAACACACTCCGGGATTTCTCCTGTATGAGAGCAAAGGCACTGAACTAAGCACCTAGTCAAACACAAACGGTACGTTGATCTGGAAAAATAGGAATAGGGAGGGGAAAATAACTCACTTCTTTACTTGTCCTAATTTTAGAAGGCCTCTTCATGTCCCCCTGCCTTTTCCCCTCTGACTCTTCAGCTTTCCCTTGCAGAGAAGGTAGTCCAGTTCTAAATGTGGCCACATCATAGATATTTATATATAATGGCATCGTCATACGAGTAGCTGGCCAGATGGGTGGCTAATAAATAAAAATAAATACATTCCCTTTCCTAATAGCACTGACTTGGTTTTGTTTTTGCTTCTTTGCTTGCTCTGGCACTACACCTTGACTCAGTGAGCCTTTCCTGTGACCCCAATGTTTTTTTCCTGGATTGCCACAGCCAATTTCATCCCATCTGTGTGTATGTGAAGTCTGATTTATTTTTTACTCTCACTGTGCATTGACAATGTGCAGTAACTTGTAGCTAGTTCAGGTGAAGTGATATAATATAACCAGCAGGGGGCAATGACACTCTTCTGCCTTCTTAGCTATTCCCAAAAATGAACAGTCACCAACCCCTTTTATTTTTAATCCTAGATACTGTTTTGTGAAGCCTTAAGACTTGGCTGGATTTTTGTAACTTAATGGTGGAGAAAATACTTTTGAATGCAACGTATGAAACTGTGGGCAGTGGAAGAACTCACGTCCATTAAAAGCTAGGATGAAGTATTTTTTCGTGGGGACAAGCAGCAGGCTTGAAAGATACTAACTGGAGTTGCCACCTTCCCCTCTCGCCCCTGGCAGAGCTCCTGTGCAATTAACAAGTTTATAATAACCAGAAATTCAACTGGTGTCGTTTCCCCCTGACACACAGATAGGAAAAGATGCATAGGTTGAATTTCTGTCACTCAGCTATTAAAATCACAGGAGCCCTGCAAGATGACACCCCTAATATTTGCTCTTACATCCTTCCTGGAGGAATATAGCCCCATCTCAAACCAGTTTCCCTTTTATCCCCATTATTGCTATAGTTCAAAGTTCACAGATATTTTAAAAATCTCAGTAGACGTTGTTGTTGTTGTTGTTGTTGTGGTTACTACTACTACTGCTACTACTACTTCATATTTATTTAGCTCCCAATGATTTGCCAGGCACTGCACAGAATGCAGAAGTGACCAAGTCCCCACCTAAGGGGCTAAAAATCTAAAGGTGCAATCCTATGCATATTTAGACATAAAAAAGCCCTACAACTCCCAGCATTCCCATCCCAGCATTCCAAGCTGGGAGGGGAAAAACTCCCCCGCCCCATCTAAACATGCATAGGATTGCAGCCTAAATAAAAGAAGACATGGGTGAAGGAGTGGGAGCCCAGCACAGGGCTTAATAAGAGAAGAGTAAGGATACGGTGGTATTAATGGGGTGAGACTAGTACAGGATTACCAGGTGGTAGAAAGAACAGAAGATTTGGGATCTTGGTGGTCCAGAAAAAGCTTTGTAGAAGAAATAATTGTATTTATTTATGACATTTGCATACAGGGTTCCCCGCCCCTTAATCTTAAAGCAGCTTACATTTAAAAAGAACAATGCTTAAACATTACATAAAGTAAAACAACACAATTAACAACACTTCAATTCAACAAAACTCCACAAACAACCCCCCCCCCCCCGATTACCATGAAACCTGCATCCCCTGGTCACTTATTTCCCTCTTGCCTGCTGAAGGCCCACAAAATAAATGAGTTTTGCAGCCTCACTCAGGAGGCTGTTCCAGAACCTTGTGTAGGGAGAGACATTTGAGGAGGAATTTAGAAGAGAGGGGAGATGGCATGAAAGGCAGAGTGGAAGGCTGCTTGTTATACCATAGTGCAGGGGTGGGGAACCTGTGGCCCTCCAGATGTTCAACGTTAACTCCCATCAGTCCCAGCCAACATAGCCAATGGCCAAGAACGATGAGATTTGCAGTCCAATATCTGGAAGACCACAGGTTCCTCACCACTGTGGCACCCCTGGCATAGTGTATCATGTTTTATAAAGTAAAACAAACAAAGGCAGAGCCCTGCCCCAAAGAGCTTCCAATCTACATTTTGCCAATGGAGAAGAGAACAGTGAGAGGAGAGAGGAAAATGTGCCAGGGGAGGAACAGAAGTGAACACAGTTACATGTCCCATCCCCAGCTGAAATGGTTCAAAGAACAAGTCTTAACAAAGTAGATTTTGAGGAGGGATTTGAAAGGGCATGGAGTACTAGCTAGCACCACATAGCTGGTCTTGAAGGGATCTACAAGACAAGAAGGTGGGATGGGTGTGCGAGGAGACAAAGGACAGGGTTGTGCTGAGCAGAGGGGAGATGCTGGCAAGGGAAGAGAACATTAAATGTAACGAATGGGAATTTTATGCCAATCCTGAAGGCAAATGAGTCAATGCAGAGGCATGGGGTAAAAGAAAACGGGTTATTTCAGTGTGGCTGTTCTGAACCGCCTGCAGAGGACAAGCGCAGTCTAGCGAGGGAAGGCCAGCGAAAAGAAGGTTGTAGCCGACTTAGGTAGGAGTTGTAATCAACCAAGGTAAGTTAACTCAACTGGAATACTAATTTGCTAATCCAAGACCTAAGTGTTTTCAAGGAATAATGTATGGGATTTTGTGCCTGCACAATGTGAAGTATTTGGTGGTGGAAGTGGAGATTTCTTTGTTCCACATCAGTGAGTGGGGTTGTCTTACCTTGAAACAGTAACTAGTTTCCTCTCCATCCCAGATGGTCCGAGGCAGGGGGAATTTGCGCCGTACCCTGTATTTTCCCACAGCCCCCAGCGGCCTCCCACGCAGCTTCTCTGCTTCAATGTAGTGGGCCTTGAGCCACAGTTGTTGCAATTTGGGGTGGTTGTGTGGCGAGAACTGGCAGCTCTCTAAGATCTTGTAGAGCTCCCGGAAGTTCCCCCGGTGGAAAGCCACCACTGCTTTGGCCTTCAGGACACTCTCGTTTTTGTGCAGGTGGGCGCAGGCTGGCAGCGACCAGAGGAAACGGCCCAAGCGCTCGATGTTGCCCCCTTGCTGCAGAACTTCGCACACACATGCCACTTGCTCCTGGGTGAAACCGAAATTCATGGCTGAGAGACACAGGTTAGGTTACCCTTTCCCAGAGCAGGGGGATGGGACTCCAAAGCGCTATAGCTTTCAAAATGGGTCTGGGAGGGTCCACAAACCCGATGTACCTCCTACACAAAGTCCTGCATATGGAAGGCAGTGCTGTCCTTGAAGCAGAGAACAGGAATCAGCCGTGCCTCTTTTTGGAAGAGGAAACCAGATCTGGCCCACTAAGGCAGGGGAGTCCAAGATGAGCAGGAGGCAAGTCTGGTACCTGCCAAATTTCTCTCTGGGATGGCCATGTCCCCTTTTCCTCTCCACTCCGCCGTGCCGTCAGGGCTCCCTCTCTCTGTCTGTCTTCTGGCTCTAGAGACGGTCGCCCAGGGTAGATGTCTAAGGGGTATCAGTTACAGGCCCAGCCCACGCAGACTGCAGCTGTGGCCAGCCATTGGCCAACTCTGCAAGAAGAGCGAGAGAAAGGGAGACTTTTACCACCGTCACCCTTGGATGGTAAACCTTTCTGCAGAGGGGTCGTCAGGATATGGAAATGTGAGATGCCCCCTACAGAGGGGGGCAGAAGGAGGCAAGCTGAAGAGGAAAGGCCTGTTTCCTGCCCAAGTCTGCTTCTCTCTTTGTTCCCCCACATCTGCTCAAGCCAGCCTGTTAGTCCAAACCTTTTAGGATTGCACCTCATGCACTGGTGCTTTGAAACATAGATTGTAGCTGCCATCCCGTGACTATGGGCAAGGGTCACAGACCTAAGCAGGGCATAGAAACTTTCCCCAGAAACACAGCTCAGGGCTGCTCAAGACTCTCCTTTCCCCCTGCCCCTGCATCTGAGTTTTCACCGTGCACACATCACCTGCACATTTTCCAGCTTACTTTCGAATCCGCAAGGGCTGGACGCTTAAAAAGAAGAAAAAAAAGAAAAAGTTGAACAGTAGAATGTGCTTTACTATTAATGCAGTAGTTTCTCAAACTGGGTTGATTTCTTTTTATTTTTCCAAATTTTAAACTGCAGTGTAGTGGCAGGGGGACTGGGTTTGTATCTACCAGTTCATTGCTTTTTAGTGTCCCTGCTTGTGAGCAAATTGTTTAACGTTTTTCATGGGGTGGTGAATCTGCATGAAAAAAATCTTTGCCTGCCTTTGTTCTTGGTCCTGCTGCCAGGTGACAGATCAGCCCCCAAGCCTGAGCTGTCGCCTTTGCTGTTTCCTTCTCTTGCCCCCTTGCTCTTCCCATGTGGAGATCATGTTTCCCACCAAGCTGGCAGCCATTCACAAGACAAATAACTTGTTGCAAGACAAATAACAAGAGGCCTGGTGTGGCTGCCTGGTGAAAGCAACATCCCTTACATAGCGAGGAAAGGTTGGGGAGAGATGCTTTGCTTTAGGAAAAAGCAGGAAAAAGCAGGGTCCCGGTACTGGCTCCAGGTTTTTGAGGGCTCTTGGACAGGACACCCTCAATGGGGCCCCTCCCTCAGTGAGTCTCCCTTCTCACTGCCATTGTCTCCAGCTGTCCTTGCTCCTCAGCCGCTTTTTCATCATTGCTACTACTTGCTTGATTGACAGGCAGACAGCCAAGCAGCAAGTTGGTAGTGGGATCTCCTGCTCCTCCGTCTCACCACCACCATTCTCTGAGCTAGAGCAAGAGGCAGGTGAACATACAGGAGGCTCACCAGTGGGCCCCTGCTGGGGTGTAGGCCCTTGGCAGGTGCCTGACCAGGCCAACCCTTGATGCTGGTTCTAACCCCAGCTCCTCAGTAGGTGCAAGGGCAGAAGAGCTACAATCCTTTTCACCAGCTCTGCCTACTTAACAAAGCTGGCTTCGGATTTGGAGGCTTCTCAGCAAAATGCCTTCTGGTGGTCACCCACAAGGTGCCATGGCCACCTGTAATAATGGCTCCCCCTACACGGAACCAAGGGAAAGAACAGGCCCATGAATGGCGGCAGCTGCTCCTTGCCTGCCAATGTTGACCCTTGCTCAGCTGGGGTCACTGGGCTGGTGGGCTCCTTTTGGTGGGCTGCCCTCATCAGCACCACATAGCCCTTTGCAGGGATAATGATCCTTGCCCATTCAGCACATGAGAAAGCGGCAGCAGTGCTGAGGAGAGTGGGTCCATTCCTTAAGGGACAGGTAGCAGTGGCAGAGGCAGCTTGTTTGATTCAGTGTCTCGGGTTTGCAATGGGTACTGGGTCTTCACCATGCGGATAGCAATCCCTGCCATCTAGGATGGTTAGTGGTTGCTGATGGAATATGCCTAGTCTGGAAAGGACCAGGGTTTATTTAGAGCGAGGTGTTTCAAAGACAAAATAAATCCTACAACCTATATCCATTATGCCAGCGGTCTCTAGCATGCTGCAAAGCAAAGTGCTGCCCTCCAGTGCCATCTTTATTTGGGGTCAAATGAGTGGTTTTATGTTTTGGAGCTCTGACCCCACCTCTGCCTTGTACTTAGGTTCTTGGGCAAGTTACTTTTCTTTTACTCTCTCCAGCTTGCCTTCTGGTAAATGGGGTTTTTGTGACTGGCCATGCCCACCATGGCAGTCATTTTGGCAGCCATTTCTGAAAGCACTCATGACATTCTATCAAAGTTCCATAGGTGTCCACCAACCCCAAATAGTTGGGGACCACTGCCTTTGCCTTTACCTAGTGATTGTAAGCTGCCTTAAGTGCCATTTTTGGCGAAAGACAGGGTTCAAAGGCAAAACTATCTATATTTATATATCTTTGCTTTTGCACCCTGCCTTTCTACCAAAAAAGGCACTCCAGGCAGTTTACAATAAGAACATAAGAAGAGCCCTGCTGGATCAGACCAAGGGTCCATCTAGTCCAGCATTCTGTTCACACAGTGGCCAACCAGATGCCCACGGGAAACCCACAAGCAGGACACAAGTGCAACAGCACCCTCCTGCCCATGCTCCCCAGCAACTGGTGTACATAGGCTCCCTGCCTCTGGTACTGGAGGTAGCATATAGCCATCAAGACTAGTAGCCATTGATAGCCTTTTCCTCCAGGAATTTGTCCAACCCCCTTTTAAAGCCATCCAAATGGGTGGCCATCACTACGTCCTGTGGTAGCAAATTCCATAGTTTAACTATGCACTGTGTGATGAAGTACTTTCTTTTACCTGTCCTGAATCTCCCAGCAATCAGCTTCATATGATGACCCCGGGTTCTAGTATTTTGCAAGAGGGAGAAAAATGTCTCTCTATCCACATTCTCCACACCATGCATAATTTTGTAGACCCCTATCATGTCTCCCCTTACCCTCCTTTTTTCCAAGCTAAACAACCCCAGTTGTTGTAACCTTCCCTCATAGGGGAGATGCTCCAGCCCCTGGATCATTTTGGTTGCCCTTTTCTGCACTTTTCCAGCTCTAAAATACCGTTTTTTGGGTGTGGTGACCAGAATTGTACACAGTATTCCAAGTGTGATCACACCAGAGATTTGTATAGGGGTAGTATGATATTGGCAGTTTTATTCTCAGTTCCTTTTCTAATTATGCCTAACATGGAGTTTGCCTTTTTTACAGAGGGTTGACATCTTAATTGAACTGTCCTCCACAACCCCAAGATCTCTTTCCTGGTCAGTCACCGCTAGCCCAGATCCCATCATGCTATATTTGAAGTTGGGATTTTTTGCCCCAATATGCCTCACTTTACACTTGCTTACAGTGAACCACATTTGTCATTTAGATGCCCATTCTCCCAATTTGGAGAGATCCTTTTGGATCTTCACAATCCCTCATAAAAACAGCAATAAGCAAATACATAAAAACACAATTAAAAACACTCCAAAACAAAACAAATGACCACTAGTAGTGCATTTAATTTATACATTTATAGATTTTAAAATGTAAAATTTTATAGATTTGAATTTAAAATTATACACACACAGAGTTTAAAATGTGAAAAATTTTGGTATAAAACACTAGCCATTTTTTTTTTTTAATGTGAAATGTGTTGGTATAAAACACTAGCTATTAATTTTGTTTTAATCTATACAATTTAACATTTGTTATTTTTAAATCTATAAATTTATAAACTGGATAGCTACTGGTGGCCATTTGTTTTGGAGTGCTGCATCATGCACATCACATTGCCTGCATATCGGTCAATTAAAAACAATGAAAAACACAACAACAGAGTAAAAACACCATCCAGATCAACAGACTCACTTGCACACCAAAGGCCTGTTTGAATAAAGCAGTCTTTGCTTGCCGGCGGAAGGACAGCAGAGAGGGAGCAAACCTAGCTTCCCTTGGCAGAGAGTTCCACAGCCAGGGAGTGGCTGCTGAGAAGGCCCTCTCTTGCATTGCCACCAAACATGCCTCTGAAGGTGTCGGTCTCAAAAGAAGGGCCTCTCTTGAAGATCTTAAGAACTGGACAGGCTAATATGGGTGAAGGCAGTCTGGTCCCAAGCCATATAGGGTTTTATTGGTCATAACCAGCTCTTTGAATTCTGCCCAGAAACAGACTGGCATCCAGTGAAGCTGTTGCAACAAGGGAATCATGTGTTTCCCGCAACCAGCCCTGATCAAAAGTCTGACTTGCAGCATTCTGGACCAGATGGAGTTTCTGAACAGTTTTTGAAGGCAGCCCCATGTAAAGTGTGTTACAGTAGTCCAAACGGGATGTAACTAAGGCACGTATGACTGTGGCCAGTTGAGATGTCTCTAGGAAGGGGTACAGTTGTTGTGTTAGCCTCAGCTGTGCAAACGTATTCCTGGCCACCGCCGAGACCTGGACATCCAGGTTCAGGGCCCAGTCCAAGAGTACACCCAAACTGCAAGCCTGAACCTTCATGGGGGATTTAACCCCATCCAGCACAGGTTAAATCCCTATTCTCTGATCTGCCTTTTGACTAAACAGGAGCACCTCTGTCTTGTCTGGATTAAGCTTTAATTTGTTTGCCCTCATCCAGTCTGTTACCTACATCAGGCACCGATTTAGAACTAGAACAGCTTCCTTGCTTCCACTAGATGTAGCTCTGCTTTCTTACCAGTGGAAAATCTACCTGCACCCTGTCTGAGGGTTGAATTTTTTTGAAGTCTCCAATCAATCTTCTCGGCCTTAAGGCCTAGAAATTTGCTTTCCAAGCTTTACAACTTTTTTTGTTAGGGAAGTTTGCTTTTTTAATATGCTGATTTCTGCATTCAAAACCACTGGGGGCAGTTGCAGAGTACACTTGCCCTTGGCTTTGCAGTATCTTTGGGTCTCCATATACCAGCCTTCCCAGGATCCCCCAGCCAGGGATTCTGGGAGTTGTAGTCCAACACATCTGGAGGGCACCAGGCTGGGGAAGGCTACCATATACCCTTGTGTGAAGTAACTACCTGGGCTGCCTTATTCCTTCACGATGGACTGCTACCCATAGGTCAGTTAGCATGCCTTCTTCTCCAGTTGCCCATGTTCATCTCTACAGCAACTTTCAGATCTACCATCCTTCCTGTATCATCTATTTTGCCACCAATGCAGGATTAAACTCCTTCTAGGATATTACAAAGGGTTAATCTTGCCTGAGATGAGGTCTCTTTCCCTCCACCCACCTGCTTTCCCACCTAATGCAGGGACAAGAAAAGCCCCTTAAATACAACCACCCCAGACAGTATTGCTTACACAGCCATCTGAGTAACACTATCCAACCTGGATCACCTTACTTCTTCCCAGCAACTTAACAGCCTCTCATGGAAAAAAAAGCTTTGTTTTGCAGCTGAAACAGCAGCAGCTACAGCAGAAAACCTGCTGTATGCAGAAAGTTAAGCAGAGACCCACTCACGCCATCTTCATAATCCATTTTTCCACCCGAAGCCCTCCCACCATTGTTCCAGGACCTTTTGCTATTTCTGTAAATGGCCACCTGAACCCCCTTCCCATCAACATGTTTTCTTTGGCTCATGTGATTAATATTGTAAGGGGGGAAAACCCTTTTTTAGCTCATGGAATTCAGTGTGGCAATGGCCACTGGGCTGGATGGATGGCTTTAGAAAGGTGGTGGTGGTGTTCATTTTTAAAAACAAATTAATGCACAGACCTGTCAACACATACGGGGGCTGATGGGAGTTGTAGTCCAAAGTTTCTAGAGGGCACCAGGTTGGGAAAAGCTGCCCTAAAGCCATACTCCTCAAAAAACAAAACAAAAAACAAAACACTCTTCCCTTGAACCTAATTTGTAAAAGCTAGGCTCCTGGGTACTCATCAAACTGAAGGTGCTTCCTTCAGGCTTCTGCAGGTGTTGGGCATGCCAAATCAGCAAGTGCAACAGCCCCAAGCATCACCAATCCCCATGCCAAATGCTGCATGTTTAAACTGACCCATGTAGCCTTAAGAACTAGATACTTGTAATTTTTAAAAAAACAACCCTAAACTGAGTTTCTCAGGATGCTGAATTCCATGTCCCATATCTGTGTTTGCATTTATGATTATAGAATATACACAACTCTGAAGATTTGGTTTAAATATTGGGAATGTAATAGTCCTTGAACATGGAAATCAACTGTTTTGGACTCTTCAAAACATCTGCCAGCCCTCCTAAACAGTGTATCATGTGAATTTCCAGCAGAGCTTGATACAGTAACAAGATGAATACACACACATACAGAGCTTTAGGATAAAATATATTTATATATATAAAATATATATAAAAGACACAAATACACATTAAAAAACAACAAAAGATATAAAAATATCTTGTAGAAATGATTGCGTCTCACAAACTGTGGGAAAGGGTTTAATGCTGTAGTACCTGGTTGGGAAGAGAGAGGCCTGGTCAGACAACTGAAATGATTGTGGAAAAGGCAGCAGAGAGGAAAAGAACAGCTAGTCCACCATTTTACATTAGTGATGGGATTTCTTTCCACATAGATGTCAACAATGATTTTTTCTTTTTCTTTACAATGAAATCTGCTGATGGACCCAAGCTGGGGAGTCTCAGATGACAACAATGCCCTCTAACAGCTGTTTTTGAACAGATTCAACCTCAGTGAAAACCTTTGTGGATACTGAGTGGTTCTGAAATGGGATCAAGCGAGCATAGGCCCATAAACAAACAAAAAAAGGCACTCTAGCCAGGAATTTCTGCCCTGGAGGACTGAAACGAATTGTCCCTTCTGTAGAATTGTCTGCACTGTTTTCTAGTACTAAAGAGCTAGGAAGCTGCCTTATACCAACCTCAGACCTTTGGTTCATCTAGCTCAGTATGTCGACACTGACTGAAAGTGGCTCTCCAGGGTTTCAGAGAAAAGTTTTTCCCAGCACTAGCTGGAGATGCTGCTGGGGATTAAACCTGTGAGGATTTGCCTGCAAAGCACATGCTTTACCACTGAGCTATGGCCCTTCTCCAGAACAATATACTTTTGCTTGTGAGGTACATGGAATTTTTTCAAAAATGCATTAGAAAAATCAAAGGTGCTTCTCAATGAAAGTAAGAAAAGAGGTGAACAGCCTGTTTGTATGTTCAAGATGCTGGCTTACTCCATGGCTCAAGATTTCCCACCCACCCACCTACCTCTGGCCCAAAACCAGCTCTGTAAAGGCCATTTTATTTACAGGAAGTTCCGAATTCATTCCCTGACTGGAACAGGTTCAGTATTTCAAAATTCCTTCAACCCCACAGCATGGCCTTCAATCTCAAAAATTGCTCAAGGTCTTAAAGTTCCCCATCCATTACATGGATGTAGTGTAAGAAAATGTTTTACAATGTAGTTTATTTTTCCCCTTTTACCTCATGATAAAAAAATACCATTAAATATATTGGAAGGAAAGTTGCCACTGGGTTACAGAAATTATGGGAAAATAATGGGTTTTAAATTACCTTTCTTCTAAAAATCATCAGTCTTGAAAACATCAGACCACTTGCTAATTTTAGGATTTGGAGGTTACAAAGGAAACATTAGTCTCAGGGAATGTTTGGGACAAACTCAAGTTTGCAATCATACTTTAATGGGGTAGTGATCACTTAAGTCCAACTGCATGATATTTCTGTCAAACTATCACCCCACCCTCAGGTGTCCCTGGTTAACATGTGTCTACTTTCCCCAACCCTAAATACAGAAGAATATTATGGTGCAACTAGAAGTCATTTCACTGTGATTTAAGAGACTGATAGCACAATCCTATACATGTCTACTCAGAAGTCAGTCACACCGAGTTCAATGGTGCTCACTCCCAGGGAAGTTAGTGTAGGATTGCACCTTCAGTAACTCATTTTATTGTAGTTTGAGAGACTGTGAATTCATATATAAAAATTATCTGCATGTACCTGTTAATTGTAGGACTAACTTGTGCTGAATCCAATCTCATTTAAACAAATGTGCTTCTTGTACTATTCCTGCGTAGGACTGTAGTCCAAACTTTTCTTTGCTCTCCTGCCTGCATGAAATGCTAGAAAGCTATTCTACAGACAAAGCATGAGCCCTAAAGACTGAGAGAGAGAAAGAGAGAAAAGGAGACATTCTAGCCAGGCTTTTCTGCCCTGGAGGACTGGAATAATGTCTGCATTGTTTTCTAGAGCCAGTGTTCCAATTTAGAGCGGGATAACTCTGTAGGATTGCATGGATACCTCTACGCTGAGTCCTAAAAGCCAGTGCGAAGCCAGCATGCATGCTCCCTTCCCCTAGGAAAGAGCACAGGCTTGTCACTCCTTAACTGGAACAGAAACCAAGCGCTGGGAAAACAGAGATTCTCCCTGCCCCTCCCGAGTGGGATTTGGGATCACAGTAGCACCTGAAGCCCATCCCTAGCACCATGGAGGAGGGGAAAGGAAACCTCATCTTGTCACATAAGTGCTCCCTGCCCCCACCGTTAGTGGGGATTTCCTAACTTTCCAAGCTGCATCATGACTCGGAAGAGACCACATGAGTGTCTAATAGGCAAGAAATGAAGGGAGGACACCCACAACCCACATGCTGGAGCTGAGGCAGCCTCCAAAGAAAACAAGTGAAGGTAGTGTTTGCTACTCTACTGGCGGCCACAAGGCGGCACTCAGGTTGCTGGGTGGGCAGTTGCACATTTTGGTTAGTGTGCGTGTGCGTGCGGGGAGCAGGGATTGCTCTTGTGTTTTTGTGCTGTAGTGTTTGTTCACCCCTGCAAAAAGGGTGCAACCAGCCCTGGTTGCAGGGGATGGGGCGAGGGTTCACACATGCGAGAAAGTGTTTCCCTTATCAAGGCACTTCTAGCATCCCCAAACCAACAGCTGGTGTGAGGAATGGCAGGAGCAGGGGCCGAGGATTGCAGGTTAAAAAGAGTGTCCCGCAGGCAGGTGACAACACTCCCACCCATCGCACCGGAGTCCGCCTTGTCTTATAAGTCCAGAGGCTCTTCCACCGGCACTGACTGCAGCTGAGTCAGCACCTTCTCCTCGGAGTCGAGCGCCTCGGGTTCCAGGGGATCACCCCCAGAGGCATCCAGCAAGAGGCCGTCGCCCTCGGGGAGCCGGAGCAAGCCGCTATGGTCCTCCATGGCACTCTTGTCCATCTCAAACAGCCCCTCTGAGCTGGGGCCTTGCAGATCCATGCTGACCGGGCTGGACCACACCACTTGCTGCTGGGACATGGTCAGGCCTTCTGGCTGGGAGAAGTTTGAAAGCAGGCCGGCCTGGCTGGAGTCTGCGCCGAATGCCAAGTCAGTTCGCCCAGTGCTGTCAGAGGCAGAGAGAGGAGAGACTCCGGACGGCAGCACAGAAGTCACCCCCGGGAGCAACACGCCACTGCCTTCACTGACCTCCAGGGTGGCTGGGGCGGTCACCGTCACTTCCTGCTTGATAGGGAGGGCCAAAGCGGGGGCTGTTGGAGCCGAGAGGATGGGGGCCATCAGCATGCCGCCTGGGAAGGTGGCCGTCAGGATGAGCTTGCCCTGCTGCAGAGCCACACCAGTCACGATGGTGCCGCTGCCTGTCGCCGGGTTGGTCAGGAGAATGTTACCTAGGTTGGAAAGGAAAGTGCCCCTCAGGTTTCAGGCCAAGAAAGATCCCTGGAGCCCTGGCTTCCTGCCTCTCCCTGCCCACCCAGCCAGTAAATATGGACCCTGCCTACCTGACCCCAGATTTAACTACTAAGGGAATTTTGAAGGCCTCTCGGTCCGGGCCACGGCACTGGAGATCCTTTAAACTGCCAACGTCAGGCAGGCCCGGTGCAGAGTTGGCATGGACGGGCACCTGCCGAGGGCCACACCCCAGCAGGGGCCCACTGACATGAGCCCCCTGGAGTCGCTCCTCCTCCTCCCCCTTGCTGCCTGCTGGTCCACCTGCCTCTCGCTCTGGCCCAGACGACGGAGGTGGAGAGGAGAAGCAGCAGCAGATGCCGCGGTCTCCTTGCGCCCTGGCTGCCTGTCAAGCAAGCCAGAGGTAGCCATGATGATGAGGAGGAGTACGAGCAGCTGGGGACCATGGTCCTGAGAAGACAGACACACTGAGGGAGGGGGCCCACTGAGGCTGGCTTGCCCAAGGACCCCCCCGAAACTGGACCCGGCACCTCCTATCAGGAATCTGACATCTGACATAGAACCTCCTGCACCCCAAACCTGTGATCTACCGCTGAGCTTTGACCCCCAGCCCCATCTGTCTGGATGGCTTGGTAAGCCTTGCATCTGCACCCACAGTGGGCAAGGTGTGGCCCTCCAGCTGTTTTGGCTTCCAACTCCCTTTATCCCTAAACCACAGGCTTATGTTGGCTAGGGCCGATGGGAGTGGCCAGCCAAAACTTCCAGAGGGCCACAGACGTGATTTATGCCCTTTTAACAACAGGGGTCTATTTTAGAGACAATAATCCTGCTTCTCATTAATGGTCAATTCTACTGACTGCAGGTTTGGCACAGATGCCGCTGTACCTACGGCGGCAACCTGCCCATCAGTAAAATTAGGTCGATTATTATTCAGAGCAGCCTCCCCCAACCTGGGGCCCTCCAGATGTGTTGGACTACAATTCCAATCAACCCAAGGCATCCACAGCTGGCTTGGGTTCATGGGCACTGTGGTCCAACACATCTGGAGGGCCCCAGGTTGGGGGAGGCTGCTTCAGAGGGTAACTAGTCCCCACTGCTGGTGCTAAGCACCAATTAGGCACCGTGATAGTTCTGGGCAACACTCGCCTCGTTCTCCCAAGCCTTCCCAACCACTCTCCACCCAGGGTGGATACCTGGCGCAGCGCCTGGGAGCTGTAGCGCTGTCATGCCTACGTTGGTGTTGATGAGATGCACACTGCTCTGGCCAAGATTTCCACCTGCCACGGCTGCCTGTGGTGTCCCTGCCATGGGCCCAAGTTTGATGGGGGCACCGCCAGTCAAGATCTGGATGGGGCTGCCCATGCTCTGCTGCAGCGTCACGACCTGGGAGGTGGGCACCACTTGGGGCAATGAGATAATCTGAGACCCCTGGGCCACCTGGGGTAGGGAGACGAGCTGAGGGGCAGGCGCCCCCTGTGGTACGGTGTAGATCTGGGTGGGGGATATGGGCACCATCTGAGGTGGGGAGAGCACCTGGGTCCCTGAAACGGGCTGGGACAAAGGCACTACCTGGGAGGGAGGCGACACCTGGCTGATGGGGACCAGGGATGGGGCAGGAACATGGAGAACTGTAGCCTGAGCTGCAGAAGACCCTGGGATGGAAAGTAGCGGCGTGGCCGTGGTAGCAGGAGATGGTGGCGCCAGGGTAACATGGCCACTAACCGTGGCCACGGGCAGGGCTTGAGTAGCAGGGACCAATTTGGCGAGGGGGACGATCTGAGGAGTGGATGTGACTGACGGTTGAGGTGCTGGGGGCAGGTGGGTGGCTGCAGGGGCCTCTTCGTTGGATGGGACAACTTGCGACATGGAAACAGCCGCCAACAGGGCCCCCTTGTGGTCAGAGAGGAGCGTGGCGGCATCAGGGAGAGACAAGAGTGGCGGGACAGCCTCTGACTTCACCTCCACACCAAATGCTAACGCCTCGGCCGCTTCCGACTTCACCTCCCCCTGGAGAGACCCCGGGCTGAGGATGACAGTGGCTGAGGGAAGGGGTTCCTGGGGACCCTTGGAGAGCTCCTGGCTGTTGTTGGGGGCCGAGGATTTGCCGCTCAACAGGGTGGAGGAGCCGTTAAGGAGGATGGGTGGGCTGGGGGCTGCCACGGGGCTGAGGGTAATGGTTTGGTTCTCCCCCAGGGCCAGCCCGTTCAGGATGACGCCTCCGCTGGGGGTCTGGATGACGGATCCCCCGTTGAGGAGCATGGTGGAAGAGCTGGCGGTGATGAAGTTCCCGTTGAGAAGGATGGAAGAGGCGCTGGAGCAAGCGGCTGGCAGGAAAAGGCTGGAGGACGACACCCCTTCAGAGGTGGTGGAAATCCCCATGGCCACTTCTGTTTCCTCGGGGCCATGGCTGGACTCATCCTCCGTGCTGGGATTGCCATCGGACTCGCTGTAGTTAGAGGAAAGATTGGGTGAAGAATTCCCCCCCCCAAACCCAAATGTGTTAAACTGTAGCAAGAACACTATAAAATGGAAAGCCTCCTCAGAGCAGTTTCTCCCAAGCTGGCACCCTCCAGATGTGTTGGACTACAACCCCTATCATCCCCAATGACCAGGAGGAGGTGGGAGTTGCGGTTCAGCACATCTGGAGGGTGCCAGGTTAGAGAAGGCTACTGTGCAGTACTCAGTGTAATTGCTAACGTTTTTGGTCATTTGAACGCAGCCTAACTGAACCAATGTCACACAAGCTTTCGTTGGCCTATTTTACAAAGCGAATTAAGAAAACAGAACGGAATACACCAGCTTTCGCCAACCTGGTGCCCTCCAAATGTATTGGACTATAATCCCCAGCATGGCTGGTGGGGGATTCTGGGAGTTGTAGTCCAACACATCTGGAGGGCACCAGGTTGGGGAAGGCTGGAAGCAGTGGTAGGAATATACACACACACACACTGGTTGAATCAAAGTACACAGGAAAACAACCTAAGTGATCTTTACTTCTCACTATCGTAACACAACCCACACAGCCAGATCGTTGGCACCAGGAAAATATCTCAAACACAAATGATCACCCAAAGGCAACGCTGGCTGCTCATGCTGAGCTGATCTGATCGTGTTGCAGGTTCAGGATAGGAAGCTCTTGGGCAATTGCTCAGCAGCCACAGCAAGGTAGTGGCAGCAGGGCGAAAAGCTTTGGGCAAAGGGGAGGGGAAAAACCTCCCCCGACAAAGCATCACTGACCCCATCCATGCCCCCACCTATGGGCTTAGTTCTGAAAGGACGCCCCCCCCCTCACTCTCTCTCTCTCTCTCTCTCTCTCTGGCAATCTCCATTTCTTTGGACCAGGACAAGTGGCGGACTCCGCCTTTCCAGACCCAGATTCTGGGGCTTATTTGAGAAGGTGGGAGTAAGAATGCAAGAAGAGAGGTGCTGGATCAGGCCAAAGGCCCTTCTGGTCAAACATCCTGTTTCCCATCGTGGCCAAGCAGGCGCCACTGTGAAGCCCATGAGCATGATGTGAGTGCAATTGCCCCCTCCTGCTCGTGTCCCCCAGCAAGAAGAATTCCTCCTGCCTCTGGCATAAAGGGTTCATTGAGTTATCACGCCCAAGAATTATTGAGAGGCCTTTTCTCCTACATCACTGTGCTGCCTGGGGATGATGGGAGTTGTAGTCTAGCCAACCTGGATGGTGCCAGGTTGGGGAAGGCGACTGTAGACAAGACAAGACAAGACAAGAGAGATGGACTGATGTTCTAGGTTCATGAGGCAAGGTGATGGCTGTCGTTCTCACCCTCCCAGTGGGAAGGGAGGGGACAGGATGGAAAAAAAAGGAAACCCAAAGGAAATTCAAAGCCGGGATTCACATTTCACAACAAAGGGGAAGAGCTAGGAGCAGCCCTGTCCACGTTGTGGCTGAGTGCCAGTGCTGCTAACTTGAGGCAAAGTTTTAACCCAGAGAAAGAGAGAGAGAGAAGGGGTGGGGAGAATCCAGCTGCAAGAACATCTGGAATAGCCAGCACGGCTGTTCTTCATTCCACCCCACTGAACAGTTGGTAACAGGAATGAGCTGGAACTTTCTCAAACTTAAGTGGTTTCTAGCTTTTGTTTGTGGAGGGAAGGGGAGCAGGCTGACAAAGACAGACTCTTTTTTAAAACCTCCTCTACATATAGGGGAGGCAGAAGAGAGACACATGCATTGGACATCCTCCTTAGAAACATCTCCTGCTTTTTTGCTCTTGTCAGTGCATCCTTCCCAAGTAGCCCAGGACAGACTAGGCGGGGGGGGGGGGGAGTGTCAGCAAGGCCCTGCATCACCAACTCCTAATTCCTGCATTACAGCCCAATCCAACATATATTTACTTGGAAGTAAGGCTCACCATGTGCGTCTGACTCTCTTGCACAAGATCGTGTTGAGCTTTAGGGTCCCCCATAGTTTTTGCCAAGTTTTGGCCTTTCTGTGCTCTTGATTTGTCTAAATTTGGGACAGGGGATGACACCAACAGGATGTACAAGGGACAGGGTTCCCTCTATTGAGACTGTACATCTTCCTTCCCCAACCTGGTGTCCTCCAGATGTGTTGGGACTACAATTCCCACCACCCCCAGGAGATGCTGGGGTTGTAATCTGACCCATCTGGAGGGCACCAGGTTAGGGAAGACTGATGTATATTTTCTAGAATACTGGGAGAAGAATTACAGAAGGGGGCACAAGCGTGGGGACCCCCATACATCCCATGAATATATTTCTTCAGAGTTGATGGATACACTGTTTTTTAAAAAGCACCTGGGCTTTCCACTGGCAGTGGGGAGGAGGGTTTGCCAGGCACCTTCTTTGAGAGTTTTCAGAAAAGCCCTGAAGACCACCTGTTTACACTGGCCTTCCTGTTGTGTCTTGGGCTGCTAGTTTTATTGGTAATTTCTGTTTCTATGGAATTTTTTTTACTGAATATGTACTTCTTGATTTCTACTGTATCCACTTTGTATGAGTTTTATCTTGTATGCCACCTTGAGAGGGTTCTACTCGTAAAGGTGGCCTAAAGATAATTTCACATAAAAATAAATAAATCCTTACACTAAAATTGCCACTGTTTAAAACAAATCATCCTAAGTCCCTACAGGATGTGGGTTTGAGTCTGTCTGGAAACTGGAGCCTTCCACAGAAGACTCAAAGCATGTTGGAGTCCCCCAACAGCTTCCAAAATCTTCCCTGTTACTTTAAGGTCCCCTAGGAGAGTTGAGGATTCTTTCTTTACTAGGGAACAATTTCCCCCAAACCCAGAGGTGTGGGTTCAAACTGTCTGCATGACTGAAACGTCCCCCTGCTCCCAATTGTATGCGTATGGCCAGGGTGGGCAACTTATGGCCCTCCAGCCCTAACCAGCATAGCCTATTGTGAGGGCTGATGGGAGCTGTAGGCCAAAACATCTGGAGCATCACGAGTTGCCCACTCCTGGCATATGGAGTGATGTGTGTGCGCCTTTAAGGACAGAAGAAGAGCCCTGCTGGATCAGACCAAGGGTCCATCTCATCCAGCATTCTGTTCACACAGTGGCCAACCAGCTGACTGGGAAACCCACAAGCAGGACATGAGTGCAACAGCACCCACCTGCCCGTGTTCCCCAGCAACTGGTGTACACAGGCATACTACCTGATCCTGGAGGTAGCACATAGCCATCAGGACTAGTAGACATTGAGATCTTTGTCTAACCCCCCCTTTGAAGCCCTCCACATTGATGGCCATTCGCTGGGAGTGAATGCTGCGGTCTCACTATGCGCTGTGCGGAGCAATCCTTCCTTTTCCCTCTGAATCTCCCACCTTCAATGCCATCTGAGTGAGCCTCCTCCAAGGGAGGTCCTGCCTACTTCACTGTGCCAGGGCAGCCTTCCTGGACCCGGTGCCCTCCAGCTGTTTGGGACTTCGACTCCCTTTCGCCCCAGCCAGCATGGCCAATGGAACCAGGGCTGATGGGGGCTGAGGTCCAAAACATCCGGAGGAGCCCCGGTTGCAGAAGGCTGCGCTAGGGGCGGCAGTCCTAGCAGAAGCAACATCCCGTTTCCGCAGCGCAGCCGGCTGGCCGTGCGCCCCGGACGCTGTGGCGGGGCCGGCGGAGGCGCGCTCTGCCCATGCCCAGAGGGCGCGCTCCGGCGCGGCGCGGCTCTCACCTCTTGCTGGGCGTGCCGGCGCCTCCGCCGCTGCGATCGCGCTGCCGCCGGTTCTTGAACCAGTTGCTGACCTGCGTGAGCGAGAGGCCGGTGTCGCGGGCCAGGCGGCGCTTCTGCTCGGGGCTCGGGTAGCGGCTGCGGCCGTAGGAGTCGCGCAGAGCGGCGCGGGAGCGGCGCTTGAAGCAGTACACCGTCTCCTCGCCGTCCCAGATGGTGCTGGGCAGCGGGAACTTCTTGCGCAGGCGGTACTTGTCGACGGCGCCCAGCGCGCGGCCCCGCGCCGCCTCGGCCTCGCGGTAGCGGGCGCGCAGGTACAGGTCCTGCAGGAAGGGGTGGTGGGGCGCGCCGAAGGGCCGGCTCTGCACCAGCCGGTACAGCTCGGCGAAGTCCCCGCGCTGGAAGGCCAGCAGCGCCCGCGCCTTGGCCAGGCTCTCGCCCGCCTGCGCCTCCAGGCAGCGCGCCTCGTCGTCGGCCGGCAGCGAGCCCAGGAAGCGGCCCAGCCGGCCCGGGTCGCCCGCCTGCAGCAGCGCCTCGCACACGCACGAGACCTGCTCGGCCGAGAAGCGCGGCGACGGCGGCGCCGCCGACGAGGCGGCGGGGGGCGGCGGCGGCGGCGGGCACGGGGGCGGGCGAGGCGCCCCCGCGGCGGCCGCGCCCGGCGCGCCGCCGCCGGACTCCGCCTGGGCCGGCGCCGGAGTTGGCCGAAGTTTGCGCGGCTCCTCGGCGGCGCCCTCGGCCGCCCCCTCCGCCGCTGGGCCTCGGCCGGGAGGCTCCGCGGGACCCGCGGGGAAGGAGGCCATGTTCGGGCGCGGGATTCCGGCCCCCCTCGCCCGCCTCCGGCCCGGTCCCCTCCCCCTCCGGCCTCCCCTCCCCCTCCGCCTCTCCCCCCTAGCCGTGCGGGCCTCCTCCCCCTTGGGCGCCGCCGCCCCCTTTCCGCATCCTACGAGGCACGAGCCGCCCCCCCCGCGCCGCGTCTCCCCCAGCCGCAGCTCTCGCCCGCCCCGCACCTGGGGCGCCCGCCCCCGCCGATCCTCGCCGCCCCCCGAGCCAGCCCGCCCGAACCTCCCCGCCCCGGCCCTTGCAACTTCGCGCAAACTCCAGCCTCGCCCCCCACCGCCGCGGCCTCCCTCTCCCCCCACTTCTCCCCCTCCTTCCTCGCCGGCCCCCCTTTCCCTGTGCTTTCCCTCCCCCCGCCCCTTCCCCCTAACTTTCCTTTCTCCTCCCTTCGTCCTTCCTACTTTTCCTCCCGGGCTCCTCCTCCTGCCACCAGAGCTCTCCGTCTGTCTTACGCGCGCCTGGCCGCGCGCTGTCCCGCTCCGCCGCGGAGGCTGCGGCGCCCGGGCGCTTGGCGGATTCCGCGCCCCGCCAGTTCCCCGGACCCCTCCCCTCCCCTCCCCCCCAGCCCCGGACACGGGGTTTCCGCAGAGCCCCGGTTGCCCTCCCCAACGGCGCTGCTTGGGAGGCGAGACCCAGTGAGCACTGTGGGGCGTTCTTTCCTGGTTAAACGTGGCGTCCGATTGCGCCGTTGGTTTCTTTTCTGGGGGCGGGGGCGGGGGCGGGGGGGGCTTCCAATCCAAAGACATCGCGCAGCTATGCAGGGCATTCCTCTGCCACCCATTATAGACCCGTTTGCGCCGCCTCTGCCAGTGGTGTAGTGGGGAATTTCAAAGTGCAGGCGCTCATCCCGACAGTCCCGGTGCCCCCAAGGAGATTCCAAAAATGCCGGCAGCTGGGTTGATCCACAGAAACAAACCAGTTCTAGGAGTTTCCATCTCCACCAGGAACAGGTCTTGTCTAAAGCCAAAGGGTCTCAACGCCCATACAAGACCAAACCACCACAAAAGACTTTGCATTACAACCGGGGACCATACACTGTTACTGGGGAAAATGCCTCTCCTCCCAGCTGCTGTGAGAATTGCAGCGAAGCTCAGAGGGAACAGGGGAGTCTGAGGGGGGTGGCAGATGACATCAGCGCCCCTGCTGATTAGAAAGTGCAGGTGCACCCTGGCGAACTCGGCCTCCGGGCTATATCTTCTGCCCCTACGAATACCTGCTTCCCAGGCCTTTTGCCTGACTCAGCATCTTTTCCCATCCAGTTCAATGGGTCTTGTGCTGGAGAATGTCCTCCTGGTGGTTTGGGATCCAATGTGCTTCAGGTGCCAATGTGCCTTGTTGGATCCCTTGCAGGCCATACAGCCTCCCCCCCCCCCCCCCGCGCTCTTAAACATTATGACGTGGCCATGCTGGATTTGCCATTGAGTGGCTGTGAAATCTGACAACATTCCAAGACCCGCTTCTAAAGTATCTTCCACACAGACCCTCGCTTGCCTCCTGCAGGCCCCTGCCCAACCTATTCTCTCTCCTTATGTGACTGCCATTAAGCACATCAGCAGAAGCCTGCTGGATCAGACCTGGGGTCCATCTAGTCCAGCAGTCTGTTCACACAGTGGCTGACCAGCTGCCTGTGAGAAACCTGCAAGCAGGACACGAGTGCAACAGCATCCATAGTTTGATTCTGCGCTGTGCGAAGAAGTCCGTCCTTTTATCCATCCTGAATCTCCCACCAATCAGCTTCATGAGAGGACCCCGTTGGGTTCTAGTATTTTGAGAAAGGGCGAAAAATGGCTCCCTGTCCACTTTCTCCACACCATGCATCATTTTGCACACGATTTCTTCTTGCAAGCCAGAGATAACAGCAAGGATCGCGGGGGCCTTGTGATCCCAGGCCCCTCTTGCAGGAGCTCCACTGGGGTCATGACCCACACTTGGAACCCCTGACCATATATAGCAGCGGTGAGCAATGGGTGGCAAACCTGATATTGTTGGACTGCCACTCCCATCATGCCTTTCCATTGGCTGTGCTGGCGAGGGCTGCTGGGAGTGGCAGTCCAACACCTTATGGAGAGCCAGGAGTGTCGCAGTTGCACGCTGGCCAGCGCCAGTCCAGGAGGGCAGGTCACTGCACCACACACCCGTCAAGGTTTCTCTGCTTGCTGCCACTGGGGCCCTTAATCAGCTAGTTCACGTGGAGAGTGGGCAGGGCCCCTGCGCTGTCTAACATCTACTTGGGAGGAAGACAGCCGAGTAAACCCGAGACGACTCTGACCAGTACGTCGCCTGTCTTCCCTTCCCCTCCTCAGTGCTTCACTTGGCACCCGGTAAGTGCAGCCCAAACAGTCTAGGCAGCGTGGGGGGGGGGGGGACGACGACACACAACCAACCTTTGAAGTTGCAAACAGGGAAATTTATCCAGCCCAGTAATCCAATTAAGGGTGCAGTCCTATGCATGCTTAGACAGAAGTCCTACAACTCCCAGCATCCCCCAGCCAACATGGCTGTCTGGGAAATGCTGGGAGTTGTAGGGCTTTTTTCTGTCGAACCATACCTAGGATTGCACCTTAAGTAAGTAAAGGTAAAAATAGGGTAGCGGTAAGAAAATAGTGAGGATGCAAATAAAACAGGAAAACAAATCCCCCTCCAGAAATCCTGGGGTAGTATTCAACGTTAGGCCTATGTAGAATAGACCCATTGAAACGAATGGGGCTTAAGTTAGTTGTGACTAACAAGTCCCATTCATTTCAATGAGTCAACTCTATGTAGGACTGACATTGGATATTACCCCTGGTCTACCTAAAACCAGTAACTGAGAAAGCTAAGGGAGTACTTGATGTACATCAGAATCTCCTGCTGATGTTCCTTAGCGCCAGGCAGGGACCAGGAAGAGACAACTCAAAAGGGGCTTCAGGCCATGTTATATCCTTTATGGATGGGGGTGACTTTGATTGACAGCCACAACTGAATTGGCCAATGGGCATCAAGGCACAGTTGGGAGGGGATGTCCAAGGAAGAGGACAAGGTGAGAAGTGGCTGGGATGTGCTTGTGGGTTTCCGGTGGGCAGCTGGTTGGCCACTGTGGGAACAGAATGCTGGACTAGATGGACCCTTGGTCTGATCTGGCAAGGGTCTTCTGTTCTGATGTGCGCAGTCCTTTCCTGCCGAGCAGCTCTGTGTATCTCAGGCGACAGCAGGTTGGGATGTGACTGGTTGGTTTGCCCCAAACGGAGGCTGTGTTTCCAGCCGCTACATGGAAAGCTACAACATCATGCGTTAGGGCAGGGTTGGCCAACTTGTGGCCCTCCAGATGTTTTGGCCCACAATTCCCAACAGCCCTAGCCAGGATGGCCAATGGTGAGGGATGATGACAGTTGTAGGCCAAAACATCTGGAGAGCCAGAAGTTGCCCACCCCTGCGTTAGGGCATCGTGCCTGCGTTAGGGCATCGTGACAGTAAGTTGCTCACCCCTGATATACAGGACTCTTGTCAACCAGAACTCCAGAAGAACAACCCTGGTGATTTGGGCAGAAGATCCACCTTGCTGGGATCCTGTTTCTCATGGTGGTGAACCAGATGCCCCTCCAGACATCCCCCAAGCAAAGTAGAGCCAGTCTGTTAGAGGACCCTTGTCTCCTCCCCCCCCCGCCCCATAGATGGCTTTAAAGCGGAAGTGGGCAACTTGTGGCCCTCCAAATGATTTGCCCTATCACTCCCATCATCCCTCACCATTGGCTATGCTGGCTGGGGCTGATGAGAGTTGTAGGCCGAAACATTTGGTGAGCCACAAATTGCCAACCCCTGCTTTAAAGCAAATGCACCCTATCCTTGTGCTAAAAGATTTTCACTTGTCCATGGGCCCAATTCAAAGTGCTAGGCGTGGGGCAGTAGCCAATGATAGACCTATGTAGACTAGGCCCATTCACTTCAACGGGTCTACTCTGTGTAGGAGCACTATTGGATACTACCCATGAACTTTCCAGGCCCTAAACAGCCTGGGACCGTGCTATGGGAAGGACATCTCCTCCTGCATTAACCTGCCCTGCTAATTAGCACCTTCCTTAGACTCATTTCTGCAGGTGCCCCTGCCTTGGCTGTTAGTTGGGTGGCTATGAGAGAGGGGCCTTTTCTTTGGTGGCACCCAAACTTTGTCACTCCCCTCCTAGGCATGTTCACCTGGCGACTTTTGCTGCAATTCTTTAGGCACCAGGGAAAGACTGCAATGTCATCTCTATCTAGCCTTTAGTGGCTTTTAATTGGTGTTGATCTTTTTTTAATTGCCTTTTGTCTGCTGCTGCTGTTTGTTTAAGATGGGTTTTTAACAGCTGGCTTGAGGTTTGTTTGTTTGTTTGTTTGTTTGTTACGGAGGAGAAAGAAAAGAGGGAGTGCTGTGAATGGCCAGTAGTCCGACTGTCTCTGATAAAACCCTGTCCCCTCTTTTGCATTCTGTGAGAAAGAGAGAGGGTCTCCACATGTGCTGGAACTAAACAGAGTTCTGGGGGGGCAGGATGGACCATACCACTTCAGACAGCTGGTGGGAGATCATATTTTGAATCATCCCCGTAAGTGGAAAACAAGAATGTCAGGGAAGAAAGTTTGCTTCTTCTGCTGCTTCCTTTGGACAAGCACTTTGCTTGCTATGCTGGTTTTCTATCTGCAAGTAGATTTTAATGTATGGGAATATTCAGGGACAGTTCCCCCCACCTGCCAATCAGAATTGGTCCACCTTGTTCCGCTGCTTGTATAACTTCGAGTGACTCCAATGGATTTACTCCAGAGGGGGTCCCCTCCCCGCTGCCAACATACGTTGCTTTATACTCGCTTACACTGAACTGCATTTGCCCTTGTCATGTTCATTCTCCCAGGCTGGAGAGATCCTTTGGAAGCTCTTCACAACCCCTTTTTATTTTTACCATCCTAAATAATTTGATGTCGTCAGCAAACTTGGCCACCTCACTGCTCATCCCTAACTCCAGAAGATTTATGAACAAGTTAAAAAGCACCAGTCTGAGTACAGATCCTTGCAGGACCCCGGTGTTTACATCCCTCCATTATGGTTCGAATTCCAGGGTGGTGGCTAGAGTGTTGGACTTGGAGTCGGGAGATCTGGGTTCTAGTTCCCACTCGGCCACGGAAGCTCACTGGGTGACTTAGGGCCAGTCACAGACTTTCAGCCCAACCTACCCCACAGGGTTGTTGTTGTGAGGATAAAATGGAGAGGAGGAGGAGGAGGAGGATGTAAGCCGCCTTGGATTCCTTGCAAGAGGAAAAAAGGTGGGATATAAATGCAATAAATAAAAAAAAAAGATATGATTTATTCATTTTATTATTAAAAAAAATCAAAGGCACATGGTTTAAATGAACGAATTGTTATTCACTCTCTTGGCAGTTTTAATTGTAAACTATGGGGTTCGGCCATGAGGTGAGAGAAATATTTAAACAAACAAACAAATACATTGTAGAAGTTTGGATGACAATGATTACTACACTGGTATTTTTTCCATGTCTCTCTTGGCCCTGTGCTCAGGGGTCCCATGCACACCTATGGAACTTAAAATATGGAAAAGCAGAAATTCAACAGGTGAACACCCACACCCACCCCTGTATCTCCAAGACACTAAAAACTTTGGCAGTTGGCATTTTTGGCCTGTGATGCATCTCTTAAAGGAACAGGAGCCCTTTGAGGGAGGAAATGGTGGTAACTAATCACCACTTTTGCATGGCTTTTTCAAAATAGGGGTTGCGTTTACAGAAAAACAGGCTGCACAATAAGATTAAAAGCAGTGGTGCTTCTGGAGAGTCAGCAGGGATCCTGGCACCAGCCAAAGGCATCATGATCTCAGCAACTGACCTTAAGCAAGTCATTTTTTTCTCAGCCTCATTCCCTGCCCCCCTTCAATATAGGGAACAATGATGCTGATTGACCTTACAGGGTTGTTGTAATGGTTACAACTAGATAATGCATGTGAAGTGCTTTGAACTCTGAAATACAAATGCTAAATGTTATGATGGTTATGATTATGATTTTGCTATTTTTGAGCCAAATCTCCGTCTTCTGGGTTTATGTGAGGCCTGCACAGCTTCTGACTCACCAAATCGAATGCAGCCCACCAGGGGTGAGGTCAGCATGTTTGCTTTGTCTCTTTGACTGCGACTGGCAAAACTGGCATCTAGAATTAATTTTTAAACCTAGGGTATTTAAAATTACTCTAAGCATGTGAATAGTGTTTTTCTTTTGCCACAGAGCAACCATAATCCCTCCTGGCCCTGGTCCTATGATTCAGCAATGCATTCATTAATTTTTCTTTCTTTTTTGTAAAGACTCTGAAGCAGCCTTCCCAAACCTGGTCTCCTGCAGATGTGTTAGACTGCAACTCCCAGCATCCCCCAGCCAGCATGCTAGAAGTTGTAGTCCAACACACCTGGAGGGTACCAGGTTCAGGGAAAGCCAGTCTTAAGAGCTCAGCCTCCACTTGGAGACATTTCTCTGACCCCGTTTCTACAATGCCCCCTGCTGAAAGCATCAGCAACGGAACCTCTCCTCCCCTACTCCTGAATAAACGGAACACCAAAGAGACCCTAAAGAAGGCTGGAGGTCTATGAATCCATTCTAAAGATCTCTCTCGGAAGACTCGGGCACCTGCAACCACGCTATTCTCATCGATGCATGTAGGACTTCCTTCCAAAATAAGCAGGTGTAGGATTTTGTGGCATTAAATGAAGTGGGAAGTTAGTTGCAATCGTCCAGCCTTGCCGCAACATGGTACCTCCAGATGTGTTGGACTACATGGTTGAAACATCCTTTCTCCACTAGGCCCGTACTATTGTTCCCAATAATGGCTTGACTCAAATCTTTCCCCAAAGTGATGCAGCAGCAATGGTGGCCTCCTCCACGCTTTCAACATTTTCCTCTGTCCTTTGCAACAGGAATATAGGATAACAGTATGCTTGAAACAGTGACTCCAGATAACGGCATCAATTAAAACGGAATTCTTTTTGATCTTCTTTTACAGCTTACAGCACAATCCTGTGCCAGATTACCCAGAAGTAAACTCGCCTGAGTTCCATTCCCAAGTAACTGTGCATGGGATGCCAGCCTTGGGTTGAGACTGTGTTGGTGTTTAATGAGAGGCAAACCCTTTGGAACTGCGGGTTCTTCAGTACCCAGCTTTTGAAGCAGAGGGGCTAAAAATGTGAGCCGGGAGCCCAGAAGTCTTGGGTTCCAATCTCAGCTTAGCCATGAACTCACATGGGAACCCATAGGGAAGTGCTGTGCTTCCAGTCACTGCTGCCTCCCCTGCCCTGTCCCACCAGAAATATGGGGATAGTAACACTGGTCCTGTCTTGCAGGGCTGTTTGTAAGGGTTAGTGAGAAAATGAATGTAAAGTGCTTTGAAAGCTAACAGATGAATGCTATGCACATTTACTCAAAGATAAGCCAGACTGTGTTCTGTGGAACTCACTTCCAGGTCAGCGTGCACAGTATTGCAGCGTACATGTTGCAATGTGTTATTATTCCAGTTCTTCCTTGCCATAACTCTAGAGCATCCTGCAATTTCCAGAATGGACACTTGATGTCGCTGTTGCACATAGAAGCTGGCCTAATTCACATACAGGGTTAAACCTACAAAATCTATAAAGGTAAAGGTGTCCCCAACCAGTCGTGTCCGACTCTAGGGTGCGGTGCTCATCCCCGTTTCTAAGCCGAAGAGCCAGCGCTGTCCGAAGACGCTTCCGTGGCCATGTGGCCGGCATGACTGAACACCGAGGTGCACGGAACGCTGTTACCTTTCCCGCCGAGGCGGTACCTATTTATCTACTTGCACTTTCTTGCTTTCGAACTGCTAGAAATTTCGAACTACAAAATCTATAGTGGGGTATTATCCAAGAGCTGACATCCAGCAGTAACAATCCCTGTTTGCCCAGACAAGGAATTCCAGGGGTGTGTTTATCACATTTACTCAATAACAACCACTTGGATCAGGGGTGGAATTCTGGGGTGGTGGTGGGGGAATAGCAAGCTCAGCCTACCTAATTACTTTAAGGATAGGTCCAGCCTACGGGGTTGTTATTCCCTTCGGGTCTCAGTATTTGACCTTTTACTTATGTTGGGTTAACAGAAAACAGTAGAAATATTTATTAATTGAAAGTTCAGTATACTTAAAATAACTAGGTAGGCCTCTTCCCCCCACCCCGAATTCCACTGCCGAACCCTCTGGTAGTCATTGAGCAGATATGAATTAAAAACAAAAAAACACTCCTAGAATTTGAAAGACAGGCTAGAAAAATCTACCCGTTTTACAACTGCTTGATTCTTTGGTAAGATGCTGCGATCTCTCTCTCTCTCTCTCTCTGAAGTACTTTGGCCACATAATGAGAAGACAGGATACCCTGGAGAAGATGCTGATGCTGGGGAAAGTGGAAGGCAAAAGGAAGAGCGGCTGACCAAGGGCAAGATGGATGGATGATATTCTGGAGGTGACGGACTCGACCTTGGGGGAGCTGGGGGTGGCGACAGCCGATAGGAAGCTCTGGCGTGGGCTGGTCCATGAAGTCACAAAGAGTCGGAAGTGAATGACTGAATAAACAACAAATTATATATATATACCGCCCAATAGCCGAAGCTCTGTGGGCGGTTCACAGATATATGTGTATGTATGTATGTATATGCATGTTATTTGTTTTGTGACTTGATGTATGTAGTCTGTAGACAAGACCTTGCACCCGGGTGACTGGCTCTGTGCATATTTCTACTTCTTGTTTTGTGCTTGTAGCAGGATTAGGATAGACAGATAGCTGGAACCTTGCATCATCTTTGGGGGCCTACCTTCTTCTTCCGTTAGGATTCCACCCCAAACTGGAATCATTCACAGATTGCTCTGTTTCTCCATAGAATTATGAGCCGTCCTCTCCCCCTCCAACGCACACACCAGAGGTAAAAATCCTACTTATAAAATTCCTTCCCCTGTGATGAAACAGGCAAAGCAAGGACCCCCAGTTGCCGCTGGCTTCCCTTCAACTCAGCATGGCAGCCTCTCCAACCTGGCCCCCTTGGGATCTGCTGGACTACAAACCCCTTCGTCCCCAGCCAGCCATGGTTTGTAATCCAGCACATCTCAAGGGGACCAGGTTGGAGAAGGTTGCACTATGGACCCATAGTGGAGTGGCAAATTTTGAACTGCAGGCACTCTTCATGACAGTCTCAGCGCCCCCAAGGACAGTCCAAAAATGTAGGCCGCTGGGTTGATCCATAACAACAAACCCGTTCTAGCATTTTTCATCCTCACCAAGAGCAGGTCTTTTGTAAAGCTAAGGGATCTTCATTGCCCCTTCAAGAGTGAGCCACCCCAAAGTACTTCACATTACAACAAGGAGCAATATATTGTGGTTAGGTGGCTATTCGAGGTCATGTGGCGTTTGGTGGCAAACCATGGGTTAACCCCAATTTGCAAGGGTGTGTCCTGTGTGCAAGCTGCTTCCATTTTTTGTAATCAGAGTGATCAGAGGTTACCAGTGTGACGTGCAAACCTGAGCCCATGGGTTGTTTAGGTGCTAAACAACCCAGCAGTTAACCCAACAACAAACCATGGGTTAACTGCTGAGCTGTTTAGCCCCTAAATAAGCCATTGGTCTGGGTTCGCATATCATGCTGATAACCTCTGAACGCATAGATCGGAGGTTGTTTACAGAAACCAGAAGTGGCTTGCAGGCGGCACAAATCCTGCAATGCGTTGGTTAAATAACCCACGATTTGCTGCTGTGATGTGTGAACCAGGTTGAAAATTCATTTCCTCCCAGCTCCTGTGAGAATTGCAGGCGAGAGGGAACAGGGAATACCAGGAAGGGTGGCAGTTGATGTCAATGACCCTGTGAATAAAAAAGTGCTGGTGCTGCGTCCCTGAGAGCTCTGCTTCCGCTACACCACTGCTATCGACTTTGATAGATACCCTCACTATCACTGCCTGTGGGCCCAAGTGGACCTGCTAGGACACCCTCCCCCTTCTTGCAGCTCACTGCTCCCCCCTGATAGCCAGGCCACTGCTGGGAAGGGGAATCACTGTTTGTTATCTTTGCCCCCTCCTCGCTTCCAGTCGACTGCAACACGGACGGGGTTCCTTACAGACATGTAGAAAGGGCTCCCCTTCTCCAAAGGAAGGCAGTTTGCCAAGTGCTGCTTTAGAACAAGTCAAGTAGCCAGAAGAAGGTGAGGGATGGGAATGTCAGCAAACGCTGGGTGTGGGGGAGAGATGGGAGCCAGGACAAGCTGTCCCCTGGCGGCCAAAAACCCTGGCTGCTCCATTCCTCGATTTAGGCTCATGGAATGTCTCTGTTGTTCTAAACTTAGCTCAGTGGAGACTGGCCAGAAGGACAGGGAGGATGTGGAGGGGGGGGGTGTCCGTGCAGCTGAGCCTGCCCCCCCCCCCCGTTGCAGCATAGTGCTTCAGGAGGGACCAATCCACCAACATGGGCCCAGGGGCCCAACTCCTCTGAAGGACTGGGAGAGGACTGATACTGCGTTTGGGTGTGCATTCACACAGGAACCTCAAATATCTGTTTTTCAAGGATATCCTAGGTTCCTCCCTGGTTATGTAATTCTTTTTGTAGCTGTACCTCTCTCTGCCTTTCCCTGGTTTTTCTCCACCTTTTGATCATCCTTAGCAGATTTGCCTGTAGTTAGTATCATGGCAATGTTTAATGTCTAAATTGAGAGGTGCTGCAGCCCCCAAACCCGGCTGCATCGATGATTCCCCAGGCGCTTATACGATGGCTGTTGTTATTCACTGGTGACGAGGCTGGGGCCCACTCTACATGCTCAGAGGCACCTTTAGAATGGGAAAGTAGTTGCAGAGCTGAGCTCTGTTCTCTAAGCCGAGTCTTGGACCCCGGGGCTCCAGGGAGGCCCTCAGAGGCTGCTCCGGGATGCATTTTGCCATGGCTGTGAACACTTTCAACCAAACATCCACCTGTGGGGTCACAGTCACACCGGGCGACCCACAGGTGGGGTGCGTGCGAATTCCTATGTGGGGCATGGATCTTTAAATATATCTATCTGTCTGCGACTCATCCCTGAGCATCACCTCGTCGTACTGTGTTTGCCCTTTGGACCACCTCTCCTTTGAAAGTATCACGGGCTGCGGCATTCCAGTTTGCAGGATTTATCCCTTTCCAGTATGAATTTCAGTCATGTCTTTATTTGGGGAGATGAAAGCTCAAGGTCACTCACTCGCGAATCTTTTGCAACGTGAGACGTTGACACGTTGTTGCTGTTTCCGTCGCGCGAGGCTCTCGCCGCCTTCCCCAACCGGCCCCTCCGGGGGCGTGGGACTACAGCTCCCATCACAGGCCTGTGTTGGCGGGGTGCTGGGAGTTGTAGTCCCAGACAGCTGGAGGGGGCCGGGTGGGGGAAGGCTGGACGATTGCAGCGGCCTTCCCGCCTCGCTTTCCCGCCACGGAGCCCCGCACCTGCTCACCTGGGACGAGCGCCGCTCGCGCCCGCGGGAGCCCGCCGCGCAGGGGCGGCCGCGAGTCCCGAAGCCGGCGGGGCGCGTGACGCCGGGCGCCTCCGCGCCGGGACGCGACCTCGGGCTCCTGGCGCGGCTGCCCTCGCGGCGCCCGCGGCAGCTGTCGCGCTCGCGGCCCCGGGGCAGGCCGCGCGCGCTCTCCTGGGCCGGCCCGCCCGGGCGCGGAGGGGTTAAGGGGAGGCCGGCCCCGGCCGCCGGCTCCCTTCCGGGGCCTTTAAATGGGCACGGGGCTGGGCGCGCCCGCGGCTGCCCGGGCCCTGGCGCGGCGGCATCCCGGGCTGGGCAGAAGGGCGAGCAGAGAGGCCCGGCCGGCGGGGCGGGGCGGGGCGGGGCGGGGCGGGGCGGCCTTCGGGCAACCGGGCGGCGCGGGGCGAGGAGGCGGCCGGCTCCCCGGAGGGCGTCGACGGACGCCGGGCAGGAGGGGGCGGGCGAGGCGCTGCTCGGGGGGCGGGCGGGCGAGAGGCCGGCGGGTCCGTCCGCCGCGCGCGCAGGAGGCAGAGCAGGCGAGCGGCGGGGCGCTCGAGGCCCCGAGGGCGCGGACCGGAGGCGAGGGCCGGGGCGCGCCCGCGCGGCGGAGCTGCGCAGGACTCCGGCCCCGCGTGCGGAGGCGGCGGCGGCGCAGCGGGGGCGCGAGAGGGGAACGGGCCGGGAGAGAAGTTGGTGCCGGGGGCGGCGCGGGGAGGCGGTCGGGCGCGCGCGCGAGAGGCGGAGAGTGGCGCTGTGGGGCGAGCGAGGACGGTGCCGGCCGAGGGGCCCCGGCGCCCGCGAGCAGCCCACAGCCCCGCTGCAGAGGGCCCGGACGCCGGAGCGAGCGGAAGGTCTCCGTCCGCCAGCCCGTGAGGCCTCCCTGCGCTCTCCACCACTCTGGCGCAGCCTGCGGACTTAAAGCAGCCGGGTTGATAGCCCAGGAGGAAGATGCCCGCGGCCTCCATGGGGCAGGAGGTTGCCCGCCTGGCTTAGGCCCCGGCAGCCGCAGCCAGCCGTCGCTGGATGCGGCCGGGGGTGCGGCGGCCGTTGGGGTGGCCCCCGGCCCCCGGGAGGCCCCCGGCATGGCTGCCGAGGTGCGACTGAAGAAGCTGGAAGAGCTGGTGCTGGACCGCGGGGCGGTGGGCTTGGAGACCCTGGTGGACCTCCTGCTGTGCGTGCACCACGAGCTGAGCACCTCGCCCCTGGCCCGGGAGAAGTACGTCATGGAGTTCTTGCAGTGGGGTGAGTCTGCGCCGGGCCCCCGGCCGGGCTGGCAAGCAGTGGCCCGCGTGGGGAGAGCCTTTCGCCTGGAAGCGTGAGCCCGCTGAGTTTTCTTCTCGTTCTTTTTTCCCCTCTGGGCTGTTGACGTGCCAGAGACAACTTATGTAGGGGTGCGTGTGCGGGTAGCTATTACAAATGGTCATGAGCGAGTTTGCAGGATTGCCTTACCCTGGGCTGGGGACTTTGGGTTTCCCGTGGTTGCCTTCTACCTTGGGAATGTGAGGTCTCTCTCTCTTCTATCGCACTTGTAATTTATCTAGCGTGTCATTCGAAGTGATTCACATCTGTTATCCTTATAACAATAACAATCTTATTAGGAAGGCCATGACTAATAGCAGCTGGTAGACCATGCCTCTGTGTGTTTGTTCTTAACCCCATAAACTCATCCACACAACAACTCTGTGATAAGGATCCTTAATGTTCCTGTTTCACAGAGAAGGAGACTGAGGCCAAGGAATAACTTGACCTAGGACGCCTAGCAAGTGCTTTGCTGGAATGTGAAGCTGTTGTCTTAGTCCAGGTTTAATCCTATTTCCAGTGGGCTCCACACTTATTAACTTGCAGAAATGAAGGCAGTGACAAAGAGCCTGGTTGTCAAGGGAAGCTTTTGCTACAGATGCTGTAAAGTTGAGGGGGCAGGTAGGGTGGACATCCCATCAGCTAACACATGTATAAATGTGAATGTTTATTATACCCATCCTAAAACAGAATACTAAATGTGATTTTGATAATTTAATGAAAGTGTTGTTTTTAATCAATGGCCTTATCCAACCACAACACATGCGTGTCCCCCCACCACCACCTACTCCTTTCTCGACCTGTTTCACTTTGTGTGGAATAACCTTCCTTAAATGACAACTGTCAACTCTCAGCTTGGAAGGGCAGTCAAAGGCTGCCTTCTCTGGGAAATCGCCTTAATATACTTGCAAGAGAAACTTCCGCTTGGAAATCTCAGTAAAAGGTAGAGGTTCTGGTGATCTAAGATTGCAATCCCATTAACACTTGACTGGGGAATACGCACTCCTATGCCTGCTCCTTGGGGAAGGAAGACTTACTGCATCTGATCGGGCTGCAAATGCGCATTTCCTAAACTTTAGGAAATGGCACACCCACCCCTTTCAGTCGAAACTGATGAGGTCTTTTGCATCCCAATTTAGAAACGTGGAACAATTTAGAAACAATTTAGAAACAATTTAGAAACAATTTAGAAACAATTTAGAAACTCTTATACACCCTCAGCTCTTTCCCCCCACTGACCGGCTCTCTCCCCACACCATGCCTTTTCTCCCCCGCCCCACTTTGTGCTGCCACCTCATCTCCAGACTCACAACAACCCATACTTTGAGAACCCCAACCTTTGACCATTCTATAGGTCTGTTGCCAATCAGCCATGCCGCATTTTCCAGTCTCCACGCTGCCTCCTGGCATCCCCACCCTGCAGTAATAATGCCTTGTGTCTCCAAGCCTTGCAAATCAAGTCCACAAAGTTGCTTATTTTGTCTGCTCCGATGGACCTACATTAGTTGTTTGCAGCATGCGAATGATGCAAAAGAAAAAGTTTATCGGAGTGGATGAGGTTTGCCTGCCTGAGTGCTTGGGCTTTCTTTCTTTCTTCAACTGCCTGTTTACAAGCTTGACTTAAGGCAGGGTGTGTGTATGTATGTATGTGTGGTAGTGGTAGCTTCCAGGTAATTAATTAACAAATTGCACCAACAAACCCTCTAGGCCCAATAAACTTTAAATGCATGCTCTGACGGTGATCTATGATGGAATTTTGACATACAGGGTTACAAAAAGTCCTTTCTCTCCCCTCTCCCTCCACCATCTCTATAAGGGATATTTAAAAAAGAAGATGTAGATCAGGTGAGATTGACAGACTGGAGATAGGAGCACGTGCAGCACAAATGATATTTTGGCTGTTCTGTTTCCGAACTGAGGTCAAAAGTTCTTTTTGTCCTGATCATGAAGTCTGGAAACCTGGGTTTCTGGCTTTGGTTTTTGCAGCTCCTTGTCCTTCAAGCTCCTTGAAGGATGTTTTTGCCCTTGACTGGAGGCAAAATGAGACCCCCGTGCACAGTCTCTGTTCACACCCACCCTTGCTTCTCTGTAGCTTCACTGTTGATCCTGTTTGCAGAGTAGTTCAGGAGGCACGTTCTTGCCAGAGGAATGTGGGTCTCGAATCCTCCATGTGCTATACTCATGAGGAAGTCTGCCTGCTGGCATCAGCACGCCGAGTGTTGTTAGGAACTGAACAAGTCCAGTTCTTCACACAGCTTGAAAGAGAGGGCTTGTTTGCTGCATTCTGGCTGTGGCTGGGGTGTGGCTCAGCAGGCCTTGAACAGCCATGAATAACGACAGACACCAAGGTTTTTTGCTAGCTGGAAAGGTTCGCTTGGAAGTGGCGGGATGGGGTGCTGGGAGGGGGATCGGACACAGTGTTTTTATTAAAAAAAAAAAAAAAGTGAGTTAGAGGAGGGGCCCAAACAGAACCATATTGGTCTTATTAAGCTAATATGCAGCAATGCACCAGCAAGAAGTAATGACACCCACCAACTCTCGTTTCCTGTTGTCACTTCAGTGGTGTGTGTGTTTGTGAGAACTATAAGCGCTCAGGATTTCCAATGCTTAATCTTAAGAGGTGCTACAGTTCAAACATGCCTGGAACAGCCCTCTCCCCTAACTCCAGGTGTGTGTGTGTGTGGGGGGGCTGTAGTTATTGAATGGCAATACAAGCACTTTGCACGTGCGCAGACGTACCCTCATTATTACAGCTTTGCTGATCCCAGAGGTCTGCGCCTGGGCACTGATCCTGGGGATGGGCATTTTATGGCCATATAAATAATAACTCCTTGGAGTGGTTCATGCCTGCAAAGCAGTGGAGGCTGGTGGTCCCAGTGTCAGTGGGGAAGTGAATCAGCTTTGGGTTTCAGCCGAACCAGTCAGAAATCTAAAGGAGCGATCCAAGGCACTGTAGTCATGGCTAGGTAGTTTTAAAACCTCAAATCTTTGGTGCGGCCAAGGCTTCACCAAGAGGCCGCAGGCCCCCTTCGCAACAGCAGCAGTTCTCTAGCGCGGTCTGTGTTCGCTGAGCAGAACGACAGAGGGGGAGAGGGAAAGAACGAAGCTCTTCTGGCAGCTTCCCCCTCCGACACCCACAACAAAACAGGCACAAAATCCCACCCCTTGGCGGCACGCTGCCTTTTGTGGACAAGAGGGCACAGCACCCCCCCATCCACCCCTCCCTCTTCCCAGAGAGTTCCAGTTCTGTGCGTGCTACTGCCGGGCTTGTGTGATGTGTTGCCGGCCTGCCGGGACTTTGCGAAATGCCATAAAAGGCCACCAGTTTTCGACACGCTGTGCCCCCTCCCCCTCTCCCCTCTTCCTCTTCCCTCCCTGGCTCCCCCACAGTGCCCTTTATTGGGGCTCAGTTCCAGGCTGAACCCAGCTCTGCAGAGCCCACTGATTTCTGTGCTCTTCACTGCAAGCCAACATGGGTGAGAGTGCCGGCGGATCAGGGCCAGGCCCCTCCATCAGGCAAAGCAAGTGGCCTTTTGCCTGTGACTGATTTTTTTTGGGTACCCATTAGCAGGGCAGCAAACAGTCTATCACTGAGTCTGTTGTTATGTTTTTGGTGCCTTCCATCATTTGGATGAAGCCATGGGTTCTGGCAGAGTGGAAGGGCAGCCCCCAGTGCACCATTTCTAAAAGAAGAGCATAGCAGCACACTCCTGTGCATGTTTACTTTGAAGTAGGACTTGCTCTCTAGTCATTGCAGCCTAAGCGGCTGCTCCCTCTCACGGTCTTAATTCCTCATTTTGGCTGCCTGGGGACCAGCCGTGGCTATTGCTTGGTAAGAGCCACTCTACACATGCTCTGTAGCACGCTCATCTGTGTGGGGTTGTCAGCATCCCGGGCGCATGTGGTCTGTCAGGGAATAGATTTTTGGAGACGGAGCCTAGCCTGAGACAAATGCTTCATCAGCCCCACCTTTGGGCTCTGTCCGCTTGTGTACTGGAAAAGTTTCCGTGCCCAGGAATTCCTCCCCCCGCTCCCTGGCAACCAAGCACTCAGTCTCCGAGGGCCCTCGCTGGAATCTGAGAATTGCTGTGAGCCCAGATTCCCAACCCGCCTTCTGCCCGAAATAGGAACCCACCATAGGGGAGCAAAATGGCTGGCGAACACCCCAGATCAGCTTGGGAGGGAGCCAGCTCGGCCCAACCCCTCAGCTCCTGGCTGGGGGGCTGTGTGTTTGTGTGCGCGCGCGTGTTTAATTGGCCCAAAACATCCTTGTGTCTTGAGCAACTGAATATTCTGTGTGTTCTGCTTTCTATTGAGGGACCGGGAGGCCTTTGCAGTTACACAGCTAACTGATTCAGACAGGGCTGGCATCATGGGTAGGCATGATTGGGCATTTACCGAGGGCCCAGTCCCCAACAAAGGCCCACTGACAAGAGTCCCCTGGAGTTGCTTCTCCTCCTCACCAATGCAGCCTGCTTGTTCACCTGCCTCTCACTCTGGCCCAGGCAACGGAGGTGGTGAGAAGGAGGAGTGGGAGATGCCACGGCCTCTTTGCTCCTTGGCCCTCTGCCTGGCAAGCAGGCCAGAGGTAGCCAGGATGCAGAAGAGGAGGCGGAGCAAGAACAGCTGGTGAGATGGCAGGCTCACTGAGGGGAGGGGCTTGCCAAAGGCCCTCCAAAAACCTGGAGCCGGCACTGAGACTTGCTGTTGGAGTTGACTGCAGTGGGTTAGAGGGACCGGGCAATGGGCAGACTTGGTCTAAGGTAGCTTCACCAGCTCATCTGAAGAGCTGGGCAGCACCGCAAGCTGGGAGCGACTAATCAGCGCAGTTCAGTCGGCAAATCTTTTAAACTGCCAATTGAAATGATGGCCTCCTTATTAATCTCTGTGAGCTGTTTCGGGGAGCCTTTTTTGGCTAAAGAATGGTGTGAAAATACTGCAAGTAAATAAATAAATAAAACTCGTCCCCAATTCATTAGGGAGGGGCCAACAACAAACAAACAAACTCTTGAAGCTCTTCATGGACATGCCGTTCCCGTCATCAAGGTTTCGCTATACTTACCTCTTCAACAGCCAGTTGGTGAAAGAACAGCCTGACCGTTAATCAAACTAGAACAAAATTAGTTGGCTGAAAGGCCAAAATCATTGGTTTCCAAACTGCATCCTGAGGAGCCTTGGGCGGGCTTTCAGAAGCACATGAGGGGTTCCCCATGGGAGAAGGTCAGCAATGGTGGATGAGTGTCCCCAGTCCTCTGCCACATCTGATCTTCCCCTTGCATTGATCACTGTAAAACACCTTAATGTATTCTAACATGAACTATTCTAATGTGAATGTGACCAGTGCCAGAGGCAGTGAGCCTATGTACACCAGTTGCTGGGGAACATGGGTGGGAGGGTGCTGTTGCACTCCTGTCCTGCTCGTGGGTTGCTGGTTGACAGCTGGTTGGCCACTGTGTGAACAGAACGCTGGACTGGATGGACCCTTGGTTTGACCCAACAGGGCTTTTCTTATGTTCTTATGTCATGGCTCCTCTTACCAAGACGAGAAAAGGGCAACTAAAATTATCCAGGGGCTGGAGCATCTCCCCTATGAGGGAAGGTTTCAACAGCTGGGATTGTTTAGCTTGGAAATAGGAGGGTTGGGGGAGACATGGTAGAGGCATACAAAGTTATGCATGGTGTGGAGAATGTGGACAGGGAGACATTTTTCTCCCTCTTTCAAAGTACTAGAACCCAATGGGGTCGTCTCATGAAGGTGATTGGTGGGAGATTCAGGACAGATAAAAGGGAGTCCTTCTTCACAGAGTGCGGAATTAAATTATGGAATTCACTATCACAGGAAAAGTTCAGTTTACATTCCAATTCCAAAGAAGGGCAATGCCAAAGAGTGTTCAAACTACCGTACAATTGCGCTCATTTCACATGCCAGCAAGGTTATGCTCAAAATCCTACAAGCTAGGCTTCAGCAGTATGTGAATCGAGAACTACCGGAACAAGCTGGGTTTCGAAGAGGCAGAGGAATTAGGGATCAAATCGCCAACATTCGCTGGATCATGGAGAAAGCTAGAGAATTCCAGAAAAACATCTATTTCTGCTTCATTGACTACGCTAAAGCCTTTGATTGTGTGGATCACAACAAACTGTGGCAAATTCTGAAAGAGATGGGAGTACCAGACCACCTTACCTGTCTCCTGAGAAACTTGTACGAGGGTCAAGAAGCAACAGTAAGAACCAGACATGGAACAACCGATTGGTTCAAAATTGAGAAAGGAGTACGACAAGGCTGCATACTGTCGCTCTGCTTATTTAACTTATATGCAGAGTACATCATGAGAAACGCCGGGTTGGATGAATCACAGGTCGGAATTAAGATTGCCGGGAGAATTATCAACAACCTCAGATACGCAGATGATACCACCCTAATGGCAGAAAGCGAAGAGGATCTCAAGAGCCTCTTGTTGAGGGTGAAAGAGGAGAGTGCAAAAGCTGGTTTGAAACTCAACATTAAAAAAACTCAGATCATGCCATCTGACCCCATCACTCCCTGGCATATAGAAGGGGAAGAAATGGAAGGAGTGACAGATTTTATTTTCTTGGGCTCCAAGATCACCGCAGACGGTGACTGTAGCCATGAAATTAAAAGACACTTGCTCCTTGGGAGGAAAGCTATGGCAAACCGAGACAGCATAGTCACTATATCAGGGGTAGAAAACCTTTTTCAGCCTGAGGGCTGGGTTCAGTTTCCAAGAAGCTCTCGGGGGCCGCATTCCAGTGGTTGGCTGGGCCAAGGCAAAAGGGGGGAAGCCCAAAATAAAAAAAATATGAGCAGAGCATTCTAGTTTGTAGTGCTTACTGGCAGGAACCCAGCCTTAGGGGAGGCATTTTAACCTTTTAGAATGGGGAAAATCCCTGCACCAAAGCCAGGACATGACCAAGCAATCAGTGGGGGGTGGGGGGGATTAGGGGAAGGGGCGGGGCCTTTGGGGGCATACCTGGCAGGCTGGATTTGGACCATGGTCCTGAGCTTCTGCACCCCTGATATAAGGTACAATACTGTAACGTTTAATTTTTTTTTCTTCTTGTTCTCCTTATTCTTTGTATTTTACCGAGACTGTTTCTGGGGATCATTGGAATAAGATGTGAATTCGGTATATACTGTATATTCAGCATAATGAACTGGTTTTGTAATGGAGAAAAAAAATGCTGCTCTGATCTTCCCCTGCAACAGGCAGCCACAGAGAGGGTTGGACGTATTCTAAAGTGTGCAGGTGGATCACCACATGGGCCGGTGGTGAGGCCCAAAGGCTTGGCCAGTGCCTCGCATGCACCGTGGCCACTGCAATACATCCCAGAATCCTTTGCAACATGCAGAGCTTCCTTGGCAGAAGCACAAGGATTCCAGCTCAGCAGACAGGGCAGCGTGGGAATGGTTGTGATTGGGTGTGCGTGGCGGGATTGGACGCCCTGGCTCGCTATTAATAGAGTTTGGGTCAGGAGAAACGCAGTATGGCTTCCAGGACTATAGATTGGCTCATGCCAGTGCAGACATGCCCAGTGAAGACTATGGGTATTCATAAGCACTGGATTTGGTACCAGCACATGATACAGCATGCTGAGAATTTCTGTTTACTTTGTTTTGATCAGGTTTCTAGCCCTCAAGGAGGCAAAGTTATACTGGAAAGTGTGAGGCAGATGCCAGGTAACATCTTGGAAGTCAGCAGAAGTGGAGTTGAGCACAGCTTCCGTCGGTCTTGGGGTAGGACCTGGATATCCTGCATAACGCATGGCCCTTTCCTGTAATGAGTAGAAGGAGAATATTTAGTTAAAAAGCTGGGGCAGAGGGGAATTAGTTTATTTGAGAGCAGGTGTGGTGCAGTGGTAGAGTATTGGACTGGGAACTTGGGCGATCCCTACTCTAGTCCCCGCTTGGCCATGAAGCCCACTAGTGACTTTGGGCCAGTCATTGCCTCTCGGCCTAACCTACTTTCCAGGGTTGTTGTGAAGATAAAGTAGAGAAGAGGAGGATCTTGTAAGCCCCCTTGGGTTCCTTGCAAGAAGAAAAAAGACAAGATATAAATTAAATGATATATTTTTTCTTAATTTACACAGGGGTCAAAACCCAGCTTTTCTGAATTTTAAAATATGCTGGACCTTGGGGCAAGAGATGAAGATCTTCTAGGGCAGCGTTTGCACGCCCCTGATCCTCGTAGCTCTGCAGCCCTCGAACTGTTTTATAACGTTTCTTACAAGCAACCTCTGGATTCCAGGCTGTTTGTTCACAAAAGAGGCTGTCCTGGATTTCACTGGGCAAGGCGGCTTTGGCAGAAGGAGATGCCAGTTGGCACCTTGGCAACTTGCCACATGACAGTTAGCTTTCTCTGGGACTTTACAATGCTTGTACAACCCAGCAAAGATGAAGAAAGTGAAGGGGGGGGGGGAGAAATGGGAAATGGAGCAGACCAGGATGAGGAGGAACTTGTTCTTGCTGTATTTCCTTCCATCCTTTCAGTCCTTAAAAAAAAAACTAAATTAGTAGCCAGTGGCCACTGGCACCTGGATTTTGCACCCTGCTTGGTAAAATGTAGTTGGAATTTTGTTAGAAGTGCTGAAGAAGTTCGTTGACTGCTGCTAGACTGATGCTTTGATTTACATGAACTGGCTGTGTGTTTCGTTGTTTGTTTCTTTAAAGCAATTTGACTCCGCTCCGCAAATGAAAAGGCTCCAGAGTAGTTTACAGATCAATGAAAAATCAAGACAGTCCCTCCCTTTGGGCTTATGGTCTAAAGGACACAACACAAAAGGAAAAGGGGAGGAGAGGGAGGGAGGAGGAAAAAAGCAAACTCAGGCACCAGTTCTTAAAGTTACCGTTCTTATGGCAACCAGCTGAAGTTAGCCTGGACAGGGGCTGGATCAGTTCTAAGGCTTACAGGCAGATCCGACTGGGGTGGAGGCAAAGTTAAGAACATGAGAAGAGCCCTGCTGGATCAGACCACGGGTCCAGCGTTCTGTTCACACAACGCTGTCCAGCTGCCCAAAGGAAACCCACAAGTAGGACATGAGTGCAACAGCACCCTCCCACCCATGTTCCGCAGCCACTCGGGTACATAGGCATACTGCCTCTGGTACTGGAGGTAGCAAAGATCCATCGGGACTAGTAGCCGCTGATAGTCTTCTCCAGGAATTTGTCTAACCGCCTTTTAAAGCCCTCCAAATTGGCGGCCATCTAGACATCTTGTGGTAGCAAATCCCATCGTTTCACTATGCGCTGTATGAAGAAGTCCTTCCTTGGCTCTCACTTTTGGGAGCCCTTGGACAGCTTGCCCTAAGGAGGCCCCCTTCACTGGTGGGGGGGGGGGGCATGAAGGCACAGCCAGTGACACAGAGAAGCAAGACATGTGAACAAAGGGGATTTCTCAGGCACCCCTAACTGTGGGGTAGGCTCACGCTGGGTGCAAGGCCCGATCAGTAGGGAGATAACACAAAGCAACCGCTGAGAAGGCATTGCTGGCTTTTGGTTGGTGGACTCCTGAATGCAGCAGGGAGTCCTAGCAATTGCCCAGCTCTGTCAGCCTCTGGTACTGGGCCAGGGACGGGGAGAGAAACAGGTTGGCAAAGGGGAGCACAGCAGATTCCAGAGGGAAACGGTGGAAGTGAGGCGAGGCCAAGACGGTGATGGTGCAGAAGATTTGTTCTGCCTGGGTTTTGTGTGGGGTGTATGTTTCTCTGTGCATCACCAGTTTGCTTTCTGAGAAATGAGAATCTTGTGCTTTGTGGGGACAAAGATGTGATGTGGCAATTGAGGCTCAGACCCCACCTCTGGGTCCTGGCCAATTTGCTTTTCTTATAGTCTCACCAGTTTGCCTTCTGGGAAGTGAGCATTTTATGACTGGCTGATGCCCACCATGGCAGCCCCTTTATGACTGGTCAAGCCCTGCCCCATGGCTGCCATTTTGTAAGAGCAGCTATGACACTTTCAAAATTCCAGATGTGCCCACTGGCCTAAAAAGGTTGGGGACTCCTACTCTAAGTTCCCAAAAGGTGGAGGACAGATAGGTAGCAACTGCTCATTAGCATATGCTGATAATAGGGATAAATGCCAAGTTCTGCACCTAGGAAAAAGAAACCAAATTTACAGTTACAAGATGGGGATACTTGGCTCAACAATGCTAAAAGCGAGAAGGATCCTGGAATTGCTGTAGATCACAAGCTGAATATGGGCCAACGACGTGATGTGGCTACAAAAAAGGCAAATGCTATTTTGGGCTGCAGTAATAGAAGCATAGCTTCCAAATCCTGGGAACTACTAGTTCCCCTCTGGTTAGGGCTCATCTTGAGTACTGTGTCCAGTTCTGGGCACCACACTTTAAGAAGGATGCAGACAAACTGGAGAGGGTTCAGAGGAGGGCAACGAAGATGATCAGGGGACTGGAAACAAAGCCCTGTGAGGAGAGACTGAAAGAGCTGGGCATGTTCAGCCTTGAGAAGAGAAGACTGAGGGGAGATAGGATAGTGCTCTTCCAGTACTTGAAAGATTGTCACAGAGAGGAAGGCCAGGATCTCTTCTCAATCATCCCAGAGAATAATGGGCTGAAGTTACAGGAAGCCAGATTCCGGTGGAACATCAGGAAAAAAACTTCCTGACTGTTAGAGCAGTACGATAATGGGACTAATTACTTTGGGAGGCGGTGGGCTCTCCCACACTGGAGGCGTTCAAGATGAGGCTGGACAGCCACCTGTCAGGGATGCTCTGACTTGGATTCCTGCATTGAGCAAGGGGTTGGACTCAGTGGTCTTATAGGCCCCTTCCAACCCTACTATTCTATGATTTATTTAAGTCTGTGTGCATTTTAAAATATCCTCGCCCCCTAAGGCAAGTGGCCGTTCTCAACATTTTGTTGCAGTTCTTAGGCTTTGAAAGTGCTCTGCATTTTGCAAGGGTTGGCAAAACTCTGCATCTCCTCAGCTGACAGGTTGTTCTCAGGAGACATGGCTGGCTCTGATGTATTTTTCCATGAGTTTTTTTTTTTTTTTAAGTTTTGCTTTTTTTGTGCTGGGGCAGGGAGTGGGGAAGGCACTGGTACTAAGCCATAGTCGTGCCGGTCAGCCGTGTCTGACATATTTCTTGGAGAAGGATGCCTGTCGCTGTCTTCCGTCAGAGTAGCCGAGCCTAGGAGCAGAGGGGGGCGTGAGCAGGCACAGAACGATGGAGACGTGCAATATGGCTCCTCTTCACCCTGCTATTCCCCCTGATTTATCTTGTTTTCCTTCCCAGCCAACTCAGGATTTCACCCCTTTGGCTTCGTACTCTTACCTCCTTTCAACTGAACTTGTTCTATTGCCATTGAGGTCTTAGTTACTGGCAGCTGCCTTTATCCATGCTCCTCTGCAAGGGAATTCCCCCCAAAGCCTTGAAGGCTGCACAGAGAGAGCAAAACAGGGCCGTTTCCAAGACCTTCACTCTCTTGCAAGTTTTTAGATAAACTTTGCTGAATCTGTACTGATCCTTATCTCACACCTCAGATCTTGCAATGCCTTAGCTCCTTTAACAACAAAGTACAAGCAGCCAATGCCTAGATGAGAACTTTTAAACAGAGTACAGTCACCAGACTATGAATGTATTAAAGTATGCCATAAAGCTTTGCCTTAAACTATGAGGCATCTTAATCTTTTTAAGCATCTATTAAAAGTGTTCAGTGGAAGAAGACAGAACATCAGATAACAGTTATTTTTAAGTTGATAAGACAAACACTTTAAAGGAGTGAAAATAGAATCTTGACAGTACATTGCTATCCACATTTACTCCGAAGTAAGTGCCACTGAGTCCCAGAGGTGCATAGGACTGTAGCGTTAGTGTTTACATTATAATAATTTTATAATGTTTGTATTGCAACATGATATGATACTAGCTGTGCTTTTGAATAAAACCTCATTGCATAAGTTGTATCTTCAGAAATACATCCTGTTGCTCAATCGGTGGATGCATCGGATCTTCAAGAAATACAAAAAAGCCTAAACAAACCCCCCAACCCTGTTTGTTTTCTTTGCACCCTTGGCATTTGTTCCTGTTTTTGTGCCTGCTTTGCTGGTGCCAAGGATAAGCCCTCGGAGGGTGAGGAATGTGGTGGCTGCCTAGCAACCCCTGGCATACATAAGAACATCAGAAGCGCCCTGCTGGATCAGACCACGGGTCCACCTAGTCCAGCATTCTGTTCACACAGTGGCCACCCAGCTGTCGACCAGGAAACCCACAAGCAGGACAGGAGTGCAACAGCCCATGTTCCCTCCAGCCCATGTTCCCCAGCGACTGGTGCACATAGGCTGACTGCCCCTGATATTGGAGGCAGCACATAGCCATAAAGACTAGTAGCCATTGCTAGCCTTCTCCTCCAGGAATTTGTCCAACCCCCTTTTAAAGCTATCCAAACTGGATGTCGCCCAATGCCAGTAGGTGACTTGGAGCATGGCTAGGGAATGTTTTCTGCCATCACTAGGCAACCATGTAGACTCCTTTGATCCCTCCAGTTTTAGGGTATGTGTGTTTTCCTCCCCTATAAACAAATGCTCCAGTGCCTTTGATAGCAACCTGACATGTGGAAAACCAGGACATCTTACCAGCTGATTTTCTGCACATGTGGCTGCTGTGGAAGGCGCAGGAGCAGGGACAGTCCAAAAAAGGGGAGCTGGCAACCCCTTCCTCACTGACTGGAGCTGGCAAAGCACCCCATAGGGCAGAGCTAAGAGCAGGGGCATTGCACCTCAGGCTGAATCCTGTCCACTTGGGCCCCTGATCTGGCCCTCCGGGGTCCCTTCGGGGGCCATGCCTCCTTTCCCCCGATCCTTTGGTGGTTTCGCAGCTGTTGTGCAGTTTTCCCCCTCTGTACTAAAAGGCTGAACTGCCTCTCCTAAGGCTTAGTTGCTGGCAGGAAGAGCTTGAAGCAGCGTGGTGTAGTGGTGAGAGTGCTGGACTGGGAGCTGGGAGATCCGGGTTCTAGTCCCCACTCGGCCACGGAAGCTCACTGGGTGACTTTGGGCCCGTCACAGACTCTCAGCCCAACCTACCTCACAGAGTTGTTGTTGTGAGGATAAAATGGAGAGGAGGAGGAGGAGAATGTAAGCTGCCTTGGGTTCCTTGAAAGAGGAAAAAAGGCGGGATATAAATGCAATAAATAAATAAATAAATAAATATGGTGGCTTATTTGGCTCTGCCCTTTTGCCTTTGGCCCTGCCCATGTCTGGCATGCGGCCCCCAAGAGCTTCCCCGAAATGGAATTCAGCCCTCAGACTGAAAGAGGTTCAGCCCCCCTAAGAACATGAGACGAGCCTTCCTGGATCAGGTCCAAAGGCCCATCGGATCCTGTGTCCTGCTTCCAACCGTAGCCAGCCAGGCATCTCTGGGAAGCCCCCAAACAGGACAAGAGGCAATAAGTCCCTCCCGCTGCTGCTCCCCCAATATCCGATATCCAGAGGTAGGCTGCCTCTGAAGCTGGGGGTTCCATTCTAAGCCACTGTGACTAACAGCCACTGAGAGAGCTCCCCTCCCTCGCAAATTTCCCTGGCCTCCTCTTAAAAGCCACTAAGCTGGTCAACCCCATCGCCACATCTTGGGCCTGTGCAACTTGCGGCCCACCACCAAGCTGCGTCCAGTCCCGTCCAGCAAGTACTGGTTCCGGGTTTTGGAGGGCCCTGGGGCAAGACACCCCCAATGGGCCCCCTCCCTCAGTGGGTCGACCTTTTCACCACCATGGTCACCAGCTCCTCCTCCTCCTCCTCCTCATGGCTACCTCTGGCTCACTCGACAGGCAGAGAGCCTGGGCGCAAGTCGGCCGCGGCATCTCCCGCTCCTCCCTTCTCACCACGATCGTTGCTTGGGCCAGAGCGAGAGGAAGGGAACAAGCAGGTGAGGAGGAGAAACAACTCCAGGGGCTCCTGTCAGTGGGCCCCTGCTGGGGTGTGGGCCCTGGCAACTGCCTGACCAGGCCGACCCTTGGCGCCAGCTTGCACACGGCTACGCACAGTTGCCCCTCAGGGACTCAATACGCCTCCTGGTTTGGTTTGACCTGTCTCCCTGGAACTGCAGAAAAGAGCTGTGCCGGGGTGGTGTCGTATCAAGGAGGTGACCACCAAAATCCTTGGCTGTCGGGCTTCATTCGGTTTGAAGGGCTCGTCTATCTTTTAGCAGTTGAGTAGGACAGGGGATTTCAGTGGCCTGCATTGGGCAGTGCCTGAGGGGCCTGGATGGTCAGGTTGCCCCCCTGAGTGGGGGCCGCTTCCCTCACCCCTCAGATGTGGCCAGCTGCACCTGTTGAAGTGCTTGACCAGGCCTCAGCCTCAGTTGCAGCGGAGGCAAAAGCGGCTGCCTTTTATCTCTCTCCCCTCCCTTCCTCTGGCCCTGCTCCTGCATGCCTTTTAAACAGAAGCTCCATCCTTGGGAATTAAATATTTCTCAGGCTTGGAGACCAAGCCAGGGACAGAGCTTGGCTGGTTTAACTTCTTTGAATCCGGGTCCCTGTTGAAGGGGAAAAAAGGGCCCCCCGGTATTTGACCCCTGCTAGACCCGGTCCTTTCTTTAGTTTAGAACAGCCTTCCTCAACCTGGAGCTCTCCAGATGTATTCAACTGCAACTCCCATAATCCCCTGCCAGCATACTTGTGGGGGTGATCGGAGCTGTAGTCCAACCCATCTGGAGGGCGCTCGGTTGGGGAAGACTGAGCTAGGGAGTCGTGAATACATACCAAAACTTTTCCCACTCCACCCGCCCTACTTATTTACTCAGCCTTTTGCAATCCCAGATTGCCCCAAACAAATCCCATTCCAAGCTCCTTGGTCACATCCTTAAGCTATTTATAAGCTGTTTCTCTCCCGGCTCCAAAGCTTTCAGCTGTCCCGCTGCCAAGCAGCCGGTTGCACATCTCGCTCCTCTGAGCATCCCTCTGCTTTATCATTCCGTCACCATGTGAGGAGAGCATTTTAGATCCTGGGGATATCTTTTTTCCAAACACCACATCTCCCAGAAATGAGTGCCACGCCAGCCGGCGGCTGAGTCACCTGGTTGACACCAGGTTCAGAGGTCACGTGACTCGGTTGACCGGCTGTGGATCACGCGATCTCCCCCGCAGTTGGCCACGCATTTATTTTAAGGCATGTGCTCAGGCCTTGGGGGCAGAGAGCCCTTCCTACGAGACATCTGAGTCATGCTCCCCCAATCCAACGTTGGCCTTTGCTGTATAAGGGAAGCGCTCATGGCTATTAATATTTGGTGGAGACTGCTAGACCAGCGTCTGCACACGCACCACATTTTTCGCTTCTTGCGCAGCACAAACTGCCTTTCATCACACGATAGTTTAGGGTTCGGAAATAAACACGAGCGCATCCTCCAGCAACACAGAGTTTTGAAGTGAGGGTGCTGAACACCTTTCAGTCCAAGGGCTGAATTCTGTTTCAGAGACGCTCTCGGGGGCTGCATTCCAGTGGTGGTGGGGGGCCCGAAGGCAAGAGGCACAGGCCAAAATGCCAGAAATAGCAGGATATTTTAGCTTAAAGCTCTTACTGCCAGGAACCGAGCCTTCGGAGAGGCGCTTCAGCCTTTTAGAATGGGGGCAAAAGTTGCACAAAAACCACTGGTGGTTGGGGGGAAGGGGGTGTGGCCCGTGGAAGGGGGCGTGGCCTTTGGGGAACCCTGGAGGGGCAGATTCGGCCCCTGGTCTGACTGAGGTTCTGCTTCTCTGTGTTAAAGTCACTGTACACCAGCCTTCCCCAACCTGGTGCCCTCCAGATGTGTTGGACTGCATTTCCCATCATTCCCAACCAGCATGGCCCATGGAATTATGGGAGTTGCAGTCCAGCACATTTGGAGGGTGCTAAATTGGGGAAGGCTGCTCTCCGTTCTCTCTCCTGCTCCATACGGTGATGTCTTGTGTTGTTATCCTGCATTTCAACCTCACAATTTCCTGGTGTTTTATTTGTTTTTATTTGTTGCACATATAAATCTCACCCTCGGCCTACCGGGCAGCCAGCATGATGTACAATACAAATAGGATTAAAACTTCCCAGAAAACCCAAGAAACGCAGGGCCCCAAAGTAGAACAAGCAATAAAATTTGAGAGCAGCATTAAAACTGAAGAGCAACAGAACACTGGACAAATGCCGCACAAGACAGAGCAGCCTTTGCTGCCTGTCTGAAATGAAGGAAGGGAGGTGCCCAGCACACCTCTCTTGGGAGGGGTTTCCGTGACCTTTCAGCAGTCCCACCTGGACAGCAGCTGTTGCTCTCCCCATATTGTAGCTGAGGCTGAAAGACAAGACGGGCCTGGCCGCGGTGAGATCAGTTCTTGCTGTTATAATCGCCACCACCACTATTTTCAAAAAAGTTATAAAAATAGCAGAGGATGTGTGTCTGTCTGTCAGCATCAAAGTGCCAGGACTGTGAAACCTAGACACCTGACACTTGGCATACATAATAAAGGGGCCCTAGGCGTATTCACCTCAGGGTTATTTTGTTTTTTAAATGCATTAATTGGTTTTAATTCATTTAAATGTGTCCCTGTGGCCGAAACCTGCAGTAATACCTTCAGCCGCTAGGAGCAGACTTCCCTAACAGGCACATAGCTTTGCAGTCCATGCAATTTGAAGCCAGGGGAGAGTAGGAGGCCGAGGGACAGAACGTATGGCCATCTGTGGAGCTCTGGGGGGCCAGACTGAGACCCCAGGACAGCCATTATTAGCCTGCCAGCTTGAGGCTCCACACCCCTGATTTAGTTAATGGCTCGTCCCTTTTTAAACGCCATGATGGCCCACGACCATTACTGCATCTTGTGTGGCAGGAGGGAATCCCATGAGTTACTTCTGCGCCACGTGAGGAATTCCTTCTTTTTCTCCACCTTGGCCCTACTGCAAATGAGGCCCCTGGGCGATCCCCAAGTTCTAATATTATGACAGAAGGAGAGAAAAAGGTCCCTCTTTCTCCTCCCGGGTCCTACCCTCCCAGCAAACAAGCATGGCAGAACATGGAGAGAGGGAGCTTCTCTTGGGTTCAAGTGTTGGATTTTGTTTTGTTTTAACTTTTCTGCGTCCTTTCCTTGCGCTTCCCTCTTCTGGGTTTTCTAAATTTCTTCTGGAAATTTCCCCTCTTCTGGATGTTTTTTTCCTGGGGGGGGGGACCCCCTCCAATTGACCCTTTTCTGGATTGACTCCCCCCCCCCTTCTGGAGTTTTTTCGTCTTCTGGAAATTTCCCCTCTTCTGGATTTTCTAAATTTCTTCTGGATTGTCTAAATTTGCCGGACGTGTATCTCTTCAGCTCCGAAACGTAACTTTGCTTCTCCTTCTCTCCAGCGGAGCCGGTGACCAACAGACTGAAAGAGCTCCGCCTCGGGCGGGATGACTTTGAGATCCTGAAAGTGATCGGGCGAGGAGCCTTCAGCGAGGTGAGATGGGCGGAAGCCGTGCTGCGCTCGCTTGGTGGGCCTCTCTGCTCTCGCGTGCGGGAGGCCGGGCCGGGCCTTTCCACAAAGTGGCGTGCACAACAGCAGTGTCAGAACGAGCCCTTCGCAGTGGGCATAGGGCAAAGATCCAGCAGGGGTGACTTCAGATGAGGATGAGACATTGGATAGGGAGAGAGTGTGTTAAAGACCTCACAAGACAGGATGGGTAGAGGGCAGCGTGGTAGACACTTTGGCTTTTAGAATAATTGGGCATATCTGCAGACCAGAAAGATATCCACAACTCACGATGGCTTTAGAGTGGCACTGGGAGAACCTACCGGGGTGGTGTTTGTGTAAACCATCCAGGGCCTTCTCTTTTTAAATATATATTTACAATGAGAAGCAAACAGATAAACACATCAAATTTAAATCTAGCTGTTGACAGAGGGTAGTACGTTTAACGTTTTTGCCCCTTAACTTTGCAGACAAAAATATGGGTGGAGTCCCTTGGCTGCCTGGAGGTTTTCTTTGTGGTTCTTCATAATAACAATTATATTTAGGGCGCAATCCTACAGGGGTAGGCGGCCACCTCCGAACTCAGAGGCAACTGCCTATCCAATGCAGGGCAGGAGAAGCGTGGAGGGGATTGTCCCCTCGGTGCTTCAGCTGCCCTGCATTTGCGGCTAGACAGCCGATATCGGCTTTCTAGCCGCAGGAAGGCGGAGTGGGGGAAGCGGCTGCTGGGCGACACATTGGATGTGTCGTACCGGCGTTTCTGCCTTCCCCGCCTTGGAACGCCCCTCCTCTTCCGAGCGTGGCGCGCAGGGCTGTTCCGCACTGCCTATGAGGCAGCGTGGGAGAGAAGGTCAGTTCCTGGAAACCGACGTATTCTGTGGCCGTCTAGCCACTGACTAGAGGCCATAGGATTACTCCCTCCATCTCTTTTCCATAACCTGAGTAAAAGCATTGATAAACAATGTAGAGATATTTTTAAATAAGGTCAGTGATATATAAATCTGTGGAATAAATATAATAAACATTGCTGCGTATGTCCGTGTTTTGTATATTCCATAAAATCATGCCATGTTTGATAAAAATCAGATCTTTTGATGTTGCCTTTAGCTTATCTACAGACAAGGAAAATCTCCACACATCAGTGTGTCATTGGGGTGGCCTGCCAGGGTGGCATCTAGGGGTCCCGCCCAGAACCACCCCAAACCTGGCTCTGTTCCTGCTTGTGGATTTCATTTTGAGCCCCCTATCCCCCCCATTCATGTTCTAGTACTGCAAACTTAAGACCCTTTTAAAGGCAGTTGAGCTGTCCTGGTTTCTTCCTTGGGCGAGGAATACTGAAAATGGCAAGTTTGCCCAGGCTGTGAGAACTGGCGGGTGTTCCTTGGCCACCCACGGCTTCATTTGTGCTCACTCCTATGCTGACCCTCCGGGGGCTAAATACGGAACAGGCCATTGTATCTGCTTTGCATTCCCTGGGACCAGCGCAGCAAATGCTGTCTGTCGAAATGACCGTGGGACACTCAGCTGTGCCGTTTGCCACCCTGTCCCCCCCGCCCGCATTTTGCCTGTGCAGGTGGCAGTGGTGAAGCAGAAGAGGACGTCCCAGGTGTACGCCATGAAAATCCTGAATAAATGGGACATGCTGAAGCGAGGAGAGGTAGGTGTGAGGGTGGCACCTGTGCCAGGTGGGCAGGGCTCCTCGGCCCACCCTGCAGGTGGTTTGGGGGCAGAAAGCATGGTGTGATATGCCGCCACAGTTCACGGGAGTAGGCGGACTACGTCCCAAAGCATGCCTCGGAAGGGTGCAACCACCACAACTCAGAAGGTGGGGGCACCCAGAGAAGGGCCTTAATTAATTAATTAATTAATTAATATACCACTGTTTTTCCTCTTGCAAGGAACCCAAGGCAGCTTACAAGATCCTCTTCTTCCCCCTTTTAATCCTTACAACAACCCTGTGAGGTAGGTTAGGCTGAGAGTCAGTGACTGGCCCAGTCACCCAGTGAGCTTCACAGCCGAGTGGGGGCTCGAACCCGGACCTCCGGAGTCCCCGTACAACACTCCTAACAATCATGCCGCACCGGCTCTTGAGATCTTAATGGACGGGCAGGTTGAAATGGGGGCAGGAGGCCCCTCTGATATGCCGGCCCCAGATTTTAGGCTTGCAGAGGTCAAGCCCAGCACTCTGAACTGCACCTGGAAGTACAGGGGAGTTCTTGGTGTCTATAGAGGGGTAGGATGACCCACACATGAACGTCAACCACAGCGCGGATGACCATCTCGCTTCCTTTTGGACTTTATTTCCCCTAATCATGATTACTTACATTAACTTCTGTAGTGCTTTTGGCAGCATGGTGCACTTTACGGTTATTATCTCCTTGGTCCGCACAACAGCCCTGCGAGGGCAGTTGTTCTATTCCCCATTTTGTAGACTGGGAAACTGAGGCTGGCTGACAGGGACATGCCTAGAATCCGTGGCTGGGCTCTTACTAATTGCGCCAGGCGCTGTACAAAGAACAGAAGCTGTTTCCAGAGGTCTGCCTGAAATCTCAGTGCTGCTTCCTGCAGGTTTCCTGTTTCCGGGAGGAGCGGGACGTCTTGGTGAACGGAGACAAGCGCTGGATCACGCAGCTGCATTTTGCTTTCCAAGATGAGAATTACCTGGTGAGTGCTGCTGCTGTTGCTGGGTATGAAATTTTCATCAGAACCAAAGTTGCTGCAGTGCTGGGTCAGCCCTGGAGATGTAAAATTTCTGGAAATTTTGAGGCCATGGGAAAAAAATGTGTTTTTTCCAGGTTTTTTTTTAGAAAATTTGGAAATTCTGGAAACATTGAAAAATAAGCAATATTTTTTTTTAGTGGTCTTTACAGATCTCAGGTCACTTTGTTGCCTTAGGACAGCCTTCCCCAACCTGGTGCCCTCCAGGTTTTGGACTTCAGCTCCCCTCAGCCTCAGGCAGCATGGCCAATGGTCAGGAATGCTGGGCACTGTAGTCCAAAACATCTGGAGGGCACCAGGTTGGGGCGGGCTGCTTTAGGAACATAAAGCAGTCTTTCTGTTCCTAAAATTATTTTAGGTATGACTTAGTTTGCTCATAAAATTATCATATTTTAAAACTTTTTAAAGTAAACTCGATTAGTAAATTTGTAATTATTACAGTGGAGGTGAGGAATAGATTTCAGGGATTAGACCTGATAGACAGAGTGCCTGAGGAACTATGGACAGAGGTCCATAACATTGTTCAGGAGGCAGCAACGAAATCCATCCCAAAGAAAAAGAAATGCAAGAAAGCCAAGTGGCTGTCTGATGCGGCTTTACAAGTAGCTGAGGAAAGAAGGGAAGCGAAAAGCAAGGGAGAAAGGGGAAGATATATCCAACTGAATGCAGAGTTCCAGAGAATAGCAAGGACAGACAAGAAGGCCTTCTTAAATGAACAATGCAAAGAAATCGAGGAAAACAACAGAATGGGAAAGACTAGAGATCTCTTCAAGAAAATTGGAGATCTCAAGGGAACGTTTTGTGCAAAGACGGGCATGATAAAGGACAAAGAAGGCAGGGACCTAACAGAAAGCAGATGAGATTAAGAAGAGGTGGAAAGAATACACAGAAGAACTCTACAGGAAAGATCTTAATGTCCTTGATAGCCATGATAGTGCGGTCACTGAACTTGAGCCGGACATCCTTGAGAGTGAAGTCAAGGGGGCCTTAGGAAGCATTAGTAACAACAAAGCTAGCGGAGATGACAGTATTCCAGCTGAGCTATTTAAAATCCTAAAAGATGATGCTGTTAAAGTGCTGCATTCAATATGCCAACAAATTTGGAACACTCAACAATGGCCACAAGACTGGAAAAGGTCAGTTTACATTCCAATTCCAAAGAAGGGCAACGCCAAAGAGTGTTCAAACTACCGCACAATTGCTCTCATTTCTCATGCCAGCAAGGTGATGCTCAAAATCCTGCAAGCTAGGCTTCAGCAGTATGCGAATCGAGAACTACCGGAAGTACAAGCTGGGTTTCGAAGAGGCAGAGGAACTAGAGATCAAATCGCCAGCGTTCGCTGCATCATGGAGAAAGCAAGCGAATGCCAGAAAAACGTCTATTTCTGCTTCATTGACTACGCTAAAGCCTTTGCTTATGTGGATCACAACAAACTGTGGCAAATTCTTAAAGTGATGGGAGTACCAGACCACCTTACCTGTCTCCTGAGAAACTTGTACGAGGGTCAAGAAGCAACAGTAAGAACCAGACATGGAACAACCGATTGGTTCAAAATTGGGAAAGGAGTACGACAAGGCTGCATATTGTCACCCTGCTTATTTAACTTATATGCAGAGTACGTCATGAGAAATGCCGGGTTGGATGAATCAGAGGTCGGAATTAAGATTGCTAGGAGAATTATCAACAACCTCCGATATGCAGACGATACCACCCTAATGGCAGAAAGCGAAGAGGATCTCAAGAGCCTCTTGTTGAGGGTGAAAGAGGAGAGTGCAAAAGCTGGTTTGAAACTCAACATTAAAAAAACTCAGATCATGGCATCTGGCCCTATCACTTCCTGGCATATAGAAGGGGAAGAAATGGAAGCAGTGACAGATTTTACTTTCTTGGGCTCCAAGATCACCGCAGACGGGGACTGTTGCCATGAAATTAAAAGACGCTTGCTCCTTGGGAGGAAAGCTATGGCAAACCTAGACAGCATAGTAAGAAGCAGAGACATCACCTTGCCGACAAAGGTCCGTCTAATCAAAGCTATGGTTTTCCCAGTAGTAATGTATGGCTGTGAGAGCTGGACTATAAGGAAGGCTGAGCGCCGAAGAATTGATGCTTTCGAACTGTGGTGCTGGAGAAGACTGTTACGAGTCCCCTGGACTGCAAGGAGGTCAAATCAGTCCATCCTAAAGGAAATCAACCCTGACTGCTCATTGGAAGGACAGATACTGAAGCTGAAGCTCAAATATTTTGGCCACCTAATGCGAAGAGAAAACTCCCTGGAAAAGACCCTGATGCTGGGAAAGACTGAAGGCAACAGGAGAAGGGGACGGCAGAGGATGAGATGGCTAGATAGCATCACCGATGGAATGAATATGAACTTGAGCACGCTCCGGGAGAGAGCACAGGACAGGAAGGCCTGGCGTGCTATGGTCCATGGGGTCACGAAGAGTTGGACACGACTGAACAACAACAACAATTATTGTCTGAATAGATTAGAACTACATCCTGCAGAATCGGAAACACAGGACTCTAGAACAAAACCCAAGCTGTCAAGAATGCACAATGGTGACTCTACTCACATGTTGGGAAACTGAGCATAAATGTCTATCAGTAAAATATACTTCAGATCAATATTTTTAATAAAAGGAATGAAATAACTAACTATGCTGTGAATCTTACAGATGGGATTTAAAATATTTCCCCCCATGGCTTCATTATTTCCAGACATTTTACATCTCTAGTCTTTCTATAAAAGTGTTCTTATTACATAGTTTTTAGAAATCATTTGTGGGGGGGAGTAAAGGATGGGTAACAATATATAAACACTTTGTCTTAAATTCTAAAAAAAATTTCATAATCCAAAGCTGTTCATTTTTTCCAATTTTTCAGAAAAAAACAAAAATGGTCCTTGGGGAAAAAAATTTTTTTTCTGAATTTTTCCTCCCCCCTCGCCCCCCCAGGCCTTCACATCTCTAGTCAGCCCTGAGATCTGCTTGGCCCAGTACTCTGTCTCTCACCGTGGCCAGCTAGAAACTCGGCAGAAGCTCACAGGCAGGCAATATTGTGGTAGAAAGGGCTCAACCACAGAACTTAGTTTCACACTGAGAAAGTCAGGACAGAATCAACAAAAGGAGGGGAACCTCTGGACATATGCAGAGAACCTTTCCTTCATCACTGGAAAAGAGGAACAGCCTCCCACACATCTTAGTGTAAGGGCAGAGGCCTCCACATCAGAAGGCAAGTTCTTCTCCAGTTTAGAAATTAAGCATTGATGCGCACTGTCCTGTTTCTGATGCCTGCTAATCAATGGTATACTGCCCCTGAATGAGGAGGTCCCATTTTCACTTGATGTATTTATCCTCAATGACTTTATAGAGGAGGTATCTTGCAGCAGGGCTTTTTAAAAGGAAGCTTTGGAACTGTGTAGTGGCATGTGACTAGAATTCACACAGGTAGTGTGTCCAGCTGCAGTGCACCCGTGTCTGTTCCTTGTGCATCCTACATGCGTTATTGCTGAGAGCCACATTCTATGACATTCAGAACACAGAGTAGGAGAAAATCTTCAGAACTGGGATTCTGACAGCACTAATGTTATTCTCAAGCTTCACACAAGAGGCATCATGAACTCCAACTATTTCAGATAAGGGATATTTAAAACAACAACAATTAAGAACAAGAAGAAAAGTAAAACAGATGCTCATACACACTGCAGCAGACTTCAGCTCACACCCTGCTCTTAATAGTGGATACTGCCCTTACCATAACATTGACAATTTCACATGACTTGTCAGGAAAGGGGCCCCATGTTCTAGAACAGCTTTCCCCAACTTGGCGCCATCCAGATGTTTTGAACTACAACTCCCAGCATTCCTGACCATTGGCCCTGCTGGCTGGGGCTGATGTGAGTTGAAGTCCAAAGTATCTCAAGGGCACCAGGCAGGGGGAGGCTGTTCTCAGGTGATTACCTTATTTTTGAAACATTGGTGAACGTTGCAGTGGAATCTGTGGGGAGTGCCTTCGAGAAGGGAAGTGGATACACTTGATCAGGTTCTAGGGGACCCTGGACTACTCACTTGACTTCTCACATTCTTATCTATCACTTTTTTAACATCGGTTAACATAATACAACTTTTGCATGACTCAAATTTTGAACTGCACAAATGTTGTTTTGGAACTGCACATTTTCCCCTGGTACTGGACATTTTGTGTCCAGTTGCACATTTTAAAAAGCCCTCCCTTTCAGGGAGTTGGGTGAGTATCAGTTATGGGGAGTCTGCATTGTGTGGTTTCGGGATTAACTAGAAATTCTGGAGTTTTGAGTAAATCAGGACATTTTTTTTTAATAGCGGGGAAAGAGAAGAATCATAGAGGGTGCAAGTGCGTTGGGGCAAAGTAATTTTAATTGTGATCCTTTGAGGAGGAGAAGTATTTTTTAGCTGGTTAAAACTGTAGCCTGCCTGAGTTCTTGAGATGTAAAGCTACATCGAGAAGGTGCGTTGTGCACGTGAAGAACAAAAGCTGGGACGCCCCAATTCAAATTTCACCATGGGCATAAAGTTACCAAGTGGCCTTAAATAAGCCAAAATTTCTATTGCATTAGCCTCTTTCTCTGCAGTACCAGGGCGATGATAATACTGTAGAGTTAGGAACATTGGACGGGGGCATCGCTCATTAGTAAAGCATCTGCTTTGCAGGCAAAAGGTCCCCAGTTTGATCCCTGGCAGCATCTTCAGGTAGGGCCAGGAAAGAATCCTGCCTGAAACCCTGGGGCTGGATGGGCCCAGGGTCTGACTCTGTCTAAGGCAGCTTCCTATGTTCCTAGGGTTGCTGTAAGGATAGTGGAGGTAATGTATATGAAGTCTTCAAACATGTAAACAAACAGTAGTTGTAATTATAAGTAAAAATAAAGTTTTACCATAGAGGAAATTGGCTTCCTGATGCCAGATATGGCCTTTGGTCAGACACAGAATGTGTGTGCGTGCAGAATACCAGCCTCTAAGCAGTGAAAGTTTCCAGGGCCACAGGGCTTAGGTTTTGTTTCCTTTAGAAGGAGGTCGCTGGAGGCCTTTCAGCATTTTGCAATATTTGCATTTACTGGCAAATATCCCAGGGTGAGCAGAGGCGGCAACCTGGCTAAGACACCCCAACATGCAGCCCAAGTCTCTGGCTCCCCTGCCAGATCTCCCGGGACACAGCCGGCATGGATGTGCTTAGGTGGGGGTGTTGTAGGGGACAGAATACAGCTTACTGGGGCTGGGCTGACAGTCAGCCCAGCCTGGTGCCCTAAAGGTTTGTGTCGGACTGCAACTCCCATCATTCCCAGCTAGGAATGACGGGAGTTGGAGTCCACATCTGGAGAGCACTAGGTTGGGGCCTGCTGGTCCAGGATCCGTGAGCAGCCTTGCGTAAGGGAGGAATCCCTGCCTCTGCTTCACCTTTCCTCCCTCCCTGTAGTATCTGGTGATGGACTATTACGTTGGGGGCGACCTCTTGACACTGCTGAGCAAATTCGGCGACCGCATCCCGATGGAGATGGCTCGGTTCTACTTGGCCGAGATGGTGATGGCCATCGACTCCATACACCGCTTGGGTTATGTGCACAGGTAAGCAGGCAGGTGGTGCCAGGGGGCTGGTGGCCCTTGCCTGCTACGGGATAAAGGGGTCTCTGGTGAGCACCGCTGTGTGTGTCCTACCTCTCGCGTTCACCGGGACCAGCCTTCCTCAGCCTGGCGCCCTCCAGATGCATTGGAGTACGACTCCCTTAAATCCTGGCGGGGAGCTGAGGCTTTGCCCAAGCCCCTCTGGCATGCTCCACAGAGGCCAGTGACATCACTCGGGCCGCTGTGCTCCAGAAGTGATTAGGAAATAAGGGCTGCGGGGAGAATTCCTCAGTTTTTGTGGCCAGCCGTGCTCCATCCTTCCCGCTCCCTGCTGGGCCCGAGAGGCTGGCCGGCCTCCGTGTGCACAACTCTGTGCTGTTCCAAGCCAAGACGGCCATAAATGCTGCCCTAGATTCATAATCGCCTAATTCATCTCAGGCTGAGCAAGGCAGGCTGGGCGTCCCTCCAAACCACATGACCAGCCCAAACTTAGGGATGTGGAGGGGGCAGCCTGGGGCGGGGGGAGACTGAACAAGCGAGGTGACATGGGTCTGAGGAGGAGATGGGGGACTGGTGGCGGACGTCCAAGGCCCCGCTCAGGAGAATGAACAAGAGGAGCCCCCAAATGCAACAGGCGACACATGGCCATCTGAAGAGCCCCCCCCCCAACAAGACCATTAAGTCCAGAGTCTAACGTTTCCTGACTGTGCCAATGTGTGTGGGAGCCCCTCCAGGGGACTCTGTCCTGCGAATTGCAATTCTCCTTCATAGAATTGCAGTGCGCAGCCATGGGGGTCAGGGTGGCCTCAGGCAAATCGCCCTCCGTCTGCTCGCCCCCAGCCCTGCTCCGATTGCCCAGGGATACTTTAAAAATTGGAACGTGGCATTGATTTTATTTATTTATTTATTTATTTGTTATTACATTTCTTAATCTCCCATCTGACTGGTCACCCGGCCACTCTGGGTGATGTACAAACAGTTTTAAAACAATAAGATTTTACATTAAAACATCATAAATGATCAAATGCCCTAACCTGCCCCAAAAGCTGCCTGAGCAACCATGTTTTTAATGCGTGGAGGAAGCTCGTTGATGAAATTCCAAGCTCCTTGAAAAAGTGAAACACACAGAAATGGCTGTCTAAAGCGACAGGCCTTTTCCAGGACACCAAAAGTCTGGAGTCCCACTGGGCTGCGCCCTGGTTGGGTATCATGTCGCCTCCCAGCAGCCTTCTCCTGAGGGTCGTGGTGGGATGCTGCCGCTGCCCTCTCTCTTCCCACCCCACTTGGCCGCATTACTGCCGGGCCAGTGGTGATGAGAAACGCTTTGGGATGAGGGAGGGGTCCGTGGCTCAGTGGGTAGAGTGCCCGCTGTGCTGCACACACAGATGGTACAGGAAAGACTTCTCCACACAGCGCATAGTTAAACTCTGGAATTCACTACCACAGGATGTAGTGAGGGCCACCAGTTTGGACGGCTTTAGAAGGGGGTTCGGCAATTCCTGGAGGAAAAGCCTACCAATGGCTACTAGTCCTGATGGCTATGTGCTACCTCCAGTACCAGGGGCAGTGAGCCCATGTGCACCAGTGGCCGGGGAACCCGGGCGGGAGGGTGCTGTTGCGCTCATGCCCTGCGTGTGGGTTCCCGGTCGACAGCTGGTTGGCTGCTGTGTGAACGGAATGCTGGGCTAGGTGGACCCTGGGTCTGGTCCAGCCGGGCTCTTCTTATGTTCTTCCTATAGTCCCGGCTTCGATTCACAGCATCGCTGGATTTGAGACTAGTTGGGTTGGAGCAGCTTCTTTTATCCCAGCCTTCCCCAACCTGGCTGGGGGATGATGGGAATTGTAATCCAACCCCTCTAGGGGACACTAGGTTGGGGAAGGCTGCTATATCCATATGGGCTGTGAAAATATAGCTGCAGGTCTTAATTCAAGACCCTTGCTCTGGGTCTGAGGGACTGTAGAACACGCAATGCCATTGCCTCTGGGCATGTATAGAGTCTGTCTCCTTCACTGCTCGGTAAAAGCCTGAGCAACAGGTCTGACTCAGACCAGGTGAGAAGGGGGTGTGGCTCTGAGGAAGCCCCAGCCCTACCCCAGCACAGCTCCTTTTGGGGGGTGAGCTGCCCATTCTCCAGCCTGCTAATATGTCTCCTCCCTCCCTCCTCTCTGACAGAGACATCAAACCGGACAACATCCTACTCGACCGGTGTGGACACATCCGGCTGGGGGACTTCGGCTCCTGTCTCAAGCTCCGTGAAGATGGGACGGTGAGAGGCTTTAATCAGGGCAGGGCTGGGCTGAGCCAGGGCTCAGCTCCAGAAGGTGTTTGCTGTATGAAGGCTCAGCCAGGCAATTGTGAAGTAATGACAAAGGGGCATGATTCTGACCATGAAGAGGAACCCCCTTCTCTCTCTCCCTCCCTCTCTCTCTCATGCGCACAGAGAGAGAAAGTGGCCAGGTTTGACGCACAGGCGCTCATCATGACAGTCCCGGAGCCCCCAAGAAGCTTCCAAAAATGCAGGCTGCTGGGTTGATCCATAGCAATGAATCAATTCTAGCAGCTTTCATCCCCGCCAAGAGCAGGTCTTTTGTAAAGCTGAGGGGTCTTCACTGCCCATTCCAGACCGAGCCACCCCAAAAAGCTTTGCATGACAACAGGGAGGGCTCACAACAATATATTGCTGCTGGGAAAGCCCCTCCCACTGCCCACCCCTTGCCGCCACTGCCCCAGCTCCTGTGGGGATCACAGCTCAGCGGGAACAGGGAGGCCGGGATGAGCTGGCAGGCGATGGCGTTGTCCCTGTTAACAAAAAAAAAGTCCTGGAACGTCACCGCTGCGAGCCCCGGCTCCGCTGCAGCTCCCCCCCCAATAAGTGTATGAAGTTGAGCCCCGGGTTTCACGGCCAGGGGCTGACACTGTGTTCTTCTTGCCCAGGACCAGCCACTACATCCCACGGTCTTGCTTCACTGGGGAGTGGTTGTACACATTCTTTTTTTTAGCACATTTGTATAGAACCCTTAAAGTAGGGGTGGGGACGCTCAGGCCCAGGGGCCAAATCCAGCCCAGCTGGGTTCCCAGTCAGGCCCTCCAGGGTTTCCCTGACGGCCACCCGCTTTCCCTTGGCCACCAGTCGTTCACTGGTCTCCCAGCTTTTGTGCAGTTTTTCCCAGTGGAGGCCAGTGGCTCCGATGTTGGTGGGGCTGTGAATCCAAACCAGTCAGTCCAAACCAGTCAGGACTAGGGATGTACGGTCTCTGTAAGATCCGCTCCGTCTGTGTTTTGCAAATTGTAGGTGCCTCTCGTTCTGTCCTGCACCCACAGACGGATGCGGATATTTTTTTTTCGTCATGCGGAAAAATACGGAAATAATTATGTAAATATTTACGTTAAGTATTTACATAATTTACCCCAGTACATAACGTTTCGTGCATTGTCCTCTATTCCATTCTCCGTTTCCTCAGCAGAAACTTACATATTTCTCTACGGATTTATATGCGTAAATTTCGGGAAAGTAAAAAAATCATCTGAAAGCCCACGGACTCGGCAGGGCCTGAGGGGGTCGCTCTGCAGCAGATTCCACAGGTTGGATTCTTAGAAATCTGAGCTCATTTTAATCTGTCTCGAATTTCTCCAGCATCCCTAGTCAGAACTCTAAGGGAGCTATCCAAGGTCCCTTAGAGTTCTGACTGGTTCAGACTGAAACCTGGAGCGGATTTACTGCCCCACTGACATCGGAGTCACCGGCCTCCACTGTTTTTTCTCCATTCTAAAAGGGTGAAATGGCTCTCCTAAGGCATAGGTACTGGCCTTACTCAAAAGTAAGCACTTTTAAACTTAAATACGCTGGTATTTGGGGGGCCCTGCCCACCTCTAGAATGTGCCCCCCCCAGCTTCTTTGAAAGGGCATTCGGCCCTCAAGCTGAAAGAGGTTCAACCCCCTGACTTAAGGGAACAGGCCTATGTGTGGCTGTTGGACACAACAGTGGATGGAGCTTCTGTGTTCAAATGCAGTCTACCCCTGAAATCCAATTGCTGTGGGGCAGCGATGGGGCAGAGCTGTTGCCCCCCTGCACTGCCTGTGGGCTTTGCAGAAGCATCTGTACTGAAAACGGGGTCCTGGATCAGGTGGAATGTGGGCCTGATCCATCAGGGCTGTGTTTCTGTGTTCTTGTGGCTGCAGGTCTGCTCAACAGTGGCGGTGGGCACACCTGATTACCTCTCCCCCGAGATCTTGCAAGCGGTGGAGGACGGGGCACATTCCTATGGCACAGAGTGCGACTGGTGGTCCCTGGGCGTTTTCGCTTACGAGATGTTCTTTGGTCACACACCTTTCTTTGCTGACTCCGTGGTGGAAACCTATGGCAAGATCATCCACTTCAAAGTAGGTGAAGGCAGGTGTGTGGGGCTTCCTAGCCTCCTCTAGAGCAGGGGTGAGCAGAAGGACCACCCAGCACAGGGACCAAATCTGGCCCGCCTAGGCTTGCTATCTGGCCCTCAGGGGTTCCTCAACCATATGTACCTGCTCTTTCTTTGAGGTCATGCACAGAAGCCCTGCTTCATGTATCCCCTCATTCTGAGACTTGGAGAGTGGCAAGAGGAGAGAGGGCTTTTTCAGTGGTGGCCCCCCAGCTCTGGAACGCTCTCCCAAGGGAGGCTCGCCTGGTGCCCACACTATCCAGTGGAGGCTGGTGGCTCCGATTTCAGTGGGGCTGTGAATCCATTCTGGGTTTCAGTCAGAGCCAGCCAGAACTCTAGAGGAGCTATCCATGGTGCTGAACCCTGACCCCCAAATATGTTCAGCACCTTGGATAGCTCCTCTAGAGTTCTGGCTGGCTCTGAATCCACCCAGAGTGGGTTCCAGCCCCTCTGAAATCGGAGCCACCAGCCTCCACTGCTGCTGTCTTCCCGGCACCAGGCTAAGACTTCCTTGTTCTCCCAGGCTTTTAAAAAAAATTTCAAAGTCCTTTTAAACATTTTCGTATTTTATTATCTTAATCTCTGCAATGTTGTTTATTATCCTAGTCCCTGCAATGCGAAGTTGTATTTTTTGTCATGTTGGCACTTTTATGTTTTATATTGTTGATTTTATTGTGATTATGTTTATATTTTTGCCGTTATTGTAACATGCCTAGAGACATTTATTTTATGAGGCATTTAATAAATTTAATTAAATCAATTAATAGTCCGACGCCTGGAGGGCACCCGGTTGGCGAAGGTTGCTCTAGCCTGACGTTGCAGTTCAAATAACACCTCTATCGACACTTTTGCCCTCTTTGCCGATTTCCAAATTTATTTCCCAAGGAGCATTTCCACTTCCCTCTGTCGGCACCAGACATCCCACCAGAAGCTCAGACCTTAATCGAAGGGCTGATCTGCCCCCAAGAGACCCGGCTGGGCCGTCATGGGCTCCTGGACTTCCAGGAACACCCCTTCTTTGCAGGCGTGGACTGGGAGAGCCTGCGGGACTGCATGCCGGCGTTTGTGCCCGAGTTTGCCAACGCTACCGACACCTGCAACTTTGACGTGGTGGAGGACCGTCTCACTGAGATGGTGAGCGGGGGAGGGGTACGTGCCTTTTTATTTTTTCCTCTCTGTATTTCCCCTCTCCCCAATGCCGATTCACCTGTAATCACATGCTGTGTTTGGACCGATTGATTTCCAAACCTTCTCTGCCTTTGGAGAACCCCTTTCTGTACTGATCTGACCACTGAGGAGCTCCTTGGAGCCCGCCACAGGGATCCAGGGTGTGGCAAAGGTGTGTTCTAGAGTCGTTTGTCTGAGGTGGTTGGGTTTTATCTTCAGATTTATGGAGCTAGGGCTGTGGGTCCATATTCCCAAAACCTCAGCAGAGTTGCCTTTCTGAGTTACCCAAGCAAGCGTCGTAACTTAACGGTGTAGTCCAACACATCTGGAGGGCACCAGGTTAGTGTAACCATTTGGGGCCCTAACATGCACCTCCGTGGATTGATCAAGAACAGCTTTCACTGGGTGGCTTCTCCTTTGAGGAGAGAACCCCCTGTCTGTCGCAGAGGACTTGGGGGAGGCTTTGCCTTGTAGGCTGCCCTGCATGGATGGAGAGTGTGGTCTAGCACGCAACCAGCGCCTCTCCTGCAGTTGTGCAGGGCAAAGGGGCTTTCAGTAAGGCGGGGAGGGTCTCCTAGGCCTCTTGCTGAAGGGCAAGGGACTCAGAGGGGCAGGATCATAAGCAAAGGGCAGAATGTAACCGGCAGTGCTGAAAGCCACTCGAGAGCCACTATGCCACGAGTTCTTAACTTTTTAAATTATAGGACATACATTTTATTTTAATATTTTTATTTTATTTAATTTAAAACATATCGCGCCCTGTATCATTAGGATCTCAGGGCAGCGTACAGATAAAATCAGTTTAGACAATACTAAACAATAAATAATGTAAACAGCTAAAAACATATTAAACCATTAAGCAAGCTAATACCAATTTAAAATTTAAAACAATAAAACAGTTAAAACTGTGTGCTACTTTAGGGAATGCATTTTGCCCTCAAAGGCTTTGATAAAATGCCATGTTTTAACTTGGCACCGAAATGAAACCAATGTCAGCACCCATCAGGCCTCCAAGGGGAGGGCATTCCACAACCAGGGTGCCACAGCAGACAAGGCCCTCTCCCACGTCACCGTAGTGTATGTCCCGCACTGGTGGGACACAGAGGAGGGCCCCTCCGACAGATCTCAGTCCTCAGGCAGGCGTATGTAGGGGGAGGCACTCCCTCAAATACCGAGGTCGCAAGCCACTTAGGGCTTTAAGTGTCATCACCAGAGCCTTGAATTCGGGCTGGAAGGGTATCGGCAGCCAGTGCAATTCCTTTAAGACTGGTGTTATGTGATCTTTGTGTGATGTTCCGGTCGGCAGTCTAGCTGCTGGATGTCTCCCTAGCTGCAGCTCCCACGTCGCCCTCAAGGGCAGCCCCGCGTGAAGTGCATTGGATAGCAGTGGCTGTAACGGGGACCGGGGAGGAGTTGTGTCATGCTTCTCATCGGGTGGGGAACCTCTTTCAGCTTGAGGGCCAAACTGAGTTTCATAGAAGCTCTCGGAGGCTGTGTTCCAGTGGTGGGCGGAGCTCAAGTCAAAAGGGGTGGAGCCCCAAACACAGAAAATACCAGCCTATTCCAGCCGAAAGCGCTGACCGCCCGGCAGGGAGCCTTAGGAGAGGCATTTCAGCCTTTCAGATTGTGGGGAGAACGGCACAAAAGCTGGGAAATGAGCAAATGATTGGTGGTTGGGGGAAAGGGGGTGGGGCCAGGGGAAAGAGGCGGGGCCACCTGGGGAAGCCTGGAGGGCCAGATAGGAACCCCAGGCAGACTGGATTTGGCCCCAGGTTCCCCAGCCCTGTTCTATATGGACACATAATCGGGGTTGCCACTTGCCACTTTTCCTGTTCCTTTAACACTTCAACAGCTCAATGACAGAGATGTAATAGATGTCGTGTCTGCCCCCCCCCCTGCCCCCAGGACAGAGAAGTAGTGACTGGGGACTGGTTCATCTGTTCCATAGCGGCTACAGGCACAGGAGCGTTGTCTCGGGGGGAAAAGGTTGCAACCTTTCTAGTAGGCGGCCATAGGCCTTGCCTCTTCCTGCTGCTCTGATTAGAACCGAAGCCCGCATTTTTGGCTCTCCCTCTCCTAGGAGACCCTCTCGGACGTGCTCGAGAGCTCCCCGCTCGGAGTTCACCTGCCCTTCGTGGGATATTCCTACACCTACACAGCCGTGAAGTAAGAAGCCCTTCGGGAGCCAGGGGGTGATTTGAAAGGGAGCCCCAACGTCAGCAGTCCATTGCAGACCTGGGTCCTGTTATGTCCTTTGGCATGCATTTGCTGGGGCTGTTTTTCCTCCATACGTGCAGGCTCTCTGGAGAGGAGAGCTCTGAGCATGCGTAGCGTGCCCTTCCTTTGTCGCTTAGCCGTCATGTACACAGCCACCCCTCCCATGTGTTTCCAGGGGGAAGGAGTGGGGTTTTGGAGGCAGGGACGGGGGGTTTAATTCTGACTCCTGTGCAGTTCGGTAGCGCTAAATTTGGGATGTCGAAGCTCTTTCAGCTGAGGGTTGAATTTAGTTTTGGAGAAGCTCTGGGGGGGATGGGGTGCATTCCAGTAGCGGTCAGGGCCCCAAATGCCAGCCTGTTTTAGCTTAAGGGTGCAATCCTGTTTGGGCAGAAGGGAGTCCTACCACTCCTGGCTGGGGCATGCTGGGCATTGTAGGACTTTTTTTCTGTCTAAACATGGTGCCCCAAGGCTCTCCCTGCCAGTAACTGAGCCTTAGGCGAGGCAGCTCAACCTTTTAGAACGGGGACGAAGCTGAGCCAAGCCAGGAAACCAGCAAACAATTGGCAGCTGGGGGGCGGGAACCAGGGGAAGGGTGGGTGGCCTTCTGGGGGCCCTTGTAGGGCCAGGTAGGAACCCCAGGTGGGCCGGATTTGGACCCTGAGCTTGAAGTTCTGCACCCTTGTGCTTGGTGGTCCTTCTGCTCAGCCCTGCTCCAGAGGAGGCCAGGAAGCCACAGGCTGGGGGCAGGTGCTGTCGCTCTGGAGACGGGGCCCGTGAGAATCTCCCTTTCTCTCAGACAGAATGAGCCAGAGGAAAGAGGCCCCGGGGACCTCACCATGGAGGTGGACTGCACCAGAAGGATCTCATCAGGGGAGCAGACGTCCAAGGAGCCCCCCGGGGAGCTGGTAGGTGTGGGAAGAGGGGGTGCTGCTACCTGGAGGTGGCGAGGGGAGGCTGCCCTCTCCGGTGTTCGGCTGCTACACAGACGCCCCTGCTGTTCTTGGCCAGGTGTGCAAACTGCCCGACGGACAGAAGCTGGACCTTGCCACTTTCCTAGAGTTGCAGTCAGCACTTGAGGAGGAGCTGAGGAGCCGGGAGATGCTGTGTCAAGAGCTCAGCGTGGTGAAGGTGGCCAACCAGACCTTCGCCAGGTGAGAGGGCGGCAGCAGGGAGCGAGTTGGGGAGGCTCCCCCCCGCCAGCCCAGTCCTCCCCTTGGCGATGGCCGCCTCTGCCTGGCGCCAGATTGGCGAGCCTTCAGGGGAAAGCTGTGGAAATGACTGGGAGTCGCAGGCTGGAAGGGCCGAAAAAGGCCCTTCCTTTCGCTCAGTAGCTCCAGCCACCCCCTCACCCCACCTGCTCCATCCACGCAATCCAGACCTCCGTGAGCCCCAGAGTCGAGAGGGGAGGCCCCTTGCTGAAAGAGCCACGCAGAGCAAATACTCTCAGGGTGTTTTGTGGAAGTAAGCCAAGTCACATGCCCCAGCGGGAGGCCAAAAAATGAAGAATGCACGCTCCAAGCATGGTTGACTGGTCCAAGTGTTTTACACGATTGAGACTACAATCCTATACCCGCCTCTTTGGGAGTAAATCCGACTGAACTCACTATGATTGCACTGTAACAATTTGTTCTGTAGTGCACAATCCTATGCGTATTTAGGCAGAAAAAGGCCCTACAACCCCCAGCATTCCCCAGCCAACGCTGCTGGGAGTTGTAGGACTTTTTTCTGTCTGAACATGCATAGGATTGCACCCTTAATCTCACAGTGCTGGGATCTTTAATCAGTTTCAGCAATTAACAGATTAAACTTTAGACAAATAGTTGTTGGGGCGGGGTGCACAATTTAATAACTGAGGCTGCAACTCAAGTGTATCCTTGTTTATTTTGGAGGCCATTTTAGGGTATGAACAATATAAAAGATAGGCTTTTACTTATGAAATTGCAAGTTATCTTACACTTCCTTCAGCATCTCCCCTATGAGGAAAGTTTTGGGGCTTTTATTTATTGTAGAACTTCTTTCTCTCTAAACATGTATAGGATTGCACTTTAAGTGTGTGTGTGTGTGTGTGTGTGTGTGTGTGTGTGTGTATGAGGGTGGGGGAGGTCTTCATGTCTCCAAGTATAATTAGTCAAGCAAACCCCATCCCGCTGCCTCATTCCGGTGACCCCTCTGCTCCTTTCCAAGGCTGTGGTTCTGCCATTTAGTGCAAAGTTTTGAAGTGGAAGGACAGTTGTTCCATGACCATCTCTTTTCACTCTGGACAAGTGAAGAGCTGAGTCATCTGGGACAGTGAGGAGGGGGCCTCCCCCCTCACTTTCCCAGCAAAAACTGATAGTCTAGTCTTTTCCCACCCAGCCAACTAAAAGAAGCCGAGAGCCGCAACTTGGAACTGGAAGCTCAAATCAAACGCTTGGAGGAGCAGATCGAAGGGATGAAAACAATGGGCAAAGAAGGCAAGTTTCACCTGCTCCCCCCTCAAAAAAAGCTGTCGTTCCTGTATGCTCAGTTCCTCACCATGACCCGTAACATGCTGTTTCCTTTGGTCCCCTCAGTTTTGTCTTTTGCATCCTTTTCCCTCTTCAGTTTGGAAAAGAACCTGCCCCGAGGCGGACGCTGTCTGTAGAAACAGGTCAGGCAGGGAACTATACAGAATTGCAGACACACTAGTTGGGAGTCCAATTTAAAGAGGGGGGCGGTGAGTGTGTGTGTGTTAAAGAGCAGGGGAGAGCAGACTTCAGTCTTGTGGGATCTACTTTGGTGTGTTTTTTTACTACAACCCTGAGATCCACCAAGCGGAGCCAGGCGCAAAAGACACACTGTACGTTTAGAATTAAAGAATTCCGAGCCCAGGAATTTGTTTCAAGTACCAGGACAGAATGGAGGTTACAATCCTTCTGCACATTTTGTTGTGAAGACAATTTAGAGTCATTTTGTTGCTGCTATTGCTGAACAATTGGGAGTCAGAAATCCTGCCCGATCTACCCGAGACCTACCGGTAAGTAGATCCTGAACGGCCTTCTGCCCAACTCTGTTATAGAGGAGTATCTGTTCTTGTACATCTAGACTGGAGTAGTCCAGTGTTTGAATTCCAGGGGTGGGGGCAGCCCGCTTGAAATGCGTGCCAGCCCCTTAGCAGTCCTTTTTGGAAGGCTGTGCAGGGAGGGGGTTTTGGCTAAAATACAGGGGACTCAGAATGAGGCTTGTGGAGTTCACGAAGGTCCCCCACCTTTCGCTCCATAATTTGAGCACTGCTGATGGTTAGGCCTCCCCGAGAGTAAAGGCTGCTGCTGCGTGTGTATCGGTGTGCGGAGCAAGGCAGTCAGGGTGTTTACACACAAACTGGAATTCAATCTGGAAACCACCTCTGCCCACTGAAGTATCTGTTTATAAGGTGCAGAGCCTTGGAGCTGGTGTTAGCGATCGGAAAGGTCTATGCAGAGAGAAGCCAAGTGCTCTTGGCCGCCCTCTGGCGTGATCGAGGGACAGGAGAGGGCAATGCAGAACAGAGTTTCTTGAAGCTTATGAGACCTGCCAGCAGTTTGGACGCTGGGTGGGGGGGTGTTGGATCTACAGGCTCAGCCCTTTTCTCCCAGGCTGCGGGGTGGGGAGAAAACTGCCCTGCCCCACCTAATAGAAGCTCAGTACAGAAGAGTTGACTCCAAATGTGGAAGGGGAGAAACAAGCCAGTTTGCAGGAGGGAAGAGAGGGACCATTGGCTCATTCTCATAGTCTTGTTCCATTCACCTTCGTGTTTCCACCTGGGCTTGAGAAGCCGCTGTGCGTGTGTGTGCGCCTTGTCATGCTGCCTTGCACCCTGCCTCAAACCCCACAGGCCCACCCTTCCTGTGCTGGATGCTTAGCTCCTCAGCTCTAGACTCTCCTTTAGGCAGTCTGCACTTGAGCCATTATGGTGTGTGACATTTGGCAGCCTGTGTGCCTGAAGGGAAGCATAGCGTGCGATGTGCACAGCATGGCAGCCGTGTACTTCATTGCCTGGCACATCTGCCAGCGTGCGTAACCTGTGTAGACGGGTGTCGCTCCTGCGCATGTTCTCCTCTTTCCCTCCCTCGACTCTCACCCCTCTATCACCTGAAGAAAACTCGGCCCCACATGTCTCTTTTCCTTCCAGCTGCTCTGGGGTGGAGCCCTCGTTGGCCCCCCAACCACTCCCACCCTTTCTCGTGCTGCGTGGAGCGCCCGGCCGATGTAAGCCTGATTCTGCAGGTTGCCAGACCACATGGTGGAGAAAGGGGGCACCCAGGGTAGGGCTCCCTTCTGGGCAAGGAGGAGGGCAGAAAAGCTGTGGAGGAAGCAGGGCGGGCGGGCGGTGGGCGAGGTGGCCCTGCTTGCTCTGCCCTGCTGAGCCTGCACGTTACATGCCTCTGTCGGGGTCGGTGAGTTTGTGCCAACCTGCTCCCCACCCCCCATTCTGCAGCCAGGATAGATGCTGCAGCTTGCTTTGATTTTTCCATCCAATTTTTGCTCCCACCCTTCGATTGTTTGTATAACTTCAGACTCCCTGTCAAAAAAATGGAGGAGGTGACAGGCAGGAAAAGAGGGGTGGGAAGAAATCGGGGAGGTGTTTCTCCAGGAGGACTAGACAGTTGCTTCAAAGAGGTGTTGCATTGTAAAATTCCACACCCCAAATAGCCGCCGTGGGGTTGCCGCTGGGTGCATGCACGGGATATGCACACGGCGGTGTGTTTTCCGTCCTCTCCCCCCGCCCCGCCGCCTGGTGCGGTGCCCTGCTGACCGTGACCTCTGCTTTCTCTTTCCAGCAAGGCGGCACGACGGCATCTCGGCTCTGTGAATACCCGCTTGTGGTACCTCTGTACCGGCACTTGCTGCTCTTTTCCAGGGTACGTCGGCTGCCGCCTCTTTGCGCGCACGCACACACACGTCTCTCCTCCGGCTCTGCTCCCCTGAGCACACCGGGCTGGTGCTTGCTTTGGCCGGCAGGCGCCTCCCTTTGCACCACCTTTCAGTGCATTCCTTCTCACCCACACCCACTCCCGACTGACAGCCATTGAGGGCAAAGCCCTGCCCCACTCAGAGATGAGGGTGGGGATGGAGGCACGGCAGGGCAACAAATGAGGGTGGCGCAGCAGAGATTCCTCCGCCAGAGGCCCCTGGCGCTGCTTTGATACGTCTCCTTCTTGTGCCTCTTAACCTGGGAATGAGCCGACGTTCAGGGGCTTGGGTCTTCGTGCAGACACACTCCGCATAGAAGCCTTCCCCAACCTGGTGCTTTCCAATGTGTCAGACTGCAACTTCTGTCATCCCCTGCCAGGACGTCCAGCCAGTTGAGCAGTCCAGTGCATCGGAGGGCATCGTGTTGGGGAGGGCTGGTATCTTGTCCCAAAGAGTCGGAACACAGGCCCAGCTTGTCCAGCACTCTGCTCCAGTGATCCCCAGCACATGCGCCAGGAGAAAGGGACGGCGGGCCCCTCCAAGCCCCACCCAGGAGGCGGCTCACTCCGCTGCTGGGGCCTCGCTGCCACTTTGTCCACGCCTGGGGGTGGGCGTCTGTGCATGAAGCAAGCCATGTGCCAGGGAGAACACTCCCAGCCTTCCCCCCAACAGGCTCGTTTTGTGTCCAGGGACTTCACTGTATTTTAAGGGGGAGTCTTCGGCTGTGCCCGCCCCCTGCCTGCAGCTGCACAGCCTAGACTCGGTCAAAGCGCCCCATTGAGACTTGGCCTGCGCAGCGGGCACTTGCAGCGGGCAGGGCTGGAGCACTAAGGCAGAGCGTGGGAGGAGCTCCCCTGGGGGGCGCTCCTGGCCGCTCTGTTTTTGCACAACTCTCTTCTGGGCTTGGAAGGCATCCCAACCGGTGCCACGTTCAGAAACGCGGGAGTAGGGGCAGGGAGGGCGGCAACTCCTGGGCACACTTACTCTGACAAGGCCGTCGCCCAGATGCGTAGCCTAGCGTCGCCCAGATGCGGACGACAACTCCCATCGCCCACAGTCAAGAGCACCCGGCTAGGGAAGGCTGCTCTTACACAGCTGCAAGCGATGCTGTCCGGGCGTGCCAATGCGTGCTCCCCACTCTAGTCCAGCTAGAAGCACACTTCGGCAGTTTGGGGGGCCGTGGCCCACCTCCACTGGCGCTCCGGTGGCTCAGGCAGAGATGGCGCCCGGGAGTCTCGGCTGGCCGGCAAGAGTTCTGGCCCCAGGCCTCTCCAGCAGCAGGAGGCTGCTGAGCCTTCTCTCCAGCCCACATTTCTGGCTACCCAAGAGCTCCCTCAACCTTGACGGGTCTCTCTCCTTCCTTTGCAGGTACATAGGCCCTGCATTGTCAAGGTGGGATACCTGCTCCTGTGCACTGGCGGGCTGGTACCGGAGGCCTCCGCCCGGAGCCCAGTGGATACGGCTTGAGCGCTGCCAGGGGAGAGGGCAGCTGGGTGTGGCCGCCACCTGCAGCTGCCTGGTGAACCCTTGCCTGGCATTCGGGACACCTCCCACCACTAGATGCCCATTGCCCTGGGGGGTTCTTGGGCACAGAGGCGTGAAATCCCAGGGTCCTGCGCCCCAGCAGCGCGGGGGCCCTTCCCATTCCAGCTGCAGCCTGCATGGCTCAGGCTCACCTCTGGTTCCGTGCCCAGCCATTACTCAGGGTTCCCCTTTCCTGCTCCCGGTGGCCCTGCAGCGACTGCTGCTGGTTTCCCTTGCCTCCTCCCCAGGACGGTACTACTGCCCCCCAGCAGCAGCAGCCCCACCTCATACTGCAGGGCAGCTAAACGGGCTCTGAGGAAGGCTTTTCTGGGGGATGTGAGCAACTATAGCTGGCAAGAGAATCCAGCAGACCCCAGCACCTTCCAACCATCACTTCCCTCCCCTCAGATTGTGAAGAGTGCTCCAGCGGGAGTTGAGTAGGCTTGGCACCCTGCTTCCCAGCCCCCTTAGACTCCAGGAGTCATGGCACCCTCAGCGCTTAACCCTGAATTCCCACCTCTCGGGTGCCTTCCAGCCAACCCCCTTCCAGCTGGGAAGAACACGCACCAGCTCTGACCTACGAGTCTCGGTGCATGTTTGGCATCGAAGGGGCCCAGGGGTGGCTCACAGGCTGGGCAGGGAGGGCCGTCTTCCGGACGCCACCTCTCCTCCCGTTGCTTTGTTGGAGGGCCGTCTCCACTGCTGCAAGGAGCTGCTCCCGCTTCCCTCTGTCTCCAGCCAGGAGATGCCACGAGTGCCTTCTGCCCTAACGACCGGCGGTCTCTTTGCACTAGGCGCCCCGGGGCGTGCAAGAAAGCCCCGGCAGAGGCATGGCCAACGGAAGAGGGCAACTACAGCGTCTGCCAGAGCCGGATTAGGGCCAGGTTGGATCCCCAGGAACTGCAGCTCCTGCAGGAGGAGGCAGGTGAGAAGGAACCTGCCACTTTGGGGAGTTGGCCTGTCTCCTCCAACGCCATGGGCTGCCTGGCTCTGTGCAGACACTGGCTGCCACCAGTGCCCCCAAGTCACGCCGAGGGCCAGGGATCTGCTGGGCTGGGGCAGCCTCGCTGAGTGGCAGCACGGGCAGCCTGTTTCTGCTGTAAGGCCCGGGTGTGGCCTCGGACAAGGCTAAAAAGCCACATGCCTCAGCTCGCTTGGTGGCCGGGGGTGAGGGGGAGCGCTACTCCCATGCCACCAACGTTGACTTATGCCTGCACTTCTACACTTCTCACACCTGGTGGCAGCACTAACCTTTTCTTCTCCACACTTCCTCCCCACACAAGGTTCTTGGTAATTTATTTGGAATTGTGGTGTTTAGCGGTAACCCTTATTGCCCTCGCCCCCCAGGCAGGAGCTATGTCTTTGCTCCCTACCTGTCCAAAAGCAAGCTAAAGTTGTGTGTGCCCAAACAAAAGTGCACAGATCAAGTTTTAGCTTGAGGGGGCAAACTGTTAGTTTTAAGGTTTTGCACTATGTTCCTTTTGGGCCTCTCGTCACCTCCCCCCATATTTATTATACCCTCCCCCAGTGTAATAAGGGACATTTGGTTGGATGCATGAGAACACTGTACATTTGTGACAATGTGAGCTAAGGAGGCGCCCTCTTTAGAGCTGAATAAAGTTTAAATATTCCATGTTCTTTGTTGGACTGCTACCATGGGAGGGAACCTTTAGAATTTTGCAGCTGAAGGCAAAACCAAACCCTTGAGAAAAGGGCGCAGAAGTGGAAGTCGGGGGGGGGGGGAGACACATTAAAGGCATTTTCACAAGCAACTCCCAAGTCTTCACAGGTGACACAGAAATGCCTAGTTACATTTCAGTTGTCTCACGGTTTGATTTTTGCAGAGGTGACCTCTATCCATTTTCTTAAAGTATAATCACGGGTCTTAATGGCACAATTCGGGCTTTACAAGCTCCGTGTCTTCCCTCCATTGCCCACCCACAATCAATATTTAGCAGGGGAGGCTGTGGTGTGAAAACTGTCTCTTTAGTATAAATAGGAGTTCACGATTCTATAATTTAAACACTTTTCCAGACACAACAGTAACAAACGTTTAGAGCAGGTAGTAAAGTGACGAAGGCACGGGGCAGCGTCGGCAGCTTCCAGGCGTGTTCTTCTGCGGACTCGGGGGCGGGGGGAGGCTGCCAGACACCAGCTGGCAGGGAAGGCTGCTGGGGCCCAGACAGAGTGCGAGGGTGACATGCAGCTGGAGGTGCCAGGATGAGGGAAGGGGAAATGCAAAGAGCAAAATTAATACTGTCCTTGGAGGTCCTTGCATCTCACTGAAGAGGATCCGAGCAGACCTGACACAAGTCCAGTTTCTCTCCCCTGCTCCCCCCCAGTTGCTCTTGCCAGGCCGGGACGGAGCAGATGTAAATTGTGTGCAACGGTTCTGGACCCAGTATGGCTTTTTTTTCCTGGGGGAAGGGAGCCAGTCCCATGGTGGTGAATCTTTCTCTGTGAGAGATTTTCATCTGCCCTGGTGGAAGAGGATCTCCTGGATAGCCGGGTCATATTTTACAAGATGGAGAGCTGAAAATGGATTCACAGTGAGAGTGTGATTCGCAGAGGCTTCCCCTGCCAGTCTGGAGACTTTCCTTGGTAGACGGTATGAACTAAGGCGAAGACCTGTGATGAACACAGGTACCTAGGTCTTCCTTTGAGCCTGGCCAAGTCCTCCGGACCAGTCTTCAATGCTTGGGCTCAGCCCCAGAATGTGTGAAGTTATAACCGATGAGTATCCCTCTGGGCATGCCCAAGGGTAGACTCCCTGAACACACCGTGAAGCCCACAAATGCATCCAGAATCCCAGAGCCTTCTAGGCATCATTATGCCCTGGGGCCTCTCGTGCTGGAAAGCAGCCACAACAGGTAACTCACCCTGCACACCAGCTCAATTCATCCAAAGGTCATCTCAGCCAGCAATGGCACAAACTGGAACTGCTGTTGGATCTGCAGGCACAGCCAAGCCTCAACCCATCCTACTGGCCACCAGCAAAGTGAGTCACGAGACTCTTATAGGCAAAAAGCCCAGTCTCCCTCCGCCCTCCACCTCAGGCAGCCTTAAGGGACACACCAACTGGTAGGGTGCAGGAGGAGATGATTCGGCATTGTATCTACAGAAACCATAGCCCTCCACTCTTTACTTTCCTTCAGCTGAAATAACTGATCCACAGGACAAGAGGCTGTGATGGAATGCAGGCCCCACAGGGAGGCCTCGCCCAGCACAAACACACGCCTTCCCCAACCTGGTGCCCTCCAGATGTGTTGGACTGCAACTCCCATCATTCCCCAGGTAGGATGGCCACTGACCTGGGAATGATGGAACTGCAGTGCGACAGATGTGGAGGGGGCCAGGTTGGGGAAGGGTGACACACAGCAAGGCTGGGCCTCTCTGAGTTCCCCACACCACACACCGAAGACAAAACTGCTCCTAGGGCCTGTTCCCCGTCATAGGTGTCAAGCACAGACATTTTATCTGCGGGGGGGATTATGCTGAAGCAGAAGGAAAAGAAGTCTAGGGCTCCTCTCAGAAGCTTGGTGGCTGTTTTTCAACCCAAGGTATTGAGAAATCTTTGCCCAACGAGCTTATATACTAGCTCTGAGATACCAGAAACAAACCCCCGCATATGCTACCTATTAGTAAGCAGTAAAATATCTCATGGCACCAGCCTCTTTAGACGCAGGCTAGACTCTACTGTAACAGAGACTGGTTGCTAGCTCTAGCACACTGGGGGACAACCGCAGCTGCATACGCAATGCAACGTGGCACTCAAGGACAGCTGTGGTGAAAACTGATTCAAAGCCATCCAAAACCTGCCATGCCAATAAACTTCACGCACCAAAGAAAACTGTGTGTGCGCGTGCATATGCACACGGTGCCATCAATATTCCTTCCGGGCATAATTGTAACATACTATATATTTGACAGCAGCCTTCCCAACCTAGTGCCCTCCAGATGCTTTGGACTACAACTTTCACCAGCCCCAGCCAGCACGAGCAATCAGTGGGGATAGGAGTTGTTGTCTGAAGCATCTGGCAGCCACCAGATTGGGGAAGGCTTTTAAGACTGCCATTAATTGTCAGTAGGCTCAAAATCCATTTGGGACATTTTAAATGGCTGCATATTGGATTACATACATGTTTTAAAAATAGGTTGTTTGCTTTGAATCAGTTTTTGGAATAGCTGTTGTTCTACACCACATTGTGCTAAAGACATGACCCAGTTCCTAAGAAAATCAGCTGACCTTAAGGGAGCAATCCTATGGCCACTAGTCAGCGCTCTGAGGTCAGTTCCTGGAGAACCAACATTCCCCCCTTCTGTGCTGCCTCTCAAACAGCATGGAACAGCCCTGTGCTCTGTGCTCGCAAGAGGAGTGCAGAGCAGCTGAAATGGGGCATTCTGGGGCGGGGAGGGCGGAAATGCCAGTACGACCAATCCTATGTGTTGTACGGCAGCCTCTTCCCCTGCTCTGCCTTCCCACGGCTAGACAGCCGCAATCGGCTGTCTACCCGAAAATGCAGGGCAGGAGACGCACGGAGGGAACAATCCCCTCCATGCTTCTCCTGCCCTGCATTGGATAGGCGGTCACCTCCGAGTTCAGAGGCGACTACCTATCTGCATAGGACTGTGCCCTAAGCTGACCAAACCTGCCCAAATGGGACACAGACTCCGAGAGGTACAACATATACAGCATAGAGATAAACCCAGTATGCTGAATACTGCAAGTCAGCTGCCAAGTCAACAGACGCTGAAATGTGCCTGCTGCACTGCAGAAGCCAAAGGGCAAAATAGACATGAGCTCTATTGGACCACGTTGGTGCACTTCGCTTGTAACGACAGCCTGTAGGTTAAAGAAACCAAGGGCTATCAGGGAGAAGCGGGAGAGAGCAGGTGTGCTGCTTGCAGCACGCCAGCCCCTTCCACTCTTAATCACCTACAATAGGCCCATTTGTAGGTTGTTGAGCATGATGTGAAGACCTGGAGCACTGAGTTGTTCAGGGGCTAAACAACCCAGAAGTTAACTAAACAACAAACCATGGGTTAACCACTGGAGCTAAACAACCCAGTGCTCCGGTGAACTCAGTGAACCCAGTGCTCCGGGTTCACACGTCACACCCAACAACCTTCGAACGGGCTGATCGTAGGTTGTTGAGTAAAAGCGGAAGTGGTGGGTGTGCGAGAGGCAGCACGCTCACTCTCCCCTGCTTGTACATGGGCAACCCATGAGTTGCTGAGGCCGTGGGTTCTCACTGGGTGTAAATCAGGTCATTAGATTGTGCTCAATTCTAGGTATTTACCTCTTGCTACCAGTAACCACCATCCACATCTATGGTAGGAAACTGCTGCGCCTATGCTGGGCAACCTAAGCTATCATCTCTCTGGACAGATGGGCTAGCAAGCGACACAAGTAATTTCGTTTCAGTATAACAGCTTTCTTACTGTGAAATTTCTAGCACCTGAATACTTTTTGTGAGATTTTTTTAAAGGAGGACAGCTGTTTCTCCTGTAGTTTTAACTGGTGAAACTACAGTCATGGGTTTGATATCTTGGTCTCTGAGTAGCTGAAATGGCAAATGGATGTCATTGTTCTGGTTCAGGGTTTCCAGCTCAACCTCAATGTTAGACGACTGGCTATTTAAAATTTGCATGAATGTGTCTGTGCAAGCAGGCAGAGCACAGGCCAGAATCTCCTAAACATAAGTACGTGCATATAAATCGATCTGGAGGGTGGGAAGGAAAAAGAAAAGAAAAAAGCAATGGGGAAAATGGATTGGGGCCATCAAGGCTGGGATGCTTCTAGCTGTCCCAGCAATGAGATCCAGTCCAGAAGCAGTTCCTTGGCAGAAAAGGGCTGGTAAACTGAAGAAACAGCTGCCGGCAAACCGCCTTCAAGTACAAGGACCAGCCAGTTCAAAGAAAGGGCCATTTCACTTCTGAGAGAACTGCAGAGAAGTGATTCAGATGAAGTTGTGAGGACGGGTGAGAACAGAGCAAGCGGGCAGCTGTCTGGACCTCAACACTGAGAAACAAGGTTGGCAGAGGGATGGCAGGAGCTCCTGGGCAGTATCTCGCTGGATCTCGAACATTAAGCAACATCTCTCTGGGGATCAGTTGGATGCACTGAGAGGGGGGCACAGGGGAGAGGGTTCTGCTGTTAAGACTGAAGAGACTGTCTCCTGGATGTTTCCTCAAGTGAGCAGAAGAATTGGTACATCTTGTGCAAAACACACACAAAAACGGAACTAAAATAGACTTTAAAAACAGGAGGGAAAATAAATCAGAAAGACAGAGGTTCCTTCATAAATGGGGGGGGGGGTCATTTCCCCTGTGCAAAAGGGATTCCTTACGCTTTCTTCTAGAAACTGGTCTGGGGTAGATGAAGATTGAGACAGATTCAGTCAAGTTCAGGGCAGCACAGCTGAAAGGCAGTTAGGCATCCCTGTCTGGGAGATGGAGGGGAGGAAGGGAGAGAGGGCAGCTCAGTTCACCCTTGTGCAAAATCTGCCCCTCCAGCGGCCTGTGCTAAAATCTTAGCTTTAAATATGGTTCATTAATTAATACTTTTAAATAGCTGAGAAGTGCAAAGGGTCCTGTGCTACATAGGTCTCCATATATTAATTAACTCTGTTAGTGTCTCTCTTTCCATACAGTTAGTGTCATAGGCAAGGGAGGGAGGGAACAACCTGTACATACAGCAGATACTGAAGAGTCAGAGAGCTTCACCGTCGTGGCCCAATGGCCTCGGCAGGGCAAGGAGCCAGAGGTACCTGCTGGGAGATCAGCCGACTGAGAGTTAACGCCGGGTTATACTACTGTGCCACTTGGAGAGCCACCGTTCTGGGAGTTCAGGGTCTGAAAAAAGACAATATTTGGCGAAGAATTCAAGTGCTACGGCTGAGCAATACCATGGACAGAGCCTAGAGATGTGAAGGCTAGCTAAGGGTGGGAGAGAGAAAGAAACCTATGCACAGAGCAAAAAATGGCATGTCAGGAAGAGAAGTTTGAACCCTTCTCCCTGAGCTGCTATTTTTCTAAATGCAGGGAGGCTTGTATCGTGGGAGTGTTCAGGCAGTCCAGGAAAAGCTTTACCTGTTGACTGTCTGAACTGGTCCTTTCTTTTCCCAGCTGAAGTAAACTAGTGCTGAGCTAGGGAGTCTGTCCATCTGCCCCAGGATTGAAGCCAGGGAGAACCAGGCAGACAGACAGCAGCTGCCACCACCTGCACTGGCTTCTTCCCAGCCACAGGGACAGAAGCCCTGAGAAATGGCATCGTTCACAAGGGGCGAGAAGCCGTGCAGGAGGTGGCCGGGGCACCAACTGAATTTCAACTTGCCACAGCAGCCACTTAATTACCAGGCTGGATTTGCACCCCAATGAAATCAGAGGGGATCATGAAAAGAAAAATCTCTTGCAGGCACTGTTGGTCTTGGCCTCCTAGTTCCATCCGCACCCATTTCGCACCAGCCTCTGCCCTCTTTGGTCATGCTCCTACTTTAAAGAAAGAGATGTGGATGGAGAAACATCCTGAGCTTGTATAAAGTGCATTCCCACTCACTACTGGGCATCTTCTGCCTGCCCCCACACAGGATTAAGAAATAGGGGCTCCCTTCCAGAGCACATGGTGGGACTCCGACACAGGGCAGAGAGCCAGAACCTCTCTCAAAAGCAGGCACTGCCCCACCTCTCTTGACAGCATTCTGAGGACAGAGTCCACCCCCACCCACCCCCCTTAAACTTCTAAAGCTGATCTTCCTGTGGCACCACGAAACCTTACTGGCCCTCCGTATTTACCTGCACCTGTGTACTTTTACCACTGAATAAAATATCTTTGGGGCTACTATGTGGATAAGTTTTGCTTCCCAACTGGGGGTATCACAGACTGCGGTATGTGGGCTGGGAGAGGATTTCCTCCTGCGCCTTTTACAGCTTTCCCTCTAGTATGCGGTTAGGGTTACTTGCCTGGGTCATCTGGAGTTATCTGTTACCCAAACTACCTTGCTCTTGTTTTGTATTTGTGGCAGACCACAGGGCTGAACTATGCAGGATAAAGCAATTGCGGTGGGAAGGCTGATTCAAAGAAGATCCCACCTTGGGGAGCAGGGGGTTGGACTCGGTAACATCCCTTCTAACCCCACGAATATGGCACATATTTCCACATAAGGGAACAGAAAGAGAAATGTGTTGTTGGGCTGTGCGTGGAAAACTGCACTGGGGAAAAAGATCTGTAGAACAGAAAGCAGCAGGAATCTAGAACCTGCCCATGAATCCAGCAAGAACCAAGTTAACTTTTCATACTCCTGTGTAACAGTTGCCGTGAGTATATTTATTCCTCTGAGAAACACAGGAAGCTGCTTCACGCAGAGTCAGACCAATGGCCCATCTAGGTCTCTGCCTAAGCTGAATGACAGAGGCTCTCCAGGGGTTCACAGAGGGCTCTTTCCCAGTCCTACCAGGAGACACCAAGGATTAAACCTGGGACCTTTCGCAAGCAAAGCATGTGCTCTGCTACTAACCTACTGCCCTTTCCGAAAGAAGCAACTCTCTCGGTCAAAACCAGCCACTTAGAAATGCAACTGAAGCAGCAAGCTTAGAAATCAACCGCAGCCTCCCTGCCAGCAGGGGATGCTGTTTTACTTACTGCTTTCCCCGGCCTGGCCCATGTGCAGATCAGCCCTTCCTGGCAAGCGGTAATGATACAGTCCTCCAGGAAAAGCAACACCGTCAGCCTCTCGTGGGCAATCTTCTTGCAGACGAGGGGCTCCAGGAGGGGTACTTCATTGATGCGGGGGCACAGGGCAGTGCCCAAGACCTTGGCTGTATCCAGCTTGCTTTTGGGCACCACGTTGAGCTTGTCGTTGCTCTTGCTGATATTGCCCAAGCTGTGGTAGCGCTTGTGCTCTTTCTCGGCATTCTTGTCCTTCCGCTCCTGCAGGGTGAGGGTGGCGAACTTGCCGATGCTGAAGGGCACCGCGCCATCGGCCACATGGCTCTTGGTGGCGCTGGTGACGGCCGGGTGGGGCAGGCTGTTGGAGCGCGACAGCGAGCGAGGGAGGGCGCCCCCGCCCGATTCAGCAGCCAAGTTGCTCCCACCGCTCCCAGACGGGGGGATGCCCGTGCTGAAGGTGTTCGTGAGTGTTCGGGCCCGGGAGATCGGATGGTGAGGGTACAGGACATCTTCCGTTAGATCCCAAAGGCAGAACTGGGTGTCCTGACCAGCAGACCCAAAGCGGTACGTCACCGAGGGGGTGCTTTTGGTGCTGTGCTTGGAGAGGTGGGACAGGGTGCTGCTGGTCCGCACTCTGCCAAAACCTGTAGAGTCCTGAATGTCCTCGTCACTCCCGCTGAACTCTCCGCTCTCGTCGCCCTCAGTGCTGGTGGTGTAGGGGTCGAAAGCCACCGCGTTGACCCATGACTTGTGACCATGGCCCCTGGCAATGACCCGGCCCTCAGCAAAGGACCAGACCGTCACCAGGTCATCCTCGCCGCCTGTCACAACGTAGCGCCCGTCGGGGCTCCAGCAGACACACAGCAAGCCGCCGAAGTAGCTCTTCATCATCCCTTGCAGGAGCATGGAGTCAAAATGGAAGACACGCAGGCAGCCGTCTTGGCTGACGCAAGCCAGGTAGCGGCCATCAGGGGAGAAGGCAAACTCGTTCAGTGCTCCTTCGCCAACGGCCCACTTCAGCAGCGGGTTGCGGGCACTCTTGCTCTTGCAGGCATAGACCGTGAAGCCCTCGCCTTGCTTGAGGAGAGTGTACTGAGGGGAGGCAGAGCCGCAGGGGTGTTCCACGTTGTACAGGTACAAGTGGCCACTGGCATGGGAAGCCAGGAAGAGAGACTCCGTCTCAGGGATCCACTTCACAAAGGTAACCTTCGTCTTGTCAATCAGCCTCTGTCAAGGAAGGCAGGGAGGCAGCATAAGGACTCCAAGAATTCCAAGCCGCCATCAATGCCCCCTCCACACCCCATGCCCCACGAACGTTCACCCAATGCCACACTTGCTGCAGAAAGATTTAACGAGAACAAATCATAATTGCTCCTAAGTGGGGATCATCAACATAGGCCAAGAAAGTTTTACTTTCTTGGTAAAACTTTTACCAAGTTTTGGTAAAACTTGGTAAAGTTTTACACCACCACCGGGGAAGAGGCGTGCTTGCTGCTGCTGGACCTGCTGCTGCCGCCGCTGCCACCACCACCAGGCCTTCCCCGTGGACTTCTGCCTGGCAGACCGACAGTCCCTGCAGGACCAGGCCCCCAGGTACCGAGCCAGCTGTGCTGCTCCACCTGCCCCTCCCTGGAGGGGCAACATAAGCTGGCTGGCTGAGGTGGCCTGGGAGAGCCAGGGCCTGCAGGAGAAGCCACCACCACCACCACCACCACCACCGGGGAAGAGGCGCGCCTGCTGCTGCTGGGCCTGCTGCCACCGCCACCACCACCACCGCCACCAGGCCTTCCCTGTGGACTCCTGCCTGGCATTTTTAAGGGGATTTTAATTGTTTTGTTTGTTTGTTTTATTTTGTTGGGGGGGATTTTGTTGTGTTTTTAGGGGTGGGTAGCCTGCCTGATAGGCGGGAGCGAGGGGGCATGTGTCCACCTGATGGAGGCAGTGGGGGGAGTGTTGGGGACCAGAACATACCGAGGCTGGGCAGCAGGCGCTGGCAGAGCGCTAGGGGCAGGCCATGCCAGGTAAGGGGAACAAGGGAGAGATGTGTAGTATCTGTCCCCTGCTCCGGGCCTGTCCAGAGCCAAAGGATGGCTGGGGGAGGCATGACCCCATCTTCTGGCCTTCGTTTGCTGCTCTGCAATGCCAGGTCTGTTACCCAGAAAACCTCCCTCATCCATGACATGATCCTGGATGAGGGCGCAGACCTGGCATGTATTACGGAGACCTGGCTCGCCAAGGCTGCTGCTCCAACCCTCGCAGCCATGTGTCCAGCCGGATTTTCGTATGCACAGCAGCCGAGGGCTGGGGATCGGGGAGGGGGAGTGGCTGTTATCTACCGAGAGTCCTTGGTCTTCACCAGACCCCCTCTCCGGGAGACCAAGGTTGCTGAGTGCATGTATTGGAGGTTGGGCCCGAAGGGCAGTCTGGGGATTCTGCTCGTGTACCGTCCACCCCGCTGCACGACTGACTCCCTGGCCGAGGTGCTTGAGGTGGTCTCTGATGTGCGTGTACAGTCCCCTAACTTACTGGTGTTGGGGGACTTCAACGTACATTCGGAGGCCATCCTCACAGGAGCACCTCGGGACTTCATGGCGACCATGGCCTCCTGGGAGCTGCACCATATTCTAACTGGGCCCACCCATGTAGCCGGTCATGCACTAGACCTTGTGTTTGTTTCTGGAGAAGCAGGGAGTGATCTGGAAGTCGGGGGTATATCCCTTATCCCGAGGGAGAGGGCCTTTTCTGTGGTGGCCCCCACTCTGTGGAACTCCCTCCGTAGAGAACTCCGTCATGCCCCCTCTTTAATGAGCTTCCGTCGTGCATTAAAAACGTGGTTGTTCAGGCAGGCATTTGGGGTGGGTTAGGGTATTTTAAAAAAAAAAATATGGTAGAATTTTATTGTTTTAAATTGTTTTATGGTATGTTGTACATCGCCCAGAGTGGCTGGGTGACCAGCCAGATGGGCGATTAATAAATTTAATAATAATAATAATAATAATAATAATAATAAAAAAGTTCAGAAGAGCTCACATAGAACTGCCACTCCATTTTCCAGCCCTTAAAAGAGTACATTCACAAGTACCCTTGATCCTACCTCCTGTGCCAATTTTGCTGTTAGAAGCATTTTCTATTGCACAGTTCTTTTGCAATTAATTTTAAAATGTCTCAGTTAACTTTGAGCTCTCAGGGCAAAATGGAATAAGATCTAAAACTGCCACATTATACTCATGATTTGGTTAATCTACTGATGAAACCAACTAAAGCTAATGGCTCTAAAAATACTATGAGCAACAAGAACAGTGATTAAGAGAAGCCTGGAAGAGAAAAAGAGACCACCCGCCAACATAACCACACTGACCTGGGAGGGCAACGGTAGAAATTCAAACGCAGATCAGTCTGCACCGACTCTCTCAAATGTTGCTTTCCCAGAAGGCTTTAACTTACCTCCTCATTAAACAGTTTGCTGGTATCTTTCTTGATGAGATCCAGATACTGCACTTGCCCTGCTGAGAAGCCAACTAGCAGCGAAATGCTTTCCGAAGCAGCTGTGAACTGGTTGAAGTCATGGCAAGTGGGTTGCGTCCCCTTATAGATCCGCTTGTCGATGGGTTTCTTCAGGTCAATGGACTGGGAATTCAGCAAAAAATAAGGACAAGCAAGGGTTTAGAGTACAGGAATCAAGAGTGGAAAAGGAATCCAGATGTCATCTGGGTTCAAGAGATGGCAAAGCTGTCTGACACTCCTTCACTTGTGTATGAACTGTTGAATGCAGTGTACAGCTGTGCAGATCATGGCGAAGGACTTAGAATTACCAGCGTCCCCCTCAGAGCTGGGCACAGATCCCAGGTTTCTTGGCTTCCAGTAACTGTTGTTTTTAAGCCATCTTATACTGACTGTGCTAAAAATAAAAACATAATTCTGCACTAAGAAAAGCTAGTCTCAACTACCAAGATCAACCTTGCAAGCAAGGCCACAAACATGACAAGCCCACATATCTATCTACATTAGTCATTTGTAATCTAAAAGGTGGAAAAAGGAACCTTCTGTCAAGCTTTCCTACCTGGCCAGATAGGAGACCACAAGCTAAGCAAATATGCAGGCATGTCATTTTACATCATTTATTCTGCTTTTGCTAACCATCAGGAGAGACAAATACCTATGCAAGCTGGAAGCTCTCTTCCCCTTCCAATATCAGGCATCTGAGATTAGCCACCATTCAGTTGTCTAGCTCATGACTTCCTCGACCTCTGAAAACAGAGCACCCCCTCCACCTGTTCCTGTGCCCCATTTCCCCAGCACTATACCTGCTGCCCTCCCCACCTACATGTCCCCATTTGATCATTCTCCCACCCAACAAGTCCCCTTCCCGTGCACAATTCCTCCTCCCAACACCCACAGCCCTGTGTTGTCTTCCTTCCACTACCTACCCCCCTTAATCCTCACGTTCTTCCCCACTCTCCAGCACCCCACTCCTCACCTCTTTCTCAGCCCCTGCCTCGCCTGCCGTCAGGCCTGAGCAGCCCCCACCTGAGTTCAATGTGGACCTGCTGGTCTCCAGCGTCCCCAGTACTGCCCCATTGCTGCCTGACAACCCCCCCTCTCCTCCTCTCCTTGTGCCCCACTTCCCAGCATCCCCATGTGTCTGACCACCCCTCCCGTCGACGACACCCAGTTCCCCGCCCCCCCATCACTCTCACTCTCTCCGCCCCGCACGCCAGACCCCCGGCCAGCGCCCTCCACTCCGCTCGCTCGCTCCCTCCGTCTCCCTGGGCGCTCACCCTGCGTCCCCGCCCGGGCGCCCCCCCGGAGCCCGAGTAGAAGTACAGCTCCCGGCCCAGGTTGAAGCAGACGCGGCTGCGCTCGGCGGCGAGGCCCCCCGGGTCGCCCTCCGCGCAGGGGTCGCCCCCTCCGCCGCCCGCCCCCGCCGGCGCCGAGCACAGCCGCACCACCGAGAGGCGCACGGGGGGCAGCGACGGGGCGGGCGGCGCGGGGGCTCCGCCGGGGGGCGCGGCGGGCGGCGGCGGGCCGGCGGCCGCGGCGCTGGGCAGGGCGGCGGCTGAGGACGGGGGCGCGCCGGGGGCCCCGGGCGGGGCGGGGCGAGCGCGGGGCTCGGGCCCGCCCAGCAGCCGGTAGGAGCCCTCGCGGGTCCGGAACTGGCTCTTGATCTCGTGCGTCGGCTGCGGCGGGGCCGGGCCTCCGTCGGGGGCAGGGGCGGGAGGAGCCAGCGCCGCCGCCATCTTCCCGCCGGGCCGCCGCCGCCGCCTCTTGCCGGAAGTCGCGACCCTTCGCTCACCTCGCCGCGCACGGAAGCTGCGCGACGGAGCCTTGGCAACGCCGGCGGGGGACGTCGCCTGGCAACGGGGGCGGGAAGGCTAGCCTCAGCGCAGGAGGAAGACGGCCCTTAGCAACGGGCCCTCCCCGAGGGCCTTAGCGACAGGGCGAGGCCCTTAGCAACCGAGGGAAGAAGGATGCTGCCCTTAGCGACGGGGCCTCCGCGCGCTGGTCCCGGACTTGGGACATTAGCAGCGGAGGGAGGGAGGATGCGGCCCTTCACGCTAGGGTGGGCGTGGGGACATAAGCAGTAGGGTGCAGCCTTGGGCAATGGAGCAGCAGGGCAGAAAAGGGGCCTTGGCAAGAGGGAAGACACCTCTTTGAAAGGGACAGCTCTAGGCCAGCATGGTGCCCTCTGGATGTGTTGGATTGCAACTCCCATCGTTCCCACCCACTAATGGGAGTTGCAGTCCAGCACATCCTGAGGGCACCAGGCTGGAGGAGGCTGGCCTAAGCCTTCTTCTCTCCAATAATATGAATAGACACATTTTGCCTCCAAGAGAAGATCAAGGAAATTTACAGTGTCTGGATCTGGCAGAGTCCTCTATTCCCTCGTCTGCCCTCTGAGTGTGTAAAGAAAACCCTAACTACATACGGGGGGGGGGGGGGGGATCCAAAACAGAAGGACCAGCAGAAGGGATCTGAATTTTTTTATTTAGAAATCTAATCTTTGCCATTTCTCTTTCTGCCCCTTCCCCAGTCTCTTTATGCACAATCCTTTTCTTTGGATCCTTTCCTCTTCTGAACCATCAGCTGTCTGTTTTCTTCTCTTCCTCTAAACTGGATTTTGGCTGCTCCTCCAATGGGCTGAGTGACTTTGCATCTGCAGGCTGGCTGTCCTTTGCAGGCTCCTCAGGTGAGGGAGTGGGTTGCTTGGCTGCAGGTGGTTTGCTTGAAGATCCCTCATCTGAGCTGCTGCTGGCTGCTCCTTCCTTGCTCTGCAGCTCCTGGGGAAAGTCCAAGGAACAATTATCAGAGTACTGAAACTCCAAAGCCTGTCCCAGCTTGAACATGGTTGCCAGTCACTACGTCAAGGTGGAGAAACCTCAAAATGCACACCACTTCCTGCAAAGTCCAACAGCAAGGCATATGTCCTAGGAATTAGCCTGGCTTTCAAGTGCATATTTGTTTAAACCAAATATGGTTTAACTGGTATGCACTATATAATCCTCTTGGCAGGGAATTCCTAAGAAATCTAAGACAGAAGCGCAATACTTCTGCCATGGATAGGCCCCTAGCTGACAGCAAAAAGGGTGAGGTACCTTAGTGGGCCAGGGTCCTTCCAGGCTGGAATCCAACAAGGAGCTATCTCCACCAAAGCTCTCATCTTCCTCCTGCATGCTGATGAAGATGGTGGGCGTCTCTGACTCGGGGACTTCCTCGCGCAAGTCCACAGACTCCTCTGCAGGAAGTGGGGTGGGGGTGGGCGGGGCTGCAGGGCGGGCCTGCTGCTGCTTCAACTTCAGCTTCTGCTCCTCTTCCAGTTGGCGCTTGAGGGCCTTTTCCTGTGCCAAGCGCAGGGCAATCATATCCTGGGACACACGAGGCAGGAGGGGCTGAGGCTCCATTTCTTCCTACGAGTGGAATAGAACTCTGTCAGGCCCTGCAAAAACCCCTCCTCCACACTTTCAAGTCTCAACCAATTCAAGGTGTAAGTGCAACATGTTCGGGTTACTTGGGGCCCCATTCTCACCCGCATCCGCATTTCTGGGGTTGATCCCTCCCCATGCTGGGCCTCCACTTCCCTCTTTAGTATTGCTTCCTTTGCAAAAGTGTTCGAAAATGTACGGATGTGAATAATCACTACACAAATGCTGCTGGCATAAAGTTTGGGCTAGCCTATCCTGCTCCCAAATATTGCAAGTAAATATGTGCAGATGATACAGGTTTGCAAAAACAAGGTTCAGTTGCACTATTCTTCCCATTTGCAAACTTTGGGTTTACAAAAAAAGGGTGTGTTGGGAGAAGGGAGAGTCTTCTGGCAGAAAAGAAAAGGGGTCATATGGTTTAAACAATGAGATCTTTGTCCAGAATTGGTACCCAATTCTTTAGCCAACACTGCTCATATACATGTCCCTAAACATCTCCCAAGACCACAAGGGCTAGAATCACAACCATCTTAAAAAAAAAAAGTTGAAAGATAGTTTAGTCTGCTGCCAACGCCACTGATTCCCACACAATGAACTGGGTATGTTTAGCCTGGAGAAGAGAAGATTAGGGGGCGACCTGATAGTGGACTTCAAATATCTGAAAGGCTGACATCCAGAAAATAGAGCGGACTGGTTCTCTGTTGCTCCTGAATGCAGGACTAGAACCAATGGGTGGAAATTGCAGGGAAGCAGCTTAAGCTAAACATAAACAAGAAACTTCTTAACAGTGAGAGCTGTTCAACAGTGGAACAGATCACCTCAGGAGCCAGTGGGTTCTCCACTGCTGGAAGTATTTAAGCAGAGGCTTGATGGCCATCTGTCTGGGATGCTGTAGATCCACTCTGCGGTGCATTAAGCAGGGGGTTAGACTAGATGATCTCTGAGGTGCCTTCTAACTCTATGATTCTAAGACTAAAATGGAAAACAAAGCTCAGGCCTGTCCCCACCTAACCCCCAACATCATCACTGTCATGCACATCTTAGGACTGGTAATTGAAACTTTCATACCAATCAGTGAGCATAATATCTCCATAGCAAAGACAAAGAGGACAGGATTAAATGTCATGTTGGATACAACAAGAGTGGTTCTCTCTACTATTCAGGCTTCCCCTTGCATCCCCCCCCCCAAGTGCTCTTTCCAGCCCCTCCACAGCTCTTCACTCCATCTCCTATCAACCACTAAAGTTGCAATCCTCTGTACACTCGCCTGGGAATAAGCCCCACTGAACACACGCACACGTGTCCACCTGATGGAGGCAGTGGGGGGAGTGTTGGGGGCCAGAACATACCGAGGCTGGGTGGCAGGCGCTGGCAGAGCGCTAGGGGCAGGCCATGCCAGGTAAGGGGAACAAGGGAGAGATGTGTAGTATCTGTCCCCTGCTCCGGGCCTGTCCAGAGCCAAAGGATGGCTGGGGGAGGCGTGACCCCATCTTCTGGCCTTCGTTTGCTGCTCTGCAATGCCAGGTCTGTTACCCAGAAAACCTCCCTCATCCATGACATGATCCTGGATGAGGGTGCAGACCTGGCATGTATTACGGAGACCTTGCTGGCCGAGGCTGCTGCTCCAACCCTTGCAGCCATGTGTCCAGCCGGATTTTTGTGTGCACAGCAGCCGAGGGCTGGGGATCGGGGAGGGGGAGTGGCTGTTATCTACCAAGAATCCTTGGTCTTCACCAGACCCCCTGTCCGGGAGACCAAGGTTGCTGAGTGCATGTACTGGAGGTTGGGCCCGAAGGGCAGTCTGGGGATTCTGCTCGTGTACCGTCCACCCCGCTGCACGACTGACTCCCTGGCCGAGGTGCTTGAGGTGGTCTCTGATGTGCGTGTACAGTCCCCTAACTTATTGGTGTTGGGGGACTTCAACGTACATTCGGAGGACATCCTCACAGGAGCACTTCGGGACTTCATGGCGACCATGGCCACCTGGGAGCTGCACCATATTCTAACTGGGCCCACCCATGTAGCCGGTCATGCACTAGACCTTGTGTTTGGTTCTGGAGAAACAGGGAGTGATCTGGACGTCGGGGGTATATCCACCACCCCCTTGTCATGGTAAGATCACTATCTGGTGACGTTGGACTTCTCGGTTCCACAACCCCTCTGCAGGGGTGGAGGACCCATTAAAATGGTCCGCCCCAGGTGTCTTATGGATCCAAATGGATTCCTGAACGCGCTTGGGGATTCTCTGGGGCACGCCAACGGCCACTTAGTCAAGACCCTGGTGGGTGGCTGGAATGCCGCAATCACTGGGGCATTAGATCAGGTGGCTCCGAAACGCCCTCTCCCCCTGAGCAGGGCTCGGACTGCACCATGGTTCAATCCGCGGTTACGAGCTCTGAAACAGGAGGTGAGACGGCTAGAGCGCCGGTGGCGGAAGTCTTGCTCCAAAGACGATCAGACACGGGCTAGAGCTGTATCTTCAGCCTATCACGTGGCGGTGAAGGGAGCAAAAAAGGAATATTATGCTGCCTCTATCGCGTCTGCAGAGTGCTGTCCCAGGAGGCTGTTCCAAGTGGTCCAGAGCCTCGTCGGTCCTGCGGCTCCAGAACCACTGGAGCATTCTAAGGCCTCCTGCGAAGCCTTGGCAAGGCACTTTGCAGATAAAATTGATCGGATAAGGAGTGTTACTCCGCACGCTGTGGATACAGTTAGTGAGCAAGAGGCAGCCTGTGGCAAACCGGTTTTGTGGGATCGGTTCCAGCTTCTTCCTCCTGATGAAGTGGACAAGGTGCTTTCATCTGTAAGGCCGACGACCTGCTTACTTGATCCTTGGCCATCGTGGCTCATTATAGGCTGCAGAGAGAGACTGGGTGAGGGGATCAGGGCAGTGGCGAACGCCTCCCTTGAGGAGGAGTGATGCCATCAGCCCTCAAAGAGGCAGTGATAAGACTGCTCTTAAAGAAGCCCTCCTTGGATCCTCAAGTTTTCAACAACTTTCGCCCAGTCTCAAATCTGCCATTTTTGGGCAAGGTGATTGAGCAGGTGGTGGCGGTGCAGTTGAAGGCACACTTGGAAGAAACTGATTATCTAGACCCATTTCAATCGGGCTTCAGGCCTGGGCATGGGACAGAAATGGCCTTGGTCGCCTTGGTAGATGATATGAGGAGGGCTCTGGATAGGGGTGAATGCTCCTTCCTTGTTCTCCTCGACCTCTCAGCGGCTTTCGATACCGTTGGCCACGGTATCCTCCTGGACCGCCTGGAGGGGTTGGGCATTGGGGACACCACATTGCGGTGGTTCCGGTCCTTCCTCTCCGGCAGGTACCAGAGGGTAGCACTGGGAGAGGAGGTTTCGGACCCGTGGCCACTTACTTGTGGGGTGCCACAGGGCTCCATCCTCTCCCCGATGCTATTTAACACCTATGTGAAGCCGCTGGGGGCTATCATCAGGAGGTTTGGGGTGCAGTGTCATCAATATGCGGATGACACGCAGCTCTACCTCTCGTTCAAATCTTCACCAAGGTTGGCTGAAGAATCCCTGTCCAAATGTCTGGAGACAGTGAGTAGCTGGATGGGGAGGAATAAGCTGAAGCTGAACCCTGACAAGACCGAGGTACTTTTGGTGGGAGACAAGAGGAGGTTGGGGGATGTTGACCTGGTGTTGAATGGGGTACGGCTACCCTTGAAAGACCAGGTCTGCAGCCTGGGGGTCATTTTAGACTCTCAGCTGTCCATGGAGGCTCAGGTGTCAGCTGTGAGCCTGACAGCACTGTATCAACTCCATCTGATATGGCGGCTGCGCCCCTTCCTTCCCGACCATCTGCTCCCATTGGTAGTACATGCCCTGGTGTCCTCTCATTTAGACTACTGTAATGCGCTCTATGTGGGGTCACCCTTGAAGATGGTTCAGAAGCTGCAGCTGGTACAGAACGCGGCGGCTCGCCTGATTAAAGGCAGCCGCCGGCAAGATCACATCACTCCAGTGCTGAAGGAGTTGCAATGGTTACCAGTTGTTTTCCGGGCCAAATTCAAGGTGTTGGGTTTGACCTTTAAAACCCTGTATGGTTCTGGCCCAGCCTATCTTAAGGAGCGCCTCCAGCAGCACCAGACAGGCCGCTTAACAAGATCAGCCTCGGATGGCCTTCTCTCTGTCCCATCAGCCAGGACAGCTAGACTGGTGGGGACGAGGGAGAGGGCCTTTTCTGTGGTGGCCCCCACTCTGTGGAATTCCCTCCCTAAGGAACTCCGTCATGCCCCCTCTTTAATGAGCTTCCGTCATGAATTAAAAACGTGGTTGTTCAGGCAGGCATTTGGGGTGGGTTAGGGTATTTTAGAAAATGTTTTTATTGTAGAATTTTATTGTTTTAAACTGTTTTATTGTACGTTGTACATCGCCCAGAGTGGCTGGGTGACCAGCCAGATGGGCGATTAATAAATTTAATAAATAATAATAAAAATAAACTTCCAAGTAATCCTGCACAGGACCACACTGTCAGGGTTAGTGACCCAGAGCCAGAAGGTACCTCGTAGGCCACCTATTCCAAGCTCCTGCTCAATGCAGGAAATCCAGAGCTGTCCAGCCTGTGCTTGGAGACTGTCCAGCCTGTGCTTGGAGACCCCCAACAAGGGAAAGCCCACCACCCCCTTGGCCGTTCTCTCACATAGTTCTCCCTCCTTCCCCCGCTTTTCTGGCACTCACAAAAACAAACTCTTGCCATACAAAGTTGCTGCAACCCAGCAAAATCCACAGTTGTCCAGTGCAATGAACCAACCCCCCTTTCCATGTTCTAACCTCTCTCTCTCTTCTCAGCCCTTTGGTCCTGGGTGGGGCAGTGCCTCTCGCCTCCTCCAGAGGCTGCAACTCCTTCCCTTCAACGTCTTGCTTGCTGCTGGCTTCCAGGATGGCCATGGTGGAATTGGGGACATGGGCTTGCTGGGGAAGAAAAAGCAGAGGAGAGCACCATGCCATCAGCGTAATCCACAGTAATTAATATGGCATATCATTGGAAGGACTGCTACTGTGGTTTGGCATCTTTGCCATCAGTGGCGCCTGTTGCTGGGAAAGAGCCTAGAACAAGGACTTCACCACCAACTACCAGGAACTACCAGCGACTGCCATAAACACCACAACATATCTTAATACAATGCATATTTTGGTGGATTTTTAATTGTAAGCTGCTTTTGGAGACAATCTTGGCTAAAAGGGGGGCTGGTTGGGTTGCCATCTTTGCCCAAGGGGCTGCTCTCTGGCCCCTTCCACCCATAGAACAACAGCAACTGCCAAAGGCCCCCAAAGAGCCAGCTTGTGCCCTGAATCTTTGAACTCCGGATCCTGCCAGACAGGCTCTATTTCCAGCATTATGGCACCCACCAGCTTTCTCTCTTCAAATATCATTTATTTCCATTGTCTCCCACCCAGCCCTGCTTCCCTTCTCCTGGTCCTTCAGGAATTGCTACTCTATCATCCAGGTAACAGTCACAGTCCATGACCTTTTCTTGGTCCCTCAAGCTACTTGCCAAACTGAAACATAATACACATTACCCTATACCTAGTTTGTAACTAAGCTAAAGTACGTGTAATTGAAATAATCATGTATCCTTCCCTGGCATCCATCCCCCTCTCTTGTGTTGTTTCCCAGTGTTTATTTTAGACTGCAAGCCCCTTGGGGCAGGGCCCATTCATTCCTGTTCTTTGTAAAGTGCCATGTACTCAGATGGCACTACATAAAGTATCATCATCATACAAATGTACTGCAGTACAGGCTGGTGGCTCCGATGTCAGTGGTGCAGTGCATCCGCTCCAGGTTTCAGTCCAAATCAGTCAGAACTCTAAAGGAGTTATCCAAAGGGATGAACCTATTTTTGGGATAGGGTTCAGCTCCTTTAGAGTTCTGGCTGGTTCTGACTGAAACCCAGGATGGATTCACTGACATCGGAACCACCAGCCTCTGCTGATGCACTGACTCTTCTATAAACCCCGTCCCTCACAGCATGAACTGGCTAAGAGGTAACAACCACACACTGAGGGTTAAAAGGAGAATGCCACTACAGGTGCACTAGGAGTTGCACAGCCTGGATTTTTATTTGGCTTCAGTCACCTTCCTCACCGCAGGGCCAGGCACCCTATAGTCTTCCAGCTACGTTTTAGCCAGTACCTGATGCGGGGTGAAGGAGCGAACGTGGGCCAGCAGAGGCTCCCGTAGCTCTGGACACTTCTCAAAGACGGCGCTGAGCTGCTGAGGGGGCAGCTGGAGGATAACCTGGAAGGACTGGGGCTTGGTGCGCTGGCAGCACTTGATAAAGCCCTCCCAAACCTTGGGGTACTTCCACACCTGGGGAGGAAGCAGAGAGGTAACACATGGCATCAGCAGCCAGAACCTTCTCAATGTTTTGCAAGAACAGCCTTACTGTATCAGGTGAAGATCCATCCAGTTGAGCACCCTGTTTCCAACAGTGGCCAGCCACATCCTCTAGACAGTTCATCATGCAAGGGCATGAAGAGAATGGATTCCCCCTATTATTTACATACACACACACACACACACACACACACACACACACCCCTAGTCCTCAGAGGAATAGCACATCTGCACATACATTTATCTATCATGACCAAGAGCCATGGAAAGATCTATCCTCAATGAGTTCTTTTTTAAAGCCACCGATGCAAGCAGCCATTGCCACATCCTCCCACCCTCTGAAGATATTTCTGGCTCTCTAGGATAGGAAGGACCCAGTTGTGCAGTAAGAGAAGCCCAGGTGGATCCCCTAAAGTGCTTCCTTTAGAAGAGTAAAAGCATTGCTCTGGAGCGCTAACCTCTGCTATGCCCCAGAGCAGGCACTGGGTGCGAGAAGGGAAGGATGACGGGAACCTGACTGCAAAGAACAAGGCAGATCAAGTCCTCTTCCCTGCATCCTTCTCACCTGCTTCAAGATGAGGCGGGAAAGGATGTTCATGACAAAGCCGCCCAGGCGCGGATACATGGTCAGCGACTGGATCACTGTCCGCATGAGGAGCATGGGCAGCGGGTTCTGTTCCATGAGTTGCTGCATCACCACGGCCAGCACCTCTGACGTATATACATTGCGCTCAGCAAAGCACAGGTTGGTAGCTGCATGCAGGAAACAGACAAGTTTAGCCCACTGCAGGGGCTAAGAACAGCAGCCGCAAGATGGGGCGGCGGACGACACCAAAGACAGGAGAAGACCACAGAAGTCAAAAGGTTGCCAGTTCCTTAGGTGGAGGAGGACTTTGACATTCTTACTTCCAAGTAAAGGTATGCAAGATCAGGATGCAAAATGAACTTCAGCACTTGCCCTGATGCCACCTCCAAGCTACAACTAATGGCTAATTCAGATGCAAGAATTTCCTCCTTGGATGTACCTTCCTGGACAATGCCCATGGAAGAACACATGGAGAGATTTAAAGTACAAGGTGTTCCTCTTCGCAGCCATAGCAGACAGCAAGACGACCCAGTTCCACCCTGCAGAGTGCAACTGTGGTCTTGGGAGTTTTCATTCAAGCTTTGTCCGCACCCACAAAGAACTAATCAAGTGGTAGATGCAGACATATAGGCGGAGGCAGCCTTACCTTTGATGATGGACTTCATGTCACACTTGGTGGAATCAATGTTGTGCAGGGCAATCAACAACTCCCCAGGATTCAGAGGAGAAACGGCAGAGTTGCCTTCACCTGTGGGAATGGTGGCAAGAGATCACTGTCATCGCAGATTCCTCAGTTGCCTTAGGAGAACAGCCACTGACAGACGGGGCCATAAAGCCATTTGGCTGATGGCTTCCAAATCCATTTTACAGCTCTGTTGACTACTCAGATGCAAATCAATGAGTTAAGTTCTCTCCCCACCTCTTTTCCCAGCCTTGGGACATTCCTGTCATAGCTGCCAAGCAGATCCCACCAGAGACCATAGGAACTCAAGGACTGCTCATGGTCTGGACTCTTACCGTGCTGTGTTCCCAGCAGGCGGTTGAAAACCTCCTTCACCACTATAGGGTTCAGCTTGATAAGCTTTGGCAGAGCCTGGATCACCTCTTTCTGGAAAGAGAAAGAGAAAGGAAACTAAAAAATGATTGGCAAAAATTACATCACGCTGGACTGCACTCAAAAGAACCTAAGAGCCATGCTGGATCAGACCACGATCCGTCTAGTCCAGCATTCTGTTCACTCAGTGGCCAACCAGCTGCCTGTGGGAAACTCACAAGGACATGAGTGCAGTAACATCCTCCCACCCATGTTCCCCAGCAATTGGTGTACCTAGACATACTGGGCCTGTTTCACCAGTAACAAACACACACAGCGAAAAGGGCATGCTTGGGGATACCTAACAATGAAGTGGAAGGAGGAGGGACTGAACCATAGGACACAGCAGACTTTAAACAAATCATTAGAGCACATTTCATTCCCTTCTCCATGCTGGGAACAGAGTCCAAGGCTTCAGTAGCCCTGCCCTCAGCAGCATCTCTAGGACAGACAAAGAAGCCAACTCATCTGTTAGTGATCTCTGCAATTCTTTTCCACCACTCCCATCCTTGAGCCATCTTCCACAATGTTCCATATACCAGGAATGTTCTCATCTCTTACTCAAGCCAGCTCCCTCTCATCCATTAAGCCTCTTCTCAGCCCTCTCATACAAAACTTTCCCCTCAACTATCCATTCAAGCGAGCACAGAAGGGGGAAAACTAACTGTTAGCAGTTTACACCCTGCCTGTTTTCTCCACTTCTGTTCCATCAGTCTTAGGTTTGCCTAAGGTCAGTCTTGTTAACCATGCAGTGCGGCTTGATAACCACCCGGAACAACCCAACAACACTGGATTCTCAAGGTGGCTTGTTCTAGACAAATAAGCCACATTGCATGGTTAACAAGGCACCCTGTATAAAATGTCCTGGCTTCAGACAACACGCTAACCCATGGTTCAACAAACAACTCACTGTTCAACCACAACCCACACTCAACTACTGAGCGTGGGTTAGCATGTTGTGAGAACCCAGTCAGTACCATTGGCTGTCTCACCTCCATTCCAAATAACCTTCCAGATCCCACTGAAAATGTAAACTGAAAAGCCTCGTGACCAAAGTGACAACAGCCTGGTACGGGTGGAAAGGTTACGGATCATTGAACTGGGCCTCACAGAGTACCTTTTCCAAGCCATTGAGTACAGGGATAAGGAATCGAACGTCCGGGAGCCTCTTGTTGTACAGATCTCGAACTCGTTTCACGAGCTCCGGGGATGGAGGAACTGAGTGGAGAAAATAATGTTAGAGAACAGCAGCCACCACGCCTGGACTACTTCTGACAATGCAACACTCCTTGAGTAGTCCTTAGCCTAGCCCAGCCTTCCCCAACTTGATGACCTCCAGATGCGTTGGACCACAACTCCTAGAATTCCTGACCATTTGCCATGCTGGCTGGGGCTGATGGGAATTGAAGTCAAAAGCATCTGGAGGCCACCAGGTAAGGGAAGACTGGCTTAGTCCCATAGTATTTATCAAGTGTGACTACTTGCATGGAATCACTGTAAGCCTCCATGAGACAAGCATTTAAATAACTGAATGTAGAAGCCCTACTTGTACCTTTATCTGTTAGGCTATGCAGGCAACGGGTCACCAGGGTCTCTGCACCTTTGGGGCAGTTTTTAACCAGTTTGAGCAGCTCCTGGGAATTCATCCCCATCCCACGGATCTGGAGGCGATTGGGAAGATGGGGAAGAGAGTGGAATTTGAGGAAAGGGAAACCAACTATAAAATAAACATGTACACCAAGGAGGCCCAGTCCACTCACCGGCTGCTCAATAACCCTGAGGACAGTGCGCTTGATGTCAGCGATTGCCTCGGTGTACACAGAAGCCAGCTCGTGGATCAGTTTGTGGTTCTGGGGAAGGAGGGCCAAGTAGAGATAGAGACAGTGCTTTATGGTCTCTTCTGTCCAGGGAGCAGCCACCTCTGCAAGGCAAGAGGGGTTTGGAAAAGAAGACGTCAGGCATCTGGCTTCCAGAAAACAGCCGGGATAGATTGCACTTGGAGAACTCAGAAGACCAAGGAGGGAGAGCGAGGGGGTGGGGGAAACAGACACAGCATCACCTCAATTTGAAGGCGTCTACTAGGGCTTCCATTCCTTTAAGCAAGCAAAATTTTTATCTACTGATAAGTTAAAAGAAACAAGCACACAATGCTTGCTCGATCTCATCAATTAAATCATGCATTTTAGAAGGGTGATGCAACAATGAGATGCTAACCAGATCCAAAGAAGGTGGAAATGGTGGCTAAACTGCCTATTGCACACATAGCATGGAGGAGAAGCAACACAACTCTAAATAAGGATAGTTTCAGACATGATGCCATACCTACATGAGAAAAAGCACACATTTGTGCTGCATGACACAACTATGGCTTTGCTATATGGTGAAGGCTCCACACAGGGAGTAATTTCAGCCTCCTACTTGCCAATGAGCCAGGGACAAGAAAATCTTTGATCTTGGCAAGTAAGGGTGCCCAGGGTCGAGAGGGAGGCTGTGTTGCTTCAACTAAATTAGGGAGAGGGAGTCTGGGTTCCATGGCTCTGAATAGCGTCCTTCCCCTCTCTGGCAATGTCCCTTCCCCACCTGAGTTCTTAATGACTCTCAAAGAATGTGAGGGGGGAATGTGTCTCTTCCCCTCCATGGGACGTCCCTGCTCAACAGGCAGACTCACACAGTAATTCATTCCTACCGAGGACTTTTTATAGGTTTGTCTGAGGCATGACAAGAGGATTCCTCTCAGGCACTTTTTAGTCTCTTTGTATAAATGAACATCAGAAGCTGCCTTATACCGAGTGAGACCACTGATCCATGTAGCCCAATATTATTGACGGTGACTGGCAGCGGCTCTCCAGGGTTCCAGACAGATGATGAATTTAGATGCCTTCTCCAACCTGCTGCCCACCAGATGTTTTAGACTACAACTTCCATCAGCCCTGGCAGCATGGTCACTTGTCAAGGATAATGAGAGTTGTAGCGCGACACACCTGGGCACCAAGTTGGGAAAGGTGTGTCAGACCCGGTTCTCCAATGCCTCCTTGTAGTTTGGCCTTAAAGCAGAGAAGAGAGGCAATCTGAACAAAAATGCTGAAAGCAGCTTCCTGCCACCTCAGGGCTCTTCAAACAGCCTTGCTCAGGAGAGAGGCTTGGGAAAGGTGGGAAAGGTGCAGAAATTAGTAATTCACCATGGCTGCCAAGTTAAACTCCTAGGATGTGACATCCTGTGTACATTTACTTTGGAGTACGGCCCATCTGAAAGTCTTACTTCTGATTAAGCATGTATATGATTGTGTTTAAAAGCAGAAATATTTATTTATTAAGCACTTAAATAGGACTAGAAATCCATTTGAGGTGTAGTCCTAAGTATCATGGCTTCGAAGTAAAGCCCACTGAAACGATGTAGATTGGACTTTGCAGCTGGCTGCTAGCTAACAACACTTGTATAGTAAGCACATCCACAACTGATAGACCCCTGAGCAATTTCATGTGTGAAGCTTTCTGCATGACTGGTGATGGGGATTGTTCCACTTCAGTGTCGATCCATGATTATTTTTGGCTAAGCCCCAACTAGGAATGGTGGAGAAATCTGCCGGATTCTAAAGAATCCGACCTGCGGAGTCCACAGCGGACAAGCACCGCTCACCTCCTTGTCTTTAAGAGTTCCCAGACGGTGGATCTCCAGCTTCCGAAAAGGAGTGATAGGCTAATGGCAGCCGCCATTAGCCTATCATGGGAAAAAGAAAGCCATAAATGGCATATTTTATGCCATCTGTGGCTGTAAAGCACTTACTTTTACATAAATTGTAGCCATAAATGACTGCAATTTATGTAAAAGGAAATGCTTTACGGCTCCAAATGGCATAACAGAAGCCATTTACAGCTATAATTTTCCCGTGATAGGCTAATGGTGGCCAGAGATCTGCCCTGCGAAAGCTGGAGATCTGCCCTGCGAAAGCTGGAGAGCTTCCCTGCAAACTCTGGTGGCCACACCAGGCCTCGGGGGAAATCTGCGGGCCCCCAAGTGGCCTGGATTTCCCCGCAGCACCCCCACCCTGGACTGCATGTCAGGGGGTTCGCCCATCCACCACAGCACCTACCCCACCCCCACACACACAGCTTGATCTGTCCTAGTCTAATTACCTGTATCTTTGTCAGCACCAAAGAGGACTGAGGGAGGATTAGGGTGGACCAAGAGCTGTAAGTAATTCAGTGCAAACTTCTCCACATATTCCCGCAGCTGGTCCTTTTCGTACATCCGCTTAATGAATAGAAGGGCTTGCTGGCGAACCTGAGATGAAGGCAGAGAGAGCCACAGAAAACGGGTCACTTTAAATCCCAGCGGTAAGTTTCAAGAATTACAGGGTTTAAAAAAAACACAACTCCAAATCTGAGAATTGAAAGTTGCGGTTTATTTTCCCCACTGTGGGCAAATCCCATTTAGGGAATACCAATCCTGAGGAGGAAAGACAAGAAGAGGTTTAGAAATGAAACAGTTCAGAAAAACTAAGAGACAGAGGCGATCAAGAGATCAAGATTACTATTTCAGGTCTCAAGATTCTTCTTGAGAGCGGGCACCACTCTCAACTGTTCAGCACTGGGCTTGGCCTTACCAACGGTCTTGATCAGGGTCCAATCCAGCCCCTCTTGAAAGACAACCAATAGCCTCCCTCTTGTCTTTTAAATTAGAGCAAAATGCCCCCAAAGGGCTTCGAAGTCTAATGGAGTCCAATAGCCATGGCTCAGCACTGGTCAGTTTATTTATTAAAATTCTTTGTCAGCCACTCTTCAGCTGTGGCAACTTCACTGCAACTTCCAGAATAAAACCATAAAAACACAGTAAAATCCAATCTATTGAGCAAATCACAGCAAGCAGTTAAAAATTCCACCGTAGAACAGAAAACAAAAGTAAAAGGCTTGGGCAAAAACACTTTTTAACTGGACCCCAAAAAACAGACAGTGCCAGGCAAACGTCTCTGTGAGGTTCCCAAGTCAGGGTGCCACAACTAAAAAGGCCTTTTTTCCAGTCATCACACACCTTGCTTCAGATGGTGAGAAGACACAGACCAGGGCCTCCAAACTTGATCCTAAGGACCAGGTACAGTCATGTCAGAGCAGGCAGTTCTTGAGGTATCCTGGTCAGCTAAGAGTGGTTTGTGGCTTATCTTAACAGTTTAAATCTGCACACAAGCTGGCTTGGGCCAGCAACTGACTGCAAACCACAGCACAACTCAGGACTCACCTTGTCCTTCTCATGGGAGCTGAGATCCAAGAGAACGTGCAGATACTCAAACTGCCTAGACGGGCGCTTGAAGATCAGGTCCCGAAGAGTCGACATGCCAAGGTACGTCCGGCTCTGCAAGACAGTCACAGAAGAGCTCTGACCACATGCAGTGTGCATTTCAAACAGAGAAAAATCCCCAAGGAGGCTGTCAGCATGTGCAAATTTATATTTGAAATACACCATATTTTCAATAGCCCCACAAACATTTACTTTCTTACCTTCAGACAACTATGTGGGGGGGGAGAGACCTAAAAATGGGGGGATTCCCCCTCCCAAGGACTTTTCCTGCCAGTTTTTCACAGAAAAACTGAAAATTTGGGGGGACATTGAAAAGAACAACCCTCCTATGAAATAGTTTCTCGTGATGAATGAAATGCCTTTTAAGACAAGGTTTTACTCACTCAAGAGACCCTGTTTGGGCATAACAGCAACTTTCAGCAGCAACTTGTGGGTTAATTAACTAACCCATAAACTGTGGGGACGCATGCCATGCATGAGCTGCTTCTCACTTCCAGCAACATCTGCATTTGTAGGTTCTTACCATGATATCCGCCAGGCACTTGGGGTTGGTCGTGGATTAAACAACTCCAAGTTAACCCATGGTTTGACCTTGGGTTAACTTGTGGTTGTTTAACATGCAAACAACCTCCCATGCCTGGGTTCGGATGTCATGGAAACAATCGACAAACACTGCGTTCATAGGTTGTTGCTGGAAACCAGAAGCAGGTCTTGTGCAGCGTGCATCCCTGCAATTCATGGGTTAATTATGTCTGAACAGGGCCAAAATGTATAATGTTTTTATGTAAGGCCATCTGCAGCATTACAGAATAATTTCTATGTATACTGTTGTAGGCATGCATGACCCTCAAGTTCAAGACACATTCCTGCACCTACAGCAGCCTTCCTCAACCTAGCACCAGTTGTTTTGGACGAAAACGGTCATCATCCTGAGCCAGCATGGGCAATGGGGATGATGGGAGTTGCAGCCAAAGTCTGGGTTGGGGAAGGCTGGACTACCAGAACCTGTGTTGGCATCTTCTGGGGAACACACCTCATCTTCGCAGTACTTCCGGATAACTTCCAGGGCACTCTCAGTGATTAGCGGGGCTTCGAGAACAACCTTGGTGAAGATCCTGTGTTGGACAGCAATAGGAACAGGCTCAATGTAACAGTGATTTTCTAGCCCTGATCCCTCCTGCATGACTGCAAGGCCAACAACCCACCCATCCTTTTGGTCAGGCTTTTCCTGAAGGCCAGAGAGCAACCCAATGAGACACTCGTCGTAGTTGTTGAGGGAGCCAGAAGGGTATTGGCTCAGGTAGGCGTTATACTCCTGGTAGAGCCAGGCAAAGGCCAGGTCCAGTCGGTTGCGTATGTCGTCCAGGATGAAGGCCAGGACCTCTCTCTTTAGAGGGACCTCAAACTGGGTCACCAGGGATGAGAGGATCTTCACACGGGCCTGCAGGGAGACATCCAGGGGTGAAGCAAATACTTATTTGCCTATGCATAAGGCATGATCCTATGCATGTTTAGCCAGAAAAAAGTCCCACAACTCCTAGCATTCCCCAGGCAGTAGGACTTCTTTCTGGCTAAACATGCATAGGATTGTGCCCTTATATACCACTTGTTATCCTAAGATCTCTAAGTGGTTTACATAAAAATATGTACAATATAAAAACCAACATAAAAACAATATAAAAGAATAAGGGAGCAATCCTATGGCCGCTAGTCAGCAGCTAGACAGCCATAGGATATGTGGGTTTCTGGGAACTGACCTTCCCCTCCGTGCTTCTCCTGCCCTGCATTGGATAGGCAGTCGCCTCTGAGTTTGGAGGTGGCCACCTATCCCCATAGGATTGCGTCCTAAATATCTTAAGAACATTGCAACAGGAACAGTAGAACAGAGCAGTGTGATTACAAGTCAGAGAAAGCCTGAGTAAAGAGGTATGTCTCGAAGCTGTGTTTAAAATTCGCCACAGTTTCGGCCACTCAAACCACACACGAGAGGGCGTTCCAGAGGGTGGGTGCCACTACTGAAGAGGCCCGCTTATGTGCCAGTGCCTTGCAACACAGTGTTGTCATGGGACGACCAGTAGGGACTCCTCGGAAGATCTCAGAAGTCGATTTGGTGCATATAGGAGTGAACATACCAAAGGAAATTGGGCAACCACCAGGACAAGGTTCCAAAACACTTACGTGGGCTGCCCCACTGCAGGCCACAGCCTTCTCTGAGCGCAGGATCCGCTTCACAGCTGCCAGCTTCAGCTTGTCCTTCTGTGCATCCGTTAGAGGCTTGATCACATCGCTCAGGCGGAAAATTTTCTTGCGGCCACTGGCACCAGCCAACCTGAAAAGAAGCAGGCAGTAGAAAACATAAATATCAGCCTCTTAAGACTGGGCATTGCCTCAGAGAATCAATGCAAGCAAGGAGGGCACTTATCCAAAGTGCTGCCAGGTCCTAGTAGTGCTCGATGTACTGTGTCATCTTTGCAGGGATTTGGGGAAAATCCATCCAATTATGCAACAGAATTAGAAATATCAGAAGGACAAGCCTAGGAAACCTGGAGAGCTTCCTGCTGCTGGGAATAGAAGCTGCAAGGCAACTCTGGAGCAGGTTCCCAAAGTTGAAGGAGCATCATGTTCTGATGCTCTGCCCTTGTCCAGCCAATGACAGCAGCAGTCCAGGTGACCTTTAGCTTGGAACATATACTAACTTACTATTTATATAGTGCCATCCATCTGCATCTTCCAGAGGGTTAGTCTGTTGCAGCAAATACAACAAAGAGCCTTGTGGCACCTTAAAGACAAAGAAATTTATTCTGCCACAAGCTTTCGTGAACACTGCCCACTGTATCTGATGAAGTAGACAGTGCCCAGGAAAGCTGATGTCAAAATAAATTTGTTCGTCTTTAAGGTGCCACAAGATCCTTTGTTGCTATCTAAGCACAGGGGCTTTACCTAGAATGAGAGGGCAGGTCCCTGTCGCCCCAAACGGCTTACAATCTAGAAGATGACATAAATGAAACAGCAGGGCAAGGAAATTAAGGTGGGGAAGTAGTTCTATTTACCAAATGCCTGCATTGCTCATTGCAGCTGCTGAGTCTCCAGTTTCAAATAATTTTGAAAAATGATAATAAAAAAAAGCTGAAAATAAACAAGGTGCTTTCATCTTTAAGGCCGACCACCTGCTTACTCAATCCTTGCCCATCTTGGCTCATTATGAGCTGCAGGGAGAGATTCAAGAAGGGATCAAGGCGGTGATGAATGCCTCTCTCAAGCAGGCAGTGATGCCATCAGCCCTCAAGCAGGCAGTGATAAGACCACTGTTAAAAACTATTTGCACCCATACAGCAACCATGATAACCTTGTAAGTATATAGATTAATGGTGTGTTATCGCTTGTCTTTTGAACTCTGACCACGCTGGGAAAATTCCTTAACTAAAAACATTTCTGTCATGCACAGAAACACACATTCCTCCATGGATTTAGAGGCGTTGCTGGCTCTCACCTGGGCTGGGTGGAAGGGATGATCGGTTCTGGGCGTCGTTTGGCCTGTGGTGCTCCTGGCTCCATGACGCTGGGGGAGGTAGAGCTTTGAGCCCCCACCACCGAGATGGCCTGGCCTGGGTTGAGAGCAGAGATGCGCCGTTTGATCAGCACACTTTCAGGTTTGGACATTTTCTCTTCTTTCATTGCCTCCTTGGCCTGTTTGATTTGCTCCACACCTACATAAGAGAGAGAGAGAGAGAGAGAGAGAGTTAGTTTTATATTCTGACAAAACACACTCCACCCACCCAGATGTGTCACTTCTTTGAATTTTTGTAAACACAGGCAATAAATAAAAACATTTAGGGAAAACTGAAATATGGCAAGTATTTTCTTGATCATCAGTATATGCTGTTTTCTTATTTGGGCCTGGAAATAACATATAAGAATTAATTTGCCATACCATGATTATGGAATCACAAGCACTTGAGGAAATACTCTGCTCAGCTGTGCTTATGAAACAGTTTTTAACTTTCCCCCACAAAGAAACCACACACCCCAATTTTAGTGTTTTCATTACTGGACTATGGGGAAAACTCCAAAAACTTGCAAACACAAATACCCTGTATTGCTCAACAAAACTGAGAGACTAGGGTCCACAACATTGTGCTAGAAGTACACAGCAACTCCCACAGAGTATCCTTTGCAGACATACCTGGTCCCAGCCCAGCTGCTGTCATCTGGGTGGCCATTAATCGGGCAAGGTGTTTGATCTGGACCTCAGTGCCAGCTGATTCCACGGGTGTGTAGGTAGCTTGGAAGGAAGCAGGCATGTTCTCAGGCAGGTATACCATGCTGATGAGAACCTGGGGACAGAAAGGCGTAGAACAGAAGACAATGGGAGGGCCCAGAATGTCACAGCCAAGTAGGAAAAGAGGATCTTTCCCAAAAGCCCCAAACTTGCTCAAAGGGTGAAGCATGTCAGACAGAATTCAGCAAAGCAATGTGGACTTATCCTGCTTCCAGAACATGTATCTTTTGATCAGACAATGAGGTTCCTCTCTCGCTGCTGCCCTTACTCTCTCTCTCATCCCAAAAGTACAGAGTTCTAGCCCTCCTTACCCAAAACGATCTCCCCTCCTAACTCCACAAAGTACCCAACCAAGGACACACAAGGAGCCATTACACCAGCTATACCCTAGGAACACGTACCAGGTTGGCCACATTATCTGGAGTCAAAAGGGGCTGCAGAAATTCGGCTGTTATGTCAGTGTCTGACTGCGGGCTGACTTGCATGGAAGGCTTGGGGGCTGGAACTGCCACCTGCTCCAGGTCTTTATCCTCATCATCTTCCCCGAGGGATGGTTCTGCAGCCACCAGGAGAGAGATTGGGGGCGGGGGGGTTGCCCAGTTAGGATGATCATAGCATTTGGAAAAGAGCCTGCTTCTCTTAAACAGGGAAGGGCAACCTCTGCCCCTAGGGCCACATATGGCCCATGGAGGTTGCTCATCTGGCCCATGGAGGCTTGGGCTCCTGGCCCCCAACCCCTTCTGGCTGCCCACCCCTGCTCTTAAACAGCCTTCCCCAACCTGGTACCCTCCAGATGGGTTGGACCAATGGCTATGCTGGGTGGGGATGCTGAAAGTTGTAGTCCAACACATCTGAAATAATAAAATGAAATGAAATAATAAAATAAATAAATCTGGAGGGTGCCAGGTTGGGAAAGGCGCCTCTAAAAGGCCATTCCTGCCCCTCTTTTGCCAGCTCACCAATCTTCATTTTCTTCAAGGTAGGATCACTCTCGTCCCGTGGGCGCTTGCGGAGTTCCTTCAGGTTGGGCATGTTGCGGGTGATTTCGGCCTGTTGTGTCCCCAGATCCATCAGCAGAGTGGTGATCTGGGCCTGGAACTCCACAGATGCTGGGTGCTTCAGGACACTCAGCAGGTGAAGTTTGAGGTTCTTCCGCACACTGCTCACCTGGGACTTGGCCAGAGTTGGAGGGAGATTGGCTGTCAGGAGGAAAACACAGGAAGTCAGTCAAGGGGGGGGGGCGACATTCGAGATGGGCCCAGGTTCCTCCCAAGGTGAAACATTTTGTGCAATGGGATTACAGCAGAAGTGACCCTCAACTACATCCCCATGGCCCCAATCTGGTTGGATCTTGCTGACTAGGCAATGAACAGCACAATCCTGTGCACGGCTACTTGGAAGCAAGCACCACTGAATTTAAAGGGATGACTGAATTTAAAGGGATACACCTGTGTGTACAGGATTGCAGCTAAGTCCATTCGACATTGCAGCTCTAATTAAAGACTGTCTGAACCATCAAAGATGCTCTCCTTTTTTAACGTACCAGATATGCAGCTTATTCTGGAACTGCTTCTTCATGCAAACATTGCCACAGTGGTCTCCCAGACAAAACACAGGAAAACTGCAGGGATATCTCAGGGCACAGGGAGATTTATCATTTTTTAAGAATGGGAGTACAGTAGGTCTCTAGCCCCAGTCATGAAAATGGATCATAGCTAGATCAGTCTCAGTATACATCCAAGTCTCAGATGCTCCGGACTGGGCAGGCTTACCGTGCAGCGTCTCATAGGCCTGGATCACCTCCGACATGAACATAGGCCGCTGGCGGGCGATGGAGGCCAGGGAGCCCAGCGCTGCTGTCAGGTTGATACTGGAGATGGCTGGGTGTACCATGAACTTCAGCAGCTGGGCCAGCGCTGTCTTTCCTTCTTCCCACAGAGTGTCTGAGGGGAAAGAATGGGAAAAGCAGGTGGGTGTGGGTGGGGAGGAATCAGAAGCAAGCTCGCTATCTGGACTGACCACCTCTGCAAGCACCATGCCGTAATGCAGCGTAGGATCCAGGGGAAAAGAGAGGAGGTTAGGGGGCGGATGGTCCCTTCCTGGGATGACCAAAAGCTTTGGCAACCCCTCTCACTCTGCAGCAGGGATGGGGGAACATGTGGCCTTCCAGATGTTCTTGGACTACAACTCCCATCATGCCTGACCACTGGCCATGCTGGCTGGGGCTGGTGGGAGTCCAACAACATTTGAAGGGCCACATGTTCCCCACTTCCCTGCTCTACAAGGTACTTATCCTAATGGTTAATCCAGCCCCAACTCCAGATCAGTGGAATACAAGCAGTTTCCCCAAAAGCCACGTCACCTCCCTCAGTTGCAGCCCACCCCTGCCCCACTCTCCTTACTGTATTTTATGTAGGTGTGGTCCGTGGGAACACGGTCCAGGCTGATGTCATTCTCGTGACGCTTGGGCACCTCCGACTCTGGCATGCGAGGCGAGAGGGTGATGATCAGCGCCTCCACAAATTTGATGGCATGGGTGCGGATCCCGTCATTATCGGAGTCCAGCAGCTGGATAATTTCGCTGGCCATGGCAGAGACCATTTCCCAGCAAGCCTCTTGCATGTCATTGATCACTCTGGATTTCACCATCCACTGTGTGATGAGGCAAGGGAGGGATTTGCATGAGCAGCCTCATGTCTCAGAGGCAGACAGATACCACAGTGGATCTCAGGCAGACAGGGGACATTTTGGAGCCCTCAGAACACCAAAGCTCTATTGCCACAATGTACCCACCACCATTCCTTTCACTTTTGGCCATGTGGCATTAGCACTGAATGCATTTTCCAGAACCAAATTTAGCATCCTGACAATCTGAGGTTTCAATTTAATTTTTTTCTAAGCCAAGTTTCCTTTTGATTACAAAAATAAGCACGGCTGTTTGTGGATTCTTCTTCATGTTTTGAAAGTTCGGGGAGAGGAGCACAATGATTTGGGTAGTCCTCATCAAGGCCCATCTGACGTTTCGTAGGAGGTTGCGGCACGGACAAGAGCACCAGAGCGGCATGATGCCTTTGCTACAGTGGCCGCCCTGCTGCTCAGCCACAACACTCCACGTAAGAGGGAACAACGGGGAGCTTTAGGCAAACGACTCTCTCATCCTTGGCCTGCCACCTTGCCAGGATGGCTAGTGACAAAAACTTTGGGTGCTAAAAAGAGCTACAGAAAAAATAATGGCTCCTTTTGGAAGGACACATGAGAAAGAGATCCTTTCTTTGGAACTCCCTGCCCCTGGTAGGCAAAGACACTGTGTTGCTTCTGGCACCTACAGAAAACAGCACTGCTCCACAGAGTGTTCCTTAACTGACCAGCCATGGTTTTATTGGCACTCTGTTTTTAAAAAGCATAATTTTTATATGGTGTTTTAATCTTTTCATCCTTTTGCTGTTTTGCCTTTTGTGTTCATGGAGCGGTATATAAATATTGCAAATAAATAAATAAAGGCATAGACAATATGGAAAAATTTGACAGAGAGTCAGTGTGTATGCACTTGCGTGTGGAGTGGACGGAACAGTGTTCTGGTCTGTGAAGTGAAAAGCGGGAGCCATTACACTTGCTTGGAAGTTACACCATCTGTCCCGGGAGACCTTGTATGCCTACCTCCCAGATGTGAAATGTATGGTTGGAATCATTCAGTAAGAAAGGAAGAAAACATACTCTGCACGTGCTCAAAGGCGCTGTTTCTACTTTGTATGCCCCAGAGCTGAGACACAGCATTACACACACGACTCAAATTAAGCCTTTGGAAAGAGCACCTCGTAGAGCCTGTGCTGCAGGTAGACAGCGCCCCCTCAAGACCCCTGCCCTTGTTACTACGGTGGCTGCAGGGTCATTCCCTTCACCCCCCGCCGCTGCTGGAGGAGCAGCTCACCTGCAGTGCCACCTTGTACAGCTGAGTCATGGCAAGGATGGCCTTCTTCACCACGTTGACGTTCTCGTCCCTCAGCAGCATGTTCAGGTTGGCAATGAGCTTGAGTAACAGCTCGGTGTCCCGTTTGCTGGAAGCAAGAGGTGGCAAATTCAGAGAGAGGGGAAAGAAAGAAAGAAAGAAAGAAAGAAAGAAAGAAAGAAAGAGTACCCCCTCCTGGGGTCTAACTAACAGGGTCACCGGTGGCACAGGAGGGAGCATCGTACGTGCCAGGCCAAATGGTATTATCGCCAAAGCCCCAAGAGGAGCCAGGGGAAGGCCGAGCCACAGGATAATGGGGCAGCAAAGTAACATTTGCCTTACCAGGCTTCCTCTATGAATCCAATAACGAACTTCCGCACCTCGACAGACTTGTCTGCCTGAAAGGCAATGATCTCCTGCATACAGAGAAGGACACAGATGGTCACCCTCTTGGCCCTCAGACCTGCCAACAACAGGCAGAGAAACCCCATTCACTCCTGGGCCAGGCCAGGCCAGGCCACAACACAAGGGATGGGGCCGGAAAAGAATGGGGAACGGCTGTTCTTGCTGTTGCAAGCCCTTACGGGCGAGGGCATGAAGAACTGCAAAGCAGAGATTGGAGGGCGGGAGAGGAGAGGTTATTTCTAGCACAGACCCAATGCATCTCCTCCAGACAGTACTCACATCCAGGAAGTTATCTAACAATGTGGGATCCTTGTTTATAATCAATTCCTGGACCTGAGAAAGAAAGAAAAAATAAGATAAGATAGCCAAGCAGGGAAGCAAAACAGAGAAGAACACTTCTGGCATAATATTAGGCTGTCTGACCACTCCATACGCACCAGCCATCAATCCTCACCAAGAAGACTAGCAATGTCCTCTTCCTTACAAAGACTTTGAGGACTAGTCAAGGGAATTGGGTAGGGAGGCTTACATGGTACAGAGTCCTTAACTACTCAGGGACAGATGAATTCATGGGGTCCCGAATTTGGAAACACCCCCTCTCCTAACACAAACACTCTGTTCTAAAGCAGCTTAAAGCACCACCACTGCGCAGTTACACATAAAAATGTAACACAGACATAAGAGTAACTTCATTTAAGTCCACAATGCCAAACACTTTTCAAGCCCTTGAATTTGCTGGATACAAAAATCAGCCGAGGGGCTCTGGCTTCTAGGAGAAGGGTTCAGGGGGCAGGGCTGACTCATTAGGCCAGGCCCACACCTGTGGATGAAGTTGCCACGCTTAGGCAGAAGACATGTTTCTTTCCTCCCCTCCCCCAACCCCACCTGATAGGAAACAAATTACTCTTTTAGATTCACTACTAGTTGGAGATTCCAGGCTATGTAGGCCACACTGTTAATAAAGCCCTGTAATTACTGGAAGCCCATTTCTACTTTGCAAGCCTTTAAGCCAGCCTTCCCTTTTTCTCCTCCTGAAAATGTCTTAAAGCACAAGAAAAGGTTCTTGGGACTACTGAGGCTATTGAAACACAACACATATAAAAAGAGCTGAGTTATGAGAAGCTAACCACCCATCTAGACTAATACCAATGCTTCTGACCTGCTGACTAGGGGTGGGTCTTACATCGCCTTGCTAAACAAGGATCATTTAGGGTGCAATCCCATGCGTGTTTAGACAGAGAAAAGGCCTGTAGGCCTTTTCTCTGTCTAAACATGCATAGGATTGCACCCTTAACTGGAGAAAGTTTGGGACTCAAACCTAATAAATGCAAAGGCAGTAACGTCACTTACCTGCTTGAGGATTGTAATTTTAGATTCATTGCTGATTAAGGCAGCCTGATTGAGCAAATCCACAACCTGTTTATATTTTTAAAAAAAGGAAAAAATCAATGTGAAATACAAGGCAGAGGCATTTTCTGACAAGCCTATAACAATCTATGTGGAAACAAGAATAAGTGGACATTTCTAGCATTGACTGTTATGAAGGTGGTGGGAGAGGTATTAAGAACTATGAGCAGAAACTGAGAATGGTCTGAATTTCTCTTTTAAAAAACAGGATTTGTTTTGTTACAAAGATCCAGTTTCTTCTGCACTACTAGGACTTGTCTTCCCTTGTATTGACAGAAATGGAAGGAGGAAGCATGAAACTGATAAAACACAATGGGGATCACAAGAACATATGGACAGGGGGACAGCAACTGGAGGGAGAGGAGAGTGGCTGGGAAAGTAGATGTCCTGCTTCACTTCTTTCAGTCCACCCAGGAGCCACACACATTCCCTCTTGCATTCGTTAAAATGGTCAGTGAAGACATGGTCCACATTTAGACCCATATTGTCAGTTTGGTGTCATAGTAACATCAATTCACCCCCAACCTCCCTCGCCCTGGGGATCTTACCCTTTCTGAGGTAGTCATGGTGTCTATGCCAGTAGTCTCTTCCCCAGCAAAAAACTGGGATGCGATGCTCATGCGAGAGAGGCCAGGGTCTCCCATGCCGCTTACGTTTGCCATGGCTACCCACACTCGATCTGTTCAGCGGACAAAATCAAGCCACTTAGAGTGAGGACTAGAAATGAAGCATGCAGGGTGACATTAGAGCAAACTGAACCTCAAGGAAAAAAAATATTTCTAAGCCTTACACTGCAAGGTTACACTGGTAGAACTTGCTCAAGTCAGTTAAATCACTCGTCTTATCATGGTGAGTCCTAGTTCTGCCCCATTCAGCAGGAGTCACTCACAAGAAAGTGGGAAGGTAGGATCTGAAAAGGTCCCAATAATACCTTTAAATGGACCATCTGTAAGAGATAATAGTGTAGTAAGCTTTTGAGTTCAGGAAAAGAAATCCTGTCGAGTTTCAAAAGCTTGAAACAAATAGGTATTGGAATCTTGAATCCATCCTTAGTTGATATCAAAGTGTCAACTGCTCTTGTAACATATAAAGCGAAAGCCCTTGCTCCCAGGTTATTCCCCAACAGCCTGCAGAGCTCTCCTTTCCCACTGTGAATTACCTCCTCCACCACTTTAGCCACGAAGCTTAGGATCTCTCTTCTTCCCCACTGCCCCTGTATTACAACAAGATGTACCCAGCTTCTGTGTAATGCAACTGATGATGGACTCAAAAGTAGTGCCTTATGATATATCCTACCATAAACAACTAGAACTATTTTGGCTAGTTAGCCCCCTTGTTCAACAAATAACAAAAAACTACTACTCTGCCTGAGGAGCTCTATATAACTTGAAGGCTTGCCTATGCTTTCATCCAGTAGAGATTGGTCCACCAAAAGAAATTATCATTGTCATCATCATTAATGCATTGCACTATCAATGTATATGGGGTCTTACAGAGTTACATAAGCAAAAGACAAGTCCCCCAACCCAAGGAGCTTACCATCTAAGATTGCCATCCTGTGCATGCCTACTTGGGAGTAAGCATTATTGAACACAGTGGGACTTATTTCCAAGTAACCATGCATATCAGATTACCTGTTAGCATCCCATATCCACACTCAAATCTAAACTTTCTCTGTGGAGCATGAGATGCCTAGTTTAGGAATGAACACCGGCTCAATCCTAGAGCTGGAACATGATGCTGAGAGACAGCCTGACAGTTTGCTAATCTGAGGCAACCTACAGAACTATTCTCACCTGCCAGATGTTGGTGCCTCCTTCTATACTTCCATAATGAGCCCCACATCTGAACCCCACTGATGCTTCCCTCCTGCTGCTGATTTTATGTTGATTTCTCTGTTCGAGCGCATTGTTTCCTTAGCCTGTGTTATTTCTAATATGTTATTTTGTGATTAGCATAGTGACTAAGGGCGCAATCCTTTGCATGTTTAGAGGAAAAAAGTCCTGCAACTCCCAGCATACCCCAGACAGCCCAGGGCATGCTGGGAGTTGTAGGCCTTTTTCTGTCTGAACATGCATAGGATTGCACTTTACGAGACTGAGCTATGAAGCAGGAAGTACCTGGTTCAAATCTCTCTTCTACCATGAATTCATTCACCAGGTGGCTTTAGGCAAGCCACTGACCCTCACCCCCTACACCTGCCATACAGTGGAGAACATATTGACTTATCTTACAGCAGCCTTCCCCAACCAGGCTATGCTGACTGAGAATTATGGGTGTTTTGGTCCAATACATCTGGAGGGCCCAAGGTTGAGGAAGGCTGCTTTACAAAGTTGTTGCCAGGATTACAGCTAAGAACGGCCATTCTGGATCTGACCAAAGGCCTACCTAGTCCAGCAGTCTGTTCCCACAGTGGCCAACCAGATGCCCCGGTGAGAAGCCCTCAAGCAGGACATGAGAGAAAAAGCACACACACCCCGCCCATGTGCCCCAGCAACAGGTGAACATAGGCACCCTGCCTCTGAGGTAGCACATAGTCCTCAGGACTAGCAGCCATTGAAAGCCTTTTCCTCCAGGAATTTGTCCAATCCCATTTAAAGCCATCCAAGTTTGTGCCCACCACTATATGTTGTGGTGAGTTTAACTCTGCGCTGTGTGAAGAAGTCCGTCCTTTTGTCTGTCCTGAATCTCCCACCAATCAGCTTCGTGGGAGGACCCCGCTGGGCTCCGGTATTTGGGAGAGGGAGAAAAATGTCTCCCTATCCGCATTCCCCACACCATGCATAATTTTACACGTCTATCACATCTCCCCCGACCCTCCTTTATTCCACGCTAAACAATCCCAGCTGTTGTAACCGTCCCTCAGGGGGGAGGTGCTCCAGCCCCTTCATCCTTTCAGATGCCCCTTTCTGCATTTTTTCCAGCTCTACGACACCCTTTTTTAGGTGTGGTGCTGCAGAGCCACTGTACAAGTAAGAATTTTTATTGTTATTCCCATTATCATTGTTGCAAGCTACGCAGAGTGCTCTGCGCAAAAAAGAGCGGCCCTCCCATTACCGCCGCGGCCTGCCCGTTACTGCCCCCCCCCAGGCCGTATTGCCTCCGCCTTGCCGTAACTGCCCTCAAACACCCCCCCGATGCCACATCAGCCCCCTCCCGATCACCCTTGACCCTTCCGCGACACCCACCCCTCACCAAGAACTGACCTCGTCCCTACACGTTGTCATGACAACCCCCCTCCGCCCGCGCTCCGAGAGCCCCCTTCCGTTGTCATGACAACCACGAGGCCCTGCGCCTGCTCTCCCTTTCCCCCCCACTCACATTAACCTCCTCTTACCAACAAAGCTACGCCGGAGGATTCCCTTCCTCGGTGAATGGAGCCTAGCTACCTTTAAAAAAAAAAAAATTAGCCAGGCCTCCATACAGCCCCCATGTTGGAAAACGCAAATTCCCTTTTTTATTAAACACTGCGCGTGCGCGGCGGCAAGGACTCTATGGTAGCGTAGCTTCCTTCCTCCAAAAGGCGGCGCTTTCCTGTCCGCTTTCCTCCCCTCCCCATGACAGGAAGAGGCCGCTGGCGCGCGGCGCACTGTACTCTGGGTAGGGAAGTTTTCAAGACGCTAGCGTGGCACGTCCCGCCTTCCCCCTATCAGAAAGCTGCTCGCAAAGATATGTGGATAACGTAGTTCTTCCGAGCAAACGCGTTGAGGTCCGTAGTTCTGTTCCACCGCGAGGAACGCCTAGAAACTGAGTCCGCCAAGCCGCTTCGCCATCACCCTCCATTTGACCAGCATTTGGGGGAACCTGAGCGCTAACGCTGCAGCGCTATGCACAGGTTTTCCTGGGAGTAAGCCGGATTTGTTCTTTTGTAGAGTTCTTTGTAATTGTGTTTACTGTTTTATTTGGAAAGGCAGGTAACAAATTATTGTAATTACAATAACTACATTTATCGGGACTTACTTCTGAGTAAACATGGATAGGATTCCACTGCCCAGCTGTGTGCCTGAGATTTACAGATAAAGAAAAAAAGCCTAATTGCCTTAGGACTTTTTACTGCTTTCTTCGACCTCAAGTTAGACTGGCCATTTTAAAGCAGACTTGACTATTAATATTATTATTATTATTATTATTTTACCATAAGCCACCTTTTTTTAAAAAAATAAGTATTTTAGCCTGAATGATTCGCAAAGGTGGAATCTAAATGTACATATACATAACCAACAATTAATATATGCAAATGAACAGCTAGCTGTTCTCCCACCTGGAGTTTCTTCCGTCATCCCACCTCAAGCATCAATGTCTAATTGACAGCATTTGCTTTTCTAACCTCAGACCAAACAAGGGAACAAAGCTCCCTTCCAACTCACCCAAGGTTAAGAAATCTATGTAGAATTTAGTTAAACCTTGAGATGTTGTCATGTGCAATACCAGCAGCAGACAAAAGTAATTAGTGCAAGAAACATCCATGAAATGCCATGTAGATCAACCTTCACCATACTAGGGGAATAATGGAAGTTGTAGTCCAACACACCTGGAGGGGAATGCTGGTGGAGATATTTTATTGCAGATTTTACTGCATTTTATTCAGGGCACTAAGCTTTAATTGGTAGATTAATCAATGACAGAAGCCTTTTTATTGGGTGCACAAGAATTTTTTTTAGTTGAGTTCCAGTGCATAACAGCAATAGGAAATAAATTATTAAAGGAAAAACAATTGGCAACCCTTTCTTTCATCCCTCCATCTGGTCATATGGTAGCCAGAGGAACCATGGAAGTGCCAGGGCATGGTGACATTTAGTCAGAGAGGTGAAAGAGCTACATAGCTACTGTTATTCAGTGACACGACGTCCTCCATCTGAAAGGCTGTCCTGCCCAGCACCAGTTTAGGTTGAGACTATTTCTATTTAAAATATATAGTGTAATAGACATCAGGTCTAGTTTGGATGCAAGCCTGGCTCTCTTATACAGGGGTGGGGAAACTTTTCAGCCCAAGGGCTGAATGCAAGCAGTGGCCAGTGCTGGAAAGTTTGGTGTGACGAAGAACGCTATCTAACGCTGTTCCGCTACAAGCACCCTCTAAAGCTGGGTGTGTTTGTGTATGTAAATGAAGACATGAGGTACGGTGACTTGCTTCCCTCAGGGAGTAAACACATGTCTGTTGCAGAGGCAAAGAAGAAGGGGTGGAAGTAGAAGAAAGGAGCCAGTCAAGAGCATCTCTACACCAGCCTAAAAACCCATATTTAAAACAGGGCTTCTGCTTCTGTTTTAAATGCAGGATCATGACAGACTCCCTTTATGGTGTGGCTGCAGCGCACGTGGGGCGTATGCAACCACCATTTTGCATGTCCAGCCTCTGCTCAGGGGTTGTCGTGTCGAGCAGGCCTGGGGAGCGGGGGTTGTGCGGGGGTTGAACAATTCTTGCATAACCCATGGTCTGTCCTAGGATTGCCTGAGGGTTGTTTGGCCCTCGCGTGGCCCATGCTTGCCGGGTTCGTGTGGCACGACAGCCCCAGAGTGGGGGTTGAATATGCGAAACGACGCCTGCAGGTGCCGCACTCATTGTGGGTTCAGTATCCCACGACAAACCGTACCATATCATGCGGACCAGGTCATTATCAGCTTGCACTGGAAACTCTTGGAAACTTTCCAAATACTGCCTTGCAGCATCTGTACAGGTGTATACCCAGCCCAGCCCCCTGCCATCCACCACCCATCAGTACCTTCCAATAACAACAGAGCCCGACTCTCCCCCCCTAGATAGGCCCGCCTGGGCCACTGTTATCTTCTTGGTGCCAGGTTAAGACTTTTCTCCCAGGCATTTGGCAGCATATGATAAGTTCTAATTGATCCTGGATTGTCTTATGGAGAGAGCTTCGGCTATTGGGCTGTATAGAAATGAAATTAAATAAAAAAATAAATAAATTATGGTTATGGTTGTCTGCTTGAGATTGCTTGTTTGAAATTGTTTTAGATATATGTTCTCTTGTGCATATTGTCTGTTTGTGTGTTTTTTATGTAAATAGCTTTTAATCTCTGTATACTGTATTTTTAATGTTTTTAATCTTTGTAAACCTCCCAGAGAGCTTTGGCTATTGGGCAGTATAGAAATGTAAATAATAATGATATGCACTTCCTCCCCCCTCTTTCCCCCTTATCTGAGTCTTCTATATGTTTCATTATACAGCCACTAGATGGCGCAGTGATCAAGCTCCTCTTATTGCAACTTTTCCTTTTTCACAAGGGAACTGAAGCGGAAATCAAGCGCTGTAATTTGATAGCTTATTATCTCTGATCTTTTAAGAGATGGAATAAAAGTCATTTAGTGCGGAAGACGCCCTGGAGGTTGATGACGTCATCTAAAGGGGCCGCAAACCTCCGTGAGTAACCAATCTCAATAGCAGGATAAAAGCTCAGTGTGAAGAAGCCCCAAGTTACGGGACAAGGGGGATAAACATACAATATGTTCTCTATCGCCCCCCCAGTGTCTGGAAGCATGCGGAATTGTTCCTATTATCTGACAGCCATGGCCACATCACCAATGTCAGGGATGATGGGAGTTGTAGTCCAACGCATCTGTAGGCCGCCACATTGGGGAAGGATGCCTTAGATGCTGCTACTGCTGGCTGTGTGGCAGTTTCAGCTGCTGCTTTTTGAAGGCACCCCCTCTTTGAAGGTAGCGCGCACACACACACACACACACACACACACACACACCCTACCCCTGGAGTGTGTACTATGTAGCAATCAAGGCCATGTAGCATCTGATGTTTTTGTCCCTAAGAGGACAGGGAAACTCTTCACAAGGGCTGCTGGATAAGCTGAAGCTCCTGGCTTTTTGCAGTTACAGAGGGACCTGATGAAGGGTGGGGGAGTAGATGATAATGAAAATTGTCCTCTCCTCAGGCCTTAGATGTTGCAACTTTTTAAAAAGCCTCCATCGAATTCTGCAAGAAGGCAAATGGAGTCCCCAAATCTGCATGGGTTATGCAAATATGTATCTTTTCCCCCTCATCTTGCATGAGTTTGCAATTTTTATCATTTTGCATAAATGACTCTTCTGTTAGTCATGGTGTTGGGCAAGGAGCTGTATGGAGGATATTGAACACCTGATCTCTTTCGGTAATTCTGCTGATATTTCACCAGACATTGCTTATTCACTTTCAAGAATACCTTCAACCATGAGGGCTAGAAACGTCCTTTAAAATATAAATGAAAGTTGAGATCCTCAGGGGAGCTTTTAGCCTGTGCGCAAACCCTGAGTTCAGGCTGAGAGATGAAAGAACTGGCAGGCATTCAAAGAGATGGAGACTTCAGACATAAAATCTTCCACACAGTGGAACTGTGGGTTATTCAGTTCTAACCTGCCTTTCCCTTTCTTTTCTTATTCATGAGTTTCTGAAGGTGCAGGTTTTTGTGCCAACAAGCAACTTTCCCCAAGGGGCTCTTGAGTTTCTCTGCCTGAAAAAATCTCTTTTTCTGCCCATTTGACCAGCTGGTCAGATGGACTTTTAACATGCATGTTTGCCCGTTTTAATCTGGTTTCCCAGGAGCCTTATTATGTAATGGGGTGCAGCTAAGATTGTGTTACAGGCTGCTCCTCAACTAGGGATTAAATGGGGAGGAGGTAATTAGTTAATTGTGCCCTCTTTTCCTGGTTTCTTTTGTGGCTCTTCTGGATCCTTAATCCTGGAACCGGAGGCTGGATCAGGCATTCTCCTGACAACGCTGCAGGAACCAGGGAACCGGCAGAGGTAATGGGAGCCTCTTCGGAAATATGATTCGAGCTGACAAGGACACTGTGGGGGGAGGTGGAGGAGGAGAGCATGGGGTGGGGGGAGCACTGGAAGGGATACAGCAGGCTTCTCCAACCTGGCACCCTCCAGATGTGTTGGACTGCAACTCAGGCTGCAAGCGGTTCAGCAGGCCTGGACTAAGGGGCAGGATCAAAGGCATCACAGGTGATGAAGCCATGGGTCTTAAGCTGGGTTCTGGGAGGGAGTTCTGGGTGTGTGGAGCAGGCAGGGGGAAAAGAGAGCATCAAGGGAGCAGGAGACCTGTCTGGCTTTGGGAGGGAGCTGCAGGCATAAGGGGCACCAAGGGGGAAAAGGCAGAGCAATACGAAAGAGCAGGTGCTCTCCCCCAGTGAGACAGGGCAGCGGAGCTGGTGTCTAGTCCTCGCCACCAGCATCACCTGCTCCCTTACATATCTGAGGGTCCCATCATGGGCCTAACAGCACAAACAGAAGGTGTTGTAACCTCACACCCTATCCAGCACAGTCCTTTTTAGCAGCTACGGTTCATGTATTCAGCTGTGAGTCATCACATGCGGAACTGACAAGGGACAGGCAATTTAGAGGTGAACAAGTCTGTGGCAAACTTGAGATATCTGAGGCAGTTGCAACATCCATTGCGCTCTTAATGCTTCGTCGTGGTTTCCAGGTGGCTGTAAGTGGCCATCGCTTCCTCAAGCCTATAGGATGCACGAGGGAAAGTGAGATTTCGCCCAAGACAGGGCCTGGGCCACAGAATCTGTCTGAAACATCAAGATTTGGCTGTGGGACACCAAAAGCAAATAAAGCGGGTGACACAAAGCATGGGCAAAGCTCCTTTCCCTCACTACTGAGAGCCTGCCGCCAATTGTGGGTTGAGGAGAAAGGCTTCCAGGCCCAAAGCTGTGAACTACCAAACAAGCCCTTGAGCCCCAGCACCTTTTGTTTTAGAACCAAGGGATGGAGGCCTCGCAGCTGCCATGAATGTATTCTTGACCAGGAGGATCAGGTGTCCATTTGAAGCCCCCTCCCCGTAACAGGAGATGTTACCATCCGGTAGGGACTCTCCTCTCTTCGAGCCCCACAGGTACGGCCGCTGTGAGGTAATTTTATCCCTCCTGACCCGGCCAGTGGATTGGTCCCAGGTAAATCCCTTGCAAATCTCCCTCTCTCTCCACTAGCTCAGCCCCCGGCTGTTAAATAGATGGTGCAGGGATGCCCCCACCATCTGTTTCCGCTCCTCTCCTTGTCTCCAGAACCCGTTGGCTCAGCCCACTGAGGAAGGCTCCCTTCAGCCTCCAAGAATGATGGCCAGTCTCACTCTCTGTGGCTTGGACAGCCCCATGATTCTTCCCGTGTGGCCCTTTTTCAACAGAGACAGCCCCCCCACAGCCACTGCTGCTGCCTTCATCTCCCAGGTGCAGTCCCCAGAGCAGAGGGGTCACCCCGCCCCACAGAGGACAAAGCCTTCTCGGCGCATAGCTGACTTCTCCATCTGTTCCATCCTGGCCCCGGATGGTTCCGAAGGGGAGAGAGAGAAGCACAAGGAACCAGCAGGAGGCACCGCGGAGTGGGCTCGGACCTCTCAGGGCTACGCCTGGATCAGCTGTTCCCGTTTCAAGCCCCCCTTCGTTCCAAGTAAGGCTTCCTCAGCAACGCCCCCCACCCGTTTTGTTCGAAGCAAGGCATCATCAGCGCACCCATGTCCGGCCCTTGCATGGCGGCACCGGAGCCGCAGCGAAGCAGTGTTGCTCTTTTTAATGTGATTGCTCTTCTTCCTTCCCTGCAGAGATGAAGCAGGAGGGCGGTCCGCGGCCGACATCCCGCAGTCCCCGAGTGCCCTTCTCTGCAGCTCAGCTGGGAGCGCTGGAGAGCAGCTTCCAACAAACCCGTTATCTTGGCACTGGGCAGGTGAGGGACGTGGCTCTTCTGCTGGGCCTCACGGAGAACCGGGTAAGGGAGTGCCGCCTTTCATTCCATCTCTGTCCGTTCAAGTGAGGATTGGGGCCTCAGGCAGCCCACTAGGGGCAGCTTGGTAGCCCTCCTTCCCAAAGCATCTACTGCGGCTATGGAGTCTCTTTGAATATCACCCTAGGAGACATTTGTTTATTTGTTTGCTTGCTGTATTTGTATCAGGCTGCCCAATGACATCATTCTCTGGGCAGCTGTCGATGGTGAATGATAAAATAGAATTAAAAACCTGATATCGTAAAATAACTACTTGCAGCAGCAGAAGAAGAGCCCCGCTGGATCAGACCAAGGGTCCATCTAGTCCAGCGTTCTGTCCACACAGCAGCCAACCAGCTGCCCACGGGAAACCCACAAAAAAGGGCATGCCTGAACAACACCCTCCCGCCTATGTTCCCCAGCCGCTGGGGTACATAGGCATACTGCCTCTGATACTGGAGGTAGCATATAGCCATCAGGACTAGTAGCATATTGTTTTCCGACAAAGAGAGGCATAAAAGCAAGTAACAATAATAGGCATTGCAGAAACAGTGGTTCAGAACAATAAGATCCAACCTAACACTTACAAAACCACAAAAACTAAAGAGGTTAAAGGAAGCCTCCTTTTTTCCTTTAACTTCTTTTATTTTTCAGAACAGTTAAGATGACAGCTGTTTTTTAAAAAAAAGACTTGGAAGAATTAAAAAAAAAGTCTTCACCTGATGCTGACATAAAGAAGGTGAGCCTCCCTGGGGAGAGCATTCCACAGCTGGGTGCCACCACCGAAAAGGCCTTCTCCATGGTAGCTGCCGACATCGCTTCAGTTGATGGGGGCACCCTGAGCAAGGCCTTTGAAGAGGATCTCAGGGAATGGGTCAGTATATGTGGTGAGCTTTGGGGCATTCTGGTCCCAAACCATGAAGGGCTTTATGAAGGTTAACAGCAACACTTTGGACTGGACCTGGAAACAGACTGGAGCCAGTGCAGCTGGCATAATATGACTGAATTGCCCTGTTCCAGTTAACAATCTTGCTGCCTCATTTTTGACCAGTTGCATTTCCTGGACTCTTTTCAAAGCAGCCCCACGTACAAGATACTGTAATAATCTAAATGGGAGGTTACCAGAGAACGAGTAAGAAACTGTGGCCAGGCTGTCTCCATCCAGGTGTGGCATAGAGGTGATGTTTGTTTGTTTATTTAATTTATTACTCACCCATCTGGCTGGTCACCCAGCCACTCTAGGCGATGTACAGAGTGTATAATAAAACAGTTTAAAACAATAAAATTCCACATTAAAACATTGTATTTCTAAAAATACCCTAACCCACCCCAAATGCCTGCCTGAACAACCACGTTTTTAATGCACGGTTGAAGCTCATTAAAGAGGGGGCATGGTGGTTTCCTAGGGAACTGATAACTGAGCTAGTCCTGGACTGACCTCCTATGCCACTGAGCTGCTCCCAGAGCAGCCTCCTGCATCTTTCCATAACTCTACGATAGTTCCTCCTTGTAGAGCAATAGAATTGATGCTGAGCTGCTCCTAGAATGTACTGTGCTACCTCTGAGAGGCACTTTGGCATTAGCCCTTTTCTCTGCAACTGCCACTCTTTGTTCACTCACGGTATGGCAGTGTTGCCAAATCATTGTATTCCAATGCTTTCTCCTGTGCACCCCTGCACCCTCGTTTAATTTGCGCTGTTGCAATAAAACTCCATTGTACTGCTGGCATGCCCAGTACTATTGAGGCTTTTCAGAACTTTTGTTCCTTTAAACAAATGTTTGTATTTCACTATTAAAAAAAATGCAGAAGGAAAAAGAAATGCAAGGAAACCAGTAACTATATAGCTTCTCTCCCCATTCCAGCTGGAACAGACCTTGAAACTGATGCAATTAAGAGAGGATAATCAAGGGGCAATTCATTACTACTTCCCCACCCTCACTCATCAAGAAGCAATAAGATGAGTAGGACCTGCAAAGAGGAATCTTTTAATTATCATAGGAAAGGACCTTTTAATTAACATCAAAAAGGACCTCTGTAGATATTATCTTGGCCACAGAGAAGGGCATTACTGGATAATATAACACTATATAAAGTGCTGCGTGGAAACTCCGTTTTCCTTCTGCTTCCAGCTGATTGCAGAAAAACAATGCCTTGGCAGTGCTGATAGGATGCAGGATGCAAGCAGACATGGAGTTCCTGCCAGAACCATAGGCCTGGTTCGCACATAACACTAAGCCATGGTGTAGTTTGTTGAAATCTGGCTTGCATTTGTGAACCCATCCCTGTGAACAAACCATGGTTTGTTAACCAGCTACAAACCACAAGTAGAAGCTATGGTTTACTGTTGGCTTACAAAGTCTGGCTTGTTTAAACCATGGCTTGGTGGGATGTCTGAACCATGGCTTATTCCTGGCTTGTTTGCGCTGCTCTCTGCCTGCAAAAGGAGGTGCCCAGCAAGAGCAGCCTGGAAATGAAATTGCTCTGAAGGCTGGAAAAATGGGCAGGACAGAAACAAACCAGAAAGAGTGAAAAAAAGACAATTAATGGATAAAGCATCAAACCATGATTAAGATAAACCATCACTTAGCATTATGTGCAAACATAGCCATAGAGTCTTTCTGTGTGTTTTCTTAGACTGCCATCGTTAAGGGGAGAATCCGTCAACTGAATTTGCAGGGCAGCCTTCCACAACCCCTGCAGATGTGTTGGACTACAACTCCCACCATCCACTGCCAGCTGGGGTGATGGGAGTTGTAATCCAACACACCTGCAGGGTGTTGGAGTTGGGGAAGTCTGCACTATACCATAGTGAAAGTAAATATGTCAGCCTCTGTTTGGGGGAGCCATGGGGTGGATGTGGATTTACTGATTGGCCAAAGCTATACTATAGGTGTGAAACCAGATTAAGTATTATGGCACCTCACAAAGGAGCCTGGGAACTGTCATTTCAGGGGAGTGATAGATTCCCCCAACTCCCCACAAAAGAACAGGAGGGCTTCTTGTCATGACTGTTGAATGAACCAATTTAAGTTAGTGGTTTGGACACAATCTTAAAGCATCCCTTAAGAAGTGGTTCTTAGAGCGTTTCCTAACAATTACACCTGGGGCGTGCGGAGTAAGTCCAAGCTTGTGTGAAGTCTCAGCTTTGCCCCTGTGTTGCTGTGGGAGAGGGCATCATCCACCCATTTCCCTTCTTCGGTCTCTCTGCTCTGCATTTTCACAGAAAGGGGGGAGCGCTTCCCAAGTGGGTAGGATTCAGACAAGTGATTGACTTCCTCTTCTTGTTGCTAGGTGAAGATTTGGTTCCAGAACCGGAGAGCCCGGGAACGGCGGGACTTCCTGAAGCAGCAGCCAATCAGCAGCATGGGTGTGAAGGGGAACCCAGTGCAGGGCCAGTCCCCCTTCGGTTGGCACTAATAACCAGGGGGCAAGGGGGCAGGGGCAAGGGGAGCATAAGATGAATTGACCGCCCAGCCTTTCTCTTGTCTGACCCACATTGCTCAGCTCCGTGACTGTTGGGGAACTGGGACTGGGGTCTGGAAAGCCAGTGAACAGACTCCTGCATTTTTCAGCCTACATACATAATCCAGCAGGTTTTGCCCCCTCCATCTTGCCTCCTCCATCTTGCCTCCTGCTTCTACCTGCCAGGATCTGCCCCAGCTCCAACTGCATGGTTACATCCCGGGCATGATCCGGGACCCTGTATTTTTACAATTAAAAGTTGGCAATCCTAGGGTGTCCCTACATTAAGCAAAAAAAATCTCATCCTTTCCCAGGGCTTTCTGCTTTTGCTTTCTTTGTGGGATTACGATGGGCTTCTTTACACAGCAGACATGTGGTTTGAAACGAGAGAGTGTCTCCCTCCCTCTCTCCCTTGCATGTGTGCAAAGGAGCGGGGTGGGGGGAATCTTGCTTTTGTCGCTTAACTTGTGCTGTACTGTTTCCTCACAGCCCTAGGCACACTTACTTGGGAGTAAGCCTCATTGAAGTCAGTGGGACTTACTTCTGAGAAGACATAAAATCACTCTGTAAGTCTGCAATCCTCGGCATACGTACTTGGGAGTAAGCCCCACTGAACATAATGGGGTGCTCTGAATCAACAGAGGACAGTGATTCTGAGCTTGGTGGGATGGGGAATCAGATCCATCTCCCTTTGTTGCAGGGAGGCATTTTACTCTTGTCTCCCTCTGATTGCTGAACGAGAGACACATGGTTTGAATCAAGGAAAGTCCTTCCCCATCAGGTTCATGGTGCTAAGCCGGCACACTGCCGATATGGCACCATTAACTTTTATTACTAGGTAAAAGTGGGATAAAGGGGGGAACGTGCGCGAGGCGCCCTGGAGGTTGATGACATCATGTAAAGGACCCACAAAATTCTGTGAGTGACCACTCACAAGCGTGCAATAAATCGCTCGTGTACAGACGCCTCTGGTCTAGGAAGTTCGCTCTTTTTTCATTTTTAGTAGTTGAGACTTCAAAAGAGCAGCTGTCCCAGGGGAGACCTCCAAGAAGCATTGCCAACTAAGCGGAGAAAAAAACAGCTCAATTTGCTTTTGTGGCTCTTAACAGCAACGTGATGCGTAGAATCAGCAACAAGACAGTACATATTTAGCCCAGAAATATATACGGTACATGTTTAGCACAGAGATAAACCTTCTAATCCAGGTATGGGGTACATGTGGCCCTCCAGATGTTGTTGGACTCTAACTCCTATCATCCCTCACTATTGGCTAGGGCTGATGGGAGTTGCAACTCAAAAACATGTGGATATATTTCTGGTGCTGAAGAAGATTAATTCCTGTGTGTGTGTGTGTGTGTGTGTGTAGGAAAAAGAGGGAAAGGTCAGCACCCCCTCTAAACTCCCGAACCTCAAAGGATGCTGGAGGAAAAATAGGCTTGATTTGTGAAAGTGCTCCAGTTGTTACGCCTGGTGGGTTTTTAGTGTAAGCGCTCTTCATCAGAAGCAATACTCCCTTATCAGCTAAAAGAAGAACTTTGTCTTTTAGGAGAGCAACTTGTACAAGCCTTATTTGTTGTGTTGCATTTTATTTTTGGCATTTGTATCCTGCCTTTCTACAAAATGATTTATTTTTTATTTTCTTATTTCTTTAATGCATTTATATACCACCCTTCATAATATCTATCTCAGGTTGGTTTGCAATGCAGTACTCTGTAAACACAGTTCTAAGTAATAGTACCTAGGTGTCACAGCAATAAAACCCAACATATCAATACGTTATCCCTTTTTGAATTGGGACAATATGCTCTTTTTTCTCCTTGCTTCTTCCCCGGCCTGCACCCTCTTCAGTCACCCACACTTATTCTTAACCAGAATATCGCCTTTAATTGAATTCACAGTTTGCTCAGAAAGGGAGGGGGTGTCCCAATTTGTTACCGTAGTGCCCCCTTGTGGCCAGTGATGATAGATGTGACCATAAAGGTAAAGTCCCCAACCAGTCATGTCCGACTCTAGGGTGCGGTGCTCATCCCCGTTTCTAAGCCGAAGAGCCAGCGCTGTCCGAAGATGCTTCTGTGGTCATGTGGCCGGCATGACTGAACACCTTTCCCGCCGAGGCGGTACCTATTTATCTACTTGCAATTTCTTGCTTTCGAACTGCTAGGTTGGCAGAAGCTGGGACTGAAGACGGGAGCTCACTCCACTCGGGTCTCCAACTGCTGACCTGCCGACCTTCCAGTCTGCAGTTCAGCGTCTTAACCACTAAGCCACCGTGGCCCCATATAGATGTGACCATACTGTTCCCTATACTCTTTGAGGGGTGGGGAGAGATGTAGGCAGTTCTGGATTATTGCCAGGGTGGGGCGGGGAGGACACATATAGGGAATCTCACCCCTTAAATTAAACTCATTGGGGGTTTTTTCTTTTCCAAATTGACAAACAAGCAGAATCTTGATGTTTTGAACAAGTAGAATTTTCCATTAGCAGGTCATCCCAGTATATGGCTTGTGGGGTGGAATAGGTAATTGGCAATTATTTTGTAAACTATTTTTAAAGCATATTTTGTTTTTTGTATAAGGCTTTCTGTAAAGCACACTGAGGCTGTCAAAGATAGGGTATAAATTAGGGATATACGAAAAATTTGTTTCAGTTTGTTTTTGATCAGGATTCACCCAGCTCTCACCTTCTAGATCGAACAAGGACTTGGGTGCAATCTGTGATCAAAATCCATACATTGCCAAGCTTGCAATGTGATTTGCGGACCAACAAAGATTTGTTCAACAGTCTGCAAACTTTTGAAGAATGTGCATGAAAAAATGTCTTCTTTTGAAAAATGTGCACAAAAATGCTTTAATCAATGGGAGAAGGATGTGCACATTTCAAAGACACACACAATGGATGTGTACATTCAGAAAAATATGCATGAAAATATACATGGATTTTCATGCAAAAAGAAAAGAAAAGCTCACAACCTGATACAGACTTGAGTCAGAACAAATTTGAGATGGAATTTGGAGAACTTCGGCAAGCTCACATTTTGCGGATTCGCACATCCCTAGTATAGATGCTGTAAAGCAGCCTTCCCCAATCTGGTGCCCTCCAGATATGTTGGACTATTGATTTATGTCTCATCATCCCAAGCCAGCTGCTGGCTGGGGCTTATGGGAGTTGTAGTTTAACACATCTGGAGGGCACCAGGTTGGGGAAGGCTGCTCTTGATAATAATGTAAACTACCTGGGGTGGGTGGGTGTCAGATGCAACATGGTGGTTCAGGGAGCGTTGCCAGTTACTTACAATGCCCCATATACTGGGATGACCTGCATATATTTTATAATAAGAGTTTCATAGGCTACTTTTCAGTCCTCAAAAGGGCCACAAAAGTGGCTCACATAAAAAATAGGATAAAAGCCAATTAAAATAACACAATAAGACTGAAAACAAGTACAAGAATGCACAAGTACAAACCTATGTCTGATTGACTACAGAAAGGCATGTGCCTTATCCCAGGTTGGACTAATTGTCTATCCAGCCTAGTATTGTTGTCTCCAGCTGCCCCCAACCTTTCACCCTCCAGATGTGTGGGACTACAGCTTCCATTGTCCCCAGCAAGCATGTCCAATGGGAGTGATGGGAATGATAGTCCAGTGCATCTGGAAGGCCCCAGGTTGGGGGAAGCTGGTCTCTAACTGGCAGCGGCTCTCCAGGGTTTCAGACAGACAAGGGTCTTTTCCCATCACCCGCTACATGATCCCTTTTGAACTGGAGAAACTAAGAATTGAGCCTGGGGTCTCCTCTATGCAGAGAGTACGTGTTCAACAAATGAGCTATGGTCCCTCCCGTAAGCAGGGTTTCTAACGTGCAGCTCTAAAACTGGCCAGCTGAGCTGCACAAAGACCTGCCCGCATGCCACCAATTACAGGCGTGGAACACTGAGGTTGAGAGAGAGGAGTGACTAGCACTCAAAGGCCAGCCATGGCAGAGAATTTTTACATGCAGGTACTACCATTAAACCACTGGGAACCTGCAGTGCTTGCCCATGGAGCTATCTGTGGATCCCTGTTCTTTCTTCTGCCTTTCCCTGTGTTAATGAGTTTGCATTAAGTTATCTGGAGATGTGCTTTGCAATGCAAACGGCCCCAGGGCTGCAGTGGGAACCCCGTTCTATGCAAGGGGTTGCCCCTCTTCACTAAGTGCTTTGCCCTAACCTCCTGGCCCTCTTGGCCTCCAGAGGTAAGGCAAACACAAAGTTGGAGCTCTATGGATTTGGGGCCAAAGTCTATGCCTGCATAATCAGCTTCAACTGGTGGTGTCTTTCTCTCTGTGTGTGTATGTCTGTGTAGAGACTGCCTTTTCTATTCCCCATATGCCTTCTGTTCTTGGGACTCGGGCAGCCAAGTTCACAGAATGGGGAGAGGGGGTGACACACAGAAATTAAGCAGGATAAACTTGCCGTACCAGTTTGTCCTCATGCCAGGAAAAAGCATCACCTGCTAATATTTCTGTATGTTGGACTGCTGTGAAAGCACAGGGACAGGTCCCTACCCCCGAAGAAAAAATACAGTGGCAATCCTCAATTTGAGACCATGGTGACAGGCAAAAAATATTACGGCATTCAAGAAAAATATTTTGCCTACACTGATTGCTGAATCTTCAGTCCTCACATCCTCCAAAAACAACATTTAAACCAGTTCAGTCTCTAGGCCGTAGCCGAGAGAAGTGGGCAGAGTTATAAATACCCCTTTTCAACATTGAAAATATGTTTTGCAGTTACTCGGGAGACATTTTCTCCAGGGTTCAAGTCAAGACTAGGTGTCAGGTCTTAGACTTCCTTCAACAGCCCCCTGACCCCCCTATCAAAGTCCACCACTGGTAAAGGCCTACTAGCAAAGGTTTATGCAGTCATAAAAGATATAAAAATTAGAGGTACATCAGGATATCAGAGAAAATGGGAGAAAGGTAGGGCTTTGTCAGCACAGGTCTAGCAGTGGTTGTGGGATAAAGAAACACAACAGCAATGAAATTAAAACAAGATTGTTTAAAACATTGCATCAATGGTATTGAACACTGTATAAGACAATGATAGAACATGACAGATGCTGGAGGTGTGGACAATGAAGAGCAGATTATTTACATATCTTTTGGCACTGTGAAAAAAATCAAGCCATACTTGTGTAGTATTTTACTATATGTTGAGCACATCAAAGGATACAGAGCATCAGCTGATCCACGGAGAATTTTGTGAAATTATATTAAAGATTGCATAGAGGATTTTGATATAGAAATGGTTACTGATTTATTTACAGCTGCCAAAATCTCAATGGCAGCTCATTGGAAGAAATGCAGGGCTCCCCTCTTATCAGACTAGTTTTTTTTTAGTATTTGGGACATTGCCACAGTGATAAAACTGACTTCTTATATTTGTGCAAGAGAAGATTACTTAATGAAAAATGTGTGTTGAAAAACGTTGGTTGCATTCTGGAATGATAAATTTCAAGATAATGTTCATCCGCACTCTCATTTTTTCATTAATATTAAATTATATGTTTGGGTTTATTTCAGAAGTTTGATTTTGTATATTTGCAATGTTATAAATTTCTGGTTTTTTTTTAAAAAGCCCACCCCTGGAACAGGCAAAGTAATGTGTGTGCCTCTTGAGTATGTGCAAAGTGTTCCTGCTCACATTACTGAGCATACTCTCCAGCATTTGACAAATGAAACTAAGGACAGACACTCTTCATTTGTGTACCTGTGCAACATCCCTTTTCTCGCTACCTGCTCTGCCCTCCACATATTATTTCACATCGATGAAGGGTCTTTCCAACTTGGTGGTGTGTGCAGCATGAATTTCCTCAAAACAGCCTGGCCTGCACTGATTAAAAAGCAAAGAGGGAGTTTGTCCTTTGACTTAAAAATATTATAGAAAAATGTAATTGTCCTATAAATATGTAATTATTAATTCCAAATGAACCTCACCAGCTGTGGTGTATTGAAGTGGCACATATTAATGCTCTTGTGCGTAGATTTACACACATGTGCACTAAAATTAAGATGCATCTCCCTCACTTCCCCCATCAAAGGTTTAACCTCATGTGGGTCAGTGCTAGATATGAAGATTTTTTAAATTTTTATTATTACATTTATATCCCACTGTTTTTCCTCTTGCAAGGCAGCTTACACGATCCTCTTCCTCTTCATTTTCATTCTTACAACAACCCTGTGAGATAGGTTAGGCTGAGAGTCGGTGACTGTCCCAAAGTCACTCAGTGAGCTTCATGGCTGAGTGAGGACTAGAACCTGGATCTCTTGGGTCCCAGTCCAACACTCTCACCACTACACCACACTGGCTCTCAAGTGTCAGTTTTGGCAGCTCACACTAATCATTTTAGGGCTTTTTAAATGCATCCCTTTTTATGTACTGTATGTAAACAGTTCTTGGAAGGAATTTCCTTCTCGGAAAGAATTTGCAATGATCACTGGTTGATGCAAATAAACTGAGTGATTAGTGCAAAAGGATGCAAAAAAAGGGACTGATTTACCAAAAACAGCAGAAAACTGGGATTGTCCTCGATAAGCAGGACTGTTCGAGCATGCATTGTTGAGTAATCACAACAGAAAAGGCAACATTTGTGATCGTGGACAGAATGTCCAAGACAGAAGATGTGACTTCCAGGTTAGCTTGAGCCCCAGCGCTTCTCTTGTTCACCGCCTAAGCCAGAGCTTTCCAAACTTTTCATGTTGGTGAGACACTTTTTAGACATGCATCATTTGTGACACAGTAATTCAGTTTTACTAGCAAACTGGAGGTTAAACTAACCTGTTGTAAGAGATACGGACACATACATAAATTGTAATAACGAAATGTATGGGGATAGAACATATCTCATGAAAACCTTTCATTTATATTTTTAAAAATACATGATTTGTAAGATAATAACATACATTGTTGTCATTTATGAGTAACAGTATGTAAATATGTGCAAGAAAATGTGAAAAATAAAATTAACTAAAGTATTTACAATACATATTAGGACACATAGGCCCAGGTAGAAGCTCAGCTGCAAAAACACATGAAGTAGAGAAGCGAAAGTCCAACAAAAATGGTGAAAATATATATGTCTCACTACAAGGCTATATTGCTGTAAATATTTGCAATGCCTATGTCCAGAGTCCAGTTCCAGCACTCTCCAGTGGTACACTGCCAGTGGGTGGTTAATCCACAATTACAGCAGAGTAAAAATAAAAATAAATGGCAGAAATCAAATTATAAGTGCCACGTGGTGGGTGGCTTGCTGTTTGCCACACTGGGTTTGGGAGGGTGGCCTCCCTTCAGCCAGCACCAGGTCTGTTCCAAACTCCTGGCCTAAGTTCTGACTCCCTGTGCCCAAGTCTGGAGGGAGCATTGGGGCCAAGCTAGATGTGATGCAGCAGAACTGTTAATACCGACCTGCAGCTGCGCTCGCTCGGTGATTGGGTGACTGGGAGCAGGCTGATTCCGAGGCTTCTGGCCTCCACTGAGCTCCGTTCCGACTGGCCAAGATGGCGGACGGCCCACTTGGTGCAGTCCCAGTCCCAGGCGGCGTTTCCACCCGCGCGCTACTCTGGCCTGGCTGCGCAGGAGCGCGGTGCAGAAGTTCGTGAAGGGCACGCTTGAAATCTCGCGGGGCCGCTGCCAGTTCGCGCTGGCCAAGCTCTGCTCCCAGGGCGGCGCCTCGCCTCCCCTCTCCTCACCCTGTGCCTCTACCTCGCTGTACTGCTCCAACAACGCCAATCATGTGCGCCCTACATCAAGACACCACATGATCCTAAAGCAGCTAATGTTAAAGCAGCTAAGCCTTAGCTGCTTTAACATTAGCTGCTTTAGAAAGTTCCGGGGCAGGGGCCAAGGGAAGCAAACGCGAGTGAGGGAGCTCCGCGGTGCCCTTCCGCACAATTTTCTGCATTTCGCGCGACACACCTACACACTGCCGCCGACACACTAATGTGTCGCGGCACACAGTCTGGAAAGCTCTGGCCTAATCTCTAGACTCCCTGTGCCCAAGTCTGGAGGGAGCATTGGGGCCAAGCTAGATGTGATGCAGCAGAACGGTTAATATTTATTATTAGACTTCTATACTACCTTTCCTTGTAAGATTCCAGAGTGGTTTAGAGGCCGTGGTGCCATCAGGGACAGGAGTTTGGAGCAGACGTCCAGGGTCTTATGCAGCAATGCACAAGGAGGGTCCCCAAACACAGAAGGGTTGGGCAGTTTACCACATTTTGAAGTAAGGAAAATTCACATTGCCATCTAAAGAGGGCAGCTCTCCCATAAGACCATTAAGTCCAAAATTACCTAACTGCACTACTGATTACAAGATTAAAACAGCAGCAACACATAACAAATTACAATAGAGAAAACTCCACTCATAAAACAGCTTAAGAACCAAATCCAACAATTGAAAACCTGGAAGTATAGGAAGATCTTCACCTGGTGCCAAAAAGATAGCAATGGATCTCATAGGAGTATAGGGTCTCCTGCATTTTATTGAACAGCATATATTGTGTGCGTGTGTGTGTGTGAGTGTGAGTGTGTGGGGGGTACCGTCCATATTTGGATCAGGACTGCAGTACTGGGGGAAAGGAGTTTAACCCCATCCCAAGCCATTTTCCTGATGAGAATTACTCTCCCCCAAAGCTCCTGTTTATCTGCAGAGGCAAGCATTACAGGTACCATACGGTATTATTTACAATTCAGTAAATAAATAAAAAAAGGTTATGTTGGGGGCTTCCCAAGAGAGGGGTGTGTGTGTTTTTAATAACCAAGCCCTGGGAGAGAATTGCCCTCTGAGCCCATTAGAGGGCGATAGTTCCACGCTGGGCTGGGTAATCATCCCAGTATTCTGCAGCTCCAAAGGAAAGGCCCCCGTGTTTCCAATGTCTCCTATGGGTACCACTCTGGGACTGTTGGTTGGTTTGTTTGCAAACAGATAAGATACAACAGGGTATTCTTCAGAGGGGGAGCAAGGATTCACCCCATTTTTTTTTATTTGCAATATTGGGGCTGCTGCATTTTTGTTGCACTATTTTGTTAGCTGCTTTCAAAGCCTTTGGGTAGAAAAGTGACCTATAAGTACAAATATAAATAAATATCAATATATAGGAACCTAGGAAGCTGCCTTATACTGAGCCAGACCCTGGCTCCATCTAGCCCGGTATTGTCGACACTGACTGGCAGCATGGCTCTCCAGGGTTTCAGGCAGGATTCTTTTCTAGTCCTACCTGGAGATGTGAACCTGGGACCTCCTTCAAGCAAACCAGGGTCTCTGCCACTGAGCTACAGACCTCCGCTTCCTGGTGTCCTTGGAGAAGTTCCCTGCAGTACTGGCCAGGGATCCTGCCGAGGTCGTGGTCAACTCCTGGAACTGGAGGGTGACTAGGACTACCAATATGATCACTCCTAAAAGTTCTTGGCCAAACTGTAGAATCATATTCGCTCCTTAGTATTCTGAGGATAATTAAAAAGATAATTTTTATCTTTGCTGTTTTAAATCTGTATTTTAAATTCCTGTACTGCTGCTAGGTTTTATTGTGGTTGTATTGTTATATTGTGGTTTTAATGTTCTATATATTTTAAATGGTTTTATTGTGTGTTGTTTGGTTTTAGTTTTTGTGAACCGCCCAGAGAGCTTCGGCTATTGGGCGGTATAGAAATGAAATAAATAAATAAAATAAATAAATAAATGAGGAGCTGAGAATTATAAAATGTCACAGTTGATTACTAGAATGCAGATGGTGGAAAACTTGAAGCAAAGTTGACCAAACACAGACTACAGCCCATTTTAAGGCCAACTCTCTGGCAGTGATGTTGGCAAATAAACTTACTTCTCCACCTCCATTGCACATTGCTGGCCAATGGAGCTATTTCAGGTGGTCAGGAGCCGGACAGGCCCAATGGATCAGCAGCTGGAACCTCCAGAGGCCTGTAGCGGTCAATTTTCATTACATTTTGCAGATACAATTGTATCTGCTCTGACCTGGATGCTCTAGTTTTGACAGAATTGACAATGGATACAGCCATCGCTGACGGAGAGTTCTGGAGAACGCGAAAGCTTGCAAATGTTATTTGTCTTAATTATTGCCCAGCTGTGGATTTGGGGTTTTTTTCCCCTCATGGACCAGCATGGCTATCTTTGCTTTTTTTCAGTTTGAATAGCCTAAGAATGTTGACCCTACCGGCTAGTAAAATCAGCCAGGACTGAGCTTACAGTATAGATATCAGAAGTGGTCAATGCCTCATCAAGGGATGGGGTAGCTCTGGCAGCAGTGAAACCACCGCTGAAGAAGCCAAGTTTAGATCTAGGGATGTACCAGAAATTCGTTTCTGTTTGTTTTTGATCAGGATTTAGCCAGTTCGCACCTTCTGGACCGACCTCGAATTTGGACACAATCTGCAGTCAAAGTCTGTACACAGAATCATAGAATAGTAGGGTTGGAAGGGGCCTACAAGGCCATCGAGTCCAACCCCCTGCTCAATGCAGGAATCCAAGTCAGAGCATCCCTGACAAATGGCTGTCCAGCCTCGTCTTGAAGGCCTCCAGTGTGGGAGAGCCCACCACCTCCCCAGGTAATTGGTTCCATTGTCGTATTGCTCTGACAGTCAGGAAGTTTTTCCTGATGTTCAGCCGGAATCTGGCTTCCTGTCACTTGAGCCCATTATTCCGTGTCCTGCACTCTGGGATGGCCAAGAAGAGATACTGGCCTTCTTCTCTGTGACAACCTTTCAAGTACTTGAAGAAGGCTATCATATCTCCCCTCAGTCTTCTCTTCTCAAGGCTAAACATGCCCAGTTCTTTCAGTCTCTCTTCATAGGGCTTTGTTTCCAGTCCCCTGATCATCTTTGTTGCCCTCCTCTGAACCCTCTCCAGTTTGTCTGCATCCTTCTTAAAGTGTGGTGCCCAGAACTGGACACAGTACTCCAGATGAGGCCTAACCAGTGCTGAGTAGAGGGGAACTAGTACTTCCCGGGATTTGGAAGCGATGCTTCTATGAATGCAGCCCAAAAGAGCATTGGCCTTTTTTGCAGCCACATCACATTGTTGGCTCATATTCAGCTTGTGATCGACAACAATTCCAAGATCCTTCTCGCTTGTAGTGTGGTTGAGCCACGTATCCCCCATCTTGTAACTGTGCATTTGGTTTCTTTTTCCTAGGTGCAGAACTTGGCATTTGTCCCTATTAAATGTCATGCTGTTGTTTTCTGCCCAGTGCTCCAGTCTATCCAGATCACTTTGAATTTTGTTTCTGTCTTCCAAAGTATTAGCTATCCCGACCAATTTTGTGTCATCTGCAAATTTGATCAGCATTCCCTGCACCTCCTCCTCCAAGTCATTAATAAAAATGTTGAAGAGCACTGGGCCCAGGACTGAGCCCTGTGGTACCCCACTCGTTACCTCTCCCCAGTTTGAGAAGGTCCCATTGATAAGCACTCTTTGAGTCCGATTCTGTAGCCAACTGTGGAGCCACCGGATTGTTGTTTCATCTAGCCCACTTTGAGCTAGTTTGCTCATCAGGATATCATGGAGCACTTTGTCGAAAGCTTTGCTGAAGTCGAGGTATATGATGTCTACAGCATTCCCATGGTCTACAAGGGAGGTTACTTGATCAAAAAATGAGATCAGATTTGTCTGGCAGGACTTGTTTTTGACAAATCCATATTGGCTTCGAGTAATCACGGCATTGTTGTCAAGGTGCTTCCAGATGGATTGCTTTATAATCTGCTCCAGAATTTTCCCAGGGATTGATGTCAGACTGACTGGTCTGTAGTTCCCAGGTTCCTCCTTTTTACCCTTTTTTGAAGATAGGGACAACGTTAGTCCTCCTCCAGTCATCTGGCACTTCCCCCGTCTGCCATGATTTCTCAAAGAGAATAGACAGTGGTTCTGAGAGTTCTTCTGCCAGTTCCTTTATGACTCTAGGATGCAGTTCATCTGGCCCTGGAGATTTGAACTCATTCAAAGTAATGAGGTGTTCCTTGACCATATGCCTGTCGATCTCAAGCTGCAATCCTGCCCCTTCAGCCTGTACTTCGCCTTTGCCAGGGGGGTCATAGACCCTCTTTTGGGAGAAGACTGAGCCAAAGTAGGAATTGAGCACCTCTGCCTTTTCTTGGTCATCTGTTATCGTTTTGCCATCCTTATTTAATAGCTGAACCACCATTTCTTTCCTCTGCCTTTTACTATGCACGTAGCTGAAGAAAGCCTTTTTGTTGTTTTTAACATCCCTTGCTAACCTCAGCTCATTCTCAGCTTTAGCCTTCCTGACGCCATCCCTGCAATTCTGTGCTATCTGCCTGTACTCTTCCTTTGTTACTTGGCCTTCTTTCCACTTCCTATATGTGTCCTTTTTTGTTTTCAGGTCATCCCTAAGCTTTTTGTGAAGCCACATTGGCTTCTTCTGTTGTCTTCCACCTTTTCTTCTTGTTGGAATTGCTTGTGATTGTGCCTTGATAATTTCCTTTTTTAAAAGCTCCCACCCATCTTGGACTCCTTTTCTCGCTAGCATCGCTTGCCATGGGACCTTACTGATAATTGTTCTGAGTTTATGAAAATCAGCTTTCCTAAAATCCAGGGTACGCATTTGACTACACTCGGCTTTTGCTTCCCTTAGAACCAAGAACTGAAGTACAACATGGTCGCTTTCCCCCAGAGTTCCTGTAACTGCTACTTTATCCACTAAGTCATCTCTGTTGGTTAGGATCAAGTCAAGGATAGCCGATCCTCTAGTTCCTTCCTCTACTTTCTGTAGGAGGAAGTTATCCGCCACACAAGTCAGGAATTTCCTGGAGGGGCCATGTTTTGCAGAATTTGTCTCCCAACAAATATCGGGGAGATTGAAGTCCCCCATTACTACTACATCATGCTTCCTTAAAACATTGGCTATTTGCTTTTCAAAAGTTTCATCCTTGTCTTCTCCTTGATTGGGTGGTCGATAGTAGACTCCGACCACCAGGTTCCTTTTATTCTTTGCTCCATTTATTTCAACCATTTTATTTCATGTCCAAGCTTGCAATGTGATTCACGGACCCTAAACAATGAGTTTGACAGCATGTGTACATTTGAAAAATGTGCATGAAAAAATGCGCACTTTTGAAAAATGTGCACAATATGCTTTCATCAATTGGAAAAGAATGCACACATTTCAATGATGCACACCACTGATGTGAATGTTTGGGAAATGTGCACAAAACTATGCACAGATTTTCATGCGAGAAGAAAAAAAAAACAATCTGATATGGACTCGAGTCAGAATGAGTTTCGAGACGGAATTTGGAGAATGTCAGTAAGCTCGAGTTTTGCTGATTCACACATCCTTCTTTGAAGGATTATCACCCAGGGTTTGGAGAATTATCACCCAGTTTCAAATTTATCATTTCTGAGCAAGGTCTTGAAGTAGGTAGTGTTGTGTCAGCTCCAGGCAGTTTTGGATGACGCTGATTATTTAGATCCATTCGAGTCTGGCTTCTGCCCTGCGTTTGGGACAGAAACTACCTTGTTTGTTCCGGTGGATGACTTACACTGGGGAATGGAGGGGAGGGGGGAGTGTGACCCTATTGTTTTCCCTGACCTCTCCACCGCTTTCCATACCATTGACCATAGCATCCTTCTGGACCGTCGCTCTGGGATGGGACTTGGAGGCAGTGCTACAGTGTGGTTCCAATCCTTCTGGAGGGGGGACAGACCCAGAAAGTGGTGCTGGTATTTTTGTTCCACCTCTTGGCCATTGACATTTGGGGTACCCCAAAATTCTGTCTGTCCCCCATGGTTTTCAACATCTATGTGAAACTGCTTGGAAAAGTCATCTGGAGGTTTGGGCTTGGGTGTCATTAGTATGCAGATGATACACAGCTCCACCTCTCTTTCCCACCATCTAATCCTAGGGAGGCAGTTGAAACCCTGGACAGGTGTCTGGAGGAAGTATTGGAATACATGAGGGCTAACAAGCTGAAACTTAATCCAGATAAAACAGAACTACTGTGGGCTGAGACATCCGCTGCTCTTGCTGGAGGTTTAGATTTTACTCCGGATGGGGTCACGCACCCCTTGAAGGGCCAGGTACACAATCAGGGGGTGCTCCTTGACTCAGCACTGTCTTTGGAGGCACAGGTGGAGTTGACTGCGAGCAGCGCTTTTTGCCAGCTTGGGCTGGTTTGACAGCTGTGGCCCTCTCTAGAGAAAGTTGAATTTGACACATGCCTTGGGCACATCCAGGCTAGACTACTGTAATGCATTCTTTCTGGGGCTGCCCCTGAAGATAGCTTGGAGACTGCAGCTGGTACAGAATGCAGCCACTGGAATGCTTGTGGGAGCTGGGTGTTCAGATCCTAGTACAGCTATTCTGTATCGGTTAGATTGGCTGCCTCTTCGTTTCTGGGCCCAATTCAAGGTGCTGGGTTTGGCCTTTAAAGCCCTAAATGGGTTGGGGCCAGGTGATCTGAAAGACAGCCCATAGCTGCATGAACCCGCCCAAGCATTAAGATCGGAGTCAGAGCCCTTGCTCTCTGGCTCATCAGCAAGAGCTATTAGCCTGGCAGATACTAGAGATGGGGCTTTCTCAGTAGTGGTCCCAATCCAGGGGATACATATGACCTCATCACTTCTGGCTTAAAAAAAATCATCTGAAGACACATTTATTGCATTTGGTTGAATTGTGCTGTACCTGTAAAAATATTTAGCTGCTGCTTTTGTACTTGAATAATGTTGTGGTTTAAATGTTGGAATTGTAATTTTCATGGGTTTTAGGGGCTTGTAACCTGCCTTGTGAGGACGCTGTGCCCTGAAAGGTTGGTTTAAAATCTTTTAAATAAATACATTCCCCAGAGTCCCTGGCAAAGAGCAGCTACCTTCATGCTCAAAATAGGTATGAGATTTTTGTCCCAGGTAAGATAAGAGGGTTATGAGACATGTTGCTAATTAAGGATGGTGGGAACAGACCAAGGGTCCAAAGTGTCATTGCAGGTTTCAGTAATTGGGGGGTGCCCGGTGAAAGGCAACAAAAAGTTTCCAGTAGGAGGGAAAAACAGGAGGCTGAATCCCAGGGGCTCCCAAGCTAATTAGGAAGATTTGGGGGTAAAAGACACAATTCCCCCATCCCCTGCTTTCCTGACTGTAGAACCTTTCCCCTTGCTTTATATACAAGTGAATAGAGTGGTTATTCGTATTGGTTTGTTACAGTGCAATCCTGTACATGTCTACTCAGAAGCAAGTCTAATCTAGTTCTGGGACTTACTCCCAGAACTCAACTTACGTAGGACTGATTTACCTGACCTAAGTGTGTATAAGATTGCTGCCTGTGTTGCCTTTTATCTGCTGCAAGTTGTCTGTGTTTGGATTCATGTCTACTGCTTCTATTAACTGTTGTTTGGTTTGTTTTTTAAATGATACAAGCTGCCCTGAGCCCTGTTTTTACGGTAGAAGGGCGGGATATAAATTCCACAGACCAAATAAATAGTTGCTTGTGTATGGAGCAAGGCAAAGAAAAGGGAATGTGATTGGGGAAAACCCTGTGTGTGTGTGTGTGTGTGTGTGTGTGAGAGAGAGAGAGAGAGAGAGAGAGAATAAATGGACCTGTTCACACAACCAATCTGGTGCAGAGAACATATGAAGGGCAGTGGCAGATTCTGCCCTGCAGATGTCCATGGGCTATGTGCAGAGGAGCCCCTCAAGTCATGGGTGGGGTCTGGTGCCATCTCCTGTCCTGGTCTCCACACATTTAGAGGGTTTCCTCTACTATACAACTCCCCTACCTCATTCATGGAATTTTCCTGGGGGCGGCGGTTTCTAGATGACATTGTTGTCTTCCATTTGTAATCCTCCCGTGTTTTCCTGCTCCTTCTTCCATCTTTTTGTCTCCTTCTGTTAAGGAGAGAAAGACGGAATAGCTGCACAATGCCTTTTGCCTGGTGGTGCTAGAAGCGGTCCAGCTGGAGGCAGCCTCACTGCCCCTAGTTCGTTGTGTGAACAGAGCTCATCCCTCCTCTGCCCCAGATTCTGTTGTCCCCAAGACTTGAAGTGGGCACAGAGATATGTTCTCCCCCGCACCCCATACCACTACCACTTTTCCCAATTTCTGGTTACACCATTAGCTTGTATGAAGCAAGGATTGGGGGTTGTATAACAAGGATAACCATCACCCAGGAGGAAGAAACACAACCACCCTGGTTGGGGACGGTGGGAGTTGTGGTCTGACACCTTTAGAAGGCGCCATGTTGGCGACGGCTGGTGTACAACATGAGATTGGTGTAAGGAGACATATGGAGACAAGGGGCTCCTTCACACTGGGCTTTTATCCTGCTATGGAGATTGCTTACTCACAGAAGTTTGCGGGTCCTGTACATGATGCAGCCCTCCTCCAGGGAACCTCCCGCTCTTTGTGAGCTCTATTGCATTGTTTTCCATGACGATGAAAGTCTGGCATTTTCCCTCTTCCCACCATGGAGTCGATATAAATGAGGGTATACCATTTAAAGTTGCAAATAAAACAACAGTGCCACCTAGTGGCTTTGTAAAGAACCACATAGAAGTTTAGGGATTTTTTTTTAAGCCACATGGAAAGGATCCGATCTAATCCCACAAAGATTCAGGAAGCAGAAGCCCTGGTAAATTGCAGGATTTTTAGCCTTGTGTGATGAAGCCCAGGGAGCTACCTTACATGCCTTACAAACAGCCCTGCCAGGGTTTTAAGATCACTGGGGGACACCCTTCTCTCAGTACCACTACCACCAGAGGCATGTTTGGTGGGGATTTGAGAGACGGCCTTCTTGGTGGCTGCTCCCAGGCTCTGGAACTCCCTGCTGAGGAAGGCTAGGTCGGTTTCCTCTATGTTATTCTGCTGGTGGCAGGCAAAGTTGTTTTTATTCAAGCAGGCCTTTGGCATCTAAGCGGGTCTGTTGCTGAAGGAAGATTTAATTGGTTGGTGCTGTTTATTTCTTTTACTGTTGTGTTTTTAATTGTGTTTTTAATGTATTTGTTTTTGTGCTATGTTTTAATTCCGATTTTGTTTCTAATCTGGATTTTATTGTTAGTAGCCTTAAATGCCATTTTGGGGCAGAAAATAAAGATTTATAGCAATAATATGTAGTAATAATAATAAATAATAATAATTATAATCATTCCTTTAACCGATTGTTTGGGGGAACCAAAAAAGCAAAGCACGTGCCCTACCACTGAGCCACGTTCCTTCAAGTAGGGCAGGAAAACTACTTCGGTAGACTCTGCTTGACTTCCAGGTCTAAGGATGCTTACCAAGGATGCTGGCTGGCCTGGATGATACTGGTCACCTCTTTTTCTTTCTTCCCCCCACTCCTCCAGCAATCTGGGTCCTTCTGCCATGTTTTCAGCAGCAAACAGGAAGTCCTGGTTAATCATCAACTGGACATCACCGCGATGACAGGTGTGGGCCAAGGACGCCAAGAGATAAGGGAACAGACGGTGGTGGTGGGGTGGTAGCAGTGGAGTCAGTGAGGGGACCCACCCCGCAGATAACACGTAGCTATGAGACTTAACCTTTTCCATCCCACAGTATCCTCAATATGCTTTAAAAGGAGGCAAGAGAAGCAGCGTTAATAAGAAATCTGCAGGGTTATTTATGTTATGGTCTGATTCTAACATATATTTACTTGGAATTAGTTCCAGTGAGTTTAATGGACCTTGATTCCTAATAAGTGGGGTTTGGATGTGGCAATTGCTGATTCCCTAGAGGAGCAGCGGGTGGGGGTGGGGATATGTTCCTCTTGGACCACATCTGATGCACCAGTGAATAAAATTTCAAGGCATCCCTTCAGAAATGGATATGAGAAACTTAGGGTCAGATCTCAGCTGTGAAGCTTATTGGGAATATCGAGCAAGGCACTCTTTCCCAGCTTACGCTACCCCACAAGGTTGTTGTGAGACGAGAATGCTGTTGCGAGCTTTATGCAGGAAGGCTAAGATAACAAATGGCATAAACAGACCCACCTGCCCAGCCTAAGCCTTTGCCACATGTGAAAAGGTCAACAGTTTGTGCTTAAATTGGCTTGCAATGTTACTGCAGAACCTAAATTGGCTAGAATGCAGATTTGTGGATCTCACACATTAACAACTGCTGCACGTGTTACAAATGGAGAGAGAGGCATCAAAATATGCTTTTTAGCATTATGTACAAAAATGGTCTTTGTGACTGGGAGACATTTCCCTAACCTGGTGCCCTCCAGATGTGCTGGACCACAGCTCCCATCAACCCCAGCTAGTGACAATGTTGGCTGGAGATGATGGGAGTTGTACTCCAACACATCTAGTGGGTGCCAGGTTAGGGAAAGCTATAAACTAGATAGAGTCAATAGTTTTTGTTTGTTTTTTCCAGAAGGTTTGAAGGAAGTTTGAAAGAGGCACTGGCTGCTTTTGAGCTCTATTCTACACTTATCTCACTTTCACCTCTGGTAAACAGGCTTGGCAGATTTTTTTTGGTACTGTTTCAAAACCTACCCAATCTGTTTGAGCAGAGGTGACAATGGGACAAAATAAATGGTGTGTGTACATCATGGGAAGCAAAGCGTTTCACAAACTTCTTTCAGCTCTCTTAAGAATTATTGCCTGTCGCCAGCCTTCCTCAACCTGGGGCATCCCCCTCCCAGCATGTAATCCAACACATATGGAGGGCACTGGGTTGGGGGAAGCTGCTATAAGTCTTCAAACCAGAGAGGAGACTGGTCATTTCTATGCTGTTTGTTGCCACTGGGTGAGATGTAAACATGAAAGAGCGGGAATAAGGCTAGCTCAGGGGGAGTCAACCTGGTACTTTCTAGATGTTTTGGACTATAACCCCCATAAGCCCCAGCCAACACAGCCAACATCTGGAGGGCTTTGGGTTGCCTACCCCTGAGCCTAGCTCATGCCCTTGGTCTGCCAATCGAGACTGAATGTGCAGCTAGGCTCCTGACTTTTGGCATCCCAGTCCTATATTCGTATATTGGTATCTTGCCCTTCTCCCCGGGGGTCCAAGACAGTGTATATGATGAACCCAATCCCTATTTATCTAAAGAACAATCCAATGAGGTGGGTTAGGCTGAAAGTGGGTGATTAGCCCACCACCCTGGCTCTCTCTTGGGATCATTCAGTAATAAGCAAGGTGGTCTCTTTATCACCAACACCACCCTACTCCATAAAGGTTATCAGGAATCATGTACAATCTGTCCCTCCTCTCTCCTGCCAGAGAGTTGCCTTTGACCCATTTGTTCTTATGCAAAATGTGAGGAGTGACTTTCTAAACTGCCTTCAAGCAGAACCATGTAATCTTGTCCGTATTTCTGCAGAGTGAAACAAGCAGCAAAAGACACTGTGGAGTCTTTATTTTATTTAATATTCTTTTTAGGCTCCCTTTAAAGGTAGAAGAGTATGGCACGCAGAGCGTTCAACTCAGGGTTTCCCTGCAGTTTTTTTTTTTTTTCTTCTCCACAAATATCCACAGTTTTTCCTCTGTCAAAAATCTGATTTACCACTGGGTGGGCAGAAGCCACTCTTTGCCTGTGACATGGGAGTCCCGCCATAATTTCCCTCATGCTGGATTCTCCCCACTCACATCAGACATTGGCCGTCTTCCAGTTTTGCTGAGAGCATTAGTCATCGGGCATTTGATTCATAGCATTTTATCATGAAAAGCTTTTCTTATCTTGATGAAGGAACTGTAAAGGCTGAGAAGCAACCTGACCATTTTGTGTGCCTACAAGTTATGCAGGCCAGGCTTTGAAAACTCTAATACTGGTTGTGTGAAAGACAAGGGTTTTATTGGTTGGGACTGGAAAAATTCTAGCTTTTACTGGTTGGCTACTGACAGCCACTAGGGTCTCTTAAAGAAAAGTCCAAGGTTATAATATTGCATACCAACTGGAACTTTTAAAAAGAAATAAGTTAAGAAATCTGACTGATTTATGAAAAGTGTGGCTTTTAAAACAAAATGGCTGCCTCCTGCATGCGCGTGTGCGCACGCACACCCACACTGCTGTGAGACTGCTGAGCCAATGGCGCGCATGCAGGAGGCAGCCATTTTGCTTAGAAGAAAATGGCCCCCTCTCATGTTCCTGGTCAAAAAGCAGGCTTTTAAAATCAAAATATCCGTTTTGTGAGATAACAATATTTGGCTGAAAGACAAATATGATAAAGATGTGCAGATGAACACCTCACCCGACCCTTCATCCCAAATAATGAGAAGTCAGCGGTGCCCACCTAAGACTTTTTTGTCACATTAGGTGGGCAATCCCAACGTCGCCCTCTTGCTTCAGCAAAACTATAATAACACATTCACTCACTTGTCATTTGGCGTCTTTTAAAGGTACATAAATCTGCAGCCTGAAGTGACAGCCCCGTTCTACTAAATGGGAAGACTGGCCCTGAGGAAAGGGCAGAAATTAAATACTCCGCTGGAAGGGGCGCCAGGCTGGTTGACATATTATTACCTTTCTCCGGAAGGTTCCGTTTCACACCTGTCCCCTTTAAGGGCTAGTCTGAAATCCTCCCTTTATAGAGGCATGACCCAGAGGGGGACTAGCCCTGAGGTAATCCCTCATGGCAAACACTGAATGTGTGCTCAAGATATAGGCCTCATGATAGACTCTTAACCCGCCTGCTCGAAACAGCAGGGGCCTCTCCCACCACCACCATTGCCACCACCACCCAAGGGCAGAGCTAATCCATCAAACCAGGACAGGCTTGCTGCGGCAAGCCATTAAACATTAACCCTGGCACAGCTTTTGCTGCCTTACAGCAATCACCGGGAGGGTGTTACCAGGGCTCCCTGGTTGGGTGGGGACTGTCTGTTTGCTGCCACCAACACCTTACATTGCCATCTTTAGGGAACTTGCCACTTATTTTGCCCCCCCCCCCCCGAAACCTGCTGCTTTTGTCTCTGTTGGCGTGCTTCATAGAGTTAGTCATGTTGGGTGCTTTTTCGGAGAACAAGAACAGTAGATGTGTTGAAAAACAATAAGCAAAACTAAATGTTATGTTGGTTCCTCGAGCTTGTGTGCACAGGAATGGGAAGGAATATATCCCAATTTTGTGTCACGCTAGCTTGGAGAGAGTGCTAAACTTTTCAAAAAGTATGGTACAGATGATGGCTGGAGACAGAGAATGGATTTTCAAAGAGTTGAAAGTGATTTGAAAGAAGCTTCGTTTCCCATGTTGTTTGCATATATTTCTTTCATCCTACTGGCTGACCCAACCCCAAGGTAAAGAGGTCCAGCAGCTTTTTTAAAACACTCCAAAAAACCCTGCGAAAGCTGTTTACCAGAGGTGAAAGTAGAATGAGTGTATACACGCCAGGAAAGCACACCTGCTTTCAAACTGTCCCTGACTCTATGCAATAGTTATCACTGGCCGCCACACCATATGTATGGCTGTTTGTTTGCTCTGTGGGGGATGTACAGAATTGTGAAGTAATATTTGGGGTTCCACCTTAGCTGTGTGACACAAAGCAGAAATCCAAGATCATCTCAGAAAGGCAGCCTTCCCCAACCTGGTTGTCCTCCAGCTGTGCTAGACTACAACTCTCATCACCCCCAGCCAGACTGGAGGTGATAGGAGTTGTAGTCCAACACATCTGGAGGGCAACCCGGTTGGGAAGGGCTGCAGAAAGGGACAAAGTCCCTCAAATGGACTCAAGACAGCAGGTTTTCCACTCGTGGCCAAGGGTGTAGGAAAGACGCCATCATAGCCATCACTACTGTGAAGAACGCACTAACTCTTATATGTTTGAGCTGAAAGAGGTGCTGGTCCCTTTGAGAACACAGGGAAAAATTGTTGTGAGTTTAACTTTCCCCCCGTGAGTTTTGGAAATCCACCTTTGTCCACATCAACTGCGACCTTCTCTCAAGAAACCTCCTGCTTCCCTTCACAGGAGCCACCACCGTCGTTCTCCACCCCACCTCCATTTCCACACACACGCACTGCCTGACTCTGTCCGTCTGAGTTGTCCTCCTGTCTTACACCTTGGAAGGAAATTGGCAACCCTCACAGGAACATCTTTATACTCGCAGCCTGGAAGCCGAGGTCTTCGCACCCAGCCCACCTAGCCGGATACAAAGGCCTGAGTGTTTGGTGTGCCCCCCCTCCGTCCTGTTCTCCAAGGCCCAACTGCCTGGAAAAGACACAGGCCCTGGTGTTGATTTAATAATGTATGGATATATATAAAAGTACTCCAAGCAACGGGGCCAGGAGACGGATGTTTTCAGGGAAACCAAGTGAGGATGTAAGGAAGGCTGGACAGGCAATAGCCCAGCAATGTGAACACTGACGGGTACACCAACTACTTTGTAAAATATATATATATATATATATATATATATATATATATATACGTGTGTGTGTGTGTGTTTTATATGTACCATCTGCCCCTTAGAATTATTTTTTCAGATGCTAGAGCTGGTCCACCTCTGAGGTTGTGGTCTTCCCAGGTGTGGTTTTACCCCAATGGGGGAGAGCATTACAATATTAAAAAAAAGGGGCACGGAAAATTTGCCCATTATTCCCACATGCCAACCTCAAATTGCCACCTTGCCCTTTTGAAATCAGCATAAGTCCCCCGCCCCTACTGCTGCTCCCTGTCTGTGGTCCGCCCCCGCCACTATCTCTGTCTCAATGTTGGGCATTAAATGTGAATATTATATTTAAACACAAATGGTGATTATATTTGCATATTCTTATATAAGCGAACAGAAACGTTACACAAATTGCTGTCACGAATGGGTGCAGGCTATGAGTCTTGGGTTTACTTCAGCCACAAGCTCAGTTGATGGCCTTAAGCCAGCCTTCCCCAAAATGCCACCCCCCACTCCCCGACCAAGATGTGTTGGACTATAGCTCCTATCATTCCCAGCCAACATTAGGGTATGATAGGAGTTGTGTTTATTTATTTATAGTATTATTATGCCATTCATTAGCTAAAACAGCTCTCAGAGCAGCTTAAATATAATCAGTTAAACACAACAGCTACTGCCCACAGGCTTCCAATATAAAACGACACAACACACATGGAAAAAGGAATGGGGAGGGAATAGGCTTTGTAGTCCAACGAATCTGGAAGGCGCCAGTTTAGGGAAGGCAAACTATTGCTCTATTAGCCTTTCCCTTCCGCATCTGCAATACTGGGGTAAGAAAACCAGCTTGTCTTATGGAACTGTTATAAGGAATACTGAGAAAACTAATTGTAAAGCCCTCTTGAACACTCTGAAGTGCTATATAAATTCTATTATTTATATATTTATAGTATTATATGCAAATGTTATATACAAACGGCAGTTCTCAGAAAACACCCCCCTGTTTATTAAGATCTAAGGATAATAGGTGAAGGTCAGGATGGGCCCACTTTAATATGGTCTAAAATTAGTTCTGCTGTGGTTAAGTAAAGGTATTGTTGTTTTAGTGTGTGTGTGTGTGTGTGTGTGTGTGTGTTTGGTGGCTTCAAATGTGTGCTGTTTAATTGTATTGGTTTTATTGTAAGTGACCTGAAATAGAAGGAAGGAGGGAAGGAAGGAAGGACATATACAAACATTAATTTGTGTGAAACACCCAGAGAGCTCCAGCTATGGGGCAGTATAGAATATAATAAACGAATGAATGAATGAAACAGGTCAACAAGCATCTACCTCACATCAAGCTTGACTATTTTTGAATTGTTTCCTCCTCCTTTACTTTCTTTTCCTCCCCACCTCTACCCCCTCGCAGGTTAGGAATTGTTCTGAGCTGAATTTCTCTCTAGATTTTTCCTGCTTTGGAGTTAAAAAAAAACACATGTTGTTAGTCACTTTCATCTCATTAATGTGATATAAAATAAACAGAAAAAAAGACAGACAGACAGACAGAAAGAAAGTTCTTGACTTTGCTTTATTGAGATTTCTTTGGCTTCAGTGGCTGTTGATTTTACTATTTTATTTCGTTTATATTTTCGGTTTTCTGTGTCCGAAAAGTGTGCTCTAGCTGCACATATTTTAATTGCACTGATTTCATGTAGCCTGTCTTGAGGTTTTGCTCAGAGAAAGACAGGACAGAAAATAAGACAGACAGGCAGGCAGGCAGGCAGACGGTTTGCTCCTTTCCCTCACTCCCCTTATACACCGGTCTGCAACTGGGCGAGGCCTGTGGCAGCCCGCGGAGAGCTGCCTGAGCAACAACCCCATCTGTCGTGGAGTGACGGAGGCAGCCGCGGGGCTGGCCTCTGGCTGGTGCGGCGGCAGCAGCAACGGCCCACGTGTGGGAGCATGAAAGGAGCTTTTGTAGTCTCAGGCTGGCTGTGCCAGGAGCCAGGGAAAAGGGCAGGGTGCTGTGCCCTCCCGCCAGTTATTTATAACTGCCAGCAGGTATTCCACGTCCCCACCCTGCCCACTGCCAAACCCAAGGCAAACTCACCTGATCTGGCATGGCTGTCTACAGAACTCCCACGGCCCTGGGACCAGCGACCTCCCGATAGCCCAGCGCCCAAATGGACGCTGACACCTTCCACAAGCTCAGGTGTCCCCTTCAAGGTGAGGCCAAGGGTGTGTGGAAGATGGGTGTCCCCCCACTCCACACATTACCTTGGATCACCGAGTACCATCCTCAGTGTCACATACCATGTTGCCAGAAACTGTAGGGGAAATTGTGTGGCAGCTTTCTCCAACCTGGCAACTCCCAGTCGTGTTGGACTACAATTCCCAGCATCCTCAGTGAGCCATGCTGGCTGGGGATGCTGGGAATTGTGGTCCAACACAACTGGGGGGCACAGGTTAGGGAAAGTTGTTGTGTGGCATGTCAGAGACAGCGGACTGTACATGTTGTATTTCTCTCTCTGTCTCGCACTCACGCACACACCTGCATGTAAATATGATCATATTTTTGTATTTATTTTATTTCAATTTTACCCTACCCTTCCTCCAAGGAGCTCAGGGTGCCATACCTGCCTCCTCCCCCCGCTCCCTCATTTTATCCTCACTATGATCCTGTGAATAGGTTAAGGTGGGAGAGAGAGAGATGGATGGATAGAGACAGTGGCCTAGGATGGTCACTTATATAATGCCAAAAAAGAGGAAATGCATCACCAAAAAAGAGGACAAAAGAGGATGCTGATATGCATAACATTTGTGAATGCTAATTAATATGTATAGTTGCACATTTAGAAATAATTAGTATGATTAAATGGAAATACAATACATCTCACCATAATGGGGAAGATTGTGACTGGCTTAGAATGCTGTCTGCTTTCCAGGTGCTAATTCTTCATGGGCAACTTCAAGGCCCCTGAAGCTCTCCCTTCCTGGGTTCTCTGACTGGACAGCCATTCAGAGGATGCCATCAAACAGAGGACTCTCCTCTGTAAAGTAGGACCCTGGCCCAAGGTCACCTAGTAAGCTTTATGGCTCAGTGGGCATACGAACTTGGGCCTCCCCCATCCCAGTCTCACTCTCCCTGGCTCCTTTAGACGTAGGTCTCTGACAGTCCTGTTCATCATTCTATGTACAGATGTGTGTCCACATGTGTATTGTTTGCAGTAAGGTTGCTTGGAGAGGTTTTGTGGGGAGGGAATGCTTTGGATCAATCTTTGGACCTTAGCTTTTGGTTCTAGAAAGCATCCCTCGAAATCAGATTTGAGAAGCCACATTTTTTTAAAGGCAGAATTTCACGTTATACATGATATTTTGAGAATCTTATGGGGAATCTAATTTCAGCCTCTTCTTCTCTCCCACCCCCACCTGCTTTTTTTTTTTTTACACTCAAGAAAACAAGCTTCTGGTTCAAACCGCCATGTACGGCCTGTAAAAGACACCTTCTTGATGCAGACAAAGATAAAGAAAGATGGATTCGTCATTGCTCCTTTCACGACCTGGGCGGTTCCCCCCTTTTCCCACAGCAAAGGCACCACTGCTATGCCCGGAGCAAGATGGGCACATCCGGTTAGCCAAGGCGTTTCACCAGCTGTGTTTGCCCTTGTAATGCACGAATGGGAAGGGCTCAGCGTGGCAAAACAAACAGATTAAATTGCATGGAGCAAGGAGGGCAAGGCCTCAGGAGAGCGTGTGTCAGTTGCCACCTCCAAGCCTCAACAAAAGCCACAGGGCGTGTGGATCAGGATGTGGGGGATCCTGGTAGGGCTGGATGAGTGAGTGAGTGCGTGGGATCTTCACCAGCCGCTTCATACTTGGGGGGCGGGAGGAATGGGGACATGTCCAGTTCATGATCTGTATCTGCAAATCCTTCCGTGTGAGGATGGTGGTGACTTACCTCCCAGGGTACTGCAAGGCTGAGAGAGGATGATCAAACCCTGGGTTCATGGGAAACCTGTTGCATAATATGTGGAGCAGGGCGTTTAGCTTGGTGGTGCCCACTCTGTGGAATAATCTTCCTCCTGTCTAGGTGGTAACTGTTGATGGGCAACAGCTGATTAAGCAGGTACAGAGATCATTTGATCACAGTTTTCTCCACTATGGTCAGTTGCATTGTAGGGTGCAGTAGGTAATTGGCTCCGCCCCCTCAGCCGACATTTTGTGTCTTGCTGTGGTTGGTAGACCTCGGCCTTCTAGTAAAAAAACAAAATAGATCCGGCAAGCCCATCCCTGATCCAGTCTGTTACTGTCTACTCTGCTACTGTCTACTACTTTTGTTTGAAAACAAAAAAGGACACATATAGGAAGTAGAAGGAAGGCCAAGCTACAAAGGAAGAGTACAGGTAGGTAGCACAGAATTGCAGGGATGTTGTCAGGAAGGTTAAAGCTGAGAACGAGCTGAGGTTAGTGAGGGATGCTTTGTTGTTGTTTATTTGTTCAGTTGCTTCCGACTCTTCGTGACTTCATGGACCAGTCCACGCCAGAGCTTCCTGTCAGCCGTCGCCACCCCCAGCTCCCCCAAGGTCGAGTCCCGTCACCTCCAGAATATCATCCATCCATCTTGCCCTTGGTCGGCCCCTCTTCTTTTTGCTTTCCACTTTCCCTAGCATCAGCATCTTCTCCAGGGTATCCTGTCTTCTCATTATGTGGCCAAAGTACTTCAGTTTTGCCTTTAATAATATTCCCTCAAGTGAGCAGTCTGGCTTTGTTTCCTGAAGTATGGACTGGTTTGATCTTCTTGCAGTCCAAGGCACTCTCAGAATTTTCCTGCAGCACCACAGTTCAAAAGCATCTATCTTCCTTCGCTCAGCCTTCCTTATGGTCCAGCTCTCGCAGCCATAGGTTACTACGGGGAATACCATTGCTTTAAGTATGCGGACCTTTGTTGTCAGTGTGATGTCTCTGCTCTTAACTATTTTATCAAGATTTGTCATTGCTCTCCTCAGCTTTCTTCAGATATGTGCATAGTAAAAGACACAGGAAAGAAATGGTGGTTCAGCTATTCAATGAGGATGGCAAAATAATAACAGATGACAAAGAAAAGGCAGAAGTGCTCAATTCCTACTTTGTCTCAGTTTTCTCCCGAAAGAGGGTCTATGACCCTCTGGCAATGGTGAAGTACAGACTGAAGGGGCAGGGTTGCAGCTTGAGATTGATAGGAACACCTAATTACTTTGAACGAGTTCAAACCTCCAGGACCAGATGAACTACATTGTAGAGTAATAAAGGAACTGGCAGAAGAACTCTCAGAACCACTGTCTATTATCTTTGAGAAATCATGGAGGATGGGTGAAGTGCTAGATGACTGGAGAAGGGCTAATATTGTCCCTATCTTCAAAAAGGGCAAAAAGGAGGAACCTGAGAACTACGGACCAGTCAGTCTGACATCAATCCCTGGGAAAATTCTGGAGCAGATTATAAAGCAATCCATCTGTAAGCACTTGACAACAATGCAGTGATTACTCAAAGCCAACATGGATTTGTCAAGAACAAATCCTGCGAGACAAATCTGATCTAATGTTCTGATCAGGTAACCTCCCTTGTGGACTGTGGGAATGCTGTGGACATCATATACCTTGACTTCAGCAAAGCTTTCAACAAAGTGCCCCATGATATCCTGATTAGCAAACTAGCTAAAAGTGGGCTAGATGAAACAACGATCAGGTGGATCCACAGCTGGCTACAGAATCGGACTCAAAGAGTGCTTCTCAATGGGATCTTCTCGAACTGGGGAGAAGTAACAAGCAGGGTACCACAGAGCTCAGTCCTGGGCCCAGTGCTCTTCCACATTTTTATTAATGACTTGGAGGAGGAGGTGCAGGCAATGCTGATCACATCTGCAGATGACACAAAATACACTGGAAGACAGAAACAAAGTTCAAAGTGATCTTGATAGGCTGGAGCGCTGGGCAGAAAATAGCAGAGTGAAATTTAATAGGGATAAATGCCAAGTTCTGCACCTAGGAAAAAGAAACCAAATGCACAGGTAAAAGATGGGGGATACCTGGCTCAACAATACTACAAGCAGAAAGGATCTTGGAATTGTTGTCGATCACAAGCTGAATATGAGCCAACAATGTGACGTGGCTGCAAAAAAGGCAAATGCTCTTCTGGGCTGCATTAATAGAAGCATAGCTTCCAAATCACGTGAAGTACTAGTTCCTCTCTACTCAGCACTAGTTAGGCCTCATCTTGAGTACTATGTCCAGTTCTGGGCACTGCACTTTAAGAAGGATGCAGACAAACTGGAGAGGGTTCAGAGGAGGGCAACGAAGATGATCAGGGGACTAGAAACAAAGCCCTATGAGGAGAGACTGAAAGAACTGGGCATGTTTAGCCTTGAGAAGAGAAGACTGAGGGAAGATAGGATAGCGCTGTTAAAGTACTTGAGAGGTTGTCCCAGAGAGGAACGCCAGGATCTTCTCTTGCTGGTGTTAGAATCATAGAATCATAGGGTTGGAAGGGGCCTACAAGACCATCGAGTCCAAGCCCCTGCTCAATGCAGGAAGCCTGATTCTGAGGCGGTCTCCCATCCAAGTACTAACCAGGGCTGACCCTGCTTAGCTCCCGAGATCAGTCACGATCAGGCGCATCCAGCCCTTGTTCTTCTTGATCATCCCAGAGTGCAGGACACGGACTAATGGTCTGAAGTTACAGGAAGCCAAATTCCAACTGAACATCAGGAAAAACTTCAATACGACAATGGAACCAATTACCTAGGGAGGCGGTGGGCTCTCCCACACTGGAGGCCTTCAAGCCGAGGCTGGACAGCCACCTGCCAGGGATGCTCTGACTTGGATTCCTGCATTGAGCTGGGGGTTGGACTCGATGGTCTTATAGGCCCCTTCCAACCGTACTATTCTATGATTCTGACTGGCAGAGTAGGTTGTAATGACAGAAATGCCAGGAGCTGAACCCAGGATATTCTGCACATTCTGCTCTATGTCTCAGCTCTGGTCTCTACAAACTGTGTTTTTCTTCACAGTTCCTGTTTTTATCCATATACAAATGTATGCAAATTTATTTGAATGATTGATTCATGGAGTAAAATTAATACAACTAATCAACTGTTACTGCTTTAACTGGGTGATGGCTCCCAAGAACAGTACTATCAGCACAGGCTAGAGTTTACCTACCTGTCTATCTGTCTCGAAGTAAAGGGGTTTCTGCCTTTAGCATGCATTCTTAGTACACAGGCCAGTTTAGAGCCCAATCTGATGTGTGTTTAGACAGAAAAAAAGTCCTACAAATCCCAGAGGCTGGGGCATGCTGGGAATTGTAGGACTTCTTTCTGTCTAAACACATAGGATTGCACCTTTAATTACTTATAGCGTACTCAGTGTGTCAAATCTGTGAGTTAACTAGGAAGGTAGGTAGGTGCTTGTACTGCTGTGCTGCAGGGGTGGGCAAGCCATGGCCATCCAGATGTTGTTGGACTACAACTTCTACCATCCCTGACCATTGGCCATGCTGGCTGGGGCTGATGGGAGTTGTAATCCAGCAACAGCTGAAGTGCTACAGGTTGATATGGACTAGAGTTTTTCCTATATTTTTAAGGGTTTGAAAGTGTGCAATGGTGCAGAGTGTTCTAAAACTATGTCCACCCAGAAACTAGATCTTTATGTGGTCTAATTAATTTAGTCAGGAACTATCCCACCACAATTAAGAAGTTTTACAAGACTCAGTGATTTCAGCCATCAGGGGACAGTTAGCTGCAAACCTAAAGCTTTCCCACTGAAATCAACAGAACATAAAGTTGTGTTTAATTTGGCTGGATAGTTCCTTTGGTTACTAGCAAAAATGCCCATTATTATGGTATGTTTGTGTCTGTGTGTGTGAATGGCAGTTAATGATACATAGGAGTTAATGGCAGCCATTCACTTATGCGAGAGAAAGTAAAGGGGTTCCTTTTTAAGGACACCACAGTGCTGAGGGTAAATTTCTCCTCCCTCACTCCCTGGTGACTCTTTCACACAGCCACTGAGAATCAATTTTTGTGAACTGCCCAGAGAGCTTCGGCTGTTGGGCGGTATAGAAATATAATAAATAAATAAATAAATCCTGACCTATTTGCATAGCCACCCCTCTATCTGCCTAGCCCCATCCTGCAACCCATTTCTTGGTCACACATAACTGAATGTTGGGGTACTGGCTTTGAATCCCTTCTTCTCAGGAATTTGGACCTGGTGTTCTCTAATCCAATGTCAGTGTGGCCAGCTGACTCCAAAAAAACCCAACAAACCAGCCAAGCCTGCTCTTGTCCCTTCAGCAGCAGTTTGATCGATAGCAGAGGTGGATAGTAGAAGGTAGATCTCCAGATGTTATGAACTTTTAAGCCCCAGAAGCCCCTGCTAGAAGGGCCAACGGTCAGGAATGCTGGGAGTTGAAGTCCAAAACATCTGGCCCATGCCTGATCTATAAAACTCAAACAGTGAAGCTTTTCATAGGCTGGCAATCAACATTATTTCCTGCTAGCACCCACACATCAAATTATTGTTCAAAATACAAGTATTGGAGCCGGTTGAAAAGTGGGCAACCCGGGTGTCAACCACCCACATTGTATGCCTTCAGACCAACCACTTGCCCAACCTAGCAAAAGGTCCCCTCCTCCCTCAGATGACTCCACCCTTTCCCCTTTGCTCCTCCTTATGCCTGGAACTGCCTCCCAACAGGACCAGGAGCATCTGGCATCTTTGGGCACATGCCAGGGCCCACTGCTGACAATTGCTCTGACCCATTTTTTTTTTAATAAAAAAACTTTCCCGGTACTCTGAACAGCACTGAGCAGCTGAGTCTAGCTCGCATATTAATTTCTAATAATGCTCCTAATGCAGCATCGCTCTGGGGCATTGTGGAAATTAAAATGGTGGCCACACAGTGCTGTCTGTAGCCAGTGGAGGCAGGTGGCTCCAGTGTCAATTGGGCGGTGAATCTGCTCTGGGTTTCAGTCAGAACTAATCAGAACTCTAAAAGAGCTATCCAAGATGAGACGCATCAGCCCCAGCTCCTTTAGAGTTCTGACTCCAGGTTCTGACTGAAATCCGGAGCGGATGCACTGCCCCCCTGACATCAGAGCCACCAGCCTCCACTGTCTGTAGCGCTGCTCAGACCACTGCTGCCTGCCGTCACCAGGTAAGCCCAGGGTGGCCAGCCAGCAGAGGTTGGGGCTCCCTGAGTTCACATTGCCTGGGCATCTCTCAAAGAGGGGGCCACCTTGGTCCCCATATTGATTGACTGACTGATTGATTTGACTTGTACCCCGCCTTTCTACCAAAAAATGGCACCCAAGGCAGATTACACAATTAAAATTGATTGAAACAATAAAGCAATACATTAAAATACAACAGCACCCAACCCAACTGACCTACTTATAGGCCAAAGGCCTTCTTGAAGAAAGTGGTCTTTGCCTGCTGCCAGAAAGACAACAGAGAAGGAGTGAGGCTAACTTCCCTCGGGAGGGAGTTCCACAGTCCCCATACCCCACTGTTACTATATAGTAGTATATGTAACTGAGATCAGTGTATATTCTTCCCCAATTTACAATCTGTCTCCATTTCCCTCCTTTTCCTCTGCTGTCTCCCTGATGTATAGACTGTAAGTTCCTCAGGGCAGGGGCCTGTCCTCCCAAATTTTGAAAAGTGGCATGCACATAGAAGGCACTCTATAAATAATAAATAAAGGAGTACAAATAATTACAGATATTATCATGAAAAACAACAGCTTTCATTCATGGGAGTTGCAGTCCAGCACATCTGGGGGCAGGTGGGTGGTGTTCCAGGTTGAGGAAGGCTGACGAAGAGCATATAGATTTTTTTAAAATCTGCACCAGTACTTCTGAACCTTCCATTTCCCTACCACCTGTGAGAATCTCTGCCTCTATTGCCAGCCCCCTCCATTTCTCCCACCTGCCGGGCTCTGCCCACCTGATTCTCTTCTTCTCTGTACTTTTCCATCCGTGCTCCTACGTTGTTTTTTCCTTTTCCAGCCTCCTTTCTCCCATTCCTCTCTCCCCACATTGCCCGCTTATCCCTGAACATCAGTGCCAGGCACGGGGCTGACTTCGATATTTTATTTGCAGGTTCCACACGGGCGCTGTGGTCAACCCCAGCGGGTACACCGGGCCTCAGAATAAATGGCTCTTTGCTCAGAAGGGCCCATTAAAAAAAAAAAAGGGACTGGAGTGTTTCTCAGTTTTGGACGAGAACAGAGGGTGAAGCCAGGTCGTGGGCTCTGGCAGATAAATTTAGAATCTCTTGGAATCTGTGTGGCTGGGTTTTTTTCGGCCAAGCCTGAAACCCCCTTGAAAAAGGGCATTGAAAAAGCGTTCACCTGGGCCCCATGAGTGTTACCGCCCAAGTGTCTCGTTCAGATGAAAGCACTTACAAACTGGTACAGTACATTTATTAGATCAACGGATGTTTCCAAAGCTTCTGGAAGCAAGCTTTTAAGTGGCACAGAGCTCTTCTTCAAGCACAGGGGTTCAGAGCAAAAGGGGTGATACTCTTCTTGACACTGGATACTTCCAAATGGGAACCTTGTGGAACTACCCGGTTGTTGCTTTCTCGCTTTCAGTTGCTTGTGGAATTGCAACTCATTTTCCACAGCACAACAGTTATAGAGCCTTTTTTAACACTGTATATCCTGCTATGTCCCGGCTGCATTTATTTTAGAGCTCTTTAAGGCATGGTCAACCCATGTAACAGACTGCACCACATTACACAGCAGGTAGGGATGCAAAGCATTAGAAAAAAGAAAAGAAAAGCTCCCTACAAGTAGAAAACTAGCAGAGAGCAAGGACTGGACTGAGCTACAACTCCTTCCCCCTCCCCCGAAGATACTAGTTATTTACTTGAAGGGAGGTAGGGTTTTTTTGTTTGTAATATTCTAAAATGGCATCCACACTACAGCCTTGTTGTATGGCATGTGTCAACTATGCCCAATACGAGTGCTGGAAGGTTTCAGGAGGGAATCTTGAGGCCCTGCTCACACAAAAAATTTGTCGAGTCAAACTGGAATCCCATAGGAACTGAAAGAAGAGCTAAAGGATGCTGTAGATGTACAGATTCCTCTTTAGAGTGGAATATATTCCTCTGATCTTAAACTGCCTCTCCTCTCCCTTTGCTGTCTTTGCACTGAGCAGGGGGTCAACATTTAAGCTCTTTGGGGCAGTGATGATACAATATAAATGGTGCAAGTGGGGCCTACAATAAATGATACTGTGGAGTGGTCCTGATCAGACAGAATACTCCATTTCCCATGCTTTTCTGTCCACCTCACCCTGAACAGACACTCAGCATTCTGTGGCTACTTATTGGGCTTTTTGGTCAGGGGGGGTTCCTAAGGTGGTGTTTTTGTTGTTGTTTTGTTTTACTTTTTCAGTCCTTGAGGTTCTCCCAACCCTGCTGATACCTCATGGTACATGGATGGTGCTGTTTTGGCTACATAAGGATCGGCACTCGTCAAATGAATTTGCTATTAGTATATTGTTATCGTTATATTTTATGTTTCTATCATTTCTGTAAACCACTTGGATAACCCACTGTAAAGTGGTATATAAATGATATATTGGAAGGTTATCTGTAGTGAACATTAGAATAATAGAATCACAGAATTGGAAGGGGTCCTTTAGGCCATCTAGTCCAACCCCCTGCTCAATGCAGGAATCCAGTTGAAAGCATCCCTGACAGATGGCTGTCCAGTCTCTGCTTGAATTCCTCCAGTGATAGAGAGCTCACCACCTCCAGAGGCAGTTGGTTCCATTATCTGACTGCTTTGACTGTTAGGAAGTCTTTCCTAAATCTGCCTTCCTGTACCTTAAGCCTGTTACTTTGTGTCCTACAGTCTTGGAGAACAGGTTGCAGCCCTCTTCTGTGTGACAGTGCTTTAGGTTCTTGAAAAGTGTGATCATATCCCCCCACAGTCTTCTCAAGGCTAAACATACACAGTTACTTCAATCTTTACTCATAGGACTTAGAATCATAGAATAGTAGGGTTGGAAGGGGCCAACAAGGCCATCGAGTCCAACCCCCTGCTCAATGCAGGAATCCAAGTCAGAGCATCCCTGACAGATGGCTGTCCAGCCTCGTCTTGAATGCCTCCAGTGTGGGAGAGCCCACCACCTCCCTAGGTAACTACCACCTCCCTAGGACTTAGTTTCTAGCCCCCTGATCATCCTTATTGCCTTTCTCTGAACTCGTTCCAGTTTATCTGAATCCTTAATCTGGACACAGTATTCGAGGTGAGGTCAGGGAAGGAACTCATTGCTTCCTAAGGTCACTACCTTTTTCAGTGGCACGGCTCCCATAACCATAAGCTTTTGAAAAACAGAAAACCAACAAGGAAAGCTTTCCTCATTACTGCATCTCCAAGAGGCATGCTCCTTGATATACCATAAAGCAGGGGTGGGCAACTTGTGGCCCTCCAGATGTTTTGGTTTACAACTCCCATGATCCCTTACCATTGGCTATGCTGACTAGGGCTGATGGGAGTTGTAGGCCAAAACATCTTGAAGGCCACCAGTTACCTACACCTGCCATGGAGGATGTTTAACAGCATCTCCTTAAGCCCGTTAAGGAGTTCCTTAATGGGCTTAACTGGGTTCCTTAAGGAGGAAACCCAGTGATCTTGATAGACTGGAACGCTGTCAGCAAACAACAGAATGAAATTTAATAGGGATAAATGCCAAGTTCTGCACCTAGAGAAAGAAACCAAAGGCACAGTTACAAGATGGGGGATACCTGGCTCAACAATACTACAAACAGAAAGGATCTTGGAATTGTTGTAGGCAGATGCTATTTTGGGCTGCATCAATAGAAGCATAGCTTCCAAATCCTGGGAAGTACTAGTTCCCCTCTACTCAGCACTGGTTAGGCCTCATCTGGAGTACTGTGTCCAGTTCTGGGCACCGCACTTTAAGACGGATGCAGACAAGCTGGAGAGGGTTCAGAGGAGGGCAACAAAGATAACCAGGGGACTGGAAACAAAGCCCTATGAGGAGAGACTGAGGGAACTGGGCATGTTTAGCCTTGAGAACAGAAGACTGAGAGGCAATATGATAGTGCTCTTCAACTTCTTAAAAGGTTGTCACAGAGAGGAAGGCCAGCATCTCTTCTTGATCATCCCAGAATGCAGTACACGGAATAATGGGCTCAAGTTACAGGAAGCCAAATTCCAGCTGAACATCAGGAAAAGCTTCTTGACTTTTAGAGCAATACGACAATGGAACCAATGTCCTAGGGAGGCGGTAGGCTCTCCCACACTGGAGGCATTCAAGACGAGGCTGGACAGCCATCTGTCGGGGATGCTCTGACTTGGATTCCTGCATTGAGCAGGGAGTTGGACTCGATGGTCTTGTAGGCCCCTTCCAACCCTACTATTCTATGATTCTATGAAAAAAGGCGGGATATAAATGTAACAAACGAACAAACAAACATCTCTCAATTTCCTTCCTATAGAAAGGAGAGACACTCTCTGTTGCATGTGCTCAGTTTAACTTTAACTTCATTTAAAAACAACAACACCTTTGCCTCATTTGTGGAAGCAGGCACTCCGTGTGTACATAGACATTCAAACTGAAGTGCTACAATTAAAAAAAAAAACACAGATAGCGTCAACCTTAGTTCCAAGCAACTAGGTGTGTTGGTGAGTCTTGTCTCAGATCTTGTCTGAGATATCCAGGTGGGCCTAGCCCACTTTAGAAAGGAATCTCTCTGGCCTCGTTTTGGCCGAGGAGCAGCTGGCCCACTGGCGCCATTCCAAGCGAAAGTGGAGGGGAGGCATCCCTCTTTGGTTTTTACTACTGAGAACGGTAAATCCCGAACCAGGAAACTGTATCCTGTTCAGCAGGGCCTTGGCAGCCACACCTGCTTTATCACCAGTGAAGGGGAAGAAGGAACCAGGAAATCTAGAGCCCGCCTGCACCTTCTCCCTGGAGTCAATGCTGGGGCACATTGAGCGATATCTGCTCGAATAGCCAGTTAGCAAGATTCTGGGGTGCTGTATTTGGGATGTAGGGCCAAACTGCACACAGCGCGGGAAATCCGAACCATGAGCAGTTTCTCAAATTGTGTTTATTTACTTATTTTAATGAATTGCAGCCTCCCGGGGCTGTGAATTTGGTCACAGCAGTGGTGTGGGGAGGGTGCATAATCAACATTAACCCTCCACCAAGCAGCTTTCTTACCTATGGAGGGGGAAAAAACAACGAACCAGGGTGATTGTGAAAGCACCATAGGAGATCACAACAGGATATGAGGGAGGAGGTGATCTCTTGCAGCACACAAGCTGATAAGACTGTTATAGGTCAAAACCAGCGCCCTGAATTGCACATGCCAGATGGGCAGTGTGGAGCAGTGATGTAACATGCCAGCACTCCACCTCCAGCGGAGGGCATTAGCATCAACAGGTTACCACACCCTGCATCATTTAAAACTTCTGAGTGGTTTTAAGGGTAGACCTTTGCAGAGTGTATTACAGTAGCCAAGCCTCAAGACAGACATTTTATCTCTGCAGCTAGAGAGATCAGCTCATAGCTGCTGACTGGTCATAGCTTGGAAATGGCATCTGTTTTAGGGGATCCACCACTGCAGAGCAAACATGCCTCCCTGGAACCGCTGGAGCAAATTCAACTCTTGAGCTAGCAGACAGCAGAGGTGGGTGGGCAGGGTGCTGGGGGGAAGGGCAGGAGCAGCTTGGGCTGCATCCTGCTTCACGACTGGCAATCCTGCCCCCGACACCTGTTCACCACAACTTAAAGGTTTGATAGGGAGGAAAGCCAAACACTGTCGGGACCCAATGAGGCAAATCAAACAAAACATGGCTCCAGTCCTCATTGTTCTTGGGCTGTTGGGCAGTGAGAGCCACCCATCTGAAAGAGCAAGGCAATATTGCCTAGAAAAGCAGCACCCCTTTTCAAGCTGAATTGGTACACTTGGCTCCCTCTTTTTCTTTTTTTTCCATGCGAAAGGTGGCAATGAGAGGCTGTGGATCACTGACCTTCTCCCAGCAGCCTGTGGTGTTTTCATTAAGAAGGTGTTGCTAGAATGACGTTTTGACTGCCCAGCTCCATTGAATAAAGAGCCCTTTCTGGTCAAGGTTTAGCACTGGCCGGTCTTGGAAACTTGTTAAAAACAGCTCTAGGAAGGAAGGGAGAGAGATTGGTCTGGTGGGGAAGGATGAGGCAGAGGCAAAGGAACACTCAGCCCATCTCCTAGCCTGGGGGAAGATGCCTTTTATTGGCTGGAGGCTATGGAGAAATTGCTTGGGGCTGGCATGGGTGCAGAAAACGCTGTTTTCCTCAGCTCACTGTATACAGGTGGCCCTGGAGTGCTGGACTGGATGTGCATTTATTGATGGAGACCATTTTCATCCTACTCATCCTCCAAGGACTTTGGAGGCTTTGCCATGTGTGGGCTTATCCCATTTCACCCTTACAAACAACCCTGTGAGGTGGGTTAGGCCAAATATAGATTTGCTCAAGACTGTCCCAGCTGATGGGTGAGTGGGGATTGGAACCTGCGCTGTTCCCTCACTTGAATTGCTACCGTTTGTTTATGGGCAGAGGCCAGCAGCTAGGGCCTTGGGCTATGAACTGGGAAGGTCCAGATTCAAATCAGACCCACTAAGTGACTTTAGATAAGCTGGCAATTCTCTCAGCCTCAGAACGTTCCCCTTCCCACTCCTCTCCTCCATCCACCATATAGGTATAATACCACCCTACCTTACAGGGCTGGTGTGAGAAATTGTATGTGAAGCAGTTTGGACCTGTGAAACATCCTACATGAATGCTTTGTGTAATGATCAGCATTGCCTTTTTGCCATGGCATGGCTGGCAGGCAAGAAATCCAGCCATCGTGACATGGGCCAGATCGTGACAAACTGATACGATCCCATCATGGTGATGCTATATCCCGCTTGGGCATTTATACCTTGTAGCACACACAATGACATCTGTTGCGATATTTTGAATAATACAGAATAAAAAGTGGGAAATAACACTAGAAAAGCGGTATACGGAATGCATATACTGTATATACTGTATCATGCATGTACTGTATAATGTGCCCCAACAGTTATCAGTGCACTTTCAGTACTGATGCAAAGCACCAATAGAGATCTAGCCATGGAGAAGCCCGTTATAGGGGAATGCTTCACTGGTTGCATTTCTGCCTGCATTTTGGAAACCCTCTGGGGAGCACTGGGGCCTGAATGTTTGTGGAGAAACTAGACCACTCTGCAGGCCCCTCCTAAGCCCGGTGGCAGGAGGCCTGGTCTGGGAGGGGGTCCAACCCTCTGATTTTAACAAGAGCAACAACAACAGAACTCAGTGATACCACGGAGACATCCCCACCCTACCCCAAGGTTCTTGAGCTTCTGATGGCAGACAGAAATGCGACAGGTGCAGGCTGCTCTCCTAATCGTTTCCATCCCCGAGCTTTGCCTGATGACGTTCTGCCTGCCGTGGAGCTGTGTTAGGCACACACCCCGCCCAGAAAAGGTGCCAACCCTAACAGAAAAGGCGTTGGGCGGCCCCCGCTGTGGTTGCGCATTCCCCCCACCCCCGTCCCGCCGCCCCCCTTGCAAGGGTGGCTGCTCGGGGATCCTTTTTCCTGCTGCCCATCTGAGCCGGGAATGAAAGGCGGCGGCGGCCGTAAGCCCCGCAGCCCCCCTGCCTCGAGCTGGGCAGGGCCGCAGCAGGCACAGAAGGCCCCTTTTCTGCAGGCCCGGACGGTGTTGTTTTTTCCAGGAATGTGCGGAATCGCGCCGCGTCCGGCCAGCCCGCCGGCGGACACACGCACAGGCGCGCACACTGGCTCCATTCACGGCGGCAGCCGGGACGGGAGCAGCCGCAGCGCGGGCTGGCTGGCTGGCTGGCACCCCCTGGGCAGCCCATCCCCGCCCCGGAAAGTGGCACTGCTGCAGCAAGGGCCTGCAGCCGGACGCGAGAAGGCCGGAAAGGGACTTTGTGTGTGTGTGTGCGCGCGCGCGCGCGCGCGTGTGTAGCAGCCTTCCACTACCTGGCGCCCCCGAGACATGTGGGGCCGCAGCGCCCACCAGGTTGGAAAGCTCCTAGGATGGAGGTACGCCCCAGGTCCATAGAGCCCCACGCAGTGGACGCTATCGAACATCCAGAGACCCATAGCGCTGATGTCATTCATATATGTGTCAAAATGTGGCGAGGGAGGATAGGTGCAGTTGGGCTGTCACCCATCACCCCTACTCACATCTTTGGGAGATTTCCTCCAACCCATTGGCTGTGCTGGCTGGGGATAATGGGAGTTGTAGCCCAACACATGTGGAGGGCACCAGGTTGGAGAAGGTTGACACAGCCTGTCTGAGGACAAGGGAAGAGAGAGGCATGTTAGCTAAATAAGAGAGGGGTTAACTTTTGTGCCATGCTTGCATGTGGAGAAAGTCCCTGAAAGTAGAAAGCTAGGGTAAAAATGGAGCAGGCTGGGTTAGGACCTTCCTCCCTGATATGCTAGTTTCTTTCTTGCGGGGAATTTATCACATGGGGCAGCGTTTAAAAATGGCATCCTTCACCTACAGCCTGAACTGGTATGATCTGCTCTGCTACCTGAGCATTTTAGCACCTCCTCGTGCTGTTGGGTGCACAGAGCAGGGCCTAGCCCTTGGATGGTTGACATAATGAGGGCAAGAGTGCCTCTGAGAATGTGAAAAATCTCATCCCCCTCACCACTGAGTAGCACAGGCTGCCCACACATATCTGGGATTAATGAGAGGACTTCTAGATTGTAGTGTGTGGCTTCAAAGAGGGGTACGGAGTTCCACCTCTTTAGGAAGTAAATGTTCATTTGAATATATGCTCTTTGTGCCCAGTCAGTGCCCAAACCCAGCCCTTAGATGTGTGACGTGGCTCAGAACATGTGCAGAGTGCCTTTCCTTCACCACCAAGTCACCTCAATCAACCCACACACATTTGAAATTAGGGGAAGGGGTTTTCAGGTAACACAGGGAAATCCTTATTTTGGAATCTCATCAATAACATGGATAGGATGGGGAGAGAATTTGAGCAATCAGTCAGACTTTCCCAACCTGGTGCCCTCCAGATGTGTTGGGCTGCAACTCTCACCCTCCACAGCCAGCATGGCCATGCTGACTGGGCATGATGGGAGTTGCAGTCCAACACATCTGGAGAGCACCATGTTGGCAAAGGCTGCAACAGATGGATAGGATGGAGAGGATGACAGAGGCAGATGGAAGAGATTAGCTGGGAAGAGAGAACTGTGTAGAGGTATTACATTATTGTTGGATGACTAGAGTTTGTGTGGTGGGGAGGGGGAGGTAGGTAGGGAAGGAAGGAAGGAAGGAAGAATAAGTGGTCAGGGATCAATTTCTGTGATGATCTCTCCTAGTGGCTTTCAAACTTTGTTCTTTCAAGGGAAGCCTTTTGACACTGGTTTATCTGCCAAGGAACCCTCCCTAAGCATCACCACAGAACACCTGCTCATTGCGAAGGATGCTGGTTTGCATGAATTGCAGGCTGTTGGCCAGGATGTGGGGCCTCAGTCAAGCCCCAAGTCAACTGCGAACGTGCTCTAGAACACATTCACCACTCCCCTGACTCTCCAGATCGCAGGAGAGGACTGCTAAAACAAGCTGTCTGTTTGAAGAATGTACATCCGTCTGCCATAATGAGATTCCCCCAGTAAGCTTCCGAGGAACCCCTGTGTTCTCCATAACACATAATGGATTATCTAGATCCATTTCAATCGGGCTTCAGGCCTGGTTTTGGAACGGAAACTGCCTTGGTCGCCCTGTGGGATGACCTCTGCTGGGAGAGGGACAGGGGGAGTGCGACCCTGTTGATTCTCCTGGACCTCTCAGCGGCTTTCGATACCATCGACCATGGTATCCTTCTGGATAGGTTGTCTGGGTTGGGAGTTGGAGGCACTGCACTACAGTGGTTCCGCTCCTACTTGGATGGCCGATTCCAGAAGGTGGTGCTGGGGGATTATTGCTCTGTGCCATGGCAATTGTGCCATGGGGTTCCACAGGGCTCTATCTTATCCCCCATGCTGTTCAACATCTACATGAAACCGCTGGGGGAGGTTATCCGGAGGTGTGGGCTGAGGTACCATCAATATGCGGATGACACCCAGCTCTACCTCTCTTTTTCATCAAACCCAGGTGAGGCAGTGGCTGTTCTGAACCAGTGCCTGGGCACGGTAATGGACTGGATGAGGGCTAATAAACTGAAACTCAATCCAGACAAGACGGAGGTACTGTTAGTGGGTGGTTCGTCTGCCCGGCTAGGTGATATTCAACCTGTTCTGGAGGGGGTTGCACTCCCCCTAAAGGATCAGGTTCGTAGTTGGGGGGTGCTCTTGGATCCAGAACTGTCACTTGAGGCACAGGTGAACTCAGTGGCACGGAGCACTTTTTATCAGCTTAGGCTGGTATACCAACTACGCCCTTATCTGGACAGAGATAGCCTAGCTACAGTTATCCATGCTCTGATCACTTCTCGTCTGGATTACTGCAATGCGTTATACGTGGGGCTGCCTTTGAAAACGGTCCGGAAACTTCAGCTGGTCCAAAATAGGGCAGCAAGATTGTTAACAGGGACTGGCCTGCGAGCTCATATTACGCCAATACTTTTCCAGCTGCACTGGCTGCCAGTCCATTTCCGGGCCCGATTCAAAGTGCTGGTGTTAACATTCAAAGCCCTTAACGGCTTGGGGCCAGGTTACCTGAAGGATCGCCTCCTCCCATATGTGCCTGCCCAGACCTTAAGATCATCATCAGCGGCCCTTCTCCGTGAGCCCCTGCCAAAGGAAGTGAGGCGGGTGGCTACTAGGAGGAGAGCTTTTTCTGTTGTGGCACCCCGGCTCTGGAATGAGCTCCCTAGTGAGGTTCGCCTGGCGCCTACATTGTACTCCTTTCGGCGCCAGGTGAAGACCTTTTTATTTTCCCAGGCTTTTTAGCTTTCTAAATTTTTATCTTTGCTGTTTTAAATCTGTATTTTAAATTCCTGTACTGCTGCTAGGTTTTATTGTGGTTGTATTGTTATATTGTGGTTTTAATGTTCTATATATTTTAAATTGTTTTATTGTGTGTTGTTTGGTTTTAATTTTTGTGAACCGCCCAGAGAGCTTCGGCTATTGGGCGGTATAGAAATTAAATAAATAAATAAATAACACAATTTGAAAACCACCAATGGAGGGAGAGGAATTAAACAAGATTAATGTGTGGCATGGTGGTGGAGGGAACATACAGAAATGATATTGTGGATGGGAGTTCCGAAAAGGGTGGAGAATGTGAATAGCAGGTTTCAGAAGCTCTGGACTGGAGCTTTCCAGGCAAAGAGGTCAGTTTTCTTCCCCAAATCCCTTCCTTCTTCATGGTGGGGCCTTTCCAACCAGGCAGATTGATTGCGGGGGGCGGGGGGGCGGAAAAGTCTACGTTCCACTTGCGCCTCCTATCTTGGTCTTGTCAAAGGGATCCTGACACCCCATGGGACCTACAAGGCAGAGCTAGGGATCCTGCTGGGAGAGAAATGGAGTAGGAGGCAGAAGATGCACAAGTCTGGGACGTGCTCCTGTGTGTACTGTGCTTGGCCACGTGGCTCTTGTGTGACCTTAGTGCCTGGGTGTCGGTGCCCTGGAGAGTTAGTGATTAATCTGTTCTGCAAGGGCAGTGGGGGTGGGATTTGAGGGCCTAGATGCCCCCACCCACCCAGAAGAGTGTGGGCACTGTGTTTGATGAGTAAACAAGCCCAAGGGTCATGGACCACTGTGTGTGGGTGGCAGTGGTGGGGATAAAGGTTGGGACAATGGCCTGGAGGGATAGGATGGGGATCTGGAGGCAATTAAGGCAGCCTCCCCAAATCTGGTGTCCTACAGAAGCATTGAACCAATTCCCATCATCCCTGACATGGGGATGGTGGGAGTTGCAGTCCACCACATCTGGAGGTTGCCATTTTGGGAAAGGCTGAATTAAGGGATCCCACCCCCAACCCAATGGTCATTTGTCTTCTTGGTCAGAGGTCTGTCAAGAATCTCAGGTCCTCCTAAAGCTGGGCCATATTGCTGGGCTTTTCAGACAGAACAATTGACTGAAACATCATTCCACTCTCTTCGTAAATTGTAAACTAGGCCTTTCTTGCTTCACTTGCCAGCAAATGTGGTAAGGGCCTGCTTTCAGGATCTTAGATTCGAGGTATCCAGAAGTTTATCGTGAATCAATTTAATCTTACCTTGCCAAGGAGCTGGAGTCTTGCAAGGAGCTTGGATTCCATCTGACAAAGCAGAAGCCTTATTTAAATTTATGTGCAGTGCAGAGGAGCTGGTCTGCCTTGCAGTGAGCATTGCTGCCATCTAGCAAGCACAGTCTACCTTAATTGCTAATAATTTCACATAGGACACATCACAGAAGGTGAAATTTTCCAGAAAAACAAGGAAGTCTTGTGTCATTTTAGATTGGCAGTGGAGGCAGCAGGAGTAATTCTCAGCGAGATTTAAAGACCCACCCTTAGATATATATTCAAGTGGATAAAGCTATCAATGAAAGATAAGGCTATCAATGGCTACAATGGTTTGGGACCAAGTTATTTGAAGGACCGCCTTCACCCATATCAGCTTGCCTGCACTTTAAGATCAGAAAAAGAGGCCCTTCTCATTTGCCCACCCATGAGAGCAGTTAGGTGGGTGACCACCCATGAGAGGGCCTTCTCTGCAGTGGCCCCACACCCTTGGAACAAGTTGCTGTCAGAGGTCTACCATGCTGTGTCGTTGCAGGCTTGTAAGAAGGCCTTGAAAATTTGACTTTACCTTGGCCTTCTCTTTATATGATTGATGTTGTTGCTGTTACTGCCATTCTTGTTGTTGCTGGTTTTATTGCTGGCTTTTATTGTTGTTTTTATTGCTATTTTATTGTGTTTATGTTTTTATCATTTTTAATATTTTAACTGTTTTTATGTATTTTATTGCTGTAAGCCACCTTGGGAGGGCTTCTAGCTTGAAAGACGGCCAAGGAGTATTTTAAATAAAAAAAACACAAACTAGTCATTATGCCTCTATATCCCCCCGTTATCAGTTGCTGAGAGGGTGGTATAACGCTCATGTCCTGCTTGTGACCTTCTTTCTCATAGGCAGCTGGTTGGCCACTGGAAACAGAATGCTGGGCTAGACAGGCCTCCGGTCTGATCCAACAGGGCTCTTCTTATGTTCTTAAGATTAAATTGCAGAAAGGCATATATTTTATGAGCCTTTCTTGTGGTGACATTTTTGTAATACTGCACAATACCCTTAGCAATATTGCTAACCCAGGTCAAACATTCACCCTTATTTTTAAACAAAGGGATTTGTGCCTTTGACATGCTAGCTTCACAGAAATAGTTGCATGTGGTTTGGAACACAGGGGAGGGGCCCCCAAGGTCCTCCCTATATAGTTCGGGATTCTGGAGGTCAGTGCAGGAGAACTAGAGATCGGTCTTAAAACTGCAAGTGTTTGCAAGCCCAGAGTAGGTTGATACTATGTCCTAGTTCTAATGGAGCTGGTAAATCTGTGTCTGCACTTCAGAATTCCTCCACAGTTGGCCATGTGTTCTGCTTTACAGAGGACAGTCCTCTGTTTGAAAGCATCCTCAATTCAGTGGAGGCTTGTGGCTCAGATGTCAGTGGGGCGGTGAATCCTGTCTGGGTTTCAGTCAGAACCAGTCAGAACTCTAAAGGAGGTATCCAAGGTGCTCTTCAGGATAACTCCTTTAGAGTTCTGACTGGTTCTGACTGAAACCCAGAGCATATTCACTGGCCCACTAACAACTGAGCCACTAGCTTCCATTGCTTCAATATGACAGGATGTCTAGTCCGATTCTGGTTTCAAGTTCAGCAACCATAAGAAGGGAGAGCAGGGTTTTTGAAGTCACCTATCAAGAATTAGGAGACTGAGCAGGCACACAGGTCACCTGGTCACAGTTGTCCCCACTATGATGAGATTTGTCCAAGGAATTTGTATGAAGAAGCACTCCATCAGGGGAGCCCCACCAACAGCTTGATGTTGTACAGCCCAGGCACTGGGTGGCTGCCTCAGAGCTAGACCTGAGAAGGGGCTGTGCCCTTCTGGTGTCTTCGCACACCTGTAGCTGTGCACCCTTTGCACACCTGTTGCTGTGTGAGGAACTCAGCACAGCTGTACAGTCACCTCCTAAAGAGTGACCGTGTCAGCCTATTGCAGCAAAAACAACCAAGACTCTCGTGGTACCTCAAAGGACAAACAAATTATGCCACAATACACATGTTAAGTCTTTAGGAGGTCACAAGAATAAGAAGTAAGAAATAAGTAGACCTAGAACCTTACATCCTCCCAAGGATGACTATGGAAAAGGGAACTTGGGGGTCCAAGATGGAGTCACAGTGGCATCTTTGTGATGCTGCTGTGAGTTGTGACTCCATTTTGGATCTCCAAGTTCCTTCTGTTTACCCTGGGAGGCAAAGTAAGAAGCAGTAGTCTCCAGTGTTCCGGGGTGGGGCAGGATCTGTGTCCAACAGCCTTCTCCTTTTCTGATCTCCCCATTCCCTAAGTTGGCTTGAAAGATCCTCCTTTGTTTGAGGCCTGTTTGCTGATTTCTGGGGCTGTGTTTTGGTTTTCTGCCAATGTATGTGGAGAGAAGCAAGGCCTCTGTGGTTGCTTAGCGACTGCAAAATGTGATCTCGCTACCATTTTGAGGCGGAGTGATTGTAGAACACTTTATGATAGAAACTAATAACTAGACCTAATTCATCTCCCTAAATGTGCCGCATGGCTCTCAGGTTGCCAAGAGAAACCAAAGGAGGGAAGGCACCAATGCCCAGGAAAAAGATATGTGTGTATGTGTGGGGAGATCAAATCTCAAGGGTGCACACAAGTAAAGATGTTATTGACCCAATGAGTTTCAAATTATATTTCTTCTTCGGGAACACTTTAAAAAGCACATTACTTAGTTTTCTAGAGCTTTTAAAGTGATAGCGAAGAACAATTTCAATTCGAAACTCAGTAAGTCAGCCTTCCCCAACATGGTGCCCTCCAGGTGTGTTGGAACTGCAACTCCCATAATTCCCAGCCCAGCATGGGAATTGGCCAGTTGCGGTCCTAGCACATACAGAAGATGCCATTTTGGGGGAGGCTGTGTTAGGCCAATAAAATCTTTATCCTTGCACACCCTTGGGATTTCATCTCCTGACTTTTTTCTTCCCAAATTGTCACTCCCAGAAGCAAAAGACGCTTATGAATAAGTAGCAATGGCATTTGATAAGGTGATGGAGTGGGAGGCCCTGGTGCTTCATACTCCATTGTCAAAAATGGCCCTCCAGCAAAAACCAGTTGCTGACCTGGGCTTTATGGGTAATGGTTGCTAGGCAACCACAAAGGCCTAGCTGCTTCTTCCAGGTTAATAACATTATTAGCTAGTGATGGCAGAGGCAAATACTCTCCTGGATGGATATGCATCCTGCCCTTTTGCAGGTGCTTCAAACGCACTGACCCATTCCTTTCCCATATGGCCTTAGAGATGGGCCAAGTCTTTAGTAATTCCATTTGATGGTACAGCGGCAGCAGACGTTGACCTTCAAAGCTAGAAAACTGAATGGGGTGGGAAGGAAGTGTGAAAACTATTGTGCAAGTTTTGGCTCCCATTAAACGCTGGAGGAGAAAATGCTGTGCCTTGAAGTATCAGTGGGAGAAGGGGAGTGGAATTAACATTTTATCAACCAATTTGATCAGACTCTCTGTGTGGACTCCGCAGTTGTGTCTAAAGGCGCAATCCTATGCATGTTTAGACAGAAAAAATTCCTACAACCCCCAGCATTCCTCAGCCAGCCATGCTGGTTGGGGAATGCTGGGAGATGTAGGGCTTTTTCTGTATAAACATGCATAGGATTGTGCCCTTAAGCTGTAGTCTCCAGGGCGCTTTGGAGTAAAGTGTGTCTCTTTGCAGGCATTCACACAACGGATGGAAAAGGGAAAGGACTGTGACTACCAAGGGAGGTAAGGTAGGGCCTTACTACCATGGTTTATTGGTAGTTTTGCAGATACTTTCTCTCTCTCCCTCCTTCATTTTCTGTTTTTAATAGTTTTATACTGTTTTATACTGTGATTGGGGTGCCAGTTCGGATTTTAGTTGGAAGGGGAAGGCAAAGAGATCTCGATGCATATCTGGTGGTGGTGGTGGTTGAACTTTTGATTTATAGCCATGATTTTGGTTCTGTTGAGGTTGTGCCCTGAAAGACTGGGTTATCAATGAATCAATCTTTTTGAGGTTTTGAATATTGGGAACAATGAATCTTCTTTGATCACCTGATCAGGTTTATAAACTCCTTGTTGGGGGAAAAAAAAACCTGAATACCATTTTGTTTTAATTATCATTAATACCATAAAAAGAGAGAGACACATATGTAAAACAAAGACACCCCCCTGAATTGTCTCTATGATATATTAAATCAACTCTTACCCTTTTTCCCAACAGAAAGCACAAATATTTAAATATAAAGCCACTTTAAAAAAACTGAACTATATTCTCCCTGCTCCTCTTCAGGCTGAGGCCTATATTGTCTTTGGTGTAACCAAACCCCTTTGTATGTGTGTAACAATGGAGTCCCGCCAAGTATGATTCTGACCTAAATGTGTGGGTTTGAGAATCCCAAGACAAGAGTTCGACCATGGACTGTAACATTTGTGTTGAGTCAAAAAAGTCAAATGTCCTAGGATGAGGGATAGTCCCCCACTTGCTCCAGATTGCATAATTTCCTTTTCTGTGTCCCTTTTCACCTGTGCATGGACATCCATCAAAGCTCTACTCCTGGATATATCGAGTATCTTCAATAACTGTAAGATTCATAGTGGGGTCCATCATTTGGGGATGGTAGGATTTGCCTTTGGGAACCCATGCTGACAACAGTACAACCATAGCAAAGTGAAGGTGAATTTCTGGTTGTTCTTACCCAGCTGGCCATTGGTTGATAGCAGCAAGGTGTGGACTACTTCCTTTCAGCTCCCTGGTCATTATGGGCAAGTGAGTCTATTGAAATGGAAGGCCTCCGAAGGAGGTCTTGACCGCTATGAGGCAGCACCAGTCTTGAGGTCTTGAAAGCATATGGTTCATCAGAGCCAGGCCTCTGGCGATTTACTCCTTTCCACCAGCCATGTTGCATTTGCTTGGCAAAGGGAGGGAACATCTTGTTGATGGTCTTGCTGGTGATTGTGGTACAAGGCAGAGTTGTACCACTCTTCTTTCTCTGGCTTCCTCCTTTTTCGCATTGCAATAGGGCAACATCCTTAAGAAGCGTTGAGCAAGGAGCGGCTGTATAGGTTCTGATAGTAGGAGCCAGTTTCACTGAGTGAGGTGGATGTCTCGTAAGCATGTTTGCTTTCCACTGAGTGTGGGGAGCCATAGCCACTGTATGCCATAGCCTGCTCATAGGACTTCAGGTCGATCTTGTGGCTCTGCTCTGTGGACATCAGGTTGGTGATGGAAAAAGGATGGTTGAAGTTGAACTGAGGGTCCATTTTGAGATCACTTGGAAGATCCAGATTGGTAATGGACGTGGCAAAGTAGTGACTATTCATGGACTGGGAGATGGGGGCTGGGGAGGCCTCAGAAGCTGGAGAGGAGCCCTGGCCCCCTGTACAATCTAGTTGGACCAAACCTCTTTGCTCCTCAGACCCATGGGAGGTATCTGAATGGCCCGACTCTGCCCCTTCTGAACCTGTGTTGGGGCTCTGACCTTCCTGAAGACCTTCAGGAATCTTGGAGGCCTGGTCTTGGGAATTGGAAGCTTTGGAGTTAGGCTTCTTGGCCTTGTCCTCAATTTTGAAACGCTTCTGGCGCCTCAGATAACAGCCGTTCTCGAACATGTTGCCTGAATTTGGGTGGAGGGCCCAGTAGGAACCTTTGCCGGGCTTGTCTGGGGAACGGGCCACCTTGACAAAACAGTCGTTGAAGGAGAGGGAGTGGCGAATTGAATTTTGCCAGCGCTGTTGGTTTTCACGGTAGTAGGGGAAGAGGTCCATGATCCACTGGTAGATCTCATTGAGGGTCAGCATCTTGCTCGGGGCCTGCTGAATTGCCATGGTGATGAGGGAGATGTAAGAATAGGGTGGCTTGGCATGGGTCAGTGTGCGACGGTATGACTTGCTGATCTCTTTGGGTCTATTCACGCTTGACGGAGAATAGCCTAGTGGGGCCATTGGCTGACCGACATTTTGATAGGGTGACAGAGAGTTGAGAGTGGGGGCCTGAGCTCCCAGCGGAGTCAATACTGGACTGACAGGGGATGCCACTGTTGGAAGGCCCATAGGGCTGGTGGCATTGGTCAGTCCAGTGAGAGAAGGGCTACTCAAGCTGCTGTTCGGATATGTCATGTTCATAGAGCTGGGGGAACTGAGGGGGTTTAACGTCACGTAGGAATTAATAGGGTTCATAGGCCCCAAGCTGGATGTCATAGTGCTCACTGAAGGAAATACCTAATGGAAGCAAAGAGAGATGGTCAAAAGGGAGACTCACATTCCATGGGGGGACAAATAGGGGAGAAATCTGATAGGGGGAGGCAAACTTCTTGGACCCATGGGCACACTTGGCAGTTTGAGAAAATGTCCAGGGCACTACCACAAAATGGCTACCATGGGAGGTGTGGCTTATCAGACACAAGTGACAGGAGACCCTTTATTTCCCCCCCCCCACATCCCTTATTTTTCTTAGTGGCTGGACATGCAGCAGAAGAAAGCATTGGCCTGCAGCTGCCCATCATTTTCATTTCCTAAGAAAGTCTCTGAGCCCCACACGTGGCCTAGAGGCATTCAAGGGAAATGAAGATGGCAGTGGCTGGAGGTCCTCACTTTGCTTTGAAGTGATCCCAGGAAATGTCTTAATGAAAGCACATTGGCAGGCACCAAGAAAGGTGTCCGGGGCGCACTGGTGCCCATGGGCAGCATGTTGCCTACCTCTGCTCTAGGCCTTTAATAGTTGCGCAGTAAACGGAAGAGTCGGACACAACTTAACGACTGAACAACAACAAACAGAAAGCAAGAGGTGAAGCTTTTCCCATAGTTAACATACTGTAAAGGAGGCAATTGTACCGAATGAATTTCTGTTATGCAGCTGCTAAATATACAAAGCCCTTTTAGGTTAAAAAGAACAGAAAAGGTGGCAGTGACTTAACAAGGGCTAACCAAAAAATGCAGCGAAAGAAAATAGGCTGGGATTACCCACCTTTGTCTCAGTGGAGAACCATATTAAGGGAAGGCATGACATTGTCTCTACAGGGAACAAACTGAAGGGTGGACCACGACTGATCCACTGGTGGTAGTGAAGGCCCATCATTGTTTCATGGGGTCCCCAACAAGGAACAGCCTGTTTCTGTGTCATTACTCATTACAGGAATCCATAAATGGACAGACCAGTATTTTCTTGGAGGGCGGGCGGGAGGAAGGGGGCTAAAAGAAAGAAGGCCCACCACTGACTCACAGAATATAAGGAAAAAATTGCCATTTTCCTACAGGGGAGCACATAAAGCACTACTCTACCACGAAAGAGTAGCGAGATGGACCACAAATAGAAGATAGCTGCCACTAGATTTGCCACTGAAATGTTGCCTCAAGGAAACTGTGATGCAAAATGGAGGGTTCCTTCCCAGTTAACACTCTCTCACCACTGCCTCATAGGGAACAAAGAGGAGGGAGGTGCTCAGCTTGTCCAGTGATATTTGGGTTCCCATTGTCATTTCCAGAGGACTGTGGTGCTGAACCCTTCTTCACCTTAAAAGGAGGTGGGTTTGTGGTACATGAACCCAATAATTTCCCCTGAGGGCACCATCTTTATTTACTGAACATTTATTTGCTCAGAACCACTGAAGGAGAATCAGGTGCTTAAGGGCAGAGAAACAGTGCCTGCTATTTGCATAAGATAGGGATTTAATTGGCAACACTATCGATCCTTATTGATAAGTGACGACCTGCTGCCACAGGATGGGTGGGTGATGCCAATCAATACCGCTTGGTGCCACAGGCCTCATTGGCCATATGCTCGTCTGTTGCTGTGTGTGGCTGAGCCACTTTCACAGAGCCTTTTCTGAAGGCCTTGTGAGGCAGGGAGAAGACAGCCATGACTTTGAATAGGGTTTTGTTTAAGAAAGGAGAGATGCCTCAGGAGCCTAGGGCAGACTTCCCCAACCTGGTATCCTCCAGATGTTTTGGACTTCAATTCCCATCAGCCCCGGCCAGCATAGCCAATGGTCAGGAATGGTGGGAGTTGTAGTCCAGAACATCTGAAGGGCACCAGGTTGGAGACGGCTGGGCTACAGTCTTGGGTCTGGATGTGGGAAACCTAGATTCAAATCCCAGCTCAGTTCACTGGGCAGGGGAGTCAGTGAGGAGAGCACCCCATTCACAGTGCACTGGGCACCATGGGGGAAGGTCAGAATATAAATGTGATCAATCAATAAATGAATACATTACATCAGCCTTCCCCAAGCTAGTGGCCTACAAATGTGTTGGACTACAGCTGCCATCATCAATGGCCATGCTGGCTGGGGAAGATTGGAGTTGTAATCCAACACATATGGAGGCTGCCAGCTTTGGGAAGGATGGCTTATATAAACCCGTTGAACTGTCAGGGCATCCATCCCCCCGAGGGCATCCCAAAGAAGGGCATCCTCACCCCCCTTGCAGAACTACAGTTCCCAAGTTTCCTTGGAGATGGTAGAGAGCGATGACATTAAGGCTGCCATCCATCTCTGAACATACATGCTAGGGAACAAGCCGCATTGATCACAGTAGGATTTATGTCCAAGTTAACAAGGGTAGGGTTGTGCTGTTAGGTTGCAATCCTAGCCTCTCTACCATCTCCAAGGAAACTTGGGAACTGGGAGTAAGGCCCCGTTGGACTCAGTGGGATTTACGTCTTAGTAGACATGCATAGGTTTGGCCTGTAAATTCAGTTGGGTGTGTGATTGCCAAATAATTAGAAGGAGACTTCTGCTCCATCAGAGGCAAGCTTTGGGAAATAGTAGGGAAGGGAGTCTCTCTAAAAATCTGTCCAGTCTCCTCTCTAGTGCTGGAAAGACGCAGGAAGCCGCCTTATACTGAGTTATGCCATTCATCCATCTAGCCCAATATTGTTGACATTGACCTGCTTCAGCGTTTCAGGCAGGATTCTTTCCTGCCCTACCTGGAGATGCCAAGGATTTAACCAGGGACCTTCTGCATGCCAAACAGGGGCTTGACCACTGAGCTATGGCCCTACAGTCCCTCCTTAGCATTGACTGCTTAGCATTGACCAAGTGCTTTGTGAGTGCACCACTTGCATAATCACAGCAACCCTTACAACATCTCTATAAGGTAGGTCGGTATTATTATCCCTAATATTGCAGATGGCGGGGAGGGACTGAAGCAGAAAGACAGTGGCTCGTTTAAAGTCATCTCGTTAGCAGAGCTGAGATTTTGAGAGGGATTTTCCAGCTCACACAGCTAGGCACCACATGACACTGGCTCACTTGCTCACTCATTCTCCCTCTGGCTTCATGGACTGAATCCCTTTAAACTCACCCACTCAAACGTTTGTCTTATGCAACCTGCTCCCCTGCTCCACCCACGATCCTTACAGTTAAGGGTGGTGGAGCAGTCACCCTGTTCCATTGGTTCTAAGGACAATCTTGCCAATGTAGAGCTTTGCAGAATGTGGGGCAGACCCCCACTTGCGGGAACACAATGTTTCACTGGGGAGGGGGCGGAGAGGGGAGAGGATCCTGAGGATGGTGGAAGAGCCAGCCAAGAACTTGTTGGGATGAATGCCTTGTGACCAAGAGTCCTCACTGATTCACCTTAGCTTTGTAGGGATGACTGTCTCCCAGGATCCTCATCTTATCTGGGAAGAAGAGAGGAAGAGATTTGTTCTAATGCAGCCTTCCCTGACCAGGGCCCTCCAGATGTGTTGATTACAACTCCCATCATCCCGAACCAACATGGCCAGTAGCCATGCTGGCTGGGCCATAATGGGAGTTGTAGTCAAACATATCTTGAGGGCGCTGTGTTGGAGAAGGCTGTCTAATGAAAGCTCCCTGTGTGTGACTTCAGGACCAAGGAGCGTCAGAAATGCCGTCTTCTAATGCCAGTCTGCAGATCCTCCCATGCAACAGCAGGAAGCTGCATGCACCTGCATATGAGGATCTTGACACACTTTTCAGCTTCTGGATTTTTGTGGGGGGGACACAACATTAGGGGGGGGATGTTCAGAAGGAACAGGAAGTGGGAAAAGGTAGAAAGATAGTGGTATAATGTCTAACCTAAACCTTCTTGTCCACAGTCTGGGCCCAGATCTTTCCAGGGACATGCATAGAAAACATCTGCCACAATCTGAGGATGTGTTCCAAAACCCTTTTGTCTGCCCAATAGGAGTTCTGACTGTGTGCTTTGACCCCTAAGCTATATCAGAAAATGCTTTGAAAGATCCTAGAGCATCAAACATGGTTTGCCATGCTGTGTTTTGGGTTGCTGTTTGGGAAATGGAAGCCCAAACATCAACTGGGTACATTGAGCTCATTGCATGGTTCTTTGGATTGTGGCCATGGAATACAACTGATCCCTGTGATAAAATACTGGCTGAGTGCAGACATAGCACTGATTGATCTCTGAACCATGGTTAAGAGATTGGGAGCACCCTGTGGGCTTGTGGGGCCCTTCTCTTTCCCCACTTCCTCCTTCTCTCCTGCATGGGCATTCCTCCCTCTCTTTCCTGTTTTGGAGTTTATGGTGGCTAGGTTTCTGCCACCACTGGCATTTCTGCTAACCATTGCTAGAGCCAAATCATAGTCTGTAACCATGGTTAGAAGTGGGTTTGCAAACAGTGGTTTGGGTTAACTATGGTTAGCAGAAATGCCAGTGTAGAAGTAACCAGAATTAGCTCTGAAATTAAATGGGAGGGGTGAGTGGTGTGCAAGAGAGGAAGAGGAAGGAGGACCATTTGACTGCTTGGGGCATTTCTCATCTCCTAATCATGGTGAGGACATCAAGCAGTATTTCCTCATACCAGTACCACTTAACAAGCAATAATTCTAGAAAATGGTTTAAAAAGTCATAGAATAGTAGGGTTGGAAGGGGCCTACAAGGCCATCCTGCGACTTGACATCAGCACTCAAAAATGAGTGTGCCAGCAGGTCGTAGAATGCAACACCCTCCAGCACTGTAGGCTGATATCATGCAAATACTTAGAACCAAGGTATGAAACTCTGGAAGAGCCTCTTTAGAGTACGTATGAGAGCAAAGAACTCAACCGGTTTTTCAGAACAGAGCTGGACATATGTGTGAATGTTTTCATCTAATTGTAGGATAGTTTTCAGTCTGGAGTCCGGGACAGTGACCTATAATTTCCCCACCTTCTGGAGCATCAAAAATATGCTTAATCAAATATGAGTGTTTTGTTGTGTGTGAACTTATACAAAAAAAGTAAGGAAATTATCTCCTGTACAGGTTTGGTGCTGCACCACATCAGCAGCTGCTGCAGCATAGCTCAACGGATAAAAACTGGGCCTCTCCAGTTAAGGGAATCTGGAAAAGGCCTCTGCTTGACACCATGTTGCCGCTTGGCATAAGAAACCCTAGATAGGTGCCCAAGCAGCACATGCAGCAGGGATCTGGGGCACTGCTAGAGTGGAGTTTCCGGTCCGCAGGCCTGCACTGTCTGCTTCCCCCTTGCCGTGCAGCTGTCTGCTCCAGGCTTCTCTAACCTGGTGCCCCCCAGATGTGTTGGACTACAACTCTCAGCATCCCCCAGTCAGCTATGCTGGGTTTTGTAGTCCAACACATCTGGAGGGCACCAGCGGAGAAAGGTGGTCTACTCTCTCTCCCTCTCCCTCTCAGTGGACCAGAGGCAAAATTACACCCAGGGTGGAGAGGGCAGCATATATTCTGCAGCGTCTGAGAAGGTGGCACTTTCTCATGCACACTTGTGGCACACTTGCCAAAACGGGGGGCAGTAGTGAGCTAGATAGACCAAAGTTTTGATTTGAAATAAGGGACAAACGCTGGCATTCTGTCACTGGACCTCTGGATGTAATTTTGTTCTTCAAAAAACAGCCCTGGGGATGGACGATTTGCAGTGGGTGGGACTCCAACCTTGCACACCTCCCACCCTGTGCTGTGTCTCTGACTCAAATTGCTCTTCCTCCAGCAGCATTTGTTCTGAAGAACAAAATGTCATAGGGCATCCCAGTCATGGAGCTGCAGCATAATGTGTAGTTTGGTCCTGAGGCAGCGACACAGAACAGTCAGAGGAACTCTAGACTGATTCCATTACCCGATCCGTCCTCTTCTATCTGCTTTAGTCCTGCCTTGGGTGTGTCTGACCAGCAACTTGGTTTTTCTGGTCCAAACATTGTAAATCATTTTTAGAATGAGTGAAGAAGATTAGACTGCTCCCATTGAAGGTCAGCTTCCTATTGTCTCTGAGAAAGCAGATGGCTTTTGAACCTTCTTTCATTATCTTGGCTTAAAGAGAGCTATTTCAAGGCCATGCTTAAACTCCCTTGTCATGTGGTTGGAATTTACTAGATGTTCCTGGGGTCCAGTAGGAAATCCCCCCCCCCCCGATGGACAGCACCCATTGGGCACAATCCATGGAGAAACATCTTGTGTTGGATGTGTTGAAATAAATCAGAGATGCAGAACCAATTGCTTTGAGCAGGCTTCCCCAACTTGGAATCCTCTAGATGCTTTGGACTACAACTCCAATCAGTCCCAGCCAGCATGGCCAATGGTTAGTGATTACTGGAGTTACAGTCCAAAACATCTGGAGGGCACCAGGTTGGGGAAGGCTGGCTTTGAAGGTCAGTTCACATTGACACAGTGTGTTCACCTTGGTGTCTGCAGATGTAAGGTGTGAAGAGCAGATGTGTGTTTGTAAATATTTGGGGGGACATGTGCTTTCTGGCATGTGTCCTCTGTGTGTTTACAAATACACAACTATGCTGCAGACTCCTGTGTGTATGCGGCAAACACAACTTGCCACATACATTGTGAATTGGCTCAGATGCATCAGTTTGCACAGCTGCATGGATTGGCTTCTTCCTCCTAACATGCAAATTTGACTTTGAGAAAATAATGGTTGGGCTTCCTCCTATCCAATGGCTGGGTTAGAAAACCCTCCCAAACATTTCTTGACAATCCTGTGGCCTAGAATTTTACTTTTTCTTTTATAGGAAAGGTAAGAATTTCCAGACTTATTAGACATATATTAAATTTCACAATGATATATATTTGATTACAGAGCCAGTGTGTGGTACAGTGGGTGATACATTAGACCTGGATTAGGGTGATGTGTATTCAAACTTCAAAAATGCCATGACCTCTCTAGCTGACCTTGGGCCCATGGGTTTTTCTGAATGCTTTATTCTCTGCCACAACCAGGGTTGGATGAAAGTTAAAACTTATTTTCTGGAAAACCTGCCTGATTCTGCGTAGCAAGGTTTTAAGAACCCACCTCACCACCTTTTAGTTTGCAACTAGGAAGATACAGCGTTTTCCGTTGCAAGTCTTGCAAGTTTGGGGACAAATCAGCCTTAATTGCAGCTCAAGAGAGTGTGGGATTTAGTTTTTCCATGGCCTCTCTCATCTCCCAGATAGCTCCAAATCCTTTCCAAACAGCAAAGCAGACGCTTCGGTTGTGCAAGTTGGACCAGGGCCATCACCCCTCACCCTTCCCTCCTGGACAGGCAGCCTTGGACATTAGAATCTGCTGTTTGCATGAGGGTCTGGCAACCAGCCCTGTTGGTCCTTTCCCAAAAGGACAGAGGGAGCTCTCATCCTCCCCACCCCCCTGCTGCCCATTGTGTACAAGAAGACCTTTGAAACATGACAGGAGCAGTATCACAGCCCACCTCTTAGTTGGGAAACTGGGAGGCAAGCCTACCCGCACCCCCATGCAAATGAACAGAGAGGGTTGTTTTGCAAAATCGTAAAGTTTTGCCTATGTATTATATACTATTACACCAGATTAATTAAACCGTTATAAACACCTTGTCCTGATTTACTAGTCACACACTGCTGTCTGATGTATGCTTACTCAGAAGTAAGTCACACCCTGTTGGTAGGCATGCAGAGGAGTGCAGTCCCAGACACTGAGTACCATCAACATTACCCACAGTGCATCAGTAGAATTTCCTGCACCCCTTATAAATGTGTGTCGCACCTTTCCTTAAAGCAGCAAGCATGTGATCAGGAACTGCCCATTTTTCTAAGGCATCTAAATCTCCTTTCTGGTGGTTGATACCTTTGATCTAGGGTTGCAACACTTCTTTGATTAATCAGCTAGATGAACCCCTCTCCAGATTAACTGGGCAGGAAATTGTTAACTTTTTAAGACGCCACCTTAGATAACATTTTTTTTCTCCCATGTGACCCAACTGTGTCCCCCACAAACATGTGGGACTACAGCTCCCATCATCGCCAGCCAGCATGGTTGGGGAAAGTTTCATCATATGCATGCAACAATATCCAACAACAGAGGAACTGTGCCTGTCCCCCCTCGTGTGCAAATTTACACCAATGTAATTGATCAATTAACCTATCAGGTTTACTTGGGCTGCAGTCCTAAATACACTTTATTAGGGTGGTATGCCCCATAGAACACATCTGGACTTATTCCTGCATAAACAGGCTCAGGATTACCTTGTAAAGCTGCAGTTCTGTGCATACTTACTCGGAAGTCAATTGCACTGAACTCCATGGGACTCACTTCTGGATAAATATACTTATAATTGCGCTGCATGATTTCTTTAGTCAAGTGACTGCTGTCATATAAGCAGGGTTACTAGCATGTATTATTTACATCATGCCATCAAGGAACATGGAGCTTTACCGCTGTACAGAGTAGCATAATCAAAAGAAAGTTTCCTGCCCTGGAAAACTTGCAGTCTAAGGACCCGGTTGCCCTTGGCTTGTTGATCGCTCTTTAACAAATAGCTGCTGTGAAGGGGCCCGGGCCAGAAGGCAAGCCAAATTGGGACCTTGGCAGATATAGGGGGCTTTAACCCTGTGCCCCCGCTGTTGTCCCAATGGGCTTTCTTCTCATTGTGAACTGCAGGCATGTGGAGTATGTGTGTGTGATTCCCATCAGTGCCACAGTAGGGACAAAGGGTAAACGCCCCCCTCTTCCCAGGCCATAGTCCCAGTCCAGCTCACCCCCACCCCAGGGCTGACCGTTTGTTGAGAAAATCAAGCTATGTGACAAATAATCATGTCTAGTCTGACCCTAAATGTATGGGCTTACTAAACATTACACCAGTGTTTCTCAGGCTTTTTGATCTTGGTCCCATCTTCTGAATTTCCTCTATTTTGTGACACATACACCCTGTCCCCCTGCATCTTGACACCCAAAATCAGAATCATGAAGGTTTTCATGCACAAGGAACTTGGCTGTAGTGGGGGAATGGGCAGAGGAAGACTCTGCTTGCCAAGATCCTATCCCTCCCTGGAGCCTTGTGCCCCCTGCCCTCCCCTCCAAAGACAGCCTGCCTACAGTTTTGAGAACCAGTGTATTATGCGCAAGCACATGCAAAGGAGCGCTAACGTCAGCTTTAAAAAAAGAAAAAAGGATATAATCAGCCATTTGAACAGTGAATTGGGAGGGAGAAGGCAATAGAGGGAAGTGACGGGCAAGATGTTAAGGGATAAATGAGCCTCCAAAGCAGTTATACATAATTCATTTTAATGGGGGGTGCAATTTAGGGGTTAAGCCAAAGGCTTTGAAAGCATGCCACAATTATTATTTTTAAAATCTGCCCTGCCCCTGTCCTGGGAGATGCAGTGATGGCAAAAGGTTACCTGCAATATTTTTCATCCCAGGCTGTTGTTAAAAGCACAGGAGCAGGGGCCATTAAAAATGCTGGAAACCTTTTGGGACCAGTTACTCCTTTCCATGCTTTAATTAGCCTGCTGTACTCGTTTGGATGGAAAATAGTGGATTTCCCCATCTGCCCATGCATTATAGACTTGTGGGTGAAGTGGCAATTCTAGTTCACATTAGTTATTTGTGAATATGTAGCATAGTTCTCTGCGACATCACCCTCGCTGCTACCCCTAAAACAATGTCCCTGTGTGGAAAACCCAGTCTATCGAACTCCTAACCACCAGCAGGAATGGGTCGCTTCCGTGTGTTTAGGGCTGAGATGCATCATGACCATTTATTCTAGAGTAGCTCATCTGTAATAACAATGTCATTCTCTTTTTGTCTTCACCATCACTAATGGGATGCATCTCTAACGCTTCATTCTGATTTTTCAATTTTTCCCAATGCAGCCTTTGAACTGACTCTCTAACAGCAAAGTTAAATGTGATTTGGTGGACTGCGGGTCAGTGTTACCCTCTTCCCAGTGGCATTTCCCAGACTTAAATTCTGCCCCATCTGAAGCTGCTATTAGCCCATGGAAGGGGCGGGGGGAATTGATACCTATATTGTACCTGCCTTTGTTCTCTTCTGTAACTCAGCCTTCTCCAACCTAGTGCTTTTCAGATGTGTTGGGCGGCAACTCCCATTATCCCACTGTGGGAGTTGTAAGCCAGCACATCTGGAAGGTGCCAGTTTGGGCAGGGGTGGGCAACTTGTGGCCCTCCAGACAGTCTGGCCCACATCTTCCATCAGCCCTAGCCAGCACAGCCAGTGGTGAGGGCTGACGGGAGTTGTAGGCCCAAACATCTGGAGGGCCACAACTTGCCCACGCCTGAGTTTGGGGAAGGCTGCTGTAACTAATAACAGTTTGCGGGGAGTGACTGAAGTTGGGGAAGTGGTGTGGGGTGAAGGGGCTGACCCCTTCAAGTGCTATAGCTCCAATCTAAACCAGTCTGCCCCCCCCCCCCCCGCTGTTTTCAATCAAAGGGAAAGACCTCAGAAGATCCAATCACAGCTCTCCCACCATGTCACATCCAGCTTTGGCATCATTCCCTCCCTTTAGAAGAGGAACCCTAGCTGAGTGGCAGAGCCCCTCCTTTGCATGTAGAAGGCCCCAGGTTCAATCTCTGCCCCATCTCCAGATAGGGCTGGGAAAGATTCCTGCCTCATCCCCTGGAGAGCTGCTGCCAGTCAGATTATAAAACAGTCTTCTCCAACCTGGCGCCCTCCAGATGCCTTGGACTACAGATCCCAACTCACTGGAAAAGACCCTGATGCTGGGAAAGATCGAAGGCAACAGGAGAAGGGGACGGCAGAGGGTGAGATGGCTAGATAGCATCACCGAGGCAATGAATATGGACTTGAGCACACTCCGGGAGAGAGCGGAGGACAGGAAGGCCTGGCGTGCCATGGTCCATGGGGTCACGAAGAGTCGGACACGACTGAATGACTGAACAACAGCAGCAGCAGCAGCTCCCATCTTTCCCAGCCAGCATGGTCAATAGACAGTATTGTGCAGCTTCCCATATTCCCTAATGAACTGAAGCCCAAGTACGTTTAACTGCATGTGCCTCCCACTCCACTCTCCTCACTTCCTCCTGGTGCTCTCTGCATTCTTGAAATTTAGATTGTAAGCCCCTTAAGGCAGGGACTTATTTCTTTTTGCTTATGCCATAAAGCTGTATGTATATGGGTGGCACTCTGGCACTCTCTGAAAATAGGCTCTGGCACTAACTTTATTTGAAACCTGGCTCAAGTTAAACCCTGCTGCTATGGAATAGAATACCAGCTTGCTTGCTCCGATGGAGTTGGTTGAGCCCCAAATCCCCCACACCTCCCTATCCAGCCCCAAATCCCCCCTCCTATCCAGCCATATCCTGTCGTCACCTTCCTCTGAAGGATACCCATTGGTTCCTGGACAAAGTGTACATCCTGCTCAGCAGGTTTTCTGTTTACTCCATTCCGCGAAGACCACAGAAGGTGCTAAAATTAAGTTGATTTTCCTGCATGGGAAAGTTTGGACCAATTCCGAAAGCCTGGGGGCTGGGAGGGATGATGGACTGTCCCACTGCAGGGGGCAGGGAGAAAAGAGCCGTTGTCTTAAAAATGGCTAATAGGCGCCAACTCTATATGGGCTTGCAATAGGATTTTCTTTTTGAAGGGCTTGAATGTAGAGTTGCCAGATTTTTCACTGGCTCTGCTCTTGTGCCTTTAATAGTAGCCTGACACAGAAATTTAGCAGACACCTCTTTCCCCATTACATTAGCTCCATGCTAGGAAAAGCTTTGCCAACTGAATTTCTGTCTATTAAGTTTCTGCTAAAGGCACAGGAATAATAAAAAAAGTTGACAGCCCCTCTCTAGGCTTAGAGTTCTTCCAGTCTGTGGTAAATCATTACATGAAACATTTCAGATTAATAAAGCCGGAAAGAGATAGCTTATATCCCTTGGATTACAGAATGCCTTTATACTAATTGGGCTTTATTTAAAGATTATGTTTTATCACTGCCTCGGGTGTATTTTTATTGGATGTAGAGTTTTATATCTTATTATGCTTTTAAATCGTTGGAAGCTGCCCTGAGTATTGCATAGGACGGAAATCTTTATATAAAACAAATAAAAACATTCTCATACGCAGTAGTGGTTTGTGTCACAACTACATGACACTACAATGTGTTTTACCATGAGCACACACAGAATGAGGGTTAGAAAGTGTTCCAGTGATCACTGTCAATGTGTTCAGATTGAGGTGGGGAGATTCCATATGATTCCCCACCCCACAACCTATTTTCTGCTTTTGGGAGATAAAGGCTGCAATCCTAACCACCCATGCATTGGACATAGGTCCCACTGTATTCATTTGTGGGTTTGTTGTTGTTCAGTCGTTCAGCATGTCCGACTCTTCATGACCCCATGAAGGCCTTCCTGTCCTGCGCTCTCTCCCGAAGTGTGCTCAAGTCCATATTCATTGCATTGGTGATGCTATCTAGCCATCTCATCCTCTGCCGTCCCCTTCTCCTGTTGCCTTCGATCTTTCCCAGCATCAGGGTCTTTTCCAGGGAGTTTTCTTTTCACATTAGGTGGCCAAAATATTTGAGCTTCAGCTTCAGTATCTGTCCTTCCAATGAGCACTCAGGGTTGATTTCCTTTTGACCTCCTTGCAGTCCAGGGGACTCGTAAGAGTCTTCTCCAGTACCACAGTTCGAAAGCATCGATTCTTCGGCGCTCAGCCTTCCATATAGTCCAGCTCTCACAGCCATACGTTGCTACTGGGAAAGTTTGTGGGTTACTTTGAAGTAAGTATACATAGGGCTGCAGCATGTCTTGTTTACCTATTTTCCCCACAGAGGCTAATAATACATAGAGAGCATTTCTGACAGGGAGAGGGTTAAACTGCCCCCTAGTGCCACAGCCTTGATCCAGGTGTCCCCCCACCCTGTCCTGCAGCTGTTTTTAGGCAAAGAAAATGATTTGGAGATGCTGTCACAGATTTACAGATCTCTAGAAAAGTAATTTTCTTAACCACCTTTTCATTCCCACAGTTATAAACTTACAAACAGGGGTGTCGCTAGGCACTTAAAAGAGTCCAGATCTAGGCCCATACGCCTAACATCTGCATAAAATCTATGTATTTATATAGAGTTTCATTATAATTTATATCTATATATTCAACTTTAGAAAGAATTACTAGGATTTATTTAAATTTCATGGGCCATCCAATTAATTTTTCATCCAAATTTCAAATAAAATAAATTCTTCACTTAATTTGTACTGTGGTGTGTTGCAGCATGTAGGAAGGGGGGAGTTAACCCTTCCCTCCAGTGCTGCAATCCCTCTTGAAAATTTCCTCCTGCATGGTAATTAAGCCTAGAAAGGTAAACCATTTCCCATTGGCAGCAATGGAGACTTAAGCTATGGCAAATATATCTGAGGCCCTAGGAAACAGATTAGGGACCGGAGACCTATGAACCCATGTTTGGCCCTGATTGCAAAGTAAAAGGGTCTGGGGATTAAAAAAAACAACCTCTTCTACAATACAGAGAGGTGATTGTAATCCAATTAAATTAGCAGAGAAACACTCTGGAGGACTTAATATATCCTACTGCATTCAGTAATGTGTTCTTTACTAAGGTCCAAACTAGCAGGGTAGAAGTATCTTAATGATTTTGATACCCCCACCCCACCCCATCAGCAAGTGAATGCATCAGTTAGTCACTTCCAAAAATATTTTATCTTCCAAATAAGTAATAAGTGAGCAAGTAACAGAGCAATCCAAACCCCACCAAAGGCCAGATGAGAGAGACTAGGATGAGAGGGCCCCTCCACTGGTGGAGGCAGGGTGGCTTGTCCACTCTGAAGCTCCCTGGTATGTCCATTGGGCTAGGATTACCTGCCAGCTATAGGCTCCCAAATAAGGCATTTTGGGGGCAGCCTTGGGTTCTCTGGATCCAAGACCCCTGGCTTCCCAAGAGGCTCAGAGATCAGGCCTCTCCCATCAGTTTCAATGGGAGGGATTTTTTTTTTCAAGAGCTTTGCCGGGAAAGAATACTAATTTTTAAATGCCCCCTACCTCCCGCCTTGTGAGAGCAGCAGGGGTTTGGAAGTAGCAGATCAGGCACCACAAAAATCCCACCTCCTCTATTGCTCTGTAAGTAAGTAAGTAAAATAAATAAATAAAACTTTTAAAAGAAGAGATCTTGGATTAGTTTGCTCTGAACACCTAAATCAAACACATTTAAAACCTCACTTCAGGTATTTTTCAAAGAACTTCCCCAATAAAGTTGATCAGCTCATTGGCCTTGCTGGCTTTTAATTCCTTTGGATCAATGCTGTTGTGGATCCTCTCATTTTATATCTCATGATTTATTTATTTATTTATTTATTTATTTTTACAAAGAAGCTTCTATAGTTGTGTGACCTGCAGAGTAACCTTTGTCCAGACTTTTGCCATTTTCCAGATCCGCCCATTAAATAGTCTCATATCTAAGGCTATGTACAACTCACATACCTGAGGATTCGTCACGCTAGGTGTGGGCCACGCGCCTTTTCATAACACAGGTGTTCTTGTACATAAGCCTAGCGCCAGGCCCTCCTCACTTTGGAGAAATCTGGGAATGTGTAGGAATCAATAATCATGGGTCATTCCCCCACACGGGCAGCTAGGGCTACTACCTCTTTAAAAAAATATTTAGCCTTTAGCTCCAAAACTTTGGGTATTCTCATCTGAGGCATTGTCAGTCGCCCCTTTAACCTGAAAGACACAAGGTGTGAAAGCAGAACATTCCCTCTCATGTGCTCCTTGGGTACTCAGTGCAAAGTGGAATTTGGCAGTGTGGTTGATGGTAACCAACAGCTAATTAAGGTTCTAGAGTATCTTTGTTTGGAGCAGACCATTTGCATATATAAAAATAAGAATTGCTATGCTGCATCTTTTTTTATTAGATCGGTTTCTGTTGCTGTTGAAATATTCAAGCACCGAGAATGCATGCAAAAAATTAGGGCTGTTTGCTGGTTAAGGAATGTTTTGCTGATTTCTCATTTAACAAATTAATCAATTATATAGTGTGCAAACTTTTGTCTTATACAGAACGCCTCACCAGCTAGAATGAAAATGTTAATTTGAAGGTATACTGATAGCAAAGTTACTTATTAATCCAAGTTCTTTCAAGTGACTCATAGAAAGTGGCCCAATTGTAAAATCTTCAGCAATACAATAAACATATATCACCCTGCGGGAAGGGTGGTTCCAAACTGTTGCAATGACCCACAACCTCAATTCAAACCATTGTTCGTAGGACTGCAAGTTTAATCAGTACATTAAGCTTTGGCTGAAATCCAAACCTCCCACTGATTTTAATGGAGCTCAATTGCGAGTTGGTGGGGGACGATTTTAATTGGTGGTGCTAAAATTAAGGGCATACTTGTTTGATTTTGGTGGTGGCTATTTTGGTTCCAGTGTGCTACTGTAATAGAGAATTTTAAAAGATGATATTCAGGACGGCTGCTGTGTCTTGCATTCTCCCAGTATCTTAAAAAGGCACATATATTGAGATGTTGATATTAGACACATCTATTTATGTTTCAGTGATTAATCAATTAACAGTGCAATCCTATACATTTCTACTGAGAAGTAAGCCCAACTGAGTTCAATGGGACTTACTCCCAGGTTAAGTGTGTATAGGATTGCAATCTACATAGTTAAAGGAGAGGTCAGCTAAACATGCTTTAATCAGCAGACAGCCTGTTTATCATAATTTTTGTTATAAATGTGAACGGCCTACCCAGACATATTTTCTCCAGTTTGATGAACCCGAATTAGTTTAATCAGATCAAGGATGACAGTCATTTTGCAATGGGGTCATTGCATGGAGTGATGCAACCTGGAAATTTTTATCTCTACTGGAGAGCGAAAAGACGTTAAGTGAATCAATTTCCCAAATTCCCTACTTCCTCTTCCTGCTGCATTGGATCATTTGGATGTAAAACTTCATCAAACCCTTTGATCATCTGAACTGGAATTACTACAAACACATAGACAAATTCACCAAATGGAGACTTCCTGACTGTCTATTGCTGGGGTTTGTGTGGGTGTGGTGCAGGGAAGTAGGGGTTCTAGATTTTGGAAGCCTAACAGCACAGACCTGTACATGTCAACTCAGAAGTAAGCCCCACTGAACTCAATGGGGCCTACTCCCAGGTAAGTGGCGACAGGATTGTAGCTTAAAAGAATTATCCCTCTCACAAGGCCAAAGGTGTACGGGATGTACTCAAATACTGGAGCACTGATTTATACCATTCTAGGATATGGCCCATTCAGTTCAGTGGTAGAATTCCTGTTTCACCCCCATTGATCGGTCACTGACTTTTCAGTTTGGGTCCATCCTTGTTCTTGGATGTTAATGTTTCTGCTGCATCTGTCTTTTAATGGTTTGTTTTGATCTTGTTTTATTGCTGATGTTTTGGGTTGTTTAAACTGTTGGTTTTTTTTAAAAAAGTAAGCTACCTTGGGTTCTGTATGGTGTAAAGGTGGTATATTAATTAGTGGAGGCTGGTGGCTTCAATGTCAGTGGGGCAGTGAATCTTCTCCAGGTTTCAGTCAAGAACCAGTCAGAACTCTAATGGAGCTATCCAAGGTGTGAACTCCTTTAGAGTTCTGACTGAAACCTGGAGCAGATTCACCACCCCACTGTCATTGGAGCTATCAGCCTCCACTGATATTAATACCCTTAAAGAGAGAGAGCGCGCAAGTGGGCCCTGCCACATTTATTTATTTATTTATTAAATTTATTAATCGCCCATCTGACTGGTCATCCAGCCACTCTGGGCGATGTACAACCCACCATAAAACAATTTAAAACAATAAAATTTTACCATAATTTTTTTTTTTAAAATACCCTAGCCCACCCCAAATGCCTGCCTGAACAACCACGTTTTTAATGCACGATTTAGTTGCAGAATGGATTGCTCCTGTTCAGGGTTCTAGCCAACCAGGCCACCCTTTTATAGGATGCTGAATTCCACCCCTTCTCCCTGGTTTTCTGTCACCCCTCCGACGAGTCAGTTGTTGGTCACCCGCTCTTATTATTTTTTTCTCTAAGATTTTGTTTTCTTTTGTAAACCTCTGGGGTTTCTCCAAAGCTGCTGGTCTCTCCTTCTTGTGTATGGATGGTGCCGTTTTGGCTACCTAAGGACTGGCACTGAGAGAATGGGCTTTGCTTTTAGTGTATAATGATGAGATGATGGTGAAGTTGCTGTTGTTATAGAGGTAACTATGTAGAACAACCTTGTGTGTTTGTGGTTCTGCCATTTGTATACTCTCCTATATTTGACAAAGAAAATAAAGAACACAAGAAATTGACACTGGGACAGATCAAAGGGCACTGACAGTAGCCAGTCACAGGTGCCCCTGGCAAGCTGGCAAGCAGACAAGCAGACCATGATGGGAGTAGGCATCCTCTGTTGTTTGTCCCCAGAAATCGGAAATCAGGCCTAGGCAGACACTGAATATGGAGAATGTGTCTGAATATGGAACTCCATTCTTAGTTACAGTGCCTAACAGCCATTGATATTCCTATCTTTAATGAAACCCAGTATCCCAGCCTTCCCCAACCTGGCCAAATGGCTGTGCTGGTTGGGGATGATGGGAGCTGTAGTACAACACATTTGGAGGGCGCCAGGTTGGGGAAAGCTCCAGAATGCCCACTGGGTCTCAAGTTGTCAGGTCAGAGTCCCTCCCACAGGCATTTAAAGCAAATCAAAATAAAGTTAGAAATCAAAATAGAAGGAAGTATTATGCCTGTATTAACCTAGAGAAGTGAAAATGTTCCTTTAAAAAAAAGTCTAAAGGTGCTGGCAGGTTTACCCAGATGGTGCGAGGCTTATGGGTTTCTGATCCCATCAGCAGTAGCCCTGTGCAGATGGCCTATGAGTGAGAATGTTGAGTGTTTGTGTGTTGGGGGCGGGCTGGGCCTGGAAGCATGCCACTGGCCCTGCCCCTGGCCTCCAGGTGGTTAGCTGGCCTTTTGTGGAGAGCCTGCCCCATCCATGGATGTGTTTCCTTCCCCCGCTCCTCCACACCATTCTCCCCAGTATGCCCTGTGCTATAGTCTTTTCCCCTTTTTGTTTAGGAAAAACACATTTACAGGATTGACTCCCTGCCTGGGCCTATAAAGTCAGCCCATACCCAACCGGATCTTCCCTTTGTGTCTCTGGAACAACGGCTCACCAAGCTGCACAATAATGTACTTCTTGAAATGTTTGTCTAGGTCCTTGAGCAGTTAGCAATAGAGGACCTTCTGCTGTAGAGCTGCCTCTTTTGGGCCTCCTGGTGGTACCTTGGCCCAGACACTATCTTGGGCTTTTCTGAATTTCTCCCCATAACTTGGCTGGATTCTCGGTTGCTCAGTGAGTTACATCGTTGGGCCTGTTCACTCGCATGCACATTCATCCTTTGTTGACTTCAGCATCAAGTGATGGCCTGTATGTATGAACAAGCCATCAAAGACGACTCACCTCAGGCAGAACTTATGAAACATGCGATGTCAACCCAAAGAGCTTTTTTCCACAGTGACCATTCACACATTCAGCTGAGACCCGGGTTTGTAGCGTTTTTTAAAGCTACATTATTTTGTCCTTCCTCTCCCCTTTTCTGATCGCCTTTATTTTCTTTAGACTAGTCTTTCCCAACCTGGTGCCCTCCAGACTGGTTGGACTAGAACTCCTGTCATCCACAGCCAATGCCCTCCTGGTTGGGGATCATGGGAGTTGTGTTCCAACCAGTCTGGAAGGTAGTAAGCTGGGTAAGATTCTTTAAGACTACAAATCCATGGGCAGGCATTGTTCTTTTTAATGAACTTATTCTACAGTGACTTGTCCTTAAGGCCCATTATGTCAGTAGCAGCATTAATAATAATATTCCCATTATTTTTTGTTAACCACCTTGAGCATGTTTTGAGAAAGCAGTACAGAAATCTATAAATAAAGTGTGCCATCAAGCAACGAGAGATCAAGTCATGTATGTGTAGTGTAGGCTAGTGGCTCCTATGTCTGTGGGGCAGTTAATCCGCTCTTGGTTTCTATACAAGGTGCTTTGCACCTTGAATAGCTCCTTTAGAGTTCCGACTGGTTCTGACTGAAATCTGGAGTGGATTTACTGCCCCACTGACATCGGAGCCACCAGCCTTTACTGGGTATGTGCATGTATGAAAATTCCCCTCACTGCCTCCCCTGTTTGTCAAGGGATCACCTTAAGCTTGTCCTTACATGGTAGAAAGATTTGCTTGGGGCTGGGAAAGACTAGCCCCAGATGGGGGTGCTATGGCGATGGAGGGTACATATGAGCCGTGGTCCTCTCTGAAAGTTTAATCCCTCCCCCAACATTACAGAGTGCTATTTCCTTGACACCTCCGGTGTAAGAGGCAACGCTAACCTTGACAGAAGCAACTTCCCCCAGAAAATATATTCTACACTGGCTGGAAATATATTTCTAATGACAATCCATGCTCTGGGCTGTCGTTATGTGTGAAGAGAAAAAGAGACCTAGTTTGCATATAATGACAACCCAGAGTAGGGGTTGACTAAGAGTTGTCGCTGAATTGTGGGTTGCTGTTGAATAGTGGGTTGTCGTTACATGCAAGCCGTGCACAATGGTTGAACTATGGGTTGTTAATCACAAGCATCCCAGAGTTCACAACCCAACAACAACCATGGGTTCTCTCCCTGGGTAGTTCATGGTTAACTATCCATAGTTAACTATCCATAGTTAAACCATAGTGCAGGGATCATAACAACCCATGATTCAACAACAACCCATACTCAACCAGTACTCTGGGTTGTTGTTACATGCAAGCCAGTTCAATGTTAAACCATAGTGCAGGGTTCATACATAACGACAACCCATGATTCAACAACAACCCACTGTGGGCTGTCATTATGTGTGAACCAGGTTGTCATTATATGTGAATCAGGCCAGAGAAAGCTTTATGCTTCCTCTTACTTAATGTCAAATGCGTTCACTGAAGCTAACTCCCAAGAAAGTGGCCATAGCATCGCAGGCTTACAGTTGAATCCTTGAACATAAGAAGGATTATGTAATATATATAAGAAGGGCCATGCTGGATCAGACTATCCAGCATTTTGTTCACATAGTGGCCAACCAGCTGCCCCAATGGGAAGCCCACAAGCAGAACATGGCAACACCACCCTCCCACCCATGTTCCCCAGCAACTGGTGCACATAAGCCTTCTGCCTCTAATACTAGAGATAGCATATAACCTAGTAGCCATTGATGGTCTTATCCTCCATGAATTTGTCTAACCCCCCTTTAAAGCCATTCAAATTGGTAGCCATCACTACATCTTGTGCTAGCAATTCCATAGTTTAACTATGCGCTGTATGAAGAAGTCCTTCCTTTTATCTGTCCTGAATCTCCCCCCAATCAGCTTCATGGGATGACCCCAGGTTCTAATATTATGAGAAAGGGAGAAAAATGTCTTCCTATCCACCTTCTCTAAACCATGCATAATTTTGTACACCTCTATCATGTCTCCCCTTACTCGCCTTTTTCCTAAGCTAAACAGTCCCAGACATTGGAACCTTTCCTCATAAAGGATTTGCTCCAAGCGCTTTGATTATTTCAGCTGCTCTTTTCAACTCTGCAATATCCTTTTTTAGGTGCAGTAACATTACTCCCAGGTAAGTGGGTTTAGGATTACAGCCTGTCTTTTTTTTTTTTTAAGAGACTTGTCCATGAGTTACATATACGCAGTGGAATGGATGCATTTGGAGCTATTCTGAATATGTGTCCTTAGCTAAGCAGTGCAAGGAACTGAGTGAGCGCGAGCTGACATAGATCCGGGCACTTTTGTGCAAAAGTACATTCAAATGGCAGAGAGCTATATGCGTCTGCTCCTAACTGGACACTGCAACAGCGAGTTTAAAATATGGGAAATGTCCTAGAAATAGGCAAGTACTATTCTCCCCTACATTTCCAAAAGGAAGTAGCTCATCACCTTTATTCAGGTATGTGTATGGGGCTAGCAGAGCCCAAGATCAGATGGGCTGGCAAACTCCAACTGCGTTGAAACTGTAGGGCCGGGTGGCACAGGAGAAGCCCAGGTGATCCCCTGCATTAGGGCAGCCTAATGCCCTTTTGAGAGGACTTAACTGCGCGCTCTCTGCTTAGGGAGGCATTTTGGAAATTGGTGTTTCAAACTATACAACAGAAAACTGTATTTACGCTTGATCTGAGCCAGTAGGCTGAGAAGCGAAGTGTCATGATTGTATGTTTGGCACATTTGCTTCTTTAATAATTTAATTTAAACCTCTCCCCCCCCCCCCACAAATGATGATGTCTTTTCTACCTGAAGACCCTTTGATCACAATTTTGAGTTATACAGCTGCAACAGTTGGGAGAAAAAATCAATATGGGATTAATTATATGGTTTTCAAATTGCACCAAAGATGGCCATGATGAAGGAGCTGGAAAGATTTAGCAGAAACATCAGGATTAGAAAATTGTTTTGTTTTTAAGCACAGGGGCAGCCAGATTGTGGTCTAATATGTGGGTGATTTGCAGTAAATCGCCAAGTGTTGCTGACCCCCAATATTTTAATGAGAGCAAATGAAATAGCCAGGAAAAAACTCTCTGACATGGTTGGCCCTGTGCTAACTGTTTATCTCACAGCCTCAGTGTTTCTGTAAAATAGGAATACTAATTGATTGGTTTTGACCAGGTTTTAGTGTTCAGCTCTGCTGGCTAGTTTTAGAGTGTTATATTGGAAGATACTAGAAGAATCCCTGTTCTCTGGTAACTCACATGCAGATTTGTATATACGCCAGTTCATGGGGTGCAGTAGATAATTGACTCCACGCCCCGAGCCACCATTTTGTGTCTGGCTCTGGTTGGTAGAACTTGGTGTTCTAGTGAAAAGCAAAATAGATCTGCAAGCCTGAAGTCTGCCCACCCTTGTTTACCACCACAATAAAAGTGACGCACTATTATGCTTAAGAGAAGGTTGACACAAGAATTTTAGAAAACTGGGTTTAATTTGTGTAACACAGCCTTCCCCAACCTGGCACCTTCCAGATGTGTTGGACTACAACTCCCATCATGATAGGAGTTGTAATCCAACACATCTGGAAGGTGCCGGATCGGAGAATACCGGGCTGTAACATACTGGAATGGAAAGTACCAAGATGACGTGGGTCCTTGTGTGTTATGGTTTACTGTCTTACAGTTTTCTTTAAAAATGTTCTAGGATGTAATAATGAGATGATCATAATACAAACTATTAGACAGAATCATAGAGGGTAGATGATATCATTCGCCATTATAGCTGGATGGAATCTCCAGGGTTGGAGGCCATACGTAAAGCACTGAACACCAGATGTTGGGGGCAAACAGCTTTGGATGGCTGTCACCTCCATGTCCTGGTTGTTTGCTTCCCTGGGAAGTCGGACCGCTGATTGCTGGGGCTGAATGCTGGATTATGTGGACCTGGGTCCGAACTAGGAAGGCAGTTCTTAAGTTCTTAAATGTTATTGATGTCTATGAGACCCATCTTCTGCACTAAATTACACCCGCTGCTGTCGTTCCCTTCATTTTAAGTTGTCAGTAAGCCAGTTTCCATTGCCATATGTGGATGGCCACCACAGTTCCTTATAGCAACGGTTTGGGTTGCAGATTGTAATGAAGGAAGCACATCTCAGAGCAAGCTGCCTGCAATGCTCTGGAAGCAGAGTTATTCTCCACCCCACCCACTCCAAGGGATCACAGTATGGCTGAGCCTCAACTAACGTTATTTTGGATGCACACAGCCCAAAGAGAAATGGAACACAAATTTCCCACCATGCCACCAACGCGCCTTCTTTTAACCCTCTTCCTTTTCAAAAACATAAATATCCCAAATACATTTTCACTTGACCTACCTCCGTGGGTTCGTTATAGTATGATGTCCATTCGGAAATGTCGTGTGATTCCATTTTGACGGAGCCCAGCATTCCAAAATCCCAGAAAGAAAAAATAAAGGAATATTGCGTCTATGTCTTTCAATTTTAAAAAAAAATCCTGGAATCGCTATCTTTGGGAATTTGGTTTTCTTCTCCCTCTTCCTTTCCTACTTCTCCTCAAAATGTGTTCCTTTTGAAATTGAGCCTGGCTTCAGCCACCCAAACTGAAGAGTCCAGTGCTGAATTAACCACCTACCACCTTTTTCGAAAATGCGCAGTGGCAATTTGAGAGCAGATGCCTGCCCAGAGGTTAGGGGAGTCACCAGGCTTCCATGGTGTAGAATAAAGTAGGACAATCCGTCCAAGGTTGGGATATCGAGTCTGTCGAACCTCTCGTGGGGCGGGGAGATGTTTTCAGGATGTGCTTGCTGACCGCCGCTGTTAAGATTTCAGCTGCCGGGTGTCCTCAGCACATCTCCGGTGTATGAAGGGCTGGCCCTCCACAAAACCAAGTCTTTATAAAGTTAGGCAGTTCCCACAATACTCCGCCCGCTGGCTGGCCATTGGAACTTTACTTGCTGTCTACCTGAGGTTCAGGGCAGTGGCAGCCAGTCACCTCTGCCACCTGGTGGAAGAGAGGTGCTTGGCAGGAAAGCTGGTGGCCAAACGGTATTGCAGCGCAGGCCGTGGGTCAACTGCACACAGGTAGCAGGGCTGGCCCCGGAGGGTAGCGAGGCCTTGGCAACAAGTCTGGCTGAGGGCACACTTTGCGCCAAGAAAATCTGAGGCTGCAGGAAAGAATTCAGTTTGTATGCTCTGCCTTTGCAAGGTTTAGGGAAGCTCACCGTGTCTTGTCTGAGCTGGTATGTTCAGGGGCACCTTTGGGTGGGGGGTGCTGTTCCAGATTTTAAGCAGCTACTGTAGCCTTAGCAGTATTGTGATGTGTAGACGTTAGCAGGTGGAAATATTTATCTCTTTGCTGTGGAGAGATTCACTACCTGATATCTGCTGTTAAAGGCACAACAGGAGGTTTCTTTCCCCCTCTGGTCAGTTGGCAACCCTATAGGAGGGCCTTGTCCTCCTTGTTTTTGGACTGCAAATGCAACTATTTCTCAGGAGCAGCTACATTTTTGGCCAACTCAATTGTTCGTCACTTGGAGTGACTGTTATTGTACATAGTTCAGGGGGCCTGTGTACGAGATATGTGTGACAACCCCTTATGTTTTTATTAGCTCAGCAGTGCCCCTTACAGCATCTGTTAGCACCTTGCTGCGAAAGCTCTCCAAAACTTAAGCTCATTTGCACAACACTTGGTCTAGTTAGAACTGATCAGCTCTTTTATAATTTAGGTGTAGGATCATTCCAAAGGTGGGGCCAGCCACTAAGTAATTTTCTGATTCTCTGGTTAGTCCACTGACATCAGAAATAAGAACAAAAGAAGAGCCAAGCTGGATGAGACCAAGGGTCCATCTAGCCCAGCATTCTGCTAGCACAGTGGAGGGTAGCACACTATTGGGCAAACCAAGATTCCCATAAGGGTTTGCTCACAATGTGGTTTTCCTAATAATATCTAATTAGAGGCCAAAATGGTCTGGCTCAGACCATCCTCTCTCCAATGAACTCTTCATATGCTCTGAAACTCAGGCCTCTACTCAAGTAGGTAATATCTAAGTAGCTAAGTTAGATTTACTTATTAGTTTATTTGGAATCCTGCGTGTGTGATTGTTGCCTTTCCTTATTTTCCTTTTTCCTTCCTCCCCGTCCTTGCCCCGCCCGCCATAAACACGTGGTTTTATATTTGGACATTTATCAGTATTTTAAAAGGGAATGTCTTACAAAAAAAAATTCTTCCCCATGTGAAGGACTGTGTGGTTACTAGGCTACTGCTTGAGTTCTTATGATTTTCACAAGGTTTTGTTAAGTTCTATGTTTCTGGCTTTGGGTCAAGAACATCCAAAGCACCTTTCTTTTTATTTTTTCCTAGAGCTGGGCTGAAGGGAAGGTCCTTCACAGAAGGGCTTAGAACTCACCAGCTGGACAGATTACAGCAGGGGAGCAGAGCCTCTGGCCCATGGGTACCCAAATCCAGCCCACGCAGCTCTTGGGGTTTCTCCAGGAGACAGGGCTTAGGCTCTAAGCCACGCCCTCTGGAGGAACCCCCCGAGAGGGCATCCCCCTGCTGTTGGGCTTCTCTACACCAGGCTTTTATCCCGCACCTTTACCAGGGCTTCTGCTTCTGAATTCTTCACGAGATTAAGATCGGCTCCTTTACACCTGCTTTTTTTCAGGGATTTTTTTTCTCTGCAAGTTCTGTGTTTACAGCCACTACGTGGCACTGTGGTATAGCGGAATTGCAGAAATACATGAGCCATTGGTGCACCATTACAATTAAGTACCGCATTTTCCCCATTAAGAAAAAAGCCGAGATAATGATCAGAAAGCAAAGGAGAGGCCCTGGAGGTTGACGACATCACTTAAATGACTTGCAAACTACCATGAGTGATCAATCATGAGTGCACAATAAAAGCCTGGTGTAGAAAAGCCCATTTTCTCCAATCTGAGATAGGGGATGTGGAGAGGCCTGGGCTCCTTTCTTCGTGCTGGGAGGAGGCACAGCTCCATTCCAGCATGAAGGGAAAAAGGGGGCTGTTGTCAGGGGGTGGGTCCACATCCATGATGCCATCCAATCCACGGTGGGCCTGGTGGGGGACACCCCCCTAAACAGTTCTGCACCCCTGGATTACGGTGTGTCAGGAGGTTCATCTTGACTGGTGGCAGCCTATCAGTAATTCCTTTTTGTGGGGGAGGAAATCCTTGTAAAGAAGGGGTAAACCTGTAGAGAAAGTCATCCCCCCTTTCTCAGATCCGTAACAAATTGGTGTAACCAGTGGGATATTTTTAAAAAAATAATTGTTGTTTATTTTTAACAAATAAAACATTAATAAACAATAAGACAACTTGGGAATACACTGCATTCTATCATCAATATCCTACATTACAATACAGAGATTACGTCACCTATACTCTATTCATTTGTCCTACTCCATTCATATCCTATTACGGTGGGATATGGTTTGAAGAGTTTTGAGAAATTTCTAGTAAGAAGACTGTCCCCCGAACCAAAAAATGATTTTGAAATTGGAAGCTCAAACGCACACAACAGGAAGGTTTTTTTGTTTTCCATCTGTGGGTTTCAGTTAGGGCTAGGAAATAGCAAAGGTGGAAATGGGAGATGGGTTTATCATGCTCCAACCTCCAGAATCAGAAGTGGAGCAGAACTCTGCATAGGATTCCAGTGATGACTGCAAAAGGGAACCAGAGGCAGAAAGAGAGGGAAGTACGAGGAAACGATGCCTGAACACACAGGAAGGCACACATGCCTGTAAGCTCTCTGTTGACAAAGGCTGGGCAGTCCACTCCAACCATTGCGGCTGCTGGCCAAACACTCATGAGTGTTTCACCTTGCGGGATCACAGCCTGGATACATGCAGCAGCCACCGCCACTACACACAGTGTTTCATTGCAGTGTTCAAGGTGGCAGGTGGGAAATGTACTCACAGTCACTGCAGTCTCCCCCTGCCCTCAATTGTGGGTGGTGGGAAGCTGAGGCACGAGCCCTCACAAACACCTCTTGTGCACCCAGGTTCAGGGACAGTGTGGGGACTATTGCCTGTTATTCTCTCCCCATGGGTCTCCCTTTGCTCTCCACAGGCCATTCTCCTGGGGTAGGGTAGGGGCCCTGGCTCAGTGGTAGAGCCCCTACTTTGTATGCAGAAGGCCCCAGGTTCGATCCCTGGCATCTCCAGATAGGGCTGGAAAAACTCTGCCTGAAACCCTGGAGAGCTGCTGCTGCCTGTCAGCGTCGACAATACTGGATTAGATGGACCATGGTCTGACTGGGCGTAAGGCAGCTTCTGATGTTCTGCAGGTACAGGATCCACCCCACACCGTACTCCATGCAGGCCTGGAGGGAGGCTCACCCCAATGCTCCAGGCTGTTGCTCTGTGGGATTGTTAACCTTGTTCCTCCATGCAAGCTCCTGCACCCTTGCAAGCTCCATGATGGACAGCTATTCAACAGGTGGTGTTCCTAGCATTGAACTGGCACCATTATGAGAGACTGTGCCTGCTACCCTGCTGTCTGTTGAGTCACTGCTCAAGGCAACAGGAGGAGCCCTGCTGGGGTGACTGGTTGGCAACCCTGCACATGCGTCTTTCCCTTTCAGGATATCCTGTATCCCGACATTGCTGCAGCTGTTGTGTCTTTGTTGCTAGGGAGTGGTAGATAGTGATCCCTTTCCCATACCCTCCTATGGTCTGGCTTCAGCAGGCCTCGAGAGGGGATGGTAAGGGGGGGGTGGGGGGCAAGGAGTCCTATGGGGTGCTCCCTGGCAATGGCTGGCCTATCAAACAACATTGTGGGGAGTTGGTCTCACGGGTGCGTGGGCCAGAAGGGCTGGTTTGGCCCATGCAGGAGCCAGCCTACTGGTCCAAGCAACACTCCCTCCCTAGTTTGGGGCTGTACACTGGATTTGAACCAGGGAAGGGCTGTAGCACGGTGGTAGAGCCCCTGCGTTGCATGCAAAAGGTCCCAGGTTCAGTCCCCAATAACATCTCCAGGTAGGGCTGGGGAAGAATCCTGCCTGAAATGCTGGAAAGCCATTGCTGCGAGTCAGTGTCCACAATGGATCCATTGCCTGGCTCAGTAAAAGGCAGCTTCCGATGCCCCAATGTATGCGTGTGTGATGTTCCTCAGGTTGTAAGACACCAGCTGTTCCCTCCAGCTGGGCCTCTTCCTGCAGCCCCTGTGCTCCTGACATCTATGGATTGGTCTCTGAGATGGGGCAGACGCAAGCCCATGCTGTGTCTGATTGCGGCTGTGGCTGATGGTTAGAGAACTGTTCTGCACAGTTTGAAGTCTGGATTTGAGCTGGGCTGGGAGCTTCTTCTCTATTGCCCCCAGCATTACTTCTTTTTTGGCCAGGCGTGCCAAAAGTGAGTGGTGTGGGGACATGCCCTGGTCATGCTCATCCTCCTGGCATGGCTCAAACCCCTTCCTCCTGCTTCCCAGCCCCATGCCCTATGGAGCGAGTCACTGGAGGGTGCAGCTATTTGTTACATGTTCTGGCCCTTCTCCTGGCTGCTTCTCAGAAGAGTCTTTCCCTTCCTTGGTGGGCCTTGAACCCTTCTTGCAGTGCAGGCTTATTGTTTGGCACTTAAGATATTTGGGGCATAGGTCTTCTGCATATTATTTGCATCAGCTGATTTATATCTATCTAGAAGCAAAAATTAGAAGTATTTGCTAGGGTTTATTTAGATTTCACAGAAGTGAGCCAATTAATTTCCCATCCAACCCCCAGTTGCACCCCACCACCAGATCAGTAGTTCCTCTCCAATTACAATTAATTTGCCATGGCTGGGAACAGGTGTGGAAACAATGCACCACCCCCAAAGGTGGCGTTTTAAGATACACCCCTATAAATGGCAAGTTTTGCACCAAAATTAATTTTTAAAAATTTGACAGAGCTCTGGTCCAAGTTAAGCCAAGGATGAATCAGGGGGACCCACCCAATTAATCCCCCAATTCTCACCCAGGTCCTACTCCCAAATTCAGTTCAATTCCCCTTCAGTTAATTATTCCATTCACCAACCATCATTCAAAAAATTCAAAATAAAACTGGTGCACAATTCCATGTGGGGGAAGTCCAAAATGCTGAGTGGGTGATGGAAGGAGCAAGGACTGGAGAGTGAGGCAGAGAAGGTAGAGAAAAGGGGGCAAGGAAGAAGATGGGGAGGCTGGAAGGAAGAATGGATTGAGGACTGGGCCATGTGGGAGAGACAAGAGGCAGCTTGGAAGGACAAAGAACAGGAGGCAGAGGCAAGGGAATGCTCTCTCCCTTTCTCTGTTCTGCAGTCTTTAGGGGTTGTCTGTGTGGTGGGGACTTGTAACACCCCCCCAAACACACAGGTCTTCTCCAAACAGAGGCTTTTTATCCTGCAATTTTACCAGGGCTTCTGCTTCCAGATCCTTTGCGGGATTAAGGTTGTCCCTTCATATGCTCTTCCCTTCCCCCTGCTTTTTTCCCCTTTACCTGCGAGTTCTATGTTTCATTATACAGCCACTCAATGGCACTGTGGTATAGCTCCTATTGTGTGACTTCCTCGTTTCACAGAGAAATTCAACGTGCTGTATTTTAATCACTCATTATCTTTGATCTTTTTTTAAAAAACAGGATAAAAGTCAGAAGTCATGGGAGAGGCCCTGGAGGCTGATGACATCATGTAAAGGGCCTGCAAACTTCCATGAGTAACCAATCTCAATCGCAGGATAAAAACCCCAGGTGGAGAAGCCCTGCACAGCAGGCACTTAGCTCCCTGATCACAGTCTTCCCCACTATGGTGAGCTGAATTGTACTTCTGCTTAACTTACAGTAATTATTTCCAAGTTAGTATCTATACAGAAAATTTGCACATGCAAATCTCTTGTCTTTTTTGCGGGTGCGTGTGTGATGTTTCCTCTTTTTTGGTTGTGCAGAAATGACCACCCTACCTGGGGTACCTGGAGAAGGACCTCTTGCCTTTAGCCTTTAGGAACATTTCTCTCCCTCCCTCTTGCCTACAGATCGCTCTCCTTTCACCCAGTTCTCTCTCTCCCTCCATCCTAGAGGAAAATCACTCCCCACCCCATGCAACTAGGCTTAGGGGGAAAAGCTTCAATTTCACACTGTTTTTTGTTTCTAAATTTAAGCCTAATTGCCATGGAGTTGTTTTGGGGAGGTTGCTACAGCTGCGAGCTCCCTATTTGCATGGCAATTGAACTTATTGGCACCAATGGACACTCAGGGCTCTGGGAAAGTTTCAGGGCTCAGTCCCCATAAGCCTACACCTAACGACAGCCTTGGCTGTTGTGACTCCTTCCTTATCTTTGTGTGCATTGAGCTCATAAGAGTAGCTATGAGTAGCATAAAGGGATTGGAACCTGCACCTGTAGGGACGCCTGTGGTCTGGCAGTATAGAGGCCATTCCTAGCTGTGCCATCAGAGCTGGTGGAGGGTCAGTGCGCTCTGGCATTGTCTTGGGTGTTGTGACACAGGGCTTTTCTACATGAAGCTTTTAACCTGCAACTTTACCAAGGCATCTGGATTCTTTACACCTTCTTTTCCAGGGTTTTTCTTTCTTTATGTTCTATTATACAACCACTAGGTGGCACAGTGGTATAGCAGAATTGCACAATTAAATGAGATTTCTATGGTGTTATAGAGGCCATTGAGAAAAGAATACCAGACCTTCCCCCATTAAGGGGGGAAAAACGCTATATAATGGTTACAAAACATGGGAGAGGCCCTGTAGGATGCCATCGTATAAAGGACCCACAAACTACCATAAGTGAACAATCACGAGCGACAACAGCCCCGTGTAGAAAGGCTCTCAGGGGTGTGTGCTGGAGGCATGCCATGATTGTCATGCATTCATTGGCTTCCTCCATGGATCAGTGGCGCAAGGGCATCATTTCCAGCATAGTCCTAGATTGGTCTGCTGTCATGGTGTTTCCACATCCATTGTAGGCAGATCTGCCATTTTTTCACCACTCTAGCCAAAACTATTGAAACTGCTTTCTGCTGAACACAAAATAAAATGCCCCTCTTCCTCTTGTCAGCAGCTCTATTCATGACCCACCACCCTTGCTAGTAGTGCGTATTCCTTGAGGTGTTCATACTGCACTGTTTGTCTAGACCACCCTTCCCCGACCTGATGCCCTCCAGACATGGATTTGTTTTTTGCTGCTGGCTTTCTGTGCTGTTGTGTTTTTACTTTTTGCTGCTGGTTTTATCTTGGCTTTATCATGTGCTGTTTTTATTCATTATTTGTATTTTGTTTTTAATGTACATAAAATACACTGCCCAGAGAACTCGGATTCTTGGGCAGTTTAAAGTGCAATAAATGAATAATGAAACTCTGCACATCCTCAGAGGCACTCTTTTCCCCAGGCAGTCTATAAGTGCAAGGGAAAGAAAACTGCAATTAATATATGACACGGTAGCTGTGATGAACCCAGCTTTTAAAAATGGGGTAACAGGCAAAAGTTGACCAAAAAATTAAAGATTTTGGCCTCGCATTCCAAGGCTTAGAAACACCGCTAGCTCGGCTCCACACTTGCTGGCTGGCCTGGGTCAAGTCACTTACCTCTCATTCTTTTCTGCTTTTGGGGTCAGACCTCCTGTGACTTTACTAGCAACTTAAGATGCAGAAATTATGTACAACTTCTCCTTTAGCATGGCCAGGACATGACAGGAAAAGCCTCCACAGCTTAATTTCTGCCTGTCACACAGCAGTTAAAGGCACAGGACCACTGCCAGGTAGTACCCCCCCCCCCCCCCCCCGCAGGTCTTACTGGGAGCTGGCAGTAGTGGAGTCAGGGGCTGATGGAGCAGAGACCTTGCATGACATGTATGTTGTGATGCAGGGGAGTGGGCTGGGGCAAAGCCCTCATCACTGTGAGTTCATTGGCTCCCTCTGTGTGTGGGCAGCACGCAGGGGTCTCACTCTCTCTCTCTCACCGTATAATCAACCTCGAAGTGTTGTTGTAAGAATAAAAGGTGGAGGGACAATATACACCGCTCATCCCTCCTAAAATCAGTCAGCCAATCAATCACAACCAGCCTAGCCAATTGGTGTTGAGAGATTTCATATCCACAAGCAAAATCCTAGGCAGGCATGTAAAATAACAGAATAATAAATGGAAAAAAGATAATCATTTTTATTGACAGAGACAAGTAAAAGAAATACAAAAACAAATTTAACATTCTCCCTCCCTCCCTCCCTCCCTCCCTCTCCCCACAGTCTTAAAATGTGGGAATCCAACCCACCCCATCCTCTCTTCTTTACTCTCCCACCCACCCCTGCATCATAACACAAAAACACACAAAGTTGGCAGAACTGTCTGCCCTTGAGTGAAACAGATGTAGAACCAGACACGTCCAACGTTAAGGGGTGTGTGCGTTTGCAGTTAACTCACCCGCACCTCCACATCACATCACAGTAGGTGCTAGCCCCCGCTTCCCCTCCCCAAGACTCTTACTGATTTATGGCTACCCTCGTCATCCCCCCCACCCCCCTAAAATTCCTCCATTTCAAGCTGGCTGATGATGTCATCTCATTCAGGAGACTTCCTCCACAATCTTTGCAATATTTTAATTTTGATTGGCACTGGGAATTAAAATACAAACAAGGATCTATCCCTCTATCATTTTCTCCATTGCCAAGTCAGGCATCTGTCCTGAGCAGCAAAGATGCCCTTCACTGGGAAGTTCATTTGTGTATGAAATTTATTACCTACTTTTCATTATAACATAATCTCAAAGTGGAGTACAGCTAAAACACACACAAAATCATACAACTCGCCTATGAATGGAAGATGCGCAAGCGCATTGTACTTGCGCATCTCCCACTCATTTCAACAGAGCTTGCACAGCAGAATGACCCAGTGAATTGGGGCCATATCAGCTCAGTTTGGGGTGTGGGCCATTTAAGCATTAGGTCCTTATTCTGCTTACCGATTGAGCTCTGCTTTGCGCAAATAAAGAACTGGGAGCCAGTAAGTACTTCAGCCTCACAAGTCCCAGCCTTCCCTTTATTCCTTTCTATTCTCCCGCCCCCCAAATTACACATTTTTTCTTTTTTCTCTTTTTTTTTGGCGTGCATGCTTAGTCTTTTGGTATGAAAAATACCCCCTCCTCCATCAAAAAAAAAATCTTCACAAGAGGCACTTTTTCCATCTCCATCTCTCCTGCACACCCATATCCCCTAGCTTTTCAGACCCTTCCTGGCCCCCCCACCCCATAACGATTTCCACACAACTTACCTCCCTCCCGCATCCTGCCCAGAATAAAACAGAATCCAAGCGGACTAGTTTCAGAACTCTGGACTCTATATAAAGCTGCACAGATTTAGGGCAGTCCCATATACACAATGTCCAAGGAAGGTGTGTGCGTGTGGGGGGTGAGGGTGGAGACATTTGCAGAAATGGATGAGTTCATGGGGTGGGGGACAGGAGAAAAGGGAGCTTCATCTAGGATTAAGGGGTATCCACAATGCTTGCGGGAACAGGGCTAGGATGTTTTGGTTTGGGAATAAGGGAAACCACAGGAGATCCAGGGGAGAGAACGTTTAGATGGGGATATTTTGTGTGTGTGTGTGTGTGGGGGGGGGGGAGTAGGTGGCAGACGCTCCCCTAGAAACACTACCTTCCATCTCTGCCAAATTCTTCTTTGCCCCTTTTAAGAATCTCCTTTCCCATCATGCTGCTGAGTAGCACTAATGATTACCCGGACCACCCTTTCCCGCCCAGACCCCCATAGTAGGTTATGTTGATGGTGCTCCATATATAAGCTTGCTATGGAAATATTATTTAAAAAATAGATTTATATACAATACCCCAGTCCACAGTGGGTTAAAGAGGGCTTCAGGTGGGGAATAAGTTACTAATTCCAGTCACGGCCATCGTGGACGGGAAAGGGGTGGGGGCACAAGGCCCCCTCTGGCACGGTGTCCCGGATCCCAGCCGCTCTCCCTTTTCACGGGTCACGCTCCTTTTTTACTTTCACATCTCCGGCTAGGATGGTGGCAATCTCGCCCTGCATGAAGGCCCAAGGGACGTTGGATCCCACGAGGGGGCATTTATCCCCGCTGGGGCAATACACCTCTCCGGCAGCTCCCTGGGCTTTAATGAAATCCCGGGAACAAGGGAAACAGAACTTGTGCCCGGGCACTGAAGGGCACTGGACAAAATGGGTATCCTCCAGCCGCTCATGGCAGATGGTGCAGCATAGTGGGGCACTGCTGGCACCACCTGAGGAATCAGGGGCACTCTGCGTGCCACTGGGCTCCACTCCCCCGGAAGAGTGGGCCCCAGAGGAAGAGGAGGAGGTGGTGGTGGTTGCTTGGCCTGGTTCACCATTGCGTGGCACCAGTCGGTGTTGCCCCGAGGCAGCTGGTGATGCTGGACTGGCACTGTTTTGCCGGGCGGTGGTGGAGTGGACGGGGTTGACCTCCTTGTTCCCCAGGGTGTCAGCCACATTCTTGAGAGCAGTGATGGGAGAGGGGTCATTGCGTAAGGAGCCCTCAGGCAAAGGCCCTTGGCCTGCTGATGTTGGCAGGTGGGCCAGGCCTGATGGGTAGATGCCACCAGACCCTTGGGGCAGCCAGTGCTGCCGCTGCTGCTGTTCCTCGCCAGTGAGTTTGCCCGTCAGTTCTCCCTCTGGTTCAGGAGAGGCCTTGCGTCTCCGCATAACAGCCCGGGATGGGGGCACAGCCCTCAGCAGAAGACTGGGTGGCATGGCACAATTGCTGTCTAGGAACTGCTGAGGCAGGGCGTCTGGTGTCGGGGACTCACGGAAGAAGCGCACCCCTTCGGTGAAGAGCTCCCCAAGGAGGCGCCAGTCCCCAGAGCCATGGCGCTTCTCATATTCCAGATACTTGTAACCCGACGAGATGACTTTGCCAGGGTCCTTGAGGCAGTCTTGGAACATCTGCTTGGCCACACCCAATACGCCAGCGTAGACGTTGCCGGAACCACAAGGGTATTCGGTGAAGAGCTTGAGTTCGAATTCGTAGCCGGGCCGGGGAGCCGCGTCGAAGGCAAAGATCCTCCCGATCAATGCGTGGTCCTTCTTGAAGCGCACGTTGAAGGGGGCGCACCCGTAGAGCGCCAGCAGCTGCTCGCGCACGGCCTTGGGCTTCCCGTGCCACTCCTCGGCCCGCCCGCGCATGGCCTCGTTCAGCTCGGCAAGGCACTCGGTGTTGCGCTGCTTCTCCTTCTCGTAGTCCCCGTAGGCCACCCGGGCCGGCTTGGCCAGCTCGCCCAGCATGGGCGACGCCATGGCCAGCGAGGCGGGGCGGCCCCCCAGGCCGGACACGGCGGCCAGCAGGCCCTGAGGGCCCCCCATCAGCCCCTGGGGCACCAGGCTGGGTGGGACGGCCCCGATGAGGGCCCGCCTGGCCGTGGGGCTCTGCCGGCTGCCCTCGCCCTCCTCGGCCGCACGTGCCAGGCCGTTGGGCAAGCGCGGGCTGAGGGCGTAGTCGCCTCCCGAGAGGCGGCCCCGCTCGTAGCGCTCCAGGGCCGCGCCGCCGTCCTTGGCGTGCTTGCCGCCCTGGGGCCCCGGCGAGCGCCCTTCTTGCATGACGTGGTTCCTCTTGAGCTGCCGGGCCGTCTCGATGAGGAACTCGATGCGGTCGGCGCCCTCGAAGTTGACGCAGCCGCGGCACACGGCCTCGCTGAAGTCCCAGATCATGGCCCACGGCATTTTGGGCAGGTCGCACAAGTAGCACCATTGTCTGCGGGACGTCTGCACCGAGGACATCTTGGCGTCCCTCTGTCTGCCCGCCTGCCCGTCCGGCCGCCCGGCTCCTCTCGCAGCCCTGCGATGGCCGCCGGGGCGGGGGCGGGGGCGGGGGGCCTTGTTTACACCTGTGCGGCCAGGAGCAGGCCCGAAGCGCGGGGGGGGAGGCCTTCAAACGGGGGAGGAAGAGGAGGAGGAGGAGGAGGAGGAGGAGGGGACGAGAAAGGGGGGGAATTCCCCTTTCGCCTGCCCTCTTACAGGGAGAAACTTACATAACTCCGCTGCAAGGCCTGCTGGGAGATGTAGTCCTGCAGCCTGGCGGGGAAAGCTCTTAAAGGCAACCCGGGCCCTGCGGTTTGGTTCTTCGGCCGACTGGCCTTTTGCATTAGACAGCGCAAGAGTCCTGTGGTAACTGCCGGCCGAGTATTTGTTGCACAGCCGAGGCAAGAGTGATTTATTGCAACAGATTATGGTCACAAGTTGCAACTAATGACTGTAAAACCTCAACTTTGCCAAGACCAGCCGCTTGCTTTGTTTGAAATATCAACTAAGCATCCAGTGGCACCTTAAAAACGTAACACATTTATTATGCCATGCCTCACCGCTTTCGTGAACTAGAATCCACCTCATCAGATGCAAGAATGCGCTTCTCTGAAAGTGTTTACTGCAACAAATAGGTTGCATTAAACTAAATTGCTGTCATTTAATCCAAAGAATAAATATGCAATGGCTATTCCAGAGAATGACTAACTTTATTTGTAATTAACTTATTGCATTAAATTAGTCTGCCACAGGATTATCTGTTTTTGCTGTGCTAGATGTAGGCTGCAATCCTATACTCATCTGGGAACAAGTCCCATTTAACTCAAAGGGGTTTTCTTCTGCGTAGTCATATATAGGATTGCACTGTTAAAGGGATACTTCCCTGGAATCTGTCCCTTCTTTTAAAGGACTGTTCTTGATTTCACATTGTCTGCCTTGCTCCGGGATCCAAAATGATTCCAGGAATTATCTTTACTGAGTCATATAGGTGGCTAGTTTAGGTGAGCAAGCTTTCAGATTGCACAGAATTTTCCTCCAGGAAGAAATTCCATGGACGTGCTTGCACACACCCCAATGTATAAGGCCACATCCAACAACCAGTCAGGCACAATCAAATGGGTTTTAGTGATACTGGAACATGGTCTTGTGGCACCTTAAAGGTTTATTTAGACATAAGCATCTGGTGCATGAAATGTTATTGAGAGTTTCAGTTATATACAGTACACATGGTTGTGGGTAGGCGAGGAATTGTAGACACCAAAGTCAGAGGGAAATGAAATATAGAAAGTATAGACAGTGATGATTTCCTTATTTACCGTGGCCATTCACAAAACAGTTGTTGGGTAACAATACACACATCCTTGCATTGGTGAGCTGATTAACACATGTAGTGTGATAAAACAACAACCCACCTGTCACAGGAGATAATCCACAGGAGGTAAGAGTTGAATCTCTTAATGAACTCATAATAATGGAGCTGTGTAGAGAGGTTACTGTCACCAGCTTCAAATCTCCACATAATTCTTTTTCAGGAAATAGACTATAGAACAGAACCACACAGAACAAATAGGGCCAAAATTGTTTTGCATGGTAGCTTTGAATAGACCAGCCAAGCTAAGGCAGCAAGCTTTCAGGTTGGAAAACTCGTAGGATGGAGATATGCCCCAGGTCCATAGAGCCCCACGGAACTGACGCAGTCAAAAATCCAGAGACCCATAGGATAAATGTCATATGTGTCAAAGTGTGGGGAGGGAGAATAGATGCAATGGGGCTTCCACCATCACCCCTACTCACATCTTTTCGGAATCTCCAACCCATTGGCCATGCTGCTTGGAGATAATGGGAGCCATAGTCCAGCACATCTGGAGGGTACCAGATTGGGGAAGGCTGATTTCCATAGTGTTTTCTCCCACTCCCAATGCAGGCCTCCCAGTGACCACCTGAAGCTGCAGAGACCAAACCCCATAGAGCCATCCCTCTGCACATCATTTAGGGGACAATAAGCCTGTAACAGGAATATTTTAAAAGTCAGTATCCTAGCATACATATCGTACAGGAGAAAGCCAGACGGAGAGATGTATTTATTTATACATAAAGAATGGGCCAAGAGTGTTGGTTGCATTAGGTTAGCTGTAACCACTAGGCATCATCGTTTTCAGAAGTAGAGAAAGAATCCGGGACTCCTGGCTCCCAGCTTTGGCCCACTCCAGTTCCTGTGCATACAGCTCAGACATCTGATTCTTATCCCACGCCCACATTTTGGGCTTCGAAGTACCCTAGTATCCTAGCTTTCCCCTTTCCATAGTTTGGAAATGGTCCATTCTCTTTCTTTTTTTCCCCTCAAGGAAAGCCAGATGCAGCCACGTTCCTTGGTTCCTTTCCCTCTTTGCTCCTATCCCTACATTTCTCCCCACGCCTCGTTTTTTTCTTTCTTTCGCCTCTTCTTCCGTCGCCCTCTTCTACTTCCTTTCTAGGGGGAGAGACGTATGAGACTCTAAAGGGTTAATTCAGCTTCGCAGTGTTAAGGGAGAAGAAACTACACTTCCCAGAGTGCAGTGCGCCGCCAAAGCCCGGATGCTGTCTCGCATTTCCTGCCCCCTTCGCGTCTCTCCTTCTGCTCTGCGAATCACCCCGCCCAGTCGGTCATAGTTCGGCTTTAGGGGAGGTCTTAAGCGGTAGGTGCCAGACGGAGCAAAATTGTTTTAAAGGCTGTTGCAAAGTCCCAGAGGAAAAAGAGCTGATCTTTTTGCACCTATCGCGTATATTTTTCTTATGGCCAGAGCCAGTCTGAAAGCCCTCTGATAATTAACTTCCAAAAGCCTAGAGACCCCAGGGATGGGCACGCGCCAAAACAACAGATGGGTGGGAGAGATGCACTGGGGACAGGCACATCACCTAGTGAATATAAGGCCTCATCTCATTAGTGCATTGTGCAAAACGGCAGCAGGTTATCTTCAGATAAAAGCGCACTTACTGTGGCTGGCAATTTGCAAACGCCAAACACGCTTCAGTCCTAAGGACTGCTTGCCTGCACGATCCAAACAGCACCCCTTCTGTGGGAAGATGCTTGAAATGTATTTCAGGAATCCATAGAAAACTTCATGTGTAAAAGAGGATGATGGGAAATTGCGTCCAGGAGCAGGGTGGCCCGCAGGAAAGTGGAATGTAGACAAAATTTTCAGGGGATCACTGCCAAAGAGAAATCAAGTGAACACTACCACCACCACCCCATTTTGGATGGGGAAAATGGATTTATGTGTCTGACCCACTATTCTTCTATAAAGCTTTCATAATTTGCCACTGAAGTATCTACTTAGGGTAGTTAAATAAAGCTTCCGTATTGATCTGTCCTGGCTTGTGAATACTAACATTACTCTTTCTACTGAGGAAGAGGAACCCACAAACCTTTTATATCCCCCACCCCAACCTTGTGTTCCACATTTGCCTGTAGCCTGGTGTTGATAATTTCTCTCCCTCTTTCTGTTGGCATACCATTTGGGTGTCAATTCATGGACAAGGGACATCAGGACAAATTCTTAAGATCTCCCCTGCCTCTTCAGCATTTATCTCTGCCCTTAGGTCAGTAGGTGTCCTCTTGGCCCCAAAGAACAGAAGAAATAGATAGAAGTATGCCACTTTTATTGGTGTGGTAGTATTTCTGCCCAATGAAAACTTCTGTCAAACCTGAAAGCTTGCATATTCATACTAAACAGCCCTGGTCCAATAAAAGACAGCATGTTACCTCCTTTCAGTAGGTGTACCATTAGGATATTCATTCTTAAAATTTCAAAATATTTTTTTTCCAGAGGTAGAAATATATTACCTCCTGTGTGTTTCCCTGGATGCCTTCATCCCTTTGCTGCGATAGGACCTACATTCCTGGAACAGCCTCTCCTCCTTGCTGTTTGTTGTTAAGAGCATCATCTGATGCTCTTCTCTGGCTACCCCTGCCATCAAAGTTAGATGTGTGGCAACCTGGAAAAGGGCTTTTTTGTTAGTGGTATCCTATCCTTTAGCCTTGTGATACGTTCCATGGGGTTTTCTTGGCAAGAATACTGGAGTGGGTTGCCTTTTTCTTCTCCTGTGGACCACATTTTGACTACTCCACCTAAGAAGGCCTGCCTTCTGTCAAATTTAGTACATTTGAACTAGATCAGCATTCCATAACCTGGAATGTATAGGACAGAAACTTCTGTCATTCCCTGCTGGCATGGCCAGTGGCCATGTGGGCTGGGAATGGTGGGAGCTGCAGTCCTAACACATCTGCACGGCACCAGGTAGGGGAAAGCAAGATGAGGGCATTTCAGCATCTACTGAAATTCTTCCATCTGCACACAGCTGTTAGAGGTGCAGGAGCCTTGTCCTCTATTTGCATCTGGCCAGGAGCTGGCCAAAGATCTTTTTATTTGCTGATCCCATACATGCCCACTCAAAAGTAAGCCACATTGAGTTCAATGGGGTTACTTCCAGGTACGTGGGCATAGGACTGCAGCCTAAGACTTATAATGCTGCTTTTGAGCTTTCTAAGCAACCATCTTCCAACTTTTATTGCCTGCCTAATGCTTTTGCTATTCCAGCTGTATTTTTGAAATGGCTTGAATATTGTTTATGTTGTCATTTATGTTGTGAGTTGCCTTGATTTAAAAAAAAATATTAGGGGGGATAGACTTTTGGGGGGATGGTGGTGAAAAAAAAGAGGGTGAAAAAAAATCCTTTTACTGAACCCATAGGTGGGATGCACATTTTGAAAAGAAGCCAGTAATTTGTCAGGACCCTCCAAGTTTTACTTTGAAACTGATGTTTCCAGCCAAATCATTCTTATTGTAACTCAGGCCTGTAAGTAAGGCTAAGCATCTGCAACTGAAACAACCACGTATTCTGCCTCCCTTCTGTCCGTTGTTAGATTGTAACCCCTTGGGGCAGGGAACTTCTCTCTTGTACTTTGTAAGGTGCCATGCACACTGATGGCATCATCATCATTCAAGTTATAAAAAAAACCCTGCTGGTTTAAGACCAGAGTTAAGGCTATCTCATGTTGGCTCAATCTCCAAAAAGCCAGGAAACCGGAAGCTAAGACTGATGCCTTAACAGACATGTCCCATGATCAGTGATGATGTTGTGTTATGTCACAAATTGTGCTTGCCTACAATTTACTGTCCATGCTCCCACATCCTTGGTTTCTCAGGCCCAAATCCAGATGGGGAGGATGGAGTGCCTGGAACCAGCAAAGACATCCCATGTTATCCTGGTCCTGTATTGCCTTTGAAGCATCTGAGCTTCAAAGTTTTGCTTGAGGAAATCCTCCTGTGAGTTCACCCACATCTATTTGTTGCTTGTAAGCAAGCACAATTTGTGACATTGCACAGCATCATTACTGATCATGGGTCATGTCTGTTAAGGCATCAGTCTTAGCTTCTGGTTTCCTGGCTTTTTGGAGCTTAAGCAAACATGAGATAGCCTTAACTCTGGTCTTAAACCAGCAAGTTTTTTGATAGCTGAATTTCCCTGTTTTTAAAAAAGGAAATTTACTATTACAGTGTTCTGGGGGGAAAACCACACAAACAACCCCCCCCCAAGTACTAACAAATCATTAACTGAGTAGACATGTACAAATGAATAGGTATGTCCATGGATGTTCAGAAAGGCTTACTTCTACCCATCAGTGAGAATGATTCCTTTAGCCTTCAAAATTACCTCAACCTTATCTTAGTTTCCTGCTATCCCTTCCCCACTGTTAGAATGCTGACAGGAACACTGGAATTCCTCTCAAAACATTGGAGTACTGGCAGCATTCTAGCTTCAGAGTGAAACTGAGCATGCCTGACATAACTTTGCCAGCAGTTGCTGCCATAGATTTTCATGGGGCAGAAAAATCTTAATAACTTTTGAACTGCTGCTCCGAACTTCACCAAACCAATGCAAGACAAACCTGAATCAAGTACATCAGTAACTACCATCAAAATTTGAAAGAAATATGATATGCTGAGCCACAGCTTGGAGTAAAAAGTACAAATGTATCAACTTTCAGCATTGTTTAACTTGTTCTGTTGTTGTTCAGTCGTTCAGTCGTGTCTGACGCTTCGTGACCCCATGGACCATAGCACGCCAGGCCTTCCTGTCCTGCGCTCTCTCCTGCAGCGTGCTCAAGTCCATATTCATTGCATCGGTGATGCTATCTAGCCATCTTATCCTCTGCCGTCCCCTTCTCCTTTTGCCTTCAGTCCTTCCCAGCATCAGGGTCTTTTCCAGAGAGTTTTCTCTTCGCATTAGGTGGCCAAAATATTTGAGCTTCAGCTTCAGTATCTGTCCTTCCAATGAGCACTCAGGGTTGATTTCCTTTAGGACTGACTGATCTGACCTCCTTGCAGTCCAGGGGACTCGTAAGAGTCTTCTCCAGCATCACAGTTCAAAAGCATCAATTCTTCGGCGCTTATAGTCCAGCTCTCACACCCAAACGTTCTACTGCGAAAACCATAGCTTTGATTATACGAACCTTTGTCGGCAAGGTGATGTCTCTGCTTCTTACTATGCTGTCTAGGTTTGCCATAGCTTTCCTCCCAAGGAGCAAGCGTCTTTTAATTTCATGGCTACAGTCACCGTCTGCGGTGATCTTGGAGCCCAAGAAAATAAAATCTGTCACTGCTTCCATTTCTTCCCTTTCTATATGCCAGGAAGTGATGGGGCCAGATGCCATGATCTGAGTTTTTTTAATGTTGAGTTTCAAACCAGCTTTTGCACTCTCCACTTCCACTCTCAACAAGAGGCTCTTTAGATCCTCTTCGCTTTCTGCCATTAGGGTGGTATCGTCTGCGTATCTGAGGTTGTTGATAATTCTCCCAGCAATCTTAATTCCGACCTGTGATTCATCCAACCCGGCACTTCTCATGATGTACTCTGCATATAAGTTAAATAAGCAGGGCGACAATATGCAGCCTTGTCGTACTCCTTTCCCAATTTGGAACCAATCGGTTGTTCCATGTCCGGTTCTTACTGTTGCTTCTTGACCCTCGTACAGGTTTCTCAGGAGACAGGTAAGGTGGTCTGGTACTCCCATCTCTTTCAGAATTTGCCACAGTTTGTTGTGATCCACACAATCAAAGGTTTTAGCTTAGTCAATGAAGCAGAAATAGACGTTTTTCTGGAATTCTCTTGCTTTCTCCATGATCCAGCAAATGTTGGTGATTTGATCTGTAGTTCCTCTGCCTCTTCGAAACCCAGCTTGTACTTCTGGTAGTTCTCGGTTCACATACTGCTGAAGCCTAGCTTGTAGGATTTTGAGCATCACCTTGCTGGCATGTGAAATGAGCGCAATTGTACGGTAGTTTGAACACTCTTTGGCATTGTCCTTCTTTGGAACTGGAATGGAAACTGACCGTTTCCAGTCTTGTGGCCATTGTTGAGTGTTCCAAATTTGTTGGCATATTGAGTGCAGCACTTTAACAGCATCATCTTTTAGGATTTTAAATAGCTCAGCTGGAATACTGTCATCTCCGCTAGCTTTGTTGTTAGTAATGCTTCCTAAGGCCCACTTGACTTCACTCTCTGGGATGTCTGGCTCAAATTCAGTGACCTCACTATCATGGCTATCAGGGACATTCAGATCTTTCCTGTATAGTTCTTCTGTGTATTCTTTCCACCTCTTCTTAATCTCATCTGCTTCTGTTAGGTCCCTGCCTTCTTTGTCCTTTATCATGCCCGTCTTTGCACAAAATGTTCCCTTGAGATCTCCGATTTTCTTGAAGAGATCTCTAGTCTTTCCCATTCTGTTGTTTTCTTCAATTTCTTTGCATTGTTCATTTAAGAAGGCCCTCTTGTCTCTCCTTGCTATTCTCTGGAACTCTGCATTCAGTTGGATATATCTTCCCCTTTCTCCCTTGCTTTTCGCTTCCCTTCTTTCCTCAGCTACTTGTAAAGCCTCATCAGACAGCCACTTTGCTTTCTTGCATTTCTTTTTCTTTGGGATGGATTGAGTTGCTGCCTCCTGAGCAATGTTACAGACCTCCGTCCATAGTTCCTCAGGCACTCTGTCTATCACGTCTAATCCCTTAAATCTATTCCTCACCTCCACTGTATATTCAAAAGGGATATGATTTAGGTCATACCTGAATGATTTAGTGGTTTTCCCTACATTCTTCAATTTAAGCCGAAATTTTGCAAGAAGCAGCTCATGATCTGAGCCACAGTCAGCTCCAGGTCTTGTTTTGACTGACTGTATGGAGCTTCTCCATCCTTGGCTGCAAAGTACATAATCAATCTGATTTCGATATTGACCATCAGGTGATGTCCATGTGTAGAGTCGCCTCTTGTGCTGTTGGAAAAGAGTGTTTGCTATGATCAGCGTGTTCTCTTGGCAAAACTCTATTAGCCTTTGTCCTGCTTCATTTTGTACACCAAGGCCATGCTTGCCTGTTATCCCGGTGATTTCTTGACTTCCTACTTTAGCATTCCAATCCCCTATGATGAAGAGGACATCTTTTTTGGGTGTTAGTTCTAGAAGGTGTTGTAGGTCTTCATAGAACCGATCAACCTCAGCTTCTTTGGCCTCAGTGGTTGGGGCATAGACTTGAATTACTGTGATGTTGAATGGTTTGCCTCGGATTTGTACTGAGATCATTCTATCGTTTTTGAGAAGTACTGCTTTTCCCACCCTTTTGTTGACTATGAGTGCTACCCCATTTCTTCTAAGGGATACTTGCCCACAGTAGTAGATAGAATGGTCACCTGAATTAAATTTGCTCATGCTTGTCCATTTTAGTTCACTGGTTCCCAAGATGCCGATGTTCAATCTTGCCATCTCATGTTTGACCACCTCCAACTTACCTTGATTCATTGATCTGACATTCCAGGTTCCTAAACAATATTGTTCTTTACAGCATCGGACTTTCTTTTCACCACCAGACACGTCCACAGCTGAGTGTCCTTTCGGCTTTGGCCCAGCCGCTTCACTCTTTCTGGCGCTACTTGGAAATTCCCTCTGCTCTTCCCCAGTAGTGTATGGGACACCTTGCGACCTGAGGGGCTCCTCTTCCGGCGTCATCTCTTTTAGCCTTGGGATACGTTCCATGGGGTTTTCTTGGCAAGAATACTGGAGTGGGTTGCCATTTCCTTCTCCAGTGGACCACATTTTGTCAGAACTCTCCGCCATGACCTGTCCGTCTTGGGTGGCCCTGCATGGCATAGCTTATGGCTTCACTGAGTTACGCAAGCCCCTTCGCCATGACAGGCAGTGCTTGTGGCAATTTTTATCAGATCGCTTTGAAATTTTGCACAGTGCCAAATTTAAAATTATAACCTCAACAGGTGTCATTTTTATAAGCCGTAGAATCTTGAGGCTTATAATGGCAGAACCTTTTCTTTTGAGAAACACCTTAACTAAAGGGGCACATCTGTGCCCCAATAATAATAGTCACCCTGATGTCTCCTTCTCTGTACCTGTATTCTCATCTTCTCCGCCTAAACTGAAGCTGCAGTCCTCCATGCACTTACTTAACCCCATAGTAGACATTCCACATAGTAGAATGTACTTCTGAGTAAATGTGCACAGAATCGCAGTTAATCTCTGACCACTGCCACCTCTCCTCAGCTACCTAATGTACGTTGTAAGCCTGACCAGTCTCACCCTGCCATTTCCACACCGAACCCCTTCTACTATGTCTTCCAAAAGTCTGAGGAATGGATTATGTATTTCTTCCACTGGCATGAGGCTGTGGTGATGTGTCTGCCTGCTTCCATAGATTTTAAGGTCCTTGAGGCAAAGACCTCTCTTTTTGACCTATGATACTCTCTGAAGTGCCATGTATGCTGTTCAACAGGGCTTATGCCCAAGTGAGTGTATACAGGATTGCAGCTTCAGTTTAGGAGATGAGAATGGAGGTAGGGAAGCCAGGGTCCTTTAGTTCTATGAAGTTTGGCATTTGAGGTGGTTTTAAGACCCTACATAGCATTTTCCAGGGTTTCCTGTTTTTCCCCATGTGTGATCCAGACCTGAATCCTAATGAAATTAGCTTAGTCATGGATTTGCTGAGTGGTCAGGGCTGCTACACTCTCTAAGCCTCAGAACTGTTTCAGTCATGATGATATGGGGGGGAACTAGGGGAGGAGGAAGAATGGAACTTCCTGTCCTCCCACTTTTCCGTCAACAACTGATGGGGAACTTTTCATGCCTCTCCACACAGGAAGTTGTGGGGATAGAGTTTCCTAACTGCTTCAGGGAACAGCTTTGACTGGCAGGAACTTCCCAACAGATGAGGTTAATAAGGAGTGAGGACCAGGTGAAAAGTTGCATAGAACTCTGAAGTTTGCAGACTTCTACACCAACTCAAAAAAGGGTGTGCAGCATTATACATGAAACCTGTCCCCCTTTTTTTAAAATGCCAAATTAGTCAGTGGGTAGAGAGCTGAATGTGCACTGGAAGAACCTGAGTTTAAGATGCTTCTAGATTAGGGCTTTGTGACACTATTGCTCTGCCTCATCACAAAAATTTCGACGGGTCCAGACGTATTCTACACACGACTGTCCTGTGTTTTCTTACTGTTTCTTCTGTATTTTTCCTTAAGGCAGAAAATCCATTGAGAAAAAGACCAAACAGTTGCTCAGTGCCTTCTGATTGCTAGTGATAGGAGCCCTCCATTTGGAAGCACCCTAAGTCTCACCTCTATGTAGTCCTAGGCAAGAAAAAAATACCGGCTAGCAGTGGAGGCTAGTTCCTCCAATGTCAGTGAGGCAGTGAATCCACTCCACTTTTCAGTCATGACTCTAAAGGAGCTCTCCAAGCACCTCAATTAGCTCTTTTAGAGTTATGACTGAAACCCGGAGCAGAGTCAGTGCCCCACTGACACTGGAGCCACTAGCCTCCGCTGCCTGCTAGGTAGCTAGGACCATGCAAAGGCAACTGAGCTCAGTTTCTCATCTGTATAATGGGAGTAACACCATCCTACTCCACAGAGCATGAACAAAATAAATGGTTTACGCGAGTTTACAATTTTATTCTTTGTAAAAGTGCTTTCTAAACTATTTAGCTCATGCGTTTTATATCTTGCTAAGCGGGGGAAATCCCCTTCTTTGCAGAAGGCTCTGCCCAGCTACTCCTCTCCCCACCTCTGTCACAGCTTTTCAAATAAGATTCTACGAATACAAGGGAGATCTAGTATGAAAATAGTTTATTGAGTTTCCATAAGGACGGGATTTAGTGGAGTAAAGGGCATCGCTGGATTGCTTCAACGGCAGTCATTTGAGGCAGTTGTTCCTACCTGTGACCCGTTTTGTCTCAGAGGGCAAACCAAACAACCCCCTTGCCCCACCTTGTTCCTGGCCCTCCATATGTGGCTCCCAGGAGCTGGTCTTCAGCTGAGAATGGTTTTGGCTTTTCAGGCACTGGATGGGGTTGGGGTAGAGTGGAGACAGGAATGGCATCTTTGTGGGACCGGAAGCTGGCCAAATTACCCCGCACGCATGCCCCAAGGCTATTGGGATGGGGGAACAGGAGGGAATTGCCAGAGCTGTGGGGCTGGCAGAAAGGGGGTGGGGTGGTTCCTGTCTAGCTGAATTGCATCACTACTGTTCATGTTCTCACTGTAGTATCCCGAGTGGCTTTCAGTCCTCAGACCTGCACAGCTGGTCAGCATCTCAGAATACCTCCTGGTTTTGCTGCCTTCCTGGGACTGCAAAAACCAAGAGGTTCTTAAGCAATGTCAGGCTACAAAATGTGCGTGTGTTGGGACTTCAGGTGGGGTGGGGGAGGCTGCATTTGGCTTAGTGGGGGGTGTGTTGTGTAGTCATGACAAAAAACACAGGTGGGGTCAGGACCCTGTTTTGCAAAGGGTACAATCTTGGGTTATCCATAGGATGGTGGTGGGGATCTCTTTCGGGGCGGGATTCAAATATTAGTCACAAAGACCTCGCCCCCATGAAGCGTGCATCCCCGTGCGGGGGGCAGCGGCAGGTCCTTCCGAGTGCTCACAAGTTCTTCCAGCGCCCCCTGCGTTTGCGAGTGGGGATCCCTTTCCTCCGCTTCTGGGGCAGAGGGGCATGGCTTGGGGATTGCCCCGTTTCAGCCACGGGCTGCCCTTCCTCTTGCAGAGGCCTCACCTCGTTCTCTCCCTGCTCTGGGGACAGCTCCACCTTGGTGGTGAAGATGTCCCTGGGGGGCAGAGTCTCTGTGGAAGGGGGGGCCAATGGGGCAGGGATCTCCCCCGGTGGGTGCAGCAGGCTCGTTGTCTGGGCCGGAAGGAGGGGCAGTAGCGCCGCCACCACGTCAGTGAGCCGCTCCAGGCCTTGCCGCAGGGTATATGTCAGCTCACGGATGGCTTCAGCCGTCTCCCTCTGGGCCTGTAGGAAATCCAGAGGGGGCTCGACGGGCAGGTCCAGGCGAGGGCGCCGGCGCGGTACCGTTGGTGAGGTTGAGGGACACGGGGTGGTGCCCCGTGGCTCCACAGGGGAGTGCTCTGGAAGCGGCCTGCAGCCCAAGCTGGCTGGGGAAGGTGCCAGTTGGACAATCTGCAACGACGTGGGCTGGGCTGAAGGGGGTGCTGGTGAGTCACGTTCCTTGGGCCTCAGCAAGCCCCCATCCAGAGTGCAGCAGGAAGCCCGGGCAGAAGTCTCTGGGCTGCAGGAGACGTTGCTTCTGGCTGGTGTATCTGTGGGTACAAGGAGGACATTGAACATGCTGGCACCCAGAACCCTTCTCCCAGAGAAAAGAGTTTCCCCAATGGACCTGATCCTCTGTACACTGTATGGATATGCAGGCGACTAGATCTAATCCACTGAGCTATTTAAATGGGCAGAAATAGAATGTGGTACAGTCCACTTTTCAGACTGTGGTTGAGTCAACACATTTGAATTCTACCCGTGTCAAAAAAGCGCTCTCTGCCATGGAATTTAGCTTGTCAGGGAAAAGATGAGGTTACCAACCTTTCCCCACAATATGTTAACTTTCCACGGGCAAGGAGTTTTTGTTTTGTTTTTACATGGAGGAGTTTTCAAATGTGTCACCCTCCCCACTCCATGTAGTGTGAAATAACATAGTCTCTAAAGCAGCGGTCCCCAACCTTTTTTGCACCATGAACCGGGAGCGGGGGGAGGTTTTGCGGGCGGACTTCCGGCCGCTGGGATGCAAATGGTGTCCGCATAGCGGACGCCATTTGTGTCCCTGTTCTTTGCAGTAATAGGCTACGTAACGATTTACGTAGCCTATTACTTGAAGAACAGGGATGCAAATGGCGTCCGTGTAGTGGAAGCCATTTGCGTCCCAGCGGCTGGAAGTTCGCCAGCGGCTGGGGCCGGCCAGCAGCTCTGCGGACTCGCTGTGGAGTGCAACCGGCCAGGGCCGGCCAGGATTCCAGGGGGGGAGGGACGGATCGCCTCCCCCCCCCCCGCGGACCCAAGGTAAGGGGGTTCACACACCCCTTCGTGGCCTGGTTCCTAACAGGCCACGGACCAGTACCAGTCCGCGGCCCACGGGTTGGTGACCCCTGCTCTAGAGGACTGCGCCATGTGTTATTTCTGCTCATGAGTAGCTCTGTGTCTACTCCACCGCTTCCTCCTCTACTTGTTTCCCTGTATCTGTTCCCTTTGTACCTTTTTCTGCATTACTTGTGCATGTGTGTGCCATATCATAAGGAAACAGGGCAGCTGGCACCCCAGCACAGATAGTCCCAGAGCAACAGCTGCAAAAGGCGGGGGGTGCTCTCTTGGGCTGTCCATTTGCACAAGTCCAGTAATATTATTGGGATTATTTCCCCCCAAATGAAAGGAGCTTGTGCTCAATGCTCTCTTTTTGAACCCAAAGCCCTTCTCTCTAATCTCAGCTGTGTATTGTATGAGGTCAGTGATGGATGATACGGTGACTCAGCAGTGAGGGAAAGGTATTCTGTACATGCACAGAGACACCGCTTTCTGGAAGATTGGTTTACTTATGCCTGAAGTGATTCGTAGCACTGAAAACGGCTTCCAGAGATGATCCCCCTGGCAAGCCAGATTAAACAGTGAAGCACTGGAGAGCCCCTAAGTCTCAGATATGAGGATTATGGGTGCTTCCTGACGGAGATTTCCTAACACTAGCAGCAACCAGAAGGCATTGTGCAGCAATTCCATCTTTTTTCCTTAGTGGATTTTCTGCGGTAAGGAAAAGGATCGAAGGGATGGTGGGAAAACATAGAAGGATTATAAGTAAAAGATGATGGCATCAGGACCCCCCCCCCCAAACTTCCATGAATGAGGCAGAGCGATGGTCTCATAAAAGCCTCATCTGGAAGCTCTCTAGCTGTCTGTTGTGTTTACTGTGTGGGACATCTCTCTCTCTCTTTTCCCCACTTCGACCCTGGGGCAGGATTTTTTTCCAAAGTCAGAAAGAGAAAATAGTTTATCACTTGTAACCCTGGCCCTACTGATGTGGAGAGACAGAAAGGAGATCTAAGTCCTGAAGGTGTTCATGGGGATATTCTTCCACCAAACATGTTAGCATGTGTCACACTCAGCTGCCTCCCTGCTCTGCAGACATATGACGCCAATATCACACCCTAAAATTCATTTGTGCCAAGGCATGGGTATGATGTGGGGATTAAAACCGCATCCTTTCAGGGCTCACTCCTCAGATCGCTGTTGGATGCCAGAGCTCATTCTTGGAATAGTGGGTACTTCTGAGCATGTGCAGAGTGCCTTACCTTCACCAGTGAGCCACATCTGGAATTAGGGGGTGGGATACCAAGAAAGAGAACACGGCTTATGGGATACTGTGTAACCCCAATACCACTAAGAAAGACAGACAGACAGATGAAATTAGTCACTGGTCAGGGGAAATGGCGAGCAGGGGTCAGGGGAAGACTGAGAGCACAACATACCTGTGTGCCCAGTGCACAAGTCCACAGTTCACTCTGCTGTACAAGTTGGGTGGAACATGGGTGTGTATTAATCCATCACCTTCCAAAGAAATACTTTAAAAAGAGCCTCTCCTGCTAGTCCTCCAAAGTGATGTCCCCAAGCTTATACAGCACCTTGCACAGATCTATAGAAATTCATGCACTGACTTGTGGCTGGTGGCTCAAAGATGGCTCTGTGCCACACAAGCCAATCATATTTCCTCTAATATTCTAGAAAATATATTGCCCCTGCCGATAGTGTGCGTGTGTGTATAGACATGAGGGTGTAAGACATAACCACTGAATGCCTTTGTCTCTTTCCCACCCTTCCCCTCCCACTCAGTAAATATGTGGACTGTAAGATGCCCGTTTCTTAAAACAAGAGGTGTTGGGGCTCAAGCCTACTTGACATTTACACCCACCCCCCTTTAACCTGGAAGTCTATTCCACCCTAGTCCTAGATACATGGGATCTGGTTATCGTTATACAGTGGTGAGGGAAGGATGCTCTGCTCATGCTCAGAGGCACATTATTATTACTTCACATTGTTCCAGCGATGAGCCTTGCCTCAAATTAAGCTCTGTTCAATCCTCCTGCACCTCTTTGCTTTAGAAAGTAGCACCTGGCAATAGCCCATGGAGTTTTACCCATGCTCTCATTCTCTCAGGATACCAATGCCATTACATTCTGACAATCTCTCCTCAGCCCTAGGTCTTCCTGATGCCTTGGCAAGCCAGCACCAGAGGTGCCTACTTCACCACTGGCATATCATGCACATGATCAGCCCTTTCTCCCACTGGAGAGTTCTGGTGCCATGGGTACTCACCCGTACAATGCTCAGCTGCCAGGCGGTAACTGTGGGCGGCAAACCCTGGTGCGTTCTGCAGAGTGCTGCGTTCTGCCCCGCCTGTGCCCACCATCACACCAGGGCCCAGGATGGCAAAGATGGTCTCTTCCTCAGCCGAGAAGGTCTCGTCGCAGGCACTGCCAGCGCCCTGGGTGGAATGGGGCACCCGTGCCAGCTTCTCCTTGGTGCGCCGCTTGAAGTCATTCCAGCGCTTCTGCACCTCTTGGCCGGTCCGTTTCCAGCTAGTGATGCTATTGATCTTGGCAGCGATGCCTTCCCAGACCCGCCGGCGCTCAGCCACCGTCACCCGCCGACTCTGGGTGCCGTAGAGCTTGGCATAGTTGGCACGCACTTCTTGGATCAGGATCTGGTTCTCCTCGTAGGAGAAGCGCGGCTTGCGAAGGCGGGTGATCTCTTCGCTCTCCCCAGACATCCCGGGGCTGCTGCTATTGCTGTCGTTTTCCCGGTGCCACCTTCTTCTGCCTGGCTTGTTAAGGTCTCGCCAGTCGGGCAGTGGTTCGTTAAGCCTGGCACCGCGCAGCTGGCACCGCCGCGCGGATGGATGAGGCAGGGTGGGTGCTGCCAGTCCGGAGAGAGAGAGGGATTTCTTCTGGCATCGCCGGGCAGGTGCTTGGCAGCCTGTGCACTGGCACGGTGTTGTGCCGGGGAAAGGGGGCACGGTGCCAGGTTGGCTAACGAGAGGCTCTGCTTTGCAGGCTGGTCTCCAGGGGTGCCCTCTGCCACCGCCTCCCCCCAGCCCCAAGCCCCCCCATTGGGAAAAGGGTGCGTGGGGAGGGCTCTTCAAGGGGCACCCGGGACTCCTGCTCCTGCTTAGCTACCTTGCTGCATTGAAAAGCCTCCCCCGCTCCTCCCTCCGCTTGCTCTTTGGTTCCTCCTCCTACTCGGGCATGCTCACTGCTTAGCCGCACTCCCAGCAGGCCAAGGGGCGGCCTGGATGGTTTCCCTAGCAACCGTGGCCTGCTGCCTGCTCACAGGGCCTCCTACAATGGGCAGCGGATGGGCCCCAGAGGCTTCTGGGAAGTTGGAATGCGTGCGCGCGCGCGCGCGCGCACACACACACACACACACACTTAGAGGGTTTTCTCTTGCAGGGGTTGTTGCAACCCCCAGAAGCGGGTCACCAACCACCTGAGTGCCTAGCACAGTTGTAAGCACCTGTGACTGGGGAATAGTTGGGAAGGGAGAAGATTAAAGTCGCTGCTGTGAAAGCTCTACAAAAACTGGTTTGCCATCTTTTTCATCTTAGCAGCCACACTCAGATTGTCAACCACAAATCCAGTTCCAAATCAGTTTTTATATATTTATTTTTAGCTTTTGCAGTCAAACATGAAAGAAGCCGGATTGTGATGATTTTGTTGTTGTTCAGTCGTTCAGTCGTGTCCGACTCTTCGTATTTCAGGTACCTCAAATAAGACTAGGATGATTATTAAAACAAAGGCAGCCGTGCTGGCCATAAGAAAAGTCCCAAAATCCAGATAGTGTAATACCTTTATTAGGCCAACTCAAAGATCACTGAAGTCAGGATGTCTGCATAGTCAGAATCTTAAAATGATATGGCCTAATAAAGGATTTTGAAATTATGGAAGCCAAAATATGGATTCTGAAATCATAATAATTTATAGCACATCATCAGTATACAGCGTTCCGTGCACCTCGGTGTTCAGTCATGCCGGCCACATGACCACGGAAGCGTCTTCAGACAGCGCTGGCTCTTCGGCTTAGAAACGGGGATGAGCACCGCACCCTAGAGTCGGACACGACTGGTTGGGGACACCTTTACCTTTACCAGTATACATGGCCCTTTGCAGAAGAAGCAAAAAATAAGAAAAAAACAGTTCTCTGATTCCAAGGAGCTTACAATTTGAATGTTGACAATATGGGAGGCAGCCACGTACACACACGCACACACAGACGGAAGAGGCGAGCAAGGTAAAGGGCGTGGGTCACAGCCTGCCATTTTGAATGGAAGACCACATTCACTAGAGCCAGTGTGATTTAGTGGCTAGAGCGTCTGTTTAACACTGGGGAGGTGCAGGTTCAAATGCCCACTCATCCATGAAGCTCATGGAATGATCTTGGGCCAGTCTCTCTCTCTCGGCCTCACCTCACTCTCGGTTGTTCTGAGGATAAAATGGGGTGGTGGTGCATCACCCTTTGCTCCTTGGAGGAAGGGCAGAATAAAAACGTAATTAATAGCTGAATAAGCACAAGTAGCTAGCAGTGAAAATAATTGTTCCCATTTCCTGACAGGAAACTGAGATGCATTTGGAGATAGCTTTGAGGTGAGAACAAATATAATGACGACTCCAGGCATGTTTTCTCCCACAAGACAATGTCCCAGATTGCAGCCCATGTTAACTTGAATTCTGTTTTATTTTGCCCTGTAGTGCTTAATAGAAGAAACAGAATAAGCCAGTCCCCATATCTATGTAAGAACATAAGAACACAAGAAGAGCCCTGCTGGATCAGACCAAGGGTCCATCTCAACCAGCATACTGTTCACACAGTGGCCAACCAGCTGCCCATGGGAAATCTACAACCAGGGTATGAGTGCAACAGCGCCCTCTCACCTATGTTCCGCAGCCACTGGTGTACATAGGCATACTGCCTCCGATATTGGAGGTAGCATATAGCCACCAGGACTACTGGCCATTGATAGCTTTATCCCCATAGTACAGATGGGGGCACTGAGGCTCAGAAAGAGTGGCTTGCCTAGGATCACTTGGATGAGTTCACTGAAGAGATTCATACCAGAGCCTTTCTGATTCGTAGCTGTCTCTTAGCCATTACACTACACCAGTGTACTCGCTGTGTGTGTGTGTAAGATAGAAAAACTAACGACAGAGTATTAAAAATATATTTTCAACTAAATGTTTTGGCTTCTGCCATCATCAATAGATGTGCCATTAACTGGGTATGAGGAGTGGCAGTTTGGAATGCCTGGAGATGAAAGTTCCTTAGGAGAAAAAAGTAGTTTTTTTCTGTTTAACTCCTGATATCCAATTAACAGCACAGCTACTGATGAGGGCAGAAGCTAAAATGTTTAGCTTTTTTTCTGTTGAGGGAAGATGGAGAGGGTTGTAGAGGTACCCTTCTCCCCCAATGCTGTTTGCCTTGTGACCATGATGGCATCTTCACTGATTTATTTAGATGGTGACCCTCCCCATTTTATCGTCACAAGAAACCTGCGAGGTTGGTTAGGCTGAGAGATGGTCACCGCACCTTAAAAAAAAGAGGATATTGTAGAGTTGGAATAAGTGCAGAAAAGGGCAACTAAAATGATCAATGGGCTGAAGCAGCTCCCCTGAGGGAAGATACAACAGCTGGGATTCTTTAGTTTGGAAGAGGTGAGCAAAGGGGAGACATGATAGAGGTGGACAAAATTATGCATGGTGTGGAGAAAGTGACATTTTTCTCCTTCTCCCATAATACTAGAACCTGGGATCATCCCATGAACCTGATAGGTGGGAGACTCAGGATAGATGGAAGAAACGACTTTTTCACACAGTGCATAGTTAAACTATGGAATTAGTTCCACAAGATGTAGTGATCCCAATTTGGACGGCTTTAAAAGAGGACTGGGCAAATTCCTGGAGAAGGCTAACAGAGGCTAGTAGTCCAGATGGCTATAGTATCAGGGGCAGTATGCCTATGTACACCAGTTGCTAAGGAACATGGGCAGGAGGGTGCTGTTGCATTTGTGTCCTACTTGGGGGTTTGCTGTGGGCAGCTGGTTGGCCAGTGTGTGGACAGAATGTTGGACTAGATGGACCTCAGTCTGATCCCGCACAGCTGTTCTTATGTTCTTAAAGTGACTGGCCCAAGATCACCCAGGGAGCTTTACAGCTGAGAGAGGATTGAATCCAAGTCTCCCCAGCCCTAGTCTGATACTGTAAACACTATACCAAGGTTGGCGGCCTTATTTTGCAAAAAGATATGAAAACCAACCACTCCTTAGTGCAGACATATTGATTTCGCAAGTGTAGGGGCCTTGAATAGCATCTCCTCCCGACCCCCTGCGAAAAAAGGACAAATGTGGACATTTTCATATGCTAATTTGTATGTATAGATGCAAATTTAGAGGTAATTTAAATAGAATATAACCCATCTCACCATAGTGGGGAAGATTGTGGCCAGGTGACATGCAGAAGCCTTGTCCTGCTTATTTCTGAGTAGGCTTAAAACTGCTAATAAATCACATTTTGGCCCCGCCCACAGATAGAATTCAGCCCCCCCCCCCCCCCCCGGTGCAAAGGGTTTCCTACCCCTGTTATACAATCTCTGTAAAGAGATTATAGCCAATATTATCCAGTGTCCCATAAATTTGGGCTCATAGTCTTAATTATCGCACAGTTACTAAACATTCCTTAAAAAATTAAAACACACATTCTGTTCTGTTTCCAAAATAATTTGATATAAAAAATTGCATAAAATTTGTATTTAAATGCATATTTTAACATTCTCTCTCAAATTGTACATTTCGAAACATATTCCATCCTTAAATATAAATTTTAAAATACATATTCTATGTTTTTGAGCAGAGAACAGCCTCACAAAATTTAGAGATGTGTGAAATCCAAAGGATAATTACATTCTTAACTATACACTAGCCTGGGAGGTGTGGATCATGTCTGTTCATATCAGAATTTGCAAAGATCAAATTCCTCAGGCATCTGTATTGCTAGTACATTTAACAGTAGTGCATCAAGATGATAAAGAATGAAGCAAAATGTAGTCAAGTCATTTGTCTTAAGATGGAATAAAAACCATAACTATTTGTCACCAGACCTGATCAAAACATAAAGACCATCTTCACTCACATTAATTGCTGTAACAATTATAAAAGATGAATTACTCTTTTTAAAATATTTCATTATTTCAGTTAAAACAAGTGAGAAGGTAAGGAACGCAGTCAATGCAGAATTCAAATCCGCACAAAGAGAGGGGCACAACTAGGAAATCTACAATAGAAGTTCAGATGTGTTTGCCAGCAAGCAGTTCATTGTCCCCTACAGCTACTGGACTAGTGCTTAAATACAAGGCTGATTGATACCCAACCTGAGGCACATATAACTGGAACTAAGATACAATCCATAAATCATCAGGAGCGGTATAGGTACTGGGGCAGCATGGCTGCTCCTATCTACAGTATTCCTGGTAAATCTGAAAGATGTGGATCACATGGGTGACCACAGACATCGTTATTTCTCAAGGAAACTGTTACTGGCCCTTGGGGTGGGGCAATGCATGCACAGGGAGCAATCATGTCACTGGTTTCAAGACCCACATTTTTCAAATGGGGCTCTCACACCCTTGCTGGTAATATTTGAGCTAGCTCTAAATCACACCAATGGAGCCTTAATAAAATGCGGAATATGACACTTCATATGCCTTTTCGGTTGATCTAAAATAGGTTTCTCCTTGCTTTCAGAATAAAAATTGCCAGTCTCAACTTTTCAAGAAACTGGGAAAAAATAGCCAACTTAGGAGGAACATTTTTGAAGGACAGTTATTGTAGAAGATTTCATTACTTTCCAACATGCCAGTTCTATATTGCACCACCAGAGCACAAAATGATGTTTCTTCCCAAGTTTCAGGGCAGCAGATGTGAATTCCATTTTATTCCTGTAGTCATGATGGTGCTGTTTTGAGTTTAAAATGAAAAACCACACATGATTATGCAAGGACCACAGGACTGATGCTAAGCTATCCCAGAGCTAGGATCCCTTAGCAACCAAGTGACTTTGCAATAACGGGCAGGTGGGCAGGCAAGCAAATAATGGACAAGGGCATAAAAACCTCCAGACAGCCTCAGGACAGCTCAGTGATGAACAGAAAGTATTTACAGTTATGGTGCCTCTACTGAAGAACCAAGCAGAAGGAGGAGGCGCACACCGGAAGAACACAGAGGAAGAGGAGCAATACTACCCTCCTACCAGGAAACAGAGAACAGGGGACAACTGGACCCCTGTTCATCCGGTACATGAAACAAAGGAAGAACAGCCCACCTGCACAAAAGGAGATTCAATGGAAGAACAGCCTGCCTACACAGAAGGAGTAACTTCCGGGGAGGCCACTCCATGAGCACCACACCAGTGGATGTCTCAGAAAGACCAAGACAAAGAGTGAATTGGCTTCCCTCCGTCACTAGGTAAGACCCTTGGACTGTCTAAGAAAGCTTGTTCTGTGCTGAAATTTTCTGTCAGTTTTTTCATCCATTCACTGGGGAGAGAGGGGTACAGGGCCAGCCCTACCACAAAGCAGGCTCAAGCACCCACAGCAGGTGGTGTGGATAGAGAAGAGCAGCAATTGCACCATTCCCCCCCCCGCCCCCACCAGATGGGTGGGCCAGTCATGCACCAGGAAAGCAAATAATGGAGGAGGGCATAAAAATCTCAGACAGCCTCAAGACAACGCACACTAGCAATGAACAGAAAGGCCTTCCAGATGTGGAGGACCTATTGGATGACCAAAGAGGAGGAGCAGCAGCATACCAGCAAAACACAGAAGAGAAGGATCACGGAGGAGTAGGAGGGAAGCCATTATCCTGCTACCAGGATAAAACGGAAAACAGGGGAGGATAGGGCCCCAGTGCTGGAAGCACGGGGAATGGAAGAACAGCTTGCCTCTACAGGAGTAAACTCTGGAGAGACCACCCCACTGCCTCCCGAAGCACCAGACCCGTGTATGCCAGAGAAAGACACAGACCAAGACAAGAAGGACCAAGAGTGACTCTCCTTCCTGCCCACTGCTAGGCAACACCTTTGGACCCAAACAGCTGTCTAGTAAAGCTACTGCTGTGTCGAAATTTTTGCTGTCTTTTTGACCACTTGCTGGGCGGGGGGAGAATTTCTCCCTCCCAGCCAGTTTAGAAGCCCCTTCCATATATGGAAAATATGGAAACATTAATTAGTGGCCTTCCAGCGAGGACTATTTTGAGGATGAGCATATGAAAGATGGTGGGGTGGCGTTGCCCATTAAACGCACTTCATAAGGGATGATGCTAATTTAGCTGTTGGCATGTAGAAATCATAGTGGCAGATAATCTCTCCACATACTGGCTGAGAATTATAGGAGTTGCAGTCCAACACATCTGCAAAGCACCAGGTTGGCAAAGGCTGATGTAGGGTAAAATCCAACATGTCCCACTTAGAGTAGGCACACTGAAATGAATACAACTCAAATAAGGGGGAGTCTCAAGAATCTGACCTGCGGAGTCCGCAGCGGACTAACCCCACTCACCCCCGGGTCCATCAGATTTCCCACAGGACAGCTCTCCTCCATTCTAAACAGCGCAATCAGCTAATGGCAGGTGCCATTAGCCAATCACTGGAAAAATACAGTCGTAAATTGTGTAGTTTACAGTATTTGCAGCCGTAAAGCACTTCCTTTTACATATTAAACGCAGCTGCACTGTTGGCTCAGCTTCCCTCGGGAGCTGGCCCCAACAGCAGAAGTAAAACTGATGCGTGGAACTCCCATCATCCACAGCCAGCGTGTAGACCGGGGTGGGAGACCTGTGGCCCTTCAGGTGTTGTTGGACTCCAACTCCCATTGGCCCCAGTCAGCACAGCCAATTGTGAGGGAAGCTGGGAGCTGCAGCCCAACACATCTGGAGGGCGCCAGGCTGGGGAAAGACAGTCCTGCACCCAGGGCTGGAGAATATCTCTTCTCTGGAAAGATATTCCAATGCGTATCCCGGCATCGCTTGACCTCGCCATCCCAGAGAGGAGCCATAATCAGCGGTAACTTCGAGTTTTTGAGGACCAGAACTGAAGGAGGTGGGGGAGGAGGAAGAATGAGCAGAAGAGCTTTTTGAAGGGGCGATCTGGTGGCCAAGGGGTGCTTTCCTCTCCCACGATCCCTTTTGCAGCAAGACTGGCTCTCGAAGGGGAAGGCTAAAGGGTGCCACACCTTCCCTCAGGCCTGGCACACCGCAGACTTCACCCCGAAGATCCTAAGCAGCATCGGCGGAGGAACGAAAATGTCTCAGAAGCATCTACTCCCTCAGAGAGGCCCCCACTCGCTTCAATCACCACCAGATGCGTGTGTTTCTGTGGGTGAACATTAGCAGATCCATGACTCCCACCCCCATGCAGTCTCTTCCAGGCCCATCCCCTTGTGCGCACAAAGGTCGGAGGAGGATTCCAGAATGGGAGGTGGTGGGAAAGGGAGACCACGATATTCTGCCCATTTTTGGCAGGCGAGTTGTTGTGCAGTTGCCCCCTCTCGCTTTGCTCTGCCGCAGAGACTACGTCCTCGTCTCGAGTTTATTCATGTACTCCTGCAGCCGAGTGTCGATCTTGGAGAGGTCAGCTAACGGCTCGTCATACAGATTCTCTGTTGGGCAAAACAACAGTGTTACCACGGGTGAGGGCCAGGAGACCCGGGTGGGGAAGCAGTTGGGGGGGCCTGCAACAAACATGCAAAGAGGCCCATAATGCCCTGCACCAACCAGGCAGGCAGATGGGGGGGGGGGCTGAGGGCCCCAGAGCATCTGGGCCATGTTATGCCAAATCCCAGAGCCGTTCATTTGGAACCCGGCCTGAGGTCCATCAGGAGACAGGCAGGCCTGCATCAAAGATCAGCAAGCGGGCAGCTCCGACCACAGAGCCCTGCGTCAAGGACAAGGCATCTTAGATGCCTGTGGGCCGGGGCCTTAGGCTGGACTGCCTGCTTCTGTAAGGGGAGACATGATAGAGATGTATACAATTATGCATGGTGTTGAGGAAGTGGATAGGGAGATATTTGTTCTCCTCATAATACTAGAGTCCAGTGGTCATCCCATGAAGCTGATTGGGGGGAGATTCCAGCCATATAAAAAGAAGTCCTTCTTCACACAGTGCATAGTTAAATTATGGAATTCACTTCCACAAGGTGTAGTGATGGCTACTAATTTCACTGGCTTTAAAAGGGGGTTGTACAAATTCCTGGAGGATATGGCTATCAATGGCTACTAGCACTACCTCCAGTATGAGAAGGTATGCCTATGTACACCAATTGCTGGGGAACATGGGTGAGAGGGTGCTGTTGCGCTCATGTCCTGCTTGTGGGTTTCTCATGGGGCAGCTGGTTGGCCTCTGTGTGAACAGAATGCTGGACTAGGTGGACCTTGGTCCGATCCAGCAGGGCTCTTATGTTCACTTTCCTCTACTGGCATTTCCCAGCAACCGGCATTCAGAGATACGCTGCCTCGGAACATGGAGGTTCCGCTGAGCCATAATTGAGAACATCAGAGCCCTGCAGGGCCCGCCAAAGGTCCCGCAGCCCACCACTGCTTCCCACAGCGAATAACCAGGTGCCTCCTGGGAGCCCCCGAGCAGGACACGGCGGAAGCAGCAGCCATCCGCCACTGCTCGGCCCTAGCTCAGCCTTCCCCCTTCAGATGTGTGGGACTACAGCTCCCAGCATAGCTGGCTGGGGGCGCTGGGGCTTGCAGCGCGGCGCATCTGAGCGGGCTACTGGCATTTAGGGGCATCCTCACACGGAGAGCGTAATGGGAGGCCAGGAGGAGCGAAGCTGGTGGCCCGGAAGGCACGCGGGGGGGCAGAAGCGGGGGGGCTGCAACGAAGGCCCAGTAGGCAGGGTGTGCGGGGGGGCCGGAAGGGGCGCGGGGGGAGGGGGCTGGGGGGGCCGGAGGGGGCGCGGGGGAGGGGGGCCGGAGGGGGCGCGGGGGGGGAGTGGGGAGGGCCGGGGGCGCCTCCTCGGGCGGGGGTCCCCCAGGGAGGCCGGGTAATCCGGGGCGGGGGCTCCGGCGGGGCCCCCGCGGCCACTTACCTGCGCGCCGCCGCACCGCAACCGCCGCCTGCGGGGAGCGGCTCCTCCCCCCCGCCTCTGCCATTGGCCGCCCGCCCAACAGCTCCTGCGCCGCCATTGGCTGGGAACTCCGTCAGTCTCCCGGCCCCGGCCCTTCGGGCGCCCTCGAAGCGGTGGGACCGCCCCGCCACCAGGAAGCTCCGCCCCTCTCCCCGCCTGGAAGGGCCGCCCTATCCGAGACGAGGAGGGCGGCTGCTTGCCGCTTATTGGCTGCGGTGATCCAGTTAGCCCGCCCACAGCCGTGCCCGCCCCCTGGCGCCGGCTCTTGGCGCCTTAGTTTGCCCGCCCGCGTGGCGCCGCCTGCAGGGCGCTGCCCGGGCCGGCGGGGCGCCCGGCTCCCAGAAGGCGCGCTTCGGTGCCCCCTCGTGGCCGCGGAGCGCGCAGCTCTCACTGCGCCGGAGCGGTCCGACGCGGGGCCGGAGCGGTCCGGCTCGGGCGGCGCCAGAGGCTCGGGACCCGCTGGGGCCGGGCACGGGGAGCGGGGCCGGATTGCGCCGGGGGGCCAAAACGAAAACCAGCTTCCTGCAGAAATCCATCCTGCGGAGACATATTAGAGGCGAGCGCTTCAGAGTCTGAAAGCAGTAAGGGCGCCATCGTATGCATGTTTATTCCTAGCATTCCCCAGCCAGCATGGGGAATGCATAGGATTGTGCCCTAAATATGTTAGTCTTTAAGGTTTCTGTTGTTAGTGTTCAAGACTGTTTGTTTTTGCAGCAACAGAATAACAGGGCTACCATTTTGGAGATATCAACAGGCATTACTCATTAACTTTCAAGCCAACATAAGGACTAGAAACTTGTTTTTTATTATTTTTAAATATAGTCATATATATATATATATATATCCTGCTTTTCTTCTTCTTCTTCAAGGAACCCAAGGCAGCTTACTATTGTCTTCCTCATCTCCATTTTATCCTCACAATAACCCTTGAGATAGTTTAGGCTGAGAGTCCGTGACTGGCCCAATGTCACCCAGCGAGCTACATGTCCAAGTGGGGACTAGAACCGGGATTTCCTGAGTCCCAAGCCAACACTCTAACCATTACACCACACTGGCTCTTATATCCTGCTCTTTTTGTACAAGTGCACTACTCAGGGCACCTTACAACAACAAAAATCACAATAAGAGAGAGGGAGTCAGCAGTTAAAACTAAATTATGAAAGCATTGTGTCACAAAACAAAAGCCTGCCAGAACAAAAAATGTTCAAAAACCAACAAAACCAGTTGTATCTCACGGGCAAAGCATTCCACGTGCTAGGTGCAGCCACCACGAAGCCCCTGTCTTTTGTCCTGCTCCACTGCACTTCCAGTGTAGGTGGAAAACAGAAAAGGGCTTCTCCTGCAGATCTTAAGGAGAGGGTAGAACAATATAGGAAGAGTCAGTCCCTGCAGTGTTGTGGATCTAGGCCTTAGATTTAGGGCTTGAAAGGTAATCACCAACATTTGGAATCCTGCCTGGAAACATACTGGTTAGTAGTACATCGGCTGCACGCTTGATGCCATATAAGTGAGCCCCCGCCAACATTCTCTCAGCTGCACTCTGAGCCAACTGAAGTTTCTGAAGACTCTTCAAAGGTGGCCCCATGGAGAGGGTGTTGCGGTAATCTAGCCTGGATGTCTCTAAGGCAGGTGCTCCTGCAGCCAGGTCCAGCCCCCAAGCCACCTATGTACCAACTGCAGTTTGCTGGTGTTCATGAGTACACAGCGGAGGCTGGTGGCTCTGATGTCAGTGGGGCAGTGGGTCTGTTTCAGGTTTCAGTCAGCGCCAGTCAGAACTCTAGCAGAGCTATTGCACCTTGGAGAGCTCCTTTAGAGTTCTGACTGAAATGCAGAGCGGATTCACTGTCCCGCTGACGTTGGCGTCAGCAACCTCCATTGCATGTGTGTGCAGATGGAAATAGGGAGGTTCATTAGGACGCAACTCCAACTTGAATTCCAGACACTGGGGACGGAGAACAGGGGAGAGCACCAAGTATTGGGACCGGTGCTCTTTTTAGCTCAGGCATTAATGATCTAGAGTCGGGAATGAGCAGTGAGGTGGCCAAATTCATAGACACCAGATTATTCAAGGTGATAAAAACAGAAAAGGGATTGCAAAGCACTCCAACAGGATCTCTCCAAACTGGGTGAATGGGCAAATGCAGTTCCATGCAAGTACATGTCAAGTAATGTCTATTGGGGCAAAAAAAAAATCCCTACACATATACACTGATGGGTCCTGAGCTAGCGGCGACTGACCAGGAATGGGACCTTGGGGTCGTGGCGCAGAGCTCGATGAAAACGTTGACCCAGCACGCGGCTGCTGTGGAAGGCGAATTTCACGTTATGGAACTTTAGGAAAGGAACTGAAAATAAAACTGCCAAGTTCAGTGTGCCTCCACCCAAGTCCATGGCGTGGGCATGTTTGGCTTCCGTGTACCGTTCTGGCTGCTGCAGCTCTGAGAGGAGATTTCCTGGCAGAGCTGCAGAAGAGGCAATCAAGACAACCAAGGAGCTGGAGCAGCTCCCCAATGAGGAAGTCATTTTCAAATTGTTCTATTTTTGTACAGTGGTTTTATGTTGTGTATTTTTAGGTCTTCAAAGTTTGTGAACCGCCCAGAGGGCTTTGGCTGTTGGGTGGTATAGCTGTGTGACCAATGAAATGAAAGGTGACACAGTTCCGCACTGTTTAGTTTAGAGTGAAGAAGGGCACAAGAGTGGCTTATTGAAAGTGCGCATGGTACAGAGATGGTGGACAGGGAGACGTCTTCCTGCCATCTCCCAATGCCAGAACCCGGGTCCTCCCATGAGGCTGAGTGGTGGGGATTCAGGACAGACAAACGGAAGGACCTCTTCACACAGCGCATAGGTGAACCATGACGTTCGCTTCCAGGAATGCGGCGACGTCCATCCGGTTGGATGGCTTTCAGAGGGGTTGAGCAGAATTCCCAGAGGATAAGGCTATCAATGGCTACTAGTCCTGATGGCTGCATATCCCTCCCACGTCGGAGGCAGCATACCCCCGTCTACCAGTTGCTGGGGAACATCGGCGGGAGGGCGCCAGTGCACTCATGTCCTGCTTGTGGGCTTCCCGTTGGGGCATCTGCTGGGCCACTGTGGGAAACAGATGGTCTGGTCCCGCAGGGCTCCTCTGATGTCCTCTTGCTTTCATGGCCTGCTTTGAGCCTCTGGAAGCCTCTGGCAGGCTGTTGTCGGGGACCGGGTGGTGCACGAGCTGGGCCTTTGATCCGAGGCAGCACGGTCCTCCTTGCATGCACGTGGGGAGGGCTGTTCACACCTTGCCTGTGAGCTTCTGGAAGCATGCAGCACGTCGCTGCAGGAAGCCGCAGGATCCTGGCCCGGACAGGCCTGTGGTCTGATCCAGCATGGCAGGTCTTCCGGGGTTCTAAGCCTGGCAGAGCAGGCCGCGCCGGGACACAGTGGAATTTTGTATCTCTTGTGGAGACGGTGATCCGCCACCATCTCCACCAGAGGAGCTCGCTTCCGGGCCATCTCTTGAAACTGACAAGAAAGAGGGGGAATCCACCGGAAGGCCAGGCCTCTGCTCCCCGCCCGCCCCGCTTGCGATCAGCAAAGTCAAGGGAGGAATGGGGCAGGGTCCTTCACGGGCTCACCGGAGAGTAACCCCGAGCAACCAAGCTTTGAGAGCTAGGCTCTCGGAGAAGCCAGCCTGGGGGAAGAGATCGAGACGCTGCCCCCAGGCCAGGGCCCCTCGCTTCTCCAGCACACGACGTGCCAGCCCAGCACGGGCCTCCCGCCCCTTCCCTCGCACACCGGAGGGACGCTGGCCTCTCCAAAGACTAGCCCGCACGCAGGCACTCTCCGCAAACGGGGCAAGCAGGCGCTTCGCTGCGGGACTATGGGCTTTGCTACTTGCCACTTACGCATTGCCCAAAAAGAGGAGTTGCATCACCAGAAAAATGGAGACGGGACGCCAATTTGCGTAATGTTTGCGTAGGCTGACGTATGGACACAGCTGCAGATCTCGTAATGGTGACTACGGTTTAGAGATCAATGCAATACCCCACAGTGAGGGTGACTGAGTGGGCAGGGGCCCAGGCACCCGCTGCCGCCTGCCCTCGAGGTATGGATGGGCAGCTGCAGCGCCCGGTCCCCCTCCAGGAGGCTCTTTGGCTTTCAGGCGCAGCCCTGCGCACCCTCGGGCAGAACACAGGCCTGCAACCCCCAGCATGCCCCGGCCAGCCATGCTGGGGGTTGTGGGCCTGCTTTTCTGCCTGGAGGTGCAGAGGAGGGCGCCCTGAACCAGGCTCGGAAAGCACAGTCCATCAAACTGAGGTCGCCTGCAGGCAGCGGACGGCGGCAGCACCGGCCGTGCATGCAAGAGGTCCCAGGTCCGGTCCCCAGCACCTCTAGGGGGCTGGAGAGAAGCCCGCTCGAGGCCCGGAGCACCGTTGCGGCCAGTCCACGTCGGCAGTCCTGGCCCAGGGGGACCCCTGGCCTGACTCCGGACAGGGCGGCTTCCGGTGTACCTCACGCGCCGGATGAAGGGGCTCTCCAGTTCTGGGCCGCCCACAAGCATGGAAGCCAAGACAAGGTTGTTGGGCTTCATGGCCCCGCAAGACTCTCTCGGTGGCCTCTGCCACAGCGGATGGACCCCAGACAAGATCCGCATGGCATTTGTTTGTCCAGTTCCGGGCAGGTCCCAGGCGGACGGGGACAAGCAACAAAGGCCCCATGTAAGCTTCAGGCAGGGATCCGTCCACCCTGCCCTGTGCTGATTGGGCCGTGCTCCGGGGTGGGCGGAGCCAACGGCAAAGTGGGTGGGGCCCAAATGCAGAAATACCAGAATCTTCTTGCTTCAAGCTCCTCCCGCCAGTAGCCAAGCCTTCAGAGAGGCAGTCCAACCTTTCAGAATAGGGAGAAAGCTCCACAAAAGCTGGGAAGCCACCAAGCAGCCACTGGTTGGGGGAAGGGGTGTGGCCAGGGAAAGGGGGTGTGGTCTCCTGGGAAATCCCAGAGAGCCAGAGTTGGTTCCCAGGCCTGAGCTTCGAGGGCCCTGTCCTGAAAGGGGTGTTCCTGCTCAGGGGACCAGGCTGCCTGGAGCAAGAGCCTTGCAGTGCTGTTTACAGCTTGCTCTGGGGACGATGGGAAGAGATGTGAGAAGAAGAGAAAAAAGGATGCTGTCTGCCTCCTGCATCCGCACAAACCTGTATCCCACTGTGAACCACCCCTTGCAGCCTGGTCCTGCATATGTTTACTCCCAAGGAGGTGTGCATAGGATTGTGGCTACCAGCATCTGCTCCCTTCCTCCCTACCTGCACATGCAAACACACACCTGCATCCCTGGAACCCAAGCTAGAAACACTAGCCTTCTTGTTTTGCTCAGTCACTAGGCAACTGCCTCTCACTCCAGGGAAACATTTCGCTGTCTCTGCACTCAACAGCCCCAGCACACACAAGGCAGGTCACCAAGCCGTCTGCAACTTCCCTTCCTCTCTTTAAAGGTTTGGGTTGCATTTACAGAGCAAACGTCGGGTTGCGTTAGATCCCAAAATCAGGCCGGGGGGGCCGGGGGAATGATTTAAAATGTTACAGGTGAAATTATTTTAAAAATAAAACAGAGGAACTGAACACGCTTTTGAACTGCATTTCTTTTGGGCACAGTTGGCCTGGAACATCTCCTGCGCAAACCATCTGCACTGGGCACTTCCAAAGAGGCCTTCATTGTGCAATCTCACTGCGTCATTCACAGGTTTTCATGGGGATCCTCCTGTGTTTCCCACTGCTTCCTTTGTCTTTTTTTCTGATCAGAACAAAAATTCCATTAAGGGAGAAAAGACGGAATAGCTGCACAGTGCCTTCTGACTGTTAGCGACAGGAGCGCCCACTGAAATGAAAGGAACTGTGCATGCACTTAACGCACGGATCATGGCCCACAACGCAGTTTTGCTTTGATTCCATAAGATTAATTCTTGTTTAAATTTCTAAATCCACCCCACCCAGATTACTTGGAGTCATTTTCAGGCATTTCAAATGAAATCTCCAAAGCATACTAAAATATTATTCACTAGAATTATTTCAAACCAGGCTGCTAAGAAGGTGGAACCAGTCCCTGTTGCGCTTGACAATGCAGTCTCAAGCCAAAGGGTCTTGTATGACTTACACAGCTGTTCTTTGAGAAGGTAAATATCGTCTTGCTGGAAAGAAGGAGGAAAGATGTTTCTCGGTATATTATGGACATGGACATTTGCTGAACAGACTTGCAGAAATCAAGCCAATTTGGAGCGGCATTTCTAGGCAAGTCCGTCCTAAACATTCCAGACATGCAGAGATCTGCTCCCTCCCCAAGATATTTGCCTAGCTGAGAGAGGTACCCCTGGAATTTGGGCATCCGAGGCACCTACCTAGTTTGCACTATGGTTTATTTGCTTATTACAGGTATTTTTATACTGTCCTTCAATCATATTCCTGGGGTGTTTTATAAGGAAAAATAAAATGATTAAAATATAACTACAAAACATTTAAATAAAATAAACATAATAAACCAAAAGGCTGCAAAACCACAAAAACAACATAAAACAGTCAGATCCTAAAAATCTTGAGAAAATGAAAAGGTCTTGGCCTGGACCCAAAAGGAAGTAGAAACTGCAGAAACCCAAAAGGAAGCACAAACTTGCTGAATTCCCTTTTCCCCCTCCTCCTTCACAGTCCCCTTTCCTTGTGTATTATATCTTTAGGCTATAAGCCTTCAGGCAGCAGTTGTCTTATTTGTTATCTTTGTAAGCTGCTTTGGGAGCCTTCTTGGCTGAAGGGCAGGATAAAAATGCTATAAATATATAAATTGTAAGAAGTACAATAAAGTAGGGTTGAGGCAGAGCTCCCTGAGAGAGCATTCTACAATTGGGGTGCCACCACTAAGAGGGCCTTCCCTCTGGTAGCCCCCCATCTCACTTCAAATTTCTAAATTTGCTTCTATACATGCAAATTAGCCCATGCAAATTATAAGCAAATCGGCATCTGCTTTTGTCCTTTCTTTGGGTGATTCATTTCCTCTTTTTTGGGTGATTCATAAATGGCCACCCTAGTCTACTGCCAACTCAGAACGTGTTTCACAAATCCAATTGGGAATCTCACATTTAAAATGTGCTACGGGCCTCCTGATCCCACATGAATCCTGCCCGAGTATTGAGAGTTCCTTTGAGGCCCTGCTGCCTTCGCCCCCATCACCAGGAGTACCGTGGGTGGTGACACAGCACAGGGCTTCATGCAGGGTGGCGCCAAAATTACGCCGCTCCCTCCCTGCAGAAGATCAGCTCACTTCTGCTTGCTGGCTCTTTACTGCCTCTTAGGTGCTGAGCCTCCTTCTCGAAGGCTTTGGGGTCGTCCTGATTAGCGTGGGCTGCAAGGATGAATGTTGCTGCTCATTAATATTCATTAGATTTATATAATTCTCTAAAGCTTTTAATGGGTGGATTGGGGGCTGCTGTTTTTATTGGTCCGCTTTATCTGTTTTCAGATGTTGCTGCTATTGTTTAAATTCTGTAAGGGTATTTAAAAAACATTTTTGTAAGATGAATTTTAATTTTATTTATTGACTTTATTTTTTTTACTTAATATTTTTATATCCACCCTGCTTCCAATTCCTGAACACAAACACTAGAATAACCATCAAATAATCTAAATACAATATAACAGCCTTAGTTGTAAACTGCCTTGGATATTTTGATTAGAAAGGCAGCATATTAATATTTTCAATAAATATAAATATTTACAGGATAGTTAAATTATTTAGTGTAATTTTACGTGATATAATTCTGTATTTTTAAAAATGTATCGTACTTAGATTTGGAATTTCACATTCAAAATGGGAACGCCAAAACTGGAAATTCTGGCCAACGTCGATTAGTGGTGAATATTCATGTCAGCTCTCGCGTTCCCTCGCTGTTTTGCAGCACAGTTGCAGCCAGGCGGAACTTTTGACTCTCAGGGACACTCACCAGAGTCCGATTCCGCTGTTCCAGCAGAAGAAGCCTCCCCTCTCGCTCTGCCATGGTGGGCAGCTGCACATGGAAAGGGTTGTGAGACAGAAGCAAATAAGGCCCCCCTCCCCACCCCCCCTCCGCTCTGTTGACCCCGCAGTCCTACCTGGCTTTGGAGGAGCCCCCACCAAGCTGCTGCCTGCAAGCCACTCAGCTGCCCTCAGCACCTGGCGCTCCCCAGCCATCCTTATGATGATGCTCGTGACGTCACAGGGAGCCTTGGCTTCAAAACCCCCTGGAGGGGTGAGTGCTTTGGGCTGCTGCAGGAGCTGGAGTCTGGGAGAGGGTCTCCCGGCTTCTTGGGCTACAGCTGGATAGCACCTTGCGTGCTTTGCTTTGCTTTGCTTTGGTTTGGCACTTGTGTGCTAAGCCAGTGCAGAAGGAGAGAAGATGCCACAGTGGGTGTCTTCAAAATACTGTGTGAAGAGCCGCTTCCTTTTATCTGCCCTGAATCCCCGTCCTGGTGAATCTGTGTTCATCATTCTCTTCCTTTCCCTCTTTTTGTCCCTCTCCTGTTTCCTCTCCTGCTCATGTTTTCTCTCTGACCCCCTCCTTCTCTCCCTTTCTCCTTCTCTCCCTCTTTTTAAAACAGCCGAAGGAAATGACTGTGCTGCTGGTGTGGCCCTCATAAGTCAGGGGATGACCCAGTTGTTGGGCAGCACAGCCAACCAGGAAGACCGGCGTGAGGGAAGCATCATCGCTCGTGGCTTGCCCACTCCTTGCAACAGCATCTCTCTGGGTCAGTCATCCAGGTTTTTGTATTGCTTCAACACTACCTGTTTGATGTTTTTGTTGTTCAGTTGTTCAGTCGTGTCCGACTCTTCGTGACCCCATGGACCATAGCACGCCAGGCCTTCCTGTCCTGCGCTCTCTCCTGGAGCGTGCTCAAGTCCATATTCATTGCATCGGTGATGCTATCTAGCCATCTCATCCTCTGCCGTCCCCTTCTCCTTTTGCCTTCAGTCTTTCCCAGCATCAGGGCCTTTTCCAGAGAGTTTTCTCTTCGCATTAGAGAAGTGGCCAAAATATTTGAGCTTCAGTTTCAGTATCTGTCCTTCCAATGAGCACTCAGGGTTGATTTCCTTTAGGATTGACTGATCTGACCTCCTTGCAGTCCAGGGGACTCGTAAGAGTCTTCTCCAGCACCACAGTTCGAAAGCATCAATTCTTTGGCGCTTAGCCTTCCTTATAGTCCAGCTCTCACAGCCATACATTACTAATGGGAAAACCATAGCTTTGATTAGATGGACCTTTGTCGGCAAGATGATGTCTCTGCTTCTTACTATGCTGTCTAGGTTTGCCATAGCTTTCCTCCCAAGGAGCAAGCGTCTTTTAATTTCATGGCTACAGTCACCGTCTGCGGTGATCTTGGAGCCCAAGAAAATAAAATCTGTCACTGCTTCCATTTCTTCCCCTTCTATATGCCAAGAAGTGATGGGACCAGATGCCATGATCTTAGTTTTTTTTAATGTTGAGTTTCAAACCAGCTTTTGCACTCTCCTCTTTCACCCTCAACAAGAGGCTCTTCAGATCGTCTTCGCTTTCTGCCATTAGGGTGGTATCGTCTGCATATCTGAGGTTGTTGATAATTCTCCCCAGCAATCTTAATTCCGACCTGTGATTCATCCAACCCGGCGTTTCTCATGATGTACTCTGCATATAAGTTAAATAAGCAGGGTGACAATATGCAGCCTTGTCGTACTCGTTTCCCAATTTTGAACCAATCAGTTGTTCCACGTCTGGTTCTTACTGTTGCTTCTTGACCCTCGTACAGGTTTCTCAGGAGACAGGTGAGGTGGTCTGGTACTCCCATCACTTTAAGAATTTGCCACAGTTTGTTGTGATCCACACAATCAAAGGCTTTAGCGTAGTCAATGAAGCAGAAATAGAAGTTTTTCTGGAATTCTCTTGCTTTCTCCATGATCCAGCGAATGTTGGTGATTTGATCTCTAGTTCCTCTGCCTCTTCGAAACCCAGCTTGTACTTCTGGTAGTTCTTGGTTCGCATACTGCTGAAGCCTAGCTTGCAGGATTTTGAGCATCACCTTGCTGGCATGTGAAATGAGCGCAATTGTGCGGTAGTTTGAACACTCCTTTGGCATTGCCTTTCTTTGGAATTGGAATGTAAACTGACCTTTTCCAGTCTTGCGGCCACTGTTGAGTGTTCCAAATTTGTTGGCATATTGAGTGCAGCACTTTAACAGCATCATCTTTTAGGATTTTAAATAGCTCAGCTGGAATACTGTCATATCCGCTAGCTTTGTTGTTAGTAATGCTTCCTAAGGCCCACTTGACTTCACTCTCTAGGATGTCTGGCTCAAGTTCAGTGACCACACTATCATGGCTATCAGGGACATTCAGATCTTTCCTGTATAGTTCTTCTGCGTATTCTTTCCACCTCTTCTTAATCTCATCTGCTTCTGTGAGGTCCCTGCCTTCTTTGTCCTTTATCATGCCCATCTTTGCACAAAACGTTCCCTTGAGATCTCCGATTTTCTTGAAGAGATCTCTAGTCTTTCCCATTCTGTTGTTTTCCTTTATTTCTTTGCATTGTTCATTTAAGAAGGCCTTCTTGTCTGTCCTTGCTACTCTCTGGAACTCTGCATTCAGTTGGATATATCTTCCCCTTTCTCCCTCGCTTTTCGCTTCCCTTCTTTCCTCAGCTACTTGTAAAGCCTCATCAGACAGCCACTTTGCTTTCTTGCATTTCTTTTTCTTTGGGATGGATTGAGTTGCTGCCTCCTGAACACTGTTACGGACCTCCGTCCATAGTTCCTCAGGCACTCTGTCTATCAGGTCTAATCCCTGAAATCTATTCGTCACCTCCACTGTATATTCATAAGGGATATGATTTAGGTCATACCTGAATGGTGTAGTGGTTTTCCCTACGTTCTTCAATTTCAGCCGAAATTTTGCAACAAGAAGCTCATGATCTGAGCCACAGTCAGCTCCAGGTCTTGTTTTGACTGACTGTATGGAGCTTCTCCATCTTTGGCTGCAAAGGGCATAATCAATCTGATTTCGATATTGACCATCTGGTGATGTCCGTGTGTAGAGTCGCCTCTTGTGCTGTTGGAAAAGAGTGTTTGCTATGATCAGCATGTTCTCTACCTGTTTGATAGGGGGCCAAAAAAGGGAGGGGACGTCCTCCATCACTGGAAGCAACGCCTCACCGGAAGCAATGCCTCTATCATGGCACTGTCAGCTCTTTGAAAAATGATAGTCTTGTGGCCCTCCAGATAACTCCTATCATCCCTCACTATTGGCTACTCTGGCTAGGGCTAATGGGAACTGTAGGCCAAAACATCTGGAGGGCCATGTCCCCCCCTCCCCAGCTTACACTGATTGACAGTAACTCACCACGGTTTATCCCATCTCACTTAAGTACATATTAACCCTTCAAGTTCAGATGAAGTGACCTATGGCCCTAGTCCTCCCAAGAGTCACTGACTTTAATTGCCTGCTGCCTTAATTTACCTGTGTGTGAAATGGGTTTCCCCCCACCTCCCGCTCCCATTGCTTTCAATAAGTGGGATCTGCCAGAAACTGCATTCTCTGTGTTGTTACTCTGGAGAAATGTCTGGGAGAGGGGATGGTGAGTTGAACTGGGTAGCAAAAGGCTTGTGTATAGCAACACAGGTGCCCTTGGGTCCACCTCCGCTGACCCGCCCCTTTCTGCCCCACCAGTTAGATTGGCCACAAGCCTCCATTGCAGAGACTTGGGTACAAACCCTTCCAAACCACCCCTACAACTGCCCCTTCAGCCTGGAAGTGCCAACCAAGCCTCCCCCCCACCCAGACTCCCTCAAACCCCCGGCACAAGCCCCCACTCCTGATACCCATCCCCGGCATGAGCCGGGACACCCATCCCTAACACGAGCCCCCACCCAGCAGACCCAGGCATGGGCTCCTCCCCAAACCAGTCCCCCAGGCTGGAGCCCCCACCTCCAGGCCCTCCACCCCAGGCATGAGCCCTCAGCCCCAGGCACCCACCTCCAGCGTGAACTCTGGCTTGGAGGGGGAATCTACAGCGATTACAATATTCTTCTGAGCAAACCCATTGTGTGTGTGGGGGGGGCTGGTGTACTCCCATGCTCAAAATGAGGGGAAATCTTCTCTTACAACTCCCGTGTTGATAAACACCAGAGTCTCCACCCCCTTCCTAACAAAACCTGTGATACCAGTGGCAAAACCTGTGGTGGTTTGTGATTTATGGCTGAACTGAACACAGTCCCAGAGTCCTGTGGTTCCACCATCACGCACACGTGCCAGTGGGCCAGTGGGCTCCTGCCCTCCGTCACTTGCCATACATGTGCCGGTCCCTTTGCCCAGGGCACGTTGTGGTTTGGAGGGGCACTGGCGTTATGGGTGGAAAAAGGATTTCCCGGGTTTTGTGTGTCCAGTTCAACTGTAACTCACAAACCACTGTAGGTTTTGCCACTGATTTTATATTGTATTTTATGCTGCATTTTGTGGTTTTAATGGTTGTGAATGGCTCAGAGAGCTTTGGCCACTGGGCGGTACAGAAATGTAATAAATAAATCAGGGCACAATCCTATGCAGGTTTAGACTGAAAAAAGTCCTACAGCTGCTGGGAGTTGTAGGACTTTTTTCTGTCTAAACCTGCATAGGCTTGCGCCCTAAATATAATATGTTAAAAATATTGATTGGTCTGTGCTGGCTGGACTTGGACAGACTGGTTCCTAGGTGTTGCAGGATCACATGTTGCCCACTAGAGGGAAGATGCCTTCATGTCATTCATGGCTGTAGTATGTATGATGTCAGTCTGTCACATGGGTCGGTCTGTGGGGAGCGCGGGTGGCGTTTCCTCCTGAGTTGCAATTAATTTTCCAGCAGGGTGCATGTGCTGGAGGGTGCGCGAGGGTGCTATTAGAGGAGTGTCTCTCAGCAGAGTGATCGGTGGGATACCACTGGTGGAGGACATGTGAACCATCCCCATAAAGGTTCCCTTGGGTGTTGAGAAACAGGGGGCCCATGGGTGGTGGTCATAACCTTTCCGTGCTGGGATCAGACAGTGGCTGAAGGGCCCGGGCCCGGGCCTGGAGTTCTGGAGACTGTGCGGCGCAGGGAGGAGGGGCGGAAGGGTTGCACAGAGTCCAGATGTGTCGGCCGTGGACAATAGGCGAGTGGGAAGGGACAGACAGATGGGCCAGCTGACACAATGGCTCAGCCGCTTAGCATTCAGGAGCTGTGCTCTGCTGACTTGCCGCCTCCCCTCCCCCTCTGCCTCCTCCGCTATTGAGCAGCCCAAAGCTGCCAGGATGAAAAGGCTTCCCCAAAGCCCATCTGCTCCAAGCACACGCTCTCTCCTCCCCCCTCCCCAATTCATCTGAGAGGCAGAGATGGTCTGAGAGAGGCTGCAATGTTCCCCATTTTCTTTTTCCCCCAGAATTTCCCCGAGACCTGCTCTTGGTAATGGCTGTTTCATACATTTAATTTGCTCCTTATTAAAAAGTGTGGCTTGATCTTTCTTTCTTGTTGCGCCTGTTTTACAGGTTGGGGGAACTGAGGCTGAGAGAGTCACAGTTCATGGTTGAGCAAGAAGTTTCAACCGGAGTTGTGAGGTGTTTGTTTTTTTTTTAAGTGTGCATCAGGGCTCCAGGTAGCCAGATTCTCTGATTTGACCTCTTATTCTCAGCTGATGGTGGTTACTAGAATGATTAACTACAACAGAAGACAGGACTTCTATCCCTTCAGTAGTTGGGTACAAGAGGGGAATTTGGTGTGTGCTGGGTCTCCTGTCCTTCCAGCACTGTGGGAGACAAGTTGAATTGACTGAAATCCCCCCCCAGAACTGTTAAAAGCACAGTAGCCCCTGTTGCAATTAGTTAGCATAATGGTCACTTGGTGGAGTGAATCAGGGAGTCACCTTCTTTTCTGCCCAGACTGAACTTATTCCTCTCATAAGATGTGCAGTGATGGAAAAAGCTTCTCCTGCTGAATTTCTGCCTGTGACACATTTGTCAAAGGCAAAGTAAGTAAAAAAGTTAGCAACTCTACTTCCAGGTGGGCTTGAGGCCTTGTGCATCTCATTTTAATAATTAAAGATTTATTTACTGTATTTTTATTCTGCTTTCCAGACAGTGATCTGGTTCACATGCAACAGCAGCAAATTATGGGTTAATTAACTTGTTATTTGCTGGATTATGTGCCACATATGAGCTGCTTCAGATTTGAATATGCAACCTCCAATTGGCCTGATTGTAGGTTGCTGTGTGATGTGTGTGAACCTGGACACTTTTGGTTGTTCATGGGTTAAACAACCCAAAGTTAACCTAACAACTAATTGTAGGTTAACTTTTTAAACCCACAGTTAATTTATAGTGTCTGGGCTTGCAAGTCACACAGCAACATACAATCAGATCAATTAGAAGTTGCATATTGAAATCGGAAGTGGCTTGTGCACAGCACACAACCCAGCAAACTGTAGGTTACTTAAGCCACAATTTGCTGCCTTTATGTGCAAACTGGCCCAATTCCTGTTTTCCAAAGTGGCTCGTGTGAATAAAAAAGAGACGAAGGCCCTACCATCAGGCTTACAAAATAAGAAGTCAAGACACAGAAAAGAAGGGGAGGGGTAGCAAGCATTAGAACGGGCAAGGGAGATGGTGAAAATCACAACCGGACCCTGAACCTGGGGCGGGGCATCCTGTTACTTAATGTGATTCCTCAAGGTTATAATATTCTAAAGGAAGTCCTCATGGGTCAATTGCTGCCAAGGTTTGGGACTGCTGGCTGGCTTCCTTATTGTACTGAAAGTCCCTTGGCATTAGCAGGATTGGGGCCAAATTTATAGCCAGCCAGGATTTTCCAAACAGCTCAGCAGTCCCTTTTCAGGCTGAGTTTAACAAGGTACTGAGCTACTCAGGAAATCAGTTCATTTATTTTTGTGCTTACGTGGGAGACAGGTTCTACAGAATGAGAGAAAGAGAATTCAGTGGATGGGTTTCATAGGCGAGCAAAATGCCTTTCAGTATGACAAGCAATGTGTAAGTGACTGCAGAAGGAGAACTGGTACTGGGGGGTAGGGCGGGGGGCAATGTCTCAGTGTGTGTATACACCCCCCCTTCCAGGGTTCCCCTCTTTACAAAGCACCATACCGGATATGGCTTCTTGGTCATGGTAGGGAGCGACAGATGTAGAACTAAGTAGCGTGTGTGTGTGATAGAGAGAGATGGTTATCACGCAAATATCTATGTATGACTTTGTTATTGTTGAAGAAGGGTATCTGTTCAGTAATGACTCGGTGCTTGCACAGGAGGAACCTTTCCTTTCCTTCAAGTCGCACTTAAGAAGTGTAAAAGAGCATGCCCCCACAAAAGCATTACTGCAGGAATGGATGTGCGTAGTCTGCTTGAATAAAATAAAATGTCTGTGCCATGAAAAAAGCAGAATTCTGTAACAGTCATAAATTATGCAAACAAAGAAAAATTGCATGATTTTTATTTTGCATAATCCTCTCTTTTGATTAACTTTCTCATCATTTATTCTGTTTCTTGGGGAAAGGAGTTTATACAGTGTCCTGAAGCCCTAAATGCTCCAGCCATCACCCATAAATTTTCAAGTGTATTCTTTGCAATCATAAGGGCTAGAAACCTGGGTGTTTGGGTTGGTTGGCTGGTTTTGAAAGAAAAGCCTGAGATTCTTAGGAATCTCAGGTAAATTCACCACCCTTGCCACATTCTGCAGCCTTTCTGTGCTTTTGCAGATTTGTGGCATTCACCGAGCCTGGCTGCAGGTCTCGTACCCACAGCACAGCCCTATGATATAATTCTATTCCTGTGAATTCCTACAGAGAGCAGGTGATCTCAGATTGCTTTATCTTCTGTACTGGCTTCCCATGCCTTTTTAAGGCACACTACAAGGATGCACAAAAGCACCTTGGGTCATGCAGCAGGTGGTGCTATTGTGTAATTTTACTCTGCTGTAAGGGTAAGGGACACTCTTGTCAAAGGAGCTGAGCCCCTGGGCGTGGAGCCCTAAAATGGCATAGAAATTGTGGGGATGGCTAACTTGATCCTATGCTAGGTAGATTCTATGCTGAATCCCCCCCCCCCCCCAAGTAGAGAACAGCGTTGTTTGGCTAGGGAAGTAGCTGAAAGAAATGCTTAGATGGATAACTGCAGGGAGTTGTTAGAAATGGTTCCAAGGCGCTGCCATCAGTGCGACCCCTGGCCCATCTGCGGCCGAGCCTCGCCGACTCTCAAGAAGGAGCTCTCCAAGGTCTCGGGTAGAGCCCTTCCGTAGCCCCGTTACCCGAGATGTTTTAGGCAGAGACGCCGGGGATGGAACCCGGGACTTCTGGCAGGCATCGTCTGCGAGTCTGCATGCTTGGAGCTTGGCCTGGGGTTTAATGTGGGCCCCGGGGTCCCTGCCCACCCACGCGCCCTCAGATCCAGGCCTCTGCATGGGATGAGAAACCTTGGTGTGAAACCAGTTTGTGGGGACAGGGAGCTCCGGGATAATCGCCCGTGTGCGAAACAGACACGGTGAGCTTCAGGGAGACCTTCGTGCTTTGCAGAGGGGCGGATGCGAAAGCGGCAGGCCCGGGCGAGGGGCCCTTTCAGCCCTCTGCCGCAGCCCGGAGGGCGAGGGCCGTCCGCGCAGCCCCATGGCGGGGCGGGGGCGCCTTTGCGGGGTCCCACGCGCCCGCGAGCTTTCTGGCGCGTCGTGCCCCATGGGAAGTAGTGGGGGGGGGGCACCTGCTTTGCACGCGCAACGTCCTGGGCTCAGTCCTCGCCAGCAGCAGGGGGGAGAATGTTGGACAGCAGGGGGGAGAATGTTGGGCAGGGGCCTCTGCTCCGGGCCTTGGCGGTCTGCTGCTAGCCAGAGTATTTCTTTACTTGTTTGTTTAATATCTCGCCGTTCTTCGAAGGCGCCCGAGGCAGTGCCCGTGGGTCTGTCCTCCCCCGGCCCATTCCTAGTTTTATCTTCACAGCAACCCTGTGGGGTAGGTCAGGCTGGGAGAGCCTGGCTGGCCTAAGGTTGCCCAGTGAGCTTCCTGACTGAGAGTGGGCGATTCGAACCTGGGTCACTCCTAGCGTGACCACCACGCGGAGGAGGGGGAGGCGGACACCCCAGGCTAGGCGAGGTGGGCCAGCTGGTGGTCTGCGCGAGGTAAGGCAGCTTCGGACGGCCCTCTAGGACAAGGTACCATTTGGATCAGGCGCCAGAACATTCTGGGCTGGTTCTGGAGAGCCAGTCGGTGCGCTGAAGGCGGAAAGATAGCACCAGGCAGGGATGGATGGCAGCATCCCCCCCATTTCCCATCCGCTCTGCACCCCCCCCCCCGCCCTGGAGCTCACAGCTGCCTCTTTTTGCTTCCCTCCCACCTGCTTCCCCCTCCCAGCTCTGGCAAGCCCCGAGGCAAAGAATAGCGCTTCGTTCTCTCTCTCTCTCTCTCTCTCTCTCTCCCCCCCAACCGCCCCCCCCGCCTCACTTGTCAGCTTGGCCCAGCTCCTCGCAGCCAATCTGGGCGGGGGGGGGGGTGGAGAAGGGAGGTGGGCCTCTCCTCCCCTCCAGCGTCAGGGGCTGGCTGGCTCGCTCCACAGCCATCACCGCCATCCAGGACAGGCTCAAAGAGGGATGCTGTGAACAGGAAGGCTGCAGCAGGCGGCGCTTTCTCTCCCTCTCTTTCCGAACAAGACGCTCCAGTGTTTCCACGCCCGCCCGCCCGCCCGCCCTGCCCTCCAGCCGCCGCCTGTCCCCGGGCGCAGCCTCTCCCCGCAGAGCCCTCCAGCCCTGCCCCACTCCTCCCCCTCATTCCCTCCCGTCTCCCCTGGAGAAGCACCTGGCTGGGTTGTTTTTCAATTTGGGGGGGCATCAGAAGGGTCCCCCGCGCATCCCCGTCTCTGCCCCTCTCCCAGGTTCTCCCCTCCTTTGCATCCCAAGTGGGTGTTAATTCCCTGCCGCTTTCCCTTTTCGGGTTTGCCTTTGCTTGAGAGGGCGGGTAGGGGTGGGACGGAGGGAGAGAAAAGGCACGGGAAAGGGGGCCCGGTCGTCGCTACCCCCCCACTTCCAGCCCTTGCTGGTCAATTTCATTTCCCTTTGTCAGTTTCACCTGGAGGACTGCGGGTCTCTCCCCTGCCCCCGAGCCCCTTCTTTGGCTGGACACACCTCCCTCCTCCTCCTCCTCCCGCCACCCCTCCCTAAAATCTGAGCATCTTTTCTCCCCCCGCCTCCCCCTGCTGGAGTCTCACGGGTACCGCGGAGGGGAAGTCCTCCGCGCCCTCGGCATGAAGATGATGGCAGGCGCCTCGGTGCATCACAACGGCATCTTCCCTTCTGCTCCGCAGCAGCAGCAGCAGCAAGGCCCCCCCCAGCAGCAGCAGCCCCCGCAAGCCCCTCCGCAGCCCCACATGGATTCAGATCCTCCCGACTCTAGGAAAAGACCCTTGGAGACCCCCACTGAAGCGATCAGCACCAAGAGGAGCAACACAGGAGGTGAGCGGGGCGGGGGCGGGGGGGAGGGAGGGAGGGAAGAATCTACAAGGTGAGGAAGTGCACAATGCCCCCCCCCCCGCCGCCGCTGCCCCGTGCCCCTATGCAGGCACTGCAAAAGGAGGATCCTTTGGGGCTTCAGAAATCTTACACACACAGGCAACCTGGCCGCTCAGATGCATCTCCCCACCTCGGAGGCCTACTCCCTCAATCTGCTTATCTTCCCCCACTACCACCCCAAAATCTATCCCCCAAAGCGCGCGCGCACGCACGCACACACACACACACACACACCCCGGGCGTTCATATCTCTGTCCCCCTTCACATTCGCTTGTTCTCCTCTTAAGCCACTCCATGCCTGACCTACATCTCTTTGCCAAACTGAGCCTGTTTTTCCACCTCTGCACCAAACCTGGTCCCCCCCAAACCTATGTTTGCACCCCGCATCTCTCTCTGCTGGAAAGCTGCCAACTGTCCCTTCTTCTGTCCGTCCCCTGTCCCCCCACCTCTATTTTTCTTTTCTGGGATTGTTCCCTTCATCTCCTTTAATGTGCATCTTTTCTTCATACCCCAAAGTCTGCCATCTGCTCCCCTTTAGCCCTGTCCCCCAAAGGGAGCTATTTTAATCCTCTGAAGTGTGAGGTCCAAAAGATGGGTGTCCCTCTTCTTGGCTCAGCATTATCTCTACCCTTTAGGGTTTTTAGGAAACCAATTTAATTCGTTCTGCACCTTTGCTCCAACAAACTGTCGCTAGTTGTGGTAAGTCCAAACTGAAGCCTAGCCGGAGGATCCTATGCAACATTTTGTGTCTCTTGGCTTGGAAGGGGGGCACACAAAATGTCCCCCCCCTTGTCCCCAAGAACACACATTTCCCTGCAAAGATTTTACTAGCCCATGCAGCTGTTTATGTCAAAATGGAGTCTGTTAGAATAACTGTCTGCTTGCAGGGAGGAGGGGAAGGGGGTGGAGAGATATTTTTTCCACACACATAGACTATGGAAAACCTGTCAGCCCCCTCTTCCTCCTCCCCCAACTACTGTCTGGCTGAGGAAATGAAGAAGGGAAGGATGTGAAAATTTGAACTCAAAAGGGGATGCAGATAGCTGGATGTTGAAAAGGGGCACCGTGTGATCCAGGAATTAGTGGGGAGCTGAAGGCAGAGGGGGCTGCAGTGGGGAGGGGGGCAGGGGATGTCAATTGAATATTGGTTTGGAGACAAATAGTCAAGACTTGTGCACATTTCTGAGTTGCTGGATTTTTTAAATAGAATATGTTTGAAAAAATGTTGTAAAATACAAATAGCCATTCCTGGTGTCTGAATTCCAGTTGCCACTAAAGCGGTGTTAAAATAGGTGTTTGTGAAGCGCCACATTCTCTCTGTTTCTCTGACTCACCCATCTGGGCTCCTTTTGCGAAGGGCGCCTTGGCTTCCTCTGGCATGTTTGAACCAACGTCAGTCATTGTGTATAGCTTTTGTGCCTGCACAATTCTAATTATCGTTATTATTTAGTAGTAGTAATTGAATCTGGTTCCATCTTATTGCTTGGAATGATGAGCCCATGTTAGCGCGCGTGCGTGCGCGCGCACACACACGCACACACCATCACCCTCCAGATGTAATTAACATTTTGAGACGCTCTTGAGCTTCAGTGTTAGGGCAAGAAGCAATAAATATTGCATTTGAAACCGCCCTGGGTTCCCCTGGGGAAATCGCCCGGCTTTATGACAGTGTCTTTGATGGCACTAATGGAGCAATCAGGAATAAATAAAATGGGTGGAGGAGGGTGGGCATCTGTGTGTGTATAAGATTTAGGTTTGAGAAAGTAAGGGAGAAGGAGGGCGGGAAAGGCGAGTGAGAAGGAGCAAAGTTCTGATCATATTCTAGGCATGTCTATGCAGGGGGGCTGCATTAGAGCCGGTGGAAGATTGCTTTGGTGGGTGTTGCTGCAGAAACCTAGCAGGGACATATTGAAGAAAGCCGTCTGGTGGCTGTGCCTGGCTGGTCAATTCTACCTTGTCAGTTGCTGTCTTGTTTTATTATGAAAGCGGTGACAGGTTGGGGGTTGAGGATTAGCCGATTGGGTTGATTCCAGTGATGGATTTGGGGGAGGGAGAAGGGGAAGCATTGATGGTATTGCAGTGGGGGGGGAGAAGGAGTGTGACGGAGATGGAGGGGGACGCGTTAGTGGTACCTTGTGTGCGTTGCCAAAGGACACGGATTGCCGAGGAAATGCGCAAGAGGGAGAGCCATGCAGGCCTCACGGCCCAGCTGGGAGGTCAGTGAGTGTGTGAGTGATCGTGGAGCAGAGTGTGCGTGCCATGTGTGAAGGTCAAACCGGGTGGGACGTGTTTTGCTTGATAAAGCTAGGGGGGTTAGTGGGAGGGGGCCAGATTGCGTGCGTGAGGGGTGGGCATGTCTGTAACGACAATGGTGCATATGATCTGAACTGATCCAGCCCATCTCTGGAGGTCCAAGGGGCAGACTGTTGTGCCAGCTTGATGGAGTCCTTGGGGACTTCCATGAAGACCAGGATGTCCCCTCCGAGCTCTGTGAGCGAAACCCAGGCCTTCCCGGCAGTGGGAACGGCCAACGTCACCAGCAGGAGTGGTGACCAGAGAAGAGAGACAGCTGCCGTCTCTCTGGCTGTTGGCTTTATAGCATAGTAGAAGGGATCTCTGGGTAGTTTGTGGTTAAGGAGTTTGCAAGGGTTGGGTTATGGGGTCACTGCAAGGCCTAATGATATGTAGAAGGATTTCTTGGGGCAATGGGTGTGTGTGTTGTGGGGGGATAGACTCTAGAATGACGTTTCCAAACTCGGTGTCTTGGAGACTTGTGATGGGCTACCCGGAGGTCAAGGTTAATACTTGGGACTTGAGTTCAGTTCCTGATGTCCCTGCATGACCTTGGGCAAGTCAAGGCATTTCTCCTTCCCACTGCTGGTGTGGTAAAAGCTCAGCTCTGAATGCCGAGGAAAATGGGTTACGGCAGCCTCTCTCCTGTTGAAGCAGGGCGGCACACTGCCTGCTTTTCCAAAATGGCTGCAAAAGCGACTCCTCCCCATCCCGTGCTTGTTACAGTGGTCTGGGAGATGAGGCCTGTAGACCAATTTCAAAGCGAAGGACCCAAGGGATTCTTGGCTTTTTCAGGGTGGGTCTGCGGGTGTTGGAATGGAACTGGGAAGGAAAGGAAACCTACCGCAGCACTATGAGGGCAAGGGAGTCCCAACAAGAACTCATGATAAAAGAGAGAGAGGGGGAGACAGGGAAAGGGAGGTAAGGAGCCAGGAAAGTTAAGCACCTGTACAAGTTTGGCAGCAGGGCAAGGAAACTAGAGGAAATCATTCCCTTCCCACTGCTATAGTAAGCTTAAAACCTCAGCCAACCTCACTGCACAGGTCTAAGCATTAAAAACACACAAAACAACGAAAACCTGATTAGAACTGGAAATCCAGCAGAGTTGTGGGAGCTATCCAGTGTTTTGCACCAAGGGTCACATCACAATTGTGACTGTCTGCTTGCTGGCTGGCTGGAAGGGAGGGAGGGAGTCATGGCGTGGCATAGGGGTGCTCAGTGCAATGAGCCACTGACGCTTAGGGAACAAGTTCATTCCCTTGAGGTTGAGGCAGCTGACCCAGAGAAGCTGCAAGAAGCAGAGAGGTATGTAGATGAGACCTTCAGGGACCTGGTAGAGACGTTACTGCGCTCCCAGCCTGCCAACTCCTCTGCTGTTATGGAGAATGAAGGCTGCGGGTGTGAGGGTCTCATTCTAAGGAAGAGGGAAATTAGAGCCTTTTCACAGGTGAACTGAGATCCTCTTATGCTGAAGATTTCCTGCTAGGAGTGGGGTGGGGTGGGCTGGGTCCCCCCAGAAAACAGCAAGCAGGCCCTCAAAGGCCTGCTATGACCAGTCCGCTGGACACTTTTCAGATAAAGTCACTCGTATCCATGCCGATTTAGATGCCATTGCTCCAAGAGAATCAGAGCTGCATGTGACTGGAGTACCGCCTAGTCATGTTATCCTGGTTAGCTTTCATCTTGTGCAGCCTGAAGACGTGGGCAAACTGCTTGGAGGACTGAGGCCTACCACTTGCTCCCTGAACCCTTGCTCATCCTGGCCTGTGAAATCGACCAGAGCTGGGCTGGGTATTCGGACCTCAGAAGTGCTTAATGCCTCCTTGAGGGAAGGGTCCTTAAGTCCCTACTACTTAAGGGAAGCATGATGAGGCCACTATGGAAGAAACATAGTTTGTATCCATTGGTGTCTGATAAAATGGAGAGGAGAGTCGCGTAAGCCGCCTTGGGCTTCCTTGGAGGAAAGAAGGCTAGGATATAAATGTAATCAATAAATAAATACTGCCCAGTATCGCATTTGCCATTCTTGGGCAAAGTGTTGGATTGTGTGGTGGCTTCTCAACTCCAGGTAATGTTGGGTGATTGTGAGTATTTGGATCCAGTCCATTCCAGCTTCAGGCCTGGTTTTGGGATGAAAACATCCTTGGTCATCCTGCTAGATAGATGCCTCAGGCCAGGGAATGCAAAGCGGGACAGCGACCCTGTTGTGCCCCAACTCTCTACAACTCTCTCAGCAGTTTTCAGTACCATCAACCATGGTATCCTTCCAGATCACTTATCTGGGTTTATTTATTTATTTATTTATTAAAATAAAATAAAATAAAAAATTCCTGGGTTGAGCATAGAAGTCACTGTGTTATGGGGGTTTCAGCCCTTCCAGGATGGGTAGTTTCGGAAGGTGGTACTTGGGGATTCTGCTCCACCTTGGGGCTTGTGGCTTATGGAGCGCCACCAGGTCCCATCTGCTCCCTATGAAACCACTGGGGGACGCCATGCAGAGGTTTGGGCTGGAGTGCCATCAGTATGCAAATCACACTCAGCTCTACCACTCATCTCCATCCAATGGTCCTAGGGAGGCCATCAAATGCCTGAACTAGTGTCTAGAGCAGCAGAGGCTGGTGACTCCGATATCGGTGGGGCCATGCATCCGCTCCAGCTTCAGTCAGAACCAGTCAGAACTCTGAAGGAGCTCTCCAAGGGGCAAGACACCTGATGCCATTTCTCCCCCAATACTCCATTTTCCCCCAGACTACTTTTACTATGTTTTCCCCTCAGTGATGGCAGTTTCTGTGTGCTACTGAATTATGTGTGTGCTCCCATCTAACAGTATTATAATTCTTACCAGTGGGAGAAGCTTCAAAGCTGTACAGCCTGTCTTGCAACATTTCCCCCCACCTTCTCCTTTGACCTCAGGCAGGGGTAAGGGATTTGTGGGCAGGAAATCCATGGTTGTCCTCTATTTCCTTTCCTTCAATGACCACGGTGGTCGGTTGGTCAGCCATAATGGGGCAGGGGGAGGCTATTTTTCAGCGCACACCTACACAGATGCACAGCTGTAAATGACCAAATAATTTTTATTTTTAAAACTGCATTCCTACACAGCTGAGCACGTGCATGTACTCAACTTAAAAAAAGAAAAGCAACCTGAAATGGAAGCACGATCTTCCACTTCTCCTGCAATTGCAGCACTGTGTGGCATCTGCTTCTGCTATGAACACAAATCCTAAGTTATAACAGAGGGCTGTGCCTTAAACTGTTAGTCATGGACCTGAGAGAGGGGAAGAAACCTTTTGACTTAATCCCAAGACCTGGTGCCAGATGTAAGTCTTGTTGAACTGCTTGGGAACGGTGACCATAGGGCTACCAAATTTATCATCTATGCAAGTGGACAATGAAGTCCAATACAGTCTCATTTAATTTCAAAAGAGGAAACTAAAAACACAACTTGATCAAGGGGCTGGAACACCTTTCCTTTGAGCAAGGGCTAAAGCACATGGGGCATTTTAGTATATCAAAAAATAAAAAGACAAAGGGAGGACATTGCAGCAATTATATAAAATTGTAAATGGTGTGGAGATAAAGTTGTCTGTCTCTGATAGTACTAGAACCCAGGGTCAGCGAGTGAAATTGTTTGGCAGTTGGTTCGGAACAGATAGAAGGGAGGACTTTTTCAAACACTGCACAATTCACTGGCTTGCATGACTTCAAAAGGGGATACATAGAAGTGGAGAACGGCTGTCAACAGCTACAGAATGTTAGCCATGATAGCTCACTGGAAGCTCCATGTTCCAAGGCAGTCTGTCTCTGAATAGCAGACGCCGGGGGCAAATAACAGGAGAGGATTCTCGCCTTCATACCCTGACTGGGAGCTTCTCCGACGCATTCAGCTGGCCACTGTGGCCAGGTTGGAGTTGGAGTTGCAGTCCAACACATCTGGGGGGCGCCGGGTTGGCAAAGGCTGGACTAGATGTACACTTGATTTTATCCAGCAGGGCTCCTGCATTCAGTCTCCATGATATCTCGCAATGTCATATGGCACTCAGCCTCTCTCTCCCAGAATGCTTTGCTTCTAGGTGCTTTATCAGATACCTGAAACCATTGAGGCTGCTGCGGTTTAGGGCAAGGATGTCCCTTTCCCATGTAAACCCCCAACAAAATGGTAGCTTTCCCTCACAGTGGTTGCTAGGCGGTGACATGGAGCGGTCTTCCTGTTCCCCTCTAGTGAGGGACGTTTGCTTCACCCATGTAAGGACCTGTGGCCCCCGCCCCCCGTTGGTGGCACCCTGGGCTGCACACACGGGCCGCAGGTCTGTCCGTCAGGGTGCCGCCGGGCAGCCAGGTCCAGGTGCTGCTGTGGTCCAGCCCCTGCCAGCTGGAGAAGCAACCCCTGGTTGGGGCCAAGGGGGAAAGAGCAGGTCCGCTGTCTCTCTAGAGCAGGGATCTCAGTCCTCTTCCAGCCCAAGAGCCGCATTCCATTTCAATTTCTCAGGGGCCGCATTCCAGCGCTGCGCAGGGCTGAAGCCAAAAGGGGTGAAGCCGAAATATCAAACATACCCCAAGTCAGTGGGGGCGGGCGGCTCCGACGTCAGTGGGGCGGTGAATCTGCTCTTGGTTTCAGTCAGAGCCAGTCAGAACTCTAAAGGTATGTCTTTATGTCTTAAGTTATGTCCCAGTCCGCTGCCTAAGATCCGCCGAGGGCTCTCTGCTGCGGCTGCCTCATGTGAGACTGGCAGCCACATGCCAGAGGACCTTTTCCTTTGCCACCCCTCAGTTGCGGAACGGTCTGCCGGTTGAAAGGCGCCTGATGTCCTCTTTGAAGGTTTTTAGGCAGGCGTTAAAAGCACTATTATTCCAGCAGGCCTCCCTTTTTTAGAATTCTTGCTCCTTTTGCTGACTCTTGCATACTGTTTTTAAGCTGTGTGGTTTTATTGTTGGACTGTTTTTGTTGTTAAATGGTTTTTAGTTCAAAGTTGTTTTGAGTTATATGTTTGCATATGTTGTCCGTGTGCTTTTATGTAAATGGCTTTTAAACTTTGTGTATTGTATTTTAAAGTTTTAACTTTTGTAAACCGCCCGGAGAGCTACAGCTACGGGGCAGTACAGAAATTTAATAAATAAAATAAAATAAAAAATAAACAAAAATAAAGGAGTTGGAGAGCTCCTGTAGAGTTCCGACCGGCTCTGACTGAAACCGCACTGACATCGGAGCCACCAGCCTCCACTGGCCCAAGTCCCAGCCTGCTTTAGCGTAGAGCTCTTCCAGCTGGAGCCCCTCAGCCTTTCAGAATGGGGAAGCAAACTGTGCAACAGCCAGGAAGCCACCAGACTGTCCATGCTCGGGGGAAAGGGGGGAGGCCAGGTGAAGGTGACGTGGCCCTCACAGGACCCCCTGCGGGCTGCGTTTTGCCTGGCAGCCTGAGGTTCAGCATGCCTGATCTAGAGGGACAGCCTATTTATTTACTTATTATTTATTAATTAAATGTATTAATCGCCCATCTGGCTGGTCACCCAGCCACTCTAGTGACCTCCTTCAGCAGCCAAGTGCTCAAACGGAGGGAGCACAGCAAACGTTGGAGCTTTATAGGAGACACTGGCATCAGATAGGCTGCTCGAGGTCACCTGATTCCCAGGCCACAGGAGGATTCTGGGTTGTGGTGTTAGTCTCCTGGCTCACGCTGCCTGTGGTTTCCATCTCCACCCAATGAAGGCTCAGTATCTGATGCTCAGGGCTCCCACTTCAAGCTGTTGGCACCTCTACTTTTAGGAATGAAGCCGTGTGTGTGGCGGGGCACTCTACACATGCTCAGAGGATGCAGGAACAGACATCAGTGTTCGTGTCGGGGCCGGCAACAAGGGTGGGCATGGCTGGGCACCCGCTAAGGACCCACCCACCCCCTGGACGTGCTCCTCCTCTTCCCCTTGCGTGCTGCTTGTTCACCCGCCTCCCTCTGGCCCAGACGTCGGTGGTGGGGAGAAGGGAGGAGGAGCGGGAGATGCCCTGGCCTCCTTGCGCCATGGCTGTCTGCCTGGCAAGCCAGCCAGTGGGAGTGCTGATCTGAAGGAGAAGAGGAGCCCGGGCAGCTGGTGACCATGGTGGTGAGAGGGAAGACTCGTGGAGGGAGGGGGCCCACTGAGGCTGCCTTGCCCAAGGCCCCCCAAAACCTGGATCTTGCACTGGTTCTTGGGCTTAGTCTTGGCTTTGATAACAAGTATTGGGGGGGGGGGGGCTTAGCTCCTTCTTGACTGAAGCCCTGGGTAAGGGGTAGGTAGCTGTGATTTCCCAGGAAGGAGATCTTGGGGTTGTGGAAAATAACTCAATAAAAAGGTGCAGAAAAGGGAACACAAAACCACCAAGGAGCCTTCCCTGAATTCTCACCTTCCTTTAAAAACCAAAACCAAAACAGAACTTTCTAGTCCTCAGTGGAGATATAAGGAGATCATTTCAGGCAAGATTCAGACGTGCACCCGCTCCGGCCTTTCAGAGATGTGGCCGTTAAATGCAGAAGAACTGAGAGGGCCGGCAGGCACTTGTGCTTATTATAAAATGTTATTAAAATGTTATTAATCCCCTGGCCCCGCAGCAGCAGCACATTTCTGGTGGCTGCTGGCCTTGAACCATCCTGCTTTTCGACGGACCGCTCACCGGGGCCTGTTTGCCTTCCCAGATCAAATCCTTTCCTGTCCAAAACAAGGACAAGGATTCCCATTTAGGCGGCAAACTGACATGCACTTCCATGGGAGTAAGCCCCATTGAACTCAATAGGGCTTACTTCTGAGTGGACATGTAAAGTACTCTCGCCACCCCTGTCCCCAGCCAGCCACGATGATCACATCTTGGGGTGGGGGTGGGAGGCTCTAATGTTTGGCTCACTGTTGATCTCGGGATTTGTAATTTCAGATCAGAGCGCTTGCAGCTGTTTGCAGCTGTTCCGCGCAAGGGTCTGTCTGAGCAGGAGAGGGCGGGGCTTAGACATTACCGATCTGTTTCCAAACAATTCTACACACACACCCCAGACTACGTTAGCCGCCCCATCCTGATTCTGCAGCTGGGGCAAAGGCTCATCTGCCGTTGGATGTGACTGTGCGGTGGCAAAGAGGAGGGCTTGAACCTGATGTGCTCTTGCACCCTGGAGGGCAAGACCATTGACCAAGAAGCTACAGAGAGAGCTGACAAAACCAGACCAGTTCTGCTGTTCCTAGCCTCCGCTCACCTGCTTCTCACCTCTTCTAGCACGGGCAGATCCGCCTGGTGCACCTTTCTCCACCTTGTATCTTGTATCTCCCTTACGCCTCTTCTTTCCCTCACATTTCCGGTTAAAAAAAGGATCTTAGCAGTAGGGCTGAGAAGCACCCCACAGCCCAGCCTCCCCCCACCTGGTGCTCTCCAGGTCTGTTGGACTCCAAGTCCCATAATTCCCAGGCTCCAAGTCTTGTCTGCGCGTTATTATTTATTAATTATTTATTATTATTAAATTTATTAATCGCCCATCTGGCTGGCCACCCAGCCACTCTGGGCGATGCACAACACACCATAAAACAATTTAAAACAATAAAATTCTACCATAATTTTTTTTTTAAAATACCCTAACCCACCCCAAATGCCTGCCTGAACAACCACGTTTTTACTGCATGACGGAAGCTCATTAAAGAGGTGGCATGACGGAGTTCCCTAGGAAGGGAGTTCCACAGAGTGGGGGCCACCACAGAAAAGGCCCTCTCCCTCGTCCCCACCAGTCTAGCTGTCCTGGCTGATGGGACAGAGAGAAGGCCATCCCAGGCTGATCTTGTTAAGCGGCCTGTCTGGTGCTGCTGGAGGCGCTCCTTAAGATAGGCTGGGCCGGAACCAGATAGGGTTTTAAAGGTCAAAACCAACACCTTGAATTTGGCCCGGAAAACAACTGGTAACCAGTGCAACTCCTTCAGCACTGGAGTGATGTGATCTCGCCGGTGGCTGCCTTTAATCAGGCGAGCCGCCGCGTTCTGTACCAGCTGCAGCTTCCGAACCGTCTTCAAGGGTAACCCCACGTAGAGCGCATTACAGTAGTCTAAACGAGAGGAGACCAGGGCATGTACTACCGATGGGAGCAGATGGTCGGGAAGGAAGGGGCGCAGCCGCCGTATCAGATGGAGTTGATACAGCGCTGTCCGGCTCACAGCTGACACCTGAGCCTCCATGGACAGCTGGGAGTCCAAAATGACCCCCAGGCTGCGGACCTGGTCTTTCAAGGGTAGCCGTACCCCATTCAACACCAGGTCAACATCCCCCAGCCTCCTCTTGTCTCCCACCAAAAGTACCTCGGTCTTGCTTTGATATCATGGTGGACTGGATTTTGTATGATTTACGTTTAATTCGTGCAGCATATACGTTTGTTGATTTCCCCCTATTTGTTCAATTTTTATGGTGCCCTTGCCTTGAGCTGTTCATCACTCATAATTTTCAGGATGTTTTGCTGTACCTATGACAACTTGTGCTTACCAGTTCAGTTCCAATGATGTATAATTAAGTAGCAATAAAGATTGGGTGGATGGAAGGTGGATGCTTGAGCATGGACTCACAAGGTGACCTTGAGCCAGTCTGGTGGTGACTCTGGAAACTTCTTGGGGCTAATCTCTAACATCTGACTCACACACGAGACGCACGTTGCTGTTTCTCTCCCAATATTCCGTTGTTTCCCAAACCACTTTTGTGACTGTTTTTCTGATGCATATTTTTTTTATTTATCCATTTAAAATATTCCTTGGCTGCCTTTCAGGACAGAAGCTCTCCCAAGGCAGCTTACAGCAATAAAATACATAAAAACAGTTAAAATATTAAAAGCGATAAAAATAATATAATAGCAATAAAAACAACAATAAAAGCCAGCAATAAAACCAGCAGCAACAACAACAGCAGTCCCATCAAGAGAGGGCCATGGTAAAACCATATATTTTCAAGGCTTTCTTACAAGCCTGCAGTGACAGAGCATGGCGGACCTCTAATGGCAACTTGTTCCAAGGGTGTGGGGCCATTGCAGAGAAGGCCCTCTCACGGATGGTCACCCATCTAACTGCTTTCACAGGTGGGCAGATGAGAAGGGCCTCTCTTTCTGATCATTAAGTGCGGGCAGGCTGGTATGGGTGAAGGCAGTCCTTCAAGTAACTTGGTCCCAAACCGTTTAAGGCTGTAAAGGTGAAAACCAGTACTTTAAATTGGGTTCAGAAGCACACTGGTACCCTGTGCAGCTGGTTCTTGAGGTTTCCATGCACTATAAAGACATGTGTGTCCCATTCTAGGCCCAACTCTTACCAGTAGGAGTGGTTTAAAGATGTAGAACTTGTTTTGCAATATTTCCCCTCCTTCTCCCTCCACTCTCCTATCTTTCTCCTCCTCCTCTCATTCCCTGCTCTTTCCTTGCATTGATTTATGGGATTTGTGGGCAGGAAAAAACAAACAAAAATAAAGGAACACCAAAAATGGCACCGTTACCTCCTCACATTCTTCCACAGCCTCTGTCCTGGTCTTCCTCTGTGATTTGGGGGGGGGGGGAGCTATTTTTGACTGCGCATGTATGGAGCTGCACAGCTGTGAATTACTACACAAATTTTTGTGAACAGCCCAGAGAACTTTGGCTGTTGGGCAATATAGAAATGAAAGAAATGATGTTTAAACCGCTGTTGCTGCACACCCCTGAAGGTATGCATGCTCTCAGTGGACTCCAAAAGAGAAAGGGAACTGAAACATGCCCTCCCATTGCCCCTGCAGTTGCAGCACTATGCGGAGGCTTGTGTCATGCACTTGTGCTCCAAATACAAATGACAGAACACATGCGACCTCTCAAACTCCTCTTACTTCTCCCATAATTAGAGCACTATGCATTTGTGTGTGGCACGTGATAGCATGATAAACCCAGTGGATCCTGTGCTGTGCCCACTAGCACGTGCTCCCGGAGCAATTACTGCGTTTTGAAAAGTACCGGCACGGCGGTGTCTCGCACACAGAAGGGGCTCTGGTGTGGACGCCCGCTCGGCTGCTCGGGCGGCACCTGGGATGGGGCGTGTTCAGGCCTATGCACCCTCTTCAGGCTCAGAAGGGAACAGAGACGAGCAACATCAGCCCCTGCCATTGGACCGAGTAATGGAGCCTCTGGATTGGCTGGCCTGGTTATACATCGTAGGAGCTTGCCTTCTGCCTCGATAAGAGAACTGTACTTCCTGCTGGTTGTACTCCAAGCGCCGTCTTTTCCAACACTTCCAGCTAAAGGCTGTGCTTTAATTCCTGATCTTCAGGAACCTGAGCATTCCCTCTAGCTGAATGGGCACCCATGGCCTTCGCCTGACTCTATCAGCGACTTGGTGTTGCCTGGCTGTAAAATGGGAATTATAAAGTAGTGTCAGCTGGTGCTGTTGAGCGTGACGAATTTCATACTTACAAGTGGCGAGACGAATGGTTGAGGCCTGTCTTGAGAACCCGACCAGGGTAGCAATGAACCCAAAGCTGTAGCAAGTGGGCATGGTGAACCCTGAAGTGTTTGATGAACCCAATTATTTGGAAGCACAATGACTGAGTCATGATTTTAAAAAGTTGCAAAACTCTCAAGATAAGAAAGTTCAATAAAAATTTAGTTGATAATGAGCAGATATGTGCGCTAAGCTTGGCTGATGTCACTTATTTAGCCACACTATGATTATAAGTGTGACTGGTGAGTGTTGATCTGGGCTGCCTCTGGGTTGACAGAGCTGCCTTCGTTGTACACGAATAAACCCGAGTTGGATCTTACCCGCGTGTCCAGAGCTTAATTGGAGGGCAGCTGGGCATGGACCTCCAAGTCCAGTTTTGGACTTTTACCACACCTTCCACATGCCTCTTTCATGCAGGTACATGTAGGGTTGCCTGAACACACAGCATCCGAGGTAGCTCACTAGGTAAATGGCTGCCCCCCACCATTGTTTCCTAAAAATATTTATTTAGTTATTTATTTATAGCATTTTAATCTCACCTTTAAGCATAAAGGCTCCTAAGGCAGCTTACAAAGATATTTCTTAAGACAATCCCTGCCCACAGGCTTACAATCTAAAAAACATGAGACAAAAGGAAAGGGGATTGGCAGGGAGGAGGAAAAAAGCCAATTTAGGCACAGCAGTGGCAGTTCGCAGCAGGAGGGAGGGGGCTCTCAGCTGGAGCAGGATCCAGGCTCGATGGAGGGGATTTTGACCCCTCCCCGTGACTGGCCTGGTTGTTCCCAGTCCCGTGTTGGAAGCAAAGCTGGTAAAACTGGGTCAGATATTCCGAGATTCTGATTCATACAGACCGTGGTTCTAAGGGCATCTCTACACCAGCCTAAAATCCTGCATTTAAAATAGGGATTTCTGCTTCTGTTTTAAACGCAGGATCACGACGACTCCCCTTTTTACCTGCTTCCTTTTCCTCCTCCCCTTTCCCCCTCCTTCTCCCCATGTCTGAGTCTTCCATTATCTTTCGTGGATCTCGCTCCTCTTCTTGCTGCTTTTACTCTTTTCACGGAGCAAACTGAAGCAGAACATAACGGGGTGGGTAATTTGATATCTCATTATCTGCAATCTATTTAAAAATGGAACAAAGGGCATTTAGTGCACGGGGATTTCTACACCAGCCGAAAATCCTGCATTTAAAACGGGGCTTTCCACTTCCATTTTAAATGCAGGATCAAAACTGATTCCCTTTACACGTGCTTCCTTCTCTGTAGATGGCCGTTCCCATAGCGTTATGTTTCCTTGAAGAGGCATTACACACGCTCCAGGTTCAGCGATACTTGCTTCCGGGTTCCTGCCCCTTTCCCTCCCCTTGCACATTACTGGTGGATGGGGACTGACACGCAGACAGCGCCCCCACTGATCTCCCTGGGTCCTGCCTCCCTCTTCCATGCTTTTGGCCAGTCCCTGCCGCTCAGCCCCTCTGCTGCTGCTCTGCTCTGCCGCTCTGTTTTGAACAGGCAGGCTGAAAATGGTGAGGAGCCAAAATGGCTCAGGTGCAGGAAGGCTGAACCCCCGTCAGACCTTCGTCACCACCTTCGACATCACGACCACGCCCCCAACAACCACACTCAGCGCTTCATTCACGCCAGGGGAGAAATACACGGGAGGACACGGCGCTCCATTTGCGCATATCTGGAAAAATACCCCATTTTTTCCGTTTGAGGAAAGCATGGGATAGGTGGGAGGAAATAGTGGAATAATGACTGGACAACGACGACGTCATGTAATGGACCCATGCAATTCAGTGAGTGAGCAACCATGAATGCACAAGAAACTTGAGGTGTAGAGATCCCCCAGGAGATGCCTTGAATGATCATGGCATCATGTAAAGAGTCTGCAAACTTCCGTGAAGAAGCAATCTCAATTTCAGGATAAAAGCTCAATGTGAAGGAGCCCTAAGGGAATGTGACCTGTATCTCAGAAAAGATAGCGTAGGCCTGGAAAAAGTACAGGGAAGGGCCAAGTGAAAGAAGACACTGGAGTTTCTTCCCAATGAGGAAAGTCTAATGCTTCCCCAACCTGGTGCCCTGCAGACCTGTTGGACAATGGAACCAATTACCTGGGGAGGTGGTGGGCTCTCCCACACTGGAGGCCTTCAAGACGAGGCTGGACAGCCATTTGTCGGGGATGCTCTGTCTTGGATTCCTGCATTGAGCAGGGGGTTGGACTCGATGGCCTTGTAGGCCCCTTCCAACCCTACTATTCTATGATTCTATGACTGCAACTCCCATCATCCACAGCCAGCATGGGGACAGTGCTGTGTTGAGCTGGCTGCAGTTGGGGAAGGCTTGTCTAAAGTGTTTGGGGCTTCCTAATTGGGAATGGGGAGACTAAAGAGGGCCACACGACTGATGTGTATAAAACAAAGAATGGCGTGAAGAAGCTGGGTAGAGAGAAATTTCCAGTGGGGGCTGGTGGCTCTGATGCCAGTGGGGCAGTGCATCCACTCTGGGTTTCAGCTAGAACCAGTCAAAACTCTAAAGGAGCTACCCAAGCACCTTGGAGATCTCCTTTAGAGTTCTGACTGAAACCCACAGCAGATTCAGAACCCCACTGACATCAGAGCCACCAGCCTCCCCTGGAAATTACTTTTAGTACTCAGGGCCACCCAGTCAAGTTGATTGTGAGAAACGTTTAGAACTTTTTCACACAGGTCCTGATTAAAATGGAATTTATTATTACAAAGTGTGACGATTGCCAGTAGCTGAGATGGCTAGGATTAGGCAAATCCGTGGAAAAGAGGGTGGTGGTCTGTCAGTGGCTATGACAGTTAAGTGATGCTTCCCTGTTTAGGGGCAAGTCTGTCTCTGAGCACCAGATTCTGGGGGTGGCTCTCATGCTAATGCCTTACGTGTGCTTTGGAAAGGATTGCTGTGGGCGGGGGAAGGATGTTCCAGATGGAAATAGGCAGTGAGAGTAGTTCAGAGTAGGCCTAAGGCTTTTTTTTAGGATTGTAGAGGAGCAGGGGAGAGAGAGAGAGAGAAAAAAGAGGAACAGCGGGCTTCTCTTTGCTGATCAGCTTGGGCTCCATCGCAAACGTCTAATGACTTAACTGGTTTAACCTACCCAAGAAGGAATTCTTTTAAGTGGATTTGGGCAGAAGATCCTTCAGCTTAGAGAAATCGTGGCAGGAAGCTCACCAAGGCATCAGGACGGGATGCCCCAGGAGTGGTTGCCACTGACCCGCTGCACACACCTCCCTCTTGTAAGGTCACCTGTTGCATCTTGTTTTCAGAGATGTCTCCTGTTCCCTGGTTCCATGAAGCAGATGTTGCAGTTTCCTTGTCTCTCCGCTATTATTCCAGTCCTGTTTTTTCTGAGCAAAATTAGCTTGTCTTTTTCATTCGGTAAGTGAAGCTAGAGCATGGTTTCTCTGGTGATAAGGAGTGTCTCATGGGCTGCAGTCCTATGCACACTTACCTGAGAGCAAAGCCCACAGAACATGGTGAGACTGATTTCTTAGGGTTCTGTTAACTGCAGGAAAGGATCCAGGTTTGACTTGTAAATATAAATGTATTCTGTGTGTGTGTGTTGGTGGAGGAGAAATGCTGCATTTTCTGAGCGACAGCATTTTGTGCTTTTAGTGCTCAATAAAGGTGCTACCAATTTCCAACCAGTTTAAAGTCATGGATTCCCTCAAAGCAGTCTGGGAATTGTTGTTTCATGAAGGCTGCCAGTCATTTTTAAAGAATCCTTGTCTCGTCCATAGAACCACAGTTGCCAAGGTTCTTTGGTTGGTTGACCCCCAGGTTTGAAACTGATGAAAAAGTGTAGTGTGGACAGGCCTGCAACCAACGTTGCAGTGAGAGGGAAGACATGTGGAGAATGTGCCACAGGAGGAAGGGAAAATGAGGTTGTGTGGGCGAGAACAGCTTGTAAGGGCTTATGGCACCCTTTCCCAAACTGATGACCTCAAAATGTGTTGGACTACAACTCCCATTGGCCATGCTAGCTAGGGGATGCTGGGAGTTGTAGTCCAACACATCTAGAGGGCACCAAGTTGGGGAAGCCTGGCTCATGGAATAGTTTCCTGAGATGCAGCACAATTGGAGAGGAAAACGGATGTGGGATTAAGTATTTCGGTACGGAACTGTAGTGTTCCAAAAGCGTAGAAGAGGGAATTGCTTTGTAGACATAAGAATGGCTTCTATTACCATTTATCATTTATTAAACGGCAGCATTAAATATGCTAAACACAGAAGCCCATGGAGTTTACAAGCTTCCTAACGTTGCTTGGTATGTACTGATTGCCTTGACCTTCTTCCCAAACCATTCTCCCCCACCCACAAAAAATAACTCCCAAAGGATGCTGCCCTCGAATGCTGCCAGCTTGCCAGAAGCCTTAATGGGCAGCTTTTATTTTGGGAATCTGTGGAACCCTTCCTTATTGGACAAAACCTCTCTCTGTTTTCTCTGAAACCAGATGTGTGTGTTCAAACAAGCTTCCACGGGTATTTATGTTTTTTTAACGCCGGAGGGTGAAAGCAAGGGCTTCTGGAGGTAGCCAAGAGCAACAACAAGTATACTTTAAAGAAACAAACAAGAATTAGAGTAAGTTGAACAAATAATGCTGAGCATTGTTTACAGACCCCCTCCCCCCAAATTTAATTTCTGTCCAGGATCATGACCGTTTGATATTAGTGACCTGTTTCCTAATCCTGTCGTCACATCATCGGTCCTAAGTAGTCCCCCCATCTCCGCATTCTACGCCACTGTGCGTGGCTGGACCGTGATTTGCCAGGTTACAAAGTGGCAGCCCATCGCTCTGCCCCATGGTAGGTGCCAAGCCAGAGGCTTCAGGTACCGTGAAGGGTGGCAGAGTGGGAGGCAGGCAAAACAGGGCCCTTCCCAGCTCATCCAGCAGCAGCAGCCACAACCTTGCTGACATCTGGGTGCAGGTCTCCGTCTGGTCACCAGTGACGTAATGGAGCCGGGGTTTGCAGGGATGCAGCGCTAGTACTTTTTGATTAGCGGAGGGTGCTGACCTCCCCTGCCACCCCCAGAATTCGCTGTTCCCTCTGAGCTTAACTGCAATCCTCAGAGTAGCTGGGAGGAAATGAATTTTCCCAGCAACAATATATTATTTCCTCTTATAATGCAAAGTATTTTGGGGTGGCTTGGTCTTGAATGGGCAATTCGGACCCAGGAGCTTTACCAAGACCTGCTCTTGGTGGAAATGAAAACTGCTAGAACTGGTTTGTTGCTAGAGATCAACCCTGCTGCCTGGACTTTTGGGCTCTCCTTGGGGGCGTGGCTACGGGCACTGTCATAATGGGCACTCGCACTTCAAAAATTTGCCACAGCACCACGGTTGGGCACCAAAGAATGGGTTCTGGTTGAAGATATGAATCCCCCAGACATCAGCACCTAAGAAGAGCCCCGCTGGATCAGACCAAAGGTCCGTCTAGTTCACCTTCCTGTTTCCAGAGTTTCCTTGTCATGACCAATAGCTGTGGGTTGACAGGCCAGTCCTCCTCCATGGAACGCTCTCTCCCCTTTTAAGCCAGTGCCATTGCAACATCTTGCAGCAGCCAATTCTATACAGTCTACGTTGTATGAAGGAGGGCTTTTTTTTCTTCGTCTTAAATCTCCTGCCCATCAGTTTCAGTGGATGACCACCGAGTGCTAGTATTATGAGAGCGGGAGGAAAAGCATGTCCCTGTGCACTTTTCTTTGGACCATGCGTAACGTTCTAAGCCTCCATCATATCTCCTCCCATCCTTTAGTTGCCTCTCTTCTAAACTGAAAAGCTGAATGGGCGGCTGCTGCAAGACTGGAACTGGTCAGGGCCTGGATGGGAGATTGCCTGGGAGAACAAGAGGTGGGATTCAAACAGCATTGGCGCCAGACTCTCGTGGGCCATCTGCGTAGGGCTGCCCATCAGGCCCTGCCGCCACCACGCCCCTCGCTGATGAAGCCCCTCGCCAAACTGTCTGTCCACTGAAGCCACCCACTCAGGCCTTGTCCACCTGCCTGCTAAAGCTGCCCGCCTGCCCGCCCACCTCCACGCCCATCCTCCCGCCACAGCCCTCTGCCTGCCTGCCTGCCAGCCTGCCTGCCCACCAGCTGGCCTGCTCACTCACCCGTGCTCCAGTCTTTTTTTTAACTGATGGTAGCAGTGGTGACACCGGCAATGGGGGCTGCTGCTGTGCCTCCAACTCAGGCAGCCCCACTGACAAAGCTCTGCAGTACTTGGCCAGCCAAGTGCAGTCCCCACACGCAATTTCTAGAGTTGGTGGGGGTGCTGGTATTCTGTCTTTTCCTCTTTGGCAGTTTTTCTGAGTGCTTCCAGACAAGACTTCTATTGTGCAATTGCCCTGCCTCATTCACGGAATTTTACATCCATTTCATTTCCTTTGTTACATTTCTATACTGCCTAACTGCCAACGTTTCTAGACCCCCTGATATTTCTAGACTGCCCAATAGCCAAAGCTCTCTGGGCGGTTTACAAAAAATAAAAACCTTAAAAATACAACACTGTACATAATATAAAAACCATGTACATACAAACATATAAACAGACAGCACACACACATGTGCTTGTGCACGTGCACGTGCACACGCACATATATCCAAACAATTTTAACAATCAACAATAAGAATTCGCATGACCTGATTAAAAACCTTATCATATGCTGCCAAACGCCTGAGAGTAGAGGAGGGTCTTAACCTGGCACTAAAAAGATACAGTGTTGGTGCCAGGCAGGCCTCGCTGGGGAGATGGTTCCATAATCGGGGCCACCACTGAAAAGGCCCTCCTCCTTGTTGTCACCTTCCAAGACTCCCTTGGAGGAGGCACCTGGAGGAAGGTCTCAGATGATGTGTGTAGTGTAGCAGTAGGTTCAAGCCCAAGTATTGCTGTCTTCCATTTATAACTCTCCTGTGTTTCCTCCCTGCTTCATCCATCTTTTTTCTTACCACAAAAAAACCAGTTAAGGAAGGAAGGTGAAATAGCTACTCGGTGTCTTTAGATTGGTAGCACTATGAACCCCGCCCCCATCTGGAAGTACCCCTTGTTAACTTCCATGGTTCCCTGTGGGCTGAGCACATGAAGCTGCCTCTATGTGGCATGTCACTCGTTTATTCAGGACTGTCTGTGCTACTGTAGCTCTCTCAGGCAGCCGTTCCCCACCTTGTGTCTTCCAGATGTGTTGGACTACAACTCCCAGCATACCCGATCCAGCTCTAGGTTGTGGGAGGAGGTTCCGTCTTGGCCCAGCAACCCTGCCAGCTGTAAGTGCCGGGGGCTGGAGCTGAGATCCTCTGCGTGCAGAACAGGTGCTCGAGTGATGGCCCTTCTCAGCTTTGCAGGCAAAGTTCCATATCATGGCAAGTCCTGGTGAGGCGACCAAGTGAGCTGGTGGATTTGGGGCACCACTGATGGTGGTAGAGATGGAGGCCCACAGATCTGACCCATGGCATGAGGCATGCAATCCAACCGGAAGTTCTCCCACACAAGCCTCCTTGACATGACCAGGAGCTGCACAAGAGCTCACTTGTCTCCACCAGGCCTTGCACAGAACTCCCCGGTGATCTTAGTAGAGATGGGTGATAAATTCGTTTGGGGTTTTTTATACACACGCGCACACACAGCTACCAAAATCCACACATTTCTTCCTAAGTAGGACAGACAAAAGTTTAGATTTTTAAAAATGTGAATGTGGGAGAAAGCGAAATTTACAGATTCATCCCTCCAAGGTGGAGGGCTTTGAATGCTTCGCTCTTAGAAGTCTGGTTTTGAATCCCTTTGAATTCAGCTGTGTTTGCGGTGCTGAATTTTTTCCTGGCAGGCTCCTAAAAGAGCCACATGGCAGGCAGATATATCGTGGTTCTCTCCACGCTGCAAATAGCTCCACTTATTGTATTTGGCTGTTGCAGATGGATGAGAATTTTGTTTGGTTCGCTTTCGATAAGAACTTACCCCAAATTCACACATTTCTTCATAATCCAGACAGAAAGAATTTGAGATTTAAAAAAACTGAATGTGGGAGAAATTGAAAGTGACAGGTTTGTCAGTACCTAGTTTTGAATGCCATGTGTTGATTCCTGGCGGTGGGAGGGCCATTTGGATTCTTTTCCTCAGCCGGTGGAAAGCCAGTGGAAAGCTGGCTCCAGGTTTCGGACAGCCCTTGGGCAAGACACCCTCAGTGAGTCGCCCTTCTCTCCGCCATGGTTGGCAGGAGAGAGCCACGGAGCAATCAGGCTGTGGCATCTGACGGGCCTCCTCCTCACCACCACTGTTATCTGGGCCAGTGCGAGAGGCAGGTGAACAAGGAGGCTGCAGTGGTGAAGAAAAGGAGCAACTCCAAGGGGCAGGGGAGGTTAGGAACGGACATGAGCATGCAAGCATTCACGCACCTTGGTATACGCCTGGATTGCGAGACAGAAGACTGTCTTTCTATTTGGGTCTTTCAGCTATGGCACCCTTTTTTTCAAAGAGAGAGAGAGAGAGAGCTGTTTTCATCAACGGAGGGCTTTGATTTAGTACTCTGGGGGCCCCTTTGCAATCTGGACACAGCAGAGGGCCTGAATCGCTTATCACAAGGTTTCTCTCCAGCCCTGGCATTATCATCTTCCTCAGCGTGGGACTGAAAGCATAAGTTGGTCAGCTCTGTATCTCGGGTGAGCTCTGTGCAGGAGCAGCACAACCCCTCTGCCAGGGCCAGATAAAAATAGGTGCTCCCATATGAAGGAGGGGTGGCTGCTTATTATAGCTGGGTAGGAAGTTAAGTTGCTGGCCACCACTAGCCCATTCAACTTCAAACTGCATCTGATTTCTGGTCAAAATGGGCCTGGTTTTTCAGGGGTGGGGCAGGAGTGGTTTTTGGAATAATTCCTTCTGAACGAATGATAAGAACAGACTTTGTACTGGAGGTTCATTTAACCCAGCATTCTGCTTCCAGAAGTGGAGGTGGGTGGCTCTGATGTCTGTGGGGCGGTGAATCTGCTCTGGGTTTCAGTCAGAACCAGTCAGAACTCTAAAGGAGCTCTCCAAGGTGCTTCATGGTTCTGACTGAAACCTGGAGTGGATTCACTGCCCCACTGACATTGGAGCCTCCAACATCCGCTGGTAGGCAGCCAGGTACCTCCGGAAGCCCACAAGGAAGCCATGGAGGTGCTGAGCGTTCCCTATGGTTTCTTCCCAGGGATCTGCTTCTCCACACTCTCCTGCCTCTGAATATGGGGGTTGATGCCGCTGCGTGCTCAGGATGCGTGTGTGCGCGCATGGTGAGGTGGAAGGATTTCCCCCAACTACATCTAAATATCTACCATTCAGTGCTACCGAATCAGTGCAAAATACAGTCTAAAAATAAACGTTTAAGTAGAGCAATTGAGGCTGTTAGGTGAACTCTTATCAAATCCTCTAGCGTGAGTCTCATACAAAGAACCATAGCCGCGTGTGTGTGTGCGTTTTAAAGAAGAAGCTCTCATTCTGAATAGACAGGGATAGCAGCAATAGCTCATGGCAGGGTTTATTAAATTGTGGCGAGGCCAGCCTGCTCCAGACCTGCAACCTCAGAAGTGTCTCCTGCCCAACGCTCCAGCTGCTTGGAATAGCAGCAGGACCCTGATGTCCCAGCTGCCACACTTCCTTTACCATATTGAGCGTGCGCAAATATGCACAGTGGCACATATGTGCAGTATCGTAAGAAAACGTGGGGCCAGGACTAGGGGAATTGGAAAGCGGCAGAAGATGGAAAATGGAGGGGCCTGATGGGCTAGGGTGGAGCTGGTCTCCGTGGCCTGATTGGGCTAGTGAAATCACTTACGGTAGAACAGAAAGCAGGATGGGCTGCTGTGGTTCACATTCTAGTGCCATCAGTGTGCATGGCACTTTGCAGAGTCACAGCGAGAAGACACGTCCCTGCCAAGAGGACCGTCCATTCCAAAACAATTAACAGAGGGGAGGCAACAGAGGGAAGGGAGGAAGATGGAAGCTAGGGACAGAATAATATGTGCTCAGTTCAGTTCTATGTAACTTACCTTTGGATGCTTCCAGATGGAGGCTCCCAGCGCTACCAGTCAAACGACATTGTGCAATTTTAAAAATTGCATCAGTGCATTCTTAGATCCATGCACTGCAGCTGGCTTTACCCTCATTTTTATTTTGTATTTATTGCTTTTAGGTTTTATTTTCTGAACCTCTCAGAGAGCTTCAGCTTTAGGGCGGTATAGAAATGTAATCAACAAACAAGCAAACAAATAAATTTCGTCTCCAGGGCCATGCAGGAGCCAGGGGATCGCAGTGTGGGCTGATGCATTCTTGTGGGTTTGGGGGAATGCATTGGATTGGGTTATCTGCAAAGAAGCTAATGGCCAACAGTGATGGGTGAAGCAGTCCTGGGGGAAAGGCTCCCTGTGCTGGATTCCAGCTGTATCGTCCTGCCACTTTTGGAGCCTTTGCAAAAAGCTGATCTGGGCTGAATCTTGCACAAGCCACCTAATTCTTATTATGAGTTGATGTGCCTGGAATTTGACAAGGGATGGCATTTCCCCCATATCAGCATGGTCTGTGATGCCAGCCCAGCCCTACCATTAGGCAGAATGAAGCAGTCGCCTCAGGCAGCAGATGCTAGGAGGCGGCAGCAAGGTGTGTTGGAGGAGAGACCTGTGTGCCATGCGGCCTCCTCTGTGTTCCCTAAGTTAGCTTTCAGGTGGTGTGGAAGATGTTGTCCCATCATGAGTGTGGAAGGCAGATTCATCTGCCAGTCCAGTCAGCTTTTGTCCCTGGAATGGGAGTGGGTGCCATCTTGTTCTTCACCTCAGGCTGCAAAAAGCCTTGGGCCATCCCTGCTGAGAGGGCCATGGCTTTCACAAAGCCTTGGATCTGGACGGTGCCTCATGAGGTCTGTTTCTGTTCTCTCTCTTGCAGAGGATGGCGAGTACTTCCTCAAGGTCCTGATTCCCAGCTATGCTGCCGGGTCCATCATTGGCAAAGGAGGCCAAACCATTGTCCAGCTGCAGAAGGAAACCGGAGCCACCATCAAGCTGTCCAAGTCCAAGGACTTCTACCCAGGTGAGGGGGGAGGCAGTTAGGAGGGAGGGTCAGTGTTTCCACAGCAAATGTGATAAGCTGAAAGGGGGCGGGCGGCCTTGTGTATTTGCCAAGCTGGCAGGCAATCATGTATCCCTTTTCCCTGAACACTGAGGGGCTGGTTTGTACATATCTGTGCATCGCATGATGCCTGGCAACTGAATGTGTAAACTCATCCCGTTGAAGAGCGTTGTGACTGAGGTGACTCAGACCGTGATACAAAAGCTGTCTCTGGGGCTTGCTGTGGTAGCATTCACATCTGCTAACTGTCACTTGTGGGCAGTTACCGAGTGCTGAAGATGCATGTGCAAACCGGCCCTGCAGAGGGGGGTGGGCAGGGAGTTTTACCAAGATGCCATTAAGGCCTGTCTTCATGGGCTGACATTTGGTGGCTGGGGTGAACTTTGTTGCTGGATGTGAAGCGTGAGCCATTTATGCCATTTAACTGTTTGTGTGTTATGCAGACATGTAAGCAGGGTGGCCGCTGGTGAGTTGCCAAAATAGAGGACCACAGAGGGTGGAGATTGGCATAAAATTTGCATGTGCTAATTTATATGTATAGATGCAAATTTAGACATTGTTATTACAGTTGAAATAGAAATCCAGTACATCTCACCATAGCGAGGAAGAATGTGACCAGGTGACCTGTGTGCCTGCCTGTTTAGTCCACGTGCGAACTGTGGATGGTCAACAGTTCTGATGGTTCCTTGTCGTTAAACTGGAATGGGGCAGGACAGCCCTTCCAACAGAAGATAGTCTGACTCCAGTGTGAAAGAGGGCACATGGCCACCCTCACATATCAGTGATCGTTGTGACCTGGCTCAAACCCTAGGGATGTGGCAGGTTATAAATCCAGTTAAAAAGAACATATGCTCCTCTCCTTTCCTCAGCTCTTGGCTGCCTCCCCCTCAGGCTTTGGCCTTTTCTGCCTATCTTTTCCTTAGGTCCTTGATGATCTCTCCCCTGGCCCTTGGCTTTCGGACCCCCCAGCTTTGAGCTCCTTGGCAATTTGCTTCTGTGCTTCTCGGGGGGCCCCAGCGTGCATTCCGCCGCCCCCCGCTCCTAGTCAAACCCTCACAGAACCTGAGCTGCTTGAATTCGAATTGGGATTTGGTGCAGAAAAGATGCAGCTCAGCGTGTCGTGTGCGTGGACGGAGGGGCCCCTAAATGGCCATTGTCAGCAGCGCTGTCTTCAGGTCAGCCCACGGGGCTGAGGGTCCCGGCGACGCTGTAGAGAGCACAGGCCGGCCTCCCCCCACCCCTGGTCCTCCGTAATCCCAGCTGTGATTGAAGGGCAGACAAAGCCCTGATGGGGCAGCCGCAGCTAAGCTGCTTTTCCTCCACGTCCTCCGCACTTGATTGCGGGATTACGGGCTGGGCCAGCAAATCCTCGCCAGCGCAAAATGATGGTGGGGGGGGAGAAAGAAGGGAGGAATAGGCCTGGATTGTGTTGCTGTGGCAACGGGGAGCAGGTGCCTTGTTTGTTTGCGGCTTCCGGGAAGGACCCCCTTCCCTCCCCTTCTCCTTCAAGGGAAAGGAAACCCTTTGTATGAATGGGGTTTGGCGGTGGTGGGATGGCAGCCTGCCTCAGGTCCCTCTTGCAGGGCAGGCTGAGGGCGAATCGGCTCGCTGCGTTAAATATGTAGCAGGCAGCTGACCCTCACGTTTCTTCTTACCTCATTGCCAGCACACGGGGCTCCGAACCAGATCAGGGCCACCAAGCAGGGGTAGGGCAGGTTTAAACCTTCCCACCCCACTGCTTTCCCCTGCTAAATTCCCCACCCCCGCCCCCTTGCAGGAGCTAAAAAAAAGAAACAAATCCTCCATTAGTGCCAATGGTTTCTTGTCACTGATAGTGTTTTAGGTCGCATGTGCAAAATCACAACCTTGTATTCTGCATGAATTAATCCCAGCATAACTACTGCTTCCTCAGCGCTATCCTTGCAATTGGGCGGCAAGATGGGGCTGATTTTTACGCACGGGCTTGCGGTGGCATGGCCGTTGTCACCCCGTGGTGTGGTCCCACACTGCCGGGTGGGCCAGTGACGTGGCTTCTTCCCACACAATTGTTTCCCCAAACTGGATTTATTATGCCAAGGCTTAATTTGAGACTGCGCTCTCACCCTCCAGTTTTGAACATGACGGCGCAGTTCTGGATCATGTGACTGAATGATAGGGCCTCTGAGCATGTACAGCGTGCCTTCCTTCATACCCTTAAGTAACCACAGCCAGCAAGCACATCTGGGACAAGGGGGCATCATTCACAGCCTCAGCTCTTTTTTTAGAAATTAAGCATTGGTGTGTGTGCCTCCAAAGGGTGGTGAAGATGCTCTCTTTTACCCACACTTGGAAAATGCAAGTCTGAGCATTGTACAGAGCCATCAAAGATTGCAGCTGGAAGCAGGAATGAAGCCAAAACTCGAGGGGTTTCAGGTTCTGCATTGTTCCCCCATGACCCCTTGGGATCTGGAATCATATCCCTTTTTAAAGCTCAGGCCCCTGACGTCTGGGGAAGGCGGACAAGGGTGGGGGGTCTGTCCCAAATCTGTCAGCGTGTGGTCAAGGCTCCCCAGGGTTTACACACAGACAGCAATGAGAGCAGAACTGTGGCTTTGTACACTCTGCAACTGCAGGCTTTCATGCGGGGTGGGGCAGGGGGAGCAGCAGCAGGAAAGGAAACAGGAAATGCTGCCTGGGCTGGCCAGTTAGGGAAACAGATTCAATGGCAGGAAATACTCCTTCTGATAAGCTGGCCAGAGGGATGCAGGCTAGGACTCCATGCTTCAGCCAGGCTGTGTGTTGGTCCCTTACCCAGATTTGGGAGCTGCTCGCTGATTCTCCACCCCCTCTTCAGAGGGAGGCAGGAAAGGATCCAACTACCCACCAGGAAGGAGAGCCGGAGGAGAAGGGGCAACCTCCCGCTTAAGGAGAGGGTACAGATAAAGAAATTGGTTATAACTGGAAGGAGGTGGATTCGGCCACTGACCCAGGCCCTTGGAAATATGTCCTAGGAGGGCCTGCAAGGAGACTCGGTGACCAAGTGGAGAGGAAGCAGGAATGGAAGAGGCGTGTGTGTGTAATCCCTGTTGCACCCTGTAAAAACACAGGAACAATTGACAGGCTTGCCTGTTGGAAAATGGGGAGGAAAAGCCGAATGCAAATTCATATTCCAGGAATACCAGACAGCACCTACAATAGACTTGCAAATAAGATCGCACAAGTTACTAGTTCTCAAAAAGGTTAACTAGCTCACCTACCCATACATAGCTATATAAGGGCCAAGCTACGTTTAAAAGTTAAACGCACTTTTTAAAAAGCAAGCTGGCTGCTTATATTTTGAGGAGCAAGCAGCCACGTGGGGCCCTGATTGAGACTGTGCTCCGAGCAGCTCGGGGGTGGGGTGGGGGTGGGATTTCTGGCAGGAAACCTGTGTGTGCCCTCAGGCTGGATCATGGCCCTGCACAGTTGCATTTTTATTCAAAATGAAAGTGGCCACTTTAAGCAAACTTTTAATTAAAAAGTATAATTTGATCCTAGGTCATTTGGGGTTAATCAACCATCTGAAAAGGAGTGTTTGGTGGGTCTGAGGAGAAGCTTCTTTCTTCTAGTTTACAAAAAACTGGATGCTGAGAGGCAACTCTCACTCACCATGGATGAGTGACTATTTAAAACCCTGTCCTGGAATTACAGTATTGCTTTATAATAAGGATTAGTGATACTTTTCTATAGTTCTATTTTTACTTTTTTATTTTAAAAAAAGCTTTGTTGTCTGTCCTGCAGAAATCTCTGTGCAGTGGGCAGGACTGGGAGAGAGGGTACGAGTGAGCGGTAATTTGAATTTGGCTGTCCCGCACCCAAGCCCAGCACACTAACTTCTCCATCACACTGGCTCCAGTCAAACAAATTTGTTGTTTGTTGTTCAGTCGTTAAGTCGTGTCCGACTCTTAGTGACCACATGGACCATAGCACGCCAGGCCTTCCTGTCTCCGCTCTCTCCCGGAGCGTGCTCAAATTCATATTCATTGCATCGGTGATGCTATCTAGCCATCTCATCCTCTGCTGTCCCCTTCTCCTTTTACCTTCAATCTTTCCCAGCATCAGGGTCTTTTCCAGTGACTTTTCTCTTGGCATTAGGTGGCCAAAATATTTGAACTTCAGCTTCAGTATCTGTCCTTCCAATGAGCACTCAGGGTTGATTTCCTTTAGGATGGACAGATTTGACCTCCTTGCAGTCCAGGGGACTCGTAAGAGTCTTCTCCTGCACCACAGTTCTAAGGCATCAATTCTTCGGCGCTCAGCCTTCCTTATAGTCCAGCTCTCACAGCCATACGTTGCTACTGGGAAAACCATAGCTTTGATTAGACGGACCTTTGTTGGCAAGGTGATGTCTCTGCTTCTTACTATGCTGTCTAGGTTTGCCATAGCTTTCCTCCCAAGGAGCAAGCGTCTTTTAATTTCATGGCTACAGTCACCGTCTGCGGTGATCTTGGAGCCCAAGAAAATAAAATCTGTCACTGCTTCCATTTCTTCCCCTTCTATATGCCAGGGAGTGATGGGGCCAGATGCCATGATCTGAGTTTTTTTAATGTTGAGTTTCAAACCAGCTTTTGCTCTCTCCTCTTTCACCCTCGACAAGAGGCTCTTTAGGTCCTCTTCGCTTTCTGCCATTAGGGTGGTATCGTCTGCGTATCTGAGATTATTGATAATTCTCCCCAGCAATCTTAATTCTGACCTGTGATTCATCCAACCCGGCGTTTCTCATGATGTACTCTGCATATAAGTTAAATAAGCAGGGCGACAATATACAGCCTTGTCGTACTCCTTTCCCAATTTTGAACCAATCGGTTGTTCCATGTCCGGTTCTTACTGTTGCTTCTTGTCCCTCGTACAGGTTTCTCAGGAGACAGGTAAGGTGGTCTGGTACTCCCATCTCTTTCAGAATTTGCCACAATTTGTTGTGATCCACACAATCCAAGGCTTTAGCGTAGTCAATGAAGCAGAAACAGATGTTTTTCTGGAATTCTCTTGCTTTCTCCATGATCCAGCGAATGTTGGCGATTTGATCTCTAGTTCCTCTGCCTCTTCGAAACCCAGTTTGTACTTCTGGTAGTTCTCGGTTCACATGCTGCTGAAGCCTAGCTTGTAGGATTTTGAGCATAGCCTTGCTGGCGTGTGAAATGAGCGCAATTGTGCGGTAGTTTGAACACTCTTTGGCATTGCCCTTCTTTGGAATTGGAATGTAAACTGACCTTTTCCAGTCTTGTGGCCTCTGTTGAGTGTTCCAAATTTGTTGGCATATTGAGTGCCGCACTTTAACAGCATCGTCTTTTAGGATTTTAAACAGCTCAGCTGGAATACTGTCATCTCCACTAGCTTTGTTGTTAGTAATGCTTCCTAAGGCCCACTTGACTTCACTCTCGAGGATGTCCGGCTCAAGTTCAGTGACCGCGCCAGCATGGCTATCAGGGACATTCAGATCTTTCCTGTATAGTTCTTCTGTGTATTCTTTCCACCTCTTCTTAATCTCATCTGCTTCCATTAGGTCCCTGCCTTCTTTGTCCTTTATCTTGCCCGTCTTTGCACAAAACGTTCCCTTGAGATCTCCGATTTTCTTGAAAAGATCTCTAGTCTTTCCCATTCTATTGTTTTCCTCGATTTCTTTGCATTGTTCCAGTTTTGTCTCTCCTTGCTATTCTCTGGAACTCTGCATTCAGTTGGATATATCTTCCCCTTTCTCCCTTGCTTTTCGCTTCCCTTCTTTCCTCAGCTGCTTGTAAAACCTCATCAGACAGCCACTTGGCTTTCTTGCATTTCTTTTTCTTTGGGATGGATTTCGTTGCTGCCTCCTGAACAATGTTATGGACCTCCGTCCATAGTTCCTTATGCATTCTGTCTATCACGTCTAATCCCTTAAATCTATTTGTCACCTCCACTGTATATTCATAAGGGTTATGATTTAGGTCATATGTGAATGGTTTAGTGGTTTTCCCTACGTTCTTCAATTTAAGTCGAAATTTTGCAAGAAGCAGCTCATGATCTGAGCCACAGTCAGCTCCAGGTCTTGTTTTGACTGCCTGTATGGAGCTTCTCCATCTTTGGCTGCAAAGGACATAATCAATCTGATTTCGATATTGACCATCTGGTGATGTCCATGTGTAGAGTCACCTCTTGTGCTGTTGGAAAAGAGTGTTTGCTATGATCAGCGTGTTCTCTCGGCAAAACTCTATTAGCCTTTATCCTGCTTCATTTTGTACACCAAGGCCATGCTTGCCTGTTATCCTGGTGATTTCTTGACTTCCTACTTTAGCATTCCAATCCCCTATGATGAAGAGGACATCTTTTTTTGGTGTTAGTTCTAGAAGGTGTTGTAGGTCTTCATAGAAGTGATCAACCTCAGCTTCTTCGGCGTCAGTGGTTGGGGCATAGACTTGAATTACTGTGATGTTGAATGGTTTGCGTTGGATTCGTACAGAGATCATTCTATCATTTTTGAGATTGTACCCCAGTACTGCTTTTCCCACCCTTTTGTTGACTATGAGTGCTACTCCATTTCTTCTAAGGGATTCTTGCCCACAGTAGTAGATATAATGGTCACCTGAATTAAATTCTCCCATGCTTGTCCATTTTAGTTTGCTGATTCCCAAGATGTCGATGTTCAATCTTGCCATCTCATGTTGAGCTTGACCACCTCCAGCTTACCTTGATTCATTGATCTTACATTCCAGGTTCCTAAACAATGTTGTTCTTTACAGCATTGGACTTCCTTTTCACCACCAGACACATCCACAGCTGAGTGTCCTTTCAGCTTTGGCCCAGCCGCTTCACTCTTTCTGGCGCTACTTGGAAATTCCCTCTGCTCTTCCCCAGTAGTATATTGGACACCTTGCGACCTGAGGGGCTCATCTTCCGGCGTCATCTCTTTTAGCCTTGTGATACGTTCCATGGGGTTTTCTTGGCAAGAATACTGGAGTGGGTTGCCATTTCCTTCTCCAGTGGACCACATTTTGTCAGAACTCTCCACCATGACCTGTCCATCTTAGGTGGCCCTGCATGGCATAGCTTATGGCTTCACTGAATTACGCAAGCCCCTTCGCCACAACAAGGCAGTGATCCATGAAGGGGAGTCAAACAAATATTTCCCAACAAAATGGTCTCCCCAGGGAGGGGGGCACTGTGAATTCTGTACTTTGTACAGCACCTCACTAGCGCCCTCTTGGAATGATATTATAGCCACCACTGTTGTGATGGCTATAGTTAAGGCTGATGAGTAAAAAAAGAGTTCCACCATTTTAAATGGTGATCTGGGTGTGTGTGGCTGGGTCATTCTAACCATTATAAAATCGTAGTGGTTTCATGAACCTTTTTGAAATTTACAGGTGCCAAAAAGAAGCATTGGTTTCACATGCCCTGAACATTTCTGGATGATTGGTGAAAGTTCGAGGGAGAAAGAGCAGTTTAAATAGAAAAAGCAAGCAACAAAACCTCGCTCAGTCAAAACTGACTTTGAGAAACTGATTGGCAACCTTTTTCGTGCACCATTTCTGAAAAATCCAAAGGCTTCTCACCCACGACAACTGTCCATGTTTCTGGGACTTGTTTCCTCCAATCCAGAAAAATGAGCATGGCCCCTTCAGTGCTATCGCTGGGATTGCCACTTAATTTTTTTCCAAGGCTTGGCTCCTGTGCTGTTCACAGATGTGTAACAGGCAACAATTTGAGAGCGGATGTTTCCCCCAGCTCTGCATCTGCATGCTGGGGAAAAGCAAAGATGCTGGATTTTCTGGCTGCCATGCAGCTGTTAAAGGCAGAGGAGCCCTGCCAGGAATACAGTGGCAACTGACCCTGGCCCTCAGAGGCCTTCCTTTCTCCTGCTGTACCTCCCCTTCCCTCGCTTTAGCTTGGCTTGGGGCTGGCAGCCTTCTGGGTTGCCAGAGGGGCCACCGAGGAGCCTTATCTGCTTTGATAGCTTGAACTATTCTCAGGGTCCAGTTCTCTGCTGGACCCTGAGAATGTGCCAGGTCCCTCCACACCCTTTCCTATTTATCCAATGTTGACTAACCCATGGGTAGACCGGTCTTTTTGTTCCTGGGAAAGAGAAGGCATTGTTAGTAGTGTGGGGTTGGGGGGGGGCATGCGGGGGCAATAGATCTCTTGGCTAACCTCTATAGTCAGGGAGACCAGTCCCTGGAGCTGTTGGGTCATTGCCTACTCTGTGGATCTGGACTGCTGCAAAAAATGAAATATAAACACACACCCGCCCAAAAGACTTGACTGCTCTGTGGGCTTCATAGCATCCATGTTGTGCTACATGAGAATATAAGACCCTACTGCGTCGGACCAATTGGATGAACATTCAGTTTCTGGCAGTGGCCAGCCAGCTGTCTCCACAGAGATCACAAGCAAAGCATGAGGGCAAGAACACCCCTCTGTTTATCTCTCCCCAGCAGCAGGTACTCTGAGATCAACTGCCTTTGGATGTCAAGGTTCCATTTGGCTTCTCACAGCTACGGGCATTTTGAGGTGTTCTGGAATGCAGCTGTCTCTGGAAGGTAGTCCAGCTGCCAATGAATAGCTGCATAAAAAGTCACATAAGAAGCGGCTCCTCATCCAGTGAAAGTGGAAAGAGGAGTCAGAAGTCACCAATGTGGATTGAAGCCCTCACTTCATCCAAAGGGTGGGAGGGGGAGATGCACTCCTTCTTACCCTGAATGGGTGGCTAAAGGATGCTAGTCCATGTTAAATGACTTTGAGCACACTCAGAGCTTCCAGGGGTAGAGTGATCATCACCCCATTGCCCCAAATGGTGTGGAACTATGGGGGGTGGCTGGTGGCTTTGTAATCACTGCTAGTTTGTGGTCGTGGCAGATTGGACTTTGAAGGATGCTTTCTGGAGATGATGTGATGTGGATGTTGGTAGCTGGTCTGTGCAACAGTAGTGTTAGTGGTATGTACTTGGAGGGTGCTCATTTGTGGTGGAACGTCTCAGTGCCTGTGTGTTTTTGAAGCTGTGTGTGTGTTACAACTACCAGGGATGGACGTTGTTTTGGCCGCTGATTATTCAGGGCTGTTGTGTGGTGTCCGTGCAGCAGCCTTCCTCGTGACTTGCATTTTGGTACAAGCCACTAGTGAAATCTTCCCCAATCTGGTGCCTTCCAGATATGTTTGGACTCAAACTCCCAGCATCCCCCAGCTAGCTGGGAATTGTAGTCTAACACATCTGAGGGCACCAGGCTGGGGAAGGCTGCACTAGTGGCTCTCCAAGGTGACAGTCAGCCTGCTCCAAAATGGTGTCCTCCAGATATTTTTTGGACTACAACTCCCACCAGCTCCGGCCAGCATGGCTGACGATCAGTCATTATGGGAGTTGTACTATAACACAGCTGGAGAGTGCTGGGTTGAGGAAGGAACTTTGATGGTATTTATGACTTGTTCACCACATCTTTCATGGCATGGGAGCATGAGTGGGGGTGGAAGCAGGCACCTTTCGCCATTATTTGGGACAAGACTTGCAATAGTGTGTTTTATGCATTTTCAAAAGCAATATGATATGTGGAGTTGTGCCCTTTGTGGGTTTTTTATCATTATTTATATCCTACCTTGGAAGACCTCAGGACAGTTGGTATGCATAATTCTCCCTGTCTATTTTATCCTCACAACAACCCTGTAAGGCAGGTTAGGCTGAGAGATGGTGACTGGCCCAAGGTCACCCAGTGACCTCATGGCTGAGTGGGAATTTGAACCTTGATCTCTCCAGCGCCAGTCCAAAACTCTAACCATTACATCACACTAGCTCTGATACGTGTGTTGTCAGCTTCAGTGTTGTGTCTTGGTGGCAACAGTTGTGAAGGTGCTTGTGCGGAGCAGTAAGTGGCAGTGTGAACCAGTGCAGACACTGGGCAATAAGTTGATGGTAGGGTGAAGGCATGGTATAATGCTGTGGACCAGCTTGCATGACGGGTGACCCGCCAAGCCGGGCAAATGGAGCCTGCCAGCCATGGCATTGTGGCCTGCCAGGCCAGGTGTGACAGACCCACTCCTGTTTTTGTAGTCTTAGGCACATTGGTGTATCAAGCCTGGGTGGGTTGTTATATATGGCTAGGTGACTACGATTGCTTGGAGTGTCAGGTTGCACATCCCTGCTGTAGGTGGTATTGGGGGTGAGGTAGCATCTGAATTGCTTTCTATGGCAGGGGTGTAGAATGTCAGTGCTGGAGGCCAAATCCGGCCTGCCTAGGGTTCCTATCCGGCCCTCGGGGATTCCCCAGATGGCCACTCCCCTTTCCTCTGGTCCCACCCCTTTCTCCCCCAACCACCAGTTTTTTGTCTTTGTCTTTGTTTTAATTATTTGTCTTGTAACACACACTTCCACACCAGTGGGACTCTGCTTTTAACCTCTACTGAGTAGAGGAGCAGGCACAGGCTAGTCTAGAACAATCAGAAAGCTAGACTCAAAAGGGAAAGAGGCTATGGAAGGACAAGACTCTCCAGTGGTGGTGACCTGCAAGGTGTGTGCAATGTTTGTTTTCTTGCCTGAGAACAACATGGCCCACACCTGCAATGAGCGCAATCACCCTGCTGGAAGAATAAGTAAGAGGACTGGAGCAGCGACTGTCGACATTCCGGGGAATAAGAGAACACAAAGAGTTCTTGGACAGAATGGTGGAACTACAGCAGCAAAGTGAAGACCAGAAGCTTGAAGAGCAACAGCAAGCTGAGGCAGAAGTGGGAAATGCTGAGGTGAGGAAAAATGCAGTAGAGGATAATCCTTGGAAAAGGGTGACAGTTAGGAGAAGAAGAACTAGACGCCACTCTGCTCCAGTGGAAGCAGTGGAGCTGTGGAACCGATTCCAGGTACTTGCGGAAGAGACTAGAGCACAGCCTGCAGAGGAAGAATCACAGGGGAACCTACATGAGAGTGAGCAAGAGGCTGAAGGTCAGTCAAACAGGGGTGATGAAACCCAGGCCTACAAGAAGAAGAAGAGAAGAGTGGTAGTAGTGGGAGACTCCTTGATGCGTGGGACCGAAACCCAAGTATGTCACGAAGAGCCGTGGACTGGCCAGGTATGTTGTCTTCCGGGAGGACGGATTAGAGACGTGACTGAAAGGTTGCCTGCACTCATAAAGCCCACTGACAGGTATCCCTTTCTTCTCATCCATGTGGGAACATACTGCCAAGTGGAGTTACGAAGAAATCACATCAGAGTTTGAAGCTTTGGGAAGGAAACTCCAGAACTTTGGGGCCCAGATAGTTTTCTCATCCATCCTTCCAGTAGTTAGAAGAGGGATAGAAAGGGAACGAAAAATACTCCGGGTGAATGACTGGCTATGAAGGTGGTGCTGACGCAAGAGATTTGGATTCTGGGACCATGGGCTATACTTCCTGGAAGATGGGCTGTTGGCAAGGGATGGGTTGCACTTCACAAAGGCTGGGAAGAATGTGCTTGGACACAGCATGAAGAACTTCATCAGGAGGGCTTTAAACTGAATCCTACGGGGAAGGGAGACGTAAAGTTGGGGGTAACAATGGACGAAGGCTCATGCACCGCAACGGAGAGAACAGCCCTAATAGCGCCCAATAATAGTTTTCAGAAACATGTAGAACGAAAGCCAGACTATGAAGCACATGGTCTTCGATGTCTATATACTAATGGCTAGAGTATGGGAAACAAACAGAATAAACTTGAATTCTTAATACAAGAGGGAAATTATGATTTGATAGGTGTAACTGAGACTTGGTGGGATGACTGTCATGACTGGAATACAGCAATTGAAGGAATATAAGTTGTTCAAAAAGAACAAGAGGAACAGAAAGGGAGGTGGGGTTGCACTGTATGTGAAAAATACATATCTCTGCACAGAAATACAGGAGGATGAGCTTGGTAGCCCCATCGAGAGCATCTGGATCAAAATAAATGGAACAAAGAATAAAAGGAACCTGGTGGTCAGTCTACTACCGGCCACCCAATCAAGGAGAGGACGAGGATGAAACTTTTGAAAAGCAAATAGCCAGTATTTCAAGGAAGCATGATGTAGTAGTAATGGGGGACTTCAATCTCCCCGATATTTGTTGGGAGACAAATTCTGCAAAACATGGCCCCTCCAGGAAATTCCTGACTTGTGTGGCAGCTTCCTCCTACAGAAAGTAGAGGAAGGAACTAGAGGATTGGCTATCCTTGACTTGATCCTAACCAACAGAGAGGACTTAGTGGATAAAGTAGCAGTTACAGGAACCTGGGGGAAAGCGACCATGTTATACTTGAGTTCTTGGTTCTAAGGGAAGCAAAAGCCAAGTGTAGTCAAAACGCATACCCTGAATTTTAGGAAAGCTGATTTTAATAAACTCAGAACAATGATCAGTAAGGTCCCATGGCAAGCGACTCTAACGAGAAAAGGAGTCCAAGATGGGTGGGAGCTTTTAAAAAAGGAATTTCTCAAGGCACAATCACAAACAATTCCAACAAGAAGAAAAGGTGGGAGACAACAGAAGAAGCCAATGTGGTTTCACAAAAAGCTTAGAGATGACCTGAAAACAAAAAAGGACACATATAGGAAGTGGAAAGAAGGCCAAGTAACAAAGGAAGAGTACAGGCAGGTAGTACAGAATTGCAGCGATGGTGTCAGGAAGGCTAAAGCTGAGAACGAGCTGAGGTTAGCGAGGGATGCTAAAAGCAACAAAAAGGCTTTCCTCAGCTGCGTGCATAGAAAAAGACAGAGGAAAGAAATGGTGGTTCAGCTATTAAATAACGATGGCAAAATGATAACAGATGACCAAGAAAAGGCAGAGGTGCTCAATTCCTACTTTGGCTCAGTCTTCTCCCAAAAGAGGGTCTATGAGGCCCCTGGCAAAGGCGAAGTACAGGCTGCAGGGGCAGGATTGCAGCTTGAGATTGATAGGCATATGGTCAAGGAACACCTCATTACTTTGAATGAGTTCAAATCTCCAGGGCCAGATGAACTGCATCCTAGAGTAATAAAGGAAATGGCAGAAGAACACTCAGAACCGCTGTGTATTCTCTTTGAGAAATCATGGAGGACGGGTGAAGTGCCAGATGGCTGGAGGAGGGCTAATGTTGCCCTTATCTTCAAAAAGGGTAAAAAGGAGGAACCTGGGAACTACAAACCAGTCAGTCTGACATCAATCCCTGGGAAAATTCTGGAGCGGATGATACAGCATCTGTAAGCACCTTGAAAACAATGCAGTGATTACTCAAAGCCAACATGGATTTGTCAAGAATAAATCCTGCGAGACGAATCTGATCTCATTTTTGGATCAAGTAACAACGATCTGGTGGATCCAGAGTTGGCTATAGAATTGGACTCAAAGAGTGCTTCTCAATGGGATCTTCTCAAACTGGGGAGAGGTAACGAGCGGGGTACAGCAGGGCTCAGTCCTGGGCCCAGTGGTCTTCAACATTTTTATTAATGACTTGGAGGAGGAGGTGCAGGGAATGCTGATCAAATTTGCAGATGACACAAAATTAGGCGGGATAGTTAATACTTCGGAAGACAGAATCAAAATTCAAAGTGATCTCGATAGACTGGAGCGCTGGGCAGAAAACAAAAGAATGACATTTAGTAGGGATAAATGCCAAGTTCTGCACCTAGGAAAAAGAAACCAAATGCACAGTTACAAGATGGGGGATCGTGGCTCAACAACACTACAAGCGAGAAGGATCTTGGAGTTGTTGTAGATTACAAGCTGAATATGAGCCAACAATGTGATGTGGCTACAAAAAAAGCCAATGCTCTTTTGGGCTGCATTAATAGAAGCATAGCTTCCAAATCCCAGGAAGTACTAGTTAGCTACTCAGCACTGGTTAGGCCTCCTCTGGAGTACTGTGTCCAGTTCTGGGCACCACACTTTAAGAAGGATGCAGACAAACCGGAGAGGGTTCAGAGGAGGGCAACAAAGATGATCAGGGGACTGGAAACAAAACCCTATGAAGAGAGACTGAAAGAACTGGGCATGTTTAGCCTTGAGAATAGAAGACTGAGGGGAGATAAGATAGCACTCTTCAAGTACGTGAAAGGTTGTCACAGAGAGGAAGGCCAGGATCTCTTCTCTATCATCCCAGAGTGCAGGACACAGAATAATGGGCTCAAGTTACAAGACAAGAAGCTAGATTCCGGCTGAACATCAGGAAAAACTTCCTGTTGGAACAATACGACAATGGAACCAACTACCTCGGGAGGTGGTGGGCTGTCCCACACTGGAGGCATTCAAGACAGGGCTGGACAGCCATCTGTCAGGGATGCTCTGACTTGGATTCCTTCATTGAGCAGGGGGTTGGACTCGATGGCCTTGTAGGCCCCTTCTAACCCTTCTAACCCTACTATTCTATGATTCTATGGTGGTTTCCTGGCGGTTGTGTAGTCCTCCCGCCCATTCTCCTAAGACTTAGTTACTGGCAGTAAGAGCTTTAGAGAGCAATCCTATGGTCCCTGGGTGAGCATCCCAGGGACCATAGCATGGCTCAGATCTCCCCCTCTGTGGTCAGAGACAGCGCTCTGACCTCGGAAGGGGGAGTTGGAGATTCACCCCCCAACCCTGAACCCTTGCAGCCAGTATGGAGAGAACTGCGAAAATTAACCTTGGAGAGGGGGAATAGGGGGCATTTTACTGGTTGGGGAGGGGAGGAAACCAGAGAGGCCAGGATCTGATTTATCCTGAGCCTCCTCCAGCCTCCTTCCCTCCCCCTCCAAAGCACCCTCACTAGAAGGTCTAAAACGCCCGTCTAGTAAAAAAGAAGAAGAAGAAGAAGAAGCAAAGATTGGAGGATGGGAAGGCAAAGATCGCCTCCACTGCTCCTCCTGTCCTGCCAGCTTCAGCCCATCAGGGCATAGGAATCTCAGAAACCTCTGGGTTTGGAGGCTTCCAAACAGCGAAGACACAATCCACCCTTGCTGCTTGGAAACCTCCAAACTCCGAGGTCTCTGAGATTCCTATGCCCTGACAGGCTGAAGTTGCAATCCTATGGATTGCGCCCTTAAAAAATATGCTGGTGTGTTTGGTATTTTTGGCCTTGCTCCATTTGCTCTTGGCCCACCCATCAGTGGAACGTGTCCCCCTGAGAACGTCTCTGGAATGGAAGTTGGCCCTGGGGCTGAAAGAGATTCAGCACCCCTAGTGTACGGCATATTGCTTGGGAGGACTTCCTCTACTGTTTTTGGGCGATGGTTTGATGAGGGTTGTAAAGGTGGCAGCTTGTGGCGAGAGCTAAGCTGGGCGGGTGTCTTTGTTGGCATTGTTTGCGTAGCAGGGGAGAAGGGGCATTTTGCTGGAGCTGTTGAATTCTTGCGGGGTTTTTAAAGGTTCATTATGACCTGAGCCACAAACTAGGCAAGCCCTGTATCTGTGCCCCCCCTGCAATAAGAGGAGAATAATATGGGCCTGCCTTGCAGGGCTGTTATAAGGACCACTGAGAGAATGTATGTTGTTCAGTATGTTGAATATCTGAAACACCCCATAACATTGTGGCTATTATTATCAACGTTCAAAGTGAGGGGTGCTTTGATTGAGAGGCTCCCTTCCTGTATTCCCAGATGTGCAGGAATTAATTGCAGTTCCAAAAGTGACATGGGAAAGGCATTCTGCATGTGCTCAGAGACACTCCATCTCTTTGGTTACATCACATGTCCTGCGGTTGAGCCTTTGTTTTTCGGAAGGGGGGGGGGAGATTCTGGGGCTCAGTCCTGAATGCTTGCTTTTTTTACCCTGCCCCAAGTGCCGCTGACGGCTTCCTCACAGATCAGTGCAAGCTGGTTTCTCACAAGTGCCGCCGTCGTTAGCAGGGAGGGGACAATGGAGACCCCCCACCCACCCACACCCCCAACCCCCACGCCTCTTCTCCATAATGGGTGTTTCACTCCTGTGGGCAAATGGGGGGGTGGCCCCCCCCTTTGTCTGGTTGCCCAGGTGATGGTCTCCTGCCCTTCCCCCACCAAGCACATTCCTCCTTTCGCAGATGAGGGGGTGCCGGTTGCCGTGACGACGGGCCCTTGAGGCCTGCAGCCAGGAATGGTGAGGTGGCAGTGGGGAGAAGGCCGCTGTGGGTTGCCATGGCGACTCCGTGGCAGAGATGTATTGTGGAGGCAGCAGCTGAGGCGAAGGCAGGGAGGGAAAGCGGAAGATGCAGGGCCCGGCTGGGAAGGGGGTGTTGCTGGAGAACGTGAGCCCCCAGTCTGCTGGTATCCATGGTGCTGGCTTCTCTGCCTACTCAGGTGGCCGAAAACATTCCATTTCACCTTCTTGCTGGCTGACACCCTCCCGCTCCACGCCAGCCTCTTCCCCTACTTGTTTATTCCTGGCTCACTTGTCCTCCTCGATGGATGAAATAAACGACAGGGATTCTGCATCTCTTATACTTGTTTATTCCCGGCTCTCAGTAGACGCAATAAAAGACAGGGATCTTGTTTTGTGTGGGTTTTTTTTTTTTTAATAGCTGTCTAGAACAGTGGGGGGCATTTTTATTTATCTTTTTATAAAATGTGGGGGACAGTGAGATTTTCGAAGAGCCAGCTATGAGGCAAACATTGCTTCTGGACTTCTGCAGCAAGCTGGCGCCACATACCAGCTGGCTACTGGACACCTGGAAGGTGGAATTTTGGCAGGTGCAGGTTGTTCTCTAGCCCACGCCTGCCAAAGTTCTCTCTTCTGTCTGTGCAACTGCTGACAGTCGTGGGGCCTCGGTCACCCTGTTCCTCAGTGGTTGCTGGACTCCTTGCACACTGGCCCCCTGTCTTTCACATGCTCCACTTTCCCCTTGTTCACAACACACTCTCTCACTTTTACATCCTTGACCGCTTTGCTGTTCTGGGTTGATTTTCACATTACAGGTTCCTGCATCCCTGGCCTGACCGTGTCTTTTCTGGAATGTTTCAAGGGTGAACGCGTGTCGGGATAATACATGGCAATCTTGAACAGTGATTGGCAAAGTCACTGCAGGTGTATTAACCTTGCTTTCAGATACTGAAATGCTCTTTAGACATGTGGTTGTATCCCTATAGAAACACAAGGGGGCGGGGGGGCTGGCCCTACCATAAGGCAGAATGAGATGGCTGCCTCAGGCAGCATATTTTGGGCACCTTGCTTGAGTGGTTATTGCTTAGTATTAACGGGACATGCTACACCTCCCATGGTGTTCTTGTCAGTGCGCATATATTGCTGGAACCTTTGGGAGGGTGCAGTGTACATAGAGACACATGCCATACCACCATGATGGTATGGTGCAAGCCAGCCAGTTGGGTAGGTGCAAGTTTTTTGCCTGGCCTCAGTGGGGTCCCCAGCATGTTATTTTCAACCCATAGGAGTGAGTGGCTACCATTTTCTAATAGAGGAGAAAGTGAAGCAGTACACTGGGGGATAGCATGAATGTGTGGGGGCTAAATCTGCCTCTCGTGATACCAGCTCAAGTGACTGGGGGCAGTTTTTTCTAATTCATCAAAAAAGTCCCAGAATTTAGCCTGCTGCTATTGTCCAAATAGGGGTGGGGGGTTGTTCAATGGGGACTGTGCCAGGCAGAGAGGGTTTTACGCTCCATCCCCCTATGCCACAATCCCAATCTCACTGCCCCCGTGCCAGCTATTGGTTAAAGAAAAAGCAGCCATGCAGGCCCAAACCACTTGTCAAACGTCATATATCTAGTTTGTCTTTGAGAAACAAGAGGGAGTTCTCAACATGCTCAGGAGAACCCCATGTAGTTGCAGAAATGGAAAAAAACTTTAGGGTAGTATTTCTAAGGTTTGAAATGCATTGCAGTTACAGTGCATCCTCATGCATTCTGGGCACCTGGTTCCATTTCTTTGCCTGATGCTTTTGTTTGCATGCTAACTGGAGAGACCAAAGCTCCATGGTAGAGCACATGCTTTGCATGCAGAAAGTCCCAGGTTCAATCCACATCTCCAGGTAAAAGGATCAGATAGCAGAGGATCAGAAAGACCTTTCTTTACCAGAGACCCTGGAGAGCCGCTGCCAGTCAGAGTAGACAGTCACTTGGTTCACATGATGGCCACTGCCCACCGTGGTTTATTTAATCTGTGGTGGGTTGCGGTGCATGCCAGTGGTCATTTTGAATCTTCAAGCTGTGATGGGCAGTCACTGTGGCTTATCGTGATGTTCAAACCTGGCAACAGTGGGTTGTTGGCGTCGTTAATAAACCACCCACAACCCTAAAACAGCCCATGGGTTCTGGGTGGTTTCATTACCACCACAACAACCCACCCTTGCTGGGTTCAGACATCGCAATAAGCCATGGCTTGGATATTCAAAATGGCTGCTGGCACACGCTGCAACCCCGCAACCCACCATGGCTTAAATAAACCACAGTGGGCTGCAGTGATTGTGCAAACCAGCTCGGTACTGAGCTTTATGGACAAATAGTCTGACCTAGTATGAGGCAGGTTCCTGTTCCTAACTTGCTCCCATTGTTTTGCACGGAAGTGTCCTTCTCCTTCCTCACTTGTCCATCTTCTTCCCCTTACCAGAACTTTCTGTCTTCCACCCCTTGTGCCTTCACTCCCTGCCAGCTTCAACAAGGGGAGACCAAACCATCACAGTGAGCCCCTCCCATGGTGCCATCCATCCAGTGCAGCACCATTTTCAACATGCCCAATTGTTTTGCCGATACAGGGACCACGGAACGTGTGTGTCTTGTCCAAGGCACAGCAGAAGCTCTCAACGCCGTTCACAACTTCATTGCTGAGAAGGTCCGAGAGATCCCCCAGTCTGTGGTGAAGCCAGAGTCAGTCAACATCCTGCAGCCCCAGACAACCATGAATCCTGACCGAGCCAAGCAGGTGAATGACCTCACAAACAAAACCTTTCATACTTACAGGACTTGGGGTTATTTGAGAGAAGGCAGTTTGGAGCACCCCTTAAAAGAAAATTAAAAAGAAACTTCTGCTGGATTAGACCAAAGGTCAGCCAAGCCTTCTCCATCTGGTGCCTTCCAGATGTGTTGGACCACAACTTCTGTCATCCCCAGCCATTGCTGGGAATGATGGGAGTTGCAGTCCAAGACATCTGGAAGGCACCAGGTTGAGGAAGGCTGCCTCTAGCCAACATCTTCTTTTCAATATTGTTATTTAAAGAGGAGTCACAGTGATATTTGTCCCCAACATCTGATATTGAGGGTGACAGACTGCTTCGGAATGCAGAGATTCCATTTAGCTGTCATAGCAAATAGCCATTTGAGAAACCTAGTCTTCATGAGTTGGTCTGAGCCTTGCTCTTTGGATGATAGTGAAATAAAACATAACATTGGAAGGGTTTTGGACCACACTTGCCCCTTTTCAGCGTGCAACTCCTTTGCTGAGAGAACTGTACTGGCTGCCTATTTGCTACCAGGCCAGGTTTAAGTTTGGGACCAGGATACCTGAGAGAGCACTTCCTTCTTTACCAACCTGCCTGGTCACTGAGGTCATCAGAGGGCATGTTCCTGGTGGTTCCATATGGACCCTGCCTGGTTGGAGTCCACCAGGAAAAGAGCCTTCAGTGTGGTGGCCCCCTTCCTGTGGAATTCCCTGCCTTTATGGGTCAGGCAGGAGCCAACATTGTGTTCCTTCCGGCGCCTCCTGAACACATTGTTATTTTGAGAGGCCTTCCTTGCGTGACCAGCTGCGGTTTATTAAATTCCACCTTATTGGGATTTGCCTTAAAAAATGTTTTCATTCTTTTAACTTGGTGTTTTATTCTTTTACCTTGTTGTTCACTGCTCTGAAAGCTTCTGATTTGGAGCGGTATATAAATATTGTAAATAAATAAATAAAGGGTTCAAATGGTAGCAAAAGGCTTTCTGCCTGAGCACACTAGGCCTGAAATGACATTTGATTTCAAATTTCGTCAACTCCTTCAAATTCAAAAAATGTTGGACACTTTAATATTTGGATTCTAAATTCCCATTCTGAGGGGCACTGCTTAAAATACTGTTTCTTAATTCTGGTGCGTTAAAAATGTTGAGGCAATTATGTTTCTGCAATGAATTTTAGGGTGGATTATTTGACTTGGCCCAAACAAAAACAAGAATAAAAGGATTAAGAATTTAAAAACAAAATTGACATCAATATATTTTTAAAACAATGACAATTCTAATAAAAATGCCAGTAGCATACAGAAGAAATGGCTGTCTCTTTTTCCCTGTAGAGCTTTCCCATTGCAAGAGAAGGACAGGCTAAAAAGGCGGCGGGGTGTTTCTCCCCCACCCCCTCCACCCCACTCAAAGTTGGCGTGTGTGGAAGAGGCCGGACTGCAGGTTTTCATTGTCAGTCGGTTGTGCCGTTGCTATGGCAACACAAAGGGAAGCCAGCTTTGGGCTGGAAGTGGAAAACAAGGGTGATGGCAGAGCCTCCATCAAGTGTGGGTCAGGAAGTGTGCATGGAAGAGGGAGTTTACACGGCTGCTAAGATATGGGGGAAAGAATGAGGATTCCAGCTAAAGAGGTACCTGGGAAGTCATGAGGAAATCCTTCCAACATTTCCTTATGAACATCTGACACTGAATTATACTGAATCAGGCTGCTCCAGCCTCCCCTAACCTGTGCCGTCCAGATGGGTTGGACTTCAGCTCCCAGCATCCCCAGCCACAACACATGTGGAACACACCAGCCTGGGTCAGGCTGGGCTCCTCTGACTAGTAATGGCTCTCCAGGGTTTCGGGCAGAAAATAAACCAACAAACAGATACTTGAAACATTTTATTTGTTTTGTTTTTAAAGTAAAGGGAGTAATATAAAAATCTGTATTAGGGCAATACCTTTATTAGCCTAGAGCAACAGACACAAAAATGTGCAAACTTTCGGGATCTTCAGTCTCTTCATCATGTAAGATGTTACAAATACCATGTTGAGGAGGTGGAGGGGGAAGGCTGAGGAAGCCGTGAAGTCTGCATGGCCAGAGTCTTAAGATGGAATGTGGGAAAAGTTTGCAGACATTTGAATTAGGCTGTAGCAGGTGCTGTGATGTTTTCGGGTTGCATCTGGGACCAGTGGGCGCTGGTGGCTCCAATGTCCGTGCGGCGATGAATCCGCTCCAGCTTTCAGTCAGAACCAGTCAGAACTCTAAAGGAGCTATCAAGGTGCTCTGCTGGATAGCTCCTTTAGAGTTCTGACTGAAACCTGAACTGGATTCACTGCCCCACTGACATCAGAGCCACCAGCCTCCACTGCCTAGGATGGCCGGGAAGGAGAGACAAACATCAATGGTTGCTCCCCCATTTTTCAAATATAAAACCCAGTTGTTTCTCAGAAATTCTTTTTTTCATGAAGACTGGAGAACTGATTAATTTATTTCAAATATGTATATCCCATCATTTAATAACGTCTCAGGATGGCTGACAAACAAAATGCACACTTTAAAATGTACACCCCAAAATGGTGAATAGGTAGATGCATGTACAACTGGATTAAAAAAAAAAAAAGAGTGAGAAATTGAAACCCTTGATAGAAATGGATGATGGCCCATGCAGTGGTTGAACATGTGCTTTATTTATTTATGAAATGTACTACCTATTTTTCCTTATGAAATAATCCCAAAGCAGGGTACAACCTATACAACACAATAAAAGCGTACAACATTGACCAAAGGAACAACAATCAAAGAGGGCGAACAATAACACAGACAAATAGCAATTTACATACAACACGGCAAAAAAAAATCTATCCAAAGCCCGGGTGAATAAATAAGTCTTCTGCTTTGCACTTAGAGGGTCCCAAGTTCAATCCTTAGGGATTGTATTGTATTAAACCATTTAAGGAATATATATATATATATATATATATATATATTATAAAATATAAATAAAATCCCAGGTGGGGATAGGAAAGAAAGACTCCTGAAAACCCTGGAGAGTCATTGCCAGTCAGTGTAGACAACACTGGTATATATGGACTAATCTAGTCTGCCGTGCAGTGGAGGCCGGTGGCTCTGATGTCAGTGGGGCGGTGAATCCGCTCTGGGTTTCAGCCAGAACCAATCAGAACTCTAAAGGAGCTATCCAAGGTGCTTCTGCACCTTGGATAGCTCCTTTGGAGTTCTGATTGGTTCTGGCTGAAACCCAGAGCGGATTCACCGCCCTACTGACATTGGAGCCACCAGCCTCCACTGCTGCCATGGTATAAGGGAGCTTCCTACGTTCCTATAAAGGGGCAGGACAATGGCTGGGAAGTAAAAAGTAGGGAGGCATTTGTCCAAATGACTAGCCCAAAGGACATCCCTGGAAGGTTGGTGCTTGTTTTATGAGAGGCTAATTTAGGACTAAAATAACCAGAAACAAACAGGACACAAATTGGGACAGGTCGCCCAAGGTGTTTACGAGTTAATCCAGCTGTTGCCAGCATATATGCTTCCCATGAGAAGGGCTGCTCATGTGCAGTGCAGTGGTTCACAAACTTTGCCTGGCCATCGTAGCCGATCCCAAATTAGTGGCTGCCAGGTCACAGCGACTCCCCTCAGAGGTAGGGCTCTTGGTCCTGCTCTCATGCAGACCCTCCATGCCTGGAGCTGGACAGAAGGCAGGGGATCATTCCCACAGCCAGCCAGACAAGGCACATCACGGCTCTTCTGCTTTCCAGGGCGGGGGCGGGGGGGAGTATTGTCCCATTCTCAAACTGTGCTTCTGTTCTGAGGCCATTGAAGTGCCATAGGAACAAGCCCCAGCTCTCCTCCATACCTGGAAAATGTGGTGATGGTATTGTGAAATACTCCCAACAGTTACCCTGTACTTTGGAGTACCTGGGAAGCACAGTGTAGCAGCAGGACAATCCATCACCTGCTTCTCCAACTCCAACTCTCCAACTCCAAAAGGCCTGGCCTTTTGTGTTCATCACATTTGCCCGGGATGGGGATCTCTTGCTGCAGTTAGTGTGTGGTGAATAGAACATTGGTTCCCTGCTGATGTGATCTGGGTCAGGTCGTTCACCTCTTAAGGGCACTCTTTGACCAAAGGAAAGTCCTGGCTGTTGCTTGTAATTCTGAGTTTGTTGGGTCCTCCTGCCTGGAGGAGACAGCTAATTCTCAGATTACACGGTTTTTAAAGCTGGGATGCAGCACCCATTCTGCCAGCACAGAAAAACTTTCTCCTGCTCTCTCCCTTCCCCACTAATCCAGCACCATCGCTGTGGGTTGGACGAGGCGATGGATTTCGGGAGGTGCTTGTGACTGATTACATAACAGCATTTCCTTGCTAAATCTGTGTGCCTTTTCTTTCTCAGTGGTTATATAAAGGCAGTGGGGTGGGCAGGGTTGAGGAGACCCCTCCCTTTTCATCCCAGAGCCCCTGAAGTCATCTCTCTGGATACCTACTCTTTCTCTCCCTGCAACTTTCCTCCCATCATCCTCTGTTGCTGTCTTTCAATGCATTCAGAGAGTTAGGCAAAATTGGTGAAATCTAAGAAGCCAGAAGAATTGTTGAAGAGGCTCACAGAAAATCTAGTCCGAACCCCCAGTGTCGAAGCAGGCTCCTTCACACATTTAATCACATTTCTCCCCACCACCACACACACACACACACTTTATCGTGTTATATGTTGAGTGTGTTGTAAGCAGAGCTGTGTGTCGGCAGTAGTTCTGCCAAAGCACAGACAATTCACAAAACACAGTATTGCCTCCAGAATTCAGCTTCCTCAGAATCTCCACTTTCATATTTTTTTAAAATAAAAAAGCAAGTTTCTGGCCTTCATGTTTTTAAAATATAGGCTAGGTTGATTGGAAGTCATGGGGCAGTTCGTGAAGAAACCTCAGAAGGTAGTGCAATTGCTAGGAAGTGGCTAGGAAGCATGGTTTCCAAGCCCAGCATAGTATCTTGCCCATATATCTACCAGCAGCTGAATCATCTATGTAAAACAGGAGAAATCAGGAAATATGCTTCATTTGCATAATTTATGGAGCCTGCAGAATTCAGCTTCCTTGGGACAGAGTTTTGATTCCTCCGACTCCCTTCTTAGCACAGGGCATATATGTGTCAAGGGCTCCTTGGAGGCCTCTCTCAGTCTAATCCAGTAGCCAAGTCCAGACACAGACAAAGGAATTCCTTTCAAAGCTTTATTCTTCTTTTACAACTTAACAACTCTACTGTTTGCAACTAGATCTGAGCAGCACAGTACCTATGCCCTAAGTTGGAACAGTTGGTCCCCGTTTGAAAGGGAATTACTGACAGACCCCTGAACTTAAGGACTAGGGAGAGTCCCTCCCCTTTTCCCTTGGATCCTCTGGGCGCAACTGTTGTTTGCGTGCCAACCTGGCATTACGCCTCCTTTCCGCGCCCTCCATCTGGCGCCGTTCTCTGCGTCTGCGTTGTGCATCCACCAAGTCTGCTATCTGTGCCTGGTCACTCCCTGGACTGCTAACTAAACTAGGAATGCTGGTGGGAGGAATCTCCGTCAACTGTTGGTCCTGGGAAAGAGGAGCGCGCTCCTCTCCCAGGAGCGACTACTCTTCCTCAGAATCAGAACTACTCTGGGATTCTATGGGCTCAGTGTCCACCCTGACAATATGGCCCTGGCTATAAGCAGAGTAGACCTAGTCTTCCCGTGTGTGTGTGCGCGCACGCACATGCATACTTCAGTTTCTGCATGGCTAGGATGGAAGGGCTGCAGCCCAAACACAGGCTCTCATCTTGAGGCAGCGACGCGAGTTTAGAAGGGTGCTGGGAAACCATCAACAAAGTCCCAAGTTTACTGTTTTTGGAAGAATCCAGAGCCCTTGTTGGCTGTCCTCCTCCTTTATGAACTCTTGGGTTTGAGGGGTGGGGGTGAACCCATGACCCCAGCTGTCTGGTCCAACTTTCCTGGGTAGAGAGGAAGGCTGGCGCTCGAGTGTGAGGTGGCGTCTGCTCTCCATGGTGCTGAAGGACTTCCTCCAGAGCAGCATTTGTGCCAGACCAGAAGCGTTGGGTCTAAGGTAATAGGGGGAAAGAAAAGAAAGGAGGGGGTGGCCTTCATCGAAGAGGGTGGGATCTCTAGAAAGGAATAGCAAGCCATAAAGAACAGCGAAGCCTTCCTGTGGCAAAATCAACCCATCAGAGACTTTACTAGACACCCCGCCCCTTACCTTTCCCTAATATAGCTCCTCAACAATAAAGGCTAAAACTGGGTGTAATTTTGTTTTTTTGATGGAAAATAAGTTGCCCAGGATTCTCTTGGAAGAACTTCCTTAATTCTCCAACTCTTTGCGTCCATCGCACACTGCCTGGAACATCACAAGGGTCTCGCAGCAAGGCAGTGTGATACTCCTGACGATTTCCTGTTCTTGCTGGGTCATGGCCTGCGGCATTAAGAGCTAAGAAAAGGCTGGGGTGACTCATGGCTCTCACTCCAGAAACTAAATTGAAAAACCTCACTTTGGTGGCAGAGCCATGATGTATATGAAGGAGTCGCTCTGTCCCCACTGCTCTATGGCACAAACCCTCTGATACCTCCAGTATCAGGGGCAGTATGCCTATGTGCACTAGTTGCTGGGGAACATGGGCAGCGGGGTGTGTGTGTGCTGTTGCACTCATGTCCTGCTTGAGGGCTTTCCGTGGGCAGCTGGTTGGCCACTGTGTGAACAGAATGCTGGACTAGATGGACCCTTGGTCTGATCCAGCAGGGCTCTCATCATGTTCTTATGTGCCGGGTAGTGGTTGCCACCCAAAGTGACCACATTTCAATCAGACCACATCAGGATTGGGACTCGTTAATACAGCCCCCCAATACTCAGGTGGTGTGTGGCTTTTCCAGAACATTTTGAATTGGGGGTGTTTCTAGAAAATGTTCTGGTTGCCCCTACATGGATTATGATCCAATGTAGCATATTTGTTAGGCATTTAGTAAACTAAAAAGCATATACCATGTTAAGTCTACATGCTTTATAAATATCTCACAAGTTTTTCCGCTACCTTAAAGTAATTTAATTTAAGTATTTGGTTGCGGGGGAGGTAAATTCATAAATCATGCTTAGTGTAGTTTAAATGTTACAGGTAAACAAATTCAAAGCCTTGGAAATGTTTTTCTATTCAAATATTTGTAAATATTTTAAGACATAAAAACTCAATAGGATACATTTCTCTTACATTGTTTACATTTTAAGAAAAATAAATAAAGCCACTGTTAACATGTCCAAAGAGCTGTGAGTAATATCTATACATGCTGCTTTGGGGTAGTTACCTGCAAAGGTTGATCACAACTATTAAACCACTCAGTTTGACTGGTATTGTATCCATTCAATGTATTTCTAATTCGTTAAGAAGAACATAATGCATTTTTAGAAATGGAAAAATGTCCATGGGAAAATATTGTTGTGTCAAGTCCCCCTGACATTCAGCAAAGATAGCCAGTGTGGTGTAGTGGTTAGAGTGTTGGACTAGGACTTGGGAGATCTGGGTTCTAGTCTCCACTCCACCATGAACCTCACTGGGTGTCTTAGGGCCAGTCACTGATTCTCAGCCTAACCTACCTCACAGGGTTGTTGTGAGGATAGCATGGAGAGGAGGAGGATCATGTAGTCTGTCTTGGGCTCCTTGGGGGAAAGGCAGTATATAAATATGACAAAGAAATACATAAATAGCCTTGTAGCCAATGGCAGCTGGTCATTTTGAAGGTCATGGAGGTGTAAAAGCTGGTCCACATGTAAATATAAATGAAATATCAAGCAAATGCTACTTCTCTTATCCCCCCACCCCATGCAGGCCAAGGTGATCGTTCCCAACAGCACAGCCGGGCTGATCATCGGCAAAGGGGGCGCCACGGTCAAGGCCATCATGGAGCAGTCTGGAGCCTGGGTGCAGCTGAGCCAGAAGCCTGAAGGCATCAACCTGCAGGAACGCGTGGTGACCATCAGCGGCGAGCCCGAGCAGATCCACAAGGCCGTCGACATAATTGTCCAGAAGATCCAGGAGGACCCGCAGAGCAGCAGCTGCCTCAACATTAGCTATGCCAACATTACCGGCCCCGTGGCCAACTCTAACCCGACGGGATCACCCTACGCCAACTCCACGGACGTCTTGCCAGCTGCTGCTGCCGCTGCCACAGCTTCAGGCCTGCTGGGCCACACCAGCCTTGCTGGAGTAGGAGCCTTCCCAGCCGCTCTGCCAGGTTTCTCTGGCAGTGACCTTTTGGCCATCAGCACAGCTCTCAACACCTTAGCGAGCTATGGATACAACACCAGTTCTTTGGGGCTTGGCCTCAACTCAGCTGCTGCCTCCGGGGTGCTGGCAGCTGTGGCTGCTGGTGCCAATCCTGCTGCTGCTGCTGCTGCTAACCTCTTAGCTTCCTACGCCAACGAAGCTTCCACTAGCACCACCACCCCAGCGGGCGCAGTCGGAGCCTTCACACTGGGTTCCTTAGCCGCAGCCACCGGGGCAGCCAACGGCTACCTGGGGACAGCGTCTCCATTGGTGGCCAGCTCCTTCTTAGCCACAGAGAAGCTCGTGGAAAGCGCCAAAGATATGGTGGAGATTGCTGTGCCGGAGAACCTAGTGGGTGCCATTTTGGGGAAAGGCGGCAAGACGTTGGTTGAGTACCAAGAGCTGACAGGCGCCCGCATCCAAATTTCCAAAAAAGGGGAGTTTATTCCGGGTACTAGGAACCGTAAAGTCACCATCACAGGCACTCCAGCCGCTACACAAGCGGCACAGTATCTGATCAGCCAGCGAGTAACGTATGAGCAAGGAGTTCGAGCCACCAATCCACAGAAAGTGGGATAAGAGAAGGCTGGAGAGAAGGCTGGGGGAAGGCGTAGAATTCAAATCAATTCTTGAATCATTAAAATGTAACCGACCCAACACCAGCCCCTGTCCAGAGCTCATCTTACACACACACACACACACACACACACACGCACACACCCCTCTGCTTGGGAAGCAGCCCAGCATTGGTTCTACTGGAACTTTATTTCGCCGATGGCGCGACCTGTTTATGTATATATATGGCAACATTTTCTTTTCTTTTTGAGTTGATGGATTTTAATAGAAAAACATTTTTTAAGAAAAAAAGTCCTCTTTCTTTCCCTCTTTCTTTCTGATTTTCTTAACCAACAATCTTGATGGGGAAAGGTCCGTCTCTTGAGGCTTCTTTCCCCCTCCCCAGAGTGTAGATCAACTTCAGAATTTCTTGATGGGTTATGTGTGTCCTTCTTTATGCCCACCAGAGCTTTTATCAGCTATAGATTGGGTTTCAAAATATATATGGGAGGGGAACAGATCTGGGTTCAAATCATAGTGTAGTGGTTCATGAAGTGACATCTGCCCCATGACCTTGAACTCTGAAATTGATATATCTCTGTGTTTTATCTAATTCGCCTGCCTTTTATAGTGAAGCATAGCATGGATTTTTCTACCTGTAGTAGCCTAGTTCATTCTAAGGTGAGGTTAAGAAAGGAGGGGTTGGATTGGCATGGGCTCTGGGATGAGGAAATGGGTTTGTTGTTGGTTTGTTGGGCTTTAAAAAAAAATTGTTCCATGCATATTTTTATTAGGGAGGGACAAAAGTGTGTGTTTTCATTTCCTCATTTCCCACCCCTATTAATCAAAAGACAAAATCAAGGTACTTGGATCGAAGGTTTGTGGATGAGGAGTGTCCCTGTATTATACCGAAGAAGTAGCTTGGAGAAGTCGGGGGAATTGGATCCAAGTATCCAGGGAGGAGAATGTTTGTGAAGGGTGAGTCCAGACTTGCTGGGAAACAGACCTCTGAGGTTGTTAGGTTGCTCCTCCTGTGATTTTATGAGTACCAGGTTGCGGAGAAATAACTGAAATAAATAGCAAGCCTCCTGAGATGTGGCAAGTGCCCGAGAGCCAGGTAATAGGCTACGTCCTGTGGGGCAGAAGCCAGATTTCCATTCTTGTGGCAGGCAGTGTAAGCGGCTTCTTTATGCAGTGCCATGAGGTAGAGGTCTCCTTCCTGTGATGCATTTGGCTAGTTCCTGTTGCGTCACTCTTCTCATAGATAAGTTCCCTTGCCTCTGCTCTCATGTTAGGCTGTGTTTTGCTGGCAGGAAGAAAGCTTTAATCTGTTTTTCAGTGGTTGCCATCTAAACTAGTGGCGCATTTTTTTAAAAGACAACACCAACAGCAAAAAGCGCTCCAGCGTTATCTACTAGTACCATCCTTTGGGGCAAAATCCAGGGGGCAAAACTGGACAGAAAATGTCCACTACTGAATGGTACTGTCTTTCATTCAGCCAGCTGCCAAATGTTGCTCAGCTGCACCCTCTGCCTATGCAACGAAAGCACCACGAGGGCGCCCACAGCCTGTGCCGTTGCCAGTATCAGTATTAGTTTGTTGAGCGTGGCCATATGTGGGCAAAGGGGCTGCTGAGCTTCTTTTCAGATCCCCACACAGTTTGACCCACCTTCTCTGTCTCTTTACCTCCTTTCTGTAAACAAGCAGTATTACTAAACCACAATGATGAGAAGGCCTACCCCGCAGAGGCTGGTGGCTCCAAGGTCAGTAGGGTGGTTAATCCGCTCCGGGTTTCAGTCAGAACCAGTCGGAACTCTAAAGGAGCGTCGCACTTTGGATAGCTCTTTTAGAGTTCTGACTGAAACCTGGATTCACCGCCCCACTGACATCGGAGCCACCAGCCTCCCCTGGCCTTTGCCCTAGTGATCACACAGCAGGGATAGTTGCCGCTGCCTTTGTGGATATTCACTCAAGGGGTCCCAGTCCTAGTGCATTTTGATCAACCCTTCCTGTTTCCAGTGGAATGTGGCCACCATTTGGATGGCAGCAAATGCCACATATTTTGAGATAGCACCATAGCGAGACAGGGTAGTAGTAGCACGACTCCCCCTTTCTGGGTCACTGTCCTGCCATCCAAATGATGGCTTTCAATTTGGTGGTCAAAGCACAGGGCTGTGTGTCGCTAGTCTTTTCTTATTTCTGTATATTTGCTAACTATTCAATGATCAACACTGTTTATTTCCTGCCCCGCTCACCCACCCTTAAAAGGGTAACAAAGAAACAAAAAATCCGAAATCAGGGTATCTCCCTGCAATGTTTACATATAGGGCTTGCAAACCTCCTCTAGATCATGAGGAGCATTTAGTCCGATCTGCTTTGGAAGGTGCCAGCATTTTAATAAGAATATCCCCCTCACCACAGCTTTGCTGTTGTACGTTTATTGTTCTGTGTCTCTCATGGGAACATTAGAGTCCAGGGTTTGCCAGAAGGCTGAACAAAGCTACAGCATTGCCTTGCAATGTCAAATGCTGGGTTGCATCAGCCTTTCTTTTTTTCCCAACTAAAAGGTTGTTCAAAGGTTAGGCTGAGTGGGAAGCTCATGTTGCTGGCTTGTTATGGTGGTATGCCATTTCCTGTTTCAGAGTGGACTACTTCCTGTGTAAGGTCTCAAATGTGAAGTGGATGTCTACCTCGTCACCCTGAATCTCACTCTCTGTTATGTAGCATACAACTTCCTGTGGCATGAAACATTACTTGCTTTCAGGTCGTGCACGTGCTCCTGTGGGGGATCCCACAGCCATGATGGCAAAGACAAGGGAGAGTGGGGTTATTTTAGGGTGTCTTAACGGGCACATGTTTGCATATGTTGCAGGGTTAGTGACAGGAGATTTCTCTATTAGAAAGAGCTGAATTTGATAGGTAATTTGAAATGGCTGAGATGTTCCCAGTAGGGTAGGAGCTGACGGGAGTGTGCTTATGATGGTCTAGTCTAAGATCTTGGTGGGGGAAGAAGCTGGGGAGGCAAGCAAGCAAATTCTCTTGTGATTTTGATTGCTTCCGAATGCACGTGTAGCTTCCATTAGCACAAGCTTTTCTCTTGCTGCCTAAACGGCCAGCTCTTCTACATCCTCACCCCAGCTTCGACATGTGGACTTGTGCAATATTTTAATTACCACTAGAGGGAAACATTTCCTTCCTGACTCTTTCTGACCTGTGGGTGGGGGAAGGTGTGTGTGTGGGGGGGAGAACGTAGCACATTCCTCCATCTTTTCTCGGTTCCTGGGTTAACTGATAGGCAAGGCCAATTCTTAGGCCGACTTGGGGCGCGGGGGGGGGGGGAATCTGGGATGGCTATGTGCGGGGAGAATCAAGCTCTTATTAGGTATTAGCATGTGTTCCAGTTCTGTTTTCCTTCTTAGATGCAAGGGAGGGTCTAAGAGTCTAAAACCACTAGGGAGCAAAACTCAAATGTGAAACTTATATACTATTAAAAAATTAAAGGAAGCAATATCTATATAGCATCTTGCACTGATTTTACAGAGTGAGGAGAGCTGCTGCAGCCAGCGTTTTATCTATAAAAGGTTTGCCAGCTAGTGAAAAAAAAATGCCGGCAATTAAAAGCCTCTATTTACACTGGCTGAGATTCTGGTTTTTATGATGAACAAAATATTGCTGCTGTTTTGGAAGTGTGTTGCATATCCGGCTTTTTGTTGGGGGAGTTGTGGGGGGGAGGAAAATAAGGAAATGTTTTTGTGCCAAACTCTTAGTCTGCGTCTTTTTAAATATTGTGGATGCATAAGACAAAAAAGGGACATTCCCCTGGATCGCCTTCCCCAAAATGCTGCAGACATTTTGACAGTATATTCCAGTGCTGTGGTTTCTGCTTCTCCCTGTTGTTTCTCCTCCTTTCTGCTTTAGGAGCTCATGGGCAGAGTTGCGCATGCTTCAATATCAAAATTCTGTGCCAAGAAAACCCAAATTCTGCAATAAGGAAAATGTGGATTCTGCCACCTGGGAGAAGCCAATTTGCATACTTTCTCATCTTTTGCATATTTCTGAAACTTCTTACTGTTTTTGCATAATTTCTCTTTCCTATGCTAGTCACAGGGAAGGCCAAAGAGTTACTAAAGCCCCCTGCCTGACGACTGGACATCTTCAGTCACTCTGTCGACCACATAGTTTCAAGCACATTTTTTAAACCATAAGGACTAGAAAGCTGCTTTCTCCACGTCCCCTTTTTAAATGGAAGCTGAACGTTGCAGCCAGTGCCACATTTTATGGTATTCTTGTGCTACTGCAAAATCATGGCAAACACAGAGCCCTGCCAATGGGTTAATCGGGGGGGGGGGATTTCCAGGGGCCATTATTGAATCCCCTACCCTGGTGATTCTTTAAGAGAACATTGCCTGACATTCTCCCAATGGGCACAGTGATGCTCTGCATGGCTTGGGACTGGGATGTGTGGGCACAGTGATGCTCTGCATGGCTTGGGACTGGGTTGTGCAGATCACAGGGTCTGTTGCAGAGTTTCTGCCCCCCCCCCTTTCTGTTACAGGGCCTTTAGGATACAATGGATTAGAAATAAATGAAAAAGAAATATACAACGTGCTGTAGAATGCCAGTTTTCTACTATTCACATTTTGTTTTGTTTTGAAAAAGCTTTTACCCTCAGCCCTATACTTGCGCATTAAACCTTGCACCTCTGAAGGTACAGAGTGCAATCCTGCGTGTCCGTGGACACCTCTTTTTCACCACCCCAAATCCTTGCCACTGGTACTTTGGATTGCAAAATCATATATTGTTCTGCAAAATTTCAATCATTGGCCATTTTTTATTTCAGATAAAAATTAAAATCTAGTACCCAGATGCAGAGCCCAGGAGGAATGGGGCCAATAGCAAATAAAATAAATATATTATCTTGTTTACTCCTGTGACTAGTGTTGGCAGATCCACTGAGCCATTCCTGGGCTTGGGTCCTAGTGCTGGGAATTTCAAATTAGTGCCAGAGGACATGAGGACAAAGATGGATTGTATTCCAAAAAACGGTAGCTTTACTAAAGCAAAATCTGATAACCAGGTCAAAATTTCTCTCCCGTCTGCTCTGTTGGTAAAAGACAGCAAACCTGTCAAAGGCTGGCCTCATAGCTTAGAGGAAGAGCACTTGCTTGCACACCATGGGTCCTGGGTCAGTCCTTGGTATGCAGTAGAGGCTGGTGGCTCCAATGTCAGTGGGGTGGTGAATCTGCTTCGGGTTTCTGTCAGAACCAGACAGAACTCTAAAGGAGCTTTCCGAATGCTTCACACCTTGGAGAGCTCCTTTAGAGTTCTGACTGGTTCTGACTGAAACCCGGGGCAGATTTATCGCCCCACTGACGTCGGAGCCGCCAGCTTCCACTGGGCTCATGTGTCCTTAACTTCCAGAATCATTATGGCTAATAGAATTTGCACCACATGGAGTTCCTTGCTGAGAATACTTGAAGTACTTTCTGTGCTGAGTTCCCTTCCTCCATGGAAAAGCTGTTTTTATAAGGGTTCCTGGACCTGATTCTCTCTCCTCCCCACTCTCCTTCTCTCCCCACCCCACTTCAACCATGCACAAGACCTGACTGTCAAACGAGAGCTGGGGAGAGCACCAGTGGTGCAAGTTCCATTGAACTGAATGGGTGGCGTGCAAGAGCCACCGCCGCTGTGTTCTTGCGTATCTCCCGTTCATTCCAAAACAGCTTGTTCAGGAGAACATTCCAGTAAAGTGTGCCCCCCCCCTTGCATCTTATTTCCTATCCTGTCCTCCACTCTCCTCTTTCAAATCTGCAGAAGTATTATCCCGTCTGTCTTTTTAGAAACGTATCTCAAGAAGGAGTTGGGGGCAGCATTGAAGAAATATTTATATCCAGTGCACATTTGGAATGATTACTGTATCACATCAGAATGTCTTCTCTGTGGAACAATTAACCTTTGGGAATATTATTGACATATCCTGTTTAAAAAGACGCACTTTCCCCCCTCTTCCCATTTTTGAAGTGCCAAATTATTATTTATAGATAACATGCAGCTATTTTAAAAAAAATTAAAAGAGGATAATTGGTGGGGTGGGGTGGGATTGCGTGGGGGGACTGTGGTCATTTTGATATTTAAAAACAAAAGTTTTAAAAAAACGTGAAGCATAGAACTTGTTAGTGGATCTGGAATCAGGATCCTTAGTGGCTTTTAAATAAATATATTACTTTTTTTCTATAAAAAGGGAGAGCTTTGGGGTCTTTTCTGCAACTGTTGGGAATCTCTGTAGCTTTTTTGATGCTAATTTATGGTTAGTGGAGGCATGATTCCTAAATACTTTGCACCATAACTCCAGGGGACACGATTGTATACTGACACCTTTTGGGAGGGGGATCTGCTTAGTGAAATAATATTTGACTTCTTTTTGTTTGGATTTTTAAAAAATATCTGATAAACACCATGCTTTTAAAGAGCAAGGTGGGGTTCCTTGCATCTGCTGAGCCTGAGGTTGCTTCAATGGAAACTTGTGCATATGTACTAGTTTTGGAGCAAAGGTGCAAAAGAGGAAAGGGAGCAGGAGTGGGAGACCTTTTTAAGGATTCATGCCCAGCACTTTCTGAGCACTAGCTGATGCTTGATATCAAACTGTTGCTTAGGGTGGGAAAGCCATCATTTGGACATCCAGGGGCACAATCCGGCTAAAGTTAGATGAAATTGATGGGATTTTAGGTTTGTCCTGCCAAAGTCCCATTCCATTGCTTTCCAATGGAGTTACAACCCAGTCCTAAACCTCCCTCCTTGGAATTAGGTCTTGGTGACTTCAATGGGACTTACTTCCAGATTAACTACGTTTAGGGTTGCAGTTGCAACTAAGTTTTGTGTGGTCATACCAAGTGTGTCTTGCTATTTTCCATGCTGGGATGTGACTGTGTTGAGTCTCGATGGGGCATTAAAGGTCTCTTCCTCTGTTGTCCCAGATCCCCTTCACTCTGGCCAGCTCGAGAAAAGATCATTGTGGTTTAGTCTTTGGTCCTAACTTTGACCTTGATGCCCAGGTGGAGGTGGAGGAAACAATATCATACTTGAGTGCCAGGCATGGTGAACTTGGCGATCAAAATGTATGTCTCTGAATTAGTGAGTTTTCTTGATTGCCTCCTGTCTCTTCACCAGTTTCCACTACCAGAATTTACTGGTGTGTCCTGTTTCCCTTTTCCGTCCATTTTCAAAAGCGGCATCTATTCCTGGGTGTTTTGGTCCCCCACCCTCTTCACACACAGAGAAACACCGTTGCTTGAGCAAAGCAGCTGTGAAACTGCTGTGGGGACGGCTGGGACTTATGAGCTTTCAATGTGCCAAATATGAGCCAGATTTTTTAATGACTTAAATAATTAAAAGAAACGTTTTGGAAAGGTTAGCTGGGGAGGTGGCCGGACTGGACTTTACTGCTCCCCCCCCATTCCCAGTCTAAACAGGAACTCTGCTGTCTCTGCTGCCGTATTTGGAGTTCACCCTCTGAGCTACTCCTGGCAACTGCCTCATGCCAAACCGGTGTGTGTGTGTGTGTATGGGGGGGGGGGAGCGCTTGGTGCTTCTGAATTCAAAGGAGTAAGAGACAGCTTTGAAAGGTGAGGCCGGAATGGGCTGTACCCTAAAAAGGGCGGGGGTAAGAGTTTCCTCCCTGTAAGGATACCTGTTCAAAGTCCTGAAGGGCCAATATGCATCTGTATATCTCATAGCTAACATATACATTCGCCCTACGACAGAATCACACGAGCAGATGGGGGGAGCAAGAGCTGTCTTCTTATCATCTCCTCTCCACTTGACTGTTCTCCTTGCATTTACCATATCACTGTTGTTTTCTTTTCTTTTCTTAATTTCCAGGCAGTTTTGTTCAAATGGGGGGGGTGTTGGCATGGTGTGGGCAGGATGCGGGGAAGGAACGAAAAGGAGGATGGGTAAAGGCCCGTGAGAAGGTTGCATGGGAATGTTCCAGGTGAACCGGCCCTCTTCCACTTGTGTGTGCGCATCCCAGTTTTGAGTGCCAAGCCCTCATTCTCTCCTACCGCCGCCCCCCTGCCCCCCCTTCCTCAAAAGCCGTTTTAATTTGTGTCAGGACACACTCATTTCCGGAGCATCTTTTCCATCCAGCATTTTGACAAGTTCGCACACCACAAAGTTCTATATATAAATATATATATAAGTATATATATATTATTTTAAAAAAACTTATCTAAAGCAGCGTGGGACTATTTATACAGTGGTTGGCTACCTCCGGACTGCTTTTTCAAATCCACCTTCATCCTTCTCAGCATCAAGAACATTTCTAGCGTGTTGTTTTTTCGGGGGACACAGCCTCTCACCTTTCAAAAGTTTGTTTTTTTCTTAAAAAAAAAAAAAAAAGTCAACTTTTGCTTCATCTGAATTTGGGGATTCCATCTTGAATTCTCTTGCTGCCGGGGACTGTCACCTTGTTTCAACCCGTCTTCTGAACTTTTGAGCTTCACCCTTCCATCATTTTGAACTTTTTAACCTCCCTCCTTCTGTGTTCATCAAACCTGTGTTTTTGGATTTTTTCCTCATCTTCCATATTACAAAAAAAAAAAATTATTTATATAAATATATAAATATTAGGAAAAGAAAAGTGCAACAGACTGTCAAATTCTTACAATTTAGACTACTGAATGGGATGATTTGATGTCACCTTTTTCCCTTTTAACTGTGAACAAAAAACGTTTCTCCTCCATCGCTTCATTGTAAATACTCTGTTTCTGTTTAAACATGTTTGCGCGGGGTGGGAGGGAAGAGAGGGGGAGAGGAAGACCATTAATTTTGTGTTCTCAAACATCAGAGACATGTCAATGCATAAAAGTGCCGGAGGTTTGAAAATAGATCCATTATTTGAATATCCATGGAATGTTTCAGGGGTAGGGGGGAAACAAGATAGGAAAATTCCCATGCTCTTAGGGCAAGCTGATGCAATCAGAAGATGGTATAGATTTTCTTGGACTGTATCACTTCAAGCTGCAGGAGGTAATGATTTTGCACCTTGGATGCTCCCACACAATAAAAACGAAACAGCCACCCTCCCGCTGTACATAGTAAGCAAGATGTCACGAAGTGGGCCGTTTCCTAACATGTTAATTTTGTTTACTGTGCAAGGAATCTTTCCCCTAGTGGGAGAGCATTCAGACATGAGAAGTGTCTCAGTTTTCCTAAAGTAATTGAGCTCAACAGAACATGGCTCAGTGGTGCCAATTTGGACGGTATGCAGAGACCTCTTGCCACTCAAAGGTCGACATAAAGGAGAGAATGGGGCATTGACTTTGTGGGAGCTGCTATTTTAATTTCTTCCCTGTGGACCAAAGGACATTTAGCTTGCAAGCAAAGTACATAGATGAAAGCTTGCATTACCAGGCAGCTGCTGCTTAGGAAAGTTTTGGAATTTGATGAGCTAGGACACCCATGCGGGTTCTAATCCCACTAATGACACCATGTTTTGATTGCTGGTTTCACTGTGAAGCAGCCTCATGAATGAGAAAATGATAACTTTTAATGATAGAATGAAACCTTTTAATTGTGCTGCATTCCCCATCCTGACTGAGATTCCTCCTGTTATTTGTGTCTGCCTTAAGTGCAATAGCCTGTAAGGGAGTGTCTCTCTGTTTCAAACCATTATCACAACACCTGGCTTCTGTCTCAAAACGGCCATGTGCTATGGAGCCAGAGCCATGTGCGTGTGGTCTGAGCCAGGATGGCTTTTGAATTCCCATCTCATCTTTCCTCAAGCTTCTTAGCAGGCTTGGGTTGCCTGAAGCTTTGAGGCTGTAATGCATGTGCTTTGCACACAGAAGGTTCGTGGTTCAATCCTCAGGTTGCAGGGCTGGTAAAGACTGCAGATTGAGACCCCTGAGAGTTACTGCCACTCAGAACTGAAATTACTGGGCTTGATGAAGCAATGGTCTGATGGTATAAGGCAGCTTCTGATGTTCATTTATGTATGCACAAACCTCCGATAACTTTTATGCGACGGTCTCCAATCATTCTGGATTTTTGTTCTCCATCCAACCTCTCCTTTTAACAGCAATCTTATTTATTCTCGTGGGGTGGTGCCAAAGGGGGAGGTGAGACCAAGAGGGCATGGTTGAAAATGTTTTTATTGTTTAAAAAAAACGAGGGGGGAAAAGGAAAAAAGAGCAACCAAGTAACCAACTCCATCGTCATGGCTACGTCGCAAAAAAAAAAAAAAAATGAATGTCTTGGTAGGTTTGTGTGTTTTAGTGTAAAGTTGTGTATTGATTTTGTGCTCAGTGGAGTCAGCATTTTTTTTAGTGCTAATACTATTAACTCATTTCTGTCATGATAAATGTCCATTCACGACATCACTTCCGTCTTCCGTTGTCGTTTTTTCTTTACATTTCACGACAATCTCTTAACCCATTTTTACTAATGGAGCCGGGGCGTGTCACAGCAAGGAAGTGACATCTAGGCCTCATCATTTCCCCTCCACCCCCTTCCTTGTCCCATTAACCGGGCACAGGGCGACTTTAGAGAATGGACCGCAGTTCTCAGGGCTAACCTCCTTCGTTGACTGAGGGCAGGTCAGTCATTACCAAACTCTGCAGCTGTGAGAGAAGTGCTGGTGTGTTGTGAGAATATAAGATAAATAATTGAAGGCTGAACCCAGGAGCCAAAAGCCCTAGGCCACAGCGGAGGCCACCCTGCTGTTTCTGTGTACAAGGCACTGCTCTGTGGCCTTCCTACTAGCCTCTGCTTGGCCTGAGTTCTTCTACAATAGCTCTACATCAGGTGTGATTGAATGAGCCAGTGGCTCTCACTAGGAACACATGGCAGAATGGCCCATCCTTCAGAAATGTGGCCTCTTGCATCCTGGGCATGGGGCACTGCTTGGGAGGCACTTTGCTGCATCTCTGCATCGAATAATTCAGTCGCTCCCAATGGAGGATGGTGGCTCCGATGTCAGTGGGGCAGTGCATCCACTCTGGGTTTCAGTCAGAATTCTAAAGGAGCTCTCCAAGGCACTTGCTTCACACCTTGGAGAGCTCCTTTAGAGTTCTGACTGAAACCTGGAGCGGATTTACCACCCCACCAACATCGGAGCCACCAGCTTCCACTGGACTCCTAATGCACAGATGCAGTGGCGATAAGAGGGTGGAGGTTGCCTGGGACAGATCAGCAACTCATGCAGAGATGCAATGGGTGCTTTCCTCCCAGGTTGGGGAGCTGTTACACTTTACACCAAGGGTGGAGACGTTGTGGCCCTCCAGATGATGTTGGATTCTAATTCCCATTGCCCAACATGGTCAATGGTCAGGGATGATGGGAGTTGTAGTCAAACAACATCTGGAAGACTGCTGCTTCCCCACCGCTTAAAAGACTAAAATCTAAACCATTGATAGCTATGACAGTGAAGTCTGCCTCCCATTTTAATTCAGGAAAAAATAAGTCTGGGAAACACTTGTTGAAAAGTTTCAATCTGGAGGAAGAGGGTAGGGTTTAGCTGAGGAAGGCTCAATGCCTTGTGCAGTGGGGTTTTCCCTTTCTCCCCTACGTTTCTTTTGGTCTTGACATTTGAGAGAAGAGAGAGACAGAGCATCTTGAATCTAGAGCAAAGCCACTCCAAACATTTAAGGTGGTTTTATGCTCAATTTACAAATTGGGTTGTCTGGATTATAGGGCAGATTTCTAGCTGAAACTTAAATTACTGTTTTTTTTTTTAAATACAAAGATGCTTTCCCTCCCTTGTTTTTGATGTTGTAAAGCCTGTGTTCTGTCACTAGGGGTCAGTATGGTGCTCTGCGCATCAGCATTAGCTTCCAGCAGCGCTATAGCAAACCCTTGTGCCTGAGGATAACAGCATGAACCGAAATAGGACAAAGTTTGAATAGAGTAAGGAAAATCTCAAACAGCCACTGATCTGCAATAGGCAGGAAAAGCCATTCTATTTACATCAGATCAGACTAGTTGTATTTGGAACCATTAAGCAACCTCGGGCGAACAGGAATACAACAATGTCAATGGAGCTTTGGAGAAATGGGCTACTCAGAACTCTGCTGGGAGACATTCCCCCTCCTCTAAGCAGCTTTAAAAAGAAGATCATCAGTGACCGATGCAGGTGGGCCTTATATTGTATAAATTTGCCCTTAATAGTCATGTTATTCTCACACAAATCCAAAGGACAACCCATTGATCACTCTCTATCACCCACACACACTCACATACACAATGTTGGGTGCAAACTTCCATACACAGAATGTTCATAGGGGAAAACAGAAGAGAGTATGTGGGTAAAACACACCAACTACTAAAGCTTCCGTTGGAGATGGGTGGTCTTCACCCAGCTATATCTGCAAGTGTGCCCCCCCCCACCCACTACCCAGTTGCATGAATGAAAACAGATGTATAACGTAGCAGAAATGGGCCATGCTGGCAAATGTTCAACCCCACCCCAGGACCTTGTAGGAAAAGAAGACACACACATACCCTGAACTGGCCTCAGAATGGCAACAGGATATGCAGCATAAAATGTAAGAGCCTATGTTGCCTCACACAATCTAGTGCCCACCAGGTGTGGTGGACTGCAGCGAACTCCCATCTTTCCTGGTCTACCTGGCTAGGTTGGGAACGGGTGCTCTGGCACGGCCATGAAACAGAGCCCAGGATGGGGTGACATGGTTCTCCATTGAGTTCTCTGGCCCAGTCACCACTGACAGGCACTGGAGTGCGTAGAAGCAATGGACTTCCTGAAGGCAGGAATGAGAGAGGAGAAGCAGTACTGTGGGGCTGGGAAAAGGCCCTGCTCACTGAACCCAACTGGTCTTTAGCTAGTAGGTGGTTGATGATAGCAATATTGAGGGCTTCAGTGGTTTTAGTCAGTCAATCAATTAGATTAATCTATTTTGATTGATTAAAAAATATGCCTCTGGTTGACCATACCAGTACTAACAGAAGTAATTAGGAGAAGTGCAGGTGACTTAGAAAAGACACCCCCTGCCCCCCGCTTCTCACACCTAGGAGGGGAAGGCCTCTTCCAAGGGGGTGCCTTTTGCCTCATAGGCATGCAAAAAAACCAAGGAAATGCTGTTTTCTTCAGACAGATTGCTTATTTAAGATATTTGTTTTAAGGTATTTTTGCCCTACCCAAATATTTTTATCCTGCTTATTGGGTCGCCAAATGGCTTGTTATTAAAGTAGCGAAAACATAAAGAAAGCAATAAAGAGCAACTTGTTCTGTTTGTACGCAAGATGTATGCATTGCTGACAATCAAGTAATTTGATTAAAACTCCTACCATGGGTTGCCTGAGGCTGCCATGCTAAGCACACAGAAGAAAGCGCGGCCCATTTGGACCCATTGGTGCTGATGGGAACTTTCCTCCTGATGCAAAGAGCACTTGTGGGGGCTGCTGATCAGGACTAGGACTGGGGGGGGGGATTAAAAAAACTCTCCCCCTGCTGTCATCTCCATTCAGCTCAGCACCTCCCTGGCTGTTATTTACTTGCGGGGGGGGGGGGGGATCATGCAATTCCTAATAGCGGGAATTATGTCATCTTTAGTTTGCCCTCAGTAAACAGATGCAGGGTCACACTCGCAGATTCCTTAAGCATATGACTGTCTAACAGTAGTAATTTAAAACTTACACGGGGTATTTCTTAGGAGTTCCTACCACTGCACAGGCATTTTCTTGGAAATCCTTACAACCACCCTGTAAAGTAGGCCAGAATTATTAAGTCCATATGGCAGATGTGGCAAGAGAAGACTCAGAGTGGCTTTGTGGCGTTCACTGAGGGAGTTGAGATTTCGATCGTGAGCATCTCCCTCATTAATCCATGCTCTTAAAAGCTACCAGGGGACCGTTTGGTGCTGGAATTGTGAGTGTGGGGGCCCTTAATGATACCCACAGGCTCTACCGCCTGCCCTGCCCTAGTTCTAGCCCAAGCATGCCCAGCATAGCCGTCAATAAATAATAGCTAAAGAGGCCATTACAAAATGTAGGGAGGCCCGTCATAATTTGGTCCTTCATAATTCAAGCAACAGGGCTTATTTTCCTACAGTCTGTGCTGAACCTGACAGGGAAGAGGTCACAATTCCTAAGGAACAGGCTGAACCCTGGTTTCAAGGGGAGGTGTTAGGCCTTAAATCTGCCAGAAAAAGGTCCCTTTTGAGGTTGAACTACTTATCCCTAATCCAAGATTTGTAAGGGCTGGTTGCAGTTACTCAGCAGGGAAGACACTCTGCTCATGCCTAAAGGCCCTTTCGGATTTATTCTTCACACATTCCAGAACTAAACTCTTACACAAAAGCTGAAATGAAGGCCTCTGCAGATCTTGATGGTGAATATTCTTTGAATGTTCTCCAGGGGTACGAATCTTTGGTGAATATTTTATATTCAGCTTCGGCACCTCATTATCCACAGATTTCAGCATTTGATGTTGTAGCGCTCCATCAGAGAAGCAGCGAGCAACATTGGACAGTAACTGACACCTGGCTTGCAATAGGACTGCAGTCCTGTGCACTAGCGTTCCCCAACCTGGTGCCCTGCAGATGAGTTGGACCACAACTCCCATCATATCTTGCTCAAACTCCACTGGGGATTATGGGAGTTGTAGTCCAACAAGTCTGGAGGGCACCAGGTTGGAGAAGGCTGCTATACACACTTCTCTGACCCTAAGCCTCATTGAACTGAATGGAACTTACTTCTGAGTAGACATACATAGAATTGCACTGTTAGTCAATTTTTAGATTAACTTAATTCAACCAATCAACACATCAGTTGGATTCAAAGGTTACTTTTTAAATTCTCAAATGTCAAATGTCGACAGCAAAATCTAAATATCGATGTTTGGAAAACTGGCAAATTTTCAAAAGTTTGAGAAATTTCAGCTTTCTTTCACACTGAACACACATTCTAGAATTACATACTGGTACATATTGTCCTTAATTTACAGCCTTGTTAAATGGTTCACATAAAGTTATTATTTTATATTTATTAATATTAACCATAGGTGTATAGTGCAGAAGAACTGGATTGTGGGGGTGGCAGTAAACCTGTCCAGAAAGAGAACTAGGTTCAGCATTGGAGACGGGGGGATTTAAATCCTAATCACGCTGCAAATCTCAGAACGGAACTGAAAATGTCAAAACATTTTGGGGTGTAAATGTTAACATCAAAATCCAAGTTACAGATTTCACTGGGAACCTTGAGTCTTCAAGGTCCCAGTGGAATCTGTAACTTGGAGATTTGCATTTCAGTCCAAATGTTGATTTTTTAGGAAATTGACTGAGATGTGTGAATATATCAGAAATAGCTGCACCGTAACAGCTTCTGTTACCACATACCCTGGAAGAAGCCCAGCATCTTAAGCCCAGCTATTTCAATTCTAATTTTAAAAGTATGGGATGGGCAGGAAATATAACTCAGCTGCATATGGGGTAGGGGATTATCCCACTCAAAATGAAAAGTTTCATGTGTGCTCCATTCCCTCCCATGCTTACATCCATCCATAGAGGTGTGGCCCCATCAGCATCCCATGCTCAGCAAATGGGAGACCTGTTCCCTAGGCATCGCTGCCACTCGGAGGCCTAGGTCTGCCTGTAATGGCACCTGTTGCTCCGCCTGTGACTGGGAGCCATAGAGAGCCATGCCAGCATATCTGGCTTGAGGGTGGCCCACCGCCCTCCAGAAGGCCAAAGAGGCGCCATCCCCAGTCCCAACCCTCTTCCCTGCATCACGCCCTCATTGACTGCATCTCACCTACCTCTCCTGAAGCCACGATATGTACCCGGAAACAGTGCTGCACTCAGGTGTGCTGTTGTGACAACCTGTGTTAGTTTATGACGCATGCGCAATTGTCTCTCTCAAGGCGGTAACGTTGCACAAGAACAGGAACAGGAACTCATAGTGCCCCCATCGTAAGATATGCCTTGCTGGCTCAGACCATGAGTCCTTCTAGCCCAGTGTTCTGTCTTCAGCCACAGCCAGCCTGTTACCTTGTTGCCTTGTTGCCCCAGCAAACAGCGGTACGCAGCCTCCAACCACGGAAGCTCCAGTTGCCTTGCCCCTTTGTTTTATTTATTGCATTTATAGTGTAAATGTAATAAATCATATCTCCAAGGAGCTCAGGCTGGTGTACATTATTCTCTCCATGCCTTCTGCCCATGTTATATCCCCACAACAGCTCTGTGAGGGCGGTTAAGCTGAGAGAGAGGGACTGCTCAGCCAGTGAGCCTTGCGGCTGAGTGCGGAATTTCAATCCTAGTTGGGGAATTTCAGACCCAGTTTTCCTAGTCCTAGTCCAAACATTCTAACCACTCTCTCTTGACATGGCTAGTAGTAGCGAGGGGCACAAGCCTTTTTTGGTGAAATATAGAATCCAGACAGGAGAAGAACCCTGCTTCCTGGCCTATATGATGATAACCCAGGTATCAGACCAATTTCTTAGGTGCCAGCAGTCCCGGAGTGCCTGGCTGTTTGCATCCCTGCTAAAACCTATTTGTAGGTTTATCCTTCTGTGAATGTGACTTTTTAAAAAGCTTCTGTGTTCGTGGCCACTAATATACATGGTGGCAATGAGTTCCACAGGTTAATGATGAATTCTGTGAAGGGCTTTCTTTTGTCTGTTCTCAGTCTACTTCCCATACAATCTAACAGAGCGATCCCTGAATTGTAGTCCTAGATGCTTGGTCCATCACCTCTTAGAGTCAGGCATAGACCAGCCTTTGCCAACCTGGCACCCACTGTTGGACTATAACTCCCAGCATCCCCAGCCAGAACTGGCTGGGGTGCTGGGAGTTGTAGTCCAACACATCTGGAGGGCGCCAGGTTGGTGAAAGCTGCAAACCTTTTTCCATCTCGAGCAGTGTGCCTCTCGGATGGTTCAAATTTAGGCCCTTTTCCTGAATCCTCTTTCCTTTGCAGCTCCTCTGAACCCAGCACTGGTCATCTCCTCCATCTGTAAGCATGTAGCGATTCTCATGTGCTGGGTTATTGGGGTACTAATCCGACAGCAGCACCAGAAGAGTCATAGAACACGACACCTCAGACCTTCCTGTATTTCCATCTCCCTGACTCAGGATGGGGAAAATGATCTCACTGAAAATGCAGCCCCCCTCCCCCCACATCCCAGCAAGGGTCCTCTGCCAGGAGATGCTCAACCCATCCTGGCTGCTTGGAGGATCGTAGGTCTCCCATAGTGGAACTTAGAAATTAAATGGTACACACACCCTTAGGGAGTTTACCCCTTCCTTTGCGATCTACTGGTCTAGAGAAGTATGTCAGATCGGAGGGAAATGGATGGTGCCAGCTTTAGGTTTTGGGGGGTCCTAGGGCAACACTTCCTGAATGGGGCCCCTCTTCCCTCAGCGAGTCTCCCTTCTCGCCGCCATGGTCACCAGCTGCTCTTGCTGCTTCCCTTCTTTCTCAGCGTTGCTCCCACTGGCTTGCTTCGCAGGAAGAGGGCCAGGGAGCAAGCAGGCCGCAGCATCTCCCGCTCCTCCTCCTCACCACCACCGTCGCCTGGGCCAGACTGAGAGGCAGGGGAACAAGCAGGTTGGATTGGCGAAGCGGCGGAGCAAGGTTCTTGTCAGTGGGCCCTCGGCAGGTGCCCAGCCATGGCTACTCTTGACATCAGCCCTCCATACATGGTGACAGTGAGTTCCACAGGTTAATGATGAACTCTGCACAAAAGGCTTTCTTTTGTCATGTCTCAATCCACTTCCCATCCAACCTAACAGAGTGATCCCTGAATTATAGTCCTCAATGCTTGGTACATTGTTGCACAGAGTTAAGGATATAGACCAGCCTTTGCCAACCTGGTGCACTCCAGAAGCGTGGGACAGCAACTCCCAGCATCCCCCAGCCAGCAGAACTCTGGTGGACCCTTGCTGGGGTGGGGGCCTTTGGCCATGTTGACCCTTGATGTCAGCCCTGGAAATGGCTGGAGGGCCCCATTTGGGGAGACGAGTCTGCCTCACCCCTCTGATTCAGACCCCATGCAACTATTTGTCAGGAACAACCACGTCTCCGCCCTCCATGCTGATTCTATATGTTGTGTGGCTGCTGTTGGAAATACAGCTCAGCGAGCCTATAATGACAAGTGTAGGCCAAAGGCAGAAAACCCTCTCTTTAGTAAAAAAAAACAAAGGTGGTGTGCTTGTCCGGTGTCAATAACACAGTTAATTATGAGACATTAAAAAATAAAATTAATATTTCAACAAATGTTGTTAAAACCTGCTTAAAGAACTTTTAATCAACTAATCCTATGAGTTTTAGGGCGCAATTGTATACATGGTTAGGCAGAAGAAAGTCCTACAACTCCCAGCATTCCCCAGCCAGCATAGCAGGCTGGGGAATGCTGGGAGTTGTAGGCCTTTCTTCTGTCTAACCATGCATAAGATTCCCCCCCGCCCCCCGGAGCTAATTAATTGACTACTCCATCAATTAAATTTGCCCATGAGTAAAAGCACTATTTCTGAAGCAAGAAGCATACGTCTTTTGTTTTTAGATCGGCCTTCCCCAGCCTGGTGCCACTGGCACTGGAGTGCAGCTCCAATAATTCCCAGCCAGCATGGTGAAGAATATTGGGAGTTGCAATCCTACACATCTGGAGGACAGCAGGTTGGAGGAGGCTGTTTTAGAAGATGCAGGCATGTGTCGTAGCTGGAACCACCTTAGCAGAAGCCTTTCCCCCTAAGCGAGGGAGAAGAGAGAAGGCCTCTTTAAAGATGGGTGCTTGTCTCCTTCCCTGTTTACAGTTCCCTTTTTTCAATGGCACTTCCATTGAAAATTATATTTCTTCTGCCTGATTAATCACAGGCACTTCTTAGTTAATTAAAAATTGTTTTTATAAATTAATCTAACTGATTTATCAATCAAATGTTGCACCCTGCTTAAAATACATTGCTTCCCACTCCCCTGCTTTTTAAAATTTGACAAACAACTTTGTATCAGAGAATGAGATTCTGGGCCTTTCTGAATTTCGCCACCAGCACCCCCTCTGTGCACTGGTCTGGGCCAGCCTTGTGCAGCATGTCCATGGAGTGCAAACAGGACTAGGGGTCAAGATCTGGAAGGTGGTGAAAGCGCTGCGTCCTCCCCTAGTCTTCATGCAAGGGAGACGGTCGCACCAGGTCTCTGCCGCTTTCCTGAGCAAAGAGACTCAGAGACAGGATGGGATATGACAAGCCCCATCCAGGGAGAAGACGCTGGAGTGTCAGAACCAGCTGGAGCCCTGAATTATTCACCAAAGTGTCCCCAGAGAGGGCAGTATGTGCAGCGGCCAGCGGGGTGACAAGGTGGGAGCAGAAAGCTTGCTCTGCCCAGAACAGGAGGAGGCAGTAGCACTGTAACGACCAAGAGTGAAACGGTCCATCCCTTTTGCTGAAGTGCTGGTTTCTGCTCTGGTCATCTCATGCAGAATTCTTCTCTTTGGCCTCGCATGGTCGGTCCTGGGCTCCTCATCTCTACACAGCATTCAGCTCACAAAATCACTCACCTCCCTTGTCGCCTGGATCACACAATGCCTTTCTTCAGTCTAAAGTTTAGACTCTAAGGGTGCAATCCTATGCATGGTTAGACAGAAAGAAGTCCTACAACTCCCAGCATTCTGACTGGGGAATGCTGGGAGTTGTAGGACTTCTTTCTGTCTAAACATACATAGGATTGTGCCCTAAATTAATCTTCCCCAACCTGGTGCCCTCCAGATGTGTTGGACTACAACTCCCATCACCCCCAGGAAACAACTCTCAGGCTGCCCAGCAGCCTGTGTCTCCAGCAGTTCACACTCCTAGCCCTTAGGCTTGCCATAGGTTTGCCACACCCCTTTCTGCCCTTCTTTCCTGATACGTCCCTGCTGCCCTTCAGCCAACAATCTGGCTGTGTCTCCCGTGCTGCCCTTTAGGCCGGGAATCCCTTGCCAAGTCCAAGCGATCTCCCTGCTCCCTTGAACGACTCCACCTGTTCCCTCTCCATACCCCTTATGGACTTCATTTATTCATTACATTTCTATCCCACCTTTACTCCAACGAGCTCAAGGTATAGACATGGTTCTCCCCGTCCATTTGATCCACACAACAACCCTGAGAGGTAGAGTAGACCACATGGGAGTGACTGTCCTCAGGTCACCTAGTGAGTTCCATGGAGATTTGAACCTGGGTCTACATATCCTAGTCTATAACGCTAACTGCTAAACTACACTGGCTCTCCTGGTCCCTTAAATGTTTCCATCCTTTCTCCCTTGTTGTCCCTTATGCCAGTAATTCCTTCCCAGAATTCTCTCAGTCAATCAATCAGTCAGTCAGTCAGTCAGTCAGTCTCAGTCTCTCTCTCATCTCCCTCCTGAAAAGCCACTTTTCTTTGGTGCAGACTGCCTTACATCCTTAATTTTCATCATCCCCAACAGGAACAAGGCCTTAGTACATGTAACTGAATGTTCATACATTCTTCTGTTTTAACCTTTCTTCAACTCCTGTCCCCTCAATTGTTGTTTTCCCCAGTTACTGTCAGCTCCTTTGTGGCTGGGATTTGACTTCCTTTACTTCTGAAGTAAATTCTGTAAAGTGCCATGCATGCTGATGATGACATTGTAATGATGATGATAACAATGAATTAATTAATTAATACAAAGTGGCATCAGCATCGTTCTGCCACACAAGTCACCTCCTCCAGCTTCATAGCATCTCTTGCCAGATGTGGCTGTGAGCAGCCCCCTGACATACGCAGCTGCTCTGCCTCTATTTCCCAGACTTTCATATTCACTTCCAAATTTGAACTAGTCATCATCCACTGTACCTGTTTGTGATACTGGTGCTCACCCCTGGAATGTGTTCAGAAGAGAAGATCTCTGAGCATATCAGAAGTGCATTTTCCCCTCACCACTAAGGAGCTGCAGCCCAACTTCACAAACATGTGGAATTCAGGCCAAAGATTCCCTACCAAAGAGCATAGCTTCCAGACACATTTGATGCCCACAGTGCCCCCCCCTCTATATATATATTAAGCACTACTAATAATGGTGTATAATAATCCCTTGATGTTGTTTCATCCTAAGGAGTCAAGTTCTCATCCAACTCTTGGTGATGTTAGTAAAACACACCTGACTGTGTCTAACCCAAGGCATTCTGGTTCTTGAGTAAGGAAATCTAAAGGGGACAGACACACCCTCAAAGGGTCTCAATCCCCTGGGAAAGTCACCTGCATAAGAGTACTTGCATATCTCCCATTAATTTCAATGAGACTTGTACAGGATAACTTCCCAATGGATTGGGCCCCATGGATCAGTTCTGCCAGTTTCCTATTCTGCTGCCTTTAGGCTTTAAAATGTAAGGGCATCCAAAATCTGTCACCCCTTCATGGATCACTGCCTTGTTGTGGCGAAGGGGCTTGCGTAACTCAGTGAAGCCATAGGCTATGCCGTGCAGGGCCACCCAAGACGGACAGGTCATGGCAGAGAGTTCTGACAAAATGTGGTCCACTGGAGAAGGAAATGGCAACCCACTCCAGTATTCTTGCCAAGAAAACCCCATGGAACGTATCACAAGGCTAAAAGATATGACGCCGGAAGATGAGCCCCTCAGGTCGGAAGGTGTCCAATATGCTACTGGGGAAGAGCAGAGGGTATTTCCAAGTAGCGCCAGAAAGAGTGAAGCGGCTGGGCCAAACCCGAAAGGACACTCAGCTGTGGATGTGTCTGGCGGTGAAAAGAAAATCCGATGCTGTAAAGAACAATATTGTTTAGGAACCTGGAATGTCAGATCAATGAATCAAGGTAAGCTGGAGGTGGTCAAACATGAGATGGCAAGATTGAACATCGACATTTTGGGAATCAGCGAACTAAAATGGACAGGCATGGGTGAATTTAATTCAGGTGACCATCATATCTACTATTGTGGGCAAGAATCCTTAGAAGAAATGGAGTAGCACTCATAGTCAACAAAAGGGTGGGAAAAGCAGTACTGGGGTACAATCTTAAAAATGATAGAATGATCTCAGTACGAATCCAAGGCAAACCATTCAACATCACAGTAATTCAAGTCTATGCCCCAACCACTGAGGCCGAAGAAGCTGAGGTTGATCGGTTCTATGAAGACCTACAACACCTTCTAGAACTAACACCAAAAAAAGATGTCCTCTTCATCATAGGGGATTGGAATGCTAAAGTAGGAAGTCAAGAAATCACCAGGATAACAGGCAAGCATGGCCTTGGTGTACAAAATGAAGCAGGACAAAAGCTAATAGTTTTGCCAAGAGAACATGCTGATCATAGCAAACACTCTTTTCCAACAGCACAAGAGGCGACTCTACACATGGACGTCACCAGATGGTCAATATCGAAATCAGATTGATTATGTCCTTTGCAGCCAAAGATGGAGAAGCTCCATACAGGCAGTCAAAACAAGACCTGGAGCTGACTGTGGCTCACATCATGAGCTGCTTCTTGCAAAATTTCGGCTTAAATTGAAGAACGTAGGGAAAACCACTAAACCTTTCAGGTATGACCTAAATCATAACCCTTATGAATATACAGTGGAGGTGACGAATAGATTTCAGGGATTAGACCTGATAGACACAGTGCCTGAGGAACTATGGACAGAGGTCCGTAACATTGTTCAGGAGGCAGCAACGAAATCCGTCCCAAAGAAAAAGAAATGCAAGAAAGCCAAGTGGCTGTCTGATGAGGCTTTACAAGTAGCTGAGGAAAGAAGGGAAGCGAAAAGCAAAGGAGAAAGGGGAAGATATATCCAACTGAATGAAGAGTTCCAGAGAATAACAAGGAGAGACAAGAAGGCCTCCTTAAATGAACAATGCAAAGAAATCGAGGAAAACAACAGAATGGGAAAGACTAGAGATCTCTTCAAGAAAATTGGAGATCTCAAGGGAACGTTTTGTGCAAAGACGGGCATGGTAAAGGACAAAGAAGGCAGGGACCTAACAGAAGCAGATGAGATTAAGAAGAGGTGGAAAGAATACACAGAAGAACTATACAGGAAAGATCTGAATGTCCCTGATAGCCATGATAGTGCGGTCACTGAACTTGAGCCAGACATCCTAGAGAGTGAAGTCAAGTGGGCCTTAGGAAGCAATAGTAACAACAAAGCTAGCGGAGATGACAGTATTCCAGCCGAGCTATTTAAAATCCTAAAAGATGATGCTGTTAAAGTGCTGCATTCAATATGCCAACAAATCTGGAACACTCAACAGTGGCCACAAGACTGGAAAAGGTCAGTTTACATTCCAATTCCAAAGAAGGGCAACGCCAAAGAGTGTTCAAACTACCGCACAATTGCGCTCATTTCACATGCCAGCAAGGTGATGCTCAAAATCCTACAAGCTAGGCTTCAGCAGTATGCGAACCGAGAACTACCGGAAGTACAAGCTGGGTTTCGAAGAGGCAGAGGAACTAGAGATCAAATCGCCAACATTTGCTGCATCATGGAGAAAGCAAGAGAATTCCAGAAAAACGTCTATTTCTGCTTCATTGACTACGCTAAAGCCTTTGATTGTGTGGATCACAACAAACTGTGGCAAATTCTTAAAGTGATGGGAGTACCAGACCACCTTACCTGTCTCCTGAGAAACCTGTACGAGGGTCAAGAAGCAACAGTAAGAACCAGAGATGGAACAACCGATTGGTTCAAAATTGGGAAAGGAGTACGACAAGGCTGCATATTGTCACCCTGCTTATTTAACTTATATGCAGAGTACATCATGAGAAATGCCGGGTTGGATGAATCAGAGGTCGGAATTAAGATTGCCGGGAGAATTATCAACAACCTCCGATATGCAGACGATACCACCCTAATGGCAGAAAGCGAAGAGGATCTCAAGAGCCTCTTGTTGAGGGTGAAAGAGGAGAGTGCAAAAGCTGGTTTGAAACTCAACATTAAAAAAACTAAGATCATGTCATCTGGCCCTATCACTTCCTGGCATATAGAAGGGGAAGAAATGGAAGCAGTGACAGATTTTACTTTCTTGGGCTCCAAGATCACCGCAGATGGTGACTGTAGCCATTAAATTAAAAGACGCTTGCTCCTTGGGAGGAAAGCTATGGCAAACCTAGACAGCATAGTAAGAAGCAGAGACATCATCTTGCCGACAAAGGTCCGTCTAATCAAAGCTATGGTTTTCCCAGTAGTAATGTATGGCTGTGAGAGCTGGACTATAAGGAAGGCTGAGCGCCGAAGAATTGATGCTTTCGAACTGTGGTGCTGGAGAAGACTCTTACGAGTGCCCTGGACTGCAAGGAGGTCAAATCAGTCAATCCTAAAGGAAATCAACCCTGAGTGCTCATTGGAAGGACAGATAATGAAGCTGAAGCTCCAATATTTTGGCCACCTAATGCGAAGAGAAAACTCCCTGGAAAAGACCCTGATGCTGGGAAAGACTGAAGGCAAAAGGAGAAGGGGATGGCAGAGGATGAGATGGCTAGATAGCATCACCGATGCAATGAATATGAACTTGAGCACGCTCCGGGAGAGAGCGCAGGACAGGAAGGCCTGGCGTGCTATGGTCCACGGGGTCACGAAGAGTCGGACACGACTGAACGACTGAACGACTGAACGACAACAACAAAATCTGTCAGCTGGAGCAACCTTAGCGCATAGCATCTACACCTGATCCACCATAGGGAGATGTGGAATAGATTAGGTCTGCCTGATGAAGGAGCAAAGGTGGCCAGTTCCCCTTCTCTCACACATTTCCCCTCCCCTTGCATCCTCTCCTCCATATTCTCTCTCTCTCTTTCCCTCACCTTCCTTCACACTCCAGCAGCGTTAGTTTATTTCAAGGAGACTTGAGGGTTTTCAGCTGGACCACGTTGCCATGGTAATGGGATGCAGGCTGGCTGGGAGGTGGATAGGTTTGGACAGGGAAAAGGAGAGGAAACAGAGGGAGGCCTGGGCACCGCAGCTGTGCCAATTCTTTTCAAGGCCATTTAGGATGAGAAGATATAGAAACATTAACAGAAGGACAGGCACACGTACACACACACACACCCTTCTGCTCCTCAGTTGTCTCCCTGACAGTGACCCAATAAAGGAGCTTCTTGAAAGGGTTCTACAGGATTATATACTCTATCCCCCATACATTCTCTTCTTCCTAGAATGATGTTCTGCAGTTTCTCTTTATTGGACTAACATACACCTCACTCTTTGTTTGGTACAGACTGTGTTTGTATTTCATCCCCTCCTCTCCTCCCCACAAGATCCTTATCTGAAAAGGCCCAAATTTGGAAGGGAGGGGCTTTGTAAACGTGGGAAGAAAGCTGGGTGCCAGGTAGCTTGGATCATTGCGATCTATGTTGCTCCTTTTTCAATGTCATCCCTACAAAACAGTATTTTCCCCTTGACCTTATCCCCCACTTTCTGAAGATGTCACACATCAGAGATGGACAGGTAAGTGCACTTATCTGTGTGACTCACACTGCTCATCAAGAATCCCTGATAGAAGCTGATGGGGGAAAAGTTCTCTACCTAACTTGGACAGTCTGTTATTTGAATTAAAGGGCGAGTGAGAAGGCACAGTCAGTTACATGTATTCATTTATCTATTCCACTTATCACTTTGCCTTTCTTCCATCACAGAATGCAAGGTGACGTTCCAGGGCCTATCAGGTGGTCTCCCATTCAGGCACTAAACAGATGCAGACCTGCTTAGCTTCAGCAGTGTAGTTGTATCATGTGCCTTTAGATACGAGGTGGGGAACTTGTAGGCCAAAAATCTGTAGGGCTACAACTCCTATTTCCCTCACCATCATCTTTGTTGACGAGGGCTCGTGGGCATTGTAGGACAAAACATCTGGAAGGCCACAAGTTGCCCATCCCTGCCATACCACAGGGCTCCATGAAGTATCCTTTCTATAGACCTAAATAGCATTGTGGGGCAGAGAAGAATCCAGTTTTGCCATTTTCCCTCCCAATTTTCAACCCACTTTCCCGTTCCTAGAATTCTTTCTAGCTTTAATTTTCTGCAAATCACAAAGCTACTGCTCACACAGAGAAATAGCACATCATCCAATACATTAGGTGTCAAAGTGGGGAAAGCTGAGTGGCACCCCCCCCCCGAAATAAGTACGACTGAACAGGTATATGGAAGGTCAGCATCAAGAGCAGGCATTGCCGGGCACCAGCCGAGGGCCCACACCCCAGCAGGGGCCCACTGACAAGAACCTTCTGGAGTTGCTCCTCCTCTTCACCGTTGCAACCTGCTTGTTCACCTGCCTCTCGCTCTGGCCCAGACAATGGTTAGGAGGAGGAAGAGGAGGAGGAGGAGGAGGAGGAGGAGGAGAGGATGCCATGGCCTACTTGCTCACTGATGCTCTGCCTGCCTGGCAAGCAAGTGGGTGCAATGATGAGAAAGAGGACTAGGGGCAGGAGCAGCCAGTGACAACGGGGGTGAGAGGGGAGACTCACTGAGGGAGGGGGGCTATTGCAGGTTTCTTGTTCAAAGGCTCTCAAAAACCTGGAGCCTGCTTTGTGTGTATGTATACGTACACATATGTGCACACGCGCTCACACACACACACACACACCCTTTCCCACAAGCTAATGCATAATGTGCATACTTAATTGGTCACTGTGAGCTACTTCTTACTAGGGCCAACCTTTGTTTAAAAACGTCCTAGCCCCCACCCCCCAAACCGAAACATTTTAGAATTTAGGAACCCCCATCCTCAGCTAAATATCAGGATTTTCCTACTCGGACATTAAAACTTTGTGAACAGAGCCTATTTTACATCAGAATGGAAATACTAAAAAAAACCCACATTTGTCAGCAATTCCTAAACTGCTGTTATTTTCCCCCTACCCCAGAAGGCAAGGCTGCATGGAGACTTAAAAAGGGAAGGTCGTCACAATTCTAAATTTATTTAAATACCAAGTTTAGGTATATGTTTTTGCAGGAAACATATGAAGAAGCATAAGGCATTGAAATTGTGCCCTAACAAAATTTTGCCAAAGTAGGCTTTCCTGTTAGTGCTTAAGGAGTCTGGTGCTCTCTAGTGGTACTTCTAGAAAATGACACAGCGGCAGAAAGTTGTCATCTGTGTGACTCTGTATTTTGGTGGCATCTGTTAATTGGGAGTCCCTATTGTGGTACCTGGAGGGTAGGCTGGTTGCTTAGCAACTGCAATAAGCATCATTCTTAAACTGCTGGGCCCAGGTTCCTAACAAGTTACATTGCCGGAGAGTGTGCGGTTGGGATAAAATTTAGCTCCAGAATGCTGTTTCAATGCTGGGGTTCAACGCTGGGACTAGGGCTGCCAACTTCTTTTTCTGACATGGCTTCTTTGCTTTTAACAGCTATATGCCTGGAGAAAACTATTCTAGTATGATGTAGTAGGTAGAATGATGGGCTTTGAGACCTGGAGTCAAAGCCATGTTTAACCATGTAGCTTGCTGGGCCACTCACCATGTATATTGTGAGGGGCAGAAATAGGATAACATTCTTCCTTCCATTTATGGCATTCTGTGCTTCTTGGAGAAACATTACATTATATCCTGCCCTTCCTCCAAGGAGCTCAGAGTGGCACACATGGTCCTTCTCCCCTTTGTCCTGACAACAACCCTGTGAGGTAGGTTAGGCTGAGAGAGAGGGTGAGTGACTGGCCCACGGTCACCCTGTAAGCTTCATGAGTGAGTGGGGATTTGAGCCTGTGTGGTAGGCGGCAGTATTGCAACCGAAACTCTCCCCACGACCTGAGTTCGATCCCAGCAGAAGCTGGGTCTCAGGTAGCCGGCTCAGGTCAACTCAGCCCTCCATCCTTCCGAGGTCGGTAAAATGAGTACCCAGCTTGCTGGGGGAAAGGTAGTCATGACTGGGGAAGGCAATGGCAAACCACCCCGCTACAGTCTGCCATGAAAACACCAGCAAAAGCGGCGTCCCTCTAGGGGTCAGTAATGACCCGGTGCTTGCGCAGGAGGAACCTTTCCTTTCCTTTCCCTTGATCCTACTCCAACTAACTGCGAGGCCACACTGGCTCTGACTGAAACCACACTCTCTCCACTGAAGCAGAGAGTGCTCTTGAGCGTGTGCTGACTGCTTTTTCATCACTAGTGAGTTGCTAACAGTGAGATCCTAGACTTGTCTACTCAGAAGTAAGCTCCACTGCATTCAGGGGACTTACTCCCGGCCAGATAGGTGTACAGGATTGCAGCCTAAATGTCTGGGAACAAGGAGAAAGACTTCCCGGGCAGGTCATAGAGTGTGACTTGCAAGTTTGAGCTTTAGCCCCTCAAACACAACTTGGAAAGTGAAAACGCCAGGATTCAGGGCTCCCCCCCTCTTTTTGCCCCATCCCCGATTTCTCTTTTCCGCCTCCACCTTCCATGGCAGCTGCCCTCTCTCCTTCTCCTCGTGGTACCACCCTACAATCCTATGCAAGCCCACCTCTTGTTCCCATGGCAACGAGTGGCAGCCACAGCAGGCCCAGCTAGAGGTTGCCATGGCAATGCTGAGGCATCTTTCAGGCCTAGGCAACATGGCCTCTGCCCTCTCTGGGCCTTTCCAGCACCACTCCCCACTTCCTTCTTGGACTGGAGTGGGGGGCGTTGGCGTGGGTGGGGGAGAAGTGAATCCTTTTGTAGGGAAGGAAGCTAACTATCCACAGAGATTCAGGGGATTTTGAAACGGTACCGCCCAGCACACACATTTAAAAGCGAGTGAACCTATTAGAATATATTTAAAGACACTGTGGGAGTTGAGTCCTGTTTGCCTCCTGCTGCGAGACCAGCCTTCCACAACCCAAAAATCCTCCAGGTCTGGTGGACTACAACTCTCAGCATGTGTCAGCCAGCATGGCTGGCTGGGGATGATGGAAGTTGTAGTCCAACCCCTCTGGAGGGTGCCTGGTTACAGAAGGCCATGCTAGATGTTTGCGCCTATCAGAACGCATTGTTGGAATTGTCAGGGAAAGATGGGAAGTGTGTTTAACCCGAGGGAGCTGAAATACAGCCTCTCCATCATATACTGATACTAAGGCAGCTAAGTGATGTGCTTTAAATAACATCAGGCTAGTGTCTCTTTTTTAAGGATTTCAAACCCATTTTGAGCAATCGACTCTAGCTTTCAGGAGAGGGTCTAGGCCAGGGGTCAGCAACCTGGATTCCTCCAGATATTTTGGACTACAGTTCACATGATCCGTGACCACTGACCATGCTGGATAGTACTGATAGGATTTCTAGTCCAAAACATCTGGAGGGCACCAGGTGCCTACCCCTGGTCTAGCTGTAAAGCCCTTTCCCGGTAAATTGCTGTAAGCACAGTATGAACGCTGAAAGGGGTTTTTACATGCACACCCTGGAGGACTAGATATCGCAGAATGCCCTGTGGTTAGACAGACATGGGCAACTCTGGGGGTCTCCGTTGTGTCTCTGAGCCCTAATATTAAAAAACTACTGTGTGGGCATGTCCTGACTATCCAGATAAGATTTAAGGGGCACGAAAGCTGTAGTAACAAAGGGCAGAAGTTTCTATGTTCGATTCCTGGCATCTCCAAGTATGGCTGGAAAAGAGCCCTATCTGAAACCCTGGAGAGGTGCTGTCAATCGGTGTAAGCTGGCGGGGGGGTGACTTGTGGCCGTCCAGATGTTTTAGCCCCCAACTCCCATCAGCTGTAGCCTGAATAGTCAATGGTGAGGGATGATGGAAGTTGTAAGCCAAAACATCTGGAGGGCCACAAGTCACCCAACCCTGGTAGACAACACAGAGCCAGATGGACCAGCGGGCTGACTCAGAGTAAGGCGACATCTCTCTCTCGGAGCCCACACCTGGCGACAGTTCTATGCTGTGGAGTTCCCCGGACTTCTGCTGCCTATCCACACTGGAAGGGGGAGCCGTGCAGTCTGGCATGAGCAACACAAGCAACGTGGGCAGTGGGATTTCCAGAGGCATGGGGCAGCATGCCATCAAGGGATGCCTGTCTCTGACTGTCTTGCAATAGGAGGCCCCTTCTCAGAATATATCAGGCAGCTTCTGGTCCTTGCAAAGCGGCTTTGGGCAGGAGACAGACTATCATTTTTCAAAGAGCTGACAGTGCCATGATAGAGGCATCGCTTCCGGTGAGGGGTTGCTTTCAGTGATGAAGGACGTCCCCTCTCTTTTTTGGCCCCCTATCAAACAGTAGTGCTGAAGCAATACAAAAACCTGGATGACTGACCCAGAGAGATGCTGTTGCAAGGAGTGGGCAAGCCACGAGCGATGATGCTTCCCTCACGCCGGTCTTCCTGGTTGGCTGTGCTGCCCAACAACTGGGTCATCCCCTGACTTATGAGGGCCACACCAGCAGCACAGTCATTTCCTTCGGCTGTTTTAAAAAGAGGGAGAGAAGGAGAAAGGGAGAGAAGGAGGGGGTCAGAGAGAAAACATGAGCAGGAGAGGAAACAGGAGCGGGACAAAAAGAGGGAAAGGAAGAGAATGATGAACACAGATTCACCAGGACGGGGATTCAGGGCAGATAAAAGGAAGCGGCTCTTCACACAGTATTTTGAAGACACCCACTGTGGCATCTTCTCTCCTTCTGCACTGGCTTAGCACACAAGTGCCAAAGCAAAGCAAAGCAAAGCACGCAAGGTGCTATCCAGCTGTAGCCCAAGAAGCCGGGAGACCCTCTCCCAGACTCCAGCTCCTGCAGCAGCCCAAAGCACTCACCCCTCCAGGGGGTTTTGAAGCCAAGGCTCCCTGTGACGTCACGAGCATCATCATAAGGATGGCTGGGGAGCGCCAGGTGCTGAGGGCAGCTGAGTGGCTTGCAGGCAGCAGCTTGGTGGGGGCTCCTCCAAAGCCAGGTAGGACTGCGGGGTCAACAGAGCGGGGTGGGGAGGGGGGCCTTATTTGCTTCTGTCTCACAACCCTTTCCATGTGCAGCTGCCCACCATGGCAGAGCGAGAGGGGAGGCTTCTTCTGCTGGAACAGCGGAATCGGACTCTGGTGAGTGTCCCTGAGAGTCAAAAGTTCCGCCTGGCTGCAACTGTGCTGCAAAACAGCGAGGGAACGCGAGAGCTGACATGAATATTCACCACTAATCGACGTTGGCCAGAATTTCCAGTTTTGGCGTTCCCATTTTGAATGTGAAATTTGAAATCCAACATTCTAATTCACACTTTGAATGTGAAATTCTGCCTCCTCATTTGAAAATGGAGACTCGTTGACATCTCTTGACCGTTTTGATTTTGGCTGCTGGCAAATATGAAACCTCATAATTCTCTCAGCTGTCAAATGCTGTCACCTACAAGATGCTGCTGGATATTAAATATGGTTGCATGTCAGTTTTCAATACTTTCAATATTATTGCATACCAACCAAACATAGTAAAATACAAATATCATTCCATGTCATCTGCTGAATTTGAGCAAATGTCACATTCCATAACATGACAACTGTCATATACTGTCAAGTTTATTTGATTAAAATAAAAAAGGGATGCTAGCTAAATACAAATATCACACTTTCAGCAAACATTTGAGCATTTGGGTAATAACTAGAGAATGTTTGATACCAACCTTCTTAGTTTTTAAGGTGGCACAAAACTCTTGAATGCTTTGGGGAGCGGATTTATTTCAGATTTTATTGTTAGCACATAACCTTGGTGATTTTTACAGAATTTAGAATATTAGCAGAATTTCTCTCCTTGTGTTCCCCCCCCCCCAAAACGTTTATTTCCTACAGATGGGGAAGATCATATCCCTTCAGAAGGCAAACGCAAATTTGCGGCAAATGGTGAGCCCCACATAACATCCTCCTTCCCGGTCCCTGGATTTTAACATGAGGGGCGGGAGCCCTTTGGGTGGTGCAACACAATTCCCTCTGCCTGCTTTTGCTCCCCAAGGCAGATGATAACCCAGCTCAAAGACCCTTTGGCCCTCAAAGTTCTTTGGGAGCTCCTTGAGACCAGGCAACATCTGTCCTCTGCCCTCAGCTCAAAGTCCACCCTCCAAAGTGTGAGTATAGCAAACATAAGTGACCATTCTCACTGTCTCTAATCTGGTCCATCTTCTCCCCATTCTTGCAGAATTCAAGGCTGAGAGAGGAAAATGAAGGTGAGAGACTGACCTGGCTGTATTTGGCATCAACACTTGGGACATTTTGCTTACCTGAAGCAAAATAGCCCAGCTTGGGCGAGACCAACTGTGTGAAGAGCACACCTTCAAAGGGATGCAAGTGCCAAGTTTGTTGCACTGTTACATCCCTCCCACAGGTGGTTATTAACTAATAATAACTATTATTAGTTATTATTAATAATAACTATTATTAGTTAGTAACCACCCCACCAATCTTTTCTTGGAAGAGTAATCATTTTCTTGCTATCTTGTCTTCTCCTTAACAGTCTTCAAGTCAACAGAAGAAATCTTACTTAGGTATTTGTTTTAGAAAATTATGTATTTTGAATTATGTGCACATTTATATATTATTATTTTCTTTATGTACAATATTTGGCATGCTAATTTCACTTCAGTTAATTTATTACATTTCTATACCACCCAATAGCTGGTATACATTATACACAGTATAAGAACCATTTACATATAAACAGACAACACACACAAAGACACACATATATCTCAACAATTTTAAACAATCAACAATAAGAAAAAAAACGAGTAAGCCACCTTTCGGCCAATGTCTCTAAGTAAGCTAATGATACATTTTTAAAAATACAAAATCATATATAAAATCACACTACAATGATGTATTTATTTATTTACAATATACATTCATGCATTTGTTTGTTCATTTATATCTCGCCTTTTTCCTCTTGCAAGGAACCCAAGGCCGCTGACATTCTCCTCCTCCTCTCCCTTTTGTCCACACAGCAACAACCCTGTGAGGTGGGTTGGGCTGAGAGTCTACAAGTGGCCCAAAGTCACCCAGTCAGCTTCCATGGCCGAGTGGGAGCTAGAACCCAGATCTCCTGGCTCCCAGTCCAACACTCTCACCACTATACCACACAGGCTCATCAAAGATTTTAAAGCAGTGAACAACAAGATAAAAGAATAAAACCCCATAATTAAATCAATTAAAACATCTTAAAAGAACAAATTCTGAACATAATAAACCACAGCTGGTCACTCAGGGAAGGCCTCTCGAAATAAGAATGTCTTCAGGAGGCGCCAGAAGAAACACAATGTTGGCTCCTGCCTGACCTCCAAAGGCAGGAAATTCCAAAGGAAGGGGGCCACCACGCTGAAGGCTCTCTTCCTGGTGGACTCCAGCTGGGCCATAGGTCCATGTGGAACCGCCAGGAGCAAGCCCTCCCATGACCTCAGTAACCAGGCAGGTTGGTAAGGGAGAAGGCGATCTCTCGGATATCCTGGTCCCAAGTTGTTTAGGGCTTTGTCAGGTCAGAAGGTGACCAATATACTACTGGGGAAGAGCAGAAGAATTTCCAAGTAGCACCAGAAAGAGTGAAGCAGCTGGGCCAAAGCCGAAAGGACACTCAGCTGTGGATGTGTCTGGTGGTGAAAAGAAAGTCCGATGCTGTAAAGAACAATATTGTTTAGGAACCTGGAATGTAAGATCAATGAATCACGGTAAACTGGAGGTGGTCAAACATGAGATGGCAAGATTGAACATCGACATCTTGGGAATCAGCGAACTAAAATGGACAAGCATGGGCGAATTTAATTCAGGTGACCATCATATCTACTACTGTGGGCAAGAATCCCTTAGAAGAAATGGAGTAGCACTCATAGTCAACAAAAGGGTGGGAAAAGCAGTACTGGGGTACAATCTCAAAAACGATAGAATGATCTCAGTACGAATCCAAGGCAAACCATTCAACATCACAGTAATTCAAGTCTATGCCCCAACCACTGAGGCCGAAGAAGCTGAGGTTGATCAGTTCTATGAAGACCTACAACACCTTCTAGAACTAACACCAAAAAAAGATGTCCTCTTCATCATAGGGGATTGGAATGCTAAAGTAGGAAGTCAAGAAATCACCGGGATAACAGGCAAGCATGGCCTTGGTGTACAAAATGAAGCAGGACAAAGGCTAATAGAGTTTTGCCAAGAGAACACGCTGATCATAGCAAACACTCTTTTCCAACAGCACAAGAGGTGACTCTACACATGGACATCACCAGATGGTCAATATCGAAATCAGATTGATTATGTCCCTTGCAGCCAAAGATGGAGAAGCTCTATACAGTCAGTAAAAACAAGACCTGGAGCTGACTGTGGCTCAGATCATGAGCTGCTTCTTGCAAAATTTTGGCTTAAATTGAAGAACGTAGGGAAAACCACTAAACCATTCAGGTATGACCTCAATCATAACCCTTATGAATATACAGTGGAGGTGACGAATAGATTTAAGGGATTAGATGTGATAGACAGAGTGCCTGAGGAACTATGGACGGAGGTCCGTAACATTGTTCAGGAGGCAGCAACGAAATCCATCCCAAAGAAAAAGAAATGCAAGAAAGCCAAGTGGCTGTCTGATGAGGCTTTACAAGTAGCTGAGGAAAGAAGGGAAGCAAAAAGCAAGGGAGAAAGGGGAAGATATATCCAACTGAATGCAGAGTTCCAGAGAATAGCAAGGAGAGACAAGAAGGCCTTCTTAAATGAACAATGCAAAGAAATCGAGGAAAACAACAGAATGGGAAAGACTAGAGATCTCTTCAAGAAAATCGGAGATCTCAAGGGAACGTTTTGTGCAAAGACGGGCATGATAAAGGACAAAGAAGGCAGGGACCTAACAGAAGCAGATGAGATTAAGAAGAGGTGGAAAGAATACACAGAAGAACTATACAGGAAAGATCTTAATGTCCCTGATAGCCATGATAGTGAGGTCACTGAACTTGAGCCGGACATCCTAGAGAGTGAAGTCAAGTGGACCTTAGGAAGCATTAGTAACAACAAAGCTAGCGGAGATGACAGTATTCCAGCTGAGCTGTTTAAAATCCTAAAAGATGATGCTGTTAAAGTGCTGCACTCAATTTGCCAACAAATTTGGAACACTCAACAGTGGCCACAAGACAGGAAAAGGTCAGTTTATATTCAAGTTCCAAAGAAGGGCAACGCCAAAGAGTGTTCAAACTACTGTACAATTGCGCTCATTTCACATGCCAGCAAGGTTATGCTCAAAATCCTACAAGCTAGGCTTCAGCAGTATGTGAACCGAGAACTACTGGAAGTACAAGCTAGGTTTCGAAGAGGCAGAGGAACTAGAGATCAAATCACCAACATTCGCTGGATCATGGAGAAAGCAAGGGTATTCCAGAAAAACGTCTATTTCTGCTTCATTGACTACGCTAAAGCCTTGGATTGTGTGGATCACAACAAACTGTGGCAAATTCTTAAAGAGATGGGAGTTCCAGATCACCTTACCTGTCTCCTGAGAAATTTGTACGAGGGTCAAGAAGCAACTGTAAGAACCAGACATGGAACAACCAATTGGTTCCAAATTGGGAAAGGAGTACAACAAGGCTGTATATTGTCACCCTGCTTATTTAACTTATATGCAGAGTACATCATGAGAAATGCCAGGTTGGATTAATCACTGGTCGGAATTAAGACTGCTGGGGAGAATTATCAACAACCTCAGATACGCAGACGATACCACCCTAATGGCAGAAAGCGAAGAGGATCTAAAGAACCTCTTGTTGAGGGTGAAAGTGGAGAGGGTAAAAGCTGGTTTGAAACTCAACAATAAAAAAACTAAGACCATGGCATCTGGCCCCATCACTCCCTGGCATATAGAAGGGGAAGAAATGGAAGCAGTGACAGATTTTATTTTCTTGGGCTCCAAGATCACCGCAGATGGTGACTGTAGCCATGAAATTAAAAGACGCTTGCTCCTTGGGAGGAAAGCTATGGCAAACCTAGACAGCATAGTAAGAAGCAGAGACATCACCTTGCCGACAAAGGTCCATCTAATCAAAGCTATGGTTTTCCCAGTAGTAATGTATGGCTGTGAGAGCTGGACTATAAGGAAGGCTGAGCGCCGAAGAATTGATGCTTTCGAACTGTGGTGCTGGAGAAGACTCTTACGATTCTCCTGGACTGGTCACATCAGTCAATCCTAAAGGAAATCAACCCCAAGTGCTCATTGGAAGGACAGATACTGAAGCTGAAGCTCCAATATTTTGGCCACCTAATGCGAAGAGAAAACTCCCTGGAAAAGACCCTGATGCTGGGAAAGATTGAAGACAAAAGGAGACGGGGACGGCAGAGGATGAGATGGCTAGATAGCATCACCGATGCAATGAACATGAACTTGAGCACACTCCAAGAGAGAGCGGAGGACAGGAAGGCCTGGCGTGCTATGGTCCATGGGGTCACGAAGAGTCGGACACGACTTAACGACTGAACAACAACAACAACAACCAAAACCTTAAACCTGGCCCGATAGTGAATAGGCAGCCAGTGCAGTTCCTTCAGCAAAGGAGTTACATGCTGAAAAGGGGCAGCTCCTGACAACAGCCAAGCTGCTGCACTAGCTCCAGCTTCTGGAGCAGCCCCACGGGCAGCCCCACATAGAGCGCATTGCAGTAATCCAGTCTTGAGGTTACTGATGCCTGTACCACCGCGGCCAGGCTATCCCTGTCCAGGAGAGGCCATAGGTGGTGAACCACTTGAAGCTGGTAGAAGGCACTCCAAGCCGCAGCAGTCACTTGGGCTTCCAGCAACAGTGATAGATCTAGGAGTACCCCCAGACTATGCACCTGATCTTTCAGAGGGAGTGCAACCCCATCCAGAACAGGCAATGAGCCTCTCTCCCAGACTCAGGAACCACTCACCCACAGGGCTTCCGTCTTGCCAGGATTCTGCTTCAGTTTATTGGCCCTCATCCAGCCCATCACTGAGTCTAGGCACTGATCTAGGACTTGCACAGCCTCTCCTGATTCAGATGTCACAGGGAGACAGAGCTGCATGTCATCAGCATACTGATGGCATTTAGCTCCAAATGCCCTAATGACCGCTCCCAGCAGCTTCATATAGATGTTAAACAACATCGGGGACAAGATGGTGCCCTGCGGCACCCCATAGCTCAATTGCCAAGGGGCAGAGGAATAGTCACCCAGTGTTACTCTCTGAAGTCAGCCCTGTAGGTAGGACTGGAACCATTGTAACACAGTGCCTCAAAACCCATCCCACAGAGTTGATCCAAGAGGATACCATGGTCGATGGTATCAAAAGCCAATGAGAGATCGAGCTGAATTAGCAGAGTTGTACTCCCCCCGTCCCTCTCTCGATAAAGGTCATCCATCAGGGCAACCAAGGCTGATTCAGTCCAGTAACCAGGATGAAACCCAGATTGGAATGGGTTTTAAAATATCCTGTAAATGTTTGTATTTATTGAAAATATTAATATACTGCCTTTCTAATCAAAACACCCAAAGCAGTTTACAATTAAGGATGTTCCAATATATTTAGATTATTTGATGGTTGTTTTAGTGTTTGTGTTCAGGAATTGGAAGGAACTGGATATAAAAATATTAAGTAAATAAATAAAATTAAAATTAATCTTACAAAAAGATTGTTTAAATACCCTTACAGAATCTAAACAATAGCAGCAACATCCGAAATCAGATAAAGCGGACCAATAAAAACAGCAGCCCCCAATCCACTCATTAAAAACTTTAGAGAATTATATAAATCTAATTAATATTAATTAGCAGCAACATTCATCCTTGCAGCCCATGCTAATCAGGACGACCCAAAAGCCTTCGAGAAGGAGGCTCAGCACCTAAGAGCCAGCAAAGAGCCAGCAAGCAGGAGTGAGCTGATCTTCTGCAGGGAGGGAGCGCCGTAGTTTTGGCGCCACCCTGCATGAAGCCCTGTGCTGTGTCACCACCCACGGTACTCCTGGTGATGGGGGCGAAGGCAGCAGGGCCTCAAAGGGAACTCTCAATACTCGGGCAGGATTCATGTGAGATCAGGAGGTCTGTAACGCATTTCAAGTGTGAGATTCCCAATATGATTTGTGAAACATGTTCTGAGTGGATGGTAGCTAGGGTAGCCATTTATGAATCACCCCAAAAAGAGGAAATGCATCACCCAAAGAAAGGACAAAAGCAGATGCTGATTTGCCTATAATTTGCATGGGCTAATTTACACATATAGAAGCAAATTTAGACATTATTATTATAATTTAAGCAGAAATATACTACATCTCCTGTTAGTGCAGAAGACTGTGACTAGGTGACCTGTTAGCATGTTCAGGTGCTAACTGGTGATGGGCAACAGTTCCGATGGCTGTTTATCTTTAAACCAGGATTGGAGAGGACGGCCTTTCAAATAGAGGGCTGCCCTCTGAAAAAAGGTCTCATGGCCACCCCAGGAACTAGCCCCAGGGAAAGCAACCCTATGATGCCTGGGCAAGTTCCCCAGGGACCATACGATGGCTCGAATTGCCCCCTATGAGCTCAGAGACCCTCCTTCCCCTCACAGTCGGCATGGAGAGTGCCACACCAGCTGCCTCCAAGGCTGGGAAATTGATCTCGGAGAGGGAACAGGGGGCATTCCAGTGGGCAGGGAGGGGAGCAGACTGGAGAGGCTAGGAGATGATTTATCCCGGGCCTCCTCCAGCCTCTTTCCCTCCCCCTCCAGAACTAAAAAGCCCGTCCAGCGAATAAAAGCAAATATTGGAGGATGAGGAAGCAATGGTCCCCTCCGCCATGCCTTCCGCCCTGCTGGCTTCAACCAGCAGGGCACAGGCCTCTGGGAAGCTCCACGTTCAGGGGCTGCCAGGCAGCGAGGGCGCGCTCCACGGGGTTGTGCCCTCAATTCGGGTCGCCCCCTTTTTGACAGGGGCTCTTGGACTTGAACCATTGCATGCCATGCAAAAATAGTCACCACAGGTAAAGCTTTTATCCTGGTACGGAGATGCAGTGAATTTCTGCAGGTTGCCCTGAGCTGATCCGTACCTATGCGCTCATTCGGACAATGCTGAATAGTTGTGAGGGACCCTCCACGCTCCATGGTGGTGTGCATACCCGGGATGTATGAATCCGGGATCCCGCTCTGGACTTCTGCAGCTCAAGCCTCTCGCTCCCAGCTGACCTTGTGGCAGAAGAAATTCTTGGCAAGAGGCCTGCTGTCTGCACGCCAGTGTTCCTCCAGCAGAGCGCACGCCTTTCCAGACATGCAGTGCTTTCTTTTTGGCCGAGGAACTCTGAGCGAGGCTCATTGAGGCCGAGCTTAGCTTTGTATCCTAATACAAGTTATTTGGGGCGGCTGAACTCCCTCTGAGTCTCAAAACTTGAGAAACGTTACATCCAGCTGCTCATTCAGTTCAACCCACACCCCTTCCTTGAATTCCAGGGACAATGACAAGATCAAGAAGAAGCTTCACCAGTTGAAGGAGCTTCAGGAATCTCTGGTGAGTGACCTCTTATCTGTAGGGCCGCCAGTGTTTCCACTGGCCCCTGCTTTTCTGCCGGGTGGAGAGGAGCGCATGGGTGAGAGGTACCACTGCTGCCTATTCCTCTCCAGAGGCAGCTACAAGCCTGAGAGGTACAGGAAGGACTCTCTGAGTTGCAGCCTGGCCACCTTAGATCCTGGTTGCCTGGCATTTAGATCTGCATTCAAGGGCCTCCAGCAGATGTCCCTGCCGTTTGAAGTGAGATGGGGGCTACCAGAGAGAAGGCCTTCTTAGTGGTGGCACCCCGACTGTAGAAAGCTCTCTCAGGGAGCTCTGCCTGGACCCTACTTTATTGCACTTCTTACAATTTATCTATTTATAGCATTTTTATCCTGCCTTTCAGCCAAGGAGGCTCCCAAAGCAGCTTACAGAGATGAGAAATAAGACAGTTGCTGCCTGCAGGCTTACCATTTACAGACATAACACAAAAGGAAAGGGGACTGGGTGGGAGGAGGGGAAAAAGAGAATTCAGCAAGTTTGTGCTTCCTTTTGGGTTTCTGCAATTTCTGCTTCCTTTTGGGTCCAGGCCAAGACCTTTTCATTTTCTCAAGATTGTTAGGATCTGACTGTTTTATGTTGTTTTTGTGGTTTTGCAGCCTTTTGGTTTATTCTATTATTATTTTGTAGTTACATTTTAATAGTTTTATTTTTCCTTATAAACAACCCCAGGAATATGATTGAAGGACAGTATAAAAATACCTGTAATAAGCAAACAAACCATAGCGCAAACTAGGTTGGTGCCTGGGATGCCCAAATTCCAGGGGTGCCTCTCTCAGCTAGGCAAATATCTTGGGGAGAGAGGAGATCTCCGCATGTCTGGAAGGTTTAGGACGGACTTGCCAAGGCCAAAACCTTAGAAATGCCGCTCCAAATTGGCTTGATTTCTGCAAGTCTGTTCAGCAAATGTCCATGTCCATAATATACTGAGAAACGTCTTTCTCCTTCTTTCCAGCAAGACGATATTTACCTTCTCGAAGAACAGCTGTGTAAGTCATACAAGACCCTTTGGCTTGAGACTGCATTGTCGAGCGCAACAGGGACTGGTTCCACCTTCTTAGCAGCCTGGTTTGAAATAATTCTAGTGAATAATATTTTAGTATGCTTTGGAGATTTTATTTGAAATGCCTGGAAATGACTCCAAGTAATCTGGGTGGGGTGGATTTAGAAATTTAAACAAGTAAAAGAATTAATCTTATGGAATCAAAGCAAAGCTGCGTTGTGGGCCATGATCCGTGCGTTAAGTGCATGCACAGTTCCTTTCATTTCAGTGGGCGCTCCTGTCGCTAACAGTCAGAAGGCACTGTGCAGCTATTCCGTCTTTTCTCCCTTAATGGAATTTTTGTTCTGATCAGAAAAAAAGACAAAGGAAGCAGTGGGAAACACAGGAGGATCCCCCATGAAGTCCTGTGAATGACGCAGTGAGATTGCACAATGAAGGCCTCTTTGGAAGTGCCCAGTGCAGATGGTTTGCGCAGGAGATGTTCCAGGCCAACTGTGCCCAAAAGAAATGCAGTTCAAACGCGTGTTCAGTTCCTCTGTTTTATTTTTAAAATAATTTCACCTGTAAATCATTCCCCCGGCCCCCCCGGCCTGATTTTGGGATCTAACGCAACCTGACGTTTGCTCTGTAAATGCAACCCAAACCTTTAAAGAGAGGAAGGGAAGTTGCAGACGGCTTGGTGACCTGCCTTGTGTGTGCTGGGGCTGCTGAGTGCAGAGAGAGAGAAATGTTTCCCTGGAGTGAGAGGCAGTTGCCTAGTGACTGAGCAAAACAAGAAGGCTAGTGTTTCTAGCTTGGGGTGTGTGTGTTTGGGTGTGTATGTGTGTGTGTGTATGTGTATGCAGGTAAGGGAGCAGATGCTGCTGGCTGCAATCCTATGCACACCTCCTTGGGAGTAAACATACGTAAGATCTGGCTGCAAGAAGTGGTTCAGGCACATCATTTTATCACCTCAAATCTAATGTTTTTTCCCCATTGTATATTTTTCCCAAAATGTATCACTTGCACGAAACATACATTGGACAATGCAGAATAAAGCCCATCACTTCTTCCTTCCCTCTCCTTTCTTCCCAGCTACATTCAGGCCTGTAGCCAAAATTTTGTAGCGAGAGAGTCCTTCCGGGTCCGCTATAAAGCACGCAGCAGGAACCTAAATTGGTGCATAGGATTGCAGGACAGCTCCGGGCACTCTTGAATGAAACAGATTATCTAGATCCATTTCAGTAGGGCTTCAGGCCTGGTTTTGGAATGGAAACTGCCTTGGTCACCCTGTGAGATGACTTCTGCCGGGAAAGGGACAGGGGGAGTGCGACCCTATTGATTCTCCTGGACCTCTCAGCAGCTTTCGCTATCGATACCATCGACCATGGTATCCTTCTGGATAGGTTGTCTGGGTAGGGAGTTGGAGGCACTGCACTATAGTGCTTCCGCTCCTACTTGGATGGCCGATTCCAGAAGGTGGTGCTGGGGGATTATTGCTCTGTGCCTTGGCAATTGTGCCACTGGGTTCCACAGGCCTCTATCTTATCCCCCATGCTGTTCAACATCTACATGAAACCGCTGGGGGAGGTTATCCGGAGGTGTGGGCTGAGGTGCCATCAATATGCGGATGACACCCAGCTCTACCTCTCTTTCTCATCAAACCCAGGTGAGGCAGTGGCTGTTCTGAATCAGTGCCTGGGCACGGTAATGGACTGGATGAGGGCCAATAAACTGAAACTCAATCCAGACAAGATGGAGGTACTGTTAGTGGGTGGTTCGTCTGCCCGGCTAGGTGATATTCAACCTGTTCTGGAGGGGGTTGCACTCCCCCTAAAGGGTCATTCATAGTTTGGGAGTGCTCTTGGACCCAGAACTGTCACTTGAGGCACAGGTGAACTCAGTGGCATGGAGCACCTTTTATCAGCTTAGGCTAGTATATCAACTATGCCTTTATCTGGACAGAGATAGCCTAGCTACAGTTATCCATGCTCTGATAACTTCTTGTCTAGATCACTGCAATGCATTATACATGGGGCTGCATTTGAAAACGGTCCAGAAACTTCAGCTGGTCCAAAATAGGGCAGAAAGATTGTTAACAGGGACTGGCCAACAAGCTCATATTATGCCTGTACTTTTCCAGCTGCACTGGCTGCCAGTCCATTTCCAGGCCTGATTCAAAGTGCTGGTATTAACATTCAAAGCCCTTAATGGCTTGCGGCCAGGTTACCTGAAGGATCGCCTCCTCCCATATGTGCCTGCCCAGACCTTAAGATCATGCTCAGTAGGCCTTCTCCATGAGCCCCTGCCAAAGGAAGTGAGACGGGTGGCTACTAGGAAGGGGGCCTTTTCCGCTGCGGCACCCCGGCTGTGGTATGAGCTCCCTAGTGAGGTTCGCCTGGCACTTACATTGTATTCCTTCTGGAGCCAGGTGAAGACCTTTTTATTTTCCCAGGCATTTTAGCATTTTAGCTTTCTAGACTTTTAGCTTTGCTGTTTTAAATCTGTATTTGAAATCTCTGAATCGCTGCTACGTTTTATTCTGGTTATATTGTGATATTGTGGTTTTAATGTTTTAAAGTTTTAATATTGTATATTGTTTTACTGTGTGCTTTTTGGTTTTAATTTGTGTGACCCGCCCAGAGAGCTTCGGCTATTGTGCAGTATAGAAACAAACAAACAAACAAAGATAGCCTAATATGCTTGGTAAAGTTGCTTAACTGTTATTCAACATTAATAAAATAAAGTCTAGTTTTGTAATATTCACAAACAATGGCTAGTGCTTGTCAGTTGTTCCAGTACTTTTGCATTCACTGGCCAAAACGAGGGAATGTGGAGGCAAGTTTGCTTTTTAGTGAACCACTGAATAACATTTGGCCCCTAAACACTTTTTCCTTATATCTCCATCAACAAAAAGGATAGTGACTTCTTCTGTTTTTTTATATGAAAGCTGAACATTAAGGGAAGAGACCCTGAGTGAGCTAAATCCCCCTGTAGCTCATGCCCTGGCTGCATCAGAGATGAAATATTGTCTGAATCCCAAGTATGAACATAGATAGCTGTCCACTAGTTTTGAACCTGATCTCTGCTTTCTGTAGGTGCCTGCACTTGCAGCGGGGACAGCAAAAGGTAAGCACTCACCGTTGGCTGGGCTGAATTTCCCTCTCTTCAACTTACCCTAAATCACACAGTTTCTCCTGCTCTGTACCATTCTGTGCCCCCCCCCCCCCAATCCAGAATGGTCTTGGTATGGTGTCCAGGAACATCCTCATCAGTAACTTAAAATTAAACAGAGTAACTTCATTTCAAAATGGAAAAAGGGAGACAGACAGAGCATCCATTGTGCCCCATTGCAATTTGGAAGTGCCCCTTCCCCCATTTCTAGGGAAATATTTAAAATCTAAGAAGTAAAATCATTATTCTGGCTTCCCATCTCCCTTTGTCCCACACAAATTCCTCATCTGTGTTATTATGGTTTGGATCCAGATTTGGTCATACTTAGAGTAGACCTATTTAATTATTTTCAGTGGGTCTACTCGCTATGTGATTACATCTGGATCCAACCCAATGGGCTGGTTCACACAGCTGGCTCCTTGAGGGGTTATTTAAGCTACAGTGAGCAGTAGCATGTTCTGAGCAACATCCTGAATATGCAGCCCTGAGCGGGGGTGTTGTGTTGTGTGAACCCGGCCACCAACAGTTATTTGAGGGCTAAACAACCCACACATAAGTCTACAACAAACTGAGGGTTATGCTGTTTAACCCTCAAATAACCCTTGGTGGCTGGGTTCACACGACACGACAACCCCCAAGTGGGGGCTGCATATTCTAAGTGTCGCCCACATGCACCATGTCTCATCATGGGTTAAACAACTGCCGATGAACCTGCTATGTCGTGCAAGCCAGGTCAATATGCATCTCCTGCTTTTCAGCCAACATCAGCTTCCAAAGCTGCTTACAATAAAAATCCACACCAAAGCTAATAGAGACCACAAGGCAGTCATAAGACTGAAGGGAACTTTAGCCATGGTGCTCTCCCTGGCCTTTGTGTCCATTCTCACTTCCTGCCTGCAGTACAGGCATGAAAGCTTCTGGAGCAGCCATTTGCTCATGAATAGAGGGTTTTTTGGTGGGCGGGGAGGGGGAAAGCCATTTGAAGTGCATTAGAGTGAACTGGACAACCCCGTGGTGTAGTGCAGTACATTGTGATATGATTGCTTTCATTGTCAGAGGTAATTTTGTGGGTGGGGGGAGGCAAGGCAAGTAGGTAAGGAGGGAGGGAAGGAGGATAGGCAGAAGAATGACCATGGAGATGGGAGTTCTGTAGCACCATGGCTAAAGTTCCCCTCAGTGTTATGACTGCCTTGTGGTCTCCATCGGTCTTTATTTGGCCCCAGGGGATTAGGAGATTGTTGTGTCTGATTTAGCACAGATTGCCGGTGGGGGTTCTGGGGGTGGGGTTCCAATCTCTGATGCTTATCCCTTCGTTTTCATTTCTCCTCAGTGAATAGAATATAGAGCCATTCAGCCTGTGAGGAGGGCTAAGTCAGTTTGAGAGAACAGTGCCACTTCTGTGCAGGATATCACCCTCAGTGCCTCTAAAGGATTCATGCCACCAGTTCTGGAATAAACTCCATCCTTGTCTTCCATTTGCTGCTGGAAACCTTTTGTTGTGAGGCCTTAAACCTGATTCTCAGTTTGGTTTGGAAGTAGGAACAGCTACTTGGGAATTCCTCTCTTACCCCTCTGTATCTGGTCAGAAATCTGTCTGGAACTGGTTTAAGTCCTTTCGGGATTTCCCTCAAAGATCGAATGAAAGTTTTGTGAAGGTGCTGAGGGCCACAGTTACAAGGTCCCATGAATGAGGAGTGTGACCTTTAAAAACAGATTTGAATGTGGGTTTGCATCCTAATGTAGACATGCCCGAAGGCAAGCATGTCTGCATTAGGAAGCTCTCTTTGTCCCAGACAGTTTGACCTCTTGGGTGAGGTTTGCTAAATCGATGTGATGCTGCCGTTAAGGCTGCCTCCAGAGCTGAACCTGGAAGGTCAACAGAGCTCCCATGCAAGCTAGCTCAGACTTGGCTCACGAGACTGCAAAAGGAGCTGAGCTGTCTTGCAAAGCCCACCTGCGCCGTGCACTGCAGATCCTTCTTAAAGCAAGCTGTTGTGCACATCTGCAAAGTGCTTTGCGCTTTGGACCCTAATGAGCCTTGCAGAACCTGACCCGCCAGATTGAACCACAACTGGTTTGCGACAGCCCCCGGCTACCTTCCAATACGCTTTGCTACAGTCAACCCCAGTTTAGGAACTGCCCAAAGAGGAACCATATTGCAGCCATATTTAGGACAGAAGAACAGAAGAAGAGCCCCATTAGATCAGACCAAAAGCCAATCTAGTCAAGCATTCTGTTTCTGTGGTGGACAGCCAGGTGCCTTGGGCCGGGGAAGCCCCAAAGCAGGACGCGAGGGTGCCAGCCCACTCCGGCTGCTGTTCTCCAGCAAATGCGGATTCAGAGGTGCAGCCTCTGCTCCTGGGCTCCGCTGTAGCAATCATCACTAGCAGCCACTGGCATCCTATAGGAATTCACCTAATCCCCCTTCACAGTCTTCATCTAATCCCCTTTTAAAGTTGGTGACCGCAGCCTTTTGTGACAGTGAATCCCATAGGTTAACTATGCACTGTGAAAAAGTCTGTCCTGCCCTGCAATCCCCACCATTCAGCTCCATGGGATGACCCTTCTTGGATTCTAGTAAGACAAGACCTCTCCCTATTCCCTTTCTCTTTGTTGTTGTTCAGTCGTTCAGTCATGTCCGACTCTTCGTGACCCCATGGACCAGAGCATGCCAGGCCTTCCTGTCCTCTGCTCTCTCCCGGAGCGTGCTCAAGTCCATATTCACTTTCTCTACACCATGCATAATTGCATACACTGCTATCATCTCTCCTCTCACCCCACTTTACTTGCCGCCTTCTTTCTTTCTAGGCTAAGCATTTCCCCAGAGTGGTAACCTTTCCTCGTGAGGGAGTTGCTCCATCCAGCCCCTTGATCACTTGGGTTGCCCTTTTCTGCACCTTTTCCAGCCGTACAATCTCCTTTTCGAAGTGCAGCAACCAGAACAGCACACAGAATTCTATGTATGGTTGCAGCTTCCTGTTTCAGGGTTATGAATCAGCTTGTTTTTGCATACTTCAGAAATAATGCGGAACACCTTGATCCCCGCCCCGCTTCATTTCATCACGTCAGTTACTAAGACTTCTTGGATGGGAGGCATCTAGAGAACAGGGCCTGACGATGCCATCATCTGCATGCCTCCATGGGAGTAGGCATTGTTGAACTCTGGGAACACTCCGACCCCTTCCCTCGACACACACTTTCTATTTGTCATTTCTATAGCATTCTTAACATGCTCCACAACCCTTACCTTATGGTGTGTGTTTCCTTACAGCACCCTTCCAAGGCAGGCTGTCCTTGTTGCTATTATTATGGGTGGGGGAGACTAATGTGGAGAGAGGCGGCCTTCTCAAAGCTCAAAGGCAGCTTTTTCTAGCGAGAAGTGGGCTGTGGCCAAGGGAGGCCTGAGTGTCTCTACATTCTCTCCCAATGTGTTCACTGAAATAACACTGTACAGGGACAATGCCTGAGTACACTAAGCTTCTAGTCCTCATGTTTGGAACAGGAAAACTTTGAAAATATAATGCATGGGCTACACCTGCTAAAATCCAGGTGGTTTAGGTGCCAGGCAGCAAATGGGTTTGGATGCCTTACCCAGCTCCTCCTCCCCCCGCCCCCTAGTTCTCTGTTCTCCTGCTTCTACATTATGGGATGAATGTAGGTCTGTACTGCAAAGCAGAGAAGTGCTCAATAATGATAGTACTGCCACCATCTTTTGCCCATCTGGGATGGAGGGAAAATATTCCAGCAGCATGCAGCCAAGAAATGTAGCCATCTCAGCCATGTAACCCTTTCTGCTTTTCCTCAGGAAAGGAGTTGAAATTGTAATAACTCTCAAAGACCAAATCTGTAATAATTTACACTCCTCTTCACTGTCCGCAGGCAGTCATTGTAAACATTTGTCTTGTTACATCTGAGCAGCCACATGAAACTGGAAGGCTACAAACAGAGCTGTGTTTTCCCTGTGCTAAACTAGCAATCCAATTTCCGCAGCAAGAAAAGCTGAATTCCTCAACCCGTATAAATGACGCAAATTTTGCATAAATGATTCTGGTTCTTGAAGTCATGGACTGGGAGAAAGAACGATGCCAGGCACTCAAGCTCTTCCTTGGACTGTGGGCAATCTTACTGGGCAGCCCTTCTGGCTTCTGAAATTGCCCAGACACTGAAGCACCTTTTCTCATCCATAAGAAGTAGGCATTGGCTTTGAGAAAAAGGCAGCTGAGATTCTCAGGACCAAATCCCACGCTTGTGCGGTACAGCTGCAAAATACATACAGCCCAGGTTGAAAGCAAAGAGCTGGGAATGAGACATGTGTTTGTGTGTGGGGGCGAGGGCAGTAGGTTAGTCCCCAGTGTTTTTGGGTCGGTGGGCATATTTGGGATTTTGAGAGTGTCATGGGTGCTCTCACAAAATGGATGGCGTGGTCCGCCTTGCCCATTCATAAAATGGCTGCCTTGGTGGGCACGGCCAGTCGCAAGACACTCATTTCCTAGAAGGCAGGACTAAAAGAAAACTAACTTGCCAAAGGTCCTAAGTGCAGGGAAGAGGTGGGGTCTGAACTCCAAAACACAAAACCTCTCTTCAGAACCCAAATAAAGATGGTGCTGCAGGGCAGCACTTTGCTTTGCAGATTCCCAGTTTTAAAAAAGTTTTACTTTTAAAAGATCTTATATAATAAAATAAAACTCAGGAGGGGCAGGGAGCCTTTATATGGGTCAAGAGTACATGGACACACTAGCACCCACAGGTTAGAGGGTTGCCTTTAAGTGCACATTTTTATTCTAAGCTAGCCTTCCCCAACCTGGTGCCCTCCAGATGTGTTGGACTACAATTGCCATCATTCCCAGCCAGCATGGGCCTCAGGACGGGAGAGCACCATGTTGAGGAGGCCTGCTGAAAACCTAGTCTGAAGGCACATGAGGCAGGAAGCTGGCTGAAACTAAACATGTCTGGTTGGTGCTTGGAGGGGAGACCACCTGGGAACCACATGTAGACGCCTTGAGTTCCATGATGGAAGAAAGGTCGAATATAAATGTAATAAATACATCCTGAGATCTTTTGTTGGTGGGTGGAATCAAAACAAATAAATAGATATGATTTGGACAGTGTTAATATGGAATGGTTGGGGGTTAAATTCGAAGCAAATTACGGCACATTTGACACACACACGCTCATCTTTTGCTTCTGGGTGACACGGGGTGACTGCGTGTGCTCTTTCACAGAGGGCTGGCTCCCCTTCGAAGGGCTGCCACAGGATAGCCCTCTGCACTGGGGGTGTCCTCTCTTTGAAGAGCTGTTCAGTACAAGTTCAGTTCACAAAGAAAGAGCCATAAGAAGGAAGAGCGGGGCCTTGAAGGATATTTACTTATTGTATTTATTTATTTTGTTTCTATCCCACCCATTAGTTGAAGCTGCCTCCCAGCAGCCCCTGGACAAAAGACTGAGCATGGCACACTACCCTATGGCGGGATGTACTGTATGTCTATTTAAATCCTAATAATTGTTTCTAAGTTTGCATCTAGAGATATAAATTAGCATATGCAAATCAGTGCCCTCTTCTGGGGTGACGCACGTCCTCTTTTGGGGCAATTCACAAGTGACTACTGGAGTGACATTTAAGCAGTGCTCTCATCGTGCTCGACGCCGTCCAGGTGACTGAAGGGAAAGGAAAGCCACGGTCCGCAGCTGAGTGCAAAGGCAGTTCTAACGGACACAATGATACAGAAAGTGGCAAGGTGTTTCCGAGCTCACATCCAGCTCTTCAAGAGGGCAAATCACTTAACTGCAGTCTGTTATACAGAGTTTATTTTGCCAAAGAAGCCAGAGAGTTTTCAATGCAGCAGCAGCAGCAGCAGAAGAAGAAGCAGCAGCAGCAGCAGCAGCAGCTGGAATCCAAAAACAAAGAGGTCCCTGAACCTATTCCCGTCGCATGCGCTTCAGAGGTCCTCAGACTACACTGGAAGGAACCATTTATAATCCGTATTTGACAGGCCACAAGGAAAAAGGGTGACATGGGGAGAGATGGGTTGAGTGGCCGGGGAGGGGCTGAGATTGGAGTCGGGGAGTCAGCGCCCCAAAGGGTCCCACAGGAAGTCAAGCCAGGAAAGGTTATCTGGCCCAGGAAAAATCCCACCCTGAACAGGAAGACTTTATAGCCCTTCCTGTTAAGGAGAGCCAATGGCGACCTGAGATGGGTGGAGCCACCCCAGTTCCTGGGATCCCTGTACCCCCCCACAAATATGTGCCAGCCTGGGGCTCACTCAATTGGGCAGCTAGGCAGAGATTTGGGGCTTCTCGGTTCTAGTCCCTGCAGCCCCTGGCAGGCAAACCGTGTGGCTCAGGTCAGGTGAGGCTTAAGATGGAACCACTCTGGGTTGTCTTCATAATACTTATACAGCAGCAGCATATAGCGATATGTGAACTCACTAGTGAACTCAGGTGCTGCGTTATGACCGCAGTGTAGCCACAATGGAGAAACAAGAGGGGGTGTCAGCATGCTCGGAGGAACCCCAAAGTTTGCAGAGAGACCGAGTTGCCTCAACGGAGGTCAAGTTTCCAGGGCCAGATGAAGCAGAGATCCTGGGGTACTAAAAGGATTTGCTGATGTGTGCTCAGATCCTTTGTCTATCATCTTGGGGAAAACCTGGCAAATTGATGAGGTGTCACAGGACTGGAGACAGGCAAAGGTTGTCCCAGTCTTCAAAATGTGTGGAAAGGAAGATCTGGGAAACTATTGATGGGTCAGTTTAATTTTGATACTAGGGAAGATACTAGAACAGGTCACACAGGAATTAATTTGCAAGCATCTTGATAATAATGCAGTGATTAGTAGGACCCAGTGTTAGTCCTAAGACTAATCATAGCTTTTTCTTCTTTTGATCAGGTTACTAGCTTAGTGGATTGGGGGAATGCTGTGGACATAATTTATCCTTATTTCACCAAAGCATTTGACGAAGTCCGTCATGATATTTTGGTTAGCAAACTGGTTAAATGTGGGCTAGACAGCAACGCCTTCAGCTGGATTCTCGGTTGGAAAACATACTCAAAGAGTGCCCTTCAACTGCTCCTCTTCAAATTGGAGGAAACTTTTGAGTGGGGGACTACACGGCTCTGAGCTGGGACCGGTATTCTTCGATATTTGTATCAGTGATTTAGAGAAATTATTAGCCATGCTGGCTGGGGATGATGGGAGTTGAAGTCCAACCCATCTGGAGGGCACCAGGTTCAGGAAAACCTGATTTAGATGAAGGGGTGGAGGGAATCCTTATCGAATTTGTTGGTGACAAAACAAGGAAGGATAGCTAAAATCTCAGAAAACAGGAATAAAATTCAAAATGACCTTAACGGAATGGAAAACTGGGCTAAAATTAACGAAATGAAATGCAGTAGAGAAAAATGAAAAATCCTGCAATTTAGACCAAAAAAAGTGGTGGTGGGGAATCAATTGCAAAAATAAAGGATGGGGATACCTGGACTGGAAGTAGTGATTGGTGAAACCGATCTCAGGATTGTAGTGGATCACAAGCTTAATGTGAGTCAGCAGTGTGATGCAGCTGCAAAAAAGGCTGATGTGATTCTAGGCTGCATTAATAAGAGTCATAGTTTCCAAGTCATGGGAAGTAATAGTTCTACTTTATTCTGTACTAGTCAGACTTCATCCAGAGTGCTGTGTCCAGTTCTGAGAACCACATTTTAAGAAGGATATAGAAAATGTAGAACTCCTCCTGAGGAGGGCAGTGAAGATGGGTCAGCGTTATGGAAAACAAGTCCTATGAAAAAAGGTTAAAGGAACTGGGTATGCTTAACCTGGAGAAGTGAAGACTGGGGGGCGGGCATGATAGCACTCTTCAACTCCCAAAAGGGCAAAGACTTGTTGTGCCAAAGGCTACAACTATATCTATTGGGTTTCAGGTACAGGAGGGTAGACCTTGGTTGAAGAGTAGGAGAAACATCTTGAAGGCAGGACCCGTTTGACAATAGAACCAATTACCTAGAGGGGTGGTGGGCTCTCCCTCCCTGAAGGTCTTCAAGCAGGAGCTGGAAAATCATCTGTTGGAGACGTTCTAGCTCAGGATTTCCTGCATCAAGCTAGGAGTTGGACTAGATGACCTACAAGACCCTTCCACCCCTATGATTCATATGAAAGTAGAAAAAAATATTTAGGGTGGGAAAATATCCCTGCAAACCCCAAAACAGACCTAATGTAGACTGAGCATGCTCAGTGACTACAGGATACTGAGTGTCTGTTGGGTGGTGGTGGAATGGAGTCTCCTTAAAGAAGGCGTGGCTGGCTGGAACCCTGAGCAGGAGCGCTCCACCCTCCAACATTTCTTGCGGGTCTCCCTTGGATATGCTAAAAGCAAACTTGGGTGGCTGAGTGCTGATCAGTTTGGGAGCAAAATGGAGCCACACAAAAAGAAAGGTAGTGGTGTCTTTCTCTATATTGAGGGGTTTCCTAGGTATGCAGAAGTATGTAAACGGAAAGAAAACATTTTTTAAAAAAGCAAACAAAATAGCCCCATAAGTTTCCTGGACCTCTGGAATATTGGGAACAGCTGAGATGTTACTAGGGTGTCAGCTGGGAAGGAAAATGGAGGGTAGGGGAAGAAAGTTTCCAGAGCTTATAGTAAATATTTTGGAGGGGAAAATAGGGTTGTGGGGGGCAGGATGTGTTCCATGATGTTCAAAACCTCCCCTCAGGGATGTTTGAGAAGGAAAGAGCAGGGGAGATTCCATTTTCCAGAACCACCCTCTTCACCCTGCTAGAAACTGATAAAATGCTCAAGATTCAGGACTTGTGGCGAGCCGCAAAGCTGCACTTATGCATGGCAGTAGGTTACAGGTTTGTGCAGAGGCAGACAGCATCCTTTTTTCTCTTCTTCTCACAACTCTTCCCATCGTCCCCAGAGCAAGCTGTAAACAGCACTGCAAGGCTCTTGCTCCGGGCAGCCTGGTCCCCTGAGCAGGAACACCCCTTTCAGGACAGGGCCCTCGAAGCTCAGGCCTGGGAACCAACTCTGGCTCTCTGGGATTTCCCAGGAGACCACACCCCCTTTCTCTGGCCACACCCCTTTCCCTGGCCACACCCCTTTCCCCCCAACCAGCGGCTGCTTGGTGGCTTCCTGGCTTTTGTGGCGCTTTCTCCCTATTCTGAGAGGTTGGACTGCCTCTCCAAAGGCTTGGCTACTGGCGGGAGGAGCTTGAAGCGAGAAGATTCTGGTATTTCTGCATTTGGGCCCTGCCCCCTTTGCCGTTGGCTCCGCCCACCCCTGGACCAATCAGCACAGGGCAGGGTGGACGGATCCCTGCCTGAAGCTTACATGGGGCCTTTGTTGCTTGTCCCCATCCGCCTGGGACCTGCCCAGAACTGGACAGCCAAATGCCATGCGGATCTTGTCTGGAGTCCATCCGCTGTGGTGGAGGCCACCGAGAGAGTCTTGCGGGGCCATGAAGCCCAACAACCTTGTCTTGGCTTCCATGCTTGTGGGCGGCCCAGAACTGGAGAGCCCCTTCATCCGGCGCGTGAGGTACACCGGAAGCCGCCCTGTCTGGATTCAGGCCAGGGGTCCCTCTGGGCCAGAACTGCCGACGTGGACTGGCCGCAACGGCGCTCCGGGCCTCGAGCGGGCTTCTCTCCAGCCCCCCAGAGGTGCTGGGGACCGGACCTGGGACCTCTTGCATGCACGGCCGGTGCTGCCGCCGTCCGCTGCCTGCAGGCGACCTCAGTTTGATGGACTGTGCTTTCTGAGCCTGGTTCAGGGCACCCTCCTCTGCACCTCCAGGCAGAAAAGCAGGCCCACAACCCCCAGCATGGCTGGCCGGGGCATGCTGGGGGTTGCAGGCCTGTGTTCTGCCCGAGGGTGCGCAGGGCTGCGCCTGAAAGCCAAAGAGCCTCCTGGAGGGGGACCGGGCGCTGCAGCTGCCCATCCACACCTCGAGGGCAGGCGGCAATGGGTGCCCGGGCCCCTGCCCACTCAGTCACCCTCACTGTGGGGTATTGCATTGCTCTCTAAACCATAGTCACCATTTCGAGATCTTCAGCTGTGCCCATACGTCAGCCTATGCAAACGCTACGCAAATTGGCATCCCGTCTCCATTTTTCTGGTGATGCAACTCCTCTTTTTGGGCAATGCGTAAGTGGCAAGTAGCAAAGCCCATAGTCCCGAGGCGAAGTGCCTGCTTGTCCCATTTGTGGAGAGCGCCTGCGTGCAGGCTAGTCTTCGGAGAGGCCAGCGTCCCTCCGGTGTGCGAGGGAAGGGGCGGGAGGCCCGTGCTGGGCTGGCAGTCGTGTGCTGAAGAGGCGAGGGGCCCTGGCCTGGGGGCAGCGTCTCGATCTCTTCCCCCGGGCTGGCTTCTCCGAGAGCCTAGCTCTCAAAGCTTGGTTGCTCGGGGTTACTCTCCGGTGAGCCCGTGAAGGACCCTGCCCCATTCCTCCCTTGACTTTGCTGATCGCAAGCGGGGCGGGCGGGGAGCAGAGGCCTGGCCTTCCGGTGGATTCCCCCTCTTTCTTGTCAGTTTCAAGAGATGGCCCGGAAGCGAGCTCCTCTGGTGGAGACGGTGGCAGATCACCGTCTCCACAAGAGATACAAAATTCCACTGTGTCCCGGCACGGCCTGCTCTGCCAGGCTTAGAACCCCGGAAGACCTGCCATGCTGGATCAGACCACAGGCCTGTCCAGGCCAGGATCCTGCGGCTTCCTGCAGCGACGTGCTGCATGCTTCCAGAAGCTCACAGGCAAGGTGTGAACAGCCCTCCCTACGTGCATGCAAGGAGGACTGTGCTGCCTCGGATCAAAGGCCCAGCTCGTGCACCACCCGGCCCCCGACAACAGCCTGCCAGAGGCTTCCAGAGGCTCAAAGCAGGCCATGAAAGCAAGAGGACATCAGAGGAGCCCTGCGGGACCAGACCATCTGTTTCCCACAGTGGCCCAGCAGATGCCCCAACGGGAAGCCCACAAGCAGGACATGAGTGCACTGGCGCCCTCCCGCCGATGTTCCCCAGCAACTGGTAGACGGGGGTATGCTGCCTCCGACGTGGGATATGCAGCCATCAGGACTAGTAGCCATTGATAGCCTTATCCTCCGGGAATTCTGCTCAACCCCTCTGAAAGCCATCCAACCGGATGGACGTCGCTGCGTTCCTGGAAGCGAACGTCATGGTTCACCTATGTGCTGTGTGAAGAGGTCCTTCCGTTTGTCTGTCCTGAATCCCCACCACTCAGCCTCATGGGAGGACCCGGGTTCTGGCCTTGGGAGATGGCAGGAAGACGTCTTCCTGTCCACCATCTCCGCACCACACGCACTTTCAATAAGCCACTCTCATGCCCTTCTTCACTCTAAACTGAACAGCGTGGAACTGTGTCACCTTTCATTTCATTGGTCACACAGCTATACCAACCAACAGCCAAAGCCCTCTGGGTGGTTCACAAACTTTGAAGACCTAAAAATACATAACATAAAACCACTGTACAAAAATAGAACAATTTGAAAATGATTTCCTCATTGCGGAGCTACTCCAGCTCCTTGGTCGTCTTGGTTGCCTTTTCTGCAGCTCTGCCAGGAAATCTCCTCTCAGAGCTGCAGCAGCCAGAATGGTACACGGAAGCCAAACGTGCCCACGCCATGGACTTGGGTGGAGGCACACTGAACTTGGCAGTTTTATTTTCAGTTCCTTTCCTAAAGTTCCATAACGTGAAATTTGCCTTCCACAGCAGCCGTGCACTGGGTCAACGTTTTCATCGAGCTCTGCGCCACGACCCCAAGGTCCCGTTCCTGGTCAGTCGCCGCTAGCTCAGGCCCCATCAGTGTATATGTGTAGGGATTTTTTTTGCCCCAATAGGCATTACTTGACTTGCATGGAACTGCATTTGCCCATTCACCCAGTCTGGAGAGATCCTGTTGGAGTGCTTTGCAATCCCTTTTCTGTTTTTATCACCTTGAATAATCTGGTGTCTATGAACTTGGCCACCTCACTGCTCATTCCCGACTCTAGATCATTAATGCCTGAGCTAAAAAGAGCACCGGTCCCAATACTTGGTGCTCTCCCCTGTTCTCCGTCCCCAGCGTCTGGAATTCAAGTTGGAGTCACGTCCTAATGAACCTCCCTATTTCCATCTGCACACACATGCAATGGAGGTTGCTGACGCCAACGTCAGCGGGACAGTGAATCCGCTCTGCATTTCAGTCAGAACTCTAAAGGAGCTCTCCAAGGTGAAATAGCTCTGCTAGAGTTCTGACTGGCGCTGACTGAAACCTGAAACAGACCCACTGCCCCACTGACATCAGAGCCACCAGCCTCCGCTGTATACATGTGAACACCAGCAAACTGCAATTGGTACATAGGTGGCTTGGGGGCTGGACCTGGCTGCAGGAGCACCTGCCTTAGAGACATCCAGGCTAGATTACCGCAACACCCTCTCCATGGGGCCACCTTTGAAGAGTCTTCAGAAACTTCAGTTGGTTCAGAATGCAGCTGAGAGAATGTTGGCGGAGGCTCACTTATATGGCATCAAGCGTGCAGCCGATGTACTGCTAACCAGGATGTTTCCAGGCAGGATTCCAAATGTTGGTGATTACCTTTCAAGCCCTAAATCTGAGGCCTAGATCCACAGCACTGCAGGGACTGACCCTTCCTGTATCGTTCTGCCCTCTCCTTAAGATCTGCAGGAGAAGCCCTTTTATGACACAGTGCTTTCATGATTAGTTTTAACTGCTGACTCTCTTATTGTGATTTTTGTTGATGTAAGGTGCCCTGAGTAGTGCATTTGTGCTAGAAGGGCAGGATTATTTATTTATCACATTTATATCCCACCGTTTTTTCCTCCTTAAGAAACCCAAGGCGGCTTACGTGATCTGCCTCCTCTCCATTTTATCCTCACACTGTGATTCAGTTTCACTTTCCCAGATTCCTGGCTTGTTGTTACATACAAACCAGGACTTGGGGTTTAAAACAAACTCTAGTCTGTTAAACAAGCCAGCCAAACAAGTGTTGACTTATTTAGCGATTAACCAGAGTTTGTTTTAGACTACAATTCCTGGTTTGTATGTAATGACATGCCACAAATCAGGGGAAATTAAGCTGAATGAGTGGTGTATTCCTTTTCCTGGCTGTGCTGGAGGGGGATAGGAAAGGGGGATGTGCATGAGCCCCAGGCTTAGCATTTGGTGCGAATGAGCCTCCGTGTGTTGATGGAGGAGTCACAACTCTGTTTTGTGAATGGTTACCATTAAACTATAACGTAATTGACTTTTTATTGTGCAATTGCACCACCTCATCCAAAGGATTTTATAGGTGGCCCAGATAATGTTATCTTCAGTTTGTAATCTTCCCACTGCTTCCTCCATCTTTTTTCTTACCAGAAAAAAAATCTGTTAAGGAAGAAAAGACAGAATAGGTGCACATCGCCTTTTAATTGTTACCTCAAGGAACCCTCTGTTTGGAGACAGCCTGTCTATACTTTTTTGCATTTCATTCTTACAATTCCCTCCCTCACTTCTTACAATTCCTACCCCAAGCAACCATGGGTTGGATCCACACTCAGTCATACTGAGAGTAGACCTACTTCGGAATTTACAAAGGTTGCAGAAATCTCTCTTCTTTGCATGGGATTTAAATTACCTTGATGAAAATTCAGGGTTGGCTTTTTTTTTTTACGTGCATGCTTCCTCAGTTTCAATTTGTGATCTTCCCCAACAGTTCTGTTCTCTAGCCCAGTTATCTTCTATATGGATGCATTGATAGATTGCATCAACTGGCTATCTGCAGATTTATGCAAAAGCGGCTACAGTCCTAAACATATTTATGAGGCAGTTTGTCCCATTGGACTAAGTAAGATCTACATCCAACTAACCCTGTTTTAGTTATGATCTGGATGTTGCATTCAACCCAGTTGGTAAAAAACAACAACAGTCTAAATCAATGGTTTGATGCAAGAACAATAAAAACATTGTTTATTAAATTCAACAACCTCAACGTGTCATTTGGAAAATCGTAATAAACTTACGTATTACAAACAACAATCAGACGTCAGACAAGAACATGGATATAAATACCTTTCTTTCTGAAGCAGAATATTCTTCTCAAGCATATAAACTTGTCTCATGTGTTCAAAACAGGATATAACAAAAACTAGATAGTAGCAAACTTTTCCTTTTAAAAATGGTTCTTTTAAGGTCTGAGCCACATGTAGTTGACATGATTTTAAGCCAATTATGAACATAAAGAGAACACTTACAAATGCACGAATTCAGTTTTTGAAGACAAATACAAATATAGTTTTATATCCCCCCTTCAAACTGAAACAGGGTACATTTGGGGGGAGTCCCACAATTTCCAATGTCCTTTAAAAAACAAAACAGACATTTGCCTCATCCGTCATCTTCTTGGCATAAAAAGCAATCATACAAAAGAAGCGTTTTTTTATTCTGAAAGAAGAACTGGAGGAAAAAAATAAACACAAAGTTGGCCTCTTTGGAGTTCTCTCCCAATGTCGCCTGGTGGTTTGTCTTACCTCTCCCATGCTCACTCCTTGATTTCTCAGCTTTGTCCTTTTGGGGTCAACAACTGTGGGGTTTCGTGGTTTCCTGGGCATCCCTTCATCTCTTGACTTTGCGCCCAGCCGAGTTGCGTCCACACTTGCGGTACAGCGACTGCTTCCCCTGGTTGAGCGGGCAGTATTTCAGCGTGTGGGCCTTGTCTGCCGTTGCACCACAGAGTGGGCAGGCGTAGTTGCGCAAGATGGGGCAGACCACCATCCCGTCAGCTCTCTTCAGCGGGTGGGATGAGTAGACGTTTTTGGACTCGCCGTTGTGCTTGCAGAAGTTGCAGATTCCCCTGCCAACCCATGGAGAGGTCTGGGAAGGGTCACCGCTTGTGCCAGCCTCGGAGCTGCTGCTCCCGCCGGTGCCACTCCCGTTGGGCCACCGCACCAGAGCTCCCAAGGGTTCCTCGGGCACGACGCCCAGTGGCCCATCGCAGTCAAGGGTGTCCCAGATTGGAAAGGGAACTTGGTCCTTCTTCTCCTGTATGATCTCCGCCACCACCTTGGAGAGGTTGAGGTAATCCTTCCACCTGTCAAAACAGTGGCCGCCAGCCATGGCAGGGGGATAAGGTGGTGTGGGCATGTATGACCTGGAGAACATGCTGGCAAGTGGGACCTAGGTTACTCAGGCACGATTCTTTTAATTGATGTGGATGCAGTTTAGACAATGTTATTATTGGGGGAGGTGGAGTCTGCCATTTAAAGGGCCAGGGAATCAAAACCGTCATCCTGCAGCCCTCCCACCCATATCTCCCCCCCATGCCCAGAATTTAACCTGCACACGTCTAGACATCAAAGGTTTTCTGCAAAGGACACACGAGGCAGCCAAGCACAAGGAAAGGTCACCCCCTTTTTCCAGCCAGAAAATTAGCTTGGCTGATACATCCAGAGGTGGCCCCGGAAGCCAGGTTTTGCTTTGCTACCCACCCACCCATCCCAAGACGCAGCTGCATTTCTGCATTGGATAAGAGAGCAGCTTAGGAAAAGCAGCTGCCACCTGCAGCAGGAGATGGAAAGGATGGAACCGATAATGGCGAACCTTGCAAAACAGCAGATTCAAATTCTCTTTAAATTTAAGCAGTCTTGAAAGGTCTGGGAAAATAAAGAGGCATTTTCCTGGTGCTGAGATGACTGCAAAGCAGGTGCCAGGTGAGCCCTCTGGGAAGAGCATCCCACAGCTGAGGCACCACCACTAATACGAGGCCCTCACCTTGGTAGCCACCGCATCTCCCTCGGCGGGGACACCTGGAAAAGGTCCTCCAAAGATGACCTCAGGCTTTGGATAGGTGCACAGGGAAGGAGGCGATCCTTCAAGTAACCTGGTTTCAAGCCATGAAGGGCCTTACAAAGGTCAAAACAGTACTTTGAGTGGGGCCTGGAAACAGACTGGAATCCAGTGCAGATGACAAAATACTGGTGAAATATGTTCCAAATGTCCAGTTAACAATCTGGCATCCTTATTCGGGACATAAGAACATCAGAAGAGCCCGGCTGGGTCAGACCCAGGGTCCACCTAGTCCAGCATTCTGTTCACACAGTGGCCAACCAGCTGTTGACCAGGAACCCACAAGCAGGCCATGAGCACAACACACCCTCCCACCCATGTTCCCCAGCAACTGGTGTACAGAGCCTCACTGCCTCTGGCACTAGAGGTAGCACTTGGCCATCAAGCCATTGATAGCCTTTTCCTCCAGGAATTTGTCCAACCCCCTTTTAAAACCATCCAAATGGGTGGCCATCACTGCATCCTGTGGTAGCACGTTCCATAGTTTAACTATGCACTGTGCTTTCCTTGATCTGTCCTGAATCTCCCACCAATCAGCTTCATAGGATGACCTCGCGTTCTAGTATTCTGAGAGAAGGAGAAAAATGTCTCCCTATCCACATTCTCCACACCAGGCATACTTTTATAGACCTCTATCACGTCTCCCCTTACCCGCCTTTTTTCCAAGCAAAACAATCCCAGCTGTTGTAACCTTCTCTCATAGGGGAGATGCTCCAGCCCCTTGATCATTTTAGTTGCCCTTTTCTGCACCTTTTCCAGCTCTACAGTATCTTTTTTTAGGTGTGGTGACCAGAACTGGACATGGTATTCCAAGTGTGGTTGCACCATAGATTTGTACGGGAGCAGTATGATATTGGCAGTTTTATTCTCAATCCCTTCTCTAACTATGCCTAACATGGAGTTTGCCTTTTTACAGCAGCCGCACACTGGGTTGACATCTGCATTGAGCTGTCCACCACAACCCCAAGATCTCTTTCCTGGTTGGTCATCGCTAGCTCAGATCCCATCAGACTGTACTTGAAGTTGCGATGTTTTGCCCCAACATGCATCACTTTACACTTGCTCACATTGAACCGCATTTGCCATTTAGATTCCCATTCTCCTGCTTTGGAGAGATCCTTTCGGAGCTCTTCACAATCCTTTTTTTTTTTTTAACCACCCTAAATAATTTGCTGTCATCCTCAAACTTGGCCACTTCGCTGCTCACTCCTATGAACAGGTTGAAAAGGATTGGTCTTAATACAGATCCCTGCGGGACCCCACTATTTACTTCCCTCCATCGGGAGAATTTACCATTTATTCCTACTCTCTGCTGTCTGTTCACCAGTTACTGATCCATAAGAGGACCTGTCCTCTGATTCCATGTCTGCTAAGTTTGCTCAGGAGTCTTGGAGTCTTTGAGCAAAAAGCCTTTTGGAAGTCCAAGTAAACAACGTCTACCAGATCACCCTTGCCTACATGTTTATTGACCCTCTCAAAGAACTCTAAAAGGTTAGTGAGACAGGACTTGCCATTGCAGAAGCTATGTTGATTCTTTTTCAGCAGGGCTTATCCTTCTGTATGCTTACTAATTTTATCTTTAATAATGCCTTCAACCAATTTACCCAGAACAGATGTCAAGCTAATGGGCCTGTAATTTCCCAGATCCCCCCTGGATCCCTTTTTGAAAATTGGTGTTACATTGGCCATCTTCCAGTCCTCTGGTATATAGGCTGATCTTAGGGACATGTTGCATATTTTGGTTAGAAGATCAGCAACTTCATATTTTAGTTCTTTGAGAACTCTAGGATGGATACCATCTGGGCCTGGTGATTTATTTGCTTTCAGTTTATCAATAAGGTTAAGAACTTCATCTTTTGTGGCCACTAGTTGCCTCAGTTCCTCAGACTCCCTTCCTGAAAACATCAGCTCAGGCACAGGTACCTGTCCTGTATCTTCTGCAGTGAAGATGGATGAAAAGAATTAATTCAGCTTCTCTACGACATTTCTGAAAAATGGTACAAGGCTGCAATGCATTATAGCAATCCAGCAGGGAAGTTAGCAGAGCATGGATCCTCACTGAGGCCAAGTTATCTCCATCCAGGTAAGGTTGCAGCTGGCACAGCAGCCTAAGTGGGTAGAAAGGTGCTCCGAGCCACAGAGGCTGCTGGGGCCTGGACCAACAAAGCTCGAGCAGTGAGCATCACCAAAAGGTGAACCGGGCCCTTTAGCGGGGAGTGCAGCCCTGCTCCAGAACAGGAGCAGGATGCCCTTGGGCAGATGGACCTCCCACCAGTAGCACCACCATCTTTTGTCGACTGAGCCTCAGTTTACTGGCCCTCATCCCGTGGGCATTGCTGTGATCCAGCACCAATTCAGAACATCCACCACCTCACCCAGATTTTTAAGAGAAGGAGAGATAAGAGCTGAGTGTCACCTGCATACTGACTACAGCTCTGTCTATATTTCCAGATGATCCCACCCAGCAATTCCATGTTTTAAATGGCATGGGGAATAAAAGAGAATCCTGCAGGACCCCAAAGAATGAATGCCAAGGAGTCAAGCTAAGTAGTCCCCTGACACCACCATCTGAAATCAGCACTCAGCTTGGAGCAGAACCACTGGAAAGCAGTGCTTCAAAAACAAACACCCACACACCCTCTGCTAACCTCTTGAGAAGGAGACCACAGTTAACAGTTCTGGAGCAGATTATAAAGCAATCCATCTGTAAGCACCTTAAAAACAATGCAGTGATTACTTGAAGCCAACATGGATTTGTCAAGAACAAATCCAGCCAGATGAATCCAATCTCATTTTTTGATCAAGTCACCTCCCTTGTGGACCGTGGGAATGCTGTGGACATAATATACCTCGACTTCAGCAAAGCTTTCGACAAAGAGCCCCATGATATCCTGATGAGCAAACTAGCTCACAGTAGGCTAGATGAAACAACGATCCGGTGGATCCACAGTTGGCTACAGAATTGGACTCAAAGAGTGCTTATCAATGGGATCTTCCCAAACTGGAGAGAGGTAACAAGCAGGGTACCGCAGGGCTCAGTCCTGGGCCCAGAGCTCTTCAACATTTTTATTAATGACTTGGAGGAGGAGGTGCAGGGAATGCTGATCAGATTTGCAGATGACACAAAATTGGGCGGGATAGCTAATACTTTGGAAGACAGAAACAAAATTCAAAGTGATCTTGATAGACTGGAGCGCTGGGCAGAAAACAACAGAATGAAATTTTATAGGGATAAATGCCAAGTTCTGCACCTAGGAAGAAGAAACCAAATGCACAGTGACAAGATGGGGGATACGTGGCTTAACAACACTACAAGCGAGAAGGATCTTGGAGTTGTTGTAGATCACAAGCTGAATATGAGCCAACAATGTGATGTGGCTGCAAAAAAGCCAGTGCTCTTTTGGGCTGCATTAATAGAAGCATAGCTTCCAAATCCTGGGAAGTACTAGTTCCCCTCTACTCAGCACTCAGGCCTCATCTGTGTCCAGTTCTGGGGACCACATTTTAAGAAGGATGCAGACAAACTGGAGAGGGTTCAGAAGAGGGCAACAAAGATGATCAGGGGACTGGAAACAAAGCCGTATGAGGAGAGACTGAAAGAACTGGGCATGTTTAGCCTTGAGAAGAGAAGACTGAGGGGAGATATGATAGCGTTCTTCAAGTCCTTGAAAGCTTGTCACAGAGAGGAAGGCCAGGATTTCTTCTCGATCATCCCAGGGTGCAGGACACGGAATCCTGGGCTCAAGTGACAGGAAGCCAGATTCCAGCTGAACATCAGGAAAAACGTCCTGACTGTTAGAGCAATACAACAATGGAACCAATGACCTAGGGAGGTGGTGGGCTCTCCCACACTGCAGGCACTCAAGACTAGGCTGGACAGCCATCTGTCAGGGATGCTCTGATTTGGATTCCTGAATTGCGCAGGGGGTTGGACTCGATGGCCTTGTAGGCCCCTTCCAACCCTACTGTTCTATGATTCTATGATAACGGTATCAAACCCAGATGAGAAGTCCAAGTGGAAGAACAGACTCACACTGCCCATCTCTCTCTCCCAGCAAAGGTCATCCCACAGGGTGACAAAGGCAGAATCCATCCCCAAAACAGGCTTGAAAACTGATTGCAATGGATCTAGAAAAACAAGTTTCATCCCAGAGCAACTGGAGTTGTCAGGATATAACTGAAGGATATATAGTCAAGGTCAGAAATATTGGAACAAGGATAACTGTTTTGGCAGTTGACCTCTGTACACCACCACATTGAAGTTGAAAGGAAACACACCCAGATGGGAGCGGAGTCAGGACTTCCAGCTGTAATTCAAGGGGTTTGGCAAATGTGGGGCACTAACCCTTCAGGAAGTACAGCCAGTGGCATACCCCCCCCCCCATCGTTGGTGGCTCATAAGTAATGGAACAAACCAACATCATTTCAAACTTAAGGATCGCCTTTAATACCTGGATGAAAATCCTTTACAGTCAATGACTGTAAGAAGTCTGGAACCCATGGACATGACCATATGCTGAGTTTCCTCCCTCAAGACGCTTTGCCAGGCCTTTACTGCAGCTGCCTTCAGCAGCTGCTTGTTTGTGGGTCTTTCTGCCTTCAGTCTTGTCTTCAGTAAGTGAAAAGCATGCTCTATTGGGTGGAGATCAGGTGACTGACTTGGCCATTGAAGAACATCCCACTTCTTTGCCTTGAGAAACTCTTGGGTAGCTTTTGCTGAATGTTTGGGGTCATTATACATCTGCAATATGAAGCAGCGTCCTATCAGTTTGGCAGCATTTGGCTGAATCTGAGCAGAAAGTATAGCCCTAGACACTTCAGAATTCATCCTGCTGCTTTTATCAGCAGTCAGGTCATCAATAAACTCCAGTGACCCAGTTGCATTGGCAGCCATACATGCCCATGCCATAACACTGCCTCCACCATGTTTGACGGATGATGTGGCATGCTTTGGATCATGAGCTGTTCCCTTCCTTCTCTATACTTTTCTCTTGCCATCATTCTGGTACAAGTTAAACTTGGTTTCATGAGTCCAAAGAATCTTATTCCAGAACTGGGCAGGCTTTTTTAGGTGTTTGCTGGCGAAGGCTAATCTGGCCTGTCTGTTCTTGAGCTTTACCAGTGGTTTGCACCTTGTTGTGAAGCCTCTGTATTTACATTCATAAAGCCGCCTCTTGACTGTAGATGTTGACAATGACATGCCTACCTCCTCAAGAGCATTCTTGACCTGGCTAGATGTTGTGAAAGGGTTCCGCTTCAGCATGAGCAGAATTCTGCGGTCATCCACTTTAGTTGTCTTCCGTGGTCTTCCAGGCCTTTTGCTGTTGCTGAGCTTGCCAGTTAATTCCTTCTTTTTCAGGATGTTCCAAACTGTTGTATTGGCCACCCCCACTGTTTTTGCTATCTCTCTGATGGGTTTATTTTGTTTCCTCAGCCTAATGATGGCCTCCTTCACTCGCATGGACACCTCTGTGGACCTCATGTAGGGAGTTCCAGTGAACAGCTACCAAATGCAAATGTAACACTCAGAACCACCTCCAGGCCTTTTATCTGCTGGATTGGTCATGGGGTACCCAGGAAACAGGCCACACCTGGCCATGCAGCTGCTTGTCAGCCATTCGTTCCATTACTTATGGGCCACCAACGATGGGGGTGTGTTATGCCACTGGCTGTACTTCCTGAATGGTTAGTGCCCCACTTTTGTCACACCCCTTGAATTACAGCTGGAAGTCCTGACTTCGCTCCCATCTGGGTATGTTTCCTTTCAACTTCAGTGTGGTGGTGTGCAGAGGCCAACTGCCAAAACAGTTATCCTTGTTCCAATATTTCTGGCCTTGACTGTAACTTGTTCAAAAATAACAGAAGCCATAGAAAGGGAGGAAGAGTTGCACAATCTATTAGAAATGTACACACCTGCACGGAAATTGAAGAGAATGAACATGGTGGTCCAGTTGAAGGCATCTGGGTTAAAATAAGAGGAAGGAATAAAAAAACATACTGTGGTTGGCATCTACTAGTGTCCACCCAACCAAGGAGTAGATGTGGATGATGCTTTCCAGTGGCAAACTGCAGATATTACAAGGAAGCACGAAGTAGCAGCAATGAGGGACTTTACCCTGATATCTGTTGGGAGACAAACTCTGCTCAGCAAGGTCTCTCTGGGAAATTCCCAAGTCGCCTTGCTGACAACTTTCTTCTTCAGAGGGTGGAGGTGGAAACCAGGGGATCAGCCATCCTTGACTTGGTTTTGTCCAATAGGGAAGAGGTAGTTGATTAGGTGAAGGTGGACGGAACTTTGGGGGAAAGTGACCATGCAACGCTCAAGTTCTTGATTTTAAGGAAAATTAAAGCTGAGTGCAGTCAAATGTGTACCTTGGACTTCAAGAAAGCTGATTTTAATAAACTCAAAGCAGTCAGTGTTAAGTACGATTCCAAGGCAGGAAAAGCTAAGAAGAGGAGTTCAAGAGGGATGGGTGTTCCTAAAAATGAAGATGCTAAAGGCACAATCAGAAACAATCCCAATGAGGAAAAAAATGGAAGACAGCAGAAGAAGCAAACGTGGCTACACAAAAAGCTTAGTTTTGATCTAAACATTAAAAAAAAAAGGACAGATGGAGGAGGTGGAAGAAGGGAGAGGTCACTAAGGAAAAGTATGGGCAGATAGCCTGGAACTGCAGAGAAGGTGTCAGGAAGGCTAAAGCTCACAGTGAGTTGAAGTTGGCGAGGGATGCTAAGAATAACAAAAAGGGCTTCCTCAGATATAGTTTCTTCAGATCCATGAGTGGAGCCAGCTGCCGGCACTCCAGGTGAGCATTCTTGCATGCATGCCAGGGTTTTGTGCATCTAGCTATCCTGCTGATATAAATTCCATGCCAAGGGGCTAGTTCTCATGAACTGATTTTTCAACATGGAGTTCAGATCCAGATAGGAAGAAAGATGCAGGCACAGCATCCTGTGGGGGCATTTTATCACATGCAGGCGATTTTTCCTCACCTGATGATGAACTGGTGGTATCCATGTAAGAAAAAAAGGGTAAAAAGAGGACAAAATTAATGGTACACCAACTGCACAGCAAGGCTGGCAAAATGCTGGCAGGTGACAAAGAACAGGCAGAACTCCTCAACTCCTCTTTTAGCTTGGACTTCTCCCAAAAGAGGATCTGTGCCCCATCTGGCATATGTGACCAACAGGCTGAAGTGCGGCTTGCAGTGGACAGAGAGGTGGCCAGGGAATATCTAAGCCCCTTAAATGAGTTCAAGTCCCCAGGTCCAGTTGAATTGCATCCCAGGCTGTTGAAGGAGCCAGCAGAGGGACTCTCTGAACCTCTGTCTATTATGTTTGAGGAATCCTGGAGAACGGGTGAAATCCTGGAGGACTGGGGGAGGGCAAATGTTGTCCCTATCTTCAAAAAGGGCAAAATGGACAATCCGGGGAATGATAAGATTGGATTCTAGGGTGGATTCTAAGGGCGCAATCCTATGCATGTTTAGACAGAAAAAAGGCCTACAACTCCCAGCATGCGCCAGCCAGCACGGGTGGGGCATGGTTGCAGCAATCACTAGAACCAGCATGGATTTATCAAGAACACGTCCTGCCAGACTAATCGTATTTCATTTTTCGACCAGGTAACTTCCTTAGTAGATCATGGAAATGCTGTGGACATCATATATCTTGACTTCAGCAAGGCATTTGACAGAGTGCCCCATGATACCTTGATGAGCAGGCTAGTCAAGTGTGGGTTGGATGGCATTACTACCAGGTGGATCCACAGCTGGCTGGAGAACCGCACTCAAAGAGTGGCCCTTCATCAAACTGGAGGGAGGGATCGAGTGGGGTGCTGCAGGGCTCGCTCCTGGGCTCTGTACTTTGCAGCATCTTCCTTAGTGACTTGGCAGAAGAGGTGTGTGTGTGTGGGCGGGGAATGCTTCTCAGATTTGGAGATGACACAGAATTGGACGGAACCAATACCTTAGAAGACAGAAACGACATTCAAAATGATATTGATAAGTTAGAAGACTGGGCACAAAATCACAGAATGCAATTTAACAGAGACAAGCGCAATGTTCTTCATTTAGGAAAAAGAAATAAGAAGCACACGTATAAGATGGGGGATACATAGCTTAGCAATAGTATGTGTGAAAAGGATCTTGGAATTGTAGGCAATCACAAACTGAATGAGTCAGCAGCGTGATGTGGCTGCAACAAAGGCAAATGCTATTTTAGGGTGCATCAAGAGAAGTATAGTTTCAAAATCATGGGAAGTAATAGTTCCACTCTAGTCTGCGCTGGTCGGACCTCACTTTGACTATTGCGTCCCGTTCTGGACACCACACTTTGAGAAAGATTCCGATAAATTGGAACAAGTTCAGAGAAGGGCAATACAGGTGATCAGGGGACTTAGAAACTTAGTTTCTTAGTCCCCTGACTTAGGAAATACTGAAGGAACTGGGTATGTTTGGCCTTAAGAAGAGAAGACCGAGTTGGGCTATGACAGCACTTTTCATTGAGCTAAAGGGCTATCACTCAGAAGAGGGCTGCAACCTGCCCTCTATCATCCAAGACTGGGCTTAAGTTCGGGGAAGGCAGATTTCAGCTGAACATCAGGCAAAGCTTCCTAACAGTCAGAGCAGTCAGACAATGGAGCCAGCTGCCTAGCGAGGTGGTGGGCTCTCTGTCGCTGGAGGAATTCAAGCAGAGACTGGACAGCCATCTGTCAGGGATGCTTTATACTGGATTCCTGCCCTGACCGAGGGATTGACTCGATGGCTGAAATGGCTGCTTCCAACTCTATGATTATATTATTCTCTCTTGCCCAGGAAGGGGATATTAGCTGCCAGCCTCAATCTTCAGGGTCCAGATTAGGTTTCTTCAGGAGTGGCTGAATTATGGTTTCTTTGAAAGAAGCTGGTACAACTTGCTCTCTCAGTGAAGTATTTACCCTCTCCTGGGCCTGGCCAGACACACCCTCCTTGTTGGAAGTAATAAGCCACTAGGGGGCAGCAGGTAAGCGTACAGGTGGCTGCTTGAACTCGGCCAAGCAGCTCATCCACCTCCCTCCAGCCCTTAAAACCTGGAAGTCATCCGCCCCACTGACACTGGAGCCACCAGCCTCCACTGGCTCCACCCCTGACCTGTAATGCCCCCTATAACTGAGCGACCCGGTCGGACTATTTCTCCATCTAGCCCAGCACTGTTCGGAGTGGCAGCCGCTCCCCTGGCTCTCAAAGCAGGGGCCCTGCCACGGAGCCTCAGCCCCACGGCGTGGCGCCAAATGGAAGTCAAGGCAAGGAAACCAGGACATCGAAGCACTTGCTTTTGCTTGGGTCGTATTCCTAAGTGTACAGTGAAAGCCAAAATATTATGGTGGTTCACACTGCCACAGTCTAAAGCTGAAAAGAGACAGTGTTGTATAGTGGGTAGAGTGCTGGACTGGGACTAAGGGGACCCGGGTTCAAGTCCCCACTTAGCCATGAAGCTCACTGGGTGACTTTAGGGCAGCCACTGATTTTCAGTCAAAGCTACCTCACAGGGTTGTTGTGAGGATAAAAATGGAGAGGAGGAGGGCCATGTACGCCACCATGGAATCCTTGAAAGGACATGCAGGATATACATGTAACAAACAAACAAAAATGAATTCCTTTTATTTATATATTATGATCATTCTTCACAAACCTTGCACAAAGGCCTATTGGTCAAAGGTGTGGTACCTGTTTTTAAAAAGGGGGGGGGAAGAGTGTTCAATTCTTATTCTTCTTTGTTTCCTTAGAACTAATCCCCATGACACGTCGGCGTATCCCCAGCAAAGCGTGCATAGGATCGCAGCCTTACAGTGCAATTCTATCCATGCTTATGCAGATGTCAACCCCGTTGAGTTAAACTGGGCTTGTTTCCAAGTAGATGTTTATAGCTAGGGTGGGCAGAAGGTAAGACTGCCAGATGTTTTGGACTTCAGCTCCCAGAAGCCCCTGCTAGCATGGCCAGCAGTCAGGAATGCTGGGAGGTGAAGTCCAAAACCTCTGGAGATCTATTTTGTGCCCACTCCAGATCTACATGAAGTCGGAACCAGCCTCCCGCACCCCCCGGTCACATCCGTAGCCGCGGATGTAGACAAAACACACTCGAGTGGTGGGTTAGGAATGGACTTTACTGGAGATATAACAAACTTACACCCTGAAGTAAGTTGGCTGAGGACAGCCCCATGGTCAGCATCCCTTGCAGGAGGAGGAAGGAGAGTACAGGGAGGAGACCAGGAAAGGGCAGACGGCGCTCCCAGAGATAGCCTCCTGTGGGGTCACTCGGGGACATATTAACCCTTCAGGTTCAGGGTAAGTGGCTCATGGCCCAAGTCCCCCCAACACTATAGGCCTGCACTGAAAAGAGCTTTAATTGGCAGCTCAATGAAATATAAATGTATGGGATGAATAAAAAGTAATGGTCGAAATGCATGAACTTGCAAATGCCTGTTACTTAAGGGGTGCCCGAGGACTCTGGAATCGGAGTTTTAATTGAATTAGGGCGCAATCCTATACACGTTTAGAAAGCCCCACGACGCCCGGCATTCCCCACCCAACATGGGAGTTGTAGGGCTTTCTTCTGTTTAAACATGCATACGATGGCGCCCTTACTGCTTTCAGACTCTGAAGCGCTCGCCTCTAATATGTCTCCGCAGGATGGATTTCTGCAGGAAGCTGGTTTTCGTTTTGGCCCCCCGGCGCAATCCGGCCCCGCTCCCCGTGCCCGGCCCCAGCGGGTCCCGAGCCTCTGGCGCCGCCCGAGCCGGACCGCTCCGGCCCCGCGTCGGACCGCTCCGGCGCAGTGAGAGCTGCGCGCTCCGCGGCCACGAGGGGGCACCGAAGCGCGCCTTCTGGGAGCCGGGCGCCCCGCCGGCCCGGGCAGCGCCCTGCAGGCGGCGCCACGCGGGCGGGCAAACTAAGGCGCCAAGAGCCGGCGCCAGGGGGCGGGCACGGCTGTGGGCGGGCTAACTGGATCACCGCAGCCAATAAGCGGCAAGCAGCCGCCCTCCTCGTCTCGGATAGGGCGGCCCTTCCAGGCGGGGAGAGGGGCGGAGCTTCCTGGTGGCGGGGCGGTCCCACCGCTTCGAGGGCGCCCGAAGGGCCGGGGCCGGGAGACTGACGGAGTTCCCAGCCAATGGCGGCGCAGGAGCGGTTGGGCGGGCGGCCAATGGCAGAGGCGGGGGGGAGGAGCCGCTCCCCGCAGGCGGCGGTTGCGGTGCGGCGGCGCGCAGGTAAGTGGCCGCGGGGGCCCCGCCGGAGCCCCCGCCCCGGATTACCCGGCCTCCCTGGGGGACCCCCGCCCGAGGAGGCGCCCCCGGCCCTCCCCACTCCCCCCCCGCGCCCCCTCCGGCCCCCCTCCCCCGCGCCCCCTCCGGCCCCCCCAGCCCCCTCCCCCCGCGCCCCTTCCGGCCCCCCCGCACACCCTGCCTACTGGGCCTTCGTTGCAGCCCCCCCGCTTCTGCCCCCCCGCGTGCCTTCCGGGCCACCAGCTTCGCTCCTCCTGGCCTCCCATTACGCTCTCCGTGTGAGGATGCCCCTAAATGCCAGTAGCCCGCTCAGATGCGCCGCACTGCAAGCCCCAGCGCCCCCAGCCAGCTATGCTGGGAGCTGTAGTCCCACACATCTGAAGGGGGAAGGCTGAGCTAGGGCCGAGCAGTGGCGGATGGCTGCTGCTTCCGCCGTGTCCTGCTCGGGGGCTCCCAGGAGGCACCTGGTTATTCGCTGTGGGAAGCAGTGGTGGGCTGCGGGACCTTTGGCGGGCCCTGCAGGGCTCTGATGTTCTCAATTATGGCTCAGCGGAACCTCCATGTTCCGAGGCAGCGTATCTCTGAATGCCGGTTGCTGGGAAATGCCAGTAGAGGAAAGTGAACATAAGAGCCCTGCTGGATCGGACCAAGGTCCACCTAGTCCAGCATTCTGTTCACACAGAGGCCAACCAGCTGCCCCATGAGAAACCCACAAGCAGGACATGAGCGCAACAGCACCCTCTCACCCATGTTCCCCAGCAATTGGTGTACATAGGCATACCTTCTCATACTGGAGGTAGTGCTAGTAGCCATTGATAGCCATATCCTCCAGGAATTTGTACAACCCCCTTTTAAAGCCAGTGAAATTAGTAGCCATCACTACACCTTGTGGAAGTGGGAAGTGGGAGAGATTGCCCTCAGGCCTTCTTGTGGGTTTCCCAGGGGCTCCTGGTTGGCCACTGGAGGGAAGAATGTGCTGGATTAAATGGGGCCCTTCTGGTCTGATGTTCTTGTGCTGCTTCATCCACCCAGCGCGGCACCCATGACGCCTGCCCTCCCTCTGAGCGTAGCCTCTGCATTGCCAGTTCCCCCTGCTCTGACAGCAGCTACCAAAGGCAGCTTGCTGTTCCCATCTGCCTGTTGTAAACCTCTTGAAGAGTCGCCCCACTTGGATCCTTCCCCAGTTGCAGTCCGGCCTGCCCCAGAGAGCTCAAACTTCAGCCTCCTCCAAATGCTGGGTCCGTTTACATCAGCCTTCCTCACTCTGGTGCTCTCCAGATGTTTTGGACTACAACTCCCAGGATTCCTGATCATTAGCTGTGCTAGCTAGGGCTCATGGGTGTTGAAGTCCAAAACATCTGGACAGCACCAGGTTGGGGAAGTATGCTTTAGATCCTCTGTACAGAACCCATATATCCTTTGCCTCTGATATTTAGCTCTGTATTTCCCCCCACCCCCAGTACTGACCCTCCTCCTGAATTTTTGAGTTTCTGGAATCGTATGTAACCCAGCACCGTCCCACCAGGAAGCTGGACTGTTGTGGCCTTAGTGTGTCCTGAGCTAAATGAAGGAAAGTCACACAGAGCAATGGCACTTGCAGTCCTATGTGTGTTTAGACAAAAAAGTCCTACAACTGTTGTAAGAGCAGAACACACTCACATGTTTGTTGTCTAACCAGACAATGGATCACACTAGACGCAGGCAAGACTCTGGATCTGAAAGTGTTTTATTGCATGGCCAGCAAGGCACTGTGTCAGCAAAGGGGCAGAGAGCCCAGAACATCCTGTGGGGCAAGCTTTCATACAGCTGAAATACATCAGATATAGGGAAGAACTCTGTTGTTGTTCGGTTGTTCAGTCGTGTCCGACTCTTCGTGACCCCATGGACCAGAGCACACCAGGCCTTCCTGTCCTGCGCTCTCTCCCGGAGTGTGCTCAAGTTCATATTCATTGCCTCGGTGATGCTATCTAGCCATCTCATCCTCTGCCGTCCCCTTCTCCTTTTGCCTTCAATCTTTCCCAGCATCAGGGTCTTTTCCAGTGACTTTTCTCTTCTCATTAGGTGGCCGAAACAGTATCTGTCCTTCCAATGAGCAGTCAGGGTTGATTTCCTTTAGGATTGACTGATTTGACCTCCTTGCAGTCCAGGGGACTCTACTGGACACATTACTTGGAGGTACACAACACTTACCCTGTTATCATGGAAAGAGCTGAATGTTCCCTCTCTGAACATGGTGAACATCTGCCAACTCAGTATCAGCAGTTGGCTCACAGAGTACAATGCTTATCAGCCAACTCTCTGGGGAGGAACATATCCTCCCTATCCTCCTTAATAATTCCCAGAGAGTTTGCTGACAGGCTGCAATCTGCTTCTCACAGATTGTGGCGCTAACAAACATGAAATAACTCTGGTTAACACTTTAAGCACGAGAATCTGTTGGACACCTTGATGAGATGTTCAACGGCATTCTTATAACTGCGTTGCCATTCTGGGGTACTCATAGCACATAAGGGGTGAGGTTTAAGGAGTCATTAAGGACTCATTCCACACAACTCCCAGCATGTTCCAGCTAGCGTGGCTGGCTGGGGCATGCTGGGAGTTGTAGGACTTTTTCTCTCTAAACACACACAGGATTACGCCCTAAGTGACTCCAGCTCAGGGCTAGACAATCTGGTGCCCTCCAGATTTTTTTGCCTACAACTCCCATAATCCCTAACCATTGGCCATGCTATCTGGGGATTATGGGAGTTGTAGCCCAAAACATCTGAAGGCCAACAGGTTGTCTGTCCTTGCTCTAGCGCCACCTTCCCCACTCTGCTCCCACCAGACGTGTTGGATTACAACTCCCATCATCACTAGCGAGCTAGCTGAGGATGATGGGAATTGCAGTAAAAATCTGGACAGGGAACAGGTCAAGGAAGGCTGCTCTAGCAAGTAAGCCAAGCTATGCACTGCAGGGGAAGCCACCAAAACAAAAAAGTGACAGTGCCATGGCAGAAAGTGTTATCTCAATTCATAGTGTAGTAATTATTGCCGAGCTTGAGGAAGAAACCCGTCATGCACAGGGCTTTTGACTAGCTGCAGCTGTGTGTCCTTTCCATCTCCCATAAATAGGGTAGGGCTTTTGTTGCCCTCACGGCCTACTTGTAAGCTTCCCTCCTCTCTTTCCCCCCCAAGGCTGTGACTGCAAGTGGACGGTTGGTGTTCAAAGGTTCTGCACTTCCTTTGTCTTGCGAGGTGGGCCGAGAGCCCCTTGGGTTCGCAATGGCCAAGTTGCACGGGCTGCAAGCCGACTACGTCTTCCGGGGCGTTGAGCATATCGTTCGGCTGACGGTGGAAGGGAGCCTTTTGGAGGTGGAAGTGGAGGACCGGCTCACCACGGACCAGTGGCGAGGGGAGTTTGATGCAGCTTGTGAGTATCGGAGGGAGGGAGAGATGAGGCTGGGGGAGGGGAATGATCTCCGTGACCCCAGTGTGGATGTGATGGGGTGTCTTGCAGTGAGGCCAAGCTTGCTCCAGCACTCTGCCTGACTCGTTCGGGGCCTGGCAGCAAATGTCCCAGCATGCAGTGGTGCCCTTGTCTTGCAAGGAGTGGAGCTTTGAGCAAAAGGCAGCTATGTCTTCCCTGCAAAGCTTGACAAATTCTGGGTGGTCTTAGTGGCCAATCCCAAATTTGTGGTAACCAGGACATAACTGCTGCCTCAAGGGGACGACCTCTTGTCCCTGACATCGTGCTCCATCTCTGAAATGCAATATGAGATCGGGGCAAACAGAAGCTCCTCAGCCAGCCAACTTGGGAGCTGGTGAGATATGGTAGAAGCATGCCGGCGTTCTCTGTTTATGCACTTGCCAGGAGATTGGAGTTCTTGAGACCCCACCCCACCTGCTGATGTGCTTTCTCCATCCCCCTCCAGCCCAGATCCAGCAAGGGCAGGTGGGGTTTTGTTTTGGCTCTCTTCTTGCACTCTGCAGTCACAGAGCTAAAACAAGTCACAGACTTCCGCCTCTTGCTCTGGGTCAGCGAGTAGCATCTTAGACTGGAAGCTCAGAGGCTCTGTGGCGATGGTGAATTATATGTTAATAGCTGCAAGGATTCTCTTCGCAAATATTTGCCAGGTGCCACATATCCTGTCTTTTGCACGATGGAAAAGAAGATTTGGGCCTTCACGATGAAAAATAAAATAAGCTATTAGCTGCTATGGGAGGGAAGAATGAACACCATTCAGACATTTTATATTAGCTGGAGGCATTTTATTAATTACTGGTATAGGTTTAGACTAGGAGATTTAGATATTTTATATATGTTGGCCTTCTCTCCAACCTGGGGCTCTCCAAATGGTTTGGACTACAAATCCCATTTGTAGTTGATACTGTAGTTGAGGTGGATGATTGCATTTGGAAACAAAAGTTTAAAAATTATATAATTAAAACAAAAGGATTGGAAGCGCCACATTCTCGAGCCACGGCCCTCCTTGCAGAAAACAGCATCTTTCTTGTTTGCTCATTTCCTTGTAGTCATTGAAGACCTCACTCACAAGACTGGGAATTTCAAGCAGTTTGGGATCTTCTGTAGCATGCTGGAGTCAGCCCTTGCCCAGGTGAGTTTTGATTGGGCTTCAGGCAAGCTGCTTGCATCAGTCTCCCTCTTTCTCTTTCTCTGCGTGGGCAAATCAAAAAACCCTGCCCGAATGAAAGAGCATCCGAACATTTTCCCTCAAATTTCCTGAGCCTTGCCTCACTCCTAAACTTCCTCTCCCTCCTGTTTCCTTGCTCCTATCTCCTGCCAACCATCTATTCCAGAGGCGGCTGTGTGGACGTTTCTGCATGCGTGTGTGTGTATGCAGCCTTCTGCGGATTGGGGCACTGATCTGACACTGGCTTCCAGCGTTGTTTAAACGAAGCAGCGGCTTGCTAAGCTCCCTCCTTCCCAAGTCAGATCAGCATGAAGTGTGGTGTTGTATTGGCTAAGAGTGTCAGATTAGGAGAAGGGGCGGGGGGAGACCCTGGTTCAAATCCCTACTCAGCCCTGAAGCTCACTTAAACCTGCTGTCCTCACAGGTTGTTGCGAGGACAAAACAGGGAGGTGGAAGAGTCATATATGCTCTTCCTTGAGCTCTTTGGAAGGAGGGTTGGGATAAAAATCAAAACCCAATTAGGTAACAGAGTCCGTGCCTGCCCCATGTGGATTTATGAGGGTTCTCTGCTAAGAAGCATTCAGCTCACCCAGTTCCAACTGGTGCATCTTGCTTAAGGGATCCCCTCACTCTCTGGATTGTCATTGGAATGCTGGCTGGGAATTATGGAAGTTGGGAGTCCAACACATCTGGAGGTGCTGAGCTGGGCAAGGCCGCGCTAGACCGTGTTTCTGCCACATACCCTTGCTGACTTCCCTGGATGTTCCCTATCGCCCTGTTTCTGTCTCCAGTCTCTGAATTCCATTTTCTATTATGCCTGCTGCTGCTCTGATCGCTTATCTGGGATTAAAAGTGTGTGTGTGTGTGTGTGTATATATATGTATATACATATACACATGTGAGTCAGGAACTCCTAATCTTGGTAGGAAATGTTGGCTCTCTTGCTTCTACTTCTTACTTACTTATTTGAAGTATTTTTATGTCGCTCCTCAGCCAAAAAGGCCTCCCAGAGCGGTTTATATGCAGTCAGGAAAACAGGACAGTCCCTGCCCACAGGCTTACAATCCAAAAAGACACAACCCTCGGGGAGGGAAGCGGGGGAGATGTAAGTCTTTCAGCAGGGCTTGGTGGAATCGCCCTGCTTCCTCGTCTCATCTCCCCCCATGCAGCCTGCTGGAATGTCTGCTGCTGTTGACAGTTGAGGGAGGAGGAGACTTTGGGGGCCCTTGGCCTTCTGCAGGGCTGGTGGAACATGTAAACCGATCTGAGGTTGAAGCGTGATGCAAGTCATGCTGGCCGAATGGGGCCTCCACAGTCAGAGGCACTGTTCCTCTGAATACCGCATTCTGGGGACAAGCAGTCATCGGAGGGCTTTGGCTTTCATGCCCTGCTTGTGTGCTTCTGAGAGGCATGTGGCTGACCTCTGTTGGTAGCAGAATGCTGGGCTAAAGGGATACTTGGCCTGATCCAGTGGGCCTCCCCTTACTGAGTCCCAGGGTGCTTATTCCAGAATAGAGCTGGCTGCGGAAACAGGCTCTGATGTGGCGCTGTTTGTGTGTGCGTGTCTGTGTTTTTGTACAGAGCAGTGAATCAGTCACTCTGGATCTTCTCACCTACACAGACCTGGAGTCGCTGAGGAGTAGGAAGATCGGGGCGGGTCCCCGGCACATGTCTGCCCCCAAAAGCTCCCCGCTGAACACCAAGCGCTACCTCATCTTGATTTACTCCGTGGAATTTGACAGGTGACGGGGGAGCCCTGGACTTGTGTCTGGCTCTTGAGAGATCTGCTGGCCAGAAGCCGCCTCCGTGTCCAGCAAGGAGCCCTGGAGCCATGGGGGGGGGGGATTCGGTGCCCCTTGTTTAGGGATGATACTGAAGGTCCATTAAGCACCGTGGCTGGCTGCAGCACTGTGGCTGATGTGACAGGGACGCAAGAGCCAGATACCTTGTGGGGCAGCCAAATCGCCTGCGTGGCTTTGTTGGGCATAGGGGGAGGCAGCCAGTAAACCTGCTCCCTCCCTTCCCTCCACAGTGGGGAGCAGGACATGGAAGACCTAGGTCATTTGTCAGCCCTCCTTTCTGCATCTGAAGCAGCAGACAAGGGGAAATGCGGCCGAGGTGCCTCCTAGCCCAGGGCAGTCCAGGACAGCCTTCCCTGACTCAGTGCCCTCCAGATGGGTTGGACTACAACCCCAATCATCCCCAGCCAGGCTGGGGGAGGCTGGTCCAGGGAAAGCAGCCCACTCAACCTCATAGCAAGAAAAGAGGGAGGTCAGGATCAAACTACAAGGACGCAGGAGCTGGGGAGCAGGGGAAAAACGTAAGGATACCCGCTCCAGCAAGGAGGTGCTTCTCAGGGAGAGCATCTCTTCTCTCCAGCGTTGCATTGTGGTTGGGGTCTGGCTGTCCTGTCTGCACAGGGTGGCGAAAACCATCGGGGGTTGCTAGTCACTCGTTTCCCAGGGCCAAACTCGGTGGCTGGTCAGCCTGTTAAGTGCGAGACAGCCGCCCCCTGCGCTGCGGCGTGTGCTCCCGTCTGCTGTTGCTTTGTGACTCGTGGCTCGATTTCCTGGCAGGATCCACTATCCGCTGCCACTGCCCTACGTGGGGAAGCCCGATCCTGTCATCCTGCAAAAGGTGATCCGGGAGCTGAAGGAGGAGTTGGCCGCCTTGAAGGCAAAGCCGGGCAAAGATTTCCGGGATGTCGAGATCCGCCGGCTCCGGGATGAGTGAGTGAGAGAGAGAGAGAGGTCGCGGGCAGAGAATGTTAACATGAGCAAGAGCCTTGCTAGCATATTGGGCAACCGCTCCCACCCCAGACAGGAGATGACAATGATGTCTTGAATTTCCTTGGGGGAGATGCCTCTTTCGGGCATTAGGAACTGGGGTGCCTGCGGTACCAAGATATTGGTGTCTCAGTTGTCGGGGCTGAGAGGTGGGACTGATGGTTTTTCTCCTGGATTCCAGGGGGGGTGGAAGAGCCTTGGGGGTTATGTAGGAAGGGAGACGTGCTCAGGGACCGCAATTCTTGAGTTTGGAAGCAATGTGGGGTCTAGCGGGTAAATCCCAGTTCTGAGTAAACCAGCCATCCCCAAGCTAGTGCTCTCCAGATGGTTTGGACATCAGCTCCTATCAGCCCCAGCCAGGATGGCCTATGATCAGGAATGCTGGGAGTTGTAGTTCAAAACATCTGGAGGGCACCAGGTTGTGGAAGGCTGATGTAAACCTTTGGAGAATGGTTTTGAGCCAGAGAAACCAAATTTTAAGATTGATTTCCTTCTTTGAAACTTTGTTCTGGTCTGTTTCACCTCTGCTGAGGTTTTTAAAAAAATCCTATTTATTTATTGTACTTATCAGTTGTTTTCTATAAAATGTTCAAGGCAACTTACAAGGAGCAATAAGATGGAACAGTCCAATTAAAATCTATTACCTAATAGATTATTATCTATCCGAAAATCCCCAAATGGGCAAAGATCAGTTAGTAAAATGGGCAGTAAAAGAAACATCATTACACTGATGTGACACACAAGAGGTGGAGAGTGTAGCACACCTTTCTTTCGAGATTGCTACCCCATGTCACTTCTGAAGTGATGATGAGCTGAACGGGCTTGTTCGAAACGAAAGCCTTTGCAAAATGTCTCCAACTTTGCTAAACCTAAGTTGCTAGATAGCACAGTTCTAAGGTCTTGCACACACACTCCTCTGCTCCCTTTCCTTGATCCCACCTGCCTCTGCCTTGCCAGGCTGCAGCATGCCTTGGAGGAGAAGCAGTTGGCGGAGACGGCCCTGCTGAGCCTGCAGGAGGAGCTCAAGCTTGTGAACAAGAGCACGGCCCTCAAGGAAGTGAAGATCCTCAAGAAGGTTGTGCAGAGCCTCGAGGAGGAGCTGACCAAAGAGCGGGCCAAGCACCAGCGAGCAGCTAGCAAGCGTCTGCAGGAGAGCCGGCAGCTGGCCGACGAGGTGGGCCTTGCGGGATCTCTCCCCTCCTGCCCTGGAACAGGCTGGGCGGGACATTGCTCAGCAGGGGGGCAGAGAGTGTGCTAAAAAGTGGCATGTGGGCAGCGCTGTGCCGTGCGTGCTCCGTGCAGACAGAATTCTGGCCAGAGAAAGACTGAATTCTGCAACCTGCATAAATTATGCAGAAGTGCTCTTATTTTTCCATAATCTATTCTGCTCCCAGTTGACCTGGGGAGGGGTGAGGAGGGGTGGACAGCTTGTGTCCCTCCAGATGTTGTTGGGCTTCAACTCCCATCAGCTCTAGCCAGCACAGCTAATGGTGTGGGATGATGGGAGTTGCAGTCCAGCAACATCTGGAGAGCCACAAGTTGCCCATCCCTGATGGATGCAGAGCATGGAAGTCCCACTCTCAGTCACTGGACAGTTTCTTCATCCAGGCCTCTGGATCCTGTGAGGTCAGCAGGGCAGGTGCACCACAGTTTCAGGTCTATCTTCTAAGCCCTATGGGCTAGAAGCCTGCTTTTATTTTAACAGTCTTGACAGCTGAGATTCTCGGGAAGTTGAATCCGGCAGTTTTTCTGTGCCCTGCCACAACTGCATCATGTTGTGTAAAGGATGTATCCCAGCAGATCTCACCTGTGCGCACAACCCCAGAGGGCTTCTAGACTTGTAAGGGGGTCACGTTGAGGGGGGTGATGGCAGGTAGCCCAGTCTTCCTCCACAAGGACTAGAGGCCCCTAAAAAACACTTGCTTCTCCCAGAACTCCCCATCCTGTACTCCTGAGAACTGGCTGTGCTTTAATATTCTCTTGATTAATCATATGATGATTATAAGGATCACAGAGCTCTTTTTGCCCACTCCAGCTGGCGGAGATGAAAGCAACGGAGAGGAGCCTCCGGATCCGCCTGAAGAACCTGACCAGCGAGCTGGCCATGTACAAGAAAGGGTGAGCGCTCCCAGCCCCCTGCAGTGCCTGTTGTCGCAGGCCGGCCCCTGCACCAGCCTCTGGTACGGGATCCAAGGGGCGCCCCCTCTTCCCCTCTAGCCCTGGCTGCTTCCCTTCTCTTCCCTCCTCAGGCGCTTCACCCCTGTTGGACCATCTCCCCAGAACCATTCCACCGCCTCGCATGATTTTTCGCAACCCACTCTGGCCCGAGCCGGCACCAAGAAGAGAGACAGCCACCGCTCCACCTCGGGGGAGCGCTCGAACTCGCGGGAGCGTAGTGGGGCCTGGGGGCCCAGCCGGCAGCGATCCACTTCCAGGGAGGGGCGCAGCGGGAGCCAGGGCCGCCTCCCTCGACAGTCGCCATCTCCTACAGGTGTGTGGGGGGGGGAGTGAATGGCCCTGGCTAGGCGCCAGCCCCTTTTTTCGGCACCAGGTAGGCCTACCTACCCCAGTGGCTCACAAGAAGCTCTGCCTCCCAAGGACTGTGCCTCAAGTGTGTGAAGGTGCCGCCCATCTGATGGACTCCCAGTTTGCCTCCTCGGTGAGCCATAGAGAATCATAGAATCACAGGGTTGGAAGGGGCCTACAAGACCATCGAGTCCAGCCCCCTGCTCAGTGCAGGAAGCCTGATTCCCAGGCGGTCTCCCATCCAAGTACTAGCCAGGGCTGACCCTGCTTAGCTTCTGAGATCAGACAAGATCAGGCGCATCCAGCCCTTTGCTTGCGATTGAGACTAGCAGTTCCAGGTTCTATGTAGGCAAAGCCACATTTTGCGGTTAAGCAAATGCATGTAGGTAATGTTTATTTTGTATCATCTATTTCTGTTAGAGGGGGGCAGGGAGGGACGATGGGGAGCTCTGAAGCCCACCACCTCTCCAGCTTTTGAGATATTGAGCACTTACCTCCAGGCTTGTCTTCCCCACAACTGTGACTAGAGCCTGGATTTTCTCCTCCCCCCCCCCCCCCCGATACACACAATTCAGCACAGGAGGCAGCAGCATTTTGATTGCTGTCCCTCAGTACCCTAGGACAGGTGTGGGCAGACTCCAGGCTTTCAGGATCCATTTGACTTTTTTTTACTAGAACCTGGAGGGCCACCAAGCAGAGCCAGATGCAAAATGGTGGCTCGGAATGGCACCAGTTTTGCCTAATGCAGCCCATGAGCCAGATGCTGCTACGACCTGCATATACAAGTACAAATCTAGACCTGAATTGATACAGATCAGGGATTGCAACAACCTAATTGCTTTTGTTAGGGGCCGTGGTGGCTTAGTGGTTAAGACGCTGAACTGCAGACTGGAAGGTCGGCAGGACAGCAGTTCGAGACCCGAGTGCTGCGTGACGAAGTGAGCTCCCATCTTCAGTCCCAGCTTCTGCCAACCTAGCAGCTCGAAAGCAAGAAATTGCAAGTAGATAAATAGGTACCGCCTCGGTGGGAAAAGTAACAGCGTTCCGTGCACCTCGGTGTTCAGTCATGCCGGCCACATGACCACGGAAGCGTCTTCGGACAGCGCTGGCTCTTCGGCTTAGAAACGGGGATGATCACCGCACCCTAGAGTCGGACACGACTGGTTGGGGACACCTTTACCTTTACCTTTTTAATTGCTTTTGTTAAACCATTGGGAGGCAAAAGCCCTTGCTGAGACGCTGAAAATCATCTGATGGTCTAGCTTCTATCACCCCTGCCCTAGGAAGTCCCTGCTATCCTGACTTCCTGTTTCAAGCAAGGGGTTAGATGCTTGTCGTTCCTCCATGGGCAAATAGAACCAAGTCCTCCTTTGCCAGGGCTACCCCATGTGAAACCCGGATGGGCCCTTTGGAAGCTCTTTTGGCCCTTTTGGACAGCAGATAGCTGTCGCAAGATGTCCATTGCGATTCGCCCACCCTCTTTTTCCCTCCCGCAGGCAGCCGGGCACCACGCTTTGACCCCACAGCCTTTGTGAAAGCCAAGGAGCGCAAGCAGAAGGAGGCGGAGCAGCGACAGTGAGTAGCTCTCCTCCGGAGGTGGCGCTTTTCCCCCGGCGCGGCCCGTTGCCTGCTGCTGCTGGAGCCAGAAATGTGCGCGTTGCCTGCACTGATTCTCCTCTCTCCGCTTCAGCCAGCGAGGCCTCCGACGGGGGATGGGAGACACCCCGCCTAGCGGGTGGCACCACCGCGTGCAGCGCAGGGGCCTGTCAGCGTTCGGCAACAGCAGCCTTGGGAAAACCCGCGGCAGGAGTTCTTCAGGTGTGTCTTGCTGGGCTGTTGCTGCAAAGTGCTCCCCATTTCTGTGCCACCCAGGTTATTTTATTATTTTATTTATTTATACCAAGGGTGGGGAACCTCAGACCTGGGGGCCAAATCTGGCCCTCCAGCATTCCACAGGTGGCCCCTTCCCCCAACCACCAATCGTGTGGGGGTTTCCCAGTTTCTGTGCAGGTTTTTCCCCATTCTAAAAGGTTGAAATGTCTCCCCGAAGGCTCAGTTACTAAAGCTAAAATATGCTGGCATTTTGGACCTGACCCTTTTGCCTTTGGCCCTGCCCACCGCTGGAATGTGGCTCCTGAGAGCTCATCTGAAATTGAGTTCGGCCCTCGGGCTGAAAGATGTCCCCCCCTTATGTTTATACCATCGGTGTGCACAGCACTTTACAACAGCCTTCCCCAACCTGGGCACCAATCCAATCAATCAATCAATCAATCAATAAAGGTCTGTTGCTGACAGTTTCACCCTGAGCATCAGAATCATCCGTGAACATTCCATGACTTTACAACAGTTTAGCCAATGGCAGGGAGAGATTCTGGTAGGGGGCAGCCAGATTTTAGCTTATTACAGATATATTTATAGTGCATTTTCATTTTGTCTGTTAGGCCTCTTTTGGATATTCTGGGGCCCAGTTTACACGTACATGTTCAGCACTTGGTGACTTGCACGTGTGAAACTGCCTCCACAGCTCAGTCACCACCGGCAGGGCTTTGCCTATCTTTGATCTCACCTCAAACATGCTCTTTTCCGCAGTGGAAAGTTTCCGCAGCAGGCGCTCCTCTGCAAGCTCGGGGAGTGAAATGGACGATTACTCTGAACCCGCTGGGCCAAGGTAAACTAACAGGGACAGAGGGAAAGGAAGGTCCAGTGTAGGGGTGGGGTACTCTGTAGTTCCCAGGTCCCTTTCTGCTAAAATTCCAAGCTTAATTTTTAAGTTAAGTTTCTAGTCCTTCTGGAGACAGAAGTCACTTTGATAATGCTATGGCAAAATTTCCAGTGCCAATAAGGTTGCTTACTCCTGTTCTCATGGGATAGGAATGATGGATCCAGGGTGCTTGGACCGTTGCCCAGCTGGGAAGTGGAGTGGGGTTGCAGGCATTAGAGCACCTGCAATTGAGAGGGGTGTGTTCCTAGAATGGTTTCCGCATGGGTACTGCTCCAGCCTGATCACTTGTGTGTTTGTCCCCTAGGGGCAGGAGGCGAGTGGCGAGGGGCAGGAAACCCTTGAGCTCCTCCTCTTGGAATGGCCCCACTCTGGTAAGTGGTCAAGAGGGATGGTGTTTGTCCGGTGGACCTCCTGGGCTCCGTTCCCAGCCCTCTTTGTGTCGAGAAGAGAGGACGTGACAGGTGCTCCCCGTTCTCCACACAGGTTCCCCGGGCAGAGAGCGGCCACCGGAAGCGCTTGGCCAGCACCCCCACCCCCAGCAAGCAAGTGGATAAAGGTAGACCCTTTGCAGTATCAGCAAAGGCAGTGCAGCATCCTTAGCCAATGACCTGGCGCCCTTGTCCTGATGAGCTGGACTACAGTTCCTATCATCCCTGGGCTGGGGGCTGGTGCGAGTTGCAGCGCAGCACGTCTGGAGGGTGCCAAGATTGGGAAGGCTGCTGGGCAGAGACGGCGCAGAAGAGCTGCTCTGTCCTGCAGCCGGCGGAGGCTGGTGGCGCCGATGTCAGTGGGCTGGTGAACCTGCTTGGGGTTTCAGTCAGAACTCTAAAGGAGCTTTCCAAGGTGCGGAAATCCAGAGTGGCTTCACCGCCCCACTGACATTGGAGCCACCAGCCTCCACCAGCTGCAGTGAAGTGGGATTGGTGCTTCTCCCCCCCCCCAAGCCATGCCCACAGAATTGCCCTGCGCTGTGCTGTTTGGAACCTCACCTTGGCATAAATCCCCCACTCAAGAGGCTTCCCACTCCACTCCAGACAGCTCATCCCCTTCATCAGATTCAGTGTCCCGAACCAAACCCAGGCGCAACGTGGCCCCGATACTCTGCCCTCCCATCCCCCCCTATCTGCCTGCCTGGTTGGTGCAGGGCATTATGGGAAGGCTCCTGGCCTCTTTGCATGTTTGTTGCAGGCCCCCCCAACTGCTTCCCCACCCGGGTCTCCTGGCCCTCACCCGTGGTAACGCCGTTGTCTTGCCTGACAGAGAATCTGTATGATGAGCCATCAGCTGACCTCTCCGAGATTGACGCTCGGCTGCAGGCGCTGCAGGAGTACATGAATAAACTCGAGACGAGGACGTAGTCCCTGCGGCAGAGCAAAGCGAGAGGGGGCAACTGCACAACAACTCGCCTGCCAAAAATGGGCAGAATATCGTGGTCTCCCTTTCCCACCACCTCCCATTCTGGAATCCTCCTCCGACCTTTGTGCGCACAAGGGGATGGGCCTGGAAGAGACTGCATGGGGGTGGGAGTCATGGATCTGCTAATGTTCACCCACAGAAACACACGCATCTGGTGGTGATTGAAGCGAGTGGGGGCCTCTCTGAGGGAGTAGATGCTTCTGAGATATTTTTGTTCCTCCGCCGATGCTGCTTAGGATCTTCGGGGTGAAGTCTGCGGTGTGCCAGGCCTGAGGGAAGGTGTGGGACCCTTTAGCCTTCCCCTTCGAGAGCCAGTCTTGCCTGCAAAAGGGATCGTGGGAGAGGAAAGCACCCCTTGGCCACCAGGTCGCCCCTTCAGAAAGCTCTTCTGCTCATTCTTCCTCCTCCCCCACCCCCTTCAGTTCTGGTCCTCAAAAACTCGAAGTTACCGCTGATTATGGCTCCTCTCTGGGATGGCGAGGTCAAGCGATGCCGGGATACGCATTGGAATATCTTTCCAGAGAAGAGATATTCTCCAGCCTTGGGTGCAGGACTGTCTTTCCCCAGCCTGGCGCCCTCCAGATGTGTTGGGCTGCAGCTCCCAGCTTCCCTCACAACTGGCTGTGCTGACTGGGGCCAATGGGAGTTGGAGTCCAACAACACCTGAAGGGCCACAGGTCTCCCACCCCGGTCTACACGCTGGCTGTGGATGATGGGAGTTCCTCCCATCAGTTTTACTTCTGCTGTTGGGGCCAGCTCCCGAGGGAAGCGGAGCCAACAGTGCAGCTGGGTTTTTTTATATATAAATATAAAAGTTGGTTTTGACCTGGCCTCTTTAGACTTGACCTCTCAGTTGGCTTTCTGTGTATGTATAAGGCAGCCTTCCCCTACCTGGTGCCCTCCCCATGTCTTGGTCTGCAACTCCCATCCTTCTCAGCCAGGGATGATGGGAACTGCAGTCCAGCACATCAGGAGAGTGCCAGGTTGGGGAAGGCTGGAAGACATCCAGATTTCCTCAACTGTGTACAGGTGAACCTGTTTCTCAGTTGATGCCCTGTCGCCAGGGTTGACTGAAGTGATGTGGCCATGGAGGCTGCGGCTTCTTTGGTCTCTCCTCTAGCAGATGCGCTCATCAGCTCATGTGTGATTGCTTCTCAGCATCACTGAAAACTTTCCCAGCTTCTCATCCCAGAAAAGCTGGGCATCCCAGGCTGCCTGTTGACCCCCCATGTGCCTGTGTCCTGTTGGTGGTCTTTCCTGCGTGGTGCCGTGTGCAGTGGCCCCTTTGTAAATAAACCTTTTTTCTAACTTAATGGTGTCCGTCTGATTCAAGTGGTATCTTGGCCCTGCTGAGCTCCCACACTACTGTACAAAGAGCCCTGCTGGATCAGACCAAAGGTCCATCTAGTCCAGCAACCTGCTACCCACTGGGGAACCCACACGCAACACGCGCTGGCATTAGCCCTCTTCTGCTGTTGCTCTTCAGCAAGTGATTTGGGACCTCCCAGGTTCAGCAGCCATTTCTCTCTCTCTTAAAGCTATTTAAGGCGCAATTCTACACATGTTTAGAGAGAGAAAAGCCCTACAACTCCCAGCATTACCCAGACGAGAATGCTGGGAGTTGTAGGACTTTTCTCTGTGTAAATATGCATAGGATTGTGCTCCTAAACTAGTCTTCCCCAACATGGTGCCCTCCAGATGTTTTGGATGACAACCCCCATCAAGCCCAGTTAGCATGGCCTATGATCAGGTATTATGGAGGTTGTAGTCCAAACGTCCAGTGGGCACCATGTCACACATGGCCGATCTAAAATAATGGCCGTTGCCCCAACATTTCGGCTGCAAATGCCATCCATAAATGGTGTACTGATTATCAACTGGTGCAGATGTTTCTATGTTGGAAGTTATTTGTCCCAGAGGGAGCTGTTGAAGGATCCTCTGCATGATTGATCCCTGTCAGGGTGGTGAAGAGCAGTAACTGCAGGGGGGAAAGGGACCAGAAGCGGTGTGGCATTTGGTGGTGCTGGGGGAAGGTGGAGGGAAGTAGGACCAGCCTGGGGGGCGAGAGGCAGCTGCACAGATCAGTATTCTCTGAACAATCGATATGGGAGTCACGAAGCAGAACAGTTGTCCCCAGCATTCTTCTCTCGGAATGGCTGCCCTCCCAGAGCAAGAACCCTCAGAAAGTGTTAATGCGTGGGCAGAGCAATCCCTTTGCAATGCAGCAAAGGAGATACTCTGCTGCCATGTTGGCAGAATGGCTGCTATATCCTATGTGAACTCAGCCCAGGAGTGGAGGGGAAAATGCAACCAGAAAATACAAACTAATTAAAAGGGAAATGCTGGAAATGCCTGTCTTGGATTCTTGCACTGAGCAGGGGGTTGGACTCGATGGCTTTGTAGGCTCCTTCCAACCCTACTATTCTATGATTCAATGGTCTTTCCCCCAAAACAGGGACAGCAAAAAGTGTACCCCAAAATGGTTACGATTCTTCCAGTTCATGTAGAAAGCTGGAATTTGGTACATAACACAGCATGAGACACATTAGTGTCAATGTCTGAAAAATGGGACATCCCCCCCCTCCTCCTTGCAATTAATATCAAAGCTTGGGGCATGAAGTCAACCTCAGAACTGAAGCCACAATGCACAGGGGACAGGGCAATTGGCTGAGACAGTTATCAGCATGTAAAGAGGCAACGGATCATGCTTGGATTTGAAAGGGGAGCTGGAAGACACTTCCAGGAACAACCTGGCCCATAGATCCAACCATGCAAAATGCAAACTTTGTTTACTAGTAATGCTTATGGTCTAAATGCTGATGCAGAAACGCCCTTTCCCTCTGCTGTTGGTTGGCAGCCTTGGATGCATGCAGCATGTGTCTATTAATTACATGGGCAGCGCTAGAGTAGAAAATTGGGCATGCCGGTGCTCATCATGACAATGCCCGTAGCCACACCCCCAAGGAGAGTCCAAAAAAGCAGGATGTGTTGGCCCATCTCACTGTGTATTTTATAGATATAGATAGATCTTTTCTAAATTGAATAGGCCTTAACTACCCATTCAAGACCAAGCCATCCCAAAATACTTTGCATTACTACAAAGATAGTTCACAACAATATATTGTTGCTGGGAAAATCCATCCCCTGCACCCACCAGCTACTGTGAGGATTGCCGCTAAATTCACAGGGAATAAACCCTGGATCTGCTACACCACTGAACATGAAAGGGAGGAAAGAAGATTTCTACAGAGCCTTCCCTCACCTGGTGCCCTCCAAATGTGTTGGAGTCCCATCATCCCTAGACAGCATGGCAACTAGACAGCAACAAGAAAAAAGTAAACGGGGTCAGATTTTATTCACTGATTTATTTATACCTTTGTGGGTTGCCTTTTAGCCCGAATAGCCCTCCCTGCACCGAGATGACTTACCAGTTAAAACTCACAAGAACTTAAAAACTTTGAAAGATGTGAAAGCTCTAAAAACAATTTGAAAACATTAAAATGGCACTGAGAGCAGGAGAGAATCTTAGAGTGCAGCACTAAGAGATTTAGGGTGCAATCCTATGCATGTTTTGACAGAAGAAGTCCTATAACTCCCAGCATGCCCCAGCAATCCTATGCATGTTGAAACATGCATAGGACTGCATCCTTCTGCTGTGATCCTATACCCAATTACCTAAGAGTAAGCTGGTCTGTATACAGTGAAACTTCTGAGTTCTAACTTCTGAGTAGTCATACATAGGACTGCACCGTTAAAATACAAAAAAGCCATACGGATGGAAATGAAATGCAAAAAATACGGTCTGTGTGAAGTTGCATTTAAACTCTAATATATGCAAAATAGGTACAGTGACTATTCACAACAGCCAGTTATTGATGATAACACAAATCTTCCCACCACTGCAAAGTTAATTTAATGACTTGTAGTATAGAAATGTAACAGCGCAAATTTGTGCGTGCTTTCTTGGAAGTAAGTCCCATTGGGTTCAACGGACCTCATTCCTAAGTACAGAATCCCCCCCCCACACACACACTGCAAATACCAGTGTCATAAAAGGGATCTTCCTCAGAACAGGAGCAGGGGAGGAAAGAGTTAAATTCTCCCTCTGATGTCATTAATGGGGGTGGGTGTAGGGGTGCAATAGCTTAGTGGCAGAGCATATGTTTTGTATATGCATTCCAAAGTTCCCAGGTTCAGTCCCAGACCTATCCAGGTAGGGCCAGGAAAGCCCTGGAGAGGCTCTGCCGGGGAGCGCAGATGAGCCAGCCCCAACATGGTGCCCACCAGATGTGCTGGACTGCAACTGCCATCATTCCCAGTTGGCCTGATGCAGTATAAGGCAGTTCCACCTGTTCCTAGCCTCCCTGGCTGATGTCATTTTCATTTAAAAAAACAACAGCCGCCCTGCATGTTACGTGCAGAGGCACATTTAACTTCACTCACCTAGGCTGATCTTAAGATGTTGCCTGCAGGGAATGGATGTAGGGAGGCCAGAGCTGCCAAAGTCTCCAGGCTCAACCTGGCTTGGGAATTAAACCCTCAGGAAGACCCGTTCTGCATCCCAGATTTGGGAAAGCAAACTGTGACTACTTCATGGAGAAGGAAATGCACTCTGCACATGTTCAGAGGCAACTCCTCTTGATTCAAATGTTCCAGGATTGAGCCCTCACCCCACCCACCACATTCAAGATAGGTTCTTCTGGGAATGATCCTTGGCTCTGATTAAGTCCTGACTCCATTCTTCGATCTTCTTTGGTGTTGTCATCATTCTGATGCTGGATCACTGGCAAAGTGAAGGTTACAGAATCTGTCTATCAAGAAGAGGAGGGAAGGGGAGGTGGCAGAGAAAAGGCCAGTCTCCGAGTTTCAACCAAAGTGTGCAGGGGAGTCGGAAGGAAATGAAGCCTGATGTGGCAGCAACTTCACATGGAATGTGTGTAGGATGGACCCCCTAGGGTCTCCAGTTTGGATGTGACATCCCCTGTCATCGTCAGAAGCAGTCCAGTCCAGGTAAGCACAGCACCGCTGAATTCTCCGCTCCCCTCCTGTTTGTAAACATCTTCCTTTCCCTGGCACCTGTTGCTCCAAACCTATCAGAATTCTGCATGCACAAGAGCATGAATTGCTTTAGGGGGTCATGGGGTTTTTATATGCAGCCAAAACAGAGAGCGAATTGTTTGGAGTCACGCTCCGGGCAGGTGTAAGGGGAGAGAAGACAGAGTCAGATCTGAGACATTTCCAACTATATTTTTGGCTGGGTTTGTCAGGGAGAGAAAAGAATGTGTGTGAAGGATAATAATCTTTGTAGCTACCACAGAGCAGTGGAGTCATAAATTGGAGATTACTTGAACTTAGAGATTTTATGATTTTAGATGCACTGTGGAGCTCCCAATTGTCTTTCCAACAAAGGAAAGGGAGGGGGCTATGTGAGGCATTTTGAATCCCCCCTCCAGTTTGGGGGGAAAAGTGGGGTTTGTGCGATCAGAGCAGACCCTGTAAGGTTTGTCCCTTTTTATGGGAAGAGCAGATGTGCATTTAACAGAACCATATATTTAGCTATCCTTTTTTAATGCTGAATTTGTGTCACTTCATTAGTTTGCTATTTTCACCTCTCTGCCCATTCAGTCATATATATTTTTTGTAGCAGCAGAACTAAAGCCAGTCACTTTGCAAGCCCATCTCAAGGTACTCTTCCCTGCTCCACTTGGGCAGGTTGGGGGTAGCAAAGTGCATCACATTTGTGGCTGCAAGTATTGTGCACATTATTTAGAAACCGACTCCTGCAATTCTAGAATGAGATTGCTGTCCTTGGACCTTTCCCTAAGGGCCTGACCTGCAATGGAGCGCAAGAATGCTGATCTGCATGCATCCAAAGGGATACAACCAGCTGTCCATGGAACTCACAAAATATTTGTATGGGTCGGATCTGGAGATTTCATTAGATGCCAGAGGTCAGAGAAAGGAGATTGATCTTGAACTTTGGGGCTTACAGATTCCCTTACTGGATCAGACTGAGGACCACTTTTCCAGCATACTGCTTCCAACAATGGCCAGCCACATTGCCTGTGGAAAGTGCATGAGAAGGACATGAGGGCAACAGCCCTTCCCTATCTGTCCCCGACATCAGATTTAGGGTGACTCCGAACATAGAGTTTCCATTTTGCGATGCTAGTTTGATTATTACTTATTGCATTTATATCCCACCTTTTTTCTTCTTGCAAGGAACCCAAGGTGGCTTACATTCTCCTCTTCCTCTCCATTTTATCCTTGCAACAATAACCCTGTGAGGTAGGTTGGGCTGAGAGTCTGTGACTAGCCCAAAGTCACCCAGTGAACTTCCATGGCCAATGGGGATGAGAATCCGGATCTCCTGACTCCCAGTCCAACACTCTCACCACTACACCACACTATTAGAGATTCATCCTTCATCACTTTGTCTAACCCAGCATTCCCCAAAACTGGTGCTTTCCAGATGTGCTGGACTACAACTCCCAGCATGCCCCGAAGAGCCATGGGGCATGCTGGAAATTATAGCTCAACCCATCTGGAGGGCATCAAGTTGGGGAAAGCTGGTCTAATCCTTTCAATGATAGGAAGACTTTTACATAATGCACAGTTAATTTGAGCAAAACAGCGCCACAGGACTGTATGCCAATCACCGCTAGCTTTAGGTGGCTTAAAAAAAAGGGATTTAGAGACAGCTTCATAGCGAAGATTGGCAGCTATTGGCTACAGTAAAACAGATCTGTAAGCAAGTGTTTTACATGCAAAAGGTCCCAGGTTCAATCCAGTATTTCCAAGTATTTAGGTTGGAAGGAACCCTGTCTGAAACTCTGGAGAGCCCCTGCCACTTAGTGTAGACCAGGCGTGGGCAGAAGGTAGATGTGCATCTTCTGGTTCATCTCTGCATGATTTGCAGTACATCAGCAAGGATTTCTGACTCCCAGTTCTTTAACAACAGCAGCACACACACCCTAAATGATATCGTAGAGATGAAGAAAGCCTGGGGTAAAACAAGGGTGGACTTTGGTGTGGCAGAACTGTGAGCGCCATTCAGTTGTAGCTTTCCAAAGTTGTAGCACTCCCAAATTCCTGGACACAGAATGCTTTAATTCTCAGTGCATGTCTTTTGCACCGGGCTCCAGTTGGGGGATCTCAGGTATCTATCAAAAAAACAAAAGTACATCCTGCAAGCCCATCTCTGGTGCTCCATCTCCATCTCCATCTCCATCTCCAATGGAGCAGTATTCTGATTTGCTAAAAAGTAGCTTTTTATGTTAAGATGCCAGGTTAAGATCTTCTTCTTTAAACTGTTGCTCTGGTTATTATATAACATTATTATTATTAATATTATTATTAATATTAATATTAGTTTTACTGTTGGCTGCTCAATGTTTTAAATAGTTTTAAAATGTTTAATATTGTATTATTTTGATACATTTTTTGCTGTATTTTTATTTATTTATTTGTTGGTTATTTTGTTGTTGTTGTTTGCTTGTATGACTGTAAACTGCCCAGAGGGCATTTGACAGCTGGGCGGTATAAAAATCTAACACATAAGCAAACAAATGCCTATGTTCAACAGGAAAATCAAACCTACAGGTTCACAGGGAATCTACTGGATGATGGAAATAAGCTACGCGGCGTGTCTGTCCCGTCCGGTCCATTTGGTCCAGCAATTTTCTCATGTCATTATGAGAGGTGGCCGATTTACCTTCCAGGGGGGCAAAATAACCCACTGAGACTCACAAAACATCCACGCTGTCGCCAGTGTTTCCCCCCTGGCCTTGTTCAGTCACAGGAATGGGATTGATTGATTCGCTTCCGTTAAAAGAGTGGCAAATAACGGTGCTGAAAATCCCGGCTCCCTTTAATCGCCAGAGACCGTTTTGCTCAAAATTACCATCAATCACACTGGAGTGAAATTCGACCGCAGTTTAAAATGTGCCGCGTAGAAGTATTCTTGTCTCTTGTCTCCACCAGCCTCCCGCAGCTTGGCACCCTCCAAACGTGTGGGATTGCAACTTCTATTGTCTCCAGTCAGCCAAGCTGTCTGGGGAGGATGGGAGTTGTAGTCCAACACATCTAGAGGGCACCAGGTTGAGGAAGGCTGACACAGCTGTTTATCGTTCTGTCCTCCTCCATTAATTTGTCTAACCCTTAAAAAAAAAAAAAAAAGCCATGCAAGCTGGTGGCCACATCTTGCCCTATTGCCTCTCTGCAGACACCCCGGTGATGGACACCAACGGAAGCCTGCCGAGGAACAGGAGCCTCCCTGAAGACCTTTTCGTCGGCCTGCAGCTCCTGTTGCAGTTCCAGCCACTCTTCGTCCCTCTCTACTGCCTCCTGGGGGTGGTGGCGTGTCTGGGCAACTCCTTCTTGGTGCTGTGCATTGTGGCTGACGCCAAGCTGCACACTGCCACCCACGTCTTCCTGGGGAACCTCTCCATGGGCGACCTGCTGATGTGCCTGGCCTGCGTGCCCCTGACCGTCTCCTACGCCTTCGAGCGGCGCGGCTGGCTCTTCGGAGAGGCCATGTGCCACGCCGTCATCCTCCTGCAGGCGGCCACGGTCTATGTGTCGGCCTTCTCGCTGGCAGCCATCGCCATAGACCGCTATGTGGTGGTGGCCTACCCCGTGCGCAGGCGCATGCCCCTGCGTTCCTGCGGGCTGGTGGTGGCTGGCATTTGGTTGGGGTCCCTGGCGCTGGCCACCCCACCGTCCGTCCACTCCGCGTACCTGGATCTCCGCAGCACCGGCCATGACCTGTTCATCTGCGAGGAGTTCTGGAGCCACCGTGAGACCCAGCGCGTGGCCTACTCGTGCGCCATGCTCCTGGTGAGCTACCTGGTGCCCCTCTCGGCAGTCACCATCTCCTACTGCTCCATTGTGGCCCATCTTCGGCGCAGGAGCCTCTCGGGCTTGGCCAACCCCAGCCCAGCTCAGTGGAACAAGCAGAAACGCAAGACATTCGTTCTCTTGCTGTTTTCCATCTTGGCCTTCTGCCTCTGCTGGTTGCCCCTTCAGGTCCTCAACCTCCTGCGGGACTTGGACCCGGACTTCTCGATCCTGAGCAAGAAGTACATCAACGTGGCCCAGCTCGCCTGCCACTTCACTGCCATGACCTCTGCCTGCTACAACCCGTTCATCTACGCCTCGCTTCACCGCAAGTTCAGGGCTCACCTTCGGCACTTTTTCTGCCACCGGAAGAGCGGCCAAGAGCGGCGTGCCCTCCCTTCTGAGTTGGCCCGTGCCAGCGCCTCCCGTGGCCTCATCCTGGACACGACCAGAGTGTGAGTGACAGGAAGATGGGGCTGTTGGGGACATCGTCTCCCCTGACTGAAGAAGGAGCTTCTCAAACCCAAATATGACTATTCCCACAGGTGACAGGTATTGTTGCTCAGGGAGAGGTTCCAGGGATAACTCTCCCAGAGACTTGACTGCAAGAAAGAGCACAGGACAATTATGGTGTGTTTGTAATATTCATTCATTCACTCACTCACTCAAAGCGTTTTTATCCTGCTCTTTACAAGGTTAAGGGTGCAATCCTATGCATGTTTAGACAGAAAAATGTCCTACAACTCCCAGCATGCCCCAGCTGGCTGGGGCATGCTGGAAATGGTAGGACTTTTTTCTGTTTAAACATGCATAGGATTGTGCCCTAAATAATTAGACAATTCCTGCCCTCAGGCTCACAAAAGACAAGAGAAGAGAGGAAATTGAGGGAGGGAGGAGGAAAGGGATTGAGAGGGAGGAGGAAAAAAGCATGATAAACTCAGGTTTGCTCTGCATCTATTATCCTTGCCTGCCTGCCTGGTCTTTACTATTTTGTTCCTCTTTTCTTCTCTACTTTTGATTTTAAGCCTAGTCTGTTTCTTGTCCTGTCCCCTGAGGGCGAGATGTTTCCTGAGATGCCCTTCTGGTAGCATTTGGGGGATGGAAGAAGTGGCCACCACAGGGAGCTAGATGGTGTCAGCTCACCAAGTTGCGTCTGCTTCTTCCATCCCCTCAGGGCAAGAAATAATATTAATATTATTTATTTCTGAAAATTTCGATACTGCTTTCCATTATTTAAAAAATAATAATCCCAAAGTGGCTTACAAAATAAAATCATGATAAAATACAATAAAACTAATAATTAAAACTATGGTTAAAATAATAACATCTCATTAACATAACTAGGGGTAACTGACAATGCTAGCGGTCAGGGAAATGCCTGGGCAAACAAACGTGGGCTTTTCCACATGAGGCATTTATAGTGCGCTCATCATTCCCTGCTTGTGGTAGTTTATGGGTTCTTTAGATGACATTGTGACCGTCCAGTTTCGCTTCTGTGTCTAACCAGCACTTTTGGCAAGTTTTTTAGAGCAGGGAAAATGCGGCATTTGATTCTTAAAGCGAAAAGAACTGTTTTTTTTTCTCTTGTGTATTTGTGCTATTCTGCTATGCTACAGTGCCACCTAGAGGTTATATAGTGGAAAAGCAGAAAAGGAAATGCTGTTCATGTAATGCTCAGATCTCAGTTCTGTGACAAAACTGAAAGAGATACAGCACATTAACAGCTGATTAACAGCCTCTTATAGAAGAGCTCTGTGTCTTAAGTTGTTGGTGGAAACATACTAGGGGCTTCCCTGATCTCAGTGAGATCATTCCACCTGGTGGGCACCACAATCGTGAGGGCCCTCCTCCGCACCATGGCCAAACGAACCTCAGAAGGCTGGAAGGCCTCCCCTTCAGAACACAGAGACTGGGTTGGCCTATACCGGAGAAGGCGGTCTCTCAGATAACCTGGTCCTTCTGGGGAAAATGGGTGTTTTGTAACTGGCCACACCCACTATGGCAGCCACTTTGTGAATGGGCAAGATCCCACTGGCAGCCATTTTGTGAGAGCACCCATGACACTCTCGACATTCCAAATGTTCCCACTGACTCAAAAAGGGCGGGGACCCTTGGTCCTATTCATTTCAATGGGTCTCTTCAAAGTAGCAGTAACCTTGGATGCAACAGGACCTCCACCTGCACAATGGCCCTTCAGCTGTCCGTGTTCTCATGAACACACAGTCCCCCGAAGAATAGCAAGGCTTTATACAGCTTTTCACTTGCATTATGAGTCAGCCTTAAGGCACCCCATAAGATAAGTGAGCTTCGGCTAATGGGCAGCATGGAAATGTTAATGATAACGATAGTGATAATGTCATGGGGGACCTAAGGCTGAGAAAACATGGCTTGCTTCAGGCCAGGCTCAGGGCTGAAGCAAGATTTAAACTCAGCACGAGGGCCGGCTCCAGGTTTCGGGGGCCCGTGGGCAAGTGCCCTCCTCCTCCCATGCGTCTCCCTCCTCGCCGCCAGGGTCGCCAGCTGCTCTTGCTCCTCCGCCGCTTTCCCGTCCTGGCTCCCACTGGCTTGATCGGCAGGCAGAGGGCCAGGGTGCGAGGAGGCCGCGGCACCTGCTGCTCTTCCTCCTCACCACCTCCGTCGTCTGGGCAAAAGGGAGAGGCGGGTGAACAAGCAGGTTGCAGCGGTGAAGAACAGGAGCACGTCCAGGGTGGTCAGAGAGCCCCTGCTGGGGCGTGGGCCCTTGGCAAGTGCCCGGCCATGCCGACCCTTGACGCTGGCCATGCTGAAGACTTTCAAGTTCATGGTCCCTTTGCAACTCCACTACGTCAGACCAGCTCGTAGACAGATAAACTTTGTGGATTGTATTTTAATGTTTTAATCTCTGTAAACTGCCCAGAGAGCTTCAACTATGGGGCAGTATAGAAATGTAACAAAGTATTATTATTCTTAGAGGGCCGCGGTGGCTTAGTGGTTAAGACGCTGAACTGCAGACTGGAAAGTTGGCAGGTCAGCAGTTCGAGACCCGAGTGCTGCGTGGCGGAGTGAGCTCCCGTCTTCAGTCCCAGCTTCTGCCAACCTAGCAGTTCGAAAGCAAAAAATTGCAAGTAGATAAATAGGTACCGCCTCGACAGCGTTCCGTGCACCTCAGTGTTCAGTCATGCTGGCCACATGGCCACGGAAGGGTCTTTGGACAGCGCTGGCTCTTCGGCTTAGAAACGGGGATGAGCACCGCACCCTAGAGTCGGACATGACTGGTTGGGGACACCTTTACCTTTTATTATTATTATTATTATTATTATTATTATTATTATTAACAACAACAGCAACAACAACAACAACAGTGTATTTGGCTGCTTTCATAAAGAATGGGAAGGCACATACAAGGGAGGAGGCGGACTCTGAGGTGAGGGCAAGCAGCTGGCAAGAAGGGCTCCTGTGAGAAATGTCAGAATTAATTCCGTTTTGAAAAGGTCCCTTCTGAGGACAGCAGATCACCTTCCACCTCATGCTATATATTTTGCAGCTCCTTCATGGCAAATTCCATTTTCTTATGAAGCGGCAACAGAACATGGAAGATGAAGCAGAAGAGAGCTTTATACTAACCTCTCCCAGGACCTGGAGGCAAGCGAGAGGCAGGCAGCAGCAAGAGGGGACGGGGTGGAGGGCGCCGCCAGCTACCCAAAATCAGCGTCGCCGCTGCAATAACTGAATGAGGAGGCCAAGACCAGAGAGATGGGGCGGGGGTGCCACAGGCAGACAATGGATGTGTTTTGCAGATTCAGTTGCAGGTGAACCTCGGAAGTAAAGCTGAACTTCCAAATCGATTTCAAGATCGCAGTTTGGATGTGGTTATCAAAAGGAAAGGAAAGGAAAGGAAAGGAAAGGAAAGGAAAGGAAAGGAAAGGAAAGGAAAGGAAAGGAAAGGAAGGCTCAGTCAGCCTTTACCAGCCATGGGCAGAACTGGCCAGGGATGATGGGAGTTGTAGTCCAACATGCCTGGAGGGTACCAGGGTGGCAAATGCTGGTCTGGGCCCTTGCATCACCTTTAAGCAGAGGTGGGAAAACCTGTGGCCCCCCAGATGTTGCTGGACTACAACTCCCATCATGCCCAAGCATTGGCCATGCTGCCTGAGGCTGATGGGAATTGGAGTCCGAACATATCTGGAGGTCCACAGCTTCCCCACCCCTGACTTAAAGATGAACAGCAGAATCCTATGCACATTTACTCCGAAATAAAATCCCTTGAGTTCAATGGGTTTTAGGACTATAGGTACAGAGTCTTATTCCCAAGAAAGCGTGTTGAGGACTGCAGCCTAACGTATTTGATTTTAAGAGGTCATGCTTTTGTAGACTGGAGTCCAGTGGAGGCTGGTGGCTCCGATGTCAGTGGGGCAGTGGATCCTTTCCGGGTTTCATTCAGAACCAGTCAGAACACTGAAGGAGCTCTCCAAGGTGCTTTGGCCATTTTGGAAACCAAACCCTAATGAACCGCTGCTTGGTTCTGTGAGCGATTAAAATGCTTCCACGCCTTGAATTGCTCCCATAGAGTTCTGACTGGCTCTGACTGAAACCTGGAGCGGATTCACCGCCCCATTGACATCGGAGCCACCCGCCTCCGCAGCTACCAGCCACTGTGTCGGATGCTGGAACGGAGCGCACGGGAGCAGCCGTGTAAAGGCAACTGTCTGGGGGCTTTTGGAGGAACAGCCCTCATCAGAATCTTTGCCTTCTAGTCAGTCAAGTGATGCACCTCAGTTTCCACCCTCGGGAAGTGAGAAAGGGAGTCCGCAACCCCCGCTGAGAATTTGATTTGTTGAGTCTAAGTCTTTGTCATGGCTTTCGGCCCTGCCGTCTCATGTTCCATTCCATCGTCACCAGAGCCAGTGCGTGGTCCCTGCTATCAAATAGATTTTGTCTGCTGCTGCAATGGTAGAAGCATTAAATGTGTTTTGAAGATAGGTCGTTGGTTTCCTTCTATTTTTAAGAAGGCAAGTGCGGGATCGGACCAACGTGGGTCCATGTAGCCCAGCAGTTCCAATTCCCATGTGGCCAACTCGGTGCCCCTGGGAAGCCTACAAGCAGGACATGAGGGTTTTAGCCCCCTCCTGCTGTCCCCCCCACAGTGTGCGAAATGCAGAGATAGACTGCTTCTGAACACAGAGGTCCCACTCTAAACTACCATGACTAACTGCCATTGCTAGTTCTGCCCTCTTGAATGAATTAGTCCAGGGGTCTCCGAAGTGGCCCCTGCGGGACCTCCAAGAGTGCCCACACTCTCCACTCCCTGCCCCCTTCAAACACCTCTCTCTTTTTTTTAGTGAAAACCTTGCAAAATGTTAGGGCGGTCTTCTTTTTCTCCCTTTCTAGCCTTGCTGTTTCTCTTCCCCCACCTCTTTAGCTCACAGTTCCTCCCCCTCCTACTCTCCAGCCTTGCTCTTTCTCTCCCCTTCTACCTTGCTGTTTCCCCCTCCCTCCCAGCCGCTAGCCTCGCTCTTTCTCTCCTCACCACTTCACTCTGCTGTTTCCCCCTCCCTCCCAGCCTCTAGCCTCACTCTTTCTCTCCTCACCACTTCACTCTGCTGTTTCTCCCTCTTTCCAGCCTCTAGCCTCGCTCTTTCTCTCCTCACCACTTCACTCTGCTGTTTCTCCCTCTTTCCGGCCTCTAGCCTCGCTCTTTCTCTCCTCACCACTTCACTCTGCTGTTTCCCCCTCCCTCCCAGCCTCTAGCCTCGCTCTTTCTCTCCTCACCACTTCACTCTGCTGTTTCCCCCTCCCTCCCAGCCTCTAGCATCATTCTTTCTCTTCTCACCACTTCACTCTGCTGTTTCTCCCTCTTTCCAGCCTCTAGCCTCGCTCTTTCTCTCCTCACCACTTCACTCTGCTGTTTCTCCCTCTTTCCGGCCTCTAGCCTCGCTCTTTCTCTCCTCACCACTTCACTCTGCTGTTTCCCCCTCCCTCCCAGCCTCTAGCCTCGCTCTTTCTCTCCTCACCACTTCACCCTGCTGTTTCTCCCTCTTTCCAGCCTCTAGCCTCACTCTTTCTCTGTCCCCACCCCAACACCTCTTCAGCTCATGTTTGACTAGCCAGGCCCCCACGGCAGCCATTGTGCGAGTAGCTGCATCCTCCATGGGAGCCACATTTTGGTGGCGCCTACAACAGTTTGTCAAATTGTGCCCATGGGTCCAAGAAGGTTGGGGACCCCTGGATTGGTCTGTGTTCTGTCTCAGACAGCCTTCCCCAGCCGGTGCCCTCCAGAGCAGTGGTGTAGCAGAGCTGGGCTCCCGGGGTGCAGCACCAGCCCTTGGCGACCAGCAGGGGCACTGATGTCATCTGCCACCCCCCTCAGAAGGCCCTGCTCCCTTTCAGCTTCGCTGCAATCCTCACAGTAGCTGGGAGGAAATGAATTTGCCCCAAAACACTATATTAAGAGCATAAGCAGAGCCCTCAGGCTGGACCAGACCCAGGGTCCACCTAGTCCAGCATTCTGCTCACACAGCAGCCAACCAGCTGTCGACCGGGAACCCACAAGCCGGGCACGAGCACAGCATCACTCCCACCCCTGTTCCCCAGCAACTGGTGTACATAAGCTCGCCGCGTCTGGTCCTGGAGGTAGCACATAGCCGCCAGGACTAGTAGCCATGGGTAGCCTTCTCCTCCAGGAATGTGTCCAACCCCCCTTGAAAGCCATCCAGTATTGTTCCCTGTTGCAATGCAAAGTATTTTGGGGTGGCCTGGTCTGGAATGAGCAAATCAGACACATGAGCTTTACAGCAGACCTGCTCCTGTGGGAGATGAAAACTGCTAGAATGGCTTTGTTGCTCTGGATCCATACAGCTGCCTGCAACTCTGGACTCTCCTTGGGGGCGTGGCTCTGGGGACGATCATGATGGGCGCCTGCACTTCAAAATTTCCCACTACGCCACAGCTCCGGGTGTGTTGGACTGCAACTCCCATCATCCCCAGCCATCAGTGGCCCTGCTGGCTGGGAACAATGGGAGTTGCAGTCCAACACACCTGGAGGGCACCAGGTTGGGGAAGGCTGAACTAAGCTAATGTCCTCTCTGCATTGTGACTATAGAGAGCTTTGGCTATTATTGGGTGGTATAGAAAAGTAATCGGTCCATCAATCAACTGAATCCACCGATGCGCCTGCTCTTGCATCACAAATGTCCATGGACCAGTAGCCAGACTTCATCACTGCCTCCCAAGCTGCCTCCCCACCACCTCTGCCCACCCCCAACGAGACCCTATGCCAGTGGACTCTCCAATGTCAGTGGGACGATGAATCAGCTCTGGGTTTCATTTGGAACCCATCAGAACTCTAAAGGAGCTACTCGAGGAGCATCTCAGAGGGCGCCTTTAGAGCTCTGACTGAAGCCCGGAGCAGATTCACCGCCCAACTGACGTTGGAGCCACCAGCCTCCCCTGCCCTACACTGTTCTGTGGCTTTCACCTGTCCTAGAATCATAGAGTAGTAGGGTTGGAAGGGGCCTACAAGGCCATCGAGTCCAACCCCCTGCTCAGTGCAGGAATCCAAGTCAGAGCATCCCCGACAGATGGCTGTCCAGCCTCGTCTTGAATGCCTCCAGTGTGGGAGAGCCCACTGCCTCCCTTGGTCATTGGTTCCATTGTCATACTGCTCTAACAGTCAGGAAATTTTCCCCGGTATTCAGCCGGAATCTGGCTTCCTGTCACTTGAGCCCGTTATTCCGTGTCCTGCACTCTGGGATGATCGAGAAGAGATCCTGGCCTTCTTCTCTGTGACAGCCTTTCAAGTACTTGGAGAGCGCTATCATATCTCCCCTCAGTCTTCTCAAGTCCTGCCCCTTCATTGACTCTCACCACTGCTTACTGCTTCCTTCACAATGGGGCACACCAGCCCTACTGCATTTGCAGGCCCTCCTGCTCATTCCGCTGAGTGGCGCCCTGTTCATTTGCCCCAAATGCCCGACCCAACAGGGCCACTGCTCATCAAGACAAGACGAGATACTGGGGAGAATATTTTGGTACAGCTCAAGGGCAAATAGGGTCATAGCTGAGACCAGAGATCTCTTTAATATGTTTTACCTGGATTGGGATCTTCCAAGCCGCCTGGTTCCCAGCTTAAGCAAGGGGAGAAGTAACAAGTGGCGTACCGCAGGGCTCAGTCCTGGGCCCAGTGCTCTTCAACATTTTTATGACTGACTTGGAGGAAGAGGTGCAGGGAACGCTGATCAAATTTGCAGATGACACAAAATTGGGTGGGATAGCTAATACTTTGGAAGACAGAAACAAAATTCAAAGTGATCTGGACAGACTGGAGCGCCGGGCAGAAAACGACAGAATGACATTTAATAGGGACAAATGCCAAGTTCTGCACCTAGGAAAAAGAAACCAAATGCACAGTGACAAGATGGGGGATACGTGGCTCAACAACACTACAAGCGAGAAGGATCCTGGAATTGTTGTAGAACACAAGCTGAATATGAGCCAACAATGTGATGTGGCTACAAAAAAGGCAAATGCCATTTTGGGCTGCATTAATAGAAGCATCGTTTCCAAATCCCGGGAAGTACTAGTTCCCCTTTACTCTGCACTGGCTAGGCCTCATCTGGAGTACTGTGTCCAGTTCTGGGCACCACACTTTAAGACGGATGCAGACAAGCTGGAGAGGGTTCAGAGGAGGGCAACAAAGATGATCAGGGGACTGGAAACAAAGCCCTATGAGGAGAGACTGAAAGAACTGGGCATGTTTAGCCTCGAGAATAGAAGACTGAGGGGAGACATGATAGCGCTCTTCAAGTCCTTGAAAGGCTGTCAGAGAGAGGAAGGCCAGGCTCTCTTCTCGATCATCCCAGAGTGCAGGACACGGAATCATGGGCTCAAGTGACAGGAAGCCAGATTCCGGCTGAACATCAGGAAAAACTTCCTGACTGTTAGAGCAATAAGACAATGGAACCAATGACCTGGGGAGGCGGTGGGCTCTCCCACACTGGAGGCGTTCAAGACGAGGCTGGACAGCCATCGGTCAGGGATGCTCTGACTTGGATTCCTGCCTTGAGCAGGGGGTTGGACTCGATGGCCTTGTAGGCCCCTTCCAACCCTACTATTCTGTGATTCTATGAGAGTCAGTGAAGAGGTAGGGCAAGAGAAAGCCAGAACAGGGTAGGGGTTGCTGCATAGCAGGCACGCATGACAGCAGCCACCCTCTTGAGGACTAGAAGAATGCCTGTTGCCCAGCGCAAAGCTTCACAAAGCCAGCCTTTTTGCCTGTCAGGGACAGACACGGGTCAACAGGATGGAAAAGAGCCTCCTGCGGCCACACGCCCCTCTGGCTTCCCTGCTCTGGAGGCTGCGAGTTTTGCAGGGGGCCCACCTCCCTGTACCATGCGGCCATTTCCCCAGAGCCGAAGAGCTGGGAGTCAGTGGGGGGCCGCAGGAGTGGGCCACTTCTCCAGGTGAGGAAAAGGAGCCCGCGGGGAAGCGACCTGAAGCGGAAGGGCCCCCGGGCAGCCTTGCGCCCGGGAGGGCCCCTGCTGACTTGGCCTCGTCTGCTCGGCTCCCGGACCCCCTGCGGGCCAGGGCGAAGGAGGCCAGCTGCGGGAGGCTGGCAGAGCACAAGAGGCCGCGGGGAGCGGCAGGAGCGCTGCCGTCGCGGCTGTCCGGAGAGCCACCACGGTCGGTCGATGCGGCGAGGGGGGCGACCAGGGGGAGCCCTCCGGCGCCTCGTGGGAGCCGATGCGAGGGCAGCTGCGCGTCTCCCTTCCTTGGCGGAGGGGTGTCCTGGGCTGAAGGTGCCTCTCTTCCAGGGCCGGGCTGGTCAGTGGAGGCGGGCAGCTCCGATGTCGGCGGGGCAGTGGATCCGCTCTGGGCTTCAGTCCGAACCAGTCAGCACTCTACGGGAGCTGTCCAAGGTGCTTCGCGTGTTGAGCGAGGGATGCTTCATACCTTGGACAGCTCCTTTAGAGTTCTCGCCGGTCTGGACTGAAATGTGGCTCAGTTTCACTGCCCCACCGACACTGGAGCCACCAGCCTCCGCTCGGTCGAGCCCAAGCCTGTTTTCACGGTGAAGACCCACCCGAAGGAAGAGCAGGCGGGCCTGGAAGCGGCCCACGGGCAGCGCCTGGGCAGCACGCTGCACACGGCACACAGGTCCCTGGCCTCTGTCTTCCTCACTGTGGTGCAAGGGACTGCATTTCTATTTAAATTATTCTAATTGTTTCTAGATGTGCATCAATAGCTATAAATTAACATAGGCCAATTTTACGGAAACAGGCCCCCTCTTTTGTCTTCTTTTGGGGGGATTCAGACGTGCCCACCCTCAAGGAGCGCGTGGCGGCTTCTCATCTTTTTCTCTGGGCTTCTTTGGCCCTAGATCAAGGGTGGTCCGATGGGGGCTGTCCTACAACTCCCATCATCCCTCGCTATTGGCTGTGCTGACCAGGGCTAATGGGAGTTGTAGGCCAAAAGAACTGGAGGGCCACAAGCTACCCTGCCCTAGATGGAAAGGAGTCTGGGGTGCTTCAGGGCAGGGAAGTCATCTCACCCAGTGCCTTAACTTGTACAAAGAGAGGTGCAGAAAGGGGGCTCGTGGTGGCTTCTGGCCTTTCTCTCTTGCCCAGGACATCCGTCCTTTGGAGTCCAGATGTGTGAAGGCAGGTTGTAGTTATTCAGCGAGGAGGGAAAGGCATTCTGCACATGCACTTAGGCACTCTCTTCTTTTAAAGGTGATTATTATTCATTTTCACAGAATTATCAAGATGGAAGGGACCTTGGAGATCATCTAGTCCAACCCCCTGTTCACTGCAGGCTCTGCAATGCAGGATGCAGCTGCAGTATCTGTTGAATGGCTGCCCAGGCTTTGCTTCAGTATCACTAAAGCAAAGGAGAACCCACCACCTCCTGAGGCTGTCTATTCCACTACAAAACAGCCCTCAATGTTAGGAAGTTTCTTCTAAAGTTTAGCCAAAATCTGCATCCTTGCAACTTGCAGCCATCGCAACGGGCCCTGCCCTCTGGAGCAACAGAAAACCATTCTGCTCTTCTAACTCTCACATCTTCCAGGGCTGAGCCTGATTACTGAAAGCTAGCCTGAGGGAAAACTCTGGCGAACCTTGGCTTAAATTATGGGATAGATGGAAGAAACATTGATTTCATTGATTGAGGAAAGGATGGATCTAATGAATTCAACCACATTAGAGGTTTTAGGCAGAACTGGAGTGCATGAAACTGTTTGCACTGGATGGTGCTTTGTAACTCTGGGACAAAGAGTGCTCTCTTTCTCCACTTGTGTCTTATCATAATGTTCTGCAAATCTGTGTCCCCCTTCACCAGCCACCATTTCAAAATGAAGAGATCGCGTTTGGGGAATCTGCAAACTGCCGTCTGGGAAGGAGTCCCACAAATTCCCCATTCCCCCTTCTAGGAAATGCACAAGAGAATATCAGTGCTTCCCCTCTGCTTTAGACAGCCATTGGTGTTTTTGTGATAGGAGCAGCCATTGACCTTCAGCTCACACCTATTTGCATGCCTAGCACCCAGTACAGATGCCACTGAAGAAAGAGTCAAGAATGAATGTGGTATACAAAGATGAGCAACAACTATGTTAGCCCTTCTCTACAATCCCCCACCATTTGGTTACTAGTATTTTCCCATTTCCACTGGCACTGGAGCCCAAAATGTGGCCCTGGGCTCCTTCTGTGGCCTCCTTTTGCTAATGGAGATGCCAACCAATGAGAGGACACACAGGCCAGCAACTGGATCTTGAATGTTGATCCCATTCCAGGCACGAGCATTGTTATGGTATGTGGGATTTGTCTCAATCGCACATTTGGCAGGCTCCTAATCAGCCCTGGAGCAATTGCGCCATTTAAAGGCATCATTTGTTTTAGATTCTTGCAATCTTGAGATTTGTGCAAGCAGTGTGTGTGCGCACGTGCACAAATCAGGGGGAGGCAGCGTTCCTCCTGGGTTTCAATTTGCAAGGCTCACAAGGGTGGGGAGGGGGGTGAAATAGTTGTCCCCATGGAAAGGTTCACCTGCCCTTTTCTGGATACCAGTTAACAAGCTCCTTTAAAAGGCCACAAAAGCAAACCAGGCCTGTCTTCACACACCGCATGAATTAACATGTGGCATTTTCTGCCACCAGATGCAAGGATGGCTGCTAGCAGGGGTTGCCAACATTTTTTTAAAAACAGCGCCTACGCCTTTTAACACCAGCTTAGTACACAGGGTTTATTCATCTGCTGCACAATGGATCTTCCTCTTAGTTGAGCTTTTAAAATCATATGAGCAAACTGGACAGGTTCCCCCCACCCCCTGGTTAAGTAGCAAACTCTGCTGCTAGCTTAAATGGCTTTAGAAAAGGACCAGGAAAAACTCACAGAGGATGATAGGTTTGTCAACAGAAATTAGATCCCAGAGATTCTAAATAGAACTTCCATGAGCAGGGGCAGCATATCTGAGTACAAGATGTTGGAAACAAAGAACAGGGGATCATGGCCCGTCATTTCATGACCTGCTTGTGAGTTTCCCAGGGACATCTGGCTTGACCACTGTTGGACACACACGTTGCTGGACTAGGTGGACTTCGGACTGACCTAGCAGGGCAGCTCTTAATGTTCTAATAACACAGGAAGCTGCCTCTGCCAAACTTGTCTCACTAACCAGCTCCTACTTAAAGGCACATTTGCCCCCTTGTTCTTTTATGTTTGGCCATCCTGCTCAGTAACGTTGGACAGGCTGCACTAAATCGACGTCTGCAGAAAGACAGGGTTCAACAAAGCAATTAGCGGACAAGCACATCCCTTTTCACGCATGGAATTGCCAAGGGTGCGCCTTGCGGTGGCTTCTGCATGTGCGGCTGACCTTCCCTTTGTATGCAGATGAAGCTGCAGGTTAATTAGAGGGGAAATGGTTATCATAAGGGAGGAAAAGATTGCTACAGTGGGAATGAATTCTGATTTTGCTGCTCCAAGCAATTGGAAATTCTGGAGGCAGCCTTGTGCGAGGTCAGTCTCCTTGACTACTGGGAGCTGGATTGAGACCAGAGTATCTAAAGAAGCCTCCCCGCACCTGGTGCCTGCCAGATGGGCTGGACTGCAACTCCAAAGCTCAAGGTAGTTGGAACCTGTCACTGTCAGCCTATTCAAGAAAGGGGATTAAGGTTTGTTCGCATTTTGGAGGACAAAAACGGGAAATAAGGCTAGATAAAACTGTTTAGGCTGCCCAGCACAGTGCCAACTGACCAGGTGCTCTAGGGGCCACTGTGGACCTATATCAGAAGAAGGGATTTGTCACAGCCCCCTATCTTTGGGATGCCTTCCCTGGAAAGGCTCACCTGGCACCTGCATTATAGGTGATTTTGGCACTAGGCAAAAGTCTTTCTTTTCTCCCTGGTATTCTAGAGATTTCGTTTTGAGATTTTAATGGCTGTTCTTCATCATATATCGTCATATTTATCTGTTCCTGGGCCATTTGTCATTTTGTATTGTCTTTTATTCTTTTAACAGTTTGAATGTTTTTTTTTAATTCTTTTGAGTGTTTGTAAGCCACCCAAAGTATCAGGGGTATTGCAAGACACTTAAAAGGTTCAGGGGGGCAGGCCCACAGGACATAAATCTGCATAAAATCTGCATAAGCTAATGTATTTCTATATATGCACATTTAGAAATAATTACTAAGATATATTTGAATTTCACAGGAGGCAAATCCAGCCAATTAATTTCTCATCAAATAAAATAGATTCTTCAATTAAATTTCACCCTGCCCCAGATCATCACAAACCAGTGGATTTCCCCCCCACAAAAAAAAACTTAATTGCCATACAATTAAGGATTATACACAGGGAGGTGTTGCCACAAGGGAGAAGGGGAGAGTTAACCTTGTGAAATAAATCTAGGGCCCTGGAAAATAGATTTGGGGCTGGGACTCCATGGGCCCAAACCTAGCCATGCCAGAGAATGCTTGCTATTGGGTAGACTAAAATGTAATAAACAAATAGATTCAGAAATGTGTAAACTGAGCAAGGTGGAGTGGTTAGGCCCCCAGTGCCGAGCAATGCAGCAACAGTACCCCAAAACCAAACAGCATGCGTTAGCTCCCCCCCCAACGGCTGCTTCTTAGCAGCCCACTGCAACATGCAACTGCCTCCTTTTAACTGCTTTCCTGCAGCTCCCAGCCCAAACAAGTGGGCTGTGTCCAGTCACTAGTAGCTACCAGTTCTCAAAAGCCATCAAAACAAGCCTCTTGCAGCCACCCTTGCTTGTTAAAGGAAACATACACATTACACAAGAGCCTAGAGAAAGAGTTTTCTCATCATTTCGCACAAAAACACAGGCCTCTGAGTGGACGTGGAAAGGCACCTCAAAAAACTGATCCACCTGATGTCAGGACTGAGTCTGAGCATATGGCGATAGTTAGCAGTTCAGATTCAGAAGGGAAACAGCCAGAACCTGGGGAGGCATCTTCCCGAGCGAGTTCAGAGATGGATAGGCATGCTTCTCAGGATGCTAGCACCCAGATGGCTGGGCCTGAAGCCCCCCCCCCCCCTCTGCATCGTGAGAACCCAGGAGGAGGAGGAGGAGGAGAGGAGAGGAGAGCGCGGGATGTGACCTGAAGGAAGCTAGACTGTGGTGCAGTGCAAAAAGTTAGAGGTGGAGCTCAGATGTTCGACCCAGTTGGCGATGCATGAGGGTCAACGTAGGGGAGCATCGCTGGCAGGGAGGGGCATCCCTCCCTAAGTTATTCTAGCCAGCAAGTTCTTGTTTCAAACCGCTGGCAACGTCTTTAGCTCCCATTTGGACCCCCTGCTGTCACTGGTAAATGAAGCAGCTGCATTCCTCAGTCTTTGAAGAGCTGCATCTGTAACGAACCTGTTGACAGGGAATCAGAGGCGTGAGACTGACGCCTCTCTTCCTGTGCGCGCGCCTGAGGAAGGAGGGGGCCAAGGGGGCGTGACTCCGGCAGGGGCCGGTGCTCCTGGGTTTTGAAAACGGAGGGCCGCAACACAGGCATGCGCTGAAGCGTGCCTCTGCGGCCCCCGGTGAATGGCATCCGGCGCACCCACGCCTAAGCCACCGAGCAGGCTGCTACCGGAGACACCCGCTCACTCCGCGCCTGCCTGCCTGCCTGCCTGCGGATGTCAGAGCAATACCGCGAGGAGCATGCCAAGCGCCGGTTCCGCTGCTGGCTTGGCGTTGACAACGGTGTCGAGCAATTGCCGCGCTGGGATTGCTGCTGGGGCGTTCAGAGGCGTTCTGGCTGTGTTATAAAAGTATTATAATGATGAACGTGTCAGGCGTTTCTTTGCAAATTATATTTTGAGATGCAGTTTGGGAGAAAACAATTTATAGGCACGGAGGTGGATTGACCGTCTCTGTCACATTCCTTCACCCTCTCCCTTTGCAATCAACACACCCCAGGAAACAAGGCTGCAGGCTCACTACACCTCTTTATCAGCTACCGACTCGCTTCTCCACAAATGCAGATTCTAGGGAACTCTCAGACTGCACTGAAACCGCTAATCCACACATCGACGAATATCGATAGAAGAGCAGAAGTGGAAGCTAGAGGAGTGGCCAGCAGTCTGGGCAAGAACTTCTCGGCCAGACTAGCTTCGCAGGGATGCCCCTCCCTTAGGGCTGCTCCCTCCGCCGTTGGCTTCCATGAGTGGCCAACCTGGCGGAAAGTCTGGGCCCTGCCCCTCACTTCCCTCAAGCCACGCCCCTCGTTCTCCTCCTCCGAAAGCTGGGTTCTCATAGTGGAGGAACGGGGGAGCTGTTCAGCCTGTGCCATCTGTGTGTCAAGGTCCTGGGAAGAAAGTCTCTCTGTAACTGGGCTCACTGGAAAGGTCCCCCCCCCCCCGTTCTGGCTGTTCCCAATCTGAATCTGAGGTGCCAGACATCTCCACGCGCTCAGATTCATTCCTGACAGTCTCCCATTGGATGAAACCAGCTTAGGTCTTGCTTTATCTAGGAGTGCAGAACCTCAGGCCAGATAGCCCTGCCCCCTTTCCCTTGGCCCTGCCCCCTTTCCTTGGTCCCACCTCTTCTCCCCAATCACTGATCGTTTGGTGGTTTCCTGCCCTTTGCACAGTTTTTCTCCATTCTAAAAGGCTGAAATGCCTCTCATAAGGTGCAACTAAGAGCTTTAAGCTAAAATATGCTGGTAGTTTTGGCTCTGCCTCAGTTAGCCTCCCCATCCACCACTAAAATGCAGCCCCCGAAAGCTTATCCGAAACAGAATTCGGCCCTTGGGCAGAAAGAGATTCTTCACCCCTAATCTAGAAGTCAAGGGAAACTATTGGCTTGTGGCTATGGGGGCTTTCTTTGGCAATGCCAAATTCTTTCCAAGATGCAAACAGTTTCAGTCTCTTGTAAAAATAACAAAGGTTGTGTGGCACCTTAGAGACTAACAGTCAAGGACTAGGGCCCACTACATCAGATGCCCGCACTGCCACTTGAGGCACAGGGAACTCAGTGGCATGGAGCACCTTTTATCAGCTTAGGCTGGTATACCAACTATGGTATCTGGGCAGAGATAGCCTAGCTACAGTGATCCATGCTCTGACAGCCTCTCATCTGGATTACTGCATTGCATTATATGTGGGGCTGCCTTTGAAAACAGTCCAGAAACTTCATCTAGTCCAGAATAGGGCAGCAAGATTGTTAACAGGGACTGGTCAACAGGATCATGTTGCGCCACTACTTTTCCAGCTGCACTGGCTGCCAGTCCATTTCCAGGCCTGATTCAGAGTGCTGGTATTAACATTCATTAATGTTAATACCAGGTATTAACCTGGCCCCAGGCTGGTATGGATGGCTTGGGGCCAGGTTATCTGAAGGATCGCCTCCTCCCATATGTGCCTGCCCAGACCCTAAGATCATCCTCAGCGGTCCTTCTCCATGAGCCCCTGCCAAAAACAATAAATTTTTGTGAACCGCCCAGAGAGCTTCGGCTATTGGGCGGTATAGAAATAATAAATAAATAAATAAATAAATAAATAAAAGGAAGTGAGGGGGGTGGCTACCAGGAAGAGGGCCTTTTCTGCTGTGGCACCCCGGCTCTCAGAGAGGTTCACCTGGCACCTATGTTGTTCTCCTTCCAGCACCAGCTGAAGACCTTTTTATTCTCCCAGTATTTTAGCATTTTAGCTTCCTAGTCTTTTTGCTTTGGTGTTTTAAATCTGTATTTTAAATCTCTGCATTGCTGCAATGGTGTATTCTGGCTGTACTGTTATTTTGTGGTTTTAAGCTTTCATATTTTATATTGTTTTATGCTGCGTCTTGTAGTTTTAATTTTTGTGAACAGCCCAGAGAGCTTCAGCTATTGGGCGGTATAGAAATGAATGAATGAATAAATAAATAAATGTGAAAGCGTATGGCAGAAGCCTTATGACTCTTCCAAATGTGTCAGTCTGTAAAGGGCCACAAGATTCCTTGTTGGTTTTGCTGTGAAAAACTAACATGGGTACCTCTCTGGAAATAGTCTGTTGTAAGTAACCCTGGCATTGCTGTCGATTGTGAAAATGTAATGGGAAAAACAAAGGTTTGCAGTTGCTGGGGTCTTTTGTACTCCTGAAACAATGCTATATTTCCAGTCTGCCTGATGATGAAGAAGAGTTTTGTGAAACTTGAAAGGTTGCAGAATCCTACACAAGATTATACCCACAGAAGTGCGATGGAAGAGAACTATCCATGGTGATGAAAGGGCTATTTCCAGGTCATTCTCCATCCAAGAAGCCCCCCCCCCCAACCTTCACCCCACCGTGCTCTCACAGAGGAGAGGCTTTCTCCAAATTTCAGGATTCTATTAGTTCACCCCTACTCTGTCTGAACAACCCAGGACTTGCAACCCCCAGTGTCTGTCTCCTAACAGCCAACTTTGACCCCACCCTTGATAATAAGCAGCAAGATTCACGAACTCTCCCTTACAAATTGCAAAGAGGGGAGGATGCAGTCTGGAAGGTCAACATCCAACTGTTTTTTTTGCAGGGGGGGGCGGTTTAAATGTACAATGGTTGGCACCCTAAGCTAATGTCAAATAGCATGGGTGTTAAATACCAGCTATGTCTGTATCTATCTATATATTCATGTTTATTTATTTAACACCATTCACAAGATAAGAAAATAAATAAATAATTATTTTAAAACTGCCAAGTGTTTGCTACTCATCCCCGGCTCCTCCAAAAGGTGAGGGGATCATTAGACAGTGAGTCCTCCATGCTTTTTGAGCATTTTAAGACAGAAGAAGCATTGGAAAGACTCTTTGTGATACATTTGGAGAAGGATAAGTAGCCCCTGAGGAAAGAAAGTCTTCTCCAAAACACGTTGGGCATGACAAATGTTTTTTTCAGGCTCCTGAGAATATTTTCTCTTCTGCTTTGAGACACACAAGTGTCTTCTCCTCTTGCTGTCTCCTGGACTACTATTCCCATTAACCTCAGTCAGCATAGCCAATGGCCATACTGACTGGGGGTGATGAGTTGGTAGTCCAACACATCTCAAGGGTGCTGGTTTGAGATCGGCTTCTCTTCCTTTAAATGGAGGATGGATATTTGGAGAAAGTGCCCAGAATGTTCCCCGGGGGTGCTAGCCTCCTCATCCATCTTTAGCCCTTGAAGAGTCTCTTCCTTCACATTTTATCATGCACCTTAAGATGGCCTTGAACCTGCAGCCCTCCAGACATTTTGGAATGAGAACACCCTCATCCCTGACCATCGGCCATTCTGGATTAGGCTGATAGGATTTGGAGTCCAGTAACATCTGGCGGCCCCTTCATGGATCACTGCCTTGTTGTGGCGAAGGGGCTTGCATAACTCAGTGAAGCCATAAGCTATGCCGTGCGGGGCCACCCAAGATGGACAGGTCATGGTGGAGAGTTCTGACAAAATGTGGTCCACTGGAGAAGGAAATGGCAATCCACTCCAGTATTCCTGCCAAGAAAACCCCATGGAACGTATCACAAGGCTAAAAGAGATGACGCCGGAAGATGAGCCCCTTGGGTCGGAAGGTGTTCAATATACCACTGGGGAAGAGCAGAGGGAAATTCCAGGTAGCGCCAGAAAGAGTGAAGCGGCTGGGCCAAAGCCGAAAGGACACTCAGCTGTGGATGTGTCTGGTGGTGAAAAGGAAGTCCGATGCTGTAAAGAACAATATTGTTTAGAAACCTGGAATGACAGATCAATGAATCAAGGTAAGCTGGAGGTGGTCAAACATGAGATGGCAAGACTGAACATTGACATCTTGGGAATCAGCAAACTAAAATGGACAAGCATGGGCAAATTTAATTCAGGTGATCATCATATCTACTACTGTGGGCAAGAATCCCTTAGAAGAAATGGAGTAGCACTCATAGTCAACAAAAGGGTGGAAAAAGCAGTACTGGGGTACAATCTCAAAAACGATAGAATGATCTCAGTATGAATCTGAGGCAAACCACTCAACATCACAGTAATTCAAGTCTATGCCCCAACCACTGAGGCTGAAGAAGCTGAGGTTGATCGGTTCTATGAAGACCTACAACACCTTCTGGAACTAACACCAAAAAAAGATGTCCTCTTCATCATAGGGGATTGGAATGCTAAAGTAGGAAGTCAAGAAATCACCGGGATAACAGGCAAGCATGACCTTGGTGTACAAAATGAAGCAGGACAAAGGCTAATAGAGTTTTGCCAAGAGAACATGCTGATCATAGCAAACATTCTTTTCCAACAGCACAAGAGGCGACTCTACACATGGACATCACCAGATGGTCAATATCGAAATCAGATTGATTATGTCCTTTGCAGCCAAAGATGGAGAAGCTCTATGCAGTCAGTAAAAACAAGACCTGGAGCTGACTGTGGCTCAGATCACGATCTTCTTGTTGCAAAATTTTGGCTTAAATTGAAGAACGTAGGGGAAACCACTAAACCATTCAGGTATGACCTAAATCATAACCCTTATGAATATACAGTGGAGGTGACAAATAGATTTAAGGGATTAGACCTGATAGACAGAGTGCATAAGGAACTATGGACGGAGGTCCAAAACATTGTTCAGGAGGCAGCAACTCAATCCATCCCAAAGAAAAAGAAATGCAAGAAAGCAAAGTGGCTGTGTCTGATGAGGTTTTACAAGTAGCTGAGGAAAGAAGGGAATTGAAAAGCAAGGGAGAAAGGGGAAGATATACCCAACTGAATAGCAAGGAGAGACAAGACTGGAACAATGCAAAGAAATCGAGGAAAACAATAGAATGGGAAAGACTAGAGATCTTTTCAAGAAAATCGGAGATATCGAGGGAACGTTTTGTGCAAAGACAGGCATGATAAAGGACAAAGAAGGCAGGGACCTAACAGAAGCAGATGAGATTAAGAAGAGGTGGCAAGAATACACAGAAGAACTATACAGGAAAGACCTGAATGTCCCTGATAGCCATGAGAGTGCGGTCACTGAACTTGAGCCGGACATCCTCGAGAGTGAAGTCAAGTGGGCCTTAGGAAGCATTACTAACAACAAAGCTAGCGGAGATGACAGTATTCCAGCTGAGCTGTTTAAAATCCTAAAAGATGATGCTGTTAAAGTGCTGCACTCAATATGCCAACACATTTCGAACACTCAACAGTGGCCACAAGACTGGAAAAGGTCAGTTTACATTCCAATTCCAAAGAAGGGCAATGCCAAAGGGTGTTCAAACTACCGTACAATTTTGCTCATTTCACATGCCAGCAAGGTGATGCTCAAAATCCTGCAAGCTAGGCTTCAGCAGTATGCGAACCGAGAACTACCGCAAGTACAAGCTGCGTTTCGAAGAGGCAGAGGAAGTAGAGATGAAATCGCCAACATTCGCTGCATCATGGAGAAAGCAAGAGAATTCCAGAAAAACATCTATTTCTGCTTCATTGACTACGCTAAAGCCTTTGATTGTGTGGATCACAACAAACTGTGGTAAATTCTTAAAGAGATAGGAGTACCAGACCACCTTACCTGTCTCCTGAGAAACCTGTACGAGGGTCAAGAAGCAACAGTAAGAACTGGACATGGAACAACCGATTGGTTCAAAATCAGGAAAGGAGTACCACAAGGCTGTATGTTGTTGCCCTGCTTATTTAACGTATATGCAGAGTACATCATGGGAAACGCCGGGTTGGTTGAATCACAGGTCGGAATTAAGATTGTCAGGAGAATGATCAACAACCTCAGATACGCAGAGGATACCACCCTAATGGCAGAAAGCGAAGAGGATCTGAAGAGCCTCTTGTTGAGGGTGAAAGAGGAGAGTGCAAAAGCTGGTTTGAAACTCAACATTAAAAAAACTCAGATCATGGCATCTGGCCCCATCACTTCCTGGCATATGGAAGGGGAAGAAATGGAAGCAGTGACAGATTTTATTTTCTTGGGCTCCAAGATCACCACAGACGGTGACTGTAGCCATAAAAAGATGCTTGCTCCTTGGGGGGAAAGCTATGGCACACTAGACAGCATAGTAAGAAGCAGAGACATCACCTTGCCGACAAAGATTCGTATAATCAAAGCTATGTTTTTCCCAGTAGCAACGTATGGCTGTGAGAGCTGGACTATAAGGAAGGTTGAGTGCCGAAGAATTGATGCTTTCGAACTGTGGTGCTGGAGAAGACTCTTACGAGTCCCCTGGACTGCAAGGAGGTCAAATCAGTCAACCCCAAAGTAAATCAACCCTGAGTGCTCATTGGAAGGACAGATACTGAAGCTGAAGTTCAAATATTTTGGCCACCTAATGCGAAGAGAAAACTCCCTGGAAAAGACCCTGATGCTGGGAAAGATTGAAGGCAAAAGGAGACAGGGACGGCAGAGGATGAGATGGCTAGATAGCATCACCGATGCAATGAATATGAATTTGAGCACACTCCGGGAAAGAGCAGAGGACAGGAAGGCCTGGCGTGCTGTGGTCCATGGGGTCACGAAGAGTCAGACATGACTTAATGACTGAACAACAAAACATCTGGTGGACTGCAGGTTTTCCCCACCTCTGCTTATTTTAGACTACTCTCTATGGGCCAGGCCAGCACAACTAGCACAAAGAACATTTCTTGGTGATTGTTTTCCAGCAATGGAAATTCCTCCTCCTGGAGGTTCACAGAAACCAGAGCCTGAAGATCTCTGGGAAAATACAGGCTCTATTGTGTGGGTTGGTTTTAACATCCCTAATTAAAGTATGTGAAATAAGCACCTAGAGACATCTGATCTGGCCACTGACACTCTTTCTTTCTTTCTTTCTTTCTTTCTTTCTTTCTGTAAGTAAGTATGTATGTATGTATGTATGTATGTATGTATTTATTTCTATACAGCCCAGTAGCTGAAGCTCTCTGGGCTGTTCACAAAAATTAAAGCCACAAAGCACAGCATAAAACAATATAAAACTGTTTTATTGTTTTAATCCATTTTGCCTGGTTCTGTAAGCTGCATTGAGTGCCAGTTTTTGGTAGAAAGGAAGGGTACAAATAAAATAAATAAGCATGTTATCTTCTTTTAAAATACACGTGCCCCAATCTAGCAAGGAAGATCTTATGCACCTAAAGTAGCCTACTGCACATTTTGCTAGCATCCTTCAGCATGGACGCTGCCATAGGCATTGTGATGGATCCCCGGGCCCCCTTGAACTGTCCAAATATGGCAGTTGATGCAAACAGGGGTGGAGGGGGGCATGTTTCACATCATCATCCAAGCCTACCATTTGGTACATGCGACTCATCATCTGTAACTGCAGCTGGGTTGAAGTGAATCTCTTTGCAGAATGGACACCAGAATGAGTGCTGATGTGATTGTAAGCTGGTTTTTAAAATTGTTGCTGGAGAAAGAAACACTCTCTTCTTCTAGCTTTTCTCTCTGAACTGTTTGGTCCCCTGGAAGTTTTGTAATTGTCAATCTTCTGATAACAGACTGCCATATTTGGAAATTGGCAATGCATTTATTATAATTTTCATCTGCCCAACAACCAATGTTTTCTGGATGGATCTCATCCCTAACCAAGCTTGCTATGAAGGTACATCTGCCCAAACAGTCCTTTTTATAAAACTATCAAAAGACACAAGGGCACAGTCCATTGCAGACTTTCCCAACCCGGTGCTCTCCAGATGTGTGGACTACTACTCCCATCAGTTCCAGCCAGCATGGAGTTGATGGGAGTTGTAGTCCCACACATCTGGAGAGTGTAGGGTTGAGGAAATCTGGCCTATTGGATCCATTCACCCTTGCCCTGAGGGCTACCAATGATGTGATATTCATTCCAGTTGCCCCTAAATATGAGAATTTTTTTAAAAAAATATCTCCTTTGGAGAGGGGGAAGGGAGAAGAAATATCCCAGCATTAAATAGGTTCTGTCTAATGAAGAGGTCTTCAGAGGCTAAGGAGATGGTTGAAATTGCTCCTTTCTCAGCCTGCCAGATCACTGCAAAATAGCCATGATTGCAAAGAAAGTGCATTGAACCACTCTGCTTATTATTCCAAAATGCAGAATAGAGAGGGAGAGTGAATGTTCTATGACAGCTGAAGACTGGAACAAAGGAGATAAACAGTGATGCTTAAAAGGAAGGTTTTGGAGAGTGGGGGCTCAGGAGGCTCTATTAGATAGAGAGAAAGTGGTTCAATTATGCAAATAGAGGCACTGGTTGATTACTGAACCTTTCTGGTTGGCAATGGCCTGTTCCTGTGAGTACAGTTAAATTCTGCGAGCTGCGCTTGTTATGGAATGGAAGCCAGTGTCGACGTTATTTGCTTGCTTTGAGTGAATTTATTCTGCTTTGTTCCTAACAAAACTTCCTGGTGTGTGCTGGAGCCAGGGCGGCTGCTGCAAATCTTAGATCAATAAGATTTCCCCCCCAGCTTTGCAAGTCTCCCCAAGCCCTGCCCACATACTTTCAACTCAATTTTCAGTCATGAGGACTAGAATCTTTAAAAACCGAAGCATCAGCACCTCCCCCACATCTGTTTCAGCTGCTGAATTTCTTATTTTATTAGATGAGCTTTCAAGAGAGGACCTGCACAAATTACAACCCTATCAGCCATGTATGGTGACCTATCAGGGACACCGCCATTAATGTCCCGGTTTCTCTGCCTACCTCAGACTCCATAAAGGGGCTGCATGTGTCAGGCACCTGCCTGGCTAAAATGCAGTTACTGGATTGTGTTTGGCTTGCTAGGTCACAAATGGCAGAAGTCTGCATTAAAAGGAGTACAGTATGGTATAATGGTTATAGTGTCAGACTGCAACCAGGGAGATCTGGATTCAAATCCCCCATGAACCTCACTGGGTGATTGGCCGAAGGCTGCGTCACAGGACTGTTGTGAGGATAAACAGAGGCAGAGTGATAACCATGTACACCAGGAAGGCCAAATCTTATTTTCCCCAAGTGCCTTAAAGGAATTGCCAGAGACAGATCCACCCAGCCTGGCAATAAAACAAAGTGACTCTTACTCAAAAACGTACACATAACACACAAGACGTCCTGGGGACACCCCCCACCCCCTTCAGTGTTGCACTGCCAACATGTATTTGGGTGGTTCATTTCCCGAGATAACAGCACTTGGGTCCATCTAGAAGTCACATTTGGTGAGCTGGACAGGGGGCAAGTGTGTATGTGTGTGCATGGAGGGGTCAGTCACCTCACTTCCCCCAAAATCTGGAAACCCAACAGCTATGGCAAACCGGGGGCATTTGCTTTCCTCCTGCAACTAGATCAGTGTGCTGGTGCTGCCCCCTCGTGGGAAAAAGATATATCACACATTTGGCCTGTGACGTGGCTGCTAAAACCCCCCAAGTACTAATGCCATCACGGCTTTCCTTAACAGCTCATGGGAAGTAATAGTTCCCCTCTATGCTGCACTCATCAGGCTCCAACTGGAGTCCTGTGTCCAGTTTGGGGCCCTACATTTTAAGAAGGACATTGACAAGTTGGAGCACGTCCAGAGAAGAGCAACCAGGACGGTGAAGGGTCTGGAAACCAAGTCCTGTGAGGAACGGTTGGAAGAGCAGAGTATGAGAAGCCTGGAGAAGACTAAGGGGAGAACGAATAGCGGTCTTCAAATATCTGAAAGGTTGTCATGCAGAAGATGGAGCAGTGGGTGGAACCAGTGGGTGGAAATTTCAGGGAAGTAGATTTCACTAAACAGTACAGCAGAGAGTTTGGGGGAACCTAGGAGCAGAGAAGGCTAGAGGATCCGAATTCAGCGGGGCGGAGATTCCATTCTGGGTTTTACTTACAACCAGCCAGGAGCCTAAAGGAGCTATACAAGGTGCTGGACCCTTTGGGGGGACAGGGCCCAGCACCTTGGATAGCTCCTTTAGACCGCTGGCTGGTTGTAAGTAAAACCAAGGATGGAATCTCCACCACACTGAAATCAGATCCACCAGCCTCCCCTGCCTTGGAGATCGTCTAAGAACATCAGAAGCGCCCTGCTGGATCAGACCAAGGGTCCATCTAGTCCGGCATTCTGTTCACACAGTGGCCAACCAGCTGCCCACAGGAAACCCACAAGCAGGACATGAGTGCAACAGCACCCTCATAGAATCATAGAATAGTAGGGTTGGAAGGGGCCTACAAGGCCATTGAGTCCAACCCCCTGCTCAATGCAGGAATCCAAGTCAGAGCATCCCTGACAGATGGCTGTCCAGCCTCGTCTTGAAGGCCTCCAGTGTGGGACAGCCCACCACCTCCCGAGGTCATTGGTTCCATTGTCGTATTGCTGTAACAGACAGGACGTTTTTCCTGATGTTCAGCTGAAATCTGGCTTCCTGTAACTTGAGCCCATTCTTCCATGTCCTGCACTCTGGGATGATCGAGAAGAGATCCTGGCCTTCCTCTCTCTGACAACCTTTCAAGTACTGGAAGAGCGCTATCATATCTCCCCTCAGTCTTCTCTTCTCAAGGCTAAACATGCCCAGTTCTTTCAGTCTCTCTTCATAGGGCTTCATTTCCAGTCCCCTGATCATCTTTGTTGCCCTCCTCTGAACCCTCTCCAGCTTGTCTGCATCCTTCTTAAAGTGCGGTGCCCAGAACTGGACACAGTACTCCAGATGAGGCCTAACCAGTGCTGAGTAGAGGGGAACTGGTACTTCCCGGGATTTGGAAGCGATGCTTTTATTAATGCAGCCCAAAAGAGCATTGGCCTTTTTTGCAGCCACATCACATTGTTGGCTCATATTCAGCTTATGATCGACAACAATTCCAAGATCTTTCTCGCTTGTAGTGTTGTTGAGCCACGTATCCCCCATCTTGTCACTGTGCATTGGGTTTCTTTTTCCTAGGTGCAGAACTTGGCATTTATCCCCATTAAATGTCATTCTGTTGTTTTCTGCCCAGCGTTCCAGTCTATCGAGATCACTTTGAATTTTGTTTCTGTCTTCCAAAGTATTAGCTACCCTGCTCATTACCTCTCCCCAGTTTGAGAAGATCCGATTAAGAAGCACTCTTTGTGTCCGATTCTGTAGCCAACTGTGGATCCACCGGATCTTTGTTTCATCTAGCCCACTTTGAGCTACTTTGTTCATCAGGATGGGGTACTTTGTCGAAAGCTTTGCTGAAGTTGAGATATATGATGTCTACAGCATTCCCACGGTCCACAAGGGAGGTTACTTGATCAAAAAATGAGATCAGATTCGTCTGGCAGGATTTGTTCTTGACAAATCCATATTGGCTTCGAGTAATCACTGCATTGTTTTCAAGGAGCTTCCAGATGGATTGCTTTATCATCTGCTCCAGAATTTTCCCAGGGATTGATGTCAGACTGACTGGTCTGTAGCTCCCAGGTTCCTCCTTTTTAGCCTTTTTGAAGTCAGTGACAACATTAGCCCTCCTTCAGCCATCTGGCCCTTCCACCCGTCCTCCATGATTTCTCAAAGAGAATAGACAGTGGTTCTGAGAGTTCTTCTGCCAGTTCCTTTATTACTCTAGGATACAGTTCATCTGGCCCTGGAGATTTGAACTCAAAGTAATTAGATGTTCCTTGACCATATGCCTATCGATCTCAAGCTGCAATCCTGCCCCTGCAGCCTGTACTTCGCCTTTGCCAGGGGCCTCATAGACCCTCTTTTAGGAGAAGACTGAGCCAAAGTAGGAATTGAGCACTTCTGCCTTTTCTTGGTCATCTGTTATCATTTTGCCATCCTTATTTAACAGCTGAACAACCATTTCTTTCCTCTGTCTTTTACTATGCATGTAGCTGAAGAAAGCCTTTTTGTTGCTTTTAGCATCCCTCGCTAACCTCAGCTCGTTCTCAGCTTTAGCCTTCCTGACACCATCGCTGCAATTCTGTGCTACCTGCCTGTACTCTTCCTTTGTTGCTTGGCCTTCTTTCCACTTCCTATATGTGTCCTTTTTTGTTTTCAGGTCATCTCTAAGCTTTTTGTGAAGCCACATTGGCTTCTTCTGTTGTCTTCCACCTTTTCTTCTTGCTGGAATTGTTTGTGATTGTGCCTTGAGAATTTCCTTTTTTAAAAGCTCCCACCCATCTTGGACTCCTTTTCTCGTTAGAGTCGCTTGCCATGGGACTTTACTGATCATTGTTCTGAGTTTATTAAAATCAGCTTTCCTAAAATTCAGGGTATGCGTTTTGACTACACTCGGCTTTTGCTTCCCTTAGAACCAAGAACTCAAGTACAACATGGTCGCTTTCCCCCAGGTTCCTGTAACTGCTACTTTATCCACTAAGTCATCTCTGTTGGTTAGGATCAAGTCAAGGATAGCCAATCCTCTAGTTCCTTCCTCTACTTTCTGTAGGAGGAAGTTATCCGCCACACAAGTCAGGAATTTCCTGGAGGGGCCATGTTTTGCAGAATTTGTCTCCCAACAAATATCGGGGAGATTGAAGTCCCCCATTACTACTACATCATGCTTCCTTGAAACATTGGCTATTTGCTTTTCAAAAGTTTCATCCTCGTCCTCTCCTTGACTGGGTGGCCGGTAGTGGACTCCGACCACCAGGTTCCTTTTATTCTTTGCTCCATTTATTTTGATCCAGATGCTCTCGATGGGGCTACCAAGCTCATCCTCCTGTATTTCTGTGCAGAGATATGTCTTTTTCACATACAGTGCAACCCCACCTCCCTTTCTGTTCCTCCTGTTCTTTTTGAACAACTTATATCCTTCAATTGCTGTATTCCAGTCATGACAGTCATCCCACCAAGTCTCAGTTATACCTATCAAGTCATAATTTCCCTCTTGTATTAAGAGTTCAAGTTCATTCTGTTTGTTTCCCATACTCTGGCCATTAGTATATAGACATCGAAGACCATGTGCTTCATAGTCTGGCTTTCGTCCTACATGTTTCTGAAGAATATTATTGGGCGCTATTAGGGCTGTTCTCTCCGTTGCGGTGCATAAGCCTTTGTCCATTGTTACCCCAACTTTACATCTCCCTTCCCCGTAGGATTCAGTTTAAAGCCCTCCTGATGAGGTTCTTCATGCTGTGTCCAAGCACATTCTTCCCAGCCTTTGTGAGGTGCAACCCGTCCCTTGCCAACAGCCCATCTTCCAGGAAGTATAGCCCATGGTCCCAGAATCCAAATCTCTTGCGTCGGCACCACCTTCATAGCCAGTCATTCACCTGGAGTATTTTTTGTTCCCTTTCTATCCCTCTTCTAACTACTGGAAGGATGGATGAGAAAACTCTCTGGGCCCCAAAGTTCTGGAGTTTCCTTCCCAAAGCTTCAAAGTCTGATGTGATTTCTTCGTAGCTCCGCTTGGCAGTATCATTTGTTCCCACATGGATGAGAAGAAAGGGATACCTGTCTGTGGGCTTTATGAGCGCAGGCAACCTTTCAGTCACGTCTCTAATCCGTCCTCCTGGGAGACAACATACCTGGCCAGTCCACGGCTCTTCGTGACATACTTGGGTTTCGGTCCCACGCAGCAAGGAGTCTCCCACTACTACCACTCTTCTCTTCTTCTTGTTGTAGGCCTGGGTTTCATCGCCTCTGCTTGACTGACCTTCAGTCTCTTGCTCACTCTCATGCAGGTTCCCCTGTAATTCTTCCTCTGCAGGCTGTCCTCCGGTCTCATCCTCAAGTACCTGGAATTGGTTCCACAGCTCCACTGCTTCCACTGGAGCAGAGTGGCGTCTAGTTCTTGTCAGGGTGGACACTGAGCCCATAGAATCCCAGAGTAGTTCTGATTCTGAGGAAGAGGAGTTGCTCCTGGGAGAGGAGCGCGCTCCTCTTTCCCAGGGCCAACAGCTGACGGAGATTCCTCCCACCAGCATTCCTAGCTTAGATAGCAGTCCTGGGAGTGACAGAGCGCGGGAAGCAGACTTGATGGACGTGCGACGCCGACGCAGAGAGCGGTGCCAAATGGAGGGTGCAGAAAGGAGGCGTAGTGCCCAGTTGGCACGCAAACAACGGCTGTGCCCAGAGGATCCAAGGGAAAAGTGGAGGGACTCTCCCTTGTCCTTAAGTTCAGGGGTCTGCCAGTAATTCCCTTCCAAATGGGGACCAACTGTTCCAACGTAGGGCATAGGTACGCTGCTGCTCATATCTAGTTGCTAACAGTAGAGTTGTTAAGTTGTAAAAGAGGAATAAAGCTTTGAAAAGAATCCATTTGACTGTGTCTGGACTTGGCTACTGGATTAGACTGAGAGAGGCCTCCAACCAAGGAGCCCTTGACAGTTCTTCTTCTCCTGTCACCCTTTTCCAAGGATTATCCTCTACTGCATTTTTCCTCACCTCAGCATTTCCCACTTCTGCCTCAGCTTGCTGTTGCTCTTCAAGCTTCTGGTCTTCACTTTGCTGCTGTAGTTCCACCGTTCTGTCCAAGAACTCTTTGTGTTCTCTTATTCCCCAGAGGGTCGACAGTCGCCGCTCCAGTCCTCTTACTTATTCTTCCAGCAGGGTGATCAGCTTGCGCTCGTTGCAGGTGTGGGCCATGTTGTTCTCAGGCAAGAAAATGAACATTGCACACACCTTGCAGGTCACCACCACTGGAGAGTCTTGTCCTTCCATAGCCTCTTTCCCTTTTTGTGTCTAGCTTTCTGATTGTTCTAGACTAGCGTTTGCCTGCTCCTCTACTCAGTAGAGGTTAAAAGCAGAGTACCACTGGTGTGGAAGTGTGTGTTACAAGACAAATAAATGAAAAAAAAAGTTGGTTAAAAAAGAAAAAGAAAAAATGAAAGAAAAAAAAGGGGGGAAATGAAAAAAATGTTAGGGGCCTCCCCCTTCACCTCCCCTGGCCAACTCCTGTTTGCTCCCCCTGTTCGCTCGCTCTGTTCGCTCGCTCTCTGGGAGCTTGCTTGCTTCTGTAGTCCCTGGACCAGCTGGAGCAGCTTGCTCTGCTCTGCTCAGCTGGGAGGCGGGAAACAGACTCTTTCTTTCTTTCTTTCTTTCTTTCTTTCTTTCTTTCTTTCTTTCTTAAATTTATTAATCGCCCATCTGGCCGGCCACCCAGGCACTGAAGCTTCCTGCCCACACAGCTGCTGGGAGTACTCAGGCCACACACACCCAATTCAGTTGGAGCTCTCAGAAGCACCTGGTGAGCTCACAGCCACTCAGAAGGATAAAGGACAGCCCCCTGGGCTTCCTGCAGCCCACTTACCTCTTTGCCTCTGTCTCTTTTGTCTCCTTTGTCTCTTCTACCACTGCAACTCCCCTGGCCAACTCCTGTTTGCTCCCCCTGTTCGCTGTCTCTGTTCGCTCGCTCTCTGGGAGCTTGCTTGCTTCTGTAGTCCCTGGACCAGCTGGAGCAGCTTGCTCTGCTCTGTTCAGCTCAGCTGGGAGGCGGGAAACAATTTGTCCTGATAGTTTTGTCCTTTGTTACCTTTGCCTCTCCCATTGCTACTCTCCTCCAGCTATCAAGCGTTCGATTGTAAACTCAGAGGGGGCAGGAACCCAGCTTTCTCTCTTGCTATAAAGCATCACGTACACTGATAGGAGTTGATCTTGAGGTTGCATTTGGGAGTGGAGAGGAGAAACTTGGTGAAAAGAGACAGAGAGGCTGTCTGGGACTGAGGAAGCAGCAGCACTGAGAAAGCAGGAAAGGTGGGAAAACCAGGTTCCAAAAAAATCTAGCCACTGAGGGGTGTGTTATTTTTGAGAGGGGGTGGGGAAGTTTGCATTATGGCTGTCCTCGCAAACAAGTCAAAACACACAAATAGACAGAAGTCAGGAAATTCAAAAGAAAGAGGAAACTTTTATTGAAATATTTGCTTATTATCAGAGAGAGAGAGACAGAGGCCTAGTGTACACATACAGCAGAATGAGGCAGGAATGAGATGGCAGATCCCACGGTGGAAGAATAGAGTGTACTGTTTCAGCTGCAGGGGAGGAGGGGAACATTTGAATGCTCCCTAAAATTTTGGGGAAAGCCAGTAACTCCCTGGCAGTAGAAAGCTAGCACAGCAGAGAAAGGGTCGGGCTAGAATAACTCTCCCTGATACACTCATCTTTTACTTGCAGGGTTTGTCTGCTTAAAAAAAAAAAAGGGAGCATTCAGACACAGCACCCCACTCTACCACCTCAGACTCCTGCCATATGTATAGATACAGGCCTCAGAGCTACTTCATAGGTCACGAAGTCTCTTCGGTGCTAGAAGTAGCAGACAACCCACGCAAAACCATACAAGCTTTTTCTGCTTAGGAGCTTTCCCACCTCCCAAGTGGCCTTAAGACCTAACAATAAATAGTAAAAGACAGTAGAGACCCGTTTTGCTCGAGGCACGATGGAACAGATTGCCGGGGGAGGGGGGAGGAGGTGGCTGAGGCCATTTGGGACGTCATGCTGTTCCCACCACAGTCAAAGCAGCGGCCACAACAGTTTTAAGTAGCTGGGTTCAGAGGACAGAAGGTCATCTCTGTGCCAAATCACCAGTTCATGGCAAAAGCTGCGTTTTTAATACCCGCAGAACCAAGAACCGGGAGGCAGTTCATCAGGGTTCGGTTTCCAAAATGTCTTGAGACGGTGCAAGATTATTATCTGGGATGGAGTGTGCGTCATGGGGCCACCAAGAGAGGAAGGGTCCCAAGGAGCGGCCACAAACCAGCCTTGCCCTGAACAGGCTGAACCACGTTGATGGGGGAGTGAAAGAAACCCGGCCTTCCTCAAATCTCTGGCAACGTTTGTTCTGCCAAGAAAAGCCCTCGGAGTGGAAGGGCGTGCCTCGATCCTCTTCCCTCTCCTATGGCCGTTCCGTTGTCTCATTTGACCATCAAAGGACATCCGGGTTAGGAGGGTCCCTTCCACCTACAGCCACAGGTATTCTGCCAGGAAAGCGGCCAGGATCTTACATAAGTTCTCGATGGTGGGGGGGTGCAGGTTCGCCTCCGTGTCCTTCATGGTGTGCCAGACCTTGGGAAAGGGCATGGCAATGAGGTGAAGGACTGGAACACCTGTCACAAAGGCAGAGGCACACACCAACATCAGGCCAAGGCAGTCTGACATTCCATGCACACGTATGGTTTTTCTACTGAGCATAAGATTCAGCTCCCCAAAGCATTCAACATGTCATTTCCCTCCCACCCACCCTTTTATTTTTTTTTAAAGAAAAGTCAAGTTTCTAGTTCTTAAGGTTGCAAAGACAGGCTTGAAAGTGGGTGAGCAATGTGGAGTGAAAACACAGAGTGGGTCTGTGCAGATTATATGGTAAAATTCTTCCTGGACTTTACCACTTTACATGGCAGCTGGGGGATTGCATGCATTCATGCAGGGTGGCGGGGTGGAGACAAACAGCACTAAACTGTGGGGGAGAACCCGTTTCAGCCTGAGGACTCAGTTCCATTTTAGACAAGCTCTTAGGGGCTGCATTCAGGTGGTGAGCAGAGCTGAAGGCAAAAGGGGAGGGATAAAAAATACCAACATATTTTAGCTTCAAGCCCCTGCTGCCAGTAATGAAGCCTGAGGACAGTGCCCAGCAAGGCGCCTGCGGGCACCTCCAATGGTGCCTGCACAGCTCTCAACTCCCTGCTCCCATGGGAAAAAATAAATAATAAAAAATTGAAAACCGTTAGGGCGCCAGGTTCTCCTTCCTGTTCCTGACCCTGTTGCTGATCAGCTGTTAATCAGGTCGGAAGAGAAAGCAAGGCAAAGGGGGAGAGGGGAAAGAAACAGTGAGGCTAGAAGCTGGGGGTGGAGAGAAACAGCAGGATAAAGGGGTGAGAGGGAGAGAAAGAGCAAGGCTAGGGGCTAGGAAGGGAGAGAGATAGCGCAGAAAGGGGCTTGGGGAGAGAAACAGTGAGGCTAGAGGCTGGGGGTGGAGAGAAACAGCAGGACAAAGGCATGAGTGGGAGAGAAAGAGCAAGGCTAGGGGCTAGGAAGGGAGAGAAAGAAGGCGGCTAGGGATAGGAAAGGGAGAGAGATAGCGAGGAAAGGGGCTGGGTGACAGGAATAGCAAGGCTAGAGGCTGGGGGTGGAGAGAGAGCGCGCGAGAGAGAGAGAGCGTGAAAGAGAGAGCTCAAAGGGGAAAGGCCTGTGTGGACAGGTTAACCCTGGGTGAAGCAACTCTTTCCATCTCCCCCTCCCTCCCAGCCTCCAGCCTTGCCATTACTCTCCGTGCCGCTTCTTGACTAGTCAGGCCCCCCCATGTGATGCCCTCCAAGGGAGGCATTCTGTGGTGGTGCCCGCAGCAGTTTCTCAAACATGCCCAGGGGTCCAAAAAGGTTGCAGAGCTCTGCCTTGGGAGATGCCTTTCAACCATTTAGAATGGGGGGGGGGAACCTGCACAAAACCCAGGATTGGTGCCCGGGGGAAAGGGGCATGGCCAACTGGGAAACCCCAAAGGGTTGAACTGGGAGCCCAGAAGGCCGGATTTGGCCGGAGGCCTCAGGTCGTCCCCCCTCCCCCCCCCCCGCATCAAATCAGCAGACGCAATGCCAGTCTTTCTGACGGAAGACAACATGGCTGGATGGTCGTGGGGAACATTTTGATTTTAAAACAGGCCTCTCAACACAGCCTTTAAGGTTGTCCTATTAAGCCAGGCATACCAATTGGCATCGGCTAGAGCTGCTCAGGTCTCTGGCTTCATGGAGACCCTCCGAGATCAATCAGAACACCTTTGAAACACCGAAGTACCAAATGCTGAATCATTGCAATATTCTGAGCAGGGTGTCTATTGCAGAGACCAACAGCAGGCAAGGAAATCCAACCCATCTGTGCATCCAAGATATGTAGCGTGATGTCTCCGCTACCCACGAATATGCCTCTCTACACTTATGACTGTGCTGGCTGGGGGATGCTGAGAGTTCTAATCCAACACATCTGGAGGGCACCAGATTGGGAAAGGCTGTAATAGACTCTTCATGGATACATTCTGACTCATGCTGGATGATCTCTTAATATGACAGGCAATGCAACGTTAACTCTTTTCCTTTTCAAAATGCAGAGTGTATGGAGCCCTGCCTGTGGCTTATTGGTGTTGGATAACAGGAACAACTCTGCACGCTTCCAGACGCCAGGGGGCAATACAGAATGTCCTGTAGCTTGATCAGTTCCTTATTTCTGCTCCCTCCACTTCCTCTTCCTCCTTTGTCTCTCTGCCTCTGCAACAAGCTCAATGTGGTCTCTCCAAGAGGAAGCAAGTAACTGTATCCCATGACTTCGCTTACGTACATTCACTCACCCAGCTTTAGGGGGCGCTTGTAGTTAACTAGTGTTAGATAGTCTTCTCTGACGCTGTGTGTAAAAGCACTAATAAAGTAAGCTGATTTGAACTTATTCTAAACTGGCTGTAGCCTGCATTTATTGCCTTCAGTACTAATTGCTGCGCTGCCACGCTTTCTCTTTATATAAAGTAACTCTGCTGTAAGTCACATCAGGCTTTCCAACAATTGGCTGGCAGCTAATGTAAGAACAATCATGCTGGATCAGACCATGGTCCATCTAGTCCAGCATTCTGTTCCCACAGTGGCCAACCAGCTGCCCCAACGGGAAGCCCACAAGCAGAACATGAGTGCAACAGCACCTCTCACCCATGTTCCCTAGCAACTGGTGTACACAGGCATGCCGCACACAGTTATGGCTCTAACAAAACACTGCAATGGTGAAACAGAGGGGGAGCAGGTACCTTTCTGGAAGAAGGGCACATGGTCATCATCAACGTGGCTGTAGAAGTGACCACTCTGGAAATAAAGCTGTTCCTGGGGGTGGGACTGCAGGAGGCCCAGCCGGTGCAGCCGCTTTTCTGTGGAATGCAATGAAGGGATTAGGCGACCCAACAAAGAAGTAACTTCAGTCCCTCCGAGCGCTCCTAGCGGTAATGTGAAGCCAGTGTGGGGCATGTGCCTTGGCATGTGGGGGGCAAAAAGGGCTCACACAGTGGGCCGGGTGACGTGATTGCCCTCCAGAGGTTTTGGACTAAAACTCCCACAATCCCCAACCACTGGCCATGCTGGATGGGTGATGGTAGTTGTAGTCCAAACACATCTGGAGGGTGCCATGTTTGGGGATCCTGGTCTACCCTGATTCCAAAACCAAATAGGCTGAAGGAAAATTATGAATATAAAAAATACGACAACATTTCCTGGTCTTAGCTGATGAGTGGAAATGGTTCAATATTAACTATCAGCAGCTCGGTTAACAATATCCTGTAGTTGGCCAAAAGGACAAACACTGAATGAATGGTTGATGAAAATATGGGATATAGTGTCTATGGTAAAAATTACAAATCTGATCAGAGTGAGGGAGGTTAGAGAGTTATATGATTCTTTTGTTGAAAAATGGACTTTTTTAGTTACGTGTTGGTCCAATAAAATTCAAGAAAGTGCTAATGCACATTCCCTATGAGGGATATTATGACGTTGTATAGATTGCCTTTTACACCTGACAAGTGGAAACATTTCTTTTTTATGTGTAAAATGGAATATGAATGATTTATCATTCCTTAATTATTTCCATGATTTAATACTTGTAAAAAATATTTGTAAAGTTTTTGTTTGGAGAATAAAAATAAAAGTATGACAAGATTTTAATATCAATACTGATATCTCAGACAGAATTAGAACAACTGATTAGCATTCAAAACATGCCCATTAATATATCACATGTACATAGTTACAACACTGATTTCTAATCAAAGGCGGTACAAATACCCAAAGCCACTGTCCCACCGATTTAGAGACCGGTATTGTGACTATGTACATGTGATATATTGATGGGCATGTTTTGACTGCTCATCAGTTGTTTTAATTCTGTGTGAAATATCAGTATTGACATTAAATTTTTGTCATATTTTTTATGTACATAATTTTCCTTCAGCCTATTCGGTTTTTGTGTTTGCAAATGGTTATGGATGGAACCAATTTCCTGGTGTTGGTTTACTCTGATCGCCAGCAGCTATCCAGGTTTCAGATAGGGATGTCTTTCTCAAACTTTCCTGGAGACGCTGGGGATTGAACCTAGGACTTTCTGTACGCCAAGCACGTGCTCTACCCCTGAGCTACAGGCCCTGCATCTAATTGCTTGCATGTCACAGCCCTAGTCTCTGTTGGCTCCCAAACTTTCAAGGGCGTGAGAGGGGGGAATACGGGCACAGCACAGACCCACCCATCCACCCCATTTGCAGTTGGCTCCCCAAAAAGTGTTTCGGAGAACCAGGTTTTCCAGTTCTGTCTCTGGACCTTACCAATGCCAAGAAGTCTTTGGAACCAGCTGGCTGTGGCAGGGAAATGGCTCTGGAAGCTGGGCTGGCGCTCCCCCAGCAGGTCAAGCAGAACAAAGAGGGGCTGCAAAGAGGATATGGGGTTAAAAACCACTGTTGTCTATTGTTCTGAGATCCGTGGGGCGCACTGCCTCATTCATTCATTCCCTGTCCCCTCCTCCCCCTGAAAATAAGCTGGAAGAATGGGATTTGGCAAACTGACTCTCAACCCTGACCAAGGCGGCAAACCCGTCTCTTGGTTGTACCGCTTCAGACAGCAGTGGGAACTCACGCGACTGAATGCTCCTCCACGCAATAAAAATAAAATAAAATCCCCACACATGGACAACTAGCATGCCAGGGAAGGCAATGCTAGGGTCCTCCTCCCTGACATGCTAGTTGTCTATGTGTAGGGGCTTTTATTTGGGGGTGGGTATGGAGAATCATTCCACTGTGTGAGCTCCTATTTGCAATCTGAAAGCGATACACCACAAGACACGTGTACAACCTCACCAAGGGTCACTGTGGCTACAGTGTCAGACTAGGAGTATCATGCTAAGGGCGCAATCCTATACATGTTTAGATGGAAAAAAAGTCCTACAACTCCCAGCATTCCTCAGCTAGCCATGCTGGCTGGGGCAGGAGTTGTTTTCTGTCTAAACATGCATAGGATTGTGCCTTAAGAAGACCCAAATTCAAGTCCCCACTCAGCCAAGAAACAAACTCCATGACTTGGGCCACTTGTTCTCTCTCAGCCTAGCCTGCCTCACAGGGTTGTTGTGAGGATAGGGGGAGGAAGCATGTATGCTACCCTGAACTCCTTGGAAGGAGGGCAGAAAAGAAACAAAGTAAATTATGAGTATCTGGTATATAATGCACTGATCAAGGGGTGGGACTGGATGAACTTCAAGACCCATTCCATCTCTGTAATTTAGCCTTCCCTGAGCTGGTGCCTTTGGGATGTGTTGGACTACAACTCCCATCAACCCCAGCCAGCACGGCCAATGGCTTCAAAAAATGGCAGGAATTTCTGGAAGGCAACAAAATGTCAGGGAAAGGGAACAACAGGAGGCAAGTCAGAACCCCCCCCCCGTCAGAACTGGAATCTGCCCATTATCCGAACCAGTCAATTGTTTCTGATTGCCGCCTGGGAGAGGCACTCACGATGGCTTGCAGCTGGGTGATGCCGGGGCGGTGCGGGGTCCTCGCCATGTGCTCAGCCAAGTGCCGCGACCCGTAGAGGGAATCCGTTGCGCTCCACTCCTTGAAAGCTTCTTCCCCGTCGAAGAACAGCAGCTGCAGCGTCACCTGCGGACCCTAAACCATCACGACAACACGCCGCTGGATCTCGGCTGGTGGCTCCAACCCAGAAACGGGGCCGTCACGGTTACGGAATTATCATCATTTTTAACAGCCACCCCACATCATAAAATGGGAGGCAAGCACAACACGTTTCAGGGGGAAAAGATCGGATTAAGTGCATTGAGAACGCAAAGTAGACCTTCTAATGACCTGAAGGTCAATCCAGCTTTTCCACACTGTGCATACTTTATAATCCAGTGTTTCCACCGTAGTCCTTTTTTCTAAATGAAAAAGCCCAAAACGCTTTTGCCTAGGGGCAGGCAAACTGGTGCCCTCCTGAGGTTTTGGACTACAACTCCCAGCTGCCCCACCAGCATCACCAATGGTTAGGGGATTATGGGAATGGTAGCCCACGCCATCTGGAGGGTCTCAGGATGTCTAGCCCCCGCTTTAGCCTTCTTTCGACAGGTAAACCTACGGTTCACCCCGGCCTTCCCTGGGCTGCAATTAAATCAGTCGCGCTGCTCCATCTGACTGCTCCTTGTACCGCTTGTGCTGCTTTTAGTGTAATTGAAATTGCTTTTAATGTTGCGTTTTTAATACTGCATTTTAAATGTGATTGTGATATTTATATGTGAAGCACTTAGCGATTTTGTTCTATTTAGCGGTATATAAATATCACAAACAAACAAATAAATAAATAAATTTGCACACACATTTTAAGAAAAACTTGATGGCCAGGGCTGAAATATCAGTGGGCTGGAAAGCGTGGGACCAGCCCCAGCCCCAGCAAAAAAGCCCCCTTTTTCCATTAGTGACAATCCTACCCTACTACAAATCGCTACTTTTCCAGGGGTCAAAATGGACTTGAGGCACAGAAGCCCCGCCCTGCCCGCTCTAACCATTAATGCTTACTCCCCCCACTCCTCAGGAGAACTCCGTATTCTGTGTCTCGGTCTGCATTTCCACCCACTGAACACCGCCCTCTGCCCTTCCTACCTGCTCCTTGGCTCTCAGCAGCTCCTTGTCCAGCGCCGTCACCAGCTCCAGCAGGATGGAGCAGGGCACAGCCGAGTCTGAGGCTCCCACAAAGGCCTGGCCGTGCCTGTCGTGGGGAAAGTACTTAGAGTCGTAGTGGCAGGCCAGTGCCAAGCGCCAGGCGGCTTTGGTGTCCAGCGTGGCCACCACATTGGCGAAGCTCACGGTGCCATGTGGCGCCTGGTCCTCGAAAGAGTCCAGCTCTACATGCCAGGAAGCAGCTAGCATGCTCAGCCTTTCTGTGATGAACTAGGAGGGAAGAAAGGGGCGCAGCATGAAGAACTAGGGGCGAAGTCACTCACACAGAGCTCTAGTCCTCACTGATTTTCTGCAAAGCCATTATCAAAATCCCTCCATCTCCACTGAAGAGAACCAGGCAACCTTTCCTTTTCCACCGTGGAATTGGGGAAGCATTTAGAACAACAGACTCACCTGCCGAACATTTTTGTTCCCAGGGCTGCCAGAGTACCTCTCGATCAGCATGGGCTGCAGGTAAGTATTCCAAAGGCGGTCAAGATCCACCAGGGAGGTCAGGTGTTTCAGTTGGCTACTAGAAAGGCTTCGGGGCTTGTGATTCAGCTGTCAGGACAGGAGACGTTTATGTATTATTTATGTAGCAATTTTGAGGTGACCACCTAGGGCGGAGCCCTCGTACATAAAATAGTGAAATATAAACCACAATATTAAGACAACCCCCAAACCATTTTTTTAAAGCAGCCTAAATCCAGGACATTTGAGAGAGACATTCCCATAACTGCATTTCAAAAACAACTTCTTCAAAATGATTTCAGACCAATCGCACCAAAACGCCATTAAGAGAAACCTACAAATGGGGGTTTAAGGCCTATTTGAAGGCCTGTATGGTCAGGGTCATACACAAACCAGTCAGAAGGAATTTGCACAATTGGGGGGGACACCATGGAGAAGGCCCTGTAATTCATGCAGGGGAGCTCCTGGTAGATCGGGGTGGACAACGTGTGGCCCTTCAGATGTATTGACCTGCAACTTCCATCAGCCTTAGCCAGCATAATCAATGGTAGGGCAGGGTGGGAGTTGTAGGCCAAAACATATGGAGGGCCACAGCTGCCCACCCCTGTAGTAGATCAAGGCTTCTGGATCTGTCCATCTCTCCCATCCTGTCACCTTTAATGAAATCAAAAAGATCCTGTCTGAGGCCTCATGGTAAGGCTGCCACTGCGTGAAGATTTTCCTGGCACGGAGATAAAGGCCACGTTTGCAGACAGTGCTAAGCCATAATTCTGGAGAATCTTGGCTTACCATAAATGAGCTGCATGATGATGCACACAGCCCGTTTGCTACTGCTTGGATCCTCCCATTAGTGTGAGCAGCTAAATGAACCAGAAATACTTTGTTTCGTGTGTCACCCAACCCAAGGATCCTGGCTTGTTTTGTTATTCCCAAAACAAGCCAAGATTTGTAAACCAAGAACAAAAACTGGTTTACAATTCTGGCTTGTAAAGAGAACAACAAACCAGCTTCCATAGGTCAGATTACATATTGGCCTGGTTTGCACATAACACTAACCCATGGTTTATTTATGGATGGCTTGTTGCCCTATCCAGGGTTGGTCTGGCAGAAGATCAAACAAATGGTAGTTTGTTTTCTCAATCCCTGTCCTCCTTTGCCCGCTCCCTCCCTGTATCCCAAATGTCTTTTGTGGTGCTGCAGTACTGGCATGCAGAGCAGCTGTGGGGGGTTTTACTGCTCTTGCCCGCCGCTTCTCTACCTGGTAAAACAACCCAGGAACCCACGGTTTTGTGTTCACATGTAACAACCACCCATGATTTAAATGACCCAGAGTTTACAACCGAACAACAAACCATGGGTGGTCTTTCTGGGGTGCTAGTGGTTAACAACCCACAGTTTGTTAGCATGGCTGCATTCAAACATCATGGCAACCCAGAATTCAACAACCTATACCATGGGTTAATGTTATGTGCAAATCTGGCCACTGTGTATGAATGCAGCCTTTGTGAAACTTCACCGGCTGGATTTTTCTGTGTATGTCTGCTTGGCTAAAGACTAAAGACGCAAGAGCAGTAAAAAAAAAAACTGCCAACCCTCACATTTCCTCTGTCCCACTGCAAATCACTCCCCTGGTCATCACCACTGCCCCAAGGCATCTCTTAAAGGCCCAGCGCCTTTTACACAACATATAACTGACTTATGGAATGCTTGAGCACACTGCACGTGGACGTACTGCCATGAGATTAAATAGCTTTAAACAGAAAACCAGCCTTGCTGGCTGGGGCATGCTGGGAGTTGTAGGACTTTTGTTCTGCCTAAACATGCGTGGGATTGCACCCTAAGAGATTTGGATTGCTACAAGCCTCCTCTGTTGGTTCAGCTGTGGCAGGCTAATGCAGCTACCCACTCTGGATGTTGTTATAAGGGGAACGTAGTCCCAGTGAGCCAAAGAAAGCCTCCATGATCAGAGGTAGTTTGTCCCCAACTTGGGGGCAGAACACAGGGGTTGGCTGTCACTGTCATACCCTGCTGGCGAGCTTCCCAGAGGTTGCTGGCTGTCAGAGATGGAGGGCTGGACCTGTTGGATAACTGGCTGGATCCATTAAAGCAGTCCTGAGAGCCAGGAAGGTAGCCTTTCCCCATACCCGCACCAGCTGCCCTCCAGGCTGTACCATAACTCCTCTCATTCCCAGCAAGCATGGCGGTATGGCTTAGTGGTGAGAACTGCCCTCCGGATTGGACTGCAATTCCCAAAATTCCTGACCATAAGAGCATAAGAAGAGCCCTGAGGCTGGGTCAGACCCAGGGTCCATCTAGTCCAGCATTCTGCTCCCACAAGCGGCCAACCAGCTGTCGACCAGGAACCCACAAGCAGGGCATGACCACAACAGCACACTCCTGCCCAGGTTCCCCAGCAACCAGACCATCAACCATGCTGGCTGGGGCTGATGGGAGTCGAAGTCCAACACATCTGGAAGGCTGAGTGCCACTCTCAGCCTAGCCTACCTCACAGGATTGTTGTGAAGATAACAGGCGAGGGGGAGAACCCCTGAACGCCTTGGAGGAGAGTACCAGGATAGGGCCGCAATTAATCAGGACGCCATCCCCCACTCCCAAATGACCCCCACAGCCGCGCCTGCCCCCTCCAGCACGCGCCCAACCCCCTCACAAGCGGAGGCTGGCGGCTCCGAGGCCCGTGGGGCGGCGAATCCGCCCCGGGGTTCAGCCAGAACCAGCCGGAGCTCTACAGGAGCTCTCCAAGGTAGCTCCTGCAGAGCTCCGACCGCTTCTGCCTGAGCCCCGGGGCGGATTCGCCGCCCCACGGGCCTCGGAGCCGCCGCCCCCGCGGGCCCTTGCTCCTGCCCTTGCGTTCAGCCCCCGCACCTACCCGGGCGCCCGGCAGAAGCTCCTGCGGCGGCTGCGCCCCGCTCCCCGAAGCGGGGCCTCCTCCCGCTTCCCAGAGCAGGCAGAGCCCCAGCATCGACCCAGCCGCAGTCAGCGCCAGCAGCCCGGGCAGCCACAGCCGCTGCAGCAGGGGCGTCGCGCCCCGCGTGTAGGCTGCGGAGGGGCCGGCGGCGGCGGCGGCGGCGCCGGGCTCCAGCCCCCCGCGAGCGCGGCCCCGGCGCGACCCCTTCCGCATGGCGCCTCCCGGCCCGGCGAAAGCCCGGCCCGGCCCGCGCGGGGCGCGGCTAGCGCGGCCCCGCCCCCGCTGCGCAGGGCCCTCCGCGGATCCCCGCCGGCTCTCGCTGAGCCTATCGGAAGGGCTGGCCTCCGGGGCGGGAGGGGGGGCTCCCCCGAAGGCCCGCCCCGGCCGGGCTGGGGGCGCGCCGCGCTTCCACGAGCCGCGGCCCCCTTCCAAAAGGGGCGGGGGAGCGTTCCAAGGACACATCAGCGTTGCGGCGCCTCGAGATTAGCGCGGACTGGCGCCCCCTTCAGATGCGTGACGTGGGGAAAGTGCATACGTGCGCGCGGGGTTTAGAGGAGGGGTGGGAATGGGGAAAGGGGAGCGGGGGTTAGGTGGCGATGAAATGCGAAGGGGACGGTCGTGGCGATTCGAGGAGAGCTTAAACGTGTGCAAAGTAAGCGGAGCGACCAGCAGCGACTGGCGCCAACGCAGTCATCTTAGCATGTATGAGTCAATTTACACCGGTAATAGGACAGGAAACCATTGTCTCTGTTCAGACCCAAACTAATAGAATCAAACTTTGTTATGCGCTCCAATTCGCCATCAGTGGTGCAGCTTGGTAATTCTACACCCTGGATGTAACTGTCTTATGGGATCCTCCTTTAGATGGCCTTATGTATTACTTCAGTTGTGAAGCACAGAACCCACATTTGTCTTCCATCCCCACCCCCTCCAACCACTATTCCATCCTTTAAAACTGCTTCTTCTTTCCTGACATGTTAGAACTACAACATAACTGTTTGCCAACCCTGATTTTTTATTTTTTATTTTAAAAACCTCTCTGCACATGTGCAGCTTTGCATTTTAAGCTCACTTAAATCATAGCCCCATCATGACTTCAGGAATAAAATGGAGTTTGCTTCTGCACTTGTCACTCTCTGGGTGGTCATTCCACACACACACACACACACACACAGCTGGGCTATAGGCCCCTGGATTTTTGCCCCAAGGTCTAGAGCTAACTGCACAACTGTTTGCCGTTGTCTCAATTCATGCGCAAGCAAACAGAATCAAACTTCATTATTAGTACCAATTCTGCTGTTTCACAGTGGACGCTTTCTTTGAAAGATTCTGTGCCTATATTCACCCTGGCATCACTCTCACAGGACCTAGTAACATCAGCCGAGTCATCAGGGTCTCATTCACCTGCTCAGCTTCCAATATGATCTATGCCATTATCTGCCTTCCAATATGATCTATGCCATTATCTGCATTCTAAGTAGCACCAACAGATCACCCTCTATGCAACAGAATAAATGGCCACAACTCTGGCATCAGAAAGGGCAACATTCAGAAACTAATAGGAAAAAATTTCAAACTCCATAAACATTTCCCTACTGACCTGAAAGTCACCATCATCAAGCAGAGGAATTTGGGAGACTCCAGCAACAAACAGCAGAATTGAGACAAATAGCAAACTTTGATTCTATTTGTTTTGATCAGAATAGAGACAATGGTTTCCTGTTCCACTACAAGTCTCAGTTGACTCGACCATACTAAGATTATCATGTCAGCACCAATGACTGCTGTTGTGAACAGTCACTGTGCTTATTTTGCATCTAGTTGAGCTTTTTAAGTGTTGTTTGATTATTTAAAGTTATTTTTATCCTGCCTTTCAGCAACAAATGCTCTCCAAGCAGCTAACAAATCCAGAGGTTCTCTCCTACCCCTTTTGTTCTCACAACCACCCCACAAGGTAAGTTAGGCTGAGAGGTGGTGATTGGCCCAAGGTTATCCAGTGAGATTCATGGCTGAAGGGGGTACCAGTCTCACTCTAACCCAGCCTTATTTATTTATTTATTGCATTTATACCCCGCCTTTTTTCCTCTTGCAAGGAACCCAAGGCGGCTGACATTCTCCTCCTCCTCTCCATTTTATCCTCACAACAACAACCCTGTGAGGTGAGTTGGGCTGAGAGTCTGTGACTGGCCCAAAGTCACCCAGTGAGCTTCCATGGCCGAGTGGGGACTAGAACCCGGATCTCCCAGCTCCTAGTCCAACGCTCTCGCCACTACACCACACTGGCTCCTTCCTCACCCTGGTGCCCTCCAGATCCGTTGAGTGCAATGCCTATCATCCCCCGCCAGCGTGGCCATTGGGAAAGGCAGCAGGGAGAATTGTGGGGACTCTCCCCGGGTACACTTCTTTGTGTTCACCCCATCCCACTCTGTGTGCTGAAAGACTGTGCAGGGTGGCGGCGGCAGCGCCGGGGGAGACAAACTAGCCCCGACGCAGGCACGGGCCCCCTACCCTCCATTTGTGCATTCGGTGGGTGTCTAAAGGCAGTGGAGGCTAGTGGCTCTGAGGTCACTGAGGTGGCGAATCCGTTCCAGGTTTCAGCCAGAACTCCACAGGAGCTCTCCACCGGTGTGGAGCAGCCCCCAGCCCCTGCTGGTGAGGGGAGAGGGTGCGTGCTAGAGATCACAGGCACAGGTGTGGGGGTCATTTGGGAGTGGGGGATGACATCCTTATTAATTGCAGTCCCATCCTGGTACTTATGAGTCCCCTGGACTGCAAGGAGGTCAGATCAGTCAGTCCTAAAGGAAATCAACCCTGAGTGCTCGTTGGAAGGACAGAGCCTGACGCTGAAGCTCAAATATTTTGGCCACCTAATGTGAAGAGAAAACTCCCTGGAAAAGACCCTGATGCTGGGAAAGACTGAAGGCAAAAGGAGAAGGGGACGGCAGAGGATGAGATGGCTAGATAGCATCACCGATGCAATGAATATGGACTTGAGCACACTCCGGGAGAGAGTGCAGGACAGGAAGGCCTGGCGTGCTATGGTCCGTGGGGTCACGAGGAGTCGAACACGACTGAACAACAACAATCCTGGTACTCTCCTCCAAGGCGTTAGAGGTTTCTCCCCCTCTCCTGTTATCTTCACAACAATCCTGTGAGGTAGGCTAGGCTGAGAGTGGCACTCACCCCAGTGCCCTCCAGATGTTTTGGACTAACTCCCATCAGCCCCGATGGTCCAGTTGCTGGGGAACATGGGCAGAAGGGTGCTGTTGGGCCCAGGTCCTGCTTGTAGGTTTACCAGAGGCACCTGGTTGGCCACTGTGGGAACAGAATGCTGGATGAGGTGGACCCTTGGTCTGATTCAGCAGGGCTCTGGGTTTCAGTCAGAACTCTACAGGAGCTGTCCAAGGTGCTTCTGCCATTTTGGAAACCAAACCCTAATGAATCGCTGTTTGGTTCATGGTTCTGTGAGCTGTTAAAACACTTTTGCACCTGGGATAGCTCCTTTAGATTTCTGACTGGTTGTGACTGAAACCCAGAGCAGATTCACCGCCCCACTGACCTCAGAGCCACCAGCCTCCACTCGCTAAAGGAGGCGGCATGCCGGTCCTCCACATGTGATGGGGGTGGTGTGTACCCCTCCTGATGCCAGTTGTGGGACAGCAGCGATGGAAGTGGGCTATTGCTCTCATGTCACGCTTGCAGGCTTCCCAGTTAGCCAGGACATGGGACTATGTGGACCTTTTTGCCCAATTGAGCAGGGCTCTTCTCACTCAGAGGGTCAAGAGTTTGGATGGAGGCCTTTGGCCCCAAGGCTGAATTGACCAGCCAATATTTGTTTGCTCATTTGTTTATTTGTTAGATTTGTATCCGACCTTTCCACCAAACAGTGCTCAAGGTGGCTAACCATACCATAAAAATAGAAAACAGATGGGTAAAAACATCAGTAATAAAATAATCAGTAATAAAATCATCATCAATATAAACCAACAGCAAATGGAACATTTGTCATTTATGTGCACTCTGGTGATGCATAGCTGTCTGAGGGACTGGGGGAGTCATAGCCCAACACATCTGGAGGGTACCAGGCTAGGGAAGGTTGCTTTATGCCCTGCATCACCAGGGTTGCTTGGTTGTGGAGGGAAGCACAGGCAGTTCAAACAAAGACTCCGCAAACCAAACCCTCTTGGCCATGGAGAGCCAATCCCGTACCACTCTCAGCTATATGGTCCGCTGCGATTCCTCAGTCCTGGCAGCGTGGTGCTGAGCAAAGGTACTAAGTTAGTCGAGGACAGGTCTCAGCAAGGGGTCAGGCAGAGTCCAAGCAATTAGGTTCTGGAACCCCAAGGGGTGTTGTTGATGGGGGAAGAGCTGTCCAGCTAGGCCAGAAGCAGGAGTGGGACCAAAACAGGCAGAAACCTCTCTCCTCTCAGCATTTCTCATCCACATGTCTTCCAGACAGCTGTCAGGGTGTCGCGGGGACTGCCTCCGGCCAGGCTGTCCTCATGCCCTTAAAGAGGATGCTCTGGTAAGTGGCAGGGCTGGATCTACACCAAGCGTCATAGCGATACAATCCCGTCATGGTGACACTCTATCCCTCTTGCTCAGTTTTACGTCGCAGCGCACACAATGTCATCTATTGCAATATTTTAAATCCTTTATTCCATTAGTGCGAGTTTTCTTTTAAGTACTCATACAGCAACAATAGGGTGGTCATCTGATAGTCACATCCCCTCAATGTGTTCTTTGCAAAATCCCATGTGGTGCCACCATTTTATTTTATGTTTTTACATTTCCTGGTGTCTGCACACCTGTGCATGTGCGAATTAATACTGTGGTTAGTTGTGTGCGCTTCTATGCAACTGTGAAGGTGCACAGGTAAAAGCCAATTTTAAAAAAACCTAAGTGGCTAGGAAAGCACTTCTGATGCTGCATGAGATGGCGGAGACCAACTTAACGGGTAAATATGAACCTGCCAAAGACCCCAACACATGGCCACTTCATTGCAATTGGCTATCGGAAATACACTGAATATTCGAAAACACCCAAGACAGGTGACGAGAGCGTACAGCCAGGACACGCAACTGCACGTACCGTGCAATTAAAGACGTAAAAAGGCTACGCTTGTTGCAAATTAGGTTTGGGATAATACAGAATAAAAAGTGGAAAATACAGCTAGAAAAGCGGTCTACAGATGGCATCATGTCATGTGCCCCACAGTTATCACCGCACTTCAATAACTTTAAAAGGCACGCGCGGAGATCTGACCCAGGTGCCTCTAGCTGGCAGGGTTGTGTGCTGCTGCTGCTGCAAGGCTATTGGGCAGTACAGAAATGAAATAAATAAAATAAATTGTCCCTGGGCAATACTGGCTTCCAAAAGCCAAAGGATGCTAAGGCGATGGGCTTCAGCCCTTCCAGACCCAGGCTCTTTTTTCCTCCATCTGAGGAAAGGTGGGTGGCAATGTGAGAAAAGGTCTTTCCAGTGGTGACTCCCTTCCCAAACCCAACCTGTGGAATACGCTTCCCCTGAAAGGTTTGCCAGGTGCATACTTTTATTTTTTCAGCCCCTAATTTTTAAAAAACGCTTTATTTTCCCTGGCCTTTTCACCATTTTCGTCTCTGATGGAATGGTTTTTCATATATTGTTTTTATATTCTGTTTGATCTGCGAGTGGTTTCAGGATTATTATACTCCCATTGATTGTATTTCACTTTTATGCATTGTAAAGCTGCCCTGGGAAGATCTTTTGGAAGGACAAGATGGGGATGGGGGAGTAAATACATTCAAATACTTCCATTTTTAAAAAATCTTACCTGATCTAATCTCTCTTCTTCCCTGTTTCTTTTCCTCCCTCCAGAAGATGTGCACGGATGGAAGCGAAAGTTCAACCCATCAGTAGCACAGGGTTACTATGCTAACCATCCAAAATGTTTACCAGTCTGATCCGTAAAACTGTTGTGATCTTGAATAAGTGTAATTTCTGAAATCACATGTCGGCAACCCAGAAGGGGCATGAATTGGATAAGGTGTGAGCGCCCAAGGTTGGAAGCCTCTCTGGGTCTGAATCAGCATTCCCCAACTTGATGCCCTCTAGAAGTGTTGGAACGAACTCCCAGCATTCCCCAGCTAGCATGGCCAACAGCAACACATTTGGAGGGCACCAAATTAGGAAGGGCAGTTCTGAATACAAGCTGAATAGCAGAGAGAGGGGGGCCACTGCACTGCTCCCAGCGCGTGCCTCCTCCAGTGTTTAGTTTGACCTGGAGTTCTGACCCACAGAGTTATCCAGACAACATGCAAAGTAGCGTGTACCTCGGTGCCTCCGCTGAGCGCCTTTCGCCTCTCCAAAGGGCCACTTTGTGCGAGCACCTTGGCTTACTTGAGATGCGAGGTCAAGAGATGCTGTGTGCATGCGTGTGTGAATGCGCCTACACACCACAGATGCATCGATCACCAGTGAAATACGTTCCCACATGCTGCAGAGTCTCCTCAAGTTTACAGAAAGCAAGTGATGGGTTTGCCCTTGGAGGCAGCAGGGAAGTAATTGAAATAAACAGCCCACGTGGATTAGGAGAGCAATGCTTCTAGGCAGCACTGATGCAGTGGTTAGAGCGTTGGACTAGGACTGGGAAGCTCCTGGTTGAAAACCCCACTTGGACATGAAGCTCACTGGGTAACCTTGGTCCACTCGCTCGCTCGCAGCCTAACCTACCTCACAGGGTTGTGATGAGCATAAAAACAAGTGGGGGAGAAACATGCTTACCCCTTTGAACTGCTTGGAGGAAAGTTAGAATATAAAAGTAATGAATACACAGGTGAGGCAGAGCCCCCGAACCTCTTGGCCATTCACAGCTGCAGTAAATAGAAGGGATTGGCTTAGGACAGCCTGATGCCCTCCAGATGTGTTGGACTACAAATCCCAGCATTCCCCAACACTTCTAGAGAGCACCAGTTTGGAAAACGCTGCCTTTAGGTTGGTAAAATCTCTCTCTGGCTTCAGTCCCAATGCCAATTCTGCAGGGCAGAAAGCCCGAGACCTGGGGAGATGTATTTTTAGCTGGCTGTCGGGAGGCAGCTCCTCAGGCTTTGCTCCACTCCAGAGGCCCAGGCGGCAGGCTTTTTGGTGCATCAGCTGGGCTTCTGCCACAGCTAAAGAGATAATCACAAAGCATAATTGCGGTTATGTAAAAGTGCAGCATTATGCTGCAGCGGGGGCAAGGCAGTGGGCCGCTGGGATGGGATCACAGAGTCCGTCCCAGCCGCCAACTAGGAGCCCGTTGGCAGGAGGGCTGCTGCAGCAGAACTGATCTATTATCAGAGCTGCGTGCGAATTACCCAGCGCTTAAAAATAAATTAATCCTTCCTTTCCAAAGATGAGCAATGCCACAAAGCTTGCACATGGTTGCACATTTTGGGCCATCAGTTCAACTTCTTTGTCATGGGAGGAGGCAAGGAGCTTTGCAGGATGATGAAGCCCCACACCTCCCCCCGCCCCGAAATACCAGGGCCAAACTAGAGATGAAGTTAAATGCAGCTTGCATTTAACATGCACATTTTTTAAAAGGCCAATAGCCAAGGAATTTAACCCTCTGCTTTCTGCGTGTGGGGGAGAGGACTCCCTCACTGGGGCAAAGGGGGCATTTCTTCCTAATGCAAATAGTAGTTTCAGAAGAAGACTTTTCCCCAGGATCACAGCTGGGGAGAAAAGGGTAAAATTCCTCTTCCACACACACTGTCCTCCTGATAATTATCTCTCTATACCCCACTGATGCTACTTGTGTTTTTAAAAACCTGCATGTGTAACACCCTCATGCAGTACCCTCTCTGGCTCTTTGAATTTCAGCCAATTTCCTACACACTGTCAAGCGTCATCTCTGCAGCCATAAGGACTAGAAACTTGTTTAAAAAACAACCAAATCTGGAAGGTGAATGTCTGACTATCCACCTTTTCCCATAGGACCTGACCTTAATCTGAGGCCCTTCCCCAGGATCCAATCCACCCACCCCCAGGGGTTAAGGGAGGTGGCAACTTCTGCAGTGGTGCCCTATCTATAGAAAACTCACCTTCCCAGATATCTTTCCCTGGCCTCATCCTCATCTTTTTACATGCCAGGCTAAGCACGTCCCTTTTGTCCAAGCTTTTCAGACCAATTCAATTTCCTTGGAGGTGGCTGGGTTCTAACGCTCTGTCTGCACTGCTGCCTCTTATCTGTTGTTGCTTAAGGCCATTCCATCTTGGGTATTTCATACTGGAATTTATGAAAGTGGAATTTACTGTTGTTTTAAATGACCTGGTGGTCAAAAGCAACCAATAAATACTCCTATTTTATAGGGGAGGAACAGTGAAGCTGAGCAGAGGAATTAGTGCAAGGGCAGCCATGGCACATACATATTTTTGTTCCTTGCAGTTTTAAAGGAACAGCGAGTTGGTGCCGTGCTCCTAACCATGAAGTGCCATATTGGCATTTGCAGCTGGGGAACAGTGAGACTCAAAGGTACACAACTTCCCCTTGGCTTTTACCCAAGCTTTATTTCAGCATCCTAATTTGGGGGTGGAGCCTTTCTGTTGTTGCTGTCCTTCAACAATCTGGAGCCAGAAATCCTTGGAGATCTACTGCAAATCACTTGGCAATCGACCAGTAGATCCAATCAACTTTCTACCCACCCACCCTGCCCCCACTGGTCACCTCTGATCACACCTATCTGCATCCACCACTCGCTGGCAGGTCTCCATGGGCTGGCATTCAACCAAAATAAAATGGCTGAATTATTCTCCATGACCCAGCCCCCCGTTAACCCCAATGCAGGAAGCTGAACTCTGCAGAGAAGGGGTGCAAAACCTCAAGTCCAAGGGCCAAATTCAGACCTTTGGGGGTCCCAATCTATCTCTCCTAGGGTTTCCCAGAAGACCCTACCCTTTGTGCCAACCACTGACCGTCTGGTGGTTTCCCAGCTTCTGCAATACTTCCATAAGAACGTTAAGAGCCCTGCTGGATCAGACCAAGTCTAGTCCAGAGTTCTGTTCACACAGTGGCCAAGCAGCTGCCTGAGGGAAACCCACAAGCAGGACATGAGTGCAACAGCACCCTCCTGCCCATGTTCCCCAGCAACTGGTGCACACAGGCTCACTGCCTCTGGTACTGGAGGTAGCACACAGCCATCAGGACTAGTAGCCACAGATTGCCTTCTCCTCCAGGAATTTATCCAATCCCCTTTGAAAGCCATCCAAATTGGTGGCCATCACTATGCCTTGTGGTATGGAATTCCATTGTTTAGCTATGTGCTGCGTGAAGGATTTCCTTTTATCTGACTCTCCCAGCGATCAGCTTCATGGGATGATTCTGTTGGATTCTAGGATTATGAGGGAGAGAAATGTCTCCCTCTCCACTTTCTCACCACCATGCATAATTTTGTACACCTCTATCATAACTCCCTTCACTTCGCCTTTTTCCCCCAAGTGAAACAGTCCCCGATGTTTTAACCGTTCCTCGTAGGGGAGATGCTCCAGCCCCTTGATCATTTTAGTTGCCCGTTTTCCAACCCTACAATATCCTTTTTTAGTTGCGGTGACCAGAACTGTACACAATATTCTAAGTGTGGTCACACTATAGATTTGTATAAGGGGAGGGTGACCCTGACATTCTACACGGTTGAAAGGCCTCTCCTAAGGTTCAGTTGCTGGCAGTAATAGTTTTAAGCTAAAATAGTCTGGCAATTTTTGTACTTCAGTGTATTTCCAATAGCCAATTGCTGTGAAGTGTACTAATTCACGCAGGTGTGCACCCACCATGGAAATGCAGCCCCCGAGAGCGTCTCTGGAATGGAATTCAGCACGCAGACTGAAAGAGGTTCCCCACCCCTGGCTTATGGTATCACCCCCCCCCCCACAACCACTGTGCCTTTAAACCACCCCTGCAGCAGACGCTAAATAGTAGTAACCCTTAGTTAGCGAGCAAAATGAGTACAAAACTCCTATCAGAAATCCAGTCTTTTTTTTCCTGCCATTTTATTTTTTCTCTCCACTCAACAGTTCATTTGAAAATGCCACACATATACAGAGAGACAAACAGGCATATAAATATCAGTGTGTACAGGACTGGAAGAGGGGCGGAGGGAGGTATTCCGCTTCGCCACCACAGCAGCACGGGTTGTCCGACTTCGAGAAAGCGTGAGGTGGGTGGGTGGGCAGGCCACAAACACCCCGATCAAACTTTGGTAGGGGGGAGAGAAGTGATGCCAACCCTGTGATTTGGGGGAGGGGGAATGATGGCTAAAAACAACCCAAAACTGGGGGCAGATGTCTAGCCGGGGGGGGGAGGGAGGAGGAGGCTGTAGTGTGGAGGGGGCATGACACTCTCAAAGGCAGCATGCAGAGAAAGGATGTTTAGGGCTCCAAATTAAGAAGGTGAGGATGGACTGTAGGGAGGGGAAAAAACCACTGCCCAGATCCTAGGTTGAGAACAGGACTTAAAAGATGCTGTGAAGCAGCAGAGCTGCCCAGAAGCAAGAATGTTAGGAGCTGCAGCTTCTCCGGACGTGCCAAGCTCCTGTCAATATTCTCTGCAGAAAATAATAAAAGGCACAGGAGCTGCGCTGTCTAGAACCTGGAAAGGACATCACCTGGGATGTGCAACGAGGAGGGGGAGGAGAGACAGGGGAGTCAAGGGGAGTCAATAGTCCAGCTGAGACTTTCATGGAAGATTTGGGGGCTGAGTGGGCAGCAGAGTGATCTTTGTTTTTCATGGACGAGGTAACTTAATGGAAACTCCCAGTTTGCCTTCAGCCTGCCCAAGCTGCCAGCCTGTCACCCTCCAGACACTTCAGACTGCAACTCCCATCAGCCCCAGCATTGGGGTGATGGGAGTTGTAGTCTGTCATGCCTGGAGGGAGCCGGATTGGGTAAGGCTGAGCTAAGCAAACGCTTCTTCCATCGGCAGTTCACTCAGGGAGGGGGGCTCGGGAGGAGGGGCCGCAGGTCAGATGGGAACCCACTGTTGGCTGCATCCAACCCATGGACCAGAGGTCCCCCACCTCTAAGCTCAGAGATCACTGGACAGGACAGTACCATCAACAAAAATATCAAATTTGAGGCCTCTGGCTGGAATGCGGAGGGGTGTGTGTGAGGCGGGGTGGAGAGAGGTTAACCCAGCAGCGGCCAAATCTTCTTATGTACAAGTGTATACACCCCAATAGGTCTTCCTGTATTGGGGAAGGGACGATTTCTAAGAACAGGGCAATTCTAAAAAAAGCCAATCAGGACAAAGCACGCCCAGGTGACAAGTGTCATCCCCGCCCCCAGCATCCCACGTGTATCCTCCGCCCCCCAACCAAGAACCAAAGTATGCCCACCTCCAAATGAAGATGGCAGCCCAGAAAGGGCTGGAGACAAGATACCACGGTGCTACGAAACAATGAATTGGAGAGTAGCCCTTTCTTTGGCTGATGGGGAAGTGGCCTGACTGCCTGAGTGGGGTCCTGGTGGAGAACGAGGCTCTCCCGACCTAGCTACTCACCCCCCACCCCCATACCTTGTGTATGGAGCCCTTAGGACGATTCAAGAGTTCATAGCCCTAAGATGATGCCGTGAGCATCAAAGGCAGCGGGGTAAGGAGCCAACGGGGCAATGCACTGGGGAGACAAAACCCTCCCTACTGTGGAATCAGGGCGCTGTGCGGGAAAACACCTTGCAAGGAGGCCACTGGATACGCAGCAATCCCCAGGCAAATGTAAGGATCACAGCAGCACGGCCTGGGCTACCCCACCTGCTCCCTGCTCCTCCCTCTAACCACTAGGTTAGACTGCTAGGTGAAGCAAGTTGCGAGTGATTCTGGGGAGCAGCCAGCAGAACAAGTAGGACATAGTGGGGTACTGGGGTCACAACATGCCGATGTGCCCCTATTGGCTGTTAGCAAGAGGGCAGCTAATGGGATACGGTCAAGCTGCCCACCCAACCAGGGACGTTCGAGCACCAGCAATTCTTGCTTTGGAAATTCCAGTTGAAATCCTGAGCATCGTTGAGCCAACAGCCTTTTATTTTCGTTTTTGCAGCTCACAAGCAGGTGTCTGGGAGTGAAACGAGCCACCGCACTACGAAGGTAAACCAGTCTTTTAAAGCGGTCCTCTCCCTCTACAAACCCCACCCCAGAAAGTCAGGTTGCTGAGGGATCTCAGACAGAGACTCCTTTTGCCCCCTCACCAAAGTACGCTACTCTGGCATGGTTCCCCTCTGCAGGGGAGGCCACACCTGTTACATGGGACTTAGGTGCATTGCACAGGTGTGCTCCGGAACCGGGGCAGGTCTATGATCCGGGAAAGCCACAGGGACAAAAAAGCAAGGACGTAAAAGGGGAATTCAATCAGTGGGTTTGGATCCAGAGGTGATTTGGGCTGCATGCCGTTCCAGAGTGGGGAAAGTGCTAGGACGGGTTGCAGAGAACAGGGAAGGAAAAGCCCCAAGAATGGAGCAGGTTGAAATACGAGACCATGGGATTGTGGAGGGCAGACCGACCCAGGAGGTGAAGGGGTGTGGGGAGGTTGGAGGGCAGGAAGAGAATCACAGCTGAACGGCGCCAAGGCGAAGAGGTCTGAATGACAGTCAAGATAGGGGTCGGACGCTGATCTGCCCACAACATGGGGGAGAACAGGCTGCGGCGGGCAGAAGAAAGGGAGCAAGAACCAAACAGTGATTTACTAGCACCGCTTTCCCCAACCTGGTGGTCCTCCAGATGGGTTGGACTAAATCTCCCAGCATCCCCCAGCCAGCCATGCTGGGAGATGCTGAGAGTTGTAGTCCAACCTATCTGGAGGACCACCAGGTTGGGGAAAGTGGCACTAACGGATTGAATCTCTTGCGATTTGCAGCTGGCCATGGCAGGGGAGTTGAGGTTTGTATGTGATTAGAAGACATCTGCTCTCCCACGACTCAAAACAAGCCCCATTTCCTGATCACAGGGGCTGCAATGAGGGGTTGGGCTGGGTCTACAAAGCTGCCTGAAATGGATTTTGCTGTCACGGCTGCCCCAAAAAACCCTGGGAGTGTCGTTCCATGAGGGTGTGGAGGTTTCTGCATCGCAGACAGCGAGAGATCCCTCCACCATCCTACGATTCCTGGCAATGCTTTTGGTGGCAGCCACAAGAGTGAGGCAGGTTTGAAACCCGTTTGAAAAAAGGACCCTGGGTGACTGCAGAATTAGTTTAACTCTGCATACTCTCATGGCTGTAGAGCCAGCTCCTCACGGCTGAGATGCTGAAAAGTGAGAGCATACCTCCAGATCTGCCTCCTGTCCCACCACCGCTCTGCGATGCACAGCGGGAGGCTACAGGGAGTTCGCAAACACAAGCAGCCTAATTTCTGGTCTCAAGTCCAGAATTTTTGCACTGTCTCCCTAAAACCTGATGATGAGCTGCAACGGCAGGGAGGGACAGATGCTCCCCTCCACCTAAGGGACCCTGTGGCTCTTTACACATATATTTTCTTCTTTTTTTCCCATACATGGGTTTTTCTGCCCCTTAAATTTCCTTCTGAAACTTGGCAGGGGCTGGGAGGAGAAAAGAAACCAAACCCAAATCGGCAAACACAACCAAGCAATTCTTTAAAAAAAACCCTCCACACAACAGAATTCTTGTAAAACACACGCACACACCGCACCGTCTTGCACACGAGGAGGACTGAGAGAAAGAAGGGAGGGAGGGAAGAGGGGGAACTCTGCCGCCGAAAATCCCCCTCCCCGTGTGCCCTGCCTCTCACCTCCCGTCCTCTCTCCGGGCCGCTCTCTCGCGCAACATGTCGCACGGCTGCACCCAGTTGTTGTCGTGCAGTCCCACGCGGCAGCCGGGCGTGTCCTTGTCCGTGCGCCGGCAGCACATCCAGTAGGAGCGTCCGTAAGGCAGGTCGTGATGATACGGCTTGGGGTGCCAACGGCAGAGGGAGACATCCCCTTTCTCGTAGTGTTTCTTACACTGCTTGCAGGGATCATCACGGTACAGGGGGTCCCTGTTCCACTTGGAGTCCGTGGCCTGCACCCCAAACGTCTCGATGATGTATTTGAAGTAGTGGCAGGAGCACTTTAAGGCGGCCAGTGACTGGGTGGGCAGGTAGCCAAAGATCTTCACCATGATATGGTCGGGGAGGAGCAGCATGTACTGGCGAGGCTCCAGCAAACGCTGGATCTTGAAGCGGATCTCCAGGAAGTCGTGGGAGACATGGCGGTAGAGGCGGCAGAGGGAGGTGTCCGAGGCAGCCGGCTCCAGCCCGGATCCATCGGTCCTCTCGAGCCCCCCCTCGCTGCCATTGGAAGGGTCCAGGAAGGGGCTGTCTGCATCACGGCTGTCCTCCGGCCAGGGCGTTTGGGCGTGGAGGAAGAAGAGCTGCCCCGGAGGCGGGTCGTCGCAAGACGAGCACAGCCCCTCTTGGGTGGGAGAGCCAACGGTCAAGCAGACGGTCTCCTCCTTCATGTTCTTGGTGCTGTCCTTGCCGAAGAAGACGCACTGGTCCACCACGCCTGTGACCACCACGTCCACGTGGAAGCCAGAGACACAGTCCCGGGGCACCGCGGTGGCAGGGCCTCCTGCCTTCTCCGTGCCAGCCCTGCCACCTTCCGGGATGGCGTCCAGTTTGCCGGAGCTGCCCTGGCTCTCCCCGCAAGTCATCTCCACGTCCGGGGGCTCGTTGCCCGATCCGTCAGCCGCTTTCGGGGAGGCGCTTGCCAGCAGGAAGTCCACGTTGTTGGGGAGGGTGTCCCGGGATGGGCTGATGAGCTGATAGAGGTCACACGTGATCTTGTCTTTGGTGCGGGCCGCGCTGCCCGTCGGCGACCCTCCGCAGCTCATGAACATGCAGTTGGGGCGGGTGCTGGAGCCGCCCTCGGTGGGCGAGCGAGGGTCTCGGCTGCTGGAGATGCGGAAGGCAATGCGGACCTCGCCAGGGCTGTGCTGGGAGTTGGCCATGCACTCGGGCGGCTCCCGGCAGAGGCCGTTCTGGCGCAGGCCGTTCCGCTCTCGCGACTCGAAGTGGGCCACCGCCTCAGCCACCCGGCTGCAGTCCGAGCCGCCCCCCAATGGGGGCGCTCTCTTCTCCCCGCCCTCCCCTGGCTCCTGCTCCGTGGACACAAACACCATGGGGGAGGGTGGCGCGGCGGGTGGGCTCGGCCGCGCGCAGCTCTGCAGGGCCAGCGCCGTCCGCTGCTCCACCAAGGCCACCATCTCAGCTACCGAGAGCAGGTCGGTGGCGTCTCCCCCGGCGGGGTCAGCCGTGTGGGCCTCCGGGCACAGGCACACGTCTTCGGCTTCCTTGCCGCCACTGCCATCCTTCAACTTGACTGGGCACGCCTTGCCCTTGCTGGGGTCATGGGACCTCCGCCGGCGCTTGGCCTTGGAGCTGTCGCTGCCCCAGTGCCCCTTGACCTTCATGGCACTGGCTCGGCTGCCGCCGCCGCTGCACTGATGAGCCACGAAAAAGGCAATCTTCTCCTTGGTGTTGCCTGGCTTGATCACATACCACGTGTCCAGGAGCACCCGGCCCTCCTCCGCCGGGCCGGGGCCAGGGGAGGCCGCTGGCGGGGGCGGGGCTGGCGGGGTGTTCTCCGAGCGGGCCTCGCTGCCGCCCGCCTCCTCCTCCTTGGCTTTGCAGGCAAAGTCCCCGAAGGCCTTCTTCACCTGGCTGCCGCTGCGCTGCTTGTTTTGGGAGTAGGTGCCGAAGGGACGAGGGCACCATAGCTGGATGTGGGAGAAGGAGTTCTGATCCATCACTGTCTCATGGCAAAGCGGCAGGGGGGAAGGCGGCCCCTCCACCCTAGCTCATGATGGGCTGCTCTCTGGGGTCCTCCCAAGGCCTTGGAGATCTCTGGGGGGCAGAGAGAGAGAGAAACAAATGTCAGGTATGCAAATCACAACAGGCAGTGATAAAATGGCCATGTTGGGTGTATTCTTTATCGCCACACACACTCAGGGATGTAGTGCTGGGACCACAATTTTGCTTCCTCCTGAAAATTTAAGCTTGTCTTTTGTTTTGTTTTTAATTAATCATGTTTCTAGCCCTTATGGCATGGAAGTGTGTGGGCAGTGTTTAATGATCACAGGAAGCTCCCATATTCCATACCCAATACCAAGCTATGGCATACAGTCATGAAATACATCTCTAGCTATTCCTAATATTCCAAGCGTATGTTACACTTTTATGCAGCCCCATCGCATGACATGGTGTTTTACTAGAAATGGCACTTGCTAAATCATTTCCTGTGCCCCACATGTACTGAGGTCAGTTCTTTTTCCTTGCAGATTGAGAATCAAAAAGGAATCTGCTTTGTTTTTAAACTGTCAAGTCTCTGGTCCTTGTAGTAATAGCAAGAAGAAGAAAAGACATGTCACGGTTGGGGAGCATTTGGGGACATACAACACAGCACCTGGAACAGTCAAGTCCCTGTGCCAACCTTCCTTGTGCCTCTCAGATGTGTTGGACTACAATTCCCAGCATGCCCCAACCAGGCTGCCCTCTGCAACCACCCACCTGTCCCCACCAGCTCACGCCTCCTTCTCTGGCTTCCTTGCCCTTTTCCTGCCCCTACAGTGCGAGCAGCTGTGGGGAGCTCCCAGCTGCGCTCACTCTCCAGCTGCCAGATCAGGTTCTGCGCAGCCTCCTGCAGCATGGTTGACCCTGGGAGTCCAGCTTAAAAGGAAAGGGGAGCGTGACAAGACTGCGGATCCACTTACAAGGCCGAGAAGGGCAGGGCACAGGCATCCATGAGGGCAACAGACGGACCGGGTGGGTGAAGGCAATTTAAGGGGGCCGCTGTCAGGGCTGGAGTGATAACAAACCACAGAGGCTTGGCGGAAGGGGCAAAGGCAGGCGCTCGCAGAGTGTTCCGCCTTCCGGGATCCCCCGCGAGGCTGCGGAGGAATCTCTGCCTGGCGCCAAGGGTTCCAGCTCAGGTTCCAGGGCACCCACCTGTTTCTGCCATCCTGCGTGAACAAAGAAGGGGCAGGCTCCAGGCAAAACAGTGCCTGGGGGGCAGTCAGATGTCAAAAGAGTGACTCGGGGGTCAGGGCAAACTACCTACCCCACACCCCTTCCGCAATGAGCCCACCTATACAAGTGCAAACCTACATCCAGGTTCCTATAGATCAGGGATTCCAAAACTGAACAGCAGCACTGAGCCAAGACCTGCTCAAAGGCAACCAAGCAATACCTGTTTTAGAGGTGAGGGACACTAAGACCGAGAGAGACATGATTAGTACAAGATCAGCCATGGGACAGATTTTTTAAAAAGTTGTCTTACTTGCAATTTTTAAACTATCAGGAATCAGAAACCCTGGGAGATACACTGCAGATCACCCAGAGATCTGCCAGGAGATCCTAATCTACCTTCTGACCACAAAAGGTAGGCCCCTGCCAGCATGATGACCAACAGTCAGGAATGCTGGGAGTTGGTGTCCATTTTCTTCCTGCCCACCCCTGCTCTAAAATACACCAACATTTATCTTGCAGCTGCATATTGCTGGGGAACATCAGCACCAGGATGGAAGCAATCTTTCATGGATGCTAAGCCTACAGCAGAGGTGGGCAACCCAGCACCCGCCAGATGTGTTGGACTACAACTCCCAGCCCCACTGACCATCAACTGTGCTGGCTAGAGCTGATGGGAGCTGTAGGCCAAAGCATCTGGAGGATGCTGGGGAAACCATCTGGAGGATGCTTTCCCTGGCATACAGGGTTCCCTGGACACAACGTTCAAAAAACAGTAGGCCAGGATGCCGAGAGAACGGGGTAATTATGGGTCAAGATACAGGAGGGATACAGCAGCACAATGCGTAACGATAATAATACTTCAATTTATAGAACACTTTACATTGTTCAAGGCATTTCACATACATTATCTCGGTCATCACAACGACGGCCCCGTAAAGTGGGCTTGTGGCCAAGAAGCTTGGCAAAGTCATGAACAGCGATTTCCAGGAAGTTTCTGGAGTGGCTGTGCTGGTTCTTGCTCATCATCTCTGCAGGCCCACTTTCATTCTTGACGCTTTGCTTGACACTTGGTGTTGGTAGCTGTGCATGCAAATAGGGTCTGAAATGAATATGGAGAGTGGTGCAATGGCTAAGGCGAGATCTGTACTCCTAACGTATGGCTCAGGCACTTTGCCACTACGCTATGAGAGCTAGCATGGTGTAGCATCTAAGAGACTGAGTTTTGGACCATAAAGTCACCATTTCAAATCTTGTCTCAGCTGCAACGCCCATCAAGGGCCTTAGGAACGGCACTCAGCCTCAACCCTGTCCTGCACTTGCATTAAGGAACTAATCAGTGGAGGCTGGTTGCTCCGATGTCAGGGGCAGGGGGGATGAATCCATTCTGGCTTTCAGTTAGAACTCTAAAGGAGCCATCCAAGGTGAAAGGTGGTATGTGCAAAGCACATTGGATCACTCCTTTGGAGTTCTGACTGATACCCAGAGTGGATTCACCATCCCACTGACATCAGAGCCACCAGCCTCCACTGGGACTAATACTGGCCCACCTTAAATGGCTGTTGTAAGGATTATTCAGATACTGTATGTGAACTACTCAGAACACCCAAAGTGATATATAAATACCAATTATTAGTAGTGATATTTAAATTGCAACAGCAGGTAGCAACTTATTGTTCCCATCTCTCATGCAAGATCAGCTTCTAAAAAGGTTGTCAATGACCCTCTAAAAATGTCAGCGGAAAAAGCCTTCTAGCCCTGGAGATGAACAAGAATGCACACAGAACCAAATGAGTTCTTTCTGCTGGTTTCAGTACCCTTGCTGGAGCTTCGAGGGAATAAATCACACAGCAACCTTGCACTGGCCACTCTCCTTGTGTGGACCACGGTCAGCTCCTGCTGCTAGAACAAGCACAGCCATGAAACAGGCCTAAAGCAGAGGAGGCTGGTGGCTCTGATGTCAGTGGGGCGGTGAATCCGCTCCAGGTTTCAGTCAGAACCAGTCAGAACTCTAAAGCTATCCAAGGTGCAAAGCACCCTGGACAGCTCCTTTAGAGTTCTGGCTGAAACCCAGAGTTGAGTCACTGGCTCAGTGACATCGGCGCTACCAGCCTCCACTGGACTAAAGGTATCTACCATATACACAATCTTTGTGTCACCCAGGGATTCAGAAGCAAAGAATTAATTTATACAGAAAGGTGCAAAGGTGGACATGGTCCATCTTATGTTACACACATACGCACATATATAGCAATTTCACTCCTGTTCACATAGTTAACCAAAGGAAAGCAAAAGGCAAATGGAAAGACATAATGAATTAAAGAAGTGGATCTACCCCTATTCCTCTTTCCCAGTTCACAAGTGCCTCTGCTCAGCACCTCCCCACCCCAGTGTCATCAGACTAGCAAAACTGCCATCAAATAGTGAGACCTTTTCTGGCCTAGCTGTGCTGGTTGTTGCTCACTGTATGTCCACATTCATTCTGATCCTTTAGCTTCAAAGCTTTTTACAGCTGGTGTTGGGTGCTACTCATGCAAATAGGTCTGAGATGGGGATGGAGATTGGGGTAATGCTTGCTGATGTCAAAAGCAGTAATGGCTCTCCAAAGCAGAGAGAAAGCAGTGATATCCGTATACCTGTTTCCCTAGCGGGAAGGGTCATTGGGAGTGGGTCCCTGCCAGGTGAGAGGCTGCAGGTTTCCCAAACACAGATCTATTACCTGCCCCTTTCTTCAGTTTTCTGGTGAAAACCTGTCCCAGAGGTGCATACTTTTATCTGTCCACTTGCGTAAGTAGGACGTTATTATGGAAATTTCCTAGGCCCAAAGAGCTAGGAATAGAAGCAACATTGGCTGTGTATGAATAATGCAGGTCTAGTTCTCAAAGTGGTCAAGCTGTGTTGGGTCTGCACCACTTCAGACCACAGGTGGCGGCTCCCGTGATTGAGCACTTGTCCCTACACAAAAAATGGCACGCGCATAGAAGGCTGACATGTCAGGTGGGGGCGTTACAGCCTAGCCTACTCCCTGCCATGCAGGTAGGGGAGTGAAGGAATGTTTTGTTGTCTTTTAAATGGGGGAAGATTCCATCACATGAGCCCCCACCTCCACATTGAAGTGGTATAGCCCACGCACAGGCCGAACACCTGAGAACTTGGGCCTTACAGAGGGGAACGAAATGACATGCAGCTCCTAATGAGAGATGCCGAGCACTGGGAATAAATATATCAAGTGCTTATCAGCACATGAACTGGTCATGCGGTACACTATTTATACTTCCAATGTGTTCCCCCTGCCCAGGTTGCCGTTCCTCTTGCTGGATATCTTCCAGACCCTGGACTGCCCAAGCTGGCATTTAACTCTGCCACCGCAGACTGGTTCCCTTTTCTCGAGGATAAATGGGCAGGGGGTGGGGGTATGATCCTGGCTACATATCTCCACTGAGAATGAAATGTCTCAGCCTACGTTCCACCATCATAGTTCCATAATGCCATCTTGCAGACAGACACCTCAATTCTGGAAAAAAATAACCCACATTAAAACAAAAAAGGGAAGTGAGGAGCAGGTAAAGTCAGGTGGGCGACACCGTGGAGGGTGCAGGACACGAAGACTGCTAAGTCAACAAGTGTGAACAGCAAGGGCACACACACATGCCAACTCACTGCCTTTCTGCTCATCCACCCAAGCTGAGCCCACCAGGGAGCAGACCCCATCCCCAAGTTGTGCTGAAACCGGCCAAGAAGCGAGATGGTGAGCCAGAGTCCCATCCCTGTGGGATCTGGCCTGGGTCTAGCTTTCTGATGTTACCCCGACCGGTTAAAATGATGAACAAGAAGAAGTTACACGTGGGAACAAACGCTTGTTGATCCCACAAAGGGAACAATGTCCCTTACATGCAAGCATTTAGGATGGGCGTGAGCACTTCAACAACAACATCATCTGCGCATAGGGTGTTATGCGCCTGGAAAACCGGGACACTCGCGCTGGAAGCACCCAGACTTCAGGTTCACATCGATGTGACCACACACCCCACCCCAACAAAAGTGCAAGCTTTTACCCTAAGTAACATCGCCGCCCACAAACCAGCGCCTTTTGGGGGAAATTAAGACCAAACCTCCAAACTCGCCAGGCCTCAGCCCCCGCCCCCCCCGTCCCAACTAAGCAATCACCTTTCCATCCCCCAAAACTCCCACTGTTCTTACCTGTTACCCCAAAGCCATGGGAGGAGGGAGGGTGATCAAGAGAAGGCCTCCACTGAAACCTACATCCCTGCTTTGGGGCCTGCAAAATATATATATTTTAAAAAATCCACAGGTTGCGAAGGAGCCTTTTGCAAATGCAAGGAGAAAGGGGGAGGGATCAATTCAAGGGGGGGGGGAGATATATTTTCCTGGTCACCAAAGCCCCCCTCCTGTGTGTGCGTGCGCGCTACCTGATCTCTTAAAGGGCCAGCAGCCCCATTTCACTGAACCCTATTGCCCCCCTTGCAATCAACTGCGGCCTTTAATCCACCAGACTGCAACTCCCCCCCCCCAACCACACACACACCATCAGCAAGGCTCAGCCATTTGTTGACAGACATATGCATGGAGCCTGGCAGCCAATCCGAAGGCCGAGTTTGGGGCATGCCCATATATGGCTGGCAGCAGAATCTCAGCCTACCCAGCCTTTTTTTTTTTTAAAATCCCAGTCAGGGACGGTGGAGCAATCCACACTGGAAATGCGGAAGGGCACAGGATGCACGCGCCGGCCCCGACACCTGTTTATCTGCCCGGAGATGCAGAGCCACGCAACCTGGCCAAAGGATGCGGCCCTCACAGATTTCGGCACTCGCAGAAGCGAAATCAAGTATAAGCTGTGCAGGCGCATTCACCCTTGCACATAACCGTCGCATCAAGTTGCTTTTTAAAAGTCACTGGCGGGGGGCTGAGGGAGACCCTGCCTGAAACCCCGGAGAGCCGTTGCTGCCGGGTGGGGTAGATCCGGTTTTCCCCACCATATGTTTCAGACTTCAGCTCTCCTCAGTCAAGATGCTGGGAGTTGTTGTGCAAAACATGTGGACAGCCCCTGTTTGGGGAAGGTGGGCATCAACGATACTGCGCTGTATGGGCCAGCGGTCTGACTCAGTATAAGGCGGCTGTAACACTGTCAGTTTCGCGAATTAAGCAGCGCTCAGCAAGCCGAGGAGCCTGCTGTAAGCACCGCAAAGGGCCAGCCCCAAAGGGCCAGCCACAAAGGGCGCGTCTCAGCGGCGGCTGCCCCTTCAAGCTTCCGCGGGCCTTGCAAGGGAGCCCCTCCAGCTGACAGCTGTCCTCGAAAAGTGAAAGTGCCTCTCACCATGCCCCCTCGCGCTCGCGGGTGGGTGTGCGTGCGCACACACTGCCTGCCACGGGAGATGGTCAAGAGCATAGCACATTTTTACATGCTCAGCGTCTTAATGGGCCACCTGTCGGATTAACTTCTGTGATACACAGACACCTGCATACTCCAAGAAACGGGATAAAATACCGTGTGGGAACCATGCGCAGCCCTTATGGCACAGCTTGGAAGGTCTTGCAGACTCCTAGTGTGTTTGTTTTTAATGGGTGGGAGGAGGGACAGCGTGGGGGGTTTGGGTGGGATACGTTTCTGGCTCTGATGTTCTTCGAAAACAGTGTGGCAAACATCCAAAGGATCGGAAACAGGGAGGCAGTTAGAGAAGAGTCCCATTCAGGACGTTATTTTGTTTAGCTCTCATGACTTCAGTGACTGTCTGTATTATGCATAAGATCAAAGGCTTTGTGGGAGTTTTTTTGGTTTCAAACAGGAAACAGAGAGTCAGCAAAACAACACCTTTTAGTGTTTGAGACCACATGTCCCTCATGAGAAGCCATATTTCTGGCCAGCTCCCCAGTTCCTCGCACTGGGTGACATTTATAACACTTCAATGGGCCCATGTACCAAGTATGCATGCCAAAAGCACAAATCCGTTTCGCTTAAAGAGTGGGTGAGATGGCAGCAATGCTATTATAGCTGAGGAATTCAACAAGCCATCCACAACAAGTAATCTTAAAATACACCACTCCCTAGTTCATTTATTTATGTTTGCAATTTAATCTTAACTACTATGAACCCTCCTGAATTCTCCCCCACCCCTTCCGCTCCGCACACTCATTGCAATGTGAAATGGCACCCCTGCTAGGATTTGCAATGCAGCAATGTGAACCATAAAGTTTGGAGCCAGTGTAGTGTAGTGGTGAGAGTGACGGACTGGGAGCCGGGAGATCCGGGTTCTAGTCCCCACTTGGCCATGGAAGCTCACTGGGTGACTTTGGGCCAGTCACAGACTCTCAGCCCAACCTACCTCACAGGGTTGTTGTTGTGAGGATACAACGGTGAGGAGGAGGATAATGTAAGCCGCCTTGAGTTCCTTGCGAGAGGGAGAAAGGCGGGGTATAAATGCAATAAATAAATAAATAAATAAAATAAAGTTTGCTCGGTAAACACTGGACTGTTTAAGACAGCATCTGAGTTTATTTGTATTTCTGTGCATTTTGCATAGAGTCATCCAATATGTCTAATGACTTTAGACGTTTCTTAGCAGGTTATGCTCTCAGCCCCTACCACAACCCTGTCACAGTGAGTTCCAAAGGTCAGTCATGTAGTTCTCTTTTTAAAAACCGGTTATTTCAGCTAGAGACAGAAATGGGGGGGGGGTGGAGTGGGAGGTTCAAAGAGAGTGTACACAAACATAACAAGTAACAAGAAAATTGTGCTTTTTAAAGTGTTGCAAGCTCTTGATATACATTATTGCAGCAATCTTTGCTCCAGCCCTTTTAAGATAGGCGAGTGTTATCACCACATTGCAAGGGGGTGGAGGGAAGAGACTGAGAGACAGTGTGGTCATGGCCAAGGTGAGATTTAAAAACTGGGGGCTTCACAGCTCATACGCTTACAGCGCAAACCTAGACATGTCTCCTGAGAATGCAGTTCCACTGACTTCAGTGGGCATACTCCCAGCTAAGTAGGTACAGGATTGCACCCATAACCCTTACCAGCAACAATAGCACCCATAGCTCTGTGGCACAAAGTCTGCAAAACAACACAAAAGACAGCTGGCGTCCTGAGACCCTGAAAAGGGCTGAAAACTTCCTGAATGCGAAAGGTTAAGCACTGCTTGACTGAAAGCCAGGAGGTGTGCCGCTGCTGCCTCCTCGCCAGCAGCAACACTTGAAATTGAATCTAGCCGTGGAGCGTTTCACCCACAACCATATAATTAACCTGTGTAACTCACCAATGCAGAACATCGAGAAAGAGAGCAGAGAAAGCTTAAAGGCCACAAAACTGCTGCGTGTTGCACAAGCAAGGGTGTGGATTACACGGCCTTTGGAACAGAACTCTCCGGGGCATTGTCACACAGCCTGACTCACGCGCACACTTTAAGTATTTTCAAGTTGCTGTACTTCAGGGAGCTAGTCACCTTTCGCAATGGTGCGGTAAAGTGTTATCTCTCAGACGACTTTGCCCCGTCTGAGCAAACTGCTGACGAAAACAGAACAAGCCAACAACATGTTCACAGAGTCATAGAATAGTTGGGTTGGAAGGGGCCTACAAGACCATTGAGTCCACCCCACTGTTCAATGCGGGAATCCAAGTCAGAGCATCCCAGACCGATGGCTGTCCAGCCTCGTCTTGAACGCCTCCAGTGTGGGAGAGCCCACCACCTCCCAAGGTGGAATGGAATTGGTTCCATTGTCAGATTGCTCCAGCAGTCAGGAAGTTTTTCCTGATGTTCAGCCGGAATCTGGCTTCCTGATACTTGAGCCCATTCTTCCGTGTCCTGCACTCCTGGATGATTGAGAAGAGATCCTGGCCTTCCTCTCTGTGACAAGCTTTCAAGTACTTGAGGAGCGCTATCCTATCTCCCCTCAGTCTTCTCTTCTCAAGGCTCAACATGCCCAGTTCCTTCAGTCTCTCTTCATAGGGCTTTGTTTCCAGTCCCCTGATCATCTTTGTTGCCCTCCTCTGAACCCTCTGGATGTTCTGGATAACGTTCACTGTCAGAGATGGAGCTGGGGGTCTAGTGGTTAACATAGTGAACATTTAGGGGACCCAATTCCGCATATAATCTTCTAACCCCTGTGAGGGGAGGGGGGGTCTGAGTGGATGAGTGGGGTGGGGTTCTATGCCCAGCTCAGGGGAAGCATGTGCTGCTGCATTTAGCCTTTCACTGCTTTTGTTGTTGTATTTAAATGGCTGTATTCTGCATGGTAATATTGTATTTTATTCTTTATCCTGTGAGCCACCCAGCAAACTTATGTTGATATGGAATTCAGTAAATAAATAAGGCCCTGGTGGGCTAGTTTTTCATTTAGGGTGGTGGGTCAGCCCCCCTCCCCTCCTCAAAGTGGACCATAAGGGTCACAGGCAGAGATAATATTCCTTCCACACGTCCCTCTTGCGTCTGGGTTGGCAACAGGAGTTTGGGGCAGTCAGTACTCTTCAGGGTACCGGACTGGACCCTCCAGTCACTCTCCCCTAGCATATGGCCTACCCAGAATCAGTACAGAAACAAGTTCACCTGAAGCTTAAACAAAGAGTCTTGTGGCACCTTAACGACTCACACATTTATTCTCGCATAAACGTTTGTGGACCATAGTCTTCTTCGATAGATGCATGGTGCTTTACGGAGAGTTTCAGGGTTTTTACGCAGTACATGTGATGCAGGGGAGCGGGGTTTTGGGTTTTTTTGTCTTTCGGAGACTCAGCCTTCCTTTCTGGGCACAGCAGCTTCCTTGGCAACAAAAGCAATGACTGGACCACGGAGATTGCCAATACATGCACCAGTGTGTCAAGGTTCTTGAGTTACAGCAAGCAGAAAACTGATGTGCGTTCGTTCTCTCTCTCTCTCCCCCCTACGTCCTGCTCTGAGGAGGCCAACAGGCCCTTTCCATGCAGGAGCCCCAGTTAGTTCCCCCCACCCCGCTTGGAACACCAAATATGACTGCAAACACCCCAGCCCAACCCATTCAGAGAAACCAGTTCCTAAGCCAATGAGGACCCTGGCACAGTATATACAGCAAGAACTCAGACACGCCCTGGCTGGGATGGTAAGAGGTTCCTTTTCCTTCCTCTAACAGGGCTGCCACCTTTTCTTTTCTTTGCACAGCCGCTGCTCCTGTGCTTGCAGCAGCAGAGCGCACAGAAATTAAGCAGAGGAAGTCCCCCCACCTCCATTATCTTACCTCGCTGTCAGGACATCCTTCCCCTGCTCAAATCTCTGTGCATGAGGTTGCTGTTAAAAGCACAGGAGCAGGGCTAGGAAAAGAAGGTGGCAACCCTCACCTTACCCGCACCGCCGCCCCAATCCCGCCATCTTCTTCTGCGTGGCTTGCTCACCTCTTCCTCCACCCCATTCCCTCCCCTCCCTACTTACCCTCCACACACCTGGACCGGTGGACAACTCCAGATTTCTCTCTTGCAGCAAGAGCAAGTCCTTTGACTTCCTGGTTTTTCACCGCGCATGCGCCAACCTCCCCTGCGCCTCCAGCGTCCAGTTCCGGACCACCCTCCCAGCGCTCCCTTCCTCCCCCGCCCCGCCCCTCATCCCACGCCACAAAGGGGTCTGGGAGGTGTAGTCCTATCTCCCCTGAAAGCCCTGTTCCGACCGCGCCGGGAGACGGGCGCTGTTTTCCTCTCCCAGCGAAGCCAATTACGCCCATTATTCTGGAGACTGCACTTTGGGGGTTCAAAATTCTAAGTGCCTCTGAGCATGTGAAGAGCACCAACTCACCCCTGACTGGGGCAAAGTTGTTGTTTCTTTTTAAAGGAGACTAAGGTGCTGGTCGACATGTACAGAGTGCACTTTCCCTTTGCAGCTTTGTCTTTTAAATCAGTGTAAGCACAGGACCCCTTTGAAGCAGTGATGTGGGGCGAAAAACTGGATCCACAGTTGGCTACAGAATCGGACTCAAAGAGTGCTTATCAATGGGACCTTCTCAAACTGGGGAGAGGTAACGGGTGGGGTACCGCAGGGCTCAGTCCTGGGCCCACTGCTCTTCAACATTTTTATTAATGACTTGGAGGAGGAGGTGCAGGGAATGCTGATCAAATTTGCAGATGACACAAAATTGGGCAGGATAGCTAATACTTTGGAAGACAGAAACAAAATTCAAAGTGATCTCGATAGACTGGAGCGCTGGGCAGAAAACAACAGAATGACATTTAATAGGGATAAATGCCAAGTTCTGCACCTAGGAAAAAGAAACCAAATGCACAGTTACAAGATGGAGGATACGTGGCTCAACAACACTACAAGCGAGAAGGATCTTGGAATTGTTGTCGATCACAAGCTGAATATGAGCCAACAATGTGATGTGGCTGCAAAAAAGGCAAATGCTCTTTTGGGCTGCATTAATAGAAGCATCGCTTCCAAATCCCGGGAAGTACTAGTTCCCCTCTACTCAGCACTGGTTAGGCCTCGTCTGGAATACTCTGTCCAGTTCTGGGCCCCACACTTTCAGAAGGATGCAGACTAACTGGAGAGGGTTCAGAGGAGGGCAACAAAGATGATTGGGGGACTGGAAATGAAGCCCTATGAAGAGAGACTGAAAGAACTGAGCATGTTCAGCCTTGAGAAGACTGAGGGGAGATACGATAGCACTCCTCAAGTACTTGAAAGGTTGTCACAGAGAAGAAGGCCAGGATCTCTTCTCGATCATCCCAGAGTGCAGGACACAGAATAATGGGCTCAAGTGACAGGAAGCCAGATTCCGGCTGAACATCAGGAAAAACTTCCTGACTGTTAGAGCAATACAACAATGGAACCAATGACCTTGGGAGGTGGTGGCTGTCCCACATTGGAGGCCTTCAAGACGAGGCTGGACAGCCACCTGTCAGGGATGCTCTGACTTGGATTTCTGCATTGAGCAGTGGGTTGGACTTGATGGCCTTGTAGCCGTAGGCCCCTTCCAACCCTACTATTCTATGATTCTATGAATCTCCCACTGCTCAACTTAATTGGATGACGCCGTTGCATTCTAGTATTATGAGAGAAGGAGAAGAACCTCTCTTTATCCCCTTTCTCCACACCATGCATCATTTTATACATCTCTATCACGTCCCACCCTGCTCAGGTTTTTTTTTCTAAACTAAAAAACCTCAAACATTGTAACCCTTCCTGGTAGGGGAGCTGCTCTGGCCCCTTCATTATTTTAGCTTCCCTTTTCTGCAACCTCTCCAGCTCTACCATATCCTTTTTGCGGTGCAGTGCAGTTACCACAACTGTGCACAGTATTTAAAGCGTGGTTGCACCAGAGATTGGTATAGAGGCTTGACAATATTGGGCAGTTGTATTTTCAGTTCCTTTCTTCACAGTTGTTAAGGCATAACTAATCCGAACCAAACCTGGATAAGCACTCTAACCCTGGAACTTCCCACTCATTAGAAGTGGGATGAGTTTAACAGTACCGTAATTCTTGGATCAGGTTCAGCTTCTAGGCATTATTCTCCTTTTATATTAAGTTAAGAACGTAAGAAGAGCCCGGCTGGGTCAGACCCAGGGTCCATCTAGTCCAGCATTCCATTCACACAGTGGCCAACCAGCTGTTGACCGGGAACCCACAAGCAGGGCATGAGCACAACAGCACCCTCCCGCCCATGTCCCCCCGCAACTGGTGTACATAGGCTCACTGCCTCTGATACAGGACGTAGCACATACCCATCAAGACTAGTAGCCATGGATAGCCTTTTCCTCCGGGAATTTGTCCAACCCCTCAAGTTCCAGCTTGAGTCCCCACCCAAGAAAACCCGGCACCCCAATTTGGATGTCCAAGTAGCAGCTTCACACACACCCCAAACCCACATACACATGCAAGATATGGGCAAACAATATTTATTCAAATGAACAAAGCACGGTGCATCAACTAGAGATTAGCAACATCAACAAAGCCACAATGATTTCCTTAGGTCCAAAACTTCCCACCTCCTCCCAAGGTCAAGATAGGCCAACGGAAGTCTTTGTCCTTTGGCCTTGCTTACAGTTCGTTCAAGGATGCACTCAAAGAGTAGGAATCCCTCAGCAGCCTCCACAAAGATGCAAAAGTCTGAGGGGGGCTCAGTCTATCCTGTGCCAGCAGGGTAAATTGGGTGTGCTGCCATGTAGACTCCAACCAGTTGGTGGCAAAACAGCTTCTGTAGCTGCCTTTGGTCTGGGCTGCTCCAAGCCAGTAAGAATCGCAAAGCTCGATCCCAGCTGCTAGAGCAGCTCGAAGCCTTAGGGATTCTCTATTTCCAGCATTCGGGATGAAGATGAAGATTTAATCTTAAATCCGCAAGGGGGAAGGGGGGAGCAGTTGCCAGTCTCGACTCTCTTTCTTGGCACCTTCTGTGCTCCCAGCGCCACTTCAGGCCAGGGTGATCCAGCAGCCAGACTTTTACTTACTGGGGAGCTGGTGAGAAGCCACACGTGAATCAAGCGCCCATTTGTTCCATAACCGATTGCAACTGTTACAATAATGCATCTATTGCCGTTTCGCCCAACATGCGAATGAGCTCCAAAATTCCACGAAATTGTGCAAGCTTTCAAGTTCCCCAGAACTCTTCATGAGGGGAGAAAAATGCAGGGGAAGGCCATGTGGTGGCCTTGTGTGTGTTTTTCTTTTCAGTTAACTTTTACATTGCTGTTTTAAGATTACTCCCTTTTTAGTCACAGGGCCATACTTGATTTTCTCCCAGCATCTGTCCCATTTAACTTTACAGCAGGGGTGGACAAGGTCTACTCTTTACACCAGGGATGGACAGAAGGCAGAATAGGATCGACTGGTGGATTGAGGGGTGATATGCAGTCGAACAGTAAGGAGATTTCGGACTCCCAATTGTTAAACAACAAAATGATCCCCCCCACACACACACCCCATTATACTGCTGTAATGAAAACAGTTTGGTGCAGGATCTACGCAGGAGCCCCCTTAGTGTGCAAGGCACCGCTGAGTCGGTATTTCCACCCCCACCCCAAGCAACTGCTGCTCTGGGGGCACACAGTCATACATATGGGGCAGAATCCGCTCTGTTTGTAAAGGGATCAAATGCCTCATACCAATGCATAGTGTTGTGATTGCGGGAGAAGTAACAGGGGTGTGAAAAGTAATGTGTGCTTTATCATTTGCATTTATGGCATGAGCACCGGACTCAAGTCACAGTATAGTGTTGCAGCTGCAAGAGAGATGGGAGTCCATGCTGCCATTTCAGGCTGCTTTAATTTTTTTAAAGTCTAGTAGCTGCACGCACATCTTCACAGCTGTGCAGGAATGCAGGTTTAAAAACAAATTGTGGTTATTTCCAACTGTGCAACTATGTAGGTGTGCAGTGCAAAAACCCTCCCTCCAAAAATCACAGATTTTTGCTTCACAATCCCCCCCCCCCCCGGAGGTTAACTCAGACCAAGGGGCTTCACTTCCAAGCAACCCTGAACCCCCAAACCTCTTCCCTTTGAAAGTAACCCTTTGCGGGCATTAACCCCTGTTCCTGCTGGGTGAAGGGGTTTTGTCTTTGCTTTTGCTTTTATTCTCCCCCTCTCCTCTTTTTGTTTTCATCGCGTTCCTCTATGATACTCGAAGGAGATGCATCAGCCTCAGCACCGCTTACAGGCAGCCAGGTTATGGCCGGCTGTGGAGCCAAGCAGCCTGAGAGAGCCCCAGAATCAAAATCCATGTGAGCAAAGAACAGAGAAGGAGAGGAGGAGGAGGAGGAGAAAGGTGCATGTGTGTGTGTGTGGGGAGCGGAGAGATGGGGGGAAATGTCACAAAACTGATTTTACAATTTTAAAACCGTTCTCATGAGTAAGAGGTACAGTACCGGTAGACTGGAACACACACGATATAGTGGCGCACAAAAACCGCAATCACCGAAAGAAACATCATAAAATAGTTTGGGGGGCGGGAACGGAATATCACGGAAGAAATGGTGTCTGGACAATGGGATGGGAATGTGTAGTGTGCTGCACAAGTTAAAAAATGAGTGTACGTACGGTATGGGGGAGGGGACAACCCCCGCCCTGCTTTTCCGTAATGTGCCATACTCCGTTGGTTTAAGCAATTTTCTCCCTGCCTGGCTTTCTTCTGGTATCAGAGCCGAGACAGGGGTACTGCTTAAAGCAGCAAGATAAGGCAGGCAGCTTTTGCTCCCCCTGCCACAGACTTTTGTGCAAAGGGTAAACCTCGCCCCCATTTTACATGCGAATGGGTCAGACACGTCCCGTCATGTTTAGTTTCGGCTGTCAAGAACATGACAAGATTCAGTGGGTTGGTGGGAATGGGATGTGGTCTCTTAACTATAAAGAGCCTAAGCTGCTAAGAGGTTTTTGTGAGCCGCCCAGAGAGCTTCGGCTATCGGGCGGTATAGAAATGAAATAAATAAATAAATGACTAAATAAAATTGATGTAAGTCAGAAGAACCAGCACCTTGGATGGGCTTTGGACCAAAACAGGGAGCCAGATGGAGGGGTTGGTAAACTGGGGGTGGGGGCATGGGTGTCAAAAACCTCATGATAGGTCCACAAAAAGTTACTGGCCCACATACATTTTTACTAGTCGTCTTCCCCTCGCACAGTTACTTAAAACATTTGTGGTGTGTCGATGGCCTGGTTAAAAAATAAAATAGAAACAACCCTCTTCCAGTTGACAAAGTTTCCATACCAGGTTGCCTAGAGGCAATTCTTACCTACACAGGCAACTCCAGGCAAGTGGCAATTCCAAGCCTGCTTGGTTACAACTTGCCCTTGTACCCATTTCCAGGGGTAGCCGTGTTAGGCTACCGCAGCAAAAACCACAAAGAGTCTTTGCTGACCACTTTATCAGATGCATGCAGTGTTATCATGAGTTTCAGGTATACATACAGTACATATGGTAAGTGTGTGTGTGTGTGTTGAATTGTAAACAATGAGATCAGAAGGAAATTAAAAGCAGAGAGCGCTGGCCCTGACAATCACATTATGCTAGTGTGGCCATTCACAACAATGGCCATTCACAAAACAGTTGGTGCTAATTACACAAACCTGGCATTAGGTAAGCCAATTAACACATGTAGCATGATAAGAACCTTTCATCCTGATTATCTGTCCCCTCTGGCGATAGAATAGGACCTGCTGATGAACTGGAACTCAGCGGTCTCTCACTGTAATCGCGTTTTTAGATTTCTTTGCTCTACAGCGGCCATGCTAAAGTTGGGCTCTTGAATAGTACTTTATGTGTTCGGCTGATTTTAGTTTTATACACGTAGATTGTATTTTCCAGATACAGATAAATCTGTGTGCTATAGAGGGTTAGAAGACTTCTCCCCAATACAGAAAACATTCTGACAGGAAATTTGTATTTTGAAGAAGAGAGCCTTCTGAGAGCGGGATATCAAATCTGTGCCTTGTGGACATTTCTCTGGCTAGTATTAATTAGTATAATACAAAAGAATTGTTTGAAAAAGATTATCTGAAACAGAAGTATATCAGAGTCTTGTTTAAAATATGTCTTCTACAATCACATTTTTTTAATTGAAATCTGCAACTCTGTATGTATATTTATATTATGGGATTATTATAAAATCATGTATTTCAAATTCAGAGGTTGCATGTAATTGAAATTGAAATTATATTTCTATTGACATTTTCAGATTCTTGTGCTTTCCCACTCATTCGTATTTTCACTTTAAGGTCAGGGACAGCGTGTCCTGGGAGGCTGAAGTGTTCTCCCTCAAGTTTTTGAATTTCTGATCTCAAATTTATTCTTTACTGTAGAGACTGGCCTGTTTGCCCTATGAAGAACGCCAAATGTAATGCACTGTATATATACCTGAATTTTTATGGATCTGATGAAGTGGACTACAGTCTACAAAAGCTTGTGCCCAAATAAACATGGTAGTCTTTAAGGTGCCACAAGAGTCCTTTGCATTTCAGCTTGTTCTTGGCCATCAAAAAGGTGAACTACTCCCTTCTACACACATGTTTCCAGACACTAAAGGCAGAGCACAATTCACAGATCTTTTCATTTTTCTTTTCTACAAGGATTTGCCCTTCTTCCAAGAACCCAGAACTGTACTGGCTTTCTTTCAAGCAGTCTGGAAAGCCTGTTGTGTTTTGGAAGGCTGACCATGTCCTCTTGGATGTTAGAAAGGGGCTGGGGATCAGCAGCTGTTTTCGGGGCGAGCAGTGCATGCAAGCACCTTCTTGCTGGCAGGTGGTTCTTCTGCCTTGTCCTCCGCCTTTGTCCGGACAGGGATGTACCAATAAGATTTGCTGCCCACGTGTGCCTTTTGGAATGGGGCAGGTGCTGTTGCAGGCTCAAGGCCGCCAGGGGGCCCCTTCGGTCCTGCAGGTTCGTGGGGCCGGGGACAGCCGGCTTTTTGGCAGCGGCTGCTTCGGCTGCGCCAGGAAGCCCAGTTGCTAAGGCTGTGGCCCTGCTTCTCAAGAAGGCTGGTGCCCAGCTGACACCTCTGCCACTTCCTTTGGATCTCGGACTGGACCTGGAGGGAGGAAAGGAGAGAGGGGGTTGGTGGAAGATAGGAGGAGGGTGCTGGCTTTACAGGGGCTGAAGAAGCTCCCCTGGGAGGAAAGGGTCTAACAGGCAGGGCTATTGAGCTTAGAGGAAAGGCAAGTATGGGGAGACATGATAGAGATGTACGAAACGATGTAGGGAACATGGATAATACTAGACCCAATGGGGACATCCCAAGAAGCTGACTGGTGGGAGATTCAGAACAGATAAAAGGAAGGACTTCTTCACGCAGCCCATAACTAAACAATAGAATGTAGTTTAGTGATGTAGTGATGGCCACCAACTCGGATGGCTTCAAAGGGGATTGGACAAATTCCTGGAGGAGAAGACTATCAATGGCTGCTCCTGATGGCTGTATGCTACCTCCAGGGCCAGAGGCAGTATTCCTTTGTGTACCAGTTGCTTGGGAACATGGGTGGAAGGATACAGTTGCACTCCTGTCCTGCTTGTAGGCTTCCTGTTGGGGCATCTGGTTGGCCACTGTGGGAACAGAAGGCTGGACTAGGTAGGCCTTTGGTCGGATGCAGCACAGCTCTTCTTACGTTCTTAAGCAGCCCATCTAAGTGGAGCAGACAGGACTCTGGTCTGTGCTTCTAGCCCCAGAGGGCAATGACCCAAACACAGGGATGGGCTTGCTTGGCCAGAGCAGAGGACTAGGCAGCTCCCCAGGACAGCACTGTCCAAGGTGGGCCCCACTGCTAGATTCTATGGTTGGCTCTTGATTTTGTTGCTGCTTCTGGCAAAGCTGGGCTGCCAGTGTGAATGGGGAGCGCGCCCCAGGCTCTTCTGCCACAGGGGGTGGGATCTGGGGCACACCTCTCACGCTCATGCAGGGACACCCTCCACCCCTCCCCAAGGGCCGCAAAATCACTGAGCCAGCCACACGTGCACCTGCACAACCGGGCGATAGGGTTCGGGCGGATCTTTCCAATTACCTACCTCCTTGTTGACAAAACAGTAGAGGACGCTCACCAGCAAGCCCTGGAAGATCAAAAAGGCATGGCAAGACAAATAAGGCCAAGTAATGGCAAGTAATGGTATAGCATACTGATCCACCCTGCAGTCTTGTATTGGTTTTATATCAGCTTCAGGGGCAGCCTGTCCATACAGGCAAACTAGGTGGTCGCCTAGGGCGCCAAGTTAAGCAGGGCGCCAAATTCGAGGGGAAAAAATACAAATTAAAAAGAACAACAAATAAAAGAATGAAGATGTCATTATTTCAATTCCTGTGCGCATAGAGACGGAATATGACCAAGGCTGTGGAGGTGAGCAAGGAACCGACTGGGGGTGGCGGGGATAAGTCAGGCCGCCCGCCTGCCCGCGGGGCCCGGTCCTCCCTGAGGCGACACAGGATATCCTCCTGCTCTGCTGCTGCTCCCAGTTGGAGGCAGGGAGTGAGAGGCTCCTCTGAGAGCTGCGGCTTCCATGGCCCTCGGAGGGCTGAGCCAAGGGGTTGGCGGTGCCTTGTTGGCCATGTCGCCCCAAGGATGCAGCTGGGACCCTTCTTCCAGGGACCCCCCTCAGGCATGGTGGATGGGACTTCTGTTCCTTCACAGAGTGGCGGCTCTGCCCGTCTCCTTTGTTGTTTTTATCACGCCCTCTCTGCTGATACAGTGCGTAGGTTAAAAAAAAACATTTTGGGCGTGTTTTATTAGAAATGATAATATTCTGCTTCCAAAGATGGCGGCAGGGTGGGGTGGGGCTGCCTCTTCAGGGGCAAAATGTTTCCCTGTTTACCAAAAACCTCAGCCTAGATCTGCCCTTGGGGGTGCCGATGGCATGGTTCGCCTAGGGCGCCAGTTGTCGGCAGCTAGTCTAGGGCTGCCCCTGACCAGCTTAACTGTTCTAAGGGCCACCATCACTCATACAAACTGCCCTGAGCTTTAAGATGGGAGGCACTATTCTCTAGCTTGCCTTTAACAAGAATTAGTCAGCCTTCTTGGTGATGGCCCCAGAGCTGCTGGAATTTTCTCCCTGGGGAAAAGCAACAAGCTCCCCACTTCCTGTTTTTAGGTGGATGCTTAAGGCACTTTATGATTAATACCCTGCTGTTTTTAAATAGATTGAAAGGCAGAGCCTGGTTTTAATGCTGCTGTATTTTTATTAGTAATTTCCAGAGGGTAGGCAATTTGTCTCCCCACACCCACCCCCCGCATGTGTACATAAACCTGCTCATCTGAGGTTAACATGTCATGCAACTGGTGAAGTGGACAGTGTCCACAAAAGCTTGTTGTAGTTGTTGTTTATTTGGTCAGTCGCTTCCGACTCTTCATGACTTCATGGACCACGAAAGCTTATGCTAGAATAAATGTGTTAGGGTTGGATCCAGGAGCTTCCTTCCACGAGAGAAATGGACCTTCTGCATGAGGAGGGGCTCTGAACATAGAGGGTCGCTCTGCCCAATTTATGGGGATCCCCCCCCGCAACCCTGCACTGCACAGCTAACCTCATTCAGCAGGGTCTCCTGACTCTCTGTGCAGCATTTCCAGAGGGCTTCCGTGGCAAGAAGCAGGCAGGGAAGTCCACTTCCGCCAACGTAGTTGAGCCAGCTTAAATATGGAGCCAACCCTTAGTCCTGAAGGTGCCACAAGACTTTTCCTTGCTTTTATTAGTAACGTTTTAGTGAGTTTTACTGTAAGATCATTGTTTTGAAATGTAAGTTAACATAAGAACATAAGAAAGGCCCTGCTGGATAAGGACAAGGGTCCATCCAGTCCAGCATTCTGTTCACACAGTGGCCAGCCAGCTGCCTCCGGGAAACCCACAAGCAGGACAGGAGTGCAACAGCACCCTCCTGCCCATGTTCCCCCACAACTGGTGTACAAAGGCATACTGCCTCTGGTACTGGAGGTACTACGTAGCCATCAAGACTAGTAGCCTTTTTGATAGCCTTTTCCTCCAGGAAAAAGTTCCTTTGATAACTATTGTTAAGAAGCGATACATCAATAATATGAAATTGATTCATTGAATCCTTCCAGCCTAACAATTCTGGGGACTGACTTTCAGAAGTGTTCTGTGCATTCTCTGTTACAGATTCCCTAATCCCCCACTTTCATAGAATCATAGAATCATAGGGTTGGAAGGGGCCTATAAGACCATTGAGTCCAACCCCCTGCTCAATGCAGGAATCCAAATCATAGCATTCCTGACAGATGCTGTCCAGCTTCATCTTGAATACCTCGAATGTGGGAGAGCCCACAACCTCCCTAGGGGATTGGTTCCATGTTGTACTGCTCTAACAGTCAGGAAGTTTTTCCTGATGTTCAGCCGGAATCTGGCTTCCTGTAACTTGAGCCCATTATTCCGTGTCCTGCAGTCCGGGATGATCGAGAAGAGAGCCTGGCCTTCCTCTCTGTGACAACCTTTCAAGGACTTGAAGAGCGCTATCCTATCTCTCCTTAGTCTTCTCTTCTCAAGGCTAAACAAGCCCAGTTCTTTCAGTCTCTCCTCTTAGGGCTCATCAACAAATACAATTTTTTTGTGCAAGATGTACACCAAGAACATACAACTATACCAGATGGCTGCAGCAAAAGAGATGACTGCTTATTTTAACTTCACACGTGAACTTCCTCATTTCTGCAGCTTCTGGCCTTGAACCTCTCCTTGCTGCTCTTTCTGTTTCCCAATGTTCCTTCCCATCTCAGGCTCCTCCCTCTCTGGCCCTTCCCTCTTCCCCTTATTCTACTAGACCCCTTTATGTTCCAGTCAGAAGTGCAGGTAGGGCTGGACTTTGGGACCAAAGCCCGGCCCTCCGAAATCACTGCCCGGAGACTGGCAGATGAAGAGGACAGAAGAAGCAAACTCCATTTTATTCCTGCAGTCATGATGGTGCTATAATTTAAGAAGGTTTAAAATGCAAAACTGCATTTGGTTGTTGTTGTTTTTAAATCAGGGTTGACAAACAGTTTTGTCATTGTTCTAACATATGCGGAATGCAGAAGCAGTCATAAAGCATGGGATGGTGGGTGGGCTGGGGAGAAGAGAAATGTGCGTTATGTGCTTCACAAATGAAGTAATACACATGGCCATCTGAAGCCCCCTCCCCAACCATGAAGTCCAGGGTTTAAAAGTACCTAGCTGCTCCTTCCAGAACTACAGTTCCAAGGGTTCCCTGGGAATTACAGATGTGGTATTCCAGAGCTCCAGATGTGCTAGGTCTTCACCCATACATAGTGTGTGTTCTTAGACATGGCCCTGACACCTTGGCTCCGGAATCCATTTTGTTCCACGTAATTGCGCCTTGTTCTAATTAAAGGGAGGGTCTTCACACCTGTAACAACTCCTTTTGTTCTGAATCTTGGGCTAGGCTACCTTGAATAGTTAGCGAGACAAACCTTGGTTTCCTTTGTTTCAACCCCTGCCTCCTGTGATGTGGGGATGGTAAACTAATCAAGACATTTTTTTCTCTGGTGGGCATGTCAGTGGGCCTTTCTTCACATGGAGCTTTTATGCTGTGATTGAGATTGCTCCTTCACGGAAGTTTGCGGGCTCGTTATATGATGCCATGAACCTCCAAGGCATCTCCTGCACTAAATTTCCTTTGTTCCATTTTTAAATAGATCGCAGATAATGAGCTCTCAAATTATCCTGTTGTGTTCCTCTTGAGTTCCCTCCGTGAAAAGAGGTAAAGCGGCAAGAAGAGGAGCAAGATCAATGGAAGATGATGGAGGACTCAGCTACGGGGAGAAGCGGGGGGGAAGGAGTAGGGGGAAAGGAAGCATGTGAAAAAGGGAGTTGTTGCCATCCTGCATTTAAAATGGAAGCAGAAAGCCCCATTTTAAATGCAGGATTTTAGGCTGGTGTAGAGATGCCCTGGGTGCAGATGTGTCTGATACTATTCTTTGAAAAAGAAATACACTTTTGTGCTGTTTTGCATCTGACTTAAGTACGTGATCCAATTCCCCCAAATTAAGAACCTTTGAGTGAAGTTCCCCAAACTTCTAAGTAGCAATTTCCTGATTTGAATGAGGGAGAAGTGCAGAAATCCGCTGGGTGAGCACCACACCTCTGGAAAGGACCCTCTGTGGTCTCGGGTACACATGAAACATGCTCATTGGTGTGCACCTGGGAGCGAGAATGTGCGCCAACAGCGAAGGGAGTTTTGGGGAAAGGTCACAGCATGCAGGGAGGGGAGGTTCATGGGGGGCTTGCTGGGAGTTTTTAGTCCAGCACATCTGGAGGGTCCCAAGTTGGGCCACCTGTACTAAGCTAGATAGATCAGTGGTCTGGCTCAGTATCAGGCGGCTTCCACATCCCACCTGGGCCCCTTACCTGGAGGGAGTTGAGGAAGAGCTCGAAGAAGAATTTGATGTAGCGCAAGGTCCCTTGGGCCTGCTCCTCCGTCACCAGCGCGAACACCACCTCATGAATACCCAACAGGGGGATGAGGGTCAGCGTTGACTTGGCCAGTCTAAAAATGGGCAAAGAAACGAAGTGCGTGAGAGAGGGTGTGTCGGTGTGGGTGCCCATGCAAGTGTGAACTGGAGAATCGAAAGGCACTTCATCCATACCTAGCGCTAAACCATCAAGCTGGAATAAGCAGACATACATATTGCCAGTTGTTTTCTGGGCTTTAACCTTTAAAACTCTGTTAACTTTTAAAGCTCTGTGAGCACAATCCTATGCAAGTTTAGAAAGAAAAAAAGTCCTACAACTCCCAGCATTCCCCAGCCAGCACTCCCCAAACCTGCATAGGATTGTGCCCTAAATGGCTTAGGGCCTGGCAATTGGAGGGACCACCTGTCTCGGTATGAACCTACTCAGTTACTAAAATCAGCAGGAGAGGCCCTTTTGAAGACATCTTCGCTTGCAGACACCCACTTGTCAGGCCTGTAGGGAAGCAATGCTTTCTCCTGCATTGCTCCCACACTCTGGAACACCCCCCCTCTCCAGCTGCAACTGGTCTCCACTCTCGCTGCATGCAGGAGAAGGGGTCAAAGCACATCTTTTTAACATGGCTTTTTAAAGTACTGTTAAGTTTTTAAGGTTCTTTTTAATGTTTTACTATGCTTTTATTTCATTATGATTCTTATTTTTTGATTTTTTTGTAAATTGCCTTGACTGGCTTCAGAAAGGCGGTACAGAAATGCAATTGATGATGATGAAGCACATGCCCTCTCCCTATAACTTACTCACCCAGGAGGACCCTCCTGATAGTCCAAATGGTCATTGAGCTGGTCATGTAGCAACCCAACCTGTCAGCCCCTCCCAGCTCATATCCCAGCAAAAGGAAGTATTTGATATTAAGCAAGTTGCAGAGTACTCTCTGGAAAAGACCCTGATGCTGGGAAAGATCGAAGGCAAAAGGAGAAGGGGACGGCAGAGGATGAGATGGCTAGATAGCATCACCGATGCAATGAATATGGACTTGAGCACGCTCCGGGAGAGAGCGCAGGACAGGAAGGCCTGGCGTGCTGTGGTCCACGGGGTCACGAAGAGTCGGACACGACTGAATGACTGAACAACAACAACAAAGTTGCAGAGCGTTGCACTTTGGTGTCCTCTACGCCGGCAGCAGTCTTTAAGGCTCTCAAACAACTTAAAGCAGAAACTGCACTGATTCCAGAAATGAAATCTAGGCTTGAGCATATCTCTAATCATGTGGAACCACTTACGAGCATAAAGGAACAGGAGCAAACCCTAAGCAGAGGAAAACCTGCCTCCCAGGATCTAGTGATGCCCGTGACTACCTCAAAGACTGATTTGAGTCCTATAGATTACAAGCTAGTAATCCCTTCACGTCGGGTGGCCCTTGATGTCTTCCCTTGACAAAATGGCTCCCTCCCTAGTTGGAAAGGGAAATCTAGAATTCTGTCAAATCTAAATAATTTGCTGAAGCTGGGCCTAATGACGGGAGATCTGAAATCTTTTCAGATACTCCCGACATTATGATACCAGAAAAGATTGGTGCTGACCCTTTCTTCATCTTGGATGGTGAGCAAAACAATGGCGTCAGCGGGTATTCTTCAAAAATTTAACATCAGAGCCAGGCGGGTATTCCAAACCAGGGAAGTTCAACCCTTATTGTCATCTTTGGGCCAAGCTAGACCTTTGCTTCAAAAAACACAAGATCTGTCTAATGGGGCACCATTTATTGATCTAACTCTAGATCCAGGATGAAGTAAATCACCAGCCAAAGATTCTGTACTCACTAGTTCTTTTAAGGCAGTGCCGAATTGTGACCCTATAATTGCAAACTTTTCTAATGACTCTCTGTTGCAAGAGAATCCTGCACAGAGCAATGCTCAGCCTGCTCAACATATATGTTCCAATCTAAGAGAGAAAACAGCGGAAGTAAATCCATAGAAAAAGCTCCCTCTTCACAAATCCTCATTCCTACACCACGGCTAAAGAATGGGGCCATTTGTTGTGATGTTAACACTGAATGAAATTACTTCTATTCCCTCCCTTTGATTAGTAGGAAATCGAGCCCCATTAACTTCTTCAGTGGTGTCTTTAATTTCTTGGAATATAACGGAATGGTCAAACAAGCTGAATGACCCTTCTTTTTTCAAGCTAATTACTTCATTTAAGATAATTTTGTTTCAAGAGAGCTGGCTTTTGAAAGAAATATTATTAGATGATTATTTTTTTATAACAACAGACGCCTAGGTTCCAACTTCTAAAGGCCGTCCATGGGGTGGTGTTGCTTGTGGAATTGCAACATCCCTTGAGGTAAGCCCAGATGAGCTGAGTGTCCGCCCCCCATTGTTTCAAGCCGTTAGTCTTCAATTTAGAGGTCTACATTTGATACTGATAAACGTTTACGTTCCTCCGAGGGGCTTGACTCATTATTCTGCCCAAATGTGGCAATTGCCGGGCAAATCAATTGGGGCCATCCAACTGAAGTTTCCCAGATCCACGACCATCTTGGCTGGTGACTTCAATGCCCGCATTGAGTCATCTTGGGATCTGGTCTAAAATAATGAAGAGGGGTTGGACAAGTGGAGTCCAACTTGCGATTTACTCACAAGACAGTCCAAAGACTGCTCAGTAAATAGCCACAGTCATTATTTTTGTTTACTGATAAAGGAGACAGGTTTAATCCTGCTAAATGGTTTATCTTCTAAGACCTTGGGGGTGACTTCACCTTCTTTAATCACTGAGGGGCAAGTGTAATCAATTACGTTCTGATTTCATGGGGTTGCCTAGAAAAGGTCAGGCACTTCTCAAATGGTTCTTATCCAGAGCTAGACCATCAACCAGTGAGGTTAGCAATAAACATTCATAACTCCATGAGGAGAGGGGAAGCCAGGACTAGAATCACAGGCCCACTCAGGAGTGCCAGAATAAGGATTCAGTGGCAAAATGTGGATCAACAGGAATTACGACAAACACTTGCTTCCAATAAAATGAGACACCTATATAATCTAATAATGGATGGTCATATTAGGGAAGCTAAAATTGACCTGTTCCAGGACATGACTGCAGAACTGGAACCCTTGTTATTCTGTGACCCACAACTGTTATTAGGCCCTTAAACTTCTTTAAAACTATGGTTCAATTCAGACTGTAAGCTACAAAAGGATGAACTAAACAAAGCTCATAATATGCTTAAATGAAGTGCAACTACCCCCCTTCCAATTTGGTATTTTGAGCAATGCCAATTGTTTAAAACTCTAATTAAAAAGAAAAAAAGGGGGGTACTTCCTTTCCCAGTGGGTAGAGCTGGGGTCAGCCCTAAAGTCTAAGAATAGAACAAAATTCTGGAGGCTGATAAAGCAACATCACAAGCCAAGTTCTCCACAAAGTTTATCTCCCATCACTGCATCTTTGTAAACCGCCCAGACAGCTTTGGCTATTGGGCGGTATAGAAATGTAATAAATCATCATCATCTAGATGGGATGATCACTTTCGAAAGCTGTTTTATGAAGAAGGGACAGAGATAGATATGGGTCCAGAAATGGTTATTAATTCAATTACAGGCTTAAAGAAAGGTAAAGCCCCAGGTTTCAGTGGTATAACTGCTGACTTTTTGAAAGATCAGATTAATTGGTGGGGCCCATTGCCTGCATCCTTGTTTACAACTACTGATGTCTCGGGAGTATTCCCAAAGGAATGGGCTATGGCAATTGTCATCCCAATCCATAAGGGCGGTTCTAGATCTGAGCCGGGAAATTATAGACCAATTAGTCTCCTGGACATGATCTGCAAGCTCTACAGTAAATACCTCTTAGAGCAATTAGAGTCCTGGTTAGAAGAGTCTGGGATCCTGGCCATGAAACAAGCGGGCTTTCAGGGGGAACGTTCTATCATTGTTTTCTCCTTGTTTTCATTGTTTTCTCCTACACCATCTGATTGGGAAATATACCTCTCCACTGTACAAAGTGCTGTTTGCAACGTTTGTGGATCTGAAAGCCCCGTTTGATTCAATCTCAAGAGTGTGCCTATGGCAGAAACTTAGATATCTTCAGATTGACCCCTGGTTGGGAGCAAGAACCCAGGGACTATATACAAATTCCATCAAGCGAGTCAGATTGGGCACCAGTGGAATGTTAGCCAAAGATATCCCTGTCAATAGGGGGTAAGACAGGGATGTCTGTTGGCGTTATTTAATATATATCTGAATGACATGGTAAATGCCCTGTCTGGTCCAGAGTTTTTTTCACCATCTCTGGGGCACCATCTGGTTTCTGTATTATTATATGCAGATGATGCTGTCATCGTGTCTTACCCCTCGATAGGAACAAGATGGTTGCTGGTGGCCCTTTCCAAGTTTTGCCAGCAAGAAATGTTGACAGTGAACTATAAGAAAACAAAGGTTATGGAATTTGGTAGATCTAGAAGATCCATAGCTGGTCTCTGAATGGCCATAATCTGGAGTCAGTAACTAAATATAAATATCTTGGAATCATTTTTTCAAAAGTTGGCAAATGGGATCAGGCGGCACAGTATCTGGCACAACCGAGTCCCTATCCGTTACAAGTTCTTGTGACTAAATGTCGACTGAACTGTATTCCCTTGAGGGAAGCAGAGGGAAGATTTCATAATGTGCCCAGGCCCTGTCAGCTTTGTCCGGTCAGTTGCGAGATAGTAGAAGATCAAATTCACTTTCTGCTAGTGTGTGCTAAATATGATGATTTGAGACTCCAATATATTTTCCACTCCTAAAGAAAAAGAGGTTGGAAATATCAAGGGATAAGGTGCTTATGTTATTAAATGGATTGGATTATTATGCTGCTTTTAGAATGGCAAAATATATTAATTCTACCCTGAAAGTGAGACAAGGGCCTTTGAATTCAAACCCCCAAATTTTGTTTAGTTCAGTGTAAGACAAGCCAAGATTATTTGGCTTTAGGTTTTAAATATTAAATTCTAAGGGTTGTTGGATTTCTGGGTGTAACTAGTTGGCTGTATTTTAGTCAAATATGTTTTAGCTTTATGGACTGGTTCACCGTTTTGCAAATGATTGGTTGTCAACACAATAAAATTGAACAGAACTTTTTATATATATTTGCAAACATGATGGGAACTCTAGGCAGCCACACTTTACCCTTGAAATCTTCCCTCGAAGTGCCTGATTGGCCAACGAAACAAGCAGCATTCTCATTGGCCAGGGCTGCCTATATAACTCCTGTGCAACCTCAGAGACATATCCTCTCCCTGTTTCTCCTTCCAAGGACTTTAGCTATTGCTTTCAGTTTGGTTTCCTTTTTCTTTTCCTGGCACTATTTCCTGCCCCTTGTTTGCAACCACGCAGGAAAGAAATCCACATCATACAGATAATCCCATCTGTTGGCTTGACACAGAAGTGTGTTCCTTACCTAAATTTATAGTCTGTGTAACGCATCTGTTGTGCCCGGAGCTTGGAAACCAGGATCTTAATAATGCGGATGAAGATCACAAAGTTGACCTGGGAAACGGGGAAGGAAGAACGATTCTGACTCATAGTAAACTCTGCAGCTTAATGAAAACATTGACCCAGCATGCAGCGGCTGTGAAAACGGCGAATTCCATGTTAGCGATCGTGAGGAAAGGGATAGAGAAGAAAACTGCCAATATCAGAATACCCCTATACAAAGCTATGGTGCAACTACACTGGGAACACTGAACAGTTCTGGTTGCCATACCTCAAAAAAGGAGATTGTAGACCTGGAAAAGGTGCAGAAAAGGACAACCAAAATGTTCAACGGGCTGAAGCAACTTTCCTACCAGGGAAGGCTACAACTTTTGAGGCCTTTTAGTTTAGAAAAAAAACTTATGTACTTTACAGGTGGGCAACTTGTGGGCAACTTGTGGCCCTCCAGATGTTTTGGCCTACAACTCCCATAATCCCTCACAATTGGCTATCCTGGCTAGGGCTGATGGGAGCTGTAGGCCAAAGCAGCTAGAAGACAACAAGTTGCCCTACCTTGGTTTACAGTAAGGTGGGGGGACATGATAAAGATATAAAATGATGCAAAGTGTAGAGAAAGTGGATAGAGAGAGGTTTCTCTCCCTCTCTCATAATACTAGAGCCCAATGGGGTCATCCCAGGAAGCTGACTGGGGGGAGATTCAGGACAGGTAAGAGGAAGGACTTCTCCACACGGCACATAGTTGAACTATGGAATTCACTTCCACAAGGTGTGGTGATGGCCACCACCTTAGAGCGCTTCTAAGGGGGATGATTAGACAAATCCACGGAGGATACGGATATAAATGGCCAGTGGAGGCTGGTGGCTCCGATGTCAGTGGGGCAGTGAATCTGCTCCAGGTTTCAGTCAGAACCAGTCAGATTTCTAAAGGAGTATTGCTCCTTTAGAAATCTGACTGGTTCTGACTGAAACCCGGAGCAGATTCACTGCCCCACTGACATCGGAGCCACCAGCCTCCACTGTCAATGGCTACTAGTCATGACAGCTATGTATGACCTCCAGCGTCAGAAGCAGTATGCATCTCTGGATACCTACTGCTGGGGAGCAACATCAGGGGAGGGCTATTGCCCTCATGTCCAGCTCGTGAGCTTCCCATCAGGGCATCTACTCGGCCACTATGGAAAGTGGGATGCTGAACTAGATGGGCCTTTGATCTGATCCAGCAGGGCTCTTTTAGATTCTTATTTGCCTTGCATGGAGATGGTCCCAGATTCCATCCTTGGAGTGCCCAGTTAGGAGGATCTCTATGGGATGGAGTGAGTGAGGCCTCCAGCTGAGGACTTGGGGAATTGCTGCCAATTCAGCCAGTGCTGGGCAAGAGGGTCAAGTGGTCTGACTTGGTATTAAGCAGCCTTTCCGCTCCTCTGCAACTTACAATGATGGCGAGCAGGATAGGGCAACGGATGATCCACCAGTAGCCCATGTTGTCATTTCTCTCCCAGCATCTGGAAAAATGTGCAATTAAAAGGTGTCAATGGATTGGGGTGGGGAGGGGAAAAAAAGATAGAATGGGTCTCCCAACAATGATCCAGCTATCTATCATCAGATCTCTCTTTCACTCTCACACACACACGCCTGCCTTTATTCCAGATGCGCTGCTTTAACTAAACGTTAGTCAATGCATGGCTTGAACAAGGAACCTTCAGCTAAGATCAAGTCTACTGAGGCAAGCATCATCTTAAAAGAGGCATTCTCTCCTGTGACAGAGAGAACAGGGAATGCCTCTTCCAAATAAGCAGGCATGTGTCATCTAAAGATAAAGCAAGTATGCTTTTTTCTTGCCTTCCTCAACCTGGTGCGCTCCAGATGCGCTGGGCTTCAACTCACATCATCCCCAGACAGCATGGCCCTGCTGGCTGGGGATGATGGGAGTTGACTGCAGGACATCTGGAGGGCACCAGGATGGGGAAGGCTGCATACTCTGTTATGCAGCTTGAATTAATAATGAACAGGCTAACGCTCGATAAATGAATTGACTAACAGTACAATCTTATGCATGTTTTGTCAGAAGTAAGTCCCATTGTGTTCAATGGGATTTATTCTCGTGTAAGTTATTCACATATTTATCCCACCCTTCCTCCAAGGAGCTCAGGGTGACATACATGATCCTCTTCTCCATTTTCATCCTCACAACAACCCTGTGAGGTAGGTTAGGCTGAGAATGACTGGCCCAAGATCGCCCAGTGAGCTCCATGGCTGATTGGGGATTTCAGCCTGGTCTCCCTGATCCTAGTCTGACATGATAATGACTACACTAGATATAGGATTCTAATCTAAGGTTTCTTTAGTTGCGTGAGAGCCCTAAGGATGTACCTCACAGGGTTGTTGTGAGGATAAAATTGGGAGGGAGAGAACTGTGTACACCATTTTGAACTCCTCCAAAAAAAGGCAGGATCCTACAGGAGGATGAGCTTCATAGCCCCATCAAGAGCATCTGGATCAAAATAAATGGAGCAAAGAATAAAAGGAACCTGATGGTCGGAGTCTACTACCAGCCACCCAATCAAGGAGAAGACGAGGATGAAACTTTTGAAAAGCAAACAGCCAATGTTTTAAGGAAGCATGATGTAGCAGTAATGGGGGATTTCAATTTCCCCGATATTTGCTGGGAGACAAATTCTGCAAAACATGGCCCCTCCAGGAAATTCCTGACTTGTGTGGCGGATAACTTCCTCCTACAGAAAGTAGAGGAAGGAACTAGAGGATTGGCTATCCTTGACTTGATCCTAACCAACACAGATGACTTAGTGAATAAAGTAGCAGTTACAGGAACCTGGGGGAAAGTGACCATGTTGTACTTGAGTTCTTGGTTCTAAAGGAAGCAAAGGCCGAGTGTAGTCAAACACGTGCCCTGGATTTTAGGAAAGCTGATTTTAATAAACTCAGAACAATGAACAGTAAGGTCCCATGGCAAGCGACTCTTGACAATTCCAACAAGAAGAAAAGGTGGAAGACAAAAGAAGAAGCCAATGTGGCTTCACAAAAAGCTTAGATATGATCTAAAAACAAAAAAGGACACATATAGGAAGTGGAAGGAAGGCCAAGTAACAAAGGAAGAGTACAGGCAGGTAGCACAGAATTGCAGGGATGGTGTCAGGAAGGCTAAAGCTGAGAACGGGCTGAGGTTAGCGAGGGATGCTAAAAACAACAAAAAGGCTTTCTTCAGCTACGTGCATAGTAAAAGACAGAGGAAAGAAATGGTGGTTCAGCTATTAAAAAGGGATGGCAAAATGATAACAGATGACAAAGAAAAGGCAGAGGTGCTCAGTTCCTACTTTGGCTCAGTCGTCTCCCAAAAGAGGGTCTATGACCCCCCTGGCAAAGGCGAAGTACAGGCTGAAGGGGCAGGATTGCAGCTTGAGATCGATAGGCATATGGTCAAGGAACACCTACTTACTTTGAATGAGTTCAAATCTCCAGGGCCAGATGAACTGCATCCTAGAGTAATAAAGGAACTGGCAGAAGAACGCTCAGAACCGCTGTCTATTCTCTTTGAGAAATCATGGAGGACAGGTGGAAGGGCCAGATGACTGGAGGAGGGCTAATGTTGTCCCTATCTTCAAAAAGGATAAAAAGGAGGAACCTGGGAACTACAGACCAGTCAGTCTGACATCAATCCCTGGGAAAATTCTGGAGCAGATGATAAAGCAATCCATCTGGAAGCACCTTGAAAACAATGCAGTGATTACTCAAAGCCAACATGGATTTGTCAAAAACAAGTCCTGCCAGACAAATCTGATCTCATTTTTTGATCAAGTCACCTCCCTTGTGGACCATGGGAATGCTGTAGACATCATATACCTCGACTTCAGCAAGCTTTCGACAAAGTGCCCCATGATATCCTGATGAGCAAACTAGCTCAAAGTGGGCTAGATGAAACAACGATCCGGTGGATCCACAGTTGGCTACAGAATCGGACTCAAAGAGTGCTTATCAATGGGACCTTCTCCAACTGGGGAGAGGTAACAAGTGGGGTACCGCAGGGCTCAGTCCTGGGCCCAGAGCTCTTCAACATTTTTATTAATGACTTGGAGGAGGAGGTGCAGGGAATGCTGATCAAATTTGCAGATGACACAAAATTGGGCAGGATAGCTAATACTTTGGAAGACAGAAACAAAATTTAAAGGGATCTTGATAGACTGGAGTTCTGGACAGAAAACAACAGAATGACATTTAATAGGGATAAATGCCAAGTTCTGCACCTAGGAAAAAGAAACCAAATGCACAGTTACAAGATGGGGGATACGTGGCTCAACAACACTACAAGCGAGAAGGATCTTGGAACTGTTGTAGAACGCAAGCTGAATATGAGCCAACAATGTGATGTGGCTGCAAAAAAGGCAAATGCTCTTTTGGGCTGCATTAATAGAAGCATAGCTTCCAAATCCCGGGAAGTACTAGTTCCCCTCTACTCAGCACTGGTTAGGCCTCGTCTGGAATACTCTGTCCAGTTCTGGGCACCACACTTTCAGAAGGATGCAGACAAACTGGAGAGGGTTCAGAGGAGGGCAACAAAGATGATCAGGGGACTGGAAACAAAGCCCTATGAAGAGAGACCGAAAGAACTGAGCATGTTTAGCCTTGAGAAGAGAAGACTGAGGAGAGATATGGTAGCACTCTTCAAGTACTTGAAAGGCTGTCACAGAGAGGAAGGCCAGGATCTCTTCTCGATCATCCCAGGGTACAGGTCACGGAATCATGGGCTCAAGTTACGGGAAGCCAGATTCCGGATGAGCATCAGGAAAAACTTCCTGAGTGTCAGAGCAATACAACAATGGAACCAATTACCTGGGGAGGTGGTGGGCTGTCCCACACTGGAGGCCTTCAAGACGAGGCTGGACAGCCATTTGTCAGGGATGCTCTGACTTTGATTCCTGCATTGAGCAGGGGGTTGGACTCGATGGCCTTGTAGGCCCCTTCCAACCCTACTGTTCTATGATTCTGTGTAAGTATTGTAATAATAATCATAATAATCATAAATCAAAAGTAGAGTAGAAGCCTTATGCCTGGTAGACTTACTCATTATTTTCGTAAAGGTATCTCACAATCACCCAAGGGAGGACAAAGAGTATCGGTGTCCCTGCAGAGGGAGACAGAGAGTCATCAGCTGTGGGCCTCAAAATTATGGTCTTTTATATCATGAATTTTTTTTTTGAAACAAGATTAACAAAATAGAGGCAACAAAAAGAAGAAGAGTGTGCATAATAATAAATCACAATCACTAAAGGAACAAAGGAATTCACTAATTATAAATCTAGGTAGAAGCTCAGTTTCTAACAAAAGTAAAAAATGCAAGTTCTCCAGCATATGAAAAGAGTGTGTGCAGGTATATGCCATTTTGTGTGTGTGTGCATAGTAATCAGAAAATATATCGGCAACTGTATTTTGCTGGAACTTTGTCAAAAGTTTGAAGTGCCTCAGCATAGGAAATGAATGGAAACCACAGTGTCCTAATATCATTGTTCACATTAGGGCTTTCTTCACACGGAGCTTTTATCCTGAGATGGAGATTGCTCCTTCACAGAAGTTTGCAGGCTCTTTACATGATGCCGTGATCACCCCAGGCATCTCCTGCACTAAATGCCCTTTGTTCCATTTTTAAACAGATTGCAGATAATGAGCTATCAGGCACAGGCACATCCATTGATTAAATTACCCCGTTCTGCTTGAGTTCCCCCCGTGAAAACAAGAAAAGCAGCAAGAAGAGGAACGAGATAGAGATCGATGAAGGATAATGGAAGACTCAGCTACGGGGAGAAGGAGGGGGAAAGGGGAGGGGGGAAAGGAAGCGGGTGAAAAGGGGAGCTGTTGTGATCCTGCATTAAAAAGGAAGCAGAAAGCCCCATTTAAAGTGCAGGATTTTAGGCTGGGGTAGAGATGCCCTAGCATATCATAGCGATGGCTCATCCTTCCCTTTCAGTTCGGCGTTCTCTAGCTAGCTTCTGTGCGCACTGCCTTTGGGTTCCAGGCCGAGACAACTCCACCATGAGGTCAAGTGACTTGGCTACCTCAAGTTGCAGATCTGGAACATAACTGAAAGGGTGGCACGCTAGCACACTGAACTGATTATGTGGGGAGGTGTGCATGGTGTGTGCGGCTGTTTGGATTTGCCCACTTCGGGGCCCAAATATCTTGGCCCAGGATCCTCCTCTGACCATATAATAGTTTGCTAAGCTTAATTTATAAACAAGAGTGTCGATTTAGTTCAGTCTGCCCCAACCCTCCAGATGTAATGGACAGCAACTCCATCCCCCTTCTGGGAAACCAGCTTATCTGGAGAACCACTTGCACTCATATCAACCCACCTGAGCCTTGCAATTGGCTTCTGAGCCTTGAGCAAGAGCTATTAGGCTGCTGATTATCAGTCAGTCAGTTTTTATTGCTTGGGCTGCTGATTATCAGTGCCAAGGCCTTTTCTGTGGTGACCCCATCATTTTTTCCAGGGAGATATTTATAGCCCCTATTGTTTTTTAAATAAAAAACAAATTTATTGTTTTTTAAATAGGTTTTTTAAAATTATTTTTAAATAATTTTTTTATAGCCCCTATTGTTTTTTACCTCTTCATGGATCACTGCCTTTTTGTGGCGAAGCGGCTTGCGTAACTCAGTGAAGCCATAAGCTATGCCGTGCAGGGCCACCCAAGACAGACAGGTCATGGCAGAGAGTTCTGACAAAATGTGGTCCGCTGGAGAAGGAAATGGCAACCCACTCCAGTATTCTTGCCAAGAAAACCCCATGGATCGTATCACAAGGCTAAAAGATATGACGCTGAGATGAGCCCCTCAGGTCGGAAGGTGTCCAATATACTACTGGGGAAGAGCAAAGGGAATTTCCAAGTAGCACCAGAAAGAGTGAAGCGGCTGGGCCAGAGCCGAAAGGACACTCAGCTGTGGATGTGTCTGGTGGTGAAAAGAAAATCCGATGCTGTAAAGAACAATATTGTTTAGGAACCTGGAATGTCAGATCAATGAATCAAGGTAAGCTGGAGGTGATCAAACAAGAGATGGCAAGATTGAACATTGACATCTTGGGAATCAGCGAACTAAAATGGACAAGCATGGGCGAATTTAATTCAGGTGACCATCATATCTACTACTGTGGGCAAGAATCCCTGAGAAGAAATGGAGTAGCACTCATAGTCAACAAAAGGGTGGGAAAAGCAGTACTGGGGTACAATCTTAAAAACGACAGAATGATCTCAGTACGAATCCAAGGCAAACCATTCAACATCACAGTAATTCAAGTCTATGCCCCAACCACTGATGCCGAAGAAGCTGAGGCTGATCGGTTCTATGAAGACCTACAACACCTTCTAGAACTAACACCCAAAAAAGATGTCCTCTTCATCATAGGGGATTGGAATGCTAAAGCAGGAAGTCAAGAAATCACCGGGGTAACAGGCAAGCATGGCCTTGGTGTACAAAATGAAGCAGGACAAAGGCTAATAGAGTTTTGCCAAGAGAACACGTTGATCATAGCAAACACTCTTTTCCAACAGCACAAGAGACGACTCTACACATGGGCATCACCAGACGGTCAATATCGAAATCAGATTGATTATGTACTTCACAGCCAAAGATGGAGAAGCTCCATACAGTCAGTAAAAACAAGACCTGGAGCTGACTGTGGCTCAGATCACGAGCTTCTTGTTGCAAAATTTTGGCTTAAATTGAAGAACGTAGGGGAAACCACTAAACCATTCAGGTATGACCTAAATCATATCCCTTATGAATATACAGTGGAGGTGACGAATAGATTTAAGGGATTAGACCTGATAGACAGAGTGCCTGAGGAACTATGGACGGAGGTCCGTAACAGTGTTCAGGAGGCAGCAACGAAATCCATCCCAAAGAAAAAGAAATGCAAGAAAGCAAAGTGGCTGTCTGATGAGGCTTTACAAGTAGCTGAGGAAAGAAGGGAAGCGAAAAGCAAGGGAGAAAGGGGAAGATATATCCAACTGAATGCAGAGTTCCAGAGAATAGCAAGGACAGACAAGAAGGCCTTCTTAAATGAACAATGCAAAGAAATCGAGGAAATCAATAGAATGGGAAAGACTAGAGATCTCTTCAAGAAAATTGGAGATCTCAAGGGAACGTTTTGTGCAAAGACGGGCATGATAAAGGACAAAGAAGGCAGGGACCTAACAGAAGCAGATGAGATTAAGAAGAGGTGGAAAGAATACACAGAAGAACTATACAGGAAAGATCTGAATGTCCCTGATAGCCATGAGAGTGCGGTCACTGAACTTGAGCCGGACATCCTCAAGAGTGAAGTCAAGTGGGCCTTAGGAAGCATTACTAACAACAAAGCTAGCAGAGATGACAGCATTCTAGCTGAGCTGTTTAAAATCCTAAAAGATGATGCTGTTAAAGTGCTGCACTCAATATGCCAACAAATTTGGAACCCTCAACAGTGGCCACAAGACTGGAAAAGGTCAGTTTACATTCCAATTCCAAAGAAGGGCAATGCCAAAGAGTGTTCAAACTACCATACAGTTGCGCTCATTTCACATGCCAGCAAGGTTATGCTCAAAATCCTACAAGCTAGGCTTCAGCAGTATGCGAACCGAGAACTACCGGAAGTACAAGCTGGGTTTCGAAGAGGCAGAGGAACTAGAGATCAAATCGCCAACTTTCGCTGGATCATGGAGAAAGCAAGACAATTCCAGAAAAACGTCTATTTCTGCTTCATTGACTACACTAAAGCCTTTGATTGTGTGGATCACAACAAACTGTGGCAAATTCTGAAAGAGATGGGGGTACCAGACCACCTTACCTGTCTCCTGAGAAACCTATACGAGGGTCAAGAAGAAACAGTAAGAACCAGAGATGGAACAACTGATTGGTTCCAAATTGGGAAAGGAGTACGACAAGGCTGCATATTGTCACCCTGCTTATTTAACTTATATGCAGAGTACATCATGAGAAACGCCGGGTTGGATGAATCACAGCTCAGAATTAAGATTGCCGGAAGAATTATCAACAACCTCAGATACGCAGATGATACCACCCTAATGGCAGAAAGCGAAGAGGACCTCAAGAGCCTCTTGTTGAGGGTGAAAGTGGAGAGTGCAAAAGCTGGTTTGAAACTCAACATTAAAAAAACTCAGATCATGGCATCTGGCCCCATCACTTCCTGGCATATAGAAAGGGAAGAAATGGAAGCAGTGACAGATTTTATTTTCTTGGGCTCCAAGATCACCGCAGACGGTGACTGTAGCCATGAAATTAAAAGATGCTTGCTCCTTGGAAGGAAAGCTATGGCAAACCTAGACAGCATAGTAAGAAGCAGAGACATCACCTTGCCGACAAAGGTCCGTCTAATCAAAGCTATGGTTTTCCTAGTAGTAGCGTATGGCTGTGAGAGCTGGACTATAAGGAAGGCTGAGCGCCGAAGAATTGATGCTTTCGAACTGTGGTGCTGGAGAAGACTCTTACGAGTCCCCTGGACTGCAAGGAGGTCAAATCAGTCAATCCTAAAGGAAATCAACCCTGACTGCTCATTGGAAGGACAGATACTGAAGCTGAAGCTCAAATATTTTGGCCACCTAATGCGAAGAGAAAACTCTCTGGAAAAGACCCTGATGCTAGGAAAGACTGAAGGCAAAAGGAGAAGGGGACAGCAGGGGATGAGATGGCTAGATAGCATCACTGATGCAATGAATATGGACTTGAGCTCGCTCCGGGAGAGAGCGCAGGACAGGAAGGCCTGGCGTGCTATGGTGCATGGGGTCACGAAGAGTCGGACATGACTGAATGACTGAACAACAGATTGTTTTTTAGGAGAAGCCTAAGTACTTAAAAAAAAAAGTTGGCTGGAGCATGTTAGGGGTCGTAGTCCAACACATCTGGACTGCACCAAGTTGGAGAAGGCTCTTTTATGCTTATAATAGAAATTATATATTTTCTATTTGAGTGTGTTTTAATCAAAGGCTTTAATTGCAAGCCTCCATGTGAGTGTAGGAGCCCGAAAGAGCAGGGTATTAAATCCAAATAAATAAATACATCATAAAATAAATAGTCCCCCAGAGTCTCTTAAGGACATCAGAACATCATAAGAGCCCTGCTGGATCAGACCAAGGGTCCGTCTAATCCAGCATTCTGTTCTCACGGCTATCGACAAGGAAGCCACAAGGAGGACACGAGTGCAACAACACTCTCCCGCCCATGTTCTCCAACAGTTCTCTTTCTTTTCAGGACATGATACAGGCCAGGCGACTCACCCCATCCGATGAACAGATAACCTGAGAAATAGCTCTCTTCGGAGAAGGCCATCGGCCCCAGGAGGTTATGGAGATAAAGTCCCTCCACTAGAAGCCAGTAGTAGTTTGCACAGACACAGTATTGGGTTAGGACCTGCGCCAGGCGACAGCCAGTCACGGCCTGAACAGCCAGGAAAGAGAAAGAGGAGCAAATTGAACACAAATCCAGCATTCTGCCCACTACACCACACTGCCTTTCTGATCCAAGTTGGATCGCTTCTATCCAACTCCCTCAAATTGCAATGGGGTACCCCACTGAATGGGGTAGTACCTGTCCCATAGGGAGGCGGGAGAGATCTCCTTCCTTCTGGAGCTCCTTGGGGAAGCGTAGCTGGAGGAGGGTGTCCCGGGCAAGAATGGAGGCCGCCCGCAGCACGTAGGACAGGAAAAGATTCATGTGGATGTAATTGCGGATGCATCGAAGCTTCCTGGGGGTGGGGGGTGGGGGGGACACAATAGTGGGAGGGGTCAGCTGTACCACAATCTATATATCTAGCCATGACTCAAGTCAGCTCATCTGAGGTTTCATTTGAGCCGGGACTCAACCTTGCATTGGTGTTTTGTGAACAGCACCAAACTACATTGATGTGCATTGTGTGGTTAATTCTTTAACTGTCAGTAGCGGGAGCTATTGCTTTAATTAGCTCTGCTGCAGGTAAGAGCCTGGTTAAAGGAACAGCCTTGGTGGGAGTCTATTTCTGTGATTAAGCTAGCCCTCTCCCTCCGCAACATACACACATCCTTCTTCCATTATGGTGTCATGGACCAGGACTCCAAACCCTCATTCTCAGAGGATCCTAAGCCCTTGTCCTCCAAGGAGGCTCCAGAGTTAAGACCTCAGGAAGCAGATTCGGTCACAGAAAGGGATAACAAGGTTTCCATCTCCCCAAAACCTCATTCTTCAAAAGGATCCCAGGGGTAGGCTCCCCTGCATCTGGAGGAGGTTGCCTTGCCATCCTTGAGGTCTGAGGACTCCAGCCAGGAGGACATTTGCATACCACAGACACTCCCATATCACTGCAGCTTGAGGCTGCTAAAGCAGGTCAGGCTCCTTTAAGAGACAATGCCTCAGTCAGCATAGAGGAGGAGCCAACCAGTCTAAAAGCAGACAACCTCTTACTTAAGGCTCTGTCTTGCTCTGTTCCTTGTTGGAGTAATGTATGGCAACCTTGTCTGGCTTCCAACCCTAGCACCACTTGGAGCTTTCCATGGAGCTGGCCACTTCCCATCTTGCCTACCTGAGAAGCCTGACCTAACCTGAATTCTGCTCAGGATCTGATCCACAGCAGATCCCTGCAATCCAGGCTACAGCACAGGGCATTGGCAGACCCCATGGCTTGAAATGGCACGTATGTCTAGCTTTTCCTGCCTAATATTTGGGAGACACCTCCCATTTTGTCCTTCCCAGTACCTGAAAGCTGCCAACAGTGCCAGAGCCACCAGCAAAGCCACCAGCGAAAGGGAATAACCCACTGTGTACATCAGTCGGAACTGCTCCAGAATCCACAAATGTTTCTGAAAGAAAATAGAAATACAGGCTATTGGCCAACTGGAACATCTACTTTGGAAAATAAACCATCCATCATAGGTTTACTATTCCACATGAGGCAAAAATGCATCCTCTTTATAGGGCTTTATTAGCACATATATGGAAAGAAAGTGTATTTAAAGGCAAGGATTTGTCTGCTGGAACTATAGGGCTTTCTAAGCTGCAGTACCTAAGGCTGCAATCCTATACAGTGAATACAATGGGGTTTACTTCTGAGCAGACGTGTAAAAGGTTGCACAGCATAGGGAGCTGCCTAGAGTTGCCTGCATTTATGGACACGTAAATAAGAGCTTGTTCCTCCAAATCATGACATGCTCTGTTATACAAGGAGAAGGTGGAAATAGATTTGTCTAGTGATGTGTTTTTTTAGTCGATTAATCATCTGCTTTTGATGAAGTGATTAAATGTAAATACATTGTCATATAACCAAAACATCACTATAGGTGCCTTCTTGAGGTAGTGAAGGGTGAAATAATGTACACTTTAATTAACAAAAGCTGACAGCCACTGCTAGAAGGAAGTAGCATCTTTAATCACGTTTTTTCATTCTTTATTGCATTAATACATCAGCCTCCAAAATTTCCTTACTTGACTCTCTATCGCTAAAAATTTCCCCTTCTAAGGCATAATTTGCTCACGCCAGTCAAGGAAATCAACCAACCATGCAATCCTATGCATGTCTAGACAGAAGCAAGTCCCACTACATTCAGTATATGGGTATAGGATTGTAGCTTTAATCAATGAAATCAAATCAACAAAATCTACTAAACTAATCAACTAAATCAAGTCAACTAAATCTAATCAACTAATCAACAAAATCAAATCAACTAAGGGTGCAATCGTATGCATGTTGAGATGGAAAAAAGCCCTACAACTCCCAGCATGCCTCAGCCCGCCACTGTTGTTTGACTGTTTTCTGTCTAAACATGCACAGAAATGCACCATAAGAGAGAAATCCTATGGTCCCTGGGAAAGCATCCGAAGGACCATATTTTGCTCAGAAAAACCCTTCCCAAGTTGGAGACAGCACTCCAACCTCGGCAGGGAGAGTCAGAGATCCGACCCTGCTCCCCCACAGTTCTTTCCATGCTGGCTGCCCTCTGGGTTGGACAAGCAAACTCGAAGGAGGAGGAAAGGGGGCGTTCCAGTGGGCAGGGAGGGGAAGAGACCAGAGAGGCTAGGATACAAAGTATCCTGAGCCCGCTCCAGGCTCCTTCCCTCCCCCTCCAATGCACCCTTGCTAGATGGGCTGAAAACCCCATCTAGAGAAAATCACCAAGGATGGGGAGGCAAAGATTGCCTCCACCACTTCTCCCACCCTGCTGGCTTCAGCCCAGGAGGGCACAGGAATCTCAGGAGCCTCCGAGCTCAGAGGCTTCCAAGCAACAAGGGCACAATCATCCGAACTGCGTCCTAAAGCAACTAAAACTTTAGTTGATTGATCTACCCCTGTAACTGACTACCACTTGCAGCTCTGTGGCAATATTTTGTGGATTGCTGGATGTTAAAAACCTGTGTGTCCATTCAGAGTGCATTGATACGGACTAAGAAATCAATAGCAATTCTTTATAAAGAAGGCAACTTATCCCTCCCTACCCACACCTTCCAGATATGGAGCTCTTGGCCCCATGGATTTACCTGGAAGGAGAGGTCTTCGCTGAGGCCCTCACACTGTGAGTGATCTCGCCAAGGGTGGCCTGATTCATCCACCACCCACTGTCCATCTGGGCCACATTTCTGGAACACAAAGCCATCTCGTACTGCAAAACCAAGATGATGATATTTATTATTTACTTATTATTTATGCAGGGCCATCAGTGTACATGAATACTTTACATAGGCAATTTTTAAATTTATTTATTTATTTAAAACATTTGTATCCCACCCTATAGCATTAGGATCTCAGGGTGGCATACAGATAAAATCAATTTAAATATTATAAAACAATAAATAACTTAAAAGCTAAAAGCATATTAAACCATTAAACAAGCTAATACCAATTAAAAATCTAAAACAATAAAACAGACAGTGTGCAACGTAGGGAATTCAATTAGCCCTCAAAGGCTTTAGTGAAAAGCCATGTTTTAACTTAGCACTGAAACGAAACCAATGTCTGCGCCAATCGGTCCTCCAAGGGGACAGCATTGCACAGCTGGGGTGCCACAGCAGAAAAGGTCTTCTCCCAAAATAGAGAAATCCCTGGACTAGAGGAGCTTGGAGTTTGAAAGAGACAACGGGACCACTTGCAGAAGACAAGTGCGCCCACCTGTTAAGTCAGTAACATTTATGTTCTAAATGTGCCTCCAAAAATTCGGCACTGACCATGAAACAAAAGAAATAAAAGAGAAAGACGGTGCCCTTAGGTTTAGCAAGCTTAATGGAGGAGAGCCACAAGGAAGGGGTCGGGGGAGTAGAGGCAGAGGTGTGAGATCAGTTTAGGGAACTGTAGAGTAAAGACGTGATTTTTAATTGGGTGTATAAATACACCAAAGGGAAGAGCAGATTGATGCTAGGAGGTAGAGAGTTCCACGGGAAGAGAGAAAGGGTACAATGGGGGAAGGGAGGATGTAATTTTGGGTGCCAGATGAGTGAATGTGATGAGAAGAATGGAGAGAGAGAAGGGCCAGAAAGGTAAGTGGGAGCAAGAGAACGAGGATAAAGACATTCTGCAGTCAATAAAATACACAAAGAAAAAAGGGGCCAACTACTACATGTATTTATTAATATACATTTACATTTGCCAGGTAGTCTACAGAACAACTGTCCCAAGCCAGAGAGAGAGAGAGAGAGAGAGAGAGAGAGAGAGAATTCCCTGCTTAACATCGTGTTGAAAATCCCTTTGAGTTCAATGGGATGTCCTGCTAAGTAAATGTGCCTGGGATCAATGGAGGCTGGTGGCTCCGATGTCAGTGGGGCGGTGAATCTGCTCCAGGTTTCAGTCAGAACTCTACAGGAGCTCTCCAAGGTGCAGAGCATTCTGACTGAAACCCGGAGCGGATTCTCCGCCCCATTGACATTGCAGCCACCAGCCTCCACTGCCTAGGATTACACTGAATGGCAGGGAATTTTCTTTCTCTCATTGGCATAGGACAGGTCTTGCAGGCATCTCCTTCCCTGCCCAATTGCCCCTGAGAAATGTTGACATCATCTGTGGCTTCAGATGGAATCCTGAGCATGCTGACTAGGGCATTTAGGGTTGGAACTAGGCATGTACAGATTTTGTGAAATCCGTTCTGTCTGTGTTTTGCGGACTGCCAGGCATCTTTTGTTCCGTTGGTCATCGATGGAACTGGATTTTTTTGTACAAAAATTTAGTTCATTTGCAAATGCATGCTTGTGCAAATCTGCCCTCCGCAAGTTAAAAAAAAACAGTCCATGGAATCCACACGACTCAGAAAAAGCTGGCCGGCTGCAGAATCCAGAGGTCAGATTCATAGAGATCTGAACTCATGTGACTCGGTTGGGTATTTCTCTGACATCCCTAGTTGCAAACTAAACACATTTACTGCGGGGTAAGTCCCACTAAATTCAGCCATCTTTCAGACCCACGCTTACCTTGCTGGTACCATGGGAGGTACCAGGGACAGGGGACCTTGGCGGAAGTGTTGGGAAGGGCGTCGTCCCAGCAGGCATACATGTCAAATGTTCGGTTACACACCAGGCCTGGAAGTGGGGCAGAGGGAAGTGAGGGGTGAATGTGGCAGTGATGAGCACAGGCTTAGAGAACAGCTTTATAGGCGATTAGACACATTTATAAGCGATTAGACACATTCATGGAGATGAAGGAGGAGGAGGCAGTGGCAGAGGACCTAACTAACTAACTAAGGGCACGATCCTATGCATGATTAGACAGAAAAAAGTCCAACAGCTCCCAGCATTCCCCAGCCAACTCTAAGCTGGAGCGAGAGGGAAGGGAGGGAAGGGGTTGTCCAAACTCCTTGTGTTTGCAGGAGTTGCAGGCCGGGCAAACAACTAACCAAAGGCAGACTGCCAGCACCCCTTATGTCCACCTCAGCCTGAGCCAGGGGACTCTCAGACCTGACAGGACACTCCTAGGGCTTCAGGAATAAGGGTCCAAACTGGCGCCCTCCATTTCAAGCCACAGGCCTGAAACTTTAAACAGTAGCAATAGCCCAAGCAGAAGGCTCTGAATGTAGCACCAAAGCTTACTTGGAAGGGACCACTTGAGGTAGGTGTTAAGTTTATATACATAGGGAAAGGGGCAGAGGGAAGAAAATAAAAGGCATACAAGAATCTGAATGAGTTTGGAAATGAAACCTCAGGCTAAAAAATAACAAAAGTTACCTAAACCTGCCCTTTATGTTACCTAAGCCCGGCTCTTCAAATGGGACAAGGCTCCAAACCGCGATCCTGAGAGTCACAAGACGAAAGATGAAGACAAGAACAACGACAAAGGGCCTGCGTAGCCACCTCTTCTTTTATACTCAAAAGCCTTTGACAAATGTGAGGTGAGCCTCCTTAGCCAATCACTAGCTGGCTGAATAGTTCTCCCAGGTTCTTGCAGGTGGGGGTCAGTGAGTGGAGAAAATTCTCACAGAAGCCCAGTTGAAATCACTAAGTGTAATTTGACAAGTGTTCTGCTCTGGCCTTGAAGGCCTTGAAGCCAGAACAGCATGAGGTAACACACGCAGGTGGTTTACCGAGTGCGTGCAGGCCCATCTTCACAAAATTGAGTTTTTACAGGCAGCTAGAGCACAAAAACAAAATGGATTCCTTGTCAAGGTGCTATTGCCATCATGCCCTAGGTGCGGTCTTATTGAAAACGATAGTATTGCAAATACACAGTGCCGGCTCCAGGCTTTGGAGGGCCTGTGGGCAAGCCACTCTCAGTGGCGGGACCCTCCTCAGTGAGTCTTCCTGCTTACCAGCATTGTCACCAGCTCCTCCTCCTCCTCTTTGCTCCCACTTGCTTGCTTGCCAGCCAGGGAGCAAGTAGGCAGTGAGATCTGCTGCTTCTCCTTCTCACCACCACCATTGTTTGGGTTACAGCAAATGGCGACAGGAGAACAAACGATGGTGACAAGGAGGAACAACTCCAGGGGGCTCTTGTCAGTGGGTCCCTGCTGGGGTATGGGCACTTGGCAGTTGCCCAATCATGCTGACCTTTGATGCCAGCCCTGCAAGTACACACCAGCTGGAAATCTCCCCACCATGGCACTGCCAAAAAAAGATACTCTCTCTCTGTCCACCCATGCCTTGTTAAACAACATGCCAAACTCTGGAAGAGTGGCAAATGGCATATACACGTCATCAGTGCTAGGTTATTATGGCTGTTTTATTGATTACTGTGTTGTCTGTTGTTTATTACATTGTGTTGTTTTAAATACTTCTATTGTACTTTATATTTTTAACTGTTTTAAAAGGCATTTTAGTATTTTAACCTGGTTGTAATCCGCCTAGAGAACATTAGTGACTGGGCAGATTAGAAATGTACTAAATAAAGTCATTGGCAAAAGAAATTTAAACTGCAAGCTATGGTTTTGGGGGGACATCATTTGAACAATAACTTTCTGGGACATATTGGTAGAGGTTAGAAAGGGGGGCAGGGAGAGAGAGAGAGAGAGACAGAGAGAGAACCCCTGAGTGGCTTGAAGCCCATGTTCTACTCATGTGCCCAGGAAGTGGGTTATTTGCTCTCTCACTTGTGGGATGCGGATCTTTTAACATCTTGCGACTGCAGGCCTTCTGATACTGCTGCCACGCCTCAAACATATCTTTGGCTGTGTTTCCAGTGGATCTGGTCTGTGACAGAGGAGGGGGAAAAAGTACAACAGGTACATATCAGACACTGAAAGTTTGGAATTCAGCAACAAGGATGCATAATTGGAGAGAGAGCCCCTTTAAGGTTGTGTCGAGAGCAACCTTCCCCTCCAGCCGAGTTGGACGGCAACTCCTAGAATTCCTAGGCGGGTGGAGAACCCGCTCACGTCCCTCATCTCACCTCTGCTATTTTTTTGAGCAACACAAACAGCAGGAGGAGTTCAAGGGGTCCCCGCATGCTTTGCTTGCAATGGAGGCATGAGGCCGGCGGGAGGCGTCCATCTCAGGGCTTCCTGGTTGGCGGCCTTTGGCACTGCGGGTCTCTGGCCACCTCCATCCACACTGGACCCAAGTCAGGCAGAAATATTCTGGGGGAGAAGCCATCAGAGAAATGTGTCAGGCTGGGGATCTCTCTTCAGCCCTGTTGACCTTGACTGAGGCACATATAGGACTGATTTGGCATCCCAAAGTGTCAAGACAGCTTTCATTTCCCCATTTATCAATTCTACAGACACTAAAGCTGGAAACAGATGGTAGCTTCTGGGGAGAATTGAGGATGGCACTATAGAATTATTTCTTTGTTCATTGAATCAATTTATATACCCCTTACCATATCAAAAGACTTCTCTAAGTGGTTTACAGAATCAGAGATCAAAATACATCAGAGTAAATACAAAAACTCATCCATTAAGCTTTTGAAAGTGTTGAAAATATTTAATACCAAAGCTAAAAAACATAACAATAAGCAAGCCAGTTGGGCAACACAATCATTCAGGCAAGGCCTAGGGAAAGAGATGGGTTTTTAACAGGCACCTAAAACTTCCCACTCTTGGCACCTCCCGACAACCAGGGGAAGGGCATTCCATAAGGTGGGTGCCACCACAGAGAAGACCCGCTTCTGGGTTGCTGCCAGATGGCAATCTGCAGTTCGTAGTACAACCAGCAAGGCCTCCACTGATGATCTTTGCGATTGCACAAGTCCATGTTGCCCATGGTATGGACGTTTGTCTTCTCACTATTATCTCTGTTCAAATAGGTTGTCCAGGTTTTTGTAGTGCTCCAAAAACCTACCAAACCTATTTAACCAGTGATGTCAGTGGACGAAAGAAAGCAATTTCTCTATTATAATATCACTTTTTTAAGAACAATTGTCTCCAGCCTTATAAATATCCAAGACAGGGATATGTTCATTGGAACCTGTAGGAAACCTAGGGAGCTCGTTCAAGCACACCTGGAAGGGAAGGGATTGGTCTACTGCGGAGCTGCGTTTGAAGACTGTTTGGAAATTTCAGCTGGTTCAGAATGCTGCAGCCAGACTATTCACCATGGCTAGTTATAAGGAGCATGGGACTCCCACGTTACAACAGCTTTGCTGGCTATTGGTTTATTTCTGGGCATAATTCAAAGTGCTGGTTATGTGCTATAAAGCCCTACTTGACTTGGGACCAGGCTAGCTGAAAGACCTGCATTCTCCCATATGGACCTGCTCAGGTGTTAAGATCCTCTGTGTCAAGGGAGGCCCTGTTACCCCTGTCTCTGCTGACTTCCGACTGGCAGACAAAGACCTTTCTGTTTTGACAGGTCTTTGCCCCATAAGCTGATTTGCAAATATAATGAAATTGCTTTTAACTGGCTGTTTTTAGTGTTTTTGTGATGCTTTGCCTGCCTGGATTCTGTGATGTTTACTTATTAATAACCTTTCCCAACAATGTTTGCTGTCTGGGATTCACTCAGTGTTTAGTAAATCCTAAACACTGACTGCATCCCTGTTTAGTAAATCCTAAAAGCAAGCTTGCTTGCTTGCTTTATTTATTTATTTATTTATTTTCTGTACCGCCCAATAGCTGAAGCTCTCTGGGCAGTTCACAAAAATTAAAATGTATCCCTGTTGCTCTGGCCTCTCCCCCTCCCTCTTTTTTCTCTGTCCTGTTAAACTTTAGATTGTAAGCTACTTGAGGCAGAGACCTTTTCTCCTTTTCCTTTGGCTGTAAAACACCATGTACAGGGACAGATGGATGATACCACCTCACTAGCACCATGAACCCCAAACGCCCAGTCCCAAAACACAGGGCATGATACTGTTATGCTCCCCCTCCACTTTTCCAAGCAGTTAAAACTTCTAGGGCTTCAGTGCTTGCCTAGGATTGGTTTCTTTTGGAATAAGTTCACCATTTTGTAATGTTTGTGCTTATTTACAATATACAGGTTGAGTGTAGACAGAGGCACTTTTAGAGAGTCCAATGGACAGTCAAAGTCCACAGTTTGCACATTGGGGGCTTCACCACACAAGGCTAAAATCCCACATCCTTAGTGGGCTTTTGTTTCCGGATTCTTTGTGGGATTAAGCTCAGCTCCTTTACACAGGCGGACGTGTGCTTTGAATTGGCGACTTGCTTTCTCAGCAAGTTCTATATGTTTCATTTTACAGCCACTAGAGAGCAATGTGGTTATAGTGCAACTCCATCATTACACACAGCCAATATAGTGGATTAACATTCCTTACTGGGTTATCTCCGATCTTTTAAAAAGTAGGATAAAGATCAGAAAGTGTGGAAGATGCCCTGGGAGTTGATGACGTTGTATAAAGGACCCACAAACTTCCGTGAGTGACCAATCATGAGTGTGCAATAAAGGCCTCGTGTAGAAATGCTCCAGATCTCCAGAGGAGGCAGCCAGCACCCTACGATGCTTACAGAGCCCAAACCCATCTCTCTCTCGCTCTCTCAAAACTGCAGCCTGTCCTTTGTTTCCTTGACAGACACCTAGATTAGATCATGAGACTGAGGGGACGACAGATCTGCCCTTTTGCCAAAATGGCTTACCGTCCTAGCCATTGTGGACCATTTACCCAGGACTGGCATCAGGGGTGGGCATGGTCAGGCACTTGCCAGGGGCCCACATCGCAGCAGGGGGCCACTGACAAGAGCTCCTCCTCTTCACCACTGCAACCTGCTTGTTCATCTGACTCCCACTTTGGCCCAGACAATGGAGGTGGTGAGAAGGAGAAGCAGGAGATGCTGCAGCCAACTTGCTCCCTGGCTTCCTGCCTGTCAAGCCGGAAAGTGCGAGCAAGGATGGGAAAGAGGCGAAGGAGCAAGAGCAGCTGGCAACCATGGCAGTGAGAAGGGAGACGCATGGAAGGAGGAGGGCACTCGCCCACGGGCCCTCAGAAACCTGGAGCCGGCCCTCTTGCTGAGTTTAAATCTTGCTTCAGCCCTGAACCTGGCCTGAAGCAAGCCGTGTTTTCTCAGCCTTAGGTCCCCCGTCTGCAACATGCCATCGTCATCATCTCTGTACTGCCTTACTGGCTCTCTGCCTGTCAAGGAAGCAAGCGGGAGCAATGACGGGAAAGAGGAAGGGGAGCAAAAGGAGCGGCTGGTGACCATGGCAGCGAGAAGGGAGACAACCTGAGGGAGGGGCCCATGGAGGGTGTCTTGCCCAAGGGCCCCCCACAACCTGGAGCCGGCACTGGGCTTACCTGTCATTTCCCAAACAAAGGCGATGCTTGCTCACCACGCCAGGCCCACCACTGAGCCTGTCCCCCACAGTTCTGCGGGCTCCATTAACTCTCTCCAGCCCAGCCCACCTCCCCACCCCCAGTCCTGAAACAACCCTGACAACCAGGACAAAACCTGACATGATGTGAAGTTCCCCTGGTTCGCAAAGCCATCCTCTTCCTACTGACCTTGTCTAACTGACATTTCCCAGTCTCAGTGATGACCTGGGAACACCTGATGCTGCAGCTTTGCAGCAGAAGCTACGCAGACGTAGGCCTGATCGATCCCTGGGCTGGGAGCCCTGTGTAAGGACAGGATATAATTTTTTTTAAAAAACACCTGTGTCTCGCTGACACTCCCTCCACTCCCGCGTAGTGCTTTGACAGAGGCTCCTGAGCTGGCTGCTACCAAGATCTGGGTTCCTTGTTGGTTCTTTTCGGCAGCAAATCTGTTTCCCTCCAGCCCAACTCCCCTTGGCCCTGTAGTTCCAGGACACAGAGAGAAGCTAAAAATTCAGTGCCCTAAAAATAGGCCCTTCCCATCCCATCAGCTGCTGCTTCTCCTGAGGGTTCTCACGGGAACCGGGTTCTACATAAAGGGGGAGGGGGATAGCAGGATGCTTTGGGACGATGGAGAGCAGAGCTGTGCTGGAGGTGAAGGCGAGGGGCAGCCCCTCTTTTGCTCTGCCACCCAGCTTTTCCTCTCCTTCCATCCTACACTTGATTAAAACTAAGTTTCACATATTCTCTCCTTGCCCATTGAGTGCTGCACTTCTAAAAAGATCTTCTGGCACTCAGATTTTCACAGAAGCCATCCTCTTGAGCTTGAAGCCTTTTTCCCTACTTCCAGATTGGAGTTATTGAAAAAGGAAGGAAATCCACTCTGCACATGCTCCAAAGCACTCTCTTTATTACTTAAGATGCATCTGGAGCTCCTAGGGCTAGAACGAGTAGTTCACAGCTCTGTGAACAACTGGTGAGCTACTAGGACTGCTGTTTGGAGCATCTCCCTGGGTACCGGAGTGGTACCAGAGTGGCTCTGCCCACCCAGGCTCTCCTCAACAGGAAGCACTGTAACACACTTCCAGTGTAGGCTGAGACTTTTACTTTGATTAGCTGACAATTTCCTCCTGGCTCCAGCAAATCCTGACTCCTGGCTCCCTAGCTGTGACTCCTGGCTCCAACTTGACAAGTGCTGGTGGCTCAGTCTTATCAAGATGCCCTCGCCCGGATTACATCCATCCACCCAATCATTTATCCATACCACCGAAGCTATCTCTCCATCCCACTGCAATATATCCCTATATGCTGGTAATTGTCACTAATGTGCCATGAGAAATTAACTCAAGAATTGAGAAGCTCCTGGGAACTCAGATTACCATCTACAGAGGACTTTGTTCACTGCATCTCTGAATTATTTGCTACCTGGCCTGGCCCCTTTGCTATTAGCCGCTGCTGGGGCTGCTGGGTAATTGTGTCCCATCTTTGCATTGGAGGTGGATTATACAATTGCTCCTGATGCCAACAGGTTCAGCACACGGGGGCAGACATCTGCATCAGTACCGGGGCTTTCTCCATCCAGTGTCATTGTGGGATTCGATCAGGGTCCTTTACACAGGTGTTTCTATCTTGTTATATTATGCTCCTTACCTTTTCAGCGGGTGGCTACTTTTCCATGAAAAGCCATTACATGCATTGGGGGCATCACAAAATTTCCTCCCTAGTTCCTGCCCTTTCCCTTCCCTCACAGATTACCGGTGGTTTGGTTGTGACTGACACACAATGTGGGTGGACAGCAACCTCCACTGAACTGCCCGAACCCCGTCCCCACAGGCGCCGACTCCCCAGTGAACTGCGGGCATGCCGGCCATCCTGTGTTGTGGAGTAAGCAGCCGGAGTCGGGAACAAAAGTCAGTGCGTTGCATTGAGTCACGGCGTGGCAGCAAGCCGTTGGGTCAGTATACTGACATGCCCACCACCCCAACATCACTGCCATTGGCATCATGACCACACCCCCAACAAATCAAAACGGCTAAACACACACAGCATTTTCACGCTATGGGAGAAATACACAGGGAGGTCATGGCGCTCCTAATGCACGGGCTGGAAAAACACTGCATTTTTTCCATTTGGGGATAACACAGGATAGGCAGGGGGAAAAGGCAGGAAAATTACTGGAGGATTACGATGTCGTGTAATCAATCTGCAAACTTCCGTGGATGGCCATTCATGAATGTGTGATAAATCACAGCTCTAGAAATGCCCAAAGATGAAGGATTACCCCTGTTGTTGCTTCTCTGTATGAGTCCCTTCTCATCCAACAAGGAGGCATACCCAGATCAGTTACTTATGCAGAGACATAGAGGACAAGGCTCTCTGAGTGCAGATAATGTTTACCATTTCACACTCTGAAATGGGTATAAAAGCGAAGCCTCCAATTTTTTAATGTAAAAAAAAATGCCCGCCTTGGCTGTCAGATGCTTTGGGGAAGACTGATTCAGTTGATGGTGCTAGAAGGACCTTTGACTCAATTGGGATACTTCCCTTTCCTGCGAATGCCATCAGTGTCTTTGATTCAGCTGATATAACCATTGGCAATACTACAAGATACACATGTTTAGACAACCAAGTAACATCAGTGTAGTTTTGTGGCCTGGTCCCCACAAATGTGGTAAACATATCTGCCTCTGGGCTGTACTACTTAAGACTGCAGGTGGGGGGTGAAATTATTAAACAGTCTTCCATTAAAAAAAAATCTCTTCACATAGAAATCAAGCATGTTAGGGAGAAAGCTGCCGGACACTCTAGTTTTCTATGTGCAAGGTTTTTTGTTTTTTTTAATTGCACAAAGATTTCAGTCAAGTGAGCTCACACAATCAGTCTTAAGTGAGAACTACGCCAGTGTCTTTTAAGCTTTTTAAAATTATTTTTGCCACTACAAAAAGCTGCTCTACTCCCTCCCTCCTTACAATTTCAGGAGAAGAAACATGTTGTTGGAGGAGCCAGGCATTCAAAGCTGTTAATAATCCATCAGTTTCCTGTTTCCACACAACAATGTTTACTCGGCTAAAAGCTGTCAGGAGGAAATAAAAACTGAAAATCGATGTTAACATCTCAGTACTGCACTTAAAGCAGCCAGGAGTAGGCTGCATCTGGCAGGCCACATGAGGGGGGAAGCAGCCCGAGGAGGCAGGGCAGGGACAACAAGAAACATGGTGGCTTGTTCCTCCCATAACTGAAGAACCCTGGAAACCCCCAAGGTTTGCAGATATAATTTTTTTTTTTTAAAGCAGGTGGGAGCCCAAACAGCCCACTGAGGTCTCAGCATGCTCAGTGACCACAGAACACTGACTGTCCGTTGGAAAATAAAAATGGACAATTGGGAGAGGGGACAGGGACAGCTCCATTTTGAGGGGGCCCTGGGGAAAGTGGATACTATCCCATTCCTATAGGGTAGTATCCAATGTCAGTCCTACATAGAGTAAATTCATAAATGAATGGGACAAGTTCATTTTGACTAACTTAAGTCTCATTCATTTCAATGGGTCTACTCTAGGTGGGACTAACATTGGCTACTACCATAATTTCCCACCCTGCCCTGACACGGCATCAGTCTGATGCATTGTGGGAAATTTAAATGGCAGTTTCTGGAACTAGACCAGCTTCCTACAGAAGTATTAGTCTGCAGCTCCCATCATTCCCAGCCAGCATGCTGGGACTTGCAGTCCAACACATCTGGAGGGCACCCACTTGGGGACAGCTCACCTAGACATTTTGCTGCAGCTCCAGCTAATATCGTAAAACAGCAATAAAATTTTAAATATCATACAACAGAACATTATAAAAACACAGCAATATATATATATATATATATATATATATATCTCAGCATTAAACCAATCAGTTGTGGAATGACCTGCCAGTTGAAATGCGCCTGCTTAATTAAAGCAGGAATTAAAGACTGTATTATTCCAGCAGGCCCTCCCTTTTTAGATCTCTGGTTCCTTTTGCTGACTCTTGTATATAAGCAGTGTTGCTTTCATTGTTGGATTTTTGTTAAATCGTTTTAAACTTTGTACGCCGCCTAGAGTAGTCATATATAGGCAGGTTATAAATTGAATTAAATAAACAAACAAACAAACAAATAAATAGGGCCTTATGGAATTTTAAAAAAGAAGTCTTAAAACCATGTTTAAAGACCAGCAGAGAGGTGGCTTGAAAGAGCCCCTGAGGAAGGGAATTCCACCACTGTTGGGACTACCATGATAAAGGCCTAGTCCCTGGTACCTTCCCAGCCTAACCTTCACTAGTGACGGACGAAAGAACAGGGCTGACGTTAAGATCCAGGCAGGCTCCAGTGGAGGCTGGTGGCTCCAGTTTCAGAGGGTTTCCATTCTGGGTTTTAGTTAGAGCCAGCCAGGACTCTTCAGGTGCTATCCAAGGTTCTGAACCCATTTTGGGGATAGGGCTCAGCACATGAGCCAACATGACAGGCTCACGTAGGTGCAGAAGGCCTTTCAAATAACTTGGACCTAGGCAGGTTAGGGCACAATGTTTAGCCAATAATAAAGTCCTACAACTCCTGGCATTCCCTAGCCAGCATTGGCCCCTTTTTACAAAGGTTACAAAGGTTAATGTGTAAAAATTAAGCAGTCCTCCCTATCTCCCTTTATAGCATCCTGGGAATGGTTGTCTGCACAGAGAGGCGGGGAGCTTTTGTGCTTATAGCAAACAGCAGTGGCGTGGCATGGCGTGGCGAGCCTCACAGGAATGCAACGCTGGCACTTTTTTTACTAGCAAGGATGCTGGCATCATCTGCCTCTCAGAAATCCCTGTTCCCTCTGAGCTTAGCTGCAATCCTCACAGTAGCTGGGAGGAAATGAATTTCCCCCCAGACAATATATTGTTCCCAGTTGTGATGTAAAATACGACTTACATAAGAACACCAGAAGAGCCCTGCTGGATCAGACCAAGGTCCACCTAGCCCAGCATTCTGTTCACACAGTGGCCAACCACCTGCCCATTGGAGACCCACAAGCAGGACATGGGTGCAACAGCACCCTCCTGCCCATGTTCCCCAGCAACTGGTGTGCACAGGCATCCTGCCCCTGATCCTGGAGGCAGCACACAGCCATCAGGACTAGTAGCCATTGCTAGCCTTCTCCTCCAGGAATTTGTCCAACCCCCTTTTAAAGCCATTCCAATGGGCAATTCAGACCCCTTAGCTTTACAAAAGACCTGCTCCTGGTAGATATGAGAACTGCTAGGACAAGTTTGTTGATATGGATCAAGGCAGATGCTTGAATCTTTGGTCTCTCTCGGGGCTCTGGGGACTGTCACGGTGAGCGCCTTCAAAATGTGCCACTCCACCGCTGGCTAGCACTGGTGCTTCTGTGCCGCTGCTAAGTGTTACACGGCCAGCCCTCCTTTACTACTGGCTCACTTCCCCCACTGTTTCCAGATCTTCCTTCTGTTGCCCCCACCATCCCTGGGCTTGTGACGCAGGCACGATCAGTCTGCTCCTCATGTATAAACTAAATAAAATGCTTTTAATTTGATTAAAATAAAGGCGGCCGGGGGGGGGGGGGGAGAAAGCCAGGGCAAAACCAGGATCAGCAAGAGACCTTTCCTCTCTCAATCTCTCTCTCTCTCTCTCTAAATATCAGTATCACAAGCAGCTCTGTGTCCTTTCATTTACATTAAGCTAATTAACTGCAAAACCAAGGTGGGGAAGAGGGACTGATCCTGCACTCTTACAGACCGATCCTAAGTGGTTTTACTCAGCAGCAAGTCTCATCATTTTCAAGGGTGCTTACTCCAAAGCAGGTTCATCAGGCTGTAGTCTTAGGGACTACTGCACTTCTCACATAGGATTGCCAACTTTTCTTACCAGTTCCCACTCCTGTGTCTTTAATAACAGTTGGCTCTGCAGATATTCTCCAGAGATAGTGGTTATCTTCACACCATTGCAAGCTTCCCATGGCAATTTCTGCGGAACAAGCTGCTTAAAGGATACAGAGCCAGAATGTGGGATTCTTTCTCCGGCTAGTTGGCAACACTACTGTCCCCACACACAATATTTCCCATATTTTAAATTGTTATTTTAGAAGCATTTTACCCTACTTTTCAGCCCCCAGTCCCCAGTCCCCAACATAAAAAAGCCTCACTAAAATCAACAGGATTTACTTTCAGGTTCTGGGATTAGGATCGGGGTCTTATCAGAGCTATCATTCTGATGTTTCAGTGGTTGTTCAGGGTTGTTTGGTTATCTGAACAAAGTTTGAACTCATTACCCCCACCCCCGCACACATGCAATATAGTAGCACCTGAAATCTTCAGTGCTGTGTACGACTGTGCAAACTGAAAGTAGACTGAGGCATCTTTTAGACATCCAATTCGGAGTAACTTCACACTTTCCAAATATTTTAGTTTGCTCTGTCAAACCAAATGAAGGTTGCCATATGATCAGAAAAGAAGAAAACGCTTGGCCTGCTCTTGTGCCTTGGATAGCAACCTGATGCACAGAAATCAACAGGCAAAACTTTTCAGAGCATAGAGAGAAACGAAATCAAGGCTAACCTTTCCAGATGCTGCTGCTGCTAAGTGCGCAGAAGCAGGGTCTCTTTTAAAAAGCTGGCAACCCCACACTGAACTAGGAAGATTCCAGGGCCTTAATAAAAACCCACTTCCAAGGTGGTCTGGAATTAATAGCCACAGGATAGACTGGCAACAGAGATAGATTCCCCGGCAGACATGCATGTACACAGAGAGAGAGAGAGACATATGCATGATGTGGGAAGATACCCAGACACAAACTGTATCTCTGTTTACTAGAAGGAAAAGCAGATGAGCTCTTACCTGTGAAGCGGAAGGTGAGCAATTGCTTCCTGACTGTGCCATCCGCTTGTGCATCTGGCAGTCCCCACGCTTGGTGCTCTGGCGTTTAAAGGCACCGTCTCCCGCGCCTTGTCAGGAGTGGGTGACTGTAGGGCAGGAGAGAGAGGAGGGGGCTGCTGATGGGGAAGAGACAGGACGGGGGTGAATAAGCAGTGCAGAGAGCAGGGGTGCTCCCCACCTCTCCCTCTGGGGACATGGCTCTGCTGTGCATCCTTGGAGGCACTTCTCAGTGGCTTTGGACCTCATCCAGTAGCACACATAGTCCAGGCCCTGTTCAGCAATGCGGGGGGCGGGGAGCAGCGTGGAGTGCGGGAGACCTTATTGCACGATCTGTTTGCCATTGCAGGAGTTGCAGACTATTGGATGTTTACTTTCCAAAGGGCAGGGGAAGGAAGGAAGGAAGGAAGGAAGGAAGGAAGGAAGGAAAGAAAGAAAGAAAGAAAGAAAGAAAGAAAGAAAGAAAGAAAGAAAGAAAGATGCAAGGGTGGGGGGAGCTTGTAAAACATTCTGTGCTCTTAACAATGCTATAAAAGGTATTAGAATAATAATTGAATATCAGCCCTTCCCAACCTGGTGTCCTCCAGATGTGTGGGGCTACAACTCCCAGCATGTCCCAGCCAGAATGCTGGGAGTTGTAGTCCAACATATCTTGAGGGTACCAGGTTGGGAAGGGTTGTTTTTATTTATTTATTTCTATACTGCCCAATGGGGCCGCGGTGGCTTAGTGGTTAAGACGCTGAACTGCAGACCGGAAGGTCGGCAGGACAGCAGTTTGAGACCCGAGTGCCGCGTGACGGAGTGAGCTCCTGTCTTCAGTCCCAGCTCCTGCCAACCTAGCAGTTCGAAAGCAAGAAATTGCAAGTAGATAAATAGGTACCGCTTCAGCGGGAAAGGTAACAGCGCTGCCTGCACCTCGGTCTTCCGTCATGCCAGCCACATGACTACCGAAGCGTCTTCGGACAGCGCTGGCTCTTCGGCTTAGAAATGGAGATGAGCACCACACCCTAGAGTTGGACATGACTGGTTGGGGACACCTTTACCTTTTTATACTGCCCAATAGCTGAAGCTCTCTGGATGGTTCACAAAAATTAAAACCACAAAGCGCAGCATAAAGCAATATAAAATATGAAAGCTTCAAACCACAATAAAACTGTACAACCAGAATAAAACCTAGGAAGCTGAAATGCTAAAATACCGGGAGAATATGGAGAGAATAAAAAGATCTTCACCTGGCGCCAGAAGGAGAACATGGAACAACGTAGGCGCCAGGTATACCTCTCTATGAAGCTCATTCCACAGCCGGGGTGCCACAGCAGAAAAGTCCCTCTTTCTGGTAGCCACCCGCCTCACTTCCTTTGGCAGGGGCTCATGGAGAAGGACCGCTAAGAATGATCCTAGGGTCTGGGCAGGCACACTGTTGTATATTATTGGAGAATATGGGGAAATTTTTTTTTTTCAATTTGGGAAATAGAGAGCTCACATCTAAGATAATTTGGGTGGGTGGGAAACTATGCCACAATCTATGCTTAATTTCTAAACAAAGAAGTGTGGGGGCTTCAGCCTTCCTGGAAGCCTCTGACCTGAACCCCTTGTGGCAAAATGCGGGCAAGTGGGGCCTGGCTATGTTAACATAGCTATGTGTAAAAGTACCCACTACATTGGCTCAAATCTAGTTTCTTCTTCGTGGTTAGTCTCTGTGTTCCAGGACTAGGGTTGCCAACTGACCCAGGAAAAAGTGGCCTGGCCTGCTCCTGTGCCTCTAATAGCAGCATGATTTGCAGACAGAAGCAGCAGAAGCTTTTAACAACCTGACGTTCATCATTAGCTTTTGCTAATTTCTGCCAATCCAAGTTGCTGTTAAAGGCACAGGAGCAAAAGGTGATTAAAAAAAGAGAGTTGGCAATCTTATCCAGGAACTTTAAAACAGGGTAGGGGGGGTTGTTCCTTGGTTGAAATTAAGTGCTGGTCACCATTTTATATCTTTATGACTTTTTATTTTATCTTTTTAATCAGAGCTCACATCTTCCCTAGAAACCAGCCTACTCCTGCTGTTTAAGTGGAGAAATGGCAAGTGACAATCCAGTCTTCCAGGAAATCCTAACTGCCCACGTGCTCCAATTATCCCTATTGGTCATCAGGGACAACCCAGATTTTCTGGTAATAACTTCCATGGAGTAGCCATGTTAAGTCTGTTGCAAGAATCTCGTGACACCTTATCGAGAAGTTTGATTCTATTTGTTTAGGCTTAAATCCAGACAATGGTTTCCCCTCCCACTCCAAGTGTTAATTAACATAGCAAAGCTAGGATGATTATGTTATCACCAGTCACTACTGTTGTGAATAGTTACTGTGATTATATTGTATACATTAAGCTTAACATAGAATTGTCACAGACTGTACCTTTTGCATTTCATGGTTATTTGGTCTTGCTGTTTACAATGATTTTCTCTACATCTGCCAGCTGAGAATAATGCTTCATGCCTCTGATGATGTGATCTCTAGTCCATGAAAGCTTAAGCCATGGCATAACAAGTATATTTGTCGAGTATGTTCATCGTTACCATACAAAAAGCCCTCTTCGTTGGTTTTTCTGGTCAGTGGCCCTGGAATATCATTTGCCCTGTTTTTTGCCTTTTGGGAACACTGGGTTAATTTTTGTGAGTGTGAGTTCGTAGAGTGGTCATTCTTTAGCATTTAGAGTCTTCCCTAGGGTTTCTGGAAGTGAAATCTGAGGCTATAATCCCATGGCCACTTTCCTAGGAGTACATCCCACTGAACTCAATACAGCTTACTTCTCAGTAGACCTGTATAGGATTGCACTGCAAATTGCAGAATGGATGCATCTTGTCTCCAGCATGTATGCACATGCATTAACACTAAGGCACATGCGTGAACGCTAAGGCATCATGCCGGATACAGCAGCCTTCCCATGGCCAGTGGGGAATTATGGGAGTTGTATCCAACACATCTGGAGGGATGCAGGTTGAGGGAAGTCCTAGTTCCTCATTCCGCTTGCCATTTTGCACACTGTGGCCACCAAGATATATTTTGAACTGTTGACACCTATGTCTTTAACCAAAACAACAAACACCCTCTCCTTGGCTTTCAAATCACTGCAGGAAAGAGTCTGCTGCAGATTAAACAAATGCAGCCGGCGGAGTACACCTTCAGCAGTGTGCAAGTGAGTGTGTAAGACTCAGGCAGTAATCATTGGAATCAGAATTCAGGAGTTAGAAACCCTACCTCTGTGTTCTTTTGTGAAATGCTGGCGAATATGACCTACCCTGGAACTTCAGGAATTGCTCTTGCTGTAATCTATCAGTCTAGGCCTCAGGAGACTGTTTAGTTAGTCATGACAGGCTTTGATACATTTGGAGGAAGAAGGCAAAGAATAAAATATCACGGCTGCAATAAAAGCCCTGGAAAGCTTGCTATGACTCAACTAAAGCCATCCACACACTGCAAGCTAAATTGGAAAGTGGAGGGGTGTAGCAGCAACCACACAGAGGGCGTGAGGTGTAGTGGTTAAAACATCTGCTGTGACGGTCTTCCAAACAGCAGGCATTGCTCCATGTCTTCTCTCATCAGGGCCGGCCCCACTATTAGGCACTGAAGCCATTGCCTCAGGCAGCAGATCCTGGGAGGTGGCAGCAAGGTGTAGGAGAGGGAGCTGTGGGTTACCCGGCTGGCCATGTGCCCCCTAAGCTAGCCTGCTGCCTTCAGGTTTGGTAGAGGATGCTCTCCCATTGTCAGTGTTGAAGACAGATTCAGTTGCCAGTCCAGTCAGCTTTTGCACCTGGAATGGGAGCGGGTACCACCTTGTTCTTTGCTTCAGGCAACAAAACATCTTGGGCCGGCCCTGTCTGCCATACAGCATACACCTACCAATTAGAACAGGTCTACACGACTCATGACCCAATGAGCCAAACCTCACCCATCAGCCAGGTAGGGCAGTCCACAAGAGTCAGCTTCATAAACCTCCTGGTGGGTTTCTCTCCCGCCTCCAAGTGCCTCCTCCAAGCGAAGCTGGGAAGGCAGCAATGAGGGAGAGGGCCTTCTCAGCCCATCTGTGGAACGAGCTCCCTGATGAGGTCTGCCTGGCGCCAACATTATTATCTTTTAGGCACCAGGTTAAGACCTCTCTCTTTGCCCAGGCATTTGGCAGCACATGATGAGTTTAATCGGTCCTGGATGTGTCTTTAGTTACGACTGATAGTTCAGTGTTGTTTTTAGTTATGTGTTTGTGTATATTGTCTGTGTGCTTCTATGTGCTTTTTTGTAAATGGTTTTTAAACTTTTTATATTGTATTTAATGTTTTAACTTCTATAAACTGCCCAGAGAGCTTCAGCTATGGGGGGGGGGGGGGTATAGAAATGCAATAACAACAACAACAACAACAGATTTTTAAGTGCCTGGCCAGCCACAATTTTTTAAAAAGTGACCTTGTGGTTGCCAGCTTTTCAACTGACCCCTGCTGCTGTGCCTTTCACAGTAGTTAGCAGATGTACAGCCTATGCAATGAAGAGCTTTCCCTGCTAATTGCTGTGGATCGTGCTGCTGTTAACGTCACAAAAGCAGAAGCCAGTTGAAAAGTTGGCAACCCTAAGGAGGGCTGGGTGTTGTAAGCTGTGCAGCCTCTATTTGAAGAAGCACTGTTTCTGCAACAGATGCGCTTGAGCATTCCTCACCCCAGTGCTGGCTCCAGGTTTTTGAGGGCCCCTGGGCAAGACACCCTCCATGGCCCCCTCCCTCAGCGAGGCTACCTTCTCACCACCACTGTTGCCTGCTCCTGTTGCTCCTCATCTGCTTTTGCACCCTTGCTCCCACTTGCTTACTTGGTAGGCAGAGAGCCAGTGAACAGGTAGGTCATGGCTTCTGCTGCTTCTCCCTCCTTCTCATCGCCACCCTTGTCTGGGCCAGAGCAAGAGGCAGGTGAATAAGCAGTTTGCAAGATGAAGAGGAGGAGCAACTCCAGGGGGCTGTTGTCACTGGGTCCCTGCTGGAGTGTGGGCCCTCGGCCTGTGCCCAAGCATGCCAGCCCTTGATGCCAGTTGTTGTTGTTCAGTCGTTCAGTCGTGTCCGACTCTTTGTGACCCCATGGACCATAGCACGCCAGGCCTTCCTGTCCTGCGCTCTCTGCCGGAGCGTGCTCAAGTTCATATTCATTGCATCCGTGATGCTATCTAGCCATCTCATCCTCTGCCATCCCCTTCTCCTTTTGCCTTCAGTCTTTCCCAGCATCAGGGTCTTTTCCAGGGAGTTTTCTCTTCGCATTAGGTGGCCAAAATATTTCAGCTTCATTATCTGTCCTTCCAATGAGCAGTCAGGGTTGATTTCCTTTAGGATGGACTGATTTGACCTCCTTGCAGTCCAGGGGACTCGTAAGAGTCTTCTCCAGCACCACAGTTCGAAAGCATCAATTCTTCGGCACTCAGCCTTCCTTATAGTCCAGCTCTCACAGCCATACATTACTACTGGGAAAACCATAGCTTTGATTAGACGGACCTTTGTCGGCAAGGTGATGTCTCTGCTTCTTACTATGCTGTCTAGGTTGGCCATAGCTTTCCTCCCAAGGAGCAAGCGTCTTTGAATTTCAGGGCTACAGTCACCGTCTGCGGTGATCTTGGAGCCCAAGAAAGTAAAATCTGTCACTGCTTCCATTTCTTCCCCTTCTATATGCCAGGAAGTGATAGGGCCAGATGCCATGATCTGAGTTTTTTTAATGTTGAGTTTCAAACCAGCTTTTGCACTCTCCTCTTTCACCCTCAACAAGAGGCTCTTGAGATCCTCTTCGCTTTCTGCCATTAGGGTGGTATCATCTGCATATCGGAGGTTGTTGATAATTCTCCCGGCAATCTTAATTCCGACCTCTGATTCATCCAACCCAGCATTTCTCATGATGTACTCTGCATATAAGTTAAATAAGCAGGGTGACAATATGCAGCCTTGTCGTACTCCTTTCCCAATTTGGAACCAATCGGTTGTCACATGTCTGGTTCTTACTGTTGCTTCTTGACCCTCGTACAGGTTTCTCAGGAGACAGGTAAGGTGGTCTGGTACTCCCATCACTTTAAGAATTTGCCACAGTTTGTTGTGATCCACACAATCAAAGGCTTTAGCGTAGTCAATGAAGCAGAAATAGACGTTTTTCTGGAATTCTCTTGCTTTCTCCATGATGCAGCGAATGTTGGCGATTTGATCTCTAGTTCCTCTGCCTCTTCTAAACCCAGCTTGTACTTCCGGTAGTTCTCGGTTCGCATACTGCTGAAGCCTAGCTTGTAGGATTTTGAGCATCACCTTGCTGGCATGTGAAATGAGCGCAATTGTGCGGTAGTTTGAACACTCTTTGGCATTGCCCTTCTTTGGAATTGGAATGTAAACTGACCTTTTCCAGTCTTGTGGCCACTGTTGAGTGTTCCAGATTTGTTGGCATATTGAATGCAGCACTTTAACAGCATCATCTTTTAGGATTTTAAATAGCTCAGCTGGAATACTGTCATCTCCGCTAGCTTTGTTGTTACTAATGCTTCCTAAGGCCCACTTGACTTCACTCTCGAGGATGTCCGGCTCAAGTTCAGTGACCGCACTATCATGGCTATCAGGGACATTCAGATCTTTCCTGTATAGTTCTTCTGTGTATTCTTGCCACCTCTTCTTAATCTCATCTGCTTCTGTTAGATCCCTGCCTTCTTTGTCCTTTATCATGCCCGTCTTTGCACAAAACGTTCCCTTGAGATCTCCAATTTTCTTGAAGAGATCTCTAGTCTTTCCCATTCTGTTGTTTTCCTCGATTTCTTTGCATTGTTCATTTAAGAAGGCCTTCTTGTCTCTCCTAGCTATTCTCTGGAACTCTGCATTCAGTTGGGTATATGTTCCCCTTTCTCCCTTGCTTTTCGCTTCCCTTCTTTCCTCAGCTACTTGTAAAGCCTCATCAGACAGCCACTTGGCTTTCTTGCATTTCTTTTTCTTTGGGACGGATTTCGTTGCTGCCTCCTGAACACTGTTACGGACCTCCGTCCATAGTTCCTCAGGCACTCTGTCTATCAGGTCTAATCCCTGAAATCTATTCCTCACCTCCACTGTATATTCATCAGGGATATGATTTAGGTCATACCTGAATGGTTTAGTGGTTTTCCCAACGTTCTTCAATTTAAGCCGAAATTTTGCAAGAAGCAGCTCATGATCTGAGCCACAGTCAGCTCCAGGTCTTGTTTTTACTGACTGTATGGAGCTTCTCCATCTTTGGCTGCAAAGGACATAATCAATCTGATTTCGATATTGACCATCTGGTGACGTCCATGTGTAGAGTCGCCTCTTGTGCTTTTGGAAAAGAGTGTTTGCTATGATCAGCATGTTCTCTTGGCAAAACTCTATTAGCTTTTGTCCTGCTTCATTTTGTACACCAAGGCCATGCCTGCCTGTTATCCCGGTGATTTCTTGACTTCCTGCTTTAGCATTCCAATCCCCTATGATGAAGAGGACATCTTTTTCGGGTGTTAGTTCTAGAAGGTGTTGTAGGTCTTCATAGAACCGATCAACCTCAGCTTCTTCGGCCTCAGTGGTTGGGGCATAGACTTGAATTACTGTGATGTTGAATGGTTTGCCTTGGATTCGTACTGAGATCATTCTATCATTTTTAAGATTGTACCCCAGTACTGCTTTTCCCACCCTTTTGTTGACTATGAGTGCTACTCCATTTCTTCTAAGGGATTCTTGCCCACAATAGTAGATATGATGGTCACCTGAATTAAATTCGCCCATGCTTGTCCATTTTAGTTCGCTGATTCCCAAGATGTCAATGTTCAATCTTGCCATCTCTTGTTTGACCACCTCCAGCTTACCTTGATTCATTGATCTGACATTCCAGGTTCCTAAACAATATTGTTCTTTACAGCATCGGATTTTCTTTTCACCGCCAGACACATCCACAGCTGAGTGTCCTTTCGGGTTTGGCCCAGCCGCTTCACTCTTTCTGGCGCTACTTGGAAATACCCTCTGCTCTTCCCCAGTAGCATATTGGACACCTTCCGACCTGAGGGGCTCATCTTCCGGCGTCATATCTTTTAGCCTTGTGATACGTTCCATGGGGTTTTCTTGGCAAGAATACTGGAGTGGGTTGCCATTTCCTTCTCCAGTGGACCACATTTTGTCAGAACTCTCTGCCATGACCTGTCCATCTTGGGTGGCCCTGCATGGCATAGCTTATGGCTTCACTGAGTTACGCAAGCCCCTTCGCCACAACAAGGCAGTGATCCATGAAGGGGGCAGTGATCCATGAAGGGGCTTGATGCCAGACCTGCCGCCTATCCAAAAAACAAACGGCTGTCATGACTGCTGAGGTTTTAAAAAGAATAAGACTGCTGGAGCAAGAAAGGACATCTACCAACATCATGGCAGAATTATGCATGCACAGTATCCCCCAGCGCATGTGCACACAGACAAAGATAACCTACAATCCCAAACATAGACCAAGTCACTTATAGAGGCAACTAGTTGGAGATGCCTCATGAGCAAGCCAAGGCACATGGTTGGGAGGGAAAGCAGAAATATCCAGAGCAGCCTACCCCAACCGGGTGCCTGCCAGATGTGTTGGAGTGGAGACGATGGACTTGTAGCCCCACACATCTGGAGGGCATCAGGCTGGGGAAGGCTGACCCAGAGACACAAGACCATCTGACCAAGGGAAAGCCAGCAAGCTATCATTCACATCCATATTCCATAGTATGTTTTATCATGTTGTAATTTGGGGTTCCACTTTTTGTGAACGGCCCAGAGAGCTTTTGCTATTCAGCAGTATAGAAATGTAGTAACTAAAGAAACAAAATGGTAGATTTTGGAGCGTTCTGTTTTTTCACACCCCAGAACTGGTCACCTGAGAAAATAGTTTTATTTATTGGACCAGTAAAATATTGGCTAATAATTGACAGCTGAATTTGGGCAGCCTGTTTGTGCTACTTCCTAGCTGGCCACCAAACGCTTCCACATCCCCCTCTGTCTGGTAATAGCAAAACCTCTATGAAACGAGATTCCAAGTTAGTCTTTAAAGGGCCAGAAGTCTCTTTGGGCAACTGATTAACATGGTTGCTCCTCTTCTGGAAATTCGGTGGGACATCTGTTAGGATTTTTAAAAGTGTTTTTGAGGGGGGCTTTGTCCCAGAAGTCTAACAAAATTATTAGAACAGGAGATCTTCTGTGGGTTCCTCATGTGCATCATTGGATTGCGTGCATTAATAATCTCTTGATCTATTGCGTGTTTGAAACTCTTCCACCTCCGTGGCGAACTAGTCAGAAAATGAATGTCTTGTTTTGAGGAAAGCTTGGAATGGAAGAAACTCAAGGAGAGTTTCAGGAAGCCTGAATGGAAGCAGCAGACACCAGAGCCAGAAACACCCTTGGGGGAGTGGATGATGCGAGGGAAAATGCATGTAAACACATTAATGAAATGACTTTTTTTTTTAAAGGAAAATGACAAAATTGCCGATGTGTTCACATCTATTTACAGACTCGCCTTTGGAAATGTCAGGCTTGTTGTAGAGTTACGAAGAGGGTCCCAAGAGAAAAAAAAAAAAGGTTAGAAATGTGTAGTGCCCCTTAACTGAATGTCTCATCGCAGAGAAAACCTGCATGGGAGGCATTTTGTCATCTTTTTCACATTGTTCCTAAACCTAAGGATTTCAAATCTGTGTCCTACAATGATCTCTTTGGGCAAAGTCCAACAGAACTGTCATCCAGTTATTCAAGTACGACCCAAGAAACCCTTTGTTGACCATGAGTACTAGGAATTTGCCCTATAAATTTAAAGCTACATTTCCAAGAATGCCCCAACACTTCTTTTTGATTCCCAAACTTGTGCAATTATGCATGTGGAGAATGCTGCTCAGCTGTGATTGACACCCATACTTTGGGATCACACCTGGGACTTCCAAGTAGAAATAACTGGCTGTTGAGATATCCATGACAAAAATGTGGAGTAAATGAAGGGTGGGTGGTAATACTAGTAGGAGAAATAGCAAGGGAATGGGAGCAGGGAGCAAAGAGCTTCTGAACTCTGGTAGGTAGTTTTGTGGGCATTAGCAAGTCACTTTACCATCCTCTGCCTCCCATATATGCTACTAATACTGGCTCACTTTATAGACTTGTTGTAAAGACCTCTGAGATAATGTATATGAAGCACTTCATAAGTGAGAATGAGCCATGCTCATCCATTTTGTCTGCTGAAGAATTCTGTGTAGGTCAAAAGTTTGCAAACCAGGAAAAAATCTTTCCAGTAATATCTTATTTATCTTCTTTCCATGCAGCCTCTAAAGGGAAACACTACATTGTACATAACAGTTCTGGGGCTTTTCTTAAGGGGCTCCTTGGACTGATGTTGGGAGCCACAAACATTCTTTCCCCCACCCATAAGATGATCACTGTAGATTTGAATTTTTCCGGACTTGAAGTGGCTAGGACATATCTTAATTTGTAGTTCAACCAGGGCCACATTCTGTGATTCCAATTGGCTGCTTCTGTTTAGTATGAATAAGTAAAAAAAAAGATTAACTCAAGTAGAGTTTACATTCTTTTGGGTCTCCCTGTATGAACACATCAGTCCTTGTTGTTAAGGGAAAGAGAAGAAAAAAATCCCCAGAAGTCAGAGAGGCCCAGTGATGGGGGGACAAATAGGGGCTATTGTAAGGACTCATATGCAGTTTTTCCCTCACTGAAGTTAAAACTAAGGCTGCAATCCTATATCCACTTACTTGGGAATAAGCCCCATTCAACTCAGTATTTCTTAATTCTGAATAGACATGCATAGGATTGCACTCCAAGGGTTGTATCCAATGTTAGTCCTGCTTTGAGTAGACTCTTTGAAATGAATGGGACTTCAGTTAGACTAACATCGGATGTAACCCATTAGATACACCCCTAAGGGTGCAATCCCACACATATTTAGACAGAAATAAATCCCAGAACTTCCAGCATCCCCCAGCAGCTGGCTGGGACATGCTGGGAATTGTAGGACTTTTCTCTGTCTAAACATACATAGGATTGGGCCCGAAGTATATCCCCAAAGAAAATGCTTTAGCAGCTGCTTCAGTTCTACAGTGCCAGCAAGCACAGTTTCAAAGTGCTGTCATTAATTGTGTTTTAGTTTTCACCAGAAAAAGCTTTGCCTATTCTCACTTAGCACTCCACTCATCTTAAAAATAAATAAATACAAATAATAATATAAACCAGTAGCAAGTATAGCTCTTTGATGAGCTTCCGCCGTGCATTAAAAACTTGGTTGTTCAGGCAGGCATTTGGGGTGAGTTAGGGTATTTTACCCCTTCATGGATCACTGCCTTGTTGTGGCGAAGGGGCTTGCATAACTCAGTGAAGCCATAAGCTATGCCGTGCAGGGCGACCCAAGACGGACAGGTCATGGCAGAGAGTTCGGACAAAATGTGGTCCACTGGAGAAGGAAATGGCAACCCACTCCAGTATTCTTGCCAAGAAAACCCCATGGAATGGAATGAAACTCCACCTCTCTTCCCGCTCCTGCATTGAATGCCCATAAGCCTCCAAGTTCGGAAGCTTGCGAGCATCAGCATAGGATGGTGCCCTAAGAGTATTTTTTGTCAGCCGCCCGAACAGCTCTGGGCACCACACAGACAGAATGATAACATACAATATTTAAAAAGATAAAAACAGTTGCAGCATAAAAAATTCCAGCAGAGAGAGAAGTAATACCAAATACACCAGTCTTCTCCAATCTGGGCCCCTTCAGATGTGTTGTACTACAAGCCCCATAAGCTCCCAGCCAGCTTGCTGACAGAATATACAAGCAGTGGAATAAAAATATAGATTTTAAGATCACAGGGTTTAAAAGCCTGGGAGAACAAAAAAGGTCTTGCCCAGGTGCCAAAAAGACATAAAGGAGGCACCAGGTGAGCCCCTTGGGGGAAGGTATTCCACAGCTGGGATGCCTTTACCAAGAAGGTCCTCTCCCTAATAGCCACCCTCCTCGCTTCACTGGAGGGGCGGCACTTTGAGCAGGGCCTCTGAAGAGGCGCTTAAGGTTTAAGTAGGTATATTTGAGAGAAGATGATCCTGTATATGGGCAGGGCATGTGTGTAGATATGCTTTCCCCAACCTGGTGCCCTCCAGATGTTTTGGACTCCCAACTCCCATCAGCCGCAGGAAGCTATGCTGTCTTTTCTTAACCAATTTTCTCCAGTGAGAAAAAAGATGGAAGAAGCAGTGGGAAAGCACAGGAGAATTATGAGTTGAAGATGACAGTGTCTGGCTCACCTGTAAAATTTTGTGAACAGGGCAGAGCGATTGCTCCGCAAAAACCGCTTCTGGAAACACTCCGTCTGACCTGGTCCAAGGCAGCTTGCTAGGAAATGTTTTACTTATTTATTTAGTTTCTACACCGCCCAATAGCCAACACTCTCGGAGCGGTTCACAAAAATTTCTCTTTGTTTTAATCTTTTGTTTGCATCAAATTAGTTGCATTCTACATGGGAGGGACTTGGGATTCTCTAACAATGCGTATGGAAGCATTGGATCATAAGGGTGTTTTAAATAAAGTTGCATTTTGATCTTCAGGGAAGAGATTTCAGTTTGAAACGTTCGCCTCCAGTCTTTATTTGTGTAACACTGGCTAAGGTCTCAATCTTATGTATGTTTAGGGAGAAAAATGGCGGATTGGGGAATGCTGGGAGTTGTAGGCCTTTTTTCTGTCCAAACATGCATAGGATTGCGACCTAAATATATGAAAAAACCCACCCACCTCCATTAAGGGCGCAATCCTATTTATATATAGACAAGGGGGAATCCTACAACTCCCAACATCCCCCCCTCAACCAGCTATGGGAGTGGTAGGCCTTTTCTTCTGTCTAAACATTCGTTGGATTGCGGCCTAAGACACATCTCCTTTCCCCATGGCAACCACGTCGAGCTGAGGCGGGACTAGCTGGGCCTCTGATTGGCCCGCCGACAGACGCAGGACGCGTGTCACGTGAGCGACCAACATGGCGGCGCCCATGAGGCTCTCCCGGTGCCTGGGGCTGCACTGGCGGGCGTTGCGCCAAAGGCTTCAGCCGTCGCTGTCGAGGGCGGAGGGCGGTCGCGCTGCCCCCGGCGGCGTAAGGAGCCGCTTGTACGAGCACGTGCGGGCCGGGTGGTCGGCGCGGCCGCAGCTAGACGTGGGGGCGCTGAAGGCGCGGCTGAGCGAGGCGGAGCGGGAGCTGGAGACGCGCAAAGGGCCGCTTGCGCCGCAGGACCTGCGCGAGATTGTAAGTGCGGGAGAGGAGAAGCAGCACGCTGCGGGGCTTATCCAGACCGGGGCTGGGGGCTGGATCCCCTCCTTCAGGTAGGGCGGCCACGTGTGAATCCCCCCCCCCCGCCAAAGAAGATATCAGTTTGCATATGCTAATGTATATGTATAGGTGGAAATTTAGAAATAATAATTAAATAGATTTTACCATTTCACTATAGTGTGGAAGACAGTGACCTGCAAGCCTTGCTCAGTCTGCTGTTCAGGTGCTGTTGATGGGCAACTTCAAGACCCAGCACTTCCTTCTGATGGCCCTATCTATATACTGGGCTTGGACCCTTCAAACAGAGGACAGACTTCTGTAAGGAGGGTACACAGCCACCCTAGGTCAGCTGTTGCAGCCCCTTTGTCCACTTCCTCCTCAGGGGTTAAGAACATAAGAGCCTTGCTTGATCAGACCAGGGGTCCACCTAGTCCAGCATTCTGCTTACACAGCAGCCAACCAGCTGCCCACGGGAAACGTACAAGCAGGACATGAGTGCAACAGTACCCTTCCGCCCAGGTTCCCCACCAACGGGTGTACATAGGCATACTGCCTCTGATACTGGCGGTCGCACCTAGCCATCAGGCTAAAAGCAGCTCTTCTGTGGCTATGAAGCATCTCGGTTTTAAGAGAAGGCTCTCCAGATCCACACTTTAGGAATGTAACATAATACACTCTATCCCCTTGCAGTACTATAGTGTTGTGGAGGAGGCCACCCACATACAAGTGTGTCTTCTCTCTTTCTGGATAATATTGCTAAACTGCTGTTGGTCTGTATCATGTTTTTCCTCTGTTTCTGATGACTACCAGGTGGCTACTTGGCAGAAATTGGTTGAGGTGCAAGAGGAGATCGCAAAACTCAAGGCTGAGAAAGAGAAAATTGCCGAAGGTGTGCGGAATCTTGTGGTGAGTCCATCAGACAGCGACTGTCATGGAATAACCCCTGAAACTTCACAACAACTGCAGAAAATTGTGTATAGATAAATGCCAAACATATGTAATTGGGTACATGTCCCTTTTTATATATCAGGGTAGACTTTTTTGGTCTGTGGGCACACTTGGCAATTTGAGAAACTGTCCTGGGCACCACCACAAAATGGCTGCCATGGGACAAAGTACAGGTAACCTACCCAAAAGACTGAGTACAAGGCAGAGGTGGGGTCTGAGCCCCAGCACACCAATCAACTCTTTTGAACCCACAGCTGGTAAGAAAATAAAAAATAAAAAGTGGGATGGATAGGGCACTTTGTAGAATGCTAGAAAAAGGTGTCTGGGGTGCACTGGTGCCTGTGGACACCACATTGCTACCCCTGTTCTATATAATACCTCATTTGATTATTTATTTAGGACACAATCCTATGTGGATTGCTGGCAGCCTCTGAACTTTGAGGCTGCCAAGTGTCCAGTCCAGGGCTGGAGGACAGTGGAAGCCATCTTTGCCTTTGCACTCCAGCTGCCCTGTATTTCAGTGGTGGCACCTCAGAGAGGGAGGGAAGGAGGCTTGGGCAGCCATAGGTTATGTCATATTGCAGTCACCCCAGTCTCCTCCCCTCCCCACCCTCGGGAATGTCCCTTTTCCCTGTTTCCATGCTCGGTTTTTCAAGCATGGAGAAGTAGCCTGCATGATTCTCTCTGTGCCAGCTGGGAGGGGAATGCGGTTTCTTGGCTCTGAGGTCGGAGCCCTGAAACAGAATGATCCTATGTCCCCCATGACACTGTCTGGGGGGCATAGGGTCGCTCCCTTACTTTAAATTGCCCAGTAACTGAAGTTCTCTGCATGGTGAACAATATATTAGAGGCATACAATACAAACGTTAAAAACAGAAAATAAAACCAGTGCAGAATAAAACCAAAATAAAACCAACCATTTTGCTTTTGTTGGAGCTGTGAGGACCAGAAATCTTATTTTAAAAGGGAGGGCTTTTTTCAGGCAGGGGTGGGGGAACTGGAAGCTTGGGACTGCCTACCACAAATTCTGGTGTCCTGGTTGTTTGTGATCTTGTACTTTGTGTAAAGCCAGAAATATTTCTAGACCGTCTGACTTGCATGGCAATTAATTATTGGTAATTATTACATTGGTTTATTTTTTTGACATAATTCTTAAACTCAACATTTTGTCTTCCCTTTCCAGAAAAGCCATGACAGTAGTACTTTAGAGTCGGTAAGAATTTTTTTTTTTGCTACCTAAACAATTGAGTATCTATAGCCTTAAAACTGTAGATAGTTTGTTTTTTTTCCTGGTGTGAGAGAGAAATGACTCCTGGCATTTGTTTGCCTACATAAAAACCAAAAAAGAGGTTTGCTGGATCAGACCAAAGGCCCACCAATCTAGCATTCTGTTTCCCACAATGATCATCCAGATGCCTCTGGGAAGCTCAAAAGCAGGACATGAAGACGATCTCTCTCTCTCTCTCTCTCTCTTGATGTTGCTCCCAGCAACTGGGACTCAAGAGTCATGGAGGTAATATATAGCCATTGTGACTGGTAGCCATTGATAGCTTTAACCTCCATGAATTTGTCTAATCATCCCTTCTAAAGTTATCTAAGTTGGTGGCCCTCACCACATCTTAAGAAAGCACATTCCATAGTTTGGCTGCACTGTGTGAAAAAGTCCTTCCTTTTATCTCCTGACTCTCCCACCACTCAGCTTCACTGGATGACCCTGGGTTCTGTTATGAGAGAAGGATAAAAACTTCTCTAACCACTTTCTTCACACTGTGCATAACTTTATATACACCTTTATCGCGTGTGTGTGTGTGTGTGTGTGTGTGTGTCCCTGCTTTACTGACTTTCCTTCTAAACTAAATAGCCCCCAAAGCTGTAACCTTTCCTCTCTGGGGAGTTCCTCCACCCCCCCACCCCCACCCCGGTCATTTGGGTTGCCTTTTTCTGCACCTTTTTCAGCTCTACAACATCACTTTTTCAGTGCAGCAACCTGAACTGTACACAGTATTCCAGGTGTGGCTGCACCGTGTATTTATGTTTTATTTTTGATTCCTTTCCTAATCCCAAACGTTGTTGTTCAGTCATTAAGTCATGTCCTACTCTTCGTGACCCCATGGACCACAGCACGCCAGGCCTTCCTGTCCTCCGCTCTCTCCCGGAACGTTCTCAAGTTCATATTCATTGCATCGGTGATGCTATCTAGGCATCTCATCCTCTGCTGTCCCCTTCTCCTTTTGCCTTCAATCTTTCCCAGCATCAGGGTCTTTTCCAGAGAGTTTTCTCTTTGCATTAGAGAAGTGGCCAAAATATTTGAGCTTCAGTTTCAGTATCTGTCCTTCCAATGAGCAGTCAGGGTTGATTTCCTTTTTGTTGTTGTTGTTCAGTCGTTCAGTCATGTCCGACTCTTCGTGACCCCATGGACCATAGCACGCCAGGCCTTCCTCTCCTGCGCTCTCTCCTGGAGCGTGCTCAAGTTCATATTCATTGCATCGGTGACGCTATCTAGCCATCTCATCCTCTGCCGTCCCCTTCTCCATTTGCCTTCAGTCTTTCCCAGCATCAGGGTCTTTTCCAGAGAGTTTTCTCTTTGCATTAGGTGGCCAAAATATTTGAGCTTCAGCTTCAGTAACTGTCCTTCCAATGAGCACTCAGGGTTGATTTCCTTTAGGACTGACTGATTTGACCTCCTTGCAGTCCAGGGGACTCGTAAGAGTCTTCTCCAGCACCACTGTTCGAAAGCATCAATTCTTCGGCGCTCAGCCTTCCTTATAGTCCAGCTCTCACAGCCATACATTACTACTGGGAAAACCATAGCTTTGATTAGACGGACCTTTGTCGGCAAGGTGATGTCTCTGCTTCTTACTATGCTGTCTAGGTTTGCCATAGCTTTCCTCCCAAGGAGCAAGTGTCTTTTAATTTCATGGCTACAGTCACCATCTGCGGTGATCTTGGAGCCCAAGAAAATAACATCTGTCACTGCTTCCATTTCTTCCCTTTCTATATGCCAGGAAGTGATGGGGCCAGATGCCATGATCTGAGTTTTTTTTAATGTTGAGTTTCAAACCAGCTTTTGCACTCTCCACTTTCACCCTCAACAAGAGGCTCTTTAGATCCTCTTTGCTTTCTGCCATTAGGGTGGTATCGTCTGCGTATCTGAGGTTGTTGATAATTCTCCTGGCAATCTTAATTCTGAGCTGTGATTCATCCAACCCGGCGTTTCTCATGATGTACTCTGCATATAAGTTAAATAAGCAGGGTGACAATATGCAGCCTTGTCGTACCCCTTTCCGAATTTTGAACCAATTTAAGCCGAAATTTTGCAACAAGAAGCTCATGATCTGAGCCACAGTCAGCTCCAGGTCTTGTTTTTACTGATTATATAGAGCTTCTCCATCTTTGCCTGCAAAGGACATAATCAATCTGATTTTGATATTGACCATCTGGTGATGTCTATGTGTAGAGTCGCCTCTTGTGCTGTTGGAAAAGAGTGTTTGCTATGATCAGCATGTTCTCTTGGCAAAACTCTATTAACCTTTGTCCTGCTTCATTTTGTACACCAAGGCCATGCTTGCCTGTTATCCCGGTGGTTTCTTGACTTCCTACTTTAGCATTCCAATCCCCTATGATGAAAAGGACATCTTTTTTGGGTGTTAGTTCTAGAAGGTGTAGGTCTTCATAGAACTGATCAACCTCAGCTTCTTCGGCCTCAGTGGTTGGGGCATAGACTTGAATTAATGTGATGTTGAATGGTTTGCCTTGGATTCGTACTGAGATCATTCTATCATTTTTGAGATTGTACCCCAGTACTGCTTTTCCCACCCTTTTGTTGACTACGAGTGCTACTCCACTTCTTCTAAGGGATTCTTGCCCACAGTAGTAGATATGATGATCACCTGAATTAAATTCGCCCATGCTTGTCCATTTTAGTTCGCTGATTCCCAAGATGTCGATGTTCAATCTTGCCATCTCATGTTTGACCACCTCCAGCTTACCTTGATTCATTGATCTGACATTCCAGGTTCCTAAACAATATTGTTCTTTACAGCATCGGACTTTCTTTTCACCACCAGACACATCCACAGCTGAGTGTCCTTTCGGCTTTGGCCCAGCTGCTTCACTCTTTCTGGCGCGACTTAGAAATTCCCTCTGCTCTTCCCCAGTAGTATATTGGACACCTTCCGACCTGAGGGGCTCATCTTCCGGCATCATCTCTTTTAGCCTTGTGATACATTCCATGGGGTTTTCTTGGCAAGAATACTGGAGTGGGTTGCCATTTCCTTCTCCAGTGGACCACATTTTGTCAGAACTCTCTGCCATGACCTGTCCGTCTTGGGTGGCCCTGCACAGCATAGCTTATGGCTTCACTGAGTTACACAAGCCCCTTCGCCACAACAAGGCAGTGATCCATGAAGGGGATCCCAAACATGGATTCTGCCAATTTCACAGCAGCCACAGCTGGGTTGACATTTTCACTGAGCTGTTCACTCACAACCCCAAGATACCTCTTCTAGTCAGTCACTGCCAGTTCAGACCTCATCAGTGAATATGTGAAGTTAAGATTTATTTATTTTTTGCTGCAGTGCACATCACTTCACCCTTGTGTAGATTGGAGTGTGTTTGCTATTTTGTTGCCCATTTCTCCTGCTTGGAGAGATCCTTTTGGATCACTTCGCTGTTTCTGATTATTACCCTGATAGAGGACCTCCTTCGAGAGAGGGACATGGGGAGTGTGACCCTCTTCCTTCTTCTTGACCTCTCAGCAGCTTTTGATACCGTTGACCACGGTATCCTCCTGGACTGCCTCCATGAGTTGAGAGTTGGAGGCACCGTTCTACAGTGGTTCAGCTTTTAGTTGCAGGGACGTTTCCAGAGAATAGCATTGGGTGACTGTGCCTCAGCCCCTTGGCAGTTAGATATAGTATGGATATACCTATATGAAACCATTGGGAGCAGTCATTAGGAGATTTGGGGCAAGATGTCACCAGTATGCTGTTGACACCCGACTCTGTTTCTCTGTGGCATCTGAATCAGGAGAGACTGTGCATGTGCTGAACTGGTGCCTGGATGAGGGCTAATAAACTGAAGCTGAATCCTGATAAGAGAGCAAACCTATGGGTGGGTGGTTCCCAGGTCCATGAATTGGGATGCTTTCCTGTTAGGGATGGGGTTGCATGCCCCCTGAAGGAGCAGTTACATAGTTTCGGAGTGTGTGCGCTCCTGAATCCATCTCTGTCACTGGAGGCCCAGGTGACCTCAGTGGCCTGGAGTGTCTATTACTAACTTCGGTTGGGGCGTCAACTATGCCCATTCCTGGATAGGGGCAGCCTAGCCATGGTGATCCATATTTTATTTATTTATTTATTTATTAAATTTATTAATCGCCCATCTGACTGGTCACCCAGCCACTCTGGGCGATGTACAACCCCCATAAAACAATTTAAAACAATAAAATTACCATATACTGGTAACCTCACAATTAGACTACTGTAATGCACTCTGTGTGGGGCTGCCCTTTTGCCTGGTTCAGAAACTGCAGCTAGTGCAGAATGCAGCAACTAGGGCGTGTACCGGGACACCCAGCTATGCTCACATAACATCTGTGTTACAAGAACTGCGCTGGCTGCCTATTAGCCTACTGAGCCATGCTCAAGGTTATGTTGTTGACATTTGTTGTTGTTCAGTCGTTCATTCGTGTCCGACTCTTCGTGACCCCATGGACCACAGCATGCCAGGCCTTCCTGTCCTGCGCTCTCTCCCGGAGCGTGCTCAAGTCCATATTCATTGCATCGGTGACGCTATCTAGCCATCTCATCCTCTGCCGTCCCTGTCTCCTTTTGCCTTCAATCTTTCCCAGCATCAGGGTCTTTTCCGATGACTTTTCTCTTTGCATTAGGTTGCCAAAATATTTGAGCTTCAGCCTCAGTATCTGTCCTTCCAATGTTGTTGACATACAAAGCCCTAAACACCTTGGGAGCAGGATACCTAGCAGACCTCCTTCCCTTCTATATACCCATCTGGCCTTCAAGATCTTCAGAGGAGGCCTTGCTGGTCATTCCATAACTTAACAGATTGTTGCCATGTAATATCTCAAAGGTGGGGCCTTCTCAGTGGTGGCACCCACCTTCTGGAAGCCCTCCCCCATGCAGTTTGGGAGGCCAAAAGAGTAGTATGCTTCGGATACCTCCAAACAATGCACTTGTTCACTCAGGCTTTCTCTAGTTTATTTATTTATTATTAAATTTATTAATCGCCCATCTGGCTGGTCACCCAGCCACTCTGGGAGATGTACAACATACAATAAAAACAGTTTAAAACAATAAAATTCTACAATAAAAACATTTTCTAAAATACCCTAACCCACCCCAAATGCCTGCCTGAACAACAACGTTTTTAATGCACGACAGAAGCTCATTAAAGAGGGGCATGATGGAGTTCCCTAGGGAGGGAGTTCCACAGAGTGGGGGCCACGACAGAAAAGGCCCTTTCCCTCGTCCCCACCAGTCTAGCTGTCCTGGCTGATGGGACAGAGAGAAGGCCATCCCAGGCTGATCTTGTTAAGCGGCCTGTCTGGTGCTGCTGGAGGCGCTCCTTAAGATAGGCTGGGCCGGAACCATATAGGGTTTTAAAGGTCAAAACCAACACCTTGAATTTGGCCCGGAAAACAACTGGTAACCAGTGCAACTCCTTCAGCACTGGAGTGATGTGATCTCGCCGGCGGCTGCCTTTAATCAGGCGAGCCGCCACGTTCTGTACCAGCTGCAGCTTCCGAACCATCTTCAAGGGTAACCCCACGTAGAGCGCATTACAGTAGTCTAAACGAGAGGAGACGAGGGCATGTACTACCGATGGGAGCAGATGGTCGGGAAGAAGGGGCGCAGCCGCCATATCAGATGGAGTTGATACAGCGCTGTCCGGCTCACAGCTGACACCTGAGCCTCCATGGACAGCTGGGAGTCCAAAATGACCCCCAGGCTGCGGACCTGGTCTTTCAAGGGTAGCCGTACCCCATTCAACACCAGGTCAGCATCCCCCAGCCTCCTCTTGTCTCCCACCAAAAGTACCTCGGTCTTGTCAGGGTTCAGCTTCAGCCTATTCCTCCCCATCCAGCCACTCAGCGTCTCCAGACATTTGGACAGGGATTCTACGGCCAACCTTGGTGAAGATTTAAACGAGAGGTAGAGCTGCATGTCATCCGCATATTGATGACACTGCACCCCAAACCTCCTGATGATAGCCCCCAGCAGCTTCACATAGATGTTAAATAGCATCGGGGAGAGGATGGAACCCTGTGGCACCCCACAAGTAAGTGGCCACGGGTCCGAAACCTCCTCTCCCAGTGCTACCCTCTGGTACCTGCCGGAGAGGAAGGACCGGAACCACCGCAATACGGTGTCCCCAATGCCCAACCCCTCCAGGTGGTCCAGGAGGATACCGTGGTCAACGGTATTGAAAGCCGCCGAGAGGTCGAGGAGAAGGAGCATTCACCCCTATCCAGAGCCCTCCTCATATCATCTACCAAGGCGATCAAGGCCATTTCTGTCCCATGCCCAGGCCTGAAGCCCGACTGAAATGGGTCTAGATCATCGGTTTCTTCCAAGTGTGCCTTCAACTGCACTGCCACCACCCGCTCAATCACCTTGCCCAAAAATGGCAGATTTGAGACTGGGCGAAAGTTGTTCAGAACTCAGGGATCCAAGGAGGGCTTCTTTAAGAGCGGTCTTATCACTGCCTCCTTGAGGGCTGATGGCATCACTCCCTCCTCAAGGGAGGTGTTCACCACCGCCCTGATCCCCTCACCCAGTCTCTCTCTGCAGCTCATAATGAGCCAAGATGGACAAGGATCAAGTAAGCAGGTGGTTGGCTGTACCGATGAAAGCACCTTGTCCACTTCATCAGGAGGAAGAAGCTGGAACCGATCCCACAAAACCGGTTTGCCACAGGCCGCCTCTTGCTCACTAACTGTATCCACAGCGTGCAGAGTAACACACCTAATCTGATCAATTTTATCTGCAAAGTGCCTTGCCAAGGCCTCACAGGAGGCCTTAGAATGCTCCAGTGGTTCCGGAGCCACAGGACCGACCAGGCTCCGGACCACTTGGAACAGCCTCCTGGGACAGCACTCTGCAGACGCGATGGAGGCAGCATAATATTCCTTTTTTGCTGCCTTCACCGCCATGTGATAGGCTGAAGATACAGCTCTAGCCCGTGCCTGATCGTCTTTGGAGCGAGACTTCCACCACCGGCGCTCTAGCCATCTCACCTCCTGTTTCAGAGCTCGTAACCGCAGATTGAACCATGGTGCAGTCCGAGCCCTGTTCAGGGGGAGAGGGCGTAGTTAATTGCAATTCATCATATACTGTTCCATCTTACTGTTCCTTGTATTGTTACTGTAGTTGAAATGATTTTTAATCATATATTTAAATGTGATTTTTAATATTTATATATGAACCTCTTAGAGGCCTTATTATTTTAAGAAGTATATAAGTACTATTAATAAATAATTTCCAAGTGTAACTCTCCTTTTCCGGTGGCTGTTAAAAGTTTGGATCTGGGGCCTCTTGTTCTTTAATCCCTGCACACTTGGATCTGATCTCCTTCTCCCCTCTTTCCTGCCAGCTCCCTGTTTACAATGCTTTGCGGAGCCAGGGGAGGGAGCTTCGCCTTCATCTCAGTGCCTTGTGCCACAAGGAGATAGAGTTGGATGAAAAATACTACCTGCATGCCCTCATGCTGCCCAACAGGACCCATCCTGAAGTGGTAGGGAGTAGAACAATGTAGAACTCTATAGTTTGGGGAGCTCAAATGGGTGAGGCATCATACAGTTTTGGAGCCACTGACAGGAAGGCCTTGCAAAATGCCCCTCGAGCTGAGTAGACATCCCTGGTTGAGGATATCTTAAGCCGGGCCTCTCCTCCAGATAAGATGGGATGACTGTTGGATGTGCTTGCTTGAGTGTTGGGGGAGTTTAGGTGTGCAGATAGAACTATCCCACCTTCAGGGCTCCCCTTTAAATCCTGCTGAAAAGAGTGCATGGCTGTGCCCTCCTTGCTAAAGTGAATGTTCTGGGCAACTGGATGAACAACAGGGCCTGTACTTGTCTTCCTAAATATCTACACTGGAACATGCTGCAAGTTTTTGTGTTAGCAGCGTTGGAGAGGAAGCCTCTGCCCACAGGTGGCTCAGATGCCTGCCTTTCACAGGCAGAGTTGGAAGGATCTGTGCCTGCCGTTGGCTGAGCTACTTAGGGCACAATCCTATGGAGGCTAGACAGCCATAGGATTGTTCGGTTTGGTGGAACCATGGTCAGTTCCTGGAAAATTGCCTCCCCTCCCCTGTCGCCTTGTAGGCAGTGCGGATTGTCCCCGTGCTCTGTGCTCGGAAGAGCAGTGTGGAGCAGGGCAAAAGAGGGCATTCTCCTGGGGGTGGGGAGCACAGAAGTGCTGTTACGATGCTTCCTATGCGTTGTCCGGCCTCTCACACACAGCGTGCTCCAAAGTCCCACAGCTAGACAACTGAAATTGGCCATCGAACCGCAAATGCAGGGCAGCCACAGTGCAGAAGAGAAGATCCCCTCCACGCTCCGCCTGCCCTGCATTGGATAGTCGATTTGCCCCTGAGTTTGGAGATGGACAACTATCCAAATAGGATTGCTCCCTTAGATTGTTGAAAATGATGGAGCAGGTAGGAGGGGCCTTGCGTTAAGAGGCCTAGACCAGGCAGACCTGAGCCAGCAACCGGCCAAAGTGAGGCAAAGACCAGAGGATTGGAACCAATGGTGCAGCTAGGTAATTTTAAACCCTGGACTTCATGGTTGGGGAGGGGGCTTCAGATGGCCATGTGTATTACTTCTTTTGTGAAGCACATAACGCACATTTCTCTTCTCCCCAGCCCACCCACCATCCCATGCTTTATGACTGCTTCTGCATTCCGCATATGTTAGAACAATGACAAAACTGTTTGTCAGCCCTGATTTAAAAACAACAACCAAATGCAGTTTTGCATTTTAAACCCTCTTAAATTATAGCACCATCATGACTGCAGGAATAAAATGGAGTTTGCTTCTGCTGTCCTCCTCATCTGCCGGTCTCTGGGCAATGATTTTGGGGGCCCGGGCTTTGGTCCCAAAGTCCAGCCCTACCTGCACTTCTGACTGGAACATAAAGGGGTCTAGTAGAATAAGGGGAAGAGGGAAGGGCCAGAGAGGGAGGAGTCTGAGATGGGAAGGAACATTGGGAAACAGAAAGAGCAGCAAGGAGAGGTTCAAGGCCAGAAGCTGCAGAAATGAGGAATTTCACGTGTGAAGTTAACATAAGCAGTCATATCTTTTGCTGCAGGCCTCTGGTATAGTTGTATGTTCTTGTGGAGAATGACTGTTCCACGTAAAGATGGTGGAGGTTAGTTCCATGGCAGGACCAGAAATAAATGTGCTGTTTCTGTGCCTTAACCTCTGACCAATTCCTCCCACAGCCCGTCGGAGATGAGAGGCAGGCACGGGTGGTGGAGGTTGTTGGGGAAAAACCAGGTGAGAAGTAGAAGAAGATCCTTCCGCCATCAGTGAGGTTGGGGGATGGCTGCCCACTCCTTTCCTAACAGAGCTCTGCCTGCCTTTAACGGCTGGCTCCGTTGAATTCCTCCTTATTCTTGGCTTAATCCTTTTTGTCTCCATGCTTTCTTTTTTTGAAACAGCCTTTGACTTCAAGGTGAAAGGGCATCTGGGAATCGGGGAAGAGCTGGATATCATAAGGCAAAGGTTTGTATGCGAGGCTGTTGTCTTCATTATTGGGGGGGTTCAAAACCCCTCTCAGTCTTTCCCACCCCACTCCAGTACAGGGCGTTCTGCTTGAAAGGAACTTTGGGGCGGGGATTGGGTGTGTGAATTCCTTTTCAGGCAGAATAAAATAAAGCAATAGCTCCACCTGCTGGCAGAGAAATTACAAGAAATAGTGATACTTGAAGTATTTAACTCAAAACTGCAGTGGACTCTGAAAAACATGTTTCCCCTGCATCTTTCCATCAGTTCTACTAATATTCACTAGGCAATTGCCGTTTTAGGGTAAGGGCTGTAGCTCAGTGGTAGAGTACCTGTTTTGCATGCAAAAGATAGCTGTCTATTGGCTTTCGGGCCAGGTTTAAGTTCTAGTACTAGTGTACAAAGCCCTAAATAACTTGGGACCGGCATGCACGAGAGAGCGCCTTCTCCCTTACCGACCTGCCTGGTCACTGAGGTCATCAGAGGGCTTGCTCCTGGCGGTTCTACATGGCCCCATTGGAGTCCACCAGGAGAAGAGCCTTCAGTGTGGGGGCCCCTTCCTGTGGAATTCCCTGCCTTTGGAGGTCAGGCACACACTAGCGTTGTGTTGCTTCTGGTGCCTCCTGAAAACATTGTTATTTCAGGAAGCCGCCTTGGGTTCCTTGCAAGAGGAAAAAAGGCGGGGTATAAATGCAATAAATAAATAAATGAATGAAGTAAATGAAATGAATAAATGAATAAAAGAAGTAATACAGCTGCAGTTTTATCAGAACTCGGTTTTATCAGAACTGTTTCTTTTTAAAAATAGTAATTGTTTTAACATGGTGTTTTTATTCGTTTATCCTATCTGCTGTTCACCGCTTTGAAATCTTTGGATGTGGAGTGGTATACAAATATTGTAAATAAATGTAAAATAAAAGATATTTGGTCCCCAGCAGCTCTAGGTAGGGTTGGAAAGGAGCCCTGCCTGGAATCCAGGGGAGCCTGTTCTGGTAGGGGTGTAGACAAGACTGAGCTTGATGGGTCAATGGAGTGACCCAGTGTGAGCCAGCTTCCTATGTCTGAAGCTTCTCAGGGGCTCCATGGTACCTATCCTGTTTCAGTCATATAGGGAATTATAAAAAGCAAAGACAGCCACGCTGGCAGATGAGAAATCCAAAATCCACAATTGGGCAATACCGTTAGGAGGACCAACCAAATGCCACAAAAAATTGTGACAGCTTTCGAGGTCTCTAGTACTCTTGATCAGGCTAGGTGGTAAAAAGCGGGGAGTGGGGGAAGATCACAAAAGTCCAAAAATTATATGTTGTAGCCAGCCGAATTTTAGACTTTTCTGTTCTTCCCCCATCCCTTGCTTTTTTCACCACCTAGCCTGATGAAAAGCACCGGAGAACTTGAACGCTTTTGTGCTTTTGTGCCATTTTCGCTGGTCCTCCTAAAGGTGCTGCCCAACTGTGGATTTTGGAGTATATTCTAGTTACAAGTAAGAGTGACTGCCTTGGAAAATGTAAAAAAAAAAAAAATGATTTCAGAGTTGCCAAGTAGTTTGCAAACATGTGCAGACTGTGGGTTTTTGACGTAGATAATTCTCTCCTTGAGCCCCACCCTTCGCTATGTTTGCTCTTCTGTCTTTCATTTGTGCATTGAGCAAATGTTTATAAGTGAACAAAAAAAAATCAGTAATGCGTGTGAAGTAAAAGCTTTTTATCAAATCAAGTTCAAATACTCAGATTTGTTGTTAGCAACAGAATTACATAATGTAGCCTCTCTTTGCCATCCCCCATTATCCGCTCCCCCCACCCTGGCAACCCGTGACCAGTCCCTCTCAAGACAGAGCCTGAAACAAACTCACAGCAGTTGGCAAGATGAGGGGCTCTGGTCTTTCTCTTGCATCCTGGGACAAGTGATCCCATAAACCGCAGCCTGGCTCACCGTCTCCACCCTGGCACCTGAAGGAGTAGGATATGGGATAACCTGCAAAACTGTATGTCCCATTGAACTCCATCTCAAAGGAGCAATTTGACTAAGACTTCGAAATAACCCATTTTAAGACTAACACTAGTGCAATAGCAGAATGTTCTGTTTTCTGGGTGGAGTTGAAACACATTCTGGAGTCTTTGCATACAGGCCCTCATAGCTTGCAACCATGGCTGGAAGTGAGTTTGCAAACTATGGTTTGAGCTAACATGGTTTGCGTGGAAGATGTGCTAGGCCTGACTCTAGAACAGCCTTCCCTAACCTGGTGCCCTCCAGATGTGCTGGATTACAGCATAGCTGGCTGAGGGATTGTGGGAGTTGTAGTCCAACTCCTCTGGAGGTTCCCAGGTTGAGGAAGGCCATGTAAACACGATCTGAGACCTGGTGTGAAATTACCTGATCCTACATCCTGTCTTCACTGTCGCCGTCCCCAGAGCCCCCCGAAAAAGTCTTGGGGGAAGTTACTATCTCGGTGTGCTTGTGCGAGGGCAGGTGGAGGAGTGAGCGTTGAACAGGGTTTAGAAGTTAGAGGTCCCATAATATTATCCAGCTGAGGGTCTGGGCTTTGAATAGCATTGAGGCAAAACAAAGGGCATGGCTTGAAGAGCTGTTGGGCGGTCTCTGAGCAGCTGTTTCCAGGATCTGTAGCCACCCATTAGCTGATTGGGAGCCCCTCTCTTTCCCAGAGCAGGAATAAATATTTCATGGGTGGCCTTTGAGATGACATGTTTGCCCTTGGGCTTTTTCCAGCACCAAGCAGCTTCCTCCCCCACCCACCCCTCCTTCATTCTTCAAAGTTCCCCAGGTCTTGGGCAAAGCACGCATACAAGCACCCGCCTGCCGCCTGTCATGGAAGAAGGGTGCTCCTGCCCTAGGCATTGGCTAAATGTGCGTCATGGAATTGATACTCCCTGTGGCTGCGGGTTCAGATTTCCTGGTACAGTCCTGTTCTTTCTGACTGGGCAAATATTCCCCTGAAAGCCAGGCATGTAGCATGTTGACAGCACACAGCCCAGGGCTTTGTGCTGGTCTGTTTTTTAAGTGCATGTACGTTTTCAGTCGTGTGTGCCGTGGTGTGTATGTGGTTTTTTAAGCAATGGACTTCTTGAATTTCTAATGTAGTCTTGATGATGGCTCTGTTAGAGGTGGGTATTTTAAAAAATATAATACTGCAAGATAGGCTGATATTATCATCCCCATATTTGGTTAGATCACTTTCTAGCTTGCCTCTTCCCTAGGACTTGGGGAAGGTAACGACAGTTATGAATAAAACAATGTAACAATAAAATACACAGTTAAGTGAAAGTTAAGCCACGCTTGCTTAATTCCTGGTCATTGAATGTCAGGCCAAAGAGGAAGCTTTTGACCTGCACATTTTTTGTATATGTGAAGCGGGAAGGAAACCGAGAGAACAACGCCTTTCCTACTGAGGTTCATGGCCAAAGCAAGTTCTGAACAGGGGACTTCATGGTTGATTCTTTTAAAGCAGGGGTGTTGTTTTGGGAAGGGTCTCGGGGGCTGCATTCCAGGCTTCTCTGCTTGTCTTCTTGGCAGCCAGAGCCTGGCTTGCATATGACTGCTTCTGATGTGATAAATGTCAACATGGAGCCAAGTCTCCCCTGCTACATCAGCATTATAGATTTTGTGCCAATATAGTCTGTGCAGTCCTTAGGCTTGTTGGAGAGCATATAATGGGTTTAGCCCTTACCAGCTCTGCCAGAAAAGATGTGGTGACAATTCCTGAAGCCCTTGGCCATAGTCGGAATTGGAAGGGGCTTAAAAGGGCCTCTCCCCCAAACCCTTGTCCCCAAGGCTGGGCAGTCCACGCAAGTAAGATGGGCCGCTCCATTGAGAAACCCCTGAACAGATTTCCTCTTCTCCTTTTCCCAGGCGTTTGTCACACATCTCTGGCTACCGGTCGTACTACCTCCGTGGGGCAGGAGCCAGGCTCCAGCAAGCCCTGGAGCAGTTTGCTCTCAACAAGCTGATGAAAAAGGTACGGTGAACTCCGGAGCGCCTTGTGGCACGGAGAGAGCATGGTGCAGTTGTTGGAACAGGCCAGGCTGGGTGCCCCGGCTCTTTCCATGAGATTAGAGAGGGCTCGGAGGTGAAAAAAGCTGGTGAGCTCAGAGGTGAAAAAAGCTGGTGGGGCAGGTGGATTTCTGGGATCTGGTTCTGGATTTGCAGGAGGCACGGAATTCAGGGGGGCAGGAAAAGGAATTGGTGGCCAGTAGGGCTCTGGATTCCACTCCTCTGGTGGCTACAGTCCCATTTAGCATGTGGCAGGGAATGGGCACCATTTCTGGTTTTCCGAAGTAGCGGTGGAGGAGCTTGGACAGGCCAAGACGCCGGGGCTTTCATCCCCTCTGCAAAGCTGACTGGGAGCTGGGGGATGTGAAGTGTCCAGTGGATTAAAATCCCCAATGTGATGACCTTGGGGGCAGATCGGGAAGGTGGACACCGCCTAAGTAAGGAGGCAGGGGTGATCCCTCGAAGCTGGTGGGAAGATCCTGCTCACTGGGTAACAACCTGCATTCCACAAAGACAGGACCAAAACTGGGAACCACAAAAGGGTGATACGTTGGATTGGGAAGTGGAACAAGATTCCATTCAAAACACAGGTCACCAGCGGATTTCTCAGAGACAAAACAAAGCGAAGCCCTCCCTGAAGGCGGATAGAAGAATGTTGGAATAACACGCATGGTTGTCTTTTCTGTTCTGTAAAATATTGTTTGGAAAGATATGTGTTACGTTGGTATTGTTAGTCTCCAGTGTGGTTGCCCTCTAGATGTGTTGGACCACAACTCCTATCATCCTCAATTGGCATGGCCATTGCCTAGGTTGGAACAAGGGGGCTGCTAGGAACCCAGGAAAGTTTGGGCTTCGCCAACAGCTCTGGTAAGGAATGAGGCCTTGCACATTAGAGGGGAAGTGAGCTGACCTGAGTCTTGCGTGGTCTCGTTCTTTTTCCTCTCTCGCTGCCCTCCCCCTGGTTCACTGACATGGGTTGCCTAGAGGCAGCGGTTCTTTTTAGGATTCAGAATACAACAAACACATGAATGGGTGAAGGCTAAAAGTTTTATTCATCAAGAATAAATGAACACAGCAGAAAAACAAAATGCTGCAGAGCAAGAAGCTTGAAAGCGAGATCATAAGCTACGTTGCCGGGATTTCCTAGAGTTGCCGGGAATCCCAAATGTCAACGGACGTGACTCCAGTAATGGCCTCTGGCCTTATGCAGCACCTTTCTGGATTGTCCTGCATCAACATCCCACCCTCAAGGATTCATATATACTATTTTATTTATTTATTTAAAATATTTCTTGGCTGCTTTTCAGCACAACCACCCCCCAGGTGGCTTACAGCAATAAAATACATAAAAACTATTATGAGCATATTATTATGCTCCTATTAACCCCACCTCCTATCCTAGCCATAGCCCAATGACTTCGAGAATGTTTGGCAATAAGCCAGCATAGATAACTCCATCCCAGCTACTCTGGCTAACCTTGGGATCTCGTCAGAGGCTTATCTACTAGCCCGTCTGGTCTCAAACAGATGAGACTCGGGGAAGAAGATGCATAGCTAGTCAGTGAACACAACAGGCCCAACTGGAAGTCTAGGCACAGAAGGAGCAATTGTTGTACGACTTCTCGAAGTAACAATCATCTTCCCCGTTTCCACTACAGTGCTCAGTTTACAAGGCAAGAGTCCCTACTCAGGACAGGTAAGGCATACAGGTTAAGTAATCCTGAGTATGCAAACTTAATACTGTAAAAAGTGTTGCTCTGGCTCAGGCCAAGGCCTGCCTCACCCAGCATTCTTTTCAGAAAAAATTCCCATAAATCACCAGGCAGCTCCCCATTGGCCAGTGGCCCAGCTCTGGACAGAGGTCTCCCTCCCCCCGCCTTTGTGTTGGGACGCAAGAGCTGGACGCCAGGAGTACTGGGGTTTTCCTCTGTTCTTGGCCCTCTCACTGGCTTGCCCACTGTTCTTCTTGGAGCAGTGGGCAGGATGAGTTGCTTTGTGTAGCTTTTTAAGGGTCTCTGGAAGCATTGGGCCAGGCAGAGTTTCTGCCCCTCCTCATCTTTCTTTTTCTGTAGGGCTTCATTCCAATGACTGTTCCAGACATGCTTAAAGGAGCCGTGTTCGTAAGTATCGCAACCCTCTTCTCCCCCTTCTGTGTGCTCTAGAAGTGTCCGAAATTTTCAGATGTTTTGGCCTGCAGCTCCCATCATCCTTCACCATTGGCTATGCTGGCTAGGGCTGATGGGACTTGTAGGCCAAAACATCTGGAGGGCCACAAGTTTCCCGCTCCTGCCTACTTCGAGCTGAAGCCGGCTGCATGGCACAATATTGGATGGATGAGGGATTGGGGGGCAGAAGATGTGGTTTCCAGGCAGGTTTGCATCTTGCATCCTCCGGTCCTTATCCTTTTCTCGCTGCCCCCATCCCCCAAATCAAACGACTCCAGCCAGTTGAATACACCTCACTCTCCGCTTCCTAATTTGTGTGTGTCTTAAACTTGGGACCTGATCCAGCCAGGGCCCACACTAAAGAGATTAGAAGGTACCAGTGTGATTCAAGTCCACTTGTGTGAAAGAATGATATAGTTTATTGATAGAAAACGGTTGGGGATAAGAAAAGCAAAGAAAAGCTTACACACGCCCCTCAGCTTTCTGTAGCTGCTGCGGTTCTCTTGAAGTAACGGGCGCCATCCCAAGGAGCTGGTTATCTGAGCAGGTGGCGCACCTTCCCCCTCTCAGACGAGAACAGGTAACAGGCCAGTCTGCCTGTAACAGGCCAGACTGTCACAAGGCTCACACATCCCTCCCTCCCTTCACCAAGGAGGAGAAAGGGGGGGGGGGGCCTTTCTCTCTCAGCAGGAAAGACAGTTTCTCACAGCAAAGAAAGGAGCATCCTTATCAGCAGGAAAAGTACAAGCTGTGTTTAGCAGCTACTGTGCATTATCTAACTGTAGTGTTAGTAGCAAGAAGCGTGGACCTTCACTCTGCACCTGTGTGAACCAACTCTAATTTTGTAATAATTGCCAAGTGCCCCACCCAAAAAATATACGTATGCTGCTAGACGCTGCATGCGACTCTGTGCACGTTCACGCCGGACTCCTCTCCATTCCTCCATGACTAAACCCGGTACGGCAGATGTGCCCAAGGGGCCTGGTTGATGCCCTGAACAGTGTGCGCCCGCATGTGATGCCTGTGTCCTTCGCTTGCCAGGAAGGCTGCGGCATGCTTCCCGACGCTGGCCCCTCCAAGGTGTACAGCATAGACCCTTTGCGCTTTGAAGACCTGAGTCTGGCCGGCACATCCGAGGTCGGCGTTGCAGGTACCGCTAAAGGGGCCGAGTACTAACCTGTGCACAGGAAAGAAAGTGTCTAGAGTCCCTCCCCGAGATGCCCTCCTCAGTGGTGTGTGGAGGGAGAACCTTCCCGAGTTTGGGGTTGCTTTTTAAAACCATTTTTTGGTTATTAAGTTAACTTAATAAAAAATGTAATCATCACAGTATGAAAAGGGGGCAGAAGACAATGTGTACAAATAAGTTTTAGAAAAAAAACACACCAGAACATAGTGGTCAATGCAGTACAAAAAAAAATATGACCGAAAGAGGGACAGTATATATAGCAAAAATGAAGTAAACCTAAATGTCATTCTTTCCTAATCAGCATTGTTGGTTTTTCCAAAATGATTAATATTGAAGAGGTGGCTTCTTCTTATATCTGTGTTGATTCATAAAGGTAATCATTAGGGCAAATTAGGGGGCAAATTATGGCAAAGTATTAGGGCAAATTAGGGGGCAATCCAAAAGGCAAGTCAGGAAAGCGGGCGAATGGTCAAGCCCAGTGTTACCAGGCAAGTCTGCGGTTTCCGGAAGAGAGGTCTAAGGTGCAGCCGATGTCAAAACACAGATAAAGAGCCAGTGTGGTGTAGTGGTTAGACTGTTGGACTGGGAGCCAGGCGATCCAGGTTCTAGTCCCCACTCGGCCATGGAAGCTCACTGGGTGACTTTGGGCCCATTGTAGACTCTTAGCCCATCCTACCTCACAGGGTTGTTGTTGTGAGGATAAAATGGAGAGGAGGAGGATAATGTACGCTGCCTTGGGTTCCTTGCGAGAGGAAAAAGGGCAGGATATAAATGCAATGAATGAATAAATAAGTAAGCAGTCAGATACAATAAGCAGTCGAAGAAGCAGAGTCAAGCAGGAGTCCAAGGTCAGTAGTACGAAGGGTGCTGTTGTGCTCCTGTCCTGGTTGTGGGTTTCCCACATGCAGCTGATTGGCCCCTTTGCGAACAGAATGCTGGACTAGACTGAGCCCTGCTCTGATCCGCAGGGCTCTTCTTAGGTTCGGTCACAAGGCAAGGTGGTGGATGTACGACACTGGCGCTCGTCGGACGATGTTGTTCCAGCACTGGCTAGGCCGAAACCGAAGGCTTATGTAGCCAGAGCTCCACCCAGGGCTCAGCTGCAGGGCGCCACAGGTCCCCTGGCAAAAGTCCTCCTTGAGAGGAGGGCCTTGCTGCCGAGGGGTGCTCATTTGTAGTCGAGCGCTTCTTCGCGAAGGAGCCTGCCTGGCCTGCCACTTGGGCCATTGATGCTCAGGGGCAAGGTGGTCGCCCAGCCTCCTCCTCAGCTTGCCCCCTCCTGTGGGGACGGACCTGCTGTCATCTCCCTGAGGGCCCATGCTCCCCAGGTCTCCTGGCATGGCCGGCTGGCTCCTTGGCGTTGCCTGTCTGTGGGAGCTCTTGCTCCTCTTCAGAGGAGGATTCTTCCAGTGGGGGCCTGACAGCTGTGTAGGATAAAAAGAATCTAGTTTAACCAAGCTCCTCATTAAATGTGGCTTCAAACGAGTTGAAGGCCCATCACTGTTGAAGAAGATCCACGTCTAAAAGATAGCTTGCCATTTCTTTTTACCGAGTACCGTGAGCTTGGTATAAATCAGGCAAAAAAGCTTGCATGGATTTGTTTAGGGTTCTAGTGGAGTGTGGTTTGGGGTGGGCAGGCTGGGAATCCATGTAGTTAAAGGAGAGAGATGTCTTGGGCCTATGTAGGGAGGCGTATGACTTAGTTTATCCATGTCCACAGGCTCACGGGAGAGTAACGTTTAAATGTAAAAACAAAACTCTCCTGTGCTTCATTCGTATGAATTGGTAGCTTAAGAGGGCTCTGTCTTTCTCCCTGGGTGCAAAGTGTATATTAGAGGGGGTTGCGGGGAGAGAAAGAGAAGGATTGGGGCAGTGGGGAAGGGGGGAGAGGAATTGAGGAAGCATACCCCCATTTCTTTCCCAGATTCACTTCTCCTGCCTTTTGTTCCCACCAGGGTACTTCATGGATCATGCAGTGAACCTAAAAGACATACCAGTCAGGTGAGAAATTTCTGCCTGCTTTGGCGGAACGTTCAGGTGCTACTCTGCACGTGTTCAAAATTCCAAGCCTTGTATAATGTTGGCTGTGCAATTCTCCATTCCCAAGAGTTTCGGCTTTTGACTTGGTTTCCATGTAACAACACACCATAGTTTATTATAATTAATTAATTAATTACATTTCTATACTGCCCCATAGCTAAAGCTCTCTGGGCAGTTTACAAAAGTTAAAACTTTAAAATACAATATACAAAGTTTTTTTACATTTTACATAAAACATATGGGCAATATATACGAACAACATAGAACTAAAAACAACATTGAACTAAAAACAATTTTTTAAACATCGAACAATAATACAACACAGCTTAAAAACAGTATGCAAGAGTCAGCAAAACGAGCAAGAGTTCTAAACAGGGAAGGCCTGCTGGAATAATAGTCTTCAACGCCTGCTTAAAAACCGTCAAGGAGGTCAGCAGGTGCGTTTCAACCAGCAGGTCATTCTGCAACTGAGGGGCAGCAAAGGAAAAGATCCTCTGGCACGTGGGTGCCAATCTCACATTAGGCAGCCACAGCAGAGAGTCCTCAGAAGACCTTAGGTGGCAGACTGGGACCATTAATTAACTATGTTTCGTTGACTCGTGGGTTGTCGTTATGTGCAAACCCGGAACTATGGGTCAGTTATGGTTGTTAACCAAGAACAACCCACGAAGAGAGCCCATGGAGCCAGTTTGCATGATCGGCAGGCAGTTAACAAGCCACTGTGACTTGTTAACTACACTATGCGTGCCGATCACATACCAGGGGCATTTGGATAATTGCCCTCGGCTTGTGTCATGCGAACCCGGCCAGGGTGGCTTGTTACCCATGGCAACAAGCCACTCAGAACCCATGGCCCTGGTTGTTTAGAAGGCCATCAGCATGCAGGCAGCTTCATGAGGGTACTAGAGGAGAGATCCCTGCCCTGATGTGCTTACAGTAAAATTTGGTGCTTAAGACAATAGGGAAGGAGAGGGTTAATGGAGGCCAGGTTAATAGTAGGACTAACCTGTGAGTAAGCACCCATGGGTGACCCTTTTAAATGTGTTGTGTTGGTGGGCTAAAGCACCAGTGCCATTAAAGTGCTCTTTGTTAGCTCCCAAGTTGGGACTGTCTCATTTAAGTTGGTTGTAAGGAGCTCGAAGGTGCTCTTAACCATTTTGGAGTGACATCCAGATTTGCCCAGCCCACCTCGCTAACAGCAGCAGCTGGTGTCTGAGCAGAGGGAGACCTCGGGGCATGAGAGCCTTGGATCAGGGCTCGGTCATAGCTAGGCCTTTAGCCGTATGCCAGGCCTGAATACAGGGGGGATCACCTGCTTAAAAACAAGGCTTCCATTGGCATCCTTCTTTGTTTCCTTTTTGGCCCAAGCGAGCCTGTGATTCCTCCCCCCCCCCCCCCCGAAATGGCAGGGCTTTGTTGTAGAGGTCTTGCACAGTGAGCACGGCGTGTTCTCTTGCATTTAAAATATAGAGATGTTTTGCACCCTGGCTATCTAAACTCTTCACCCAGAACAGCTGGGTTCTGTGCCATGTAGGCATTTTGTAAATTGAGCTGGTTTTGCAAAATTTTGCTGAACCTTCTCCCTTTTTTTTTTTTTTTGCTATTTTGTGTAACTTCTTCTGGTTTTGCTAGATGGGGTGAGAAGCAAGGAGCTGTGCAGGGCAGTGGACCCCCTTCTCCTCCCCAACTACTGGTAATCTTACCTGGCCACCTCTCTGGCGTCTGAGGTTTCATCGAGCCTATCTTTGCATCCATGAGAGCTAGAAACTTGTCCATTTAAATGAAAGTTGAGATTTTTCAGGAAGCTAAAGTTTGCTCTGCCTCACCATGTTTTGTGTGCTGCGATGAAAATGATGCATATCCACACACAATGAGAGCCTGCTGCATTTTTTCTCGCTGCCTCCCACCCCAAATTCCTCTTGACCATCAGCTGATCGGTTGTCATATCTCCTTCTGCCTTGGCAGGACGGTGTGTTCCAGCACGTGCTACAGAGCTGAGACTGATACCGGCAAGGATCCGTGGGGGCTGTATAGAGTGCATCAGTTCACCAAGGTGAGGACTGTTTGAACCAAGGTTTGATGTCTAAGTATTTATTACTAGCTGATAGACCCGGCGTTGCCCAGGATGTAATTTTGTCATAGGCACTATTTGTTAGAAATACATCAAGGTGAGTTCACGCTTCTCGGAAAGGCCCCATAAAAAAGGTGGAAGGTTGAATCCACCAGACTTGATTAAAAAAAGCACAACAATCATAATGAGCAGCTTGAATAAAACCACTACTAAAAATGCAAGAGACTGAATCTGTAAGCACCACTACAGTATAATCCACACTGAATCTCATACCGCTATTAAAATGTTCAACAGAGGCTTCCTTGCTGGATGTTGCAGGAAGAGGGGAGAGAAACCAAATGCTCCATGCAGTCAGAAAAGAAACCATGAGTAAAGGGGGGGGGGGGGGACAAACGGCGGCCAGCCAAGCCAAGGTGAAGGAAGTCAGAGTGAATGGGAGAGAGACCAATAGAATGAAAGATGGCCAATGGGATGGCCGGTAGCTGAAATCAGAAACCTGGCCTGCGCCAGGACTGAGAGGGTGTACCTGTTAGTAAGGGAAAGTATAGACAAAGTAATAATGTAACCCAGTGACTCCTGTCATACACTCCGGCAAGTGAGAATGTGAACTAAAAGCAGCAGCAACTCTAGGGCCCAAATGGCAGCCTCAGTGGCCCCTGCAGTGTGATTAGGCCCAGGGCAGCTGTCTTAGAGATGGCTCTGCAGCCAGCCACAGCCACACAAACCCAAAAATCTTCAGTTCAGCTACACGTAAAACTCCGCTATTTTGCCCTTCATTTTGCAGTCACCTTCTCAGTTCCCCCCAGTTCACTCTTTTATGAATAAATCCCTAAGTCTCCACTCCACTGTGTCATCCCAGCCCCTCAGGCAGGCGAGCGCACACCGCACCACATCTCACATTAGTGTTAATCACACACTACTAACAGATACATCTGGCATTGAAAGGGGTAAAGATATGTAACACCAACTTGCTTGCTCGCTGGATATTGCAGGAAGAGGGGAGAGAAACCAAATGCTCTGCGCAGTCAGAAAAGAAACCATGAGTAAAGGGCGGGGAGGGGGGGACAAACGGCGGCCAGCCAAGCCAAGGTGAAGGAAGTCAGAGTGACTGGGAGAGAGACCAGTAGAATGAAAGATGGCCAGTGGGATGACTGGGAGCTGAAATCAGAAACCTGGCCTGCGCCAGGACTGAGAGGGTGTACCTGTTAGTAAGGGAAAGTATAGACAAAGTAATAATGTAACCCAGTGACTCCTGTCATACACTCCGGCAAGTGAGAATGTGAAGTAAAAGCGGGAGCAACTGCAGGGCCCAAATGACAGGCTCAGTGGACCCCTGCAGTGCGATTACGCCCAGGGCAGCTCCCCCTTATTCCCTGCATTACAAACGGCCCTGCAGCCAGCCACAAACCCACGCACAATTTTTGACTTTTATATATATAGAAGATTCCGTTTATATCCTGCCCTTTTTCTTCTTGCAAGGAACCCAAGGCGGCTTACATGGTCCTCTGCCTCTCCATTGATAGCCTTATTCTCCGTGAACTTGTCTAATCCCCTTTTTAAAAAACTTCCCACGTTGGTGGCCATCACTGTGGCCTATTTGTATTTATTTGTTACATCTCTGTCCCACCGTTTTCCCTTCAAGGAGCCCAAGGCGACATATACGATCCTCCTCCTCTCCATTTTTATCCTCACAACTGGCCCAAAGTCACCCAGTGAGCTTCATGCCCAAGTGAGGACTAGAACCTGGATCTCCCAAGTCCCAGTCTAACACTCTAACCACTACACCACACTGGCTCTCAGCTTAACGCTGTTAAACTGGAGAGGGGGCAGTTGTGGAAGGCTCTGCAGCATGGATGTATCTTGCGATGGCGGGGTGGCGGTGGGTTGAAAGGAAATTGATACCTTGCAAAGGACAACCAGGTCACCAAGCTTGCTGTGTGATTCCATGCAAGTGTAACCTCTGCTTATGCAGGTTCTGTAGGGCCAAACTGAAGTACTTTGGCCACATAATGAGAAGACAGGATACCCTGGAGAAGATGCTGATGCTAGGGAAAGTGGAAGGCAAAAGGAGGAGGGGCCGACCAAGGGCAAGGTGGATGGATGATATTCTGGAGGTGACGGGCTCGACCTTGGGGAAGCTGGGGGTGGCGACGGCTGACAGGAAGCTCTGGCGTGGGCTGGTCCACGAAGTCACGAACAGTCGGAAGCGACTGACCGAATAAACAACAACAATGGGGCCAAATTAGAATAAAACTTGCAAAGATATAAACTGAGCAAACATGTCTTCAGTAAAAATCACAGTTCTGCAAAAACGTACAGCGGTTGCCGCAGTACAAATAAATGCAACAAATGGGCGTTCTGAGTGAATTCTTGCTTGCACCTTCGCTGTTAGCCAGTCCCAGTGTTTCTGCGGTTCCACAAGGTGCTGGGCGCTTCAGTAGCCTTTTGTATATTCGTTATTAGTAGTATTAGTATTCCTGAATAGATTTATGTAAAGCTTAAGGTCTTATCCCTGCAGTAACAATACAAATAATGCCAGAGATGTAGAAATGATTCCCCTTACAATTCAACTATACCCAAATATCAGTTTAGTTTACCTTATACAAGGTGATAAGAGCCCACAAGTATTCATCGGTTCTCCGGCATTCCGCTTCCCAGCATTCAGAACAAGCTGACTCTTTTCCTCCTAAGTCTCCCCTGAGCAAGGACTCTACCCCTAAGGGACTCAACCCTCCACTTCATAGGGTTTACACAAGCACAGGAAATGCGTGACATCCGAAACTGGACACACCTTTGAGGCTCTTTGCTTTCACTTCAAAGCAGGTTTCTAGCCCATAGGCCATGCCTGGGCAAATCTCAGAAGAGAGGGGTTGGCCTGTCAGGATTTCCCATTGTGTAAACATTAGAAGAGCCATGCTGGATCAGACCAAGGTCTATCTAGTCCAGCGTTCTGTTCACACAGTGGCCAACCAGTTGCTCACACAGACCTGCTTTGCACATAACGATATCCCGGAACAGGTTGAGTATGGGTTGTTGTTGAATCATGGGTTGTCGTTATGTGCGAACCCTGCACTGTGGTTTAGCTTTGGGTTGGTAACCACAAACTATGGGTTGTTAACCACGGGATGCCTCAAACCGACGCCCATTAATAAAGTATATTCTCTTGTTGGCATTGCTCCACCTAAGATTAGAAGGGAAGTAGAAGCAGATGCCAAAAGAACTAAGCAAGAGACTGACTCTCGTCACCCTTTGAGCAGATATATTCCCCCAATTCGTCGACTTAGATCTAGAAAATCTTCATGTTAAGAACTAATATACTAGAGGGGACCCAAGAACAGAATCAGATAAGTAAATGGAGGAATGAGTGTACCGACTTGAGTATTTTAACGAAGGAAGAAATGGCCGCTGGAAATACTGTCCCTTATATAGTTTGGAGGACAATGAATAGGATGAGGGTGGGGATACCAAGGTGTAAGACAAATGTATTTAAGTGGGGGTTGCTGGTTGATGACAATACATTATGTGAATGTGGAGAAACCCAACACCCAGCGCATCTGATGGTGTGTCGATTACTGCCGGAATCTTGTACTGTTGACTAATCTACAGCAAGCTAATGACAAAGCTGTGGTGGTGGCTACATTTTGGCAGAGCAAAGTTTGATCTGGACACAAAATAAATTAATAAATAACCATAAACAACCCAGAGTTCACAACCCAACAACAAACCGTGGGTTCGCTTCCTGGGTTGTCACGGTTGGCAACCCAGAGTTAAACCATAGTGCAGGGTTTGCATGTAACAACAACCTGCGATTTAACGACAACCCATACTCAGCCCGTACTCTGGGTTGAACCAGGCTACAGCGTTGTTGGGGGTGGAGGGGGGTGTTTCAGCACTGGCATAGGTCCCTGCTTTCCATGACTACTGGGCACAGAATAAGAGATGAAGACTTTATGTGGGCCTCAGAAGTAGCTTCTGTTGCTGCAAAATTTGGGTCACCTTGAAGTAGATGGGGGTATAGGGTAGTGATCTGGTACTGCAGCTTTCTACAACCTGGTGTCCTCTGGATGCGTTGGACTGCAGCTCCCATCATTCCAGTGGGAGGCACCAGGTTGCGGAAGGTGGCTGTCTGTTAAGCCTATGGAGTAGGGCGCGGGTGGATCCAGCTCGCTCTCCTCTTCCATTCCCCTGCCACCATAGCTAATGAGCTTCTCTCTCGCTGTCTCTCCCTCCCAGGTGGAGATGTTTGGGGTTACTGCTAACGAGACTGGGTTGGAGAGTACGGCCTTGCTGGAGGAATTTCTGGCTCTACAGAAGGAGATCTTCTCAGAGCTGGGGCTACACTACAAGTGAGGAGATATGCGCGACTCCCGGTGGTAGCCATGAGATCTGTGCTTGCGTTTGCCTTGGGGCATGCGTGGATCGTGTTGTCTTGGGGCGGGGGGCACTGCTGGGCCAGCCAGGGAGCGCACTGGCCCCACCAGGTTCTACTTCAGCTCCACGGTGGAGGGTATATTTTTATTATTTATCACATTCCTATACCGCCCCATAGCCGAAGCTCTCTGGGCGGCTTGCAAACATCAAAACTTCAAAATACAATATGCAACGTTTAGAAGCCATTTACATAAAAGCACACAGACAATATATACAAACAACATGTAACTAAAAACAATTTTTAAAGAATCCAACAATAAAGCAACACAGCTTGAAAACAGTATACAGAAGTCAGCAAAAGGAACAAGAGTTCTAAAAAGGGTACTATTATTTATATGTATGTGCATATTTACTTAAAATATTTATATCCCACCTTTGTGCCACACAACAGGCCTCCAAGGCAACTTAGGTGAAAAGGGAATTAACACAAAACAAACGTTTCCGTTTGGAGGGGAAAAAGTGTTGGCTGGAAAAGAATTGCGACGGCTTAAAGGTTCCACCGGGACAGCGTGGGGAAATGCCGTCCGTCACTCCGCTGACACAGTCTCGTCCCTGGGGCGGGGGCACATCTCCTTGGGCAGCGGGGAGCCTGCATCTCCTGGCTCTCCTAGCAGCAGCAGGGACTCAGTCAGTGGGACTCAGGAGGGCCCCTCTCGTCAAGCCAGGCCACTGACCCACCTCGCTCAGACTCCCCTGCGCGACTGGCAGCTGCTCTCCAGCATGGCCTTCGCCACCCCGGTGCCCTCCAGATGTCCTGTCTCAGACTGCAGCTCCCATCATCCCAGTGGGAGGGCACCAGGCTGGGGAAGGCTGCCCTTTGGTCTTAGGCAGGGGCCTCTCCCAGCCCTACCCTACCCAGAGAAGCCAGGAATGGAACCTGGGACCTTCTGCACGCAAAGCGTGCGCTCCGCCATTGAGCTCTGTCCCTTCCTCAGCGAGGGGAGGGTCATGTGAACTGCCCACTCCCCGGGCCTTGCGTGTTAACGGCTGCCGCTCCAGCGGCTGGTGCAGTGGTGAGAGTGCTGGCCTGGGAGCCGGGAGATCCGGGTTCTACTCCCCACTCAGCCATAGAGGCTCACTGGGTGACTTTGGGAGGGTCACAGACTCTCAGCCCAACCTACCTCACAGGGTTGTTGTTGTGAGGATAAAATGGAGAGGAGGAGGATAATGTAAGCCGCCTTGGCTTCCTTACAAGAGGAAAAAAGGCAGGATATAAATGCAATCAGTCAATGCCTGCAGTGGTCTCTCCTTCACCCTAACTGTGTTTATTCCTCAGAAGCACCCAGGCCCTTTTACTTCCATCACAGTCCCCTCCCCAAGGCTGTTGCAGAATCGTCTCCTCCTCCTCCCTCTGCCCCCCCCCCAAGAAATCCCTCCTCCAGCTCCTGCTTGCCGGCCTCCCCAGCTCCCTCTGCGGCTGACGTGTTTGGCGATCAGCACGTTCTTTCTCTAGCGCGTATTCTCCCAGGCCTCCGTCGGCACTTGGGCTGGCTAACCAAAGGCAGTGAGGAATTGCATTAAAATCCGGTATAAGGTAACTTTTGGACGAGGCCAAGGAGAATGGAAGTGAACCCCTTAAAAACGAATAACATCATGGGTGTTCTTGGACAGCAGCAGCTGCTCTGGGGCGAAAGGGAGAAGAAGTGTCCACAGCCAGACACCATGCAAGTCCAGGCTAGCCCCGGGGCTCCCGGCATCATTTCGGGCGTCTTGTGGGAGGGCCTCGGAGGAGCAAAACCGCTCGTAAGCGCAGCCAGTTGCCCCCCTGCCTCCCAGTAGCAACAAGAGCCACCCGAGAGGGGCGTATTGGCTCCACATCCTGATTGGCCAGCCAAGATGGCGGCAGGGCATGGGCAGCTCTCATGGCTGCATCCTCGACGGCTGACTGGTCTCTCTTTCCGGGCAGGGTTCTGGATATGCCCACGCAGGAACTGGGCCTCCCTGCCTACCGGAAATTCGACATTGAGGCCTGGATGCCAGGCCGGGGCAAGTACGGAGAGGTGAGTGGGGCCCGTCTGCTGGGTTGAAACGATGGCACATTCCTTATACAAGTACACCCACCTGGGCATCCCTGGTACAAGGGCCACCCAGCCCGAAACTGGAAGAACCCTTTGGGAGAGCCCAATGGTTCCTTCCAGTCTCATCTAGAGAAAAGCTGTACATTAGGGTGGCCAGCAATGCTTGGGGGTTTTGTTTACACCGTCAGGATTCAGGAGCTACTTTCCTGGGCCATGAAGGTTGCCTGTCTTGAAGAATGCCCTGCTCCTTGCCCTCCTTCGTGGGACTCCCCCCATGTACTGAGATTTGGTAGCTGGCTACTCATGTTCAGGCCTCTTCTGTAGTGGCCCCGAACTTCTGGAATGCCCTCCCTAGGGAGGTCTGCCTGGCGCCTACTATGCTAACTTTGGTGCTAGGCAAAGACCTTCTTTATTCTCCCAGGCCTTTCAAAAGCATTTTTAACTGCCGCTTGTTTTATTTTTAATGATATGTTTGCTGCTGTGTTTGAAAATTGCTTTTTCCATGTTTTAACTATGTGGATATTGATCCCTTCTTTTAACACTATTTGAAATTGCTGCTGCTTCTACTTTTAAACATATTTTAATGTGTTTTTGTCCTAGATTTGGCTCTATTTGCTTTTATTTTGCATGTTGCCCTGAGAGCTTTGGCTATAGGGTGATGCATACATTTCATTTCTTTTATTATATTTCTATACCACCCCATACCAAAGGTCTCTGGGCAGTTCACAGAAATTAAAAACTGTTAAAATACATTATACAACCATTTGCATAAAAACATATAGCACACATATGTAGCTAAAAACACTTTCTTAACAGTCAACCAAAGATAATCCAGGACCTCATTATATGCTGCCAAATGCCTGATAGAAGAGGGCAGTTTTAACCTGGTGCCGAAAAGATAACAATGTTGGCACCAGGTGGGCCTTGTCGGGGAGGTAATTCCGTATTTGGGGGGCCACCGGCAAAAAGGCCCTCTCCCTTGTTGCCACCCTCCAAGCCTCCCTTGGAGGAGGCACCTGGCCAAGGGCCTTACTTGCTGAACGCAGTGCACGAGTTTGTTCATTGAATGAATGAATCGAATAAATTAAGTGAATAAATGAAACGTCACACATAAGAAAACACCCCTTCTGTTTCCTTACTGAAAGATGGCCAAGTCAAGAGCCCAGAAGCAGCTCTCCACCCCACCCCGGCCACCCACTGCTCCATTGTCTCCAACTGCATTGCTTTATTTCCCCCCACCCCCTGTTCACTTATTTGCAAGCTGGCAAAGGGGCGCACCGCCTTGGATGTGCCGTTGGGCTGGGAGTTAAAGTCGCCCCTCAGCTATGTCCCAGAATGCTGGCTCTGACCCACCCAGTGTTGTCGGACCCATGGAGAGTTGAGCCATTGAGAGTTGACTTTTTTGAGGTTGCCCAGAGGGCTCTAGCTTGACTTCTCTGCCTCGACAGCCACGGTTCATTCTTCCTTTCCCCCCTGCCAGATCTCCAGTGCCTCCAACTGCACAGACTACCAGAGCCGGCGGTTGAATATCATGTACTACAACCAGGAAGGGCAGCTGTCTTATGCGCATACGGTGAGCCTGGTTAGGGCAGGCCCTGGGTCTACACCCTGAAAATAGGGGTGGGTGGGGTGGAGGAAAGGAGGGGAGCTCCCTTATTAATGATCTGTCCTTTTGCTACTTAACCTGGTGGCCCCAGACCTCTCACAGCACCCTCTTGATTCTCTGACAGGTCAACGGCACAGCCTGCGCCATCCCCCGGATGCTCATCGCCCTTATAGAGTCCAACCAGTGCAAGGTTTGTGTTTGGTGTTATCAAATAGGGCTCTGTGGGTGGGGTGCTTTAAAAAGATACCCAGATTCTGCAATGTGAAAAGAGCAGAGAAATGCGCACGCGAGTGCTTACGTTGCACAATTCTAGCCGTGCGAGGAGAGTCAAAGGGCTTGGAGAGGAATTGGAGCCCCTTTGCCCTGAGTGCTGGAAGTTCAGGTCAGCCTCCCTCTGACATCACCAGTCAGAGCCCCCCCTCCCCCACCCACACACATTCTTGAAGACTTCTGTGCATCCCCCCTTCTCCTCAAATCAAGTCTAGCCCTCATGAACATGGAGATTTTATTCATTTATTAATTTCGATTTGTATACCGCCCAACTGGCATATGCATTTGGGATACCTTACAATCATAAAACCAAACAACAACACAGCAACAAAAAACCCCAACAACAGTAAAAGTATTAAAATAATACAATATTAAGCATTAAAAACATTGCAAAATATTAAAAATGTTGAGGAGCCAGCTGTAAAATTAATAACCAAGCAACAGATTAAGGATTAAATGTCTGCTTAAAGAGGAAGGTCTTGACCTGGCTTCTAAATGCATACAATGAAGACAAGATGTATGCAATGGCGATAAGATGCCATTCTTTGTTCTGCCTGGCTACTTTTTCCTCTCATGTGGCCTTCAAAATAGGCTTCTCTGTTTAGGCATCCCGACGTGTTTTCACTTTAAGTGTATCTCTTCCTCCTATCTCTTCCGCCATACAAAATAAAGACATAAATCACTTCTGTCCACAATCAAGAATCACCCTCGCTCATTGCATCTGGGAAAGTTGCCCTAGTGTGCCGGAATGCAGAATTTGGGTTTTCCGGCAGAAAGAGAAGCATAAGGGAGTTTGAACAGTCTCAGTTTGGCCACCCGGTCACGCTCATAAATCGCCGCTGGCTTGCACCATTGTGGCCTGCTCCTCCAGTCGTCCTAGAGGGGGTAGGAAGCCAGCCAAAGAGGAGAGAGGGAGGGAGCATGCTTGGGTCAAAGTGAAGTTCCTTATCGAAGCTCAGCTTGGAAAGAGAGCCATCGCAGGTGAGAAGCCTTGTGTCCTATTCTCAGACTGGAAAATAGAAGGGAGTGGCTGGTGGTGGCTACTCGGTAGAGGAGCAAAAGACTCTGTACATGCACATGGGTACTGTTGACTTTAACACAGCTGCAGAGGAGTTGGCCTAGCGGAGTGGTCAAGAGAGTGGACTGTGAGCCAGGAGTTCCCTAGCTCGACCTTTGCTTCGGCTACTGGCCTTAGGCCAGCCAGCGGCGTCCGTCCCACACCTGCAGCATGGGGACAATACTGAATTGCTGTGCGGGGCTTTGTGGCTTAGTGAGGATCAGCCTGGCCCCCACCCTGCTGCCCTGCAGACGTGCTGGACTGCAACTCCCACGTGTTGGACTGCAGCTCATAACTCGCCGTCGGCTGTGGCTGGCTGGGAATCGGGCTGGGTGCATGAGCGATGGCCGAGGTCGCGAGGATTCTGCAAACCTCGTCTCGCCGCTCTTCTTGTCCCGATTCCGGTTCACGTTCATAGTCGCTGCTTGCTCTGCACGAATGAGGAACTCACGCGAATTGAGCAGCAATTGAACGGGAGATTTGCACAAATCTCCCCAAATTTCCTCCTTAGACGAAAGCCGGGCTGATTCAGTCTGCTGAGGAAACGTGCGCAAATCGAACTGGGAATTGGAAATGAGATGCCTTTGACAGTTTGCGAATATTTTCGGTGGGCTCGTGCTCGGGGCCTCGAACGGGGCATGCTGATGTGTTTTGCGAGCAGAAACAAAATTCTCATACATCTCGAGCTGGGAATGATGGGAGCTGCAGTCCAAACCATCTGGAGGGTACAAAGAGGGGGAAGGCTGCTTTAGATTTTTCTAAGAGCTACATAAATGCAACTTATTCATCCACTCCAGGACTGAACCACATTCTGGGGCTAAGGCCTGGTGCACCCTGTGAACATCAGATGAATCCCAGAGTAGTCCTGTGTCCACCTTGTTCTATGGTGCATACAGGCCAGAAAGTGGTACTGGGCCTGCACAGTGTCCTAACCCTGCTCTGCCTTTGTTCCTTTCCTGTCCCCAGGATGGCAGCATTCGAGTGCCAGAGGCCCTCCAGCCGCTGATGGGCACCGAGGTGATTGTCAAGCCCAGCTATGCCCCGTTGAAATACATTGGTCCAAACCAGCCCAAGAAACGCTGAACCGGCGGCCGCAGGTGCAGGAGCGCCCTGGGAAGCCCGAGATGATGGAGACCTGGACGAGGGGTGGACAAGCCCTCTGGTTGCAAGGCTGCAGGGCTGCTGCCGTGTGTCGCTCACTGGGGTGGCTTTGGAAGCGGGGCTGGAATGCTGGAGTGAGGGAACCTTTACCCACACCACATGGGACCTGTAGTTCTGAAGGGCTCTCACTGTCTTCTTTGGGCATGGCAAGACACAGCTAAAAATATCAGACATTCTTTCCAAGATTATCTCAGCATTTCCAGGAGGGCTGTGTCCCGGTGGCTTGTAGAACCCCTGAGACACAACATGTGATTTGGGCCAGGTGCAGGAGGGGGGCACTGGGTTGCCCTCCCGCTGCTCCTGAGACCTTGTGACGCCTGATTAGTCGGACTCCAACTTCTCTCCTTTGCGACATTCTCTTTGTCCTAAGCACCTGCTCCACTTTGGTGGGGAGTGGGGAGGTGTGGTTGCCTTCCAGTCCTTGTGAGGTTATACTTCTTAAGCGCTCAGAACTGTCGATGAAACGGAGAAGACGTTCGTTCACACAATAAAGGTCCCGAATGCAAGCAGTAAAGTTCTTGGATGCCGCTCTTCTCCGGATTATGCGGGAGCTTAGCCAGTCCAATCACAGGGTCCTCCCAACAGCGTCAAGCCGTGTGTGCCCTGCTCCTAACTTGCAACAGAACACTGCCCTGAAAGTTGCACCGCCCAGGTGGGGCATGTGTATATGCTCCGGTCCCCGCCCCCATTGATTTTCTGCACCAAGAAAAGAAACTCCTAAATTACAAAAATTGACTAGATTTGCGTAATGTTGATGTTGCTAGTTATGGAGAAGGGTGATGGGAGTTGTAGTCTAACACAGCTGTAGGTTGGGTGCCATAAGGGCAAGGAACTTGCTTTTCTCCCCACCCCCCTCTTTTTTAGTCCTTAATTCTCAGGAACTTTGTGTCAGATTCTATAGACGTTCTGCAGTCCTTCAGAATTGCAGCATATGCACAACCCCCCCTGTGCTGTTGTTACCTTCGTAATGGAATAAGCTGCTAGGGCAGGGACAGGGACCCTGTGGGCTGACAGCTGCTGTGAATTACAGCTCCCATCAGCACCACTGCCAGTGGTCAAGGAGGGTGAGAGATGTGATCCACAACAGCTGGAAACGTGCACCTTTCCTGTCCCTGCACCAGTCCTTCCCTGCCTAATGATGGCTTAGGGTGCAATCCTGTGCATGTTTAGGCAGAAAATAGTGCTACAACTCCCAGCATGGGGCCTCCTGGCTGGGGGCTCCTGGGAATTGTAGGACTTTTTTTGTCCCAACATGCATACGATTGTGCCCTTCATCACCATTGACCTAAGAGTTCCCTGGTTCTTCCTCTGCAGGGGTCTGGTGCCATTTTTTCTCAAGACTGAAGAGGGGCGTCTTTGCCAAGGTTTTCCCCAGTAAAGATGCATTCTTACAAAATGTCAACACGCTCACCTTCTTGATGCGAAGAAGAGACTTGCAGGAGTTTGTGGCTCCTCCCGAGATGGGAGGAAGAGATGGAGTGGACGATGTAGGTTATAGTTGGTAAGGTGGCGAGGTTGGTCAACATTTCCTACCTCTAGTTGCTAGAGTCTAGTGGTTACAGTGGCCACATTTCTCACTCACCTTATTATTCCTGTGCTTTTGACAGCAGCTTGTACCATAGAAAGGAAGCAGGTGAAGTTTAGAACCATAGATTTGGAAGGGGCTTTGGAGGTCAACTAGTCCAAACCCCTTCTTGATGCAGGATGCAACTAGAGTGTCCCTGCCAGATGGCCATCCAACAAAGCAGAGCCCGCCACCTCCCAAAGCTGTCTGTTCCACTGCTAAATAGCCCTTTATGGTTAGGAGGTTTTCCTTAATGTTTAGCTGAAATCTGCATCCCCGCAATTTCCACCCATCGGTTCAAGCCCTGAACACTGGAGCAACAGAACAAATCTCCATCTTCTGCATGACAGCCTTTCAGATAGTTGAAGACTGCTATCTTTTCTCCCTTAATCTTCTCCAGGCTTAACATACTCTGCTCTTTCAACCGTTCCTCACAGAACTTGGTTTCCAGACCCTTCACCATCCTGGTTGCTCTTCTCTGGACACACTCCAACTAATCAAAGTCCTTAAAATGTGGTACCCAGTACTCCATACAGCTCCAGATGTTTCAGGCCTGGAGGTATTTCCTTTTCCTCCAAGACATCTGTGTAATTCATCCTCCACGTTGAACTATAATTCCCATCATCCCCAGCTTTCTGGTTGTGGAAGGCCAGTGTCATTTCCATATGATAGGCTGCTATTAATGGCACAAGAACAATATCCACGGCCAAAGGAGGTCACCATCTTTTTCTATAGTAATATTCAAAATAACAATATTCAGTTATTGCCCCCTGCTTTGCGCAAATAACATCTTTTGTTGCATTTCTGGCATAGTCAGTTACAAAGAGCTCAGGTCAGGTGAGAGCCAGTCCCAGTCAGATCAAGACTATACTGGGCTGGAGAAGGACCCACTGTCTGGACTTGGTCCAAGACAGGTTCATATATCTTAAGGCAGGGTTGGAGAAGTAGTGGCCTGACAGCTAGTGTTGTTGGACTCCAACTCCCGTGAGCCCCAGCCAGCATGGCTGATGGCCAGGGATGATGAGAGGTGGAGCCCCAATTAAATCTGGAGTGCCATGGGTTCCCCACCCTTGGCGTGAGGCCTTCATCTGTAGAAACAACAAAATGTCCCCTGTGGCGTCTTAAAAAGGCAGCAGGTGAGAGGCTCAGCCTATGCCTTGGCCATACGCCTCACAGTGGGGGTGGCACCGAGCAGCTGGGTTTAGTCCTCACTTAACGGGGATACTTGGGAAGCTAAGATGGCGGCACTAACCCCAGCTGTCTGGAGCTCAGCAGCCCACAGCTTTCGGGCTCCCTTCCCAGGGAGATGTGTACGGCCTCATCGCTAGTAGGTTTTGTTTAAAAAAACCCAACCTTGAAGGTCAATTTATTCCAGCCTGCACTTGGTGTTTCAGAACCATCTGCTGCTGTGAGCGTGCGCCCTTAATTGTGATGTGCATGTTCACGTTTGTCAGGGCCAGCCCTACCATTAGGCAGAGTGAAGCAATCGCCTCAGGTGGCAGATGCTGGGAGGCAGCAGCAAGGTGTTGGAGGACAGTTCTGTGTGCCGTGCGGCCTGCTCCGTGCCCCCTAAGTTAGCCTGCTGCCTTCAGGTGATGTGGAGGATCCACACCGAATCATAGAATTGTAGGGTTGGAAGGGGCCTATAAGGCCATCGAGTCCAACCCCCTGATCAGTGCAGGAGTCCAAGGGCCTTGGATAGGCCCTGTAGAGTCCTGACTGAAACCCGGAGCAGATTCACCGCCCCACTGGCATGGGAGCCAGCAGCCTCCACTGACTGAGCCAACCGCCTTTGGGTGGATCACCCTCTGTTGCTTGTCAGCAACCAGATCTCCCGGTAGCACCAGCTGTCCTAGGCAAGAGCCGACCTCTGCCAGGTGTGTGAAGCGATTGCCTGCCTGACACGCCTGCCTAGCAAGTCAGTTGCAAGGCAGAACGCCCCATGCGTGGCTTCTAAAAATACCCCCGCTACAAAAGAGATGGCAGGCGAAAGAGAAAGGGCGCCAGGCGGCGTTGGCCCTACCTGGCGGAGTGTTGGAGACCGCTGCTCTGTAAACTGCTTTCTTTTCCCAGCATATGCAGAGCAGGTGAGGCAATATGTAAAAAGAAAAGAAAACGTTGGACCAGCTGCAGTCAGAAAGGCTGGCAGTGAACCCTTCCGAACTTCCACAAGACCCTTCTTTCAGTAGGAGTGTTGGAATAATATAGAATATATTTAAGGCCCCGTCAGTGGATGGAGGCCTTGACAACCAGAAATCATAGTTCTCTGCCCTGAGGAGCTTCCAATCTACATTTGGAGGATGGGGGAGCTGGCAGGAGGATGGAACAAAAGGTAATGTGCAGGTAAGTGATGACCTAGGCCAGCCTTCGCCAACCTGGGGTTCTCCGGATGTCTTGGACCGCAACTCCCAGCATCCTGGGAGTTGCAGTCCTACACATCTGGAGAGATTGGTGACGACACCTAGGATCAAGGCAGGCAGTGACTTGTCAGGGAGTAAGTGTTAGAGGCCAATCAGGTAGGCTTTGGGGAGGAATTTGAAGGCACTGCTGCACTGGAAGGCACTTGTAAACATAACAAGATTCTAGTCCTCAATGTTGCTGAAGTAGGAGGAATTTGGACACTCACCAAATTCAAGACATGGCAAGTGTCCAAATTCCTCTCAACTAAGGGTCTTCTGAGGTTGAGGGGTCCTCTGAGGTGCCCAAATTCCTCTGAAATGAGGGGGTCATCTGAGGTTGAGAGAGTATCTTGTGATTCAAAGGTGGGAGCTCTTTGATGCAGCCCAGGCTCCAGACCAGCCTACCCCAACCTGGTGCCCTCCAGATGTGTCAGAGACTACAAGTCACGGCTGGCTGGGGATGATGGGAGCTGTAGTCCAACACATCTGGAAGGTGCCAGGTTGGAGGGAGGTTTGTCTCTTCTTTGATGCCTAATCTCTCCACCCACCCCACCGCCCCTGCTATTGCATCCTTCCTGTTCATAACTTGCCCAATATGTTATCCTCTGATGCAGAGAGAGCGTAAGAGAGAAAGAAACGAAAACCTGCAAGGAAAAAATTCTGTAACAAAGTCACTCCAGTTTGCTTGTCTTGGTTGTGTGTATGTTTTTTAAAAGCTCACTTGCATGAAGTTAAGCACCTTTAAGTCCCACTGAATTCAAATCCTTTCATATGCATGGGTTCAGCTCTGCAGCCTGATGCTACACAGTTTTATTCAGAAGTCAGTCCCCTTGAGTTTAATGGGCTCCTACTTCCAGATGAGTGGTGGCTGAATGAATTGCAGCAGTAAGCAGCGATTCTGCACACACTTACTCAGGGGTAAATAAATAAAAACTGAGCCGAGTTCAACTTAGTTCCAAGTAAACCTGCATAGGGTCTGTCAGCCACGTCCTTCCAGATTCTGTTTTAATTTGCATCCTTTATTCCATTAGTCAAGGTTTTTGATATCGATACTTAGTTCTTTGCTAGATATTTCTTGGAGTGGGGTGGGGTGTGTAAATGAAGCTTTCTGGAGAATTGCAATCCACTCCTGCCTTTAAAATCTTCCTCGTCCTCCCTTGCTTCCTTTTTAGCTGCAGGGTTGTATTTTTAGCTGCACATAAGAAAGCACTGAATTATTCTGACTTCCTTTACTTTTTTAAAAAAAAATCCTCTCTAGCTGGAGATACCGCAGGCAAGACCACACAAAATGATTTTGAGGCAAGGATAAATCGTGTCCAAGTATTTCTGTAGCTGCTGGGACATTTTTTTGGAGCTTCTCCAGGGCACGAAGGTAAGGAAACAATTCCACCCCCCACCCCGAATCTTCTGTTGGGAGCAGGTGACATCACTTCCTTCCCAGCCTGCCTCCTATTTAAAATCCACCCCCCCCCCTTGACTGTCTCAGATGCACCTCCGTTCAGCTTCGCTCACACACAAAGAAATCCTTCACCCCTTTGCATCCAAGGACATTCACCAGCTGTACCTCCTCCTCCTCCTCCTGTTCTTCTGCTCCTTCTCGTCTCTGGCTGCTTCCAGCTCTTCCATACGTCTCTGCTTTCATCCCCTTCTCCCTTTTCTCTCTTAAAAATAGACAGCAGAAAAACTGCGGTCTCTTTAGGATCCCAGCAATGCTTTCAGATGGAGTCTCATTCCTGCTGCTCTTCCTCTGCCAAGGTAAGTCTGCAGCGGATCAAAAGTATTTGGGAAAGTAGGAAGGAACAGAAACCTCTTTATAGTTAGAAAAGTAAAGGAAGCGTGATTTTCGTATGCCCCCAGCCCAACCTTCAGCATCAAAATCTTTTAAGAGAAGAGATTCCCTCTGCAGTTTGATCCTCCGAAGTTTCCACTTTTTCTTCTTCTTTTCTGGTGGTGGTTTATTCCTAGGCAATCTTTTCATAACACACAAGCACCTCGCACACACTCCTCCTCCTCTTTGGTTTTCCATGTAGAAATTAACTTGGGTGCTTGCTCATCTCTGGTTTTCTCCTTGCTTTGGGTATTGAATCTAGATCTTGTCCCCATGTTAATGTTGGTCAAGAAAGATTATCCCTCTCCTGCTGTGCCCAAAGAAACCTCCTGGTCTCCTTGCAGAACCCGGAACAGATGAGATGCTTGCCAGAACTGATGCTAATCTCTTTGGGGTCCAAATTCCTTTTGAGAGCTGTAGTGTTGTTTGTTCTTGGTGGGAAAAACTCAGCATCTGCTGTGACATGTGATTGCTCGGTGTAAGTGCTTAGATACAGCGCAGTATATAATACATCAGCCTTCCCCAACTTGGTGCCCTCCAGAGGTGATGGACACCAATAATCTCCAGCCATCACGGGTGGTGGGAGTTGTAGTCCAACACCTCCAGAGGGCACCAGGTTGGGGAAATCTGTACTGCATCGTTTCTTACAACCGGAAGAAACAGAAGGACAGAAATAATTCCAAGTTGACTTTTTCACACACACTGTTTATGACCATCTCTATTTGTTTGTTTTTAATGTTCTGTAATCTTTCCCCATTACGAACTTGATTCTTTCTCTCCTCCTGCCTGCCCACAATCCTCATATTTTCTACCTTCTTTCCCTTTTTCCAGTCTATCTCTTTGTTTCTTCTGTTTGATGGCTCCTTTTCAGATCTGTGCCTTTTAAATGCCATCTGGAATATAACAGTAACAAGCTGGTGTTTATATTAGTTTCCCCCCTCAACTAGGGGAAAACCTCTCATTATCATAAGCTCTCTTTCCCCCCTCTTTCCTTGAGGGCAGAATCGTGCCTGGAAAAATGCAGCACAAAGTAAAACGGTCTTGAGAGAACTTTGATTGAATTCCAGTCCTCTAAGGATTTCAGGACCTTGGACAGCAATTCCTCGGATTTGTCCTTTCGCTCCAGTTAACAGAGGCCTGGATCCAAAGAGCAAACTGAGCCCAAAACTTAACAATTACACAGCAGGTTTCCCCACCCCACATTTGAACAGCTAATCTCTATGCCACATCACAAGCTACTTCCAACCCCCGCCTCCAGTTACTGAAACAGATTCCCATGTGGCGGGAAGGGTTTCTGGTTGATACCCAGAAGTTTAAAGACCCCATGGACACGCAGGACTAGCTGCATTCCGCTGTGGATCCTGGCCAAAAAGCTTGATTGGGGGAGGGGGGTGGCAGTGTGGTGCACTGGGCAGAGTTGTGTGTATCCATCTATCCTACAGATATCTAGATTCACATCCCAGTTCAGCCATAAAGTTTCTCGGGCATCAGAATCCAACAAAACAGGATTTCAAGGGAAAGTGTTCTAGAAGCAGTTGGTAATCATCCAAAGCTGGTTACATCGTGTGTGTGTAGAGGCTGGTGGCTCCGATGTCCGTGGGGCGGTGAATCCGCTCCGGGTTTCAGTCAGAACTCTAAAGGAGCTCTCCAAGGTGCTTCACTGAGGAATTGCTGTCCAAGGTCCTGAAATCCTTAGAGGACTGGAATTCAATCCAAGTTCTCAAGACTGTTTACTTTGTGCTAGATTTTTCCAGGCATGATTCTGCCCTCAAGGAAAGAGGGGGGAAAGAGAGCTTATGATGATGGGGGATTTCCCCTAGTTGAGGCACCTTGGAGAGCTCCTTTAGAGTTCTGACTGAAACCCGGAGCGGATTTACCGTCCCACGGACATCGGAGCCACCAGCCTCCACTGGTGTGTGTGTGCTTAGTCTTAGGAAATATGCAAAGAAAAAACACAAGACCGCCAATTTTTTAACATTACATGGTATTATATATGTGTTTTAATGGTGTTTTAAAAATATGTATGTAAACTGCTTGGAGATATCATATGAAGTGGTTGACATTAACAATAACTACACTGATAATAATATGAATCAAAATACTTACCAGGTACAGTATAGCATATCATTATACTGGTTCTACTAAACAGAAAATACAACTTTGGTTTCTCTTTTGTCCATATACGTCGATGGCGTTATAGAAATAATAATGTGCATTTTCTAAAGGATTTTTTGTTGCTGCTGTGATGGTCCATTGAGGCTGGGAAGCCCGTTCCCGCCCCGCTGCCCCCGCACCCTTGGCTGGCTGTAAGAACATTTTGGACCATGCTTTCTTCCTCTGGGGTGTTAGCAACTGCCGCTGCTAGAGATGCTGGAGGGGAGTTTCTCAAGAAGGCTCCCTCTGAGAGAACTGGATATTGGGGGAGCTTTCTCCCAGGCTGGGCACGTGTGGAGTCAAGCAGGAATCCCCCACCCCACCCCCTGCACCTGATCTGCAGGGGCCCTGGGATCTCTCTTTGCCTTTCTTTGCTGCGTAGGGCTTGGCTTGGCTCCCTGGAGCCATCCGGAGCCCCTTGCTGTGCAGCTCTTTGCCTGCAGAGGGCCTGCCCTCTGCCTGGGGCAACACATTGCAGTCTAGATTTGTGCAAGTCAGTCTGTTCAGCCTCAGGTTTCCCAGACTAAACAAAATCCCACTGTTCTCAAGATTCCCATTTGTTTGTTTGTTTATTTATTTATTTATTTATTTGCCCATCTGGCTGGTCACCCAGCCACTCTGGGCGATGTACAATTATAGAAACAGTTTAAAACAATAAAATTCTACATTAAAAACATCATATTTCTAAAAATACCCTAACCCACCCCAAATGCCTGCCTGAACAACCACATTTTTAAGGTGTGGCGGAAGCTCATTAAAGAGGGGGCATGGCGGAGTTCCCTAGGGAGGGAGTTCCACAGAGTGGGGGCCACCACAGAGAAGGCCCTCTCCCTTGTCCTCACCAGTCTAGCTGTCCTGGCTGATGGGACAGAGAGAAGGCCATCCGAGGCTGATCTTGTTAAGCTTAACACAATGTTTTCTCAAACCTCTTTGAAACTGGCTTCTTCCACCCACCCCTCTTTCTCATCCCCATCCCCCACAGCACTGGGGAAGGTTAACGCTATGTGAAGCCTGGAAACATCTGGAGATCAAGAGCTCTAGTGGAATCTCAATGTTTGAAGCAAGGGTGTAGAACTTCAGGCCTGTGGGCCAAATTCGGCCTGCCTGGGGTTCCAATCTGGTCCTCTGGACTTTCCCAGATGGCAGATCCTACTTCCCCTTTCCCCTAACCACCAGTCATATGGTGGTTTCCCAGCTTTTCTGCAGTTTTTTCCACACAGCAAAAGGTTGAAAGGCTGAAAGAGGTTCAACACCTCTGGTTGAAAGCTTTGCCTTCCTTCTGGGTGCTCTTTCCCAAGGCCCAGGCCCAGGCCCAGGAGCACAACAAACTGCCTTAGACCATTGTCCCATCTAGCCAGTATTGTTTACATCAGGGGTAGGAAGCCTGGCACCCTCTAGATGTTTGGGACTGCAACTCCCATCAGCCCCCAGCCAGCACCATCAGGGATGATGGGCATTGTAGTCCATGGACTGCTGGTGGCTCTCCCAGGCCTGCCCTGCTCCCTGCAATTCTTTGGCTGGGGATCCCAGGGCTGGAACCTGGAGTTTCTACCATGCAAAGCAGGGGCTCTGCTCCTAAGCCAGTGAGGACTGGTGACTCTGATGGCAGTGGGGTGGTGAATCCCCTCCAGGTTTCAGTCAGAACCCAAAGGGGGCTATGCTAAGGTGCTTTGCATGCAAGATCATGCAAAAATACAAGACATTTTTGCAAGGATAAAGATTCGGTTGTGAGCAGTGGAGGCTGGTGGCTCCAGTGTCAGTAGGGTGGTGAATCCACTCTGGGTTTCCGTCAGAACCAGTCAGAAGCACCTTGGAGAGCTGCTTTGGAGTTCTGACTGGTTCTGACAGAAACCCAGAGCAGATTCACTACCCCACGGACATCAGAGCCACCCGCCCCCACTGCCCTGAGCTGTGCCCTTTTCCTCAGCCTGCATCAGTTTGTGGATTGAGGAGGGATAACAGTCAGGTGGGGGCTGTGTGTTAAAAGCAGGGGCGCCTGGCTCCCCCTCCCTCCCTCCCCCTCCCTCCCACTCTTTTTGGCCCTGCTCAGTTCATACGCCATCGTGGCAGGGAGTGAGGCTGGCTAGCACAGGCAGCGGTGCCAGCAGAAGCATAAACCCTCTCCATGTCCCCGGGGGTGTTGCTGTCTGGTACTCAGGCCCCCCACCCACCCTTTGCAGGTGTCTCAGACATCCTGCTTTTACCCAGGAGGACTTGTACCAGTTTGGGAACTTTAACTAGGCCAAAGGAAATGACTCTGTCCTGCCTCCTGCGCACGCAACTCCTTTGGAAGGGCCGGGAACATCCACAAAAGCTTGGAGGCAGATCATGGGATCCAGTCTTCTGCCTGGTCCCAGGTCAAAGCCTGTGCGGCTCGGGAGGCCCCTTTCGGCAGGGGCAGGATTGCTCTATCCAGCCTGTGGCTCATGCCAAGTCAGACAAAGCAGATGGGAGCAGTCTCTCGGGAGCCTGCATGCATCCACTGGGGCGATCCAGAGGCTGTTCTGGGGCTGCGGCGGGGCTGTCAAAATCCCCGTTCCTTACTTTGTATTTTGTTACCAAGGCCGCCTTGCTGGAGAGGGTGTTGTGAACATAGGAGCCGCTGGACCAGCGTCGGCGTACGGCTGCCTGTAGGGGACAATTTCAGCAGCGGAGCACATGCTTTGCGTGCCGAAAGTTCCGGTGTCATACCTCCAGTTCGGAAAAGATCGCAGGGAGCAGGGCCGGGGGGAGGGGGGCGGTTCTGAAGAGCTGCGGAGCTACTGATGGACCGGTGATGTGATTTGGTATCAGGCAGGTTCATCTGTTCCTGTCGCCTCCTGGCATCCTGGGTGAATGATTTGGGGGGCTCCAAAGGTGATTTTGGGGTACAGAGCTGGTTGGCTCCCCATTTCTCAGCCAGGCTGGGTCTGCAGCTGTGAACTGTGTAAGGAAATGGGAACCGATTCCAGCCCCATCTCAAACGATGCACCGTCACAGCCGAGTTAAGGATAATAATTCTAATATTTTGTAGGGAGGTGAGAGAAGGGGGTGGCTTGTGTTTGACTGAGCAGTCCTCCGCTACACGGCTGCCACTCTCTCCTTGTTCTCTGTTGTTGTTGTGCTGCATCCAGCATTATGTAATCGTCTTATGCAAGATGAAGGATCAGCTCACCTGAACAACTTGGCACTAGTCTATCTCCCTAAGCCATTAGACTCTCTCTCTTTCTCTCTCCAGCCTGTTGCAGGTGGGCAGAGGATGTCTAGAGCATCTCCTGGAGTCTGTTTAAAACCATAATCTTCCCTCTTCTTGGGTCCAGACACACCCTGCCCTCACACATTAATCCTCAACCTGCACTGTGGGACCAATTCATCCTTGGCTGAAGTTTACTTTACAAGTAACAGTGTTCTTCCAAAATCTATTTGCCGGGGTAATGATGAGGCACACTTTAAAACTAGCTCACAAAACTGGCTTCCCCAACCCTGCCCCCTCCAGATGTGCTGGCTGGGGATTATGGGAGTTATACTCTGACACCTCTGGAGGGTGCTAGATTGGGGAAGGCTGAGCCTTTCTTTAAATAAAAGGCATAGATTCAGAGAAGGGGCCCAGAATATTTCCTGCAGGTGCTAGCCTCCTCTGCCAGTTTTGGCCCTGGAAGATTTTCTTCCTTTACATTTCATCACACCCCTTAAGATAGCCTTAAATCCTCTCTTCACACCAGGGGTGGGGAATCTGTAGCCCTCCAGATGTTGTTGAACTACAAGCTCCATCATCCCTGACCGGGCTGGGGAAAGCTGGGCTGATAGGACATTGATTTCCAGTAAAATTGCCATTTCTCCCCCTCCCCACCACCACTGCAGCTATGCTTCACCTACAAAATGCTAACATTTCCCTGTGTTTAACAGCAACCTGGCATACCAGAATGAAGGAGGTAAAACAATATCTATGATTCTATTTCTTGATATGGAGATGAACTGATGGGAAAAATTTGACCTGCTACATTTCTGCATTGTGGTCACTGTTAAAAGGCACAGGAGTGAGGGCCCAAAAGAAAAGAATCCAGAAAAGCTGCCAATCTTGTCTTCTAGCAGGTCTAACGACAGAATTGCTGTCAAGGACATGTTCCTTCCCGAGCAAGAAGGCGCTCCCAACTTTGCAGATCTATAAATGCTGTTCCCAGTCCTTGGCAGCTACAGAACAGCATTAGAGTCTTTCTTTGCAAGGCAATTAGGAACATGTTGTACCAGGATCAACAATGCTCTGTGCCTCCTGGGCACAATACATGTCCTTTTGAAGTCTCTCTGAACAGCTGTCCCTTCTGCAATTTTAATTTTAATAGGCCAGCTCTGGTAGGATTAAGGGGGAGAGAACAGGCAAGGACACCTGGACAGGTAATATATTGTAAGCCTCTCACTGTCATTGTCTGGCTCGCTCAGTGCATGAGAGAATACAAAAGGATTGCAAACTCCTGGGGGCAGAGACCTGCTTGCCTCTATGCTTACATTGTTCCGTAAAATGTTATGTACATTTACGGTACTATAGGCATAAAACGTCTTAACAGGAGCTAATTGGAGTGATCAAGAGCTGTTGGGTCTCCCTTGCAAAGAACCAGAGGGATGTTTACATAACACCTCAGTGGACTAGATGCAAAGCAGGGCTGTTGTACAGCATGGAGAATTTTCACAAGTGCAGCTTGGCATGCAGAAGAGGGGAAAAAGTTACCACTGCTGAAATTGCCTCCTGCACACCTTAATGGAACAAGAGTGCTGTCCTCCTTTGTACCTGGTCACCGCACTTGATCTGAGGAGCCCCGGGTTCAAGAGTCCCATCTCTTATAGATGCGTGGCTTTGAGCAAGTCGGTACCTGTCTCCTCTTCATTTTACAGATGGGAAACTGAGGCAAATACCGACCTCAGAGTGGTTGCAAGTGCAAGCTAACTGATCTTTCCTCTACGCTACAGAGATCTAGCTATCTGTGAATATTTGACAGAATCAAAAACAGATCATCTCTCCTTTTTCAGCCCTTGCACTCCCGTTGGCCAATCAGCTGTCGGAGGAAGATGAGAAGGTAAGAATGGGAAAACAGGAGAGAAAGCTGTGTGAAGTGGGTGTGTCATGTATCATAGTTAGACTGAAATAGACAAGGAAGCTACACTGGAATATTTGAGGAAGGAATGCCATGTTGTGAAGATCCAGTGCAGCCTTCCTCGACCTGGTATCCTCCAGATGTGTTGAGCTCCCAGATCCCCTTGTGCTTTGCATCTGGTCCCCTGAGCTAGCTGTGGAATTATGGGAGTTGTAGTCCAATACTTCTGGAGAGGGCACCAGGTTTGGGAAGGGCTGATCTAGTAGGTTAAAGAAGGGGTGATTAGGAGGCAGGAATTGATTATACCCCAGTTTTAAAGTGACAAATATTTTATGACACCTGGAAAGAGGACCCCTGCATGCCTGTGAAGAGAAATGTGGAATCTACATAAGTGTGGATGGGCCCAGTGGAACGACTCTACATGTCAGTCTTAGTAAGGGAAGTGGGGTAGAGAAAAGCATGGGTGTGTATTACATGAAAGAGGGTTTGGGGGAAACTAAACTTGCCACCTCTTTCTGGCAGGGCTGCTGGGACAGGCAGGACTTCAAGAGGCAAAGCTTTCCCCGCAGATGTGTCTCTCTATGCTTCGACTGTTGAACTGCTGTCTGCCACAGAGCAGTTAAAGGCAGAGAAGCCTTAGATAGAAAGATGGCTGCTTGAGGAGAGATGGGTGGCCTTCCATTCTGTTTCCAGATTTAGGGGGGAAAGAGAGAGAATGAAGCTAGCAATCTAAAACAATCCCCAGATCTGACAAGGGACTACACACACACACACACACACACACACACCTCGTCTGTTTTTTTTGGCCAGGTTACTAAGTGCATCACTGAAATCCTAGCGGACACCCTCTCCAGACCCAGTCCAATCCCAGCATCCAGTGAATGCATGAAGATACTTAGGGAGGGTAAGTGGTGATGATTCACATGGCAAATCTGCTTTGGGAAGCTGTGTGGAATGACTAGGGGTGCTGGAGAAATCTGCGACTGATTCAAAGTAGTCCGGATTTCTATAAATCTGACTTGTGGATTCTGCTGCAGACCATCTTTTCCCAAATTGGGTGGATTCCTCAGATTTGCGGACTGGTTTTTTACATTTGGGGGGGATTTGTGCAAATTCACACTTGTGCTAATGCACATGAAGGCAAGTGCACATTTATGCTAATGCACACTTGCGCATGTGGAACAAAATTCTTGTATATCCATTTTAAAAATCTGATTCCCTCAGTGAGCAAACAATGGAACAAACAATGCCTGACAATCCATGAAACAGAGGTGGAATGGATTTAACAAAATCTGTGCACCCTTGTAATGACCCAAATTCTGTCAAGGGCTCCTTGGAGGCCTCTCTCAGTCTAATCCAATAGCCAAGTCCAGACACAGACAAAGGGATTCCTTTGAAAGCTTTATTCTTCTTTTACAACTTAACAACTTTACAGGTAGTAACTAGATCTGAGCAGCACAGTACCTATGCCCTAAGTTGAAACAGTTGGTCCCCGTTTGAAAAAGAATTACTGGCAGACCCCTGAACTTAAGGACTAGGGAGAGTCCCTCCCCTTTTCTCTTGGAGCCTCTGGGCGCAGCCCTTGTTTGCGCGCCAACCTGGCACTTCGCCTCCTTTCCGTGCCCTCCATCTGGCGCCGCTCTCTGCGTCTGCGTCGCGCATCTACTAAGTCTGCTATCTCTGCTTGGTCACTCCCTGGACTACTTTCAAGTCTAGGAATGCTGGTAGGAGGAATCTCCACCAGCTGTGGGCTCTAAGGAAGTGGAGCACGCTCCTCTCCCAGGAGCGACTGCTCTTCCTCAGAATCAGAACTACTCTGGGATTCTATGGGCTCAGTGTCCACCCTAACAAATTCTTTGCACAGCCCTCCTCTGACACAAGCCAGCACAGAGCTGCTCCTGTTCGTATGACAATTGCCACAGGAGCAACAGGGTCTACAAGAGCCCCGTCCTAATCTGGAGAAGAGGGAGCACAGCCCTGCAAAAGCCCCAAGAGAGGATGCGGCTGCTGCCCCTCCGGGGCCCAATTCACCCTCCCCTCTCTCACCTACTGTGGAAATCAAGGAGGACCGGAGGGTGGATTGAAACCGGCGGTGTGCAAGAGCGGAAGCTGCAGCAGCTGCAGTGCCTCAAAGCTTTGACCGTTTCCGAGTGAGGCCCAGGTGGCCACGTCAGGCTCTGCTTGCATGCTCAGCTCTCTTGGGTTAATAGGCCCTGGATTTGTTTATACTGGGGTGGGCAGCTTGTGGCCCTCCAGATGTTTTGGCCTACAACTCCCGTCAGCCCTTGCCAGCATGGTCAGTGGTGAGGGATGATGGGAGTTGTGGCCCTCCAGATGTTTAGGCCTACAAATTGCCCACTCCTGCTCTTGAGGGAGCCTAGGAGCGCAGTGTTATAACATTATCCATGACCTTCCTCTAAAGACCCCAGGCAAGTATCCAGCAAGACTACTGCACAGAGCAGGGTAAGGCAGGGAACTCAGTGACCTTCAGACGTTTTGGACAATATCTCGCATTGGATCCAGCCAGCATGGGCAGTAGTCAGGAATTATGGGAATTGTAGTCCAAACCATCTGGAGGGCCCTAGGTTGCCTACCGCAGCATAGAGCACTTAGGACATGTCCTCCAGAGCTATCCTGCGGGTGGCAATTAGGGCCGGGAAGAACAGTTGCCAAGGGCGGTGTGCAGGTATGGGAACAGAGCGTTCCTTAGAGACAGTCCCTCTAGCCAAGTGACAACACTGTACACAGGAAGCAAGTGGGAGTCCAGTTACGCTTGCCCTTAAGGCAAGGTGCTGGTAGGGTGGAGACCTTTTTTTTCAAGCAAGGGAAAGCTCCATTAACAGTCCCAAGCCAAGCTGGAGAGAGAAAGAGATTATATGCACAGATTACATGTGCATGTGCGTGCTCACGTCCAGATGTTTTGGCCCACAACTTTCATCAGCTCTAGCCAGCATAGCCAACAGCGAGGGATGGTGAGAGTTATAGACTAAAACATCTGGAGCCACCCCTGGATTATATCTTCAAAATAATGGCTTCGAGATATTTTTAAATATGTTCAGCAGTATATAAATCTATTAAATAAATAAATGTATGTATGTTATTTGGAACCTAAGCCCTGCTGGATCAGGCCAAGGGTCCATCTAGTCCAGCATTCTGTTCACACACTGGCCAACCAGCTGCCCACAGGATACCCACAAGCAGGACATGAGTGCAACGGCACCCTCCTGCCTATGTTCCCCAGCCGCTGGTATACAGAGGAATGTTGCCTTGGATACTGGAGGTGATACGTTGCCATCAGGACTAGTAGCCATTGATAGCCTTCTCCTCCATGATTTTGTCTAATCTCCTTTGAAAGCCGTCTCAAGTGATGGCCACCACTCCCTCTTGTGGTAGTGAATTCCATCATTTTAAGTATGTGCTGTGTGAAGAAGCCCTTTTTGTCTGCCTTGAATCTCCCACCACTCAGCTTTATTTGATGACCCTGGGTTGCAGTCTTCATTCGAGGTTTTTATTCAGAAGCTAGATGGCTGCCTATCAGAGACGATGCAGTTGTGGCTTTCCTCTATCAGCAGGGGGATGGACTAGACTACCTTCCAGGTCCCTCTGTGATCATGAGAGAAAGTTTTGAAGGGAGTGCCACAACCTCTTAAGGTGCAATCCTGTGTATGTTTAGACAGAAAAAAGGGGCACACTGGGAGTTGTAGGCCTTTTTTCTGTCTGAACATCCATAGGATTGCGCCCTTAGCAGCTTAGCATTAGCAACCACTGCTGTGCACAGTTTGAGGCCTGGCAGTAGCGTGCCGCTGCCTGAGCCTCTGCTGCCAAGGAACCGCCACTAAAGGGAGGTACCACAATCTCTGCTGCCTGGCAACTACCCCCAGGGGACAGAGCACTGCGGGTTTTGTGGCTTGTTAGCCACTACCAGAGGGAGACAAAGGGCCACACGCTCTGTGTTGCCTCGCAGGAAGAAGAGACATGGCTGTGCTGTGCTTTCTAGCAACCATCACCGGAGGGAGCCAGAGTCTGTGTTGTTCCTGTCTAGCAAGCACCACCAGAGCACCCTGGGCGTTGTGGCCGTGTGGCCGCCCTCGGAAGGAGGCGTGATGCTCTTGCCTCTGTGCTGTCCAACAACTGCCACTGGCAGAGCGGTGTGCCACCACAGCTTCTGGGCAGGGGGAAGAGGGAGCTATTCCTGTCTGCGTGGTAATTGCCACAGGGAACTGAACACTTTGTGAGGGCCTGTTGACACGATCAGTTCCCTCAGGACAACAGCCCTTAATTCCACCATCAAGACATTGCCATGAGCTCCACTTACCCTTGAAAGTATACCTTGCACTTGGCTTCCCGCCTGGGTTCAATCTGGACTTCGTCATACTTCCAGTAGCCCCATCGGAATCAACGGGACTTGAGTTAGTTTAGCCATGGCTAAACTAAGTCCCATTCATTTCAGGGGGTCTACTAAACCTGGATCCAACCCACGTGCCATGGGCGGTGCATTTGCATGGATGCATTCATTACACCCACTGTGATGGCCTCCGGGATGCTAACACTGTGTCTGTTTCAGATGAGAGAGTCCTCTCCATGCTTCATCACCAGCACCTCCTGACGGAGTTGGAGGAACTCGCACACCAAGGTAAAAGGGCTGGCCTGCTTCAGCCGTCTTCCTTGCAGTGATGGAAATGTCCTTTGGAGTCTGGAAATCAGCTCTTTCCTAGAGCTGGGATCAGGGCCAGCTCCAGGGCCTACTTAAGCATTTTGTTGGGTGCAGCCCTTGGCAGCTGTAGCTGGCATCTTTATTTTCCAGTTCCAGCACGTGGTAGGTTAAAAACTGCCATGTTTTCACAGTAGCAGCCTGCCCCCACCCCCGCCCCCATGCACCATGAACTGGAACTTTGGGCATGTTGCATTTTGGGAAAATCACAGAATCACAGAATAGTAGGGTTGGAAGGGGCCTACAAGGCCATCGAGTCCAACCCCCTGCTCAGTGCAGGAATCCAAGTCAGAGCATCCCTGACAGATTGCTGTCCAGCCTCGTCTTGAATGCCTGCAGTGCGGGAGAGCCCACCACCTCCCTAGGTCATGGGTCCCATTGTCATATTGCTCTGACACTCAGGAAGTTTGTCCTGATGTTCAGCCGGAATCTGGCTTCCTGTCACTTGAGCCCATGATTCCGTGTCCTGCACTCTGGGATGATCGGGAAGAGATCCTGGACGTCCTCTCTATGACAACCTTTCAGGTACTCAAAGAGCGCTATCCTATCTCCCCTCAGTCTTCTCTTCTCAAGGCTGAACATGCCCAGTTCTTTCAGTCTCTCCTCATAGGGCTTTGTTTCCAGTCCCCGGATCATCTTCATGAACCCTCTCCAGCTTGTCTGCAAATAAAGATGGCAACTGCAACCATGGTTGCCAAGAGGCCAGGAGTGGGAAGCTCAGGCTGCAGTGTCTTGCTCCCTACCTCCCACCCCAGGTATCACCAACACTGTGGGTCCCTACATACATGGTGTTGCCAGACCACCCTGGGATCATGTAGTGAAAAAGGTCCTAATACAGGGGAGAAATGGTAGCAAAGCAGCAGCAGGACTGGGGACAATGTCTGCAAGAAAGGCAGAGAGGTAGAATATTTTTCTCCCCACACACACACATAAAAGCTCTACCAACCTATAATTTGCTGCCTTCTGTCCATTTCTTGTATCCATTCCCCAGAAAATGCAAAGCATCGTCTGGGACATGAAGGTAGCCATGCTGCTTGGGAAGGAGAAGATGAGGAGCAGGAAGAAGTGAAGAAGAGGGATGATGAGCCCACCCAACAGAGAGAAACAGCCTCTGAGGAAATGTGGGAGCAAAATGGGGAAAGGAAGGGGGAGGAGCAGGAGCTCAGGGAGTATGAGAAGACAGAGAAGACTGAAGAGAAGCTGAAGGAAGAGAAGGTCTCCCAAAGAGAGGGGGACCATGAGGCTTTGGAGAAGCAGGTCAAGGAGGTGATGGAGGAGGGGGAGGAGGAGGAAGTGAGGAAGAAGAAGAGGAGCTCCTCAGAGACCTGGTCTTCTAAGGAATATTTTGGCCACGCCAAGAAGAGAGGTCCTGGAGAGCCAAAGATCAGGGAGGTGATGCTTCGTGGAAATCAGGATGGAAGGAAAAGGAATGGATTGGTCAAGAGGCACTTTGGACTGGAGGAGGAAAAGGAAGATGACCGCTCTGAAGAGGAGCCAAAAAAGTACCACCACAGAGGAGACAATGAAGGCCACCGCCATGAGGCCTGGGAGGAAGAGGAGGAGGAGGAAGAAGAAGAGAAGAAGAAAAAGAAGTCTGAACTGGCCAAGCGAGTGGCCGAGAAGGCCAGTGATGAGGAGACAGCCCAGTTTGAAGAGGAAGAGAAAGGGATAAAGATCTCCAACTCCCAGGCCCACCTCCATGGAGGCTGGAAGCCATGGCAGGAAGAGGAGGCAGAGGAGAAAGAAGGTGAGATGAGGCATGGTCACCACCGTAAACCAGTTGGGCTGGACCTTAAGAAGAGACATCAGAAGGATGCGGTCCACCCGAAGGGCAGACATCATGGCCATGAAGAGGATGAAGGTGGCAGGGAGGCTGGCCAGAATGAGGTCAGTGCCCTGCTGTATCATTTTGCATGCTGTGCCAGGTGCTTCGGTTAAGACGAGTTCTGCCTCGATAAGGCTCCTGCAGCTCTCAAAAGCTAAGCAGAAGGCCAAATTAAATGTGACTCCTGCCCCCATGTTCCCATCCAGGCACTGTACTGGTGCCCGTTCTGTCTGGGCCAAACTAAATGTTCTTCTAACTGGAGTCAATGGAGGCTTTTTGGAGCTCTGCCTGATTGGTTTCTTTACTACAGTGTAAGTGTGCATGGCTCCGATTCGGATTGGGACTGTGGCGCTCTGGGAGGTGAGAGGTAAACCTTCCCCTGACTCATATTTCTTTTGAAATTCTACTCCGCTGCATAGTGGGGGGTTAAAAAAAAAAGAAAGAAAATGTCACCATTGGAGGCAGTGAAAGCTTTCTCTCTTTTTTTTTTTAGACCCAGTCCCCGCGCGAGGTGTGTGTAGGGACGTTTTAACTCCCCTCCTGGAGCATCATGGACCCCATCCAAATTGGGGCTGCACGTTCTTACACTGCAGTAAAGAAACCAATCATGCATAGCTCCACTGTGTGTGATGAGAAGAACATTTAGTTTGTCCTAGAGGGAAGAGGGCAGCAGTGTTTGGATGGGGGCATGAGGGAGGGAGTGTTTTTGAAGACCCTTAGGATCACTTCTTAAAGGGTGCCCAATTTTCCCTGACATACAAATGCTGAGTGCTTTGGGTCTCTGTTGCAATAACTCCACTTCGAAATCAACATCTCACTTGGGAACCTAGGAAGCTGCCTTCCGCTGAGCCAGACCCTTGATCCATCCAGCATGCTATTGCCAACGCCGACTGGCAGCAGCTCTCCAGGGTTTCAGGCAGGAATTTTTCCATCCCTGCCTGGAGATGCTGCTGGGGATCGAACCTGGGATCTTCTGCATGCAAAGCAGGGGCTCTACCTCAGAGCCACAGCAATCCTCCTAAAAAATATATTTTTTTAATTAAAAAAACAATAATTTTAATAATTAATAATTATTTAATATTTAACTATGTAATATTTAATTATGTAATAATTATTATTTTATTTAATAATTATTATTTAATTATTTAATAATTAATTATTTAATTATTTTAATTTAAAAAAAAATTTGCCAGCCCAACTAACATGGCACCCTCTCGTCACAACCTCTCTCCTTCTAGGTCGAGGAACTGGAGAAGTTGGAAGAAATTGAGCAGGAGCTGAGAAAGGCTGCTGAGAAGCTAGAGGAACTGAGGAGGGGGTAACCCCTTCTGCTGTATCGGGAGCTGGGCCAGGCAGAACAAGAGACAGACAGCCTCTTGGTTAACCCACCTTCCACCCAGTCCCCCTTATTCTCATATTCATATTCTCTCTCTCTCTCTCTCTCTCTCTCTCTCTCTCTCTCTCGGCTTGGGACTGTTAATGGAGCTTTCCCTTGCTTGGAAAAAGAAGTTCTCCACTCTACCAGCACCTTGCCTTAAGGGCAAGAGTAACTGGACCCCCACTTGCTTCCTGTGTACAGTGTTGTCACTTGGCTAGAGGGACTGTCTCTAAGGAACGCTTTGTTCCCATACCTGCACACCGCCCTTGGCAACTGTTCTTCCCGGCCCTGATTGCCACCCACAGGATAGCTCTGGAGGACACGTCCTAAATGCTCTATGCTGCAGTAGGCATCTTGGGGCCCTGCAGGTGGTTTGGATCACAACTCCCATAATCCCTGACCATTGCCCATGCTGGCTGGAGCCAATAGGAGATACTGTCCAAAACATCTGGAGGGCCACAAGTTGGCCACCCCTGCTCAAGAGCATCCCCCATCACTGCTGGAAAACCAGGGCGAATCCACCTTGCCAAATATGGTAGGCCTGCAATTCCCATGCTGTGCACCAAGGCGTATATGTTAATTAAGCAAAGAAAGGTTCCTGGAGCCTGCAATGCCCACCCTGAGAGCAGGCCTGTAGCATTTCTACGCAATAGACTGCTGTGGGCTTGCTGCCTTCCCACCAGCCCTTGCAGGAATTCTGTCACATCTTTGCATTGGATGTGTTTGGATCACTGAATCCCTTCCCCCGCAGAGAAGAACAGAGCTATCCGCTCTTGCAGGAGAATGCCTGTTGCATCTCTGTGCGAGTTGCTGCTCCGGCCTTGCCTCCTTCAACTCGGCTTTTGCTGGAGGCCAGTCATTCTGCCGCTTCTCTGCACCGGATCATTCGATCCCTCTCAATGCAGCAGAATTATCCACCTTCAGGGGAGGAGGCTGTCTGTTGGGTACATGCATCAGTCTTGCACTCTTGGGGCGTTCTGCCTCTTGCACACCCCGAAAGCCAAACATTTTGTATGCGAGAGGGACTCGCGCCTCCAGTTTTGATCCATACATTCAGGGGCGCTTCTGCTACCAGAGGTTTGGGAACTGGTGTAGTTAGCTCCTAACCCTGGTCCTTGGTGGAAACACTGCCACCAGAAGGCAGCCTTACAAGATGCCCACACCCACCCGCCTGTTAAGCTCCATGATGAAAGCAGGGTCCTTTTTTAAAATAAGCTCACCCTCTCAAATAATTTGTTTTACTTTGTTTTGCCAAGCATCTGGCACAAGATATTGCCATGATAGCAACCCCCCCCTCCACTTACCCTAGGTGCCTCCAACCTATCTCCACCCCCACCCCCCGCCCTTTCCCAATCTACCGCTTTGACTGTTCACATTGGAATTGTCCATCCCTGTCCCCTTCCTGTCACTGGCCCCTTTGGGTGTCGGTGCAAAGGTGGAGCAGTTTCTGGAGGCTGCCCACGTGGTGTGGGGAGTTGTGCTTGTTTCTTTATCTGTGTGGGTGTATCAGGTTTGGATTTCTATGACAGGGGCGGGTTTTGCTTTAATCACTGCTGCAGAGTCAACTTAATAAAGTGAAGTCCAAAACAATTGACATGAACACTGGGATCGCCTTGCATGGGTGTGTGCTGGTTCCGGTCGTTTAGAAGGCTTTTTATACAAAGCCCCTTCCTACTCTCCTACACACCTCTTCGATGTGTGAATGCCTCATTTGAAAGTGGATACAGCATTAAGATCTGGAGTGCTATTTCTAAATACAGAGGGGTTGAGAGAGACAACCGTTGCCACCTTCCTCTGGCCAGGCTCCTATGCCTTTAACAGTTAGCAGACAAATTCAGCATGGGGGCTCTCCTCAGTGTGGAAGGGGCTAGTGCTGTACAGTAAGGCATGGATATGGGTTATAATTAGAGGGTTTGGGACCTCTTTTTGGCACTCTGCTGGGGCAGGCAGAAAATCGACATCCCTGAATTTCTATCCTTTGACCGTTGAACTGTTGTCTGTTGCAGAGCTGTTTACTGGTACAGGAACCCTATTGGGGATGGGGGGAGGGAATAAAAATGGCCACCCTAGTGGAGACACGGGGGTGGGTTCCTCAGTTCTGCTGGCAAAATGAATCTTTGCAATCCCTGAGAGGTTGCCAGGCTATGCATCTCTCATTAGCCTGCAGGAGGACAGAAAGGGGCATGAAGTAGTATTGGCCACACAGTTTAGCTGCTCCCCCCCCCTTTTGTCTTTAAGAAAAAAGCAAGTTTCTAGCCCTCGTTACAAGGATGTGCTAGGAAGTATATGGACAATGCCTGCCAAAATTTCAGAAGCCAAAAGAGGTGTCTGAATAAGATTCCCAGTAGTCTATAAGCGAGGCTTCAATCCTATTGGAAAGGCACTATTACCGCCTGTAAGCAGCAAAACCAGAATAAGTTACAGCAAGTAGTAAAACCATCTAGCACTGTGCAAAATGAGAGAAACTAGCCAAATGCACTCAACTGGTACAACTTATTCAGAGTTCCAGAACTGAGATTGCCTGGGTGCAGAATGAGTGTTTTGTTTAGCACTGTGGTCACAGCCGTGCCTGTATTACGGGATTTTATACAAGTGTAATTTCTCAGCATATACGGGAAGCAGGGTTGGATGGCGCTGTATGATCCCAAAGCCAGGCTTGAAAATGTGGGGCTGTACAACCAAAGGCAGGCTTGAAAACATGTGCGTGCCTTCAGCTTAAACCTCAGAAGTGGTACAGAGGGATTTCACCTGCATCAGTGCTTGCCTTCCCTGGGCCCAGAAGCAGCAAAAATCACCCACAGGTACATTATGCAAAGCATAAAGCCTCCAGTATCTGGATTACTGCCCAACCATAAAATTATTGTTCTACACTTAAAAGAAAAAGAGTCTGCACAAGTGTTTCCATGTGTTTTTATATGGGATACTAGGAATTTCCTTAAAAAAATATTGTCCATAAATCTGATAACAGCTTATTTAGATTGCTCAGAATGTACCTTTTGATTTTTACCAGCCCTCTTCCCCTTTCTTCATAACTTCTTAAAGGGCTATTGAGCAGAGGCCAACCTGAGTTTGCGAGGGAGGGTGCTCCACCAGCAACATGCAGCCGCTCAAAGCTCCCTGCCACCTGTACATGTACAACACAGGTGTTTGCAAACATATACGCCTATTGCATTTGTTTACATTTTCAGGTATATATCTAACAGAATAAAGCAGCCAGCCGACAAAGACCTCTCCATGCAGGCTCAGCTGCTATAGTTTTATCTGAAAGTAAATCCTACTGCCTTCAAAGTGATTAACTCTGAAACATTCATGACACTAGCCTTCCCCAACCTGGTGCCCTCCAGATGTGCTGGAGTACAACTCCCAAAGGGCACCAGGTTGGGGAAAGCTGCATTACATTTTTACTCTAGGGAAGCTTATAGCAGCTTACTTGAGCATTTCCAGAGTGCATTCTGTTACAGGGCCATGCCTCCATGTCAGAAACATAATGCGCCTTTTCCCTAGGGATCAGCAACTAGAGGCCCAATAGCCAGATCCGACCCCATGGAGAAGAAGGTCTCCTCCCCCCTCACAAAAGAAGGCTGGAGAGAGGGCAGGTTTGGTACTGCAGCTTGCTTTTGGGGATGGGTGGAGGGACCTTCACCCACCATTCTTGCCTCCAAGCAGCTCCCCTGTAAAATGAGTTGCTGGGTTACGTATGCATAAGATTGCAGCCCTAGAATAGGTCTGTGAAATACCCTTCCTCTGCTTTTTGTCCTTGTGTGGCATTCCCTTGCTCCATGCATGCAAGTACCGGTTCCGCTCCCTGTGCAGAGCCCTGTATCAGTCCAAAAAAGATACAAGGTGGCACACAGAAATCCACAGCTTTTATTCTGACCTGGTCAGAGACCTACATAGTACAATAAACACAAAGAGGCAGGAGGGAAGAAAGGAGAGAGCAGAGAGACGGAACTGAGTCACAGACATGGATTAAACAACAGGTCACAGGAAACCACACTGAAGCTTCAAAACATTGAGCCCTGCGAGAGGAAAGAACACACGCCTTGAGAAGGGAGGAATTCAGAGTTTGTACGCAACGCATGATGATTTCCTCTGCTTTGCTGAAAACACACAGGGTGTGTATATATATACAGAGAGGGATTTAAATAGCAGCTCCAGCGAGAGAGCACACTGCTTTATGCAGGGTGGATTCTGAAACTGCAAGAATCAGCTTATCAAACTGGCTGAGAAAGCTACATCTGGCATCAATGGGGACACAACTTTGCATTAATGTGGCAGAGAGCTGGGGGCTGAACCTGATGAAGACACATGCTATGCCAGGGTGGGAAACGCATGCCCCCCATGGCCATTTTTGGGGCCCTCCCACTGCAGGCATGCACCTTGTTTGCAAGAATTGCACTCCAAGAAACACGATTCGGCCTGGAAACAAACTGCATGCTCGTGGTGCGCCTTTTCCCCCTGCAATTTTGGCTGCCGCAGTGGTAGGATTGGGGTGTGGCCTGTAGCAGGTTCCAGGGAGGGCAAGGCAGCCCCTCAGACGCTGCCCACCCATGTGCTATATCAAGGCAGAGCCCAGTGGAAAGAGGAAGTTGAACTTCAGACGTCTGGTTAGTCCTCAAGCCTACAAAATAAAGCCACAAAGGACTGGGGGGGGGGGGGGGAGACACTCCCCTCCAGAGGCTATTTCCACTTTGAGTTGAGAAGAGCTGGAATCGAGGGAGGATGAGAGCATGGAGCGGTGTCTTCCAGGACCCGTTTCTACACTGGACATGGCAGGAATTTCATCCAAAGGTCTTGGCCCGGCCACAGAGCTCTGGCTCGGCCAGTCCTCACTGCCAAGCTCGTGGAAGGCAGCCCATTTTGACTGCCTGGGAGCAAGAAGTCCCGCCCAGGTTGCCATATTCCACCTGGGGCACACTCTCGGCTCTATTCGGATTTCAAGGATTGGTCGGAAACAACAGGAGAAGCTGCACCACCTAAACAGGGGCTACCTTCTGAAGGAAACAGAGCCCTGCCCCAAACCGAGGCGGCTTCTCCATGAAGCACAGGGCCATGCACCATTCTAGCCTTTTATTGGCTCCAGGACGGCAACCCAACCCCCTGCCTCCCGATCCAGAAGTGGGTGGGAGCTTATGGTGTTGCTAGGCAACCAAAGGGGGCTTCTTCCACCCCCGACAGCAATCAGCCAGGCCCCTGGCAGTTGGACGTGTGGCAGGAAAGAACACAAACACAACAGGGAGGGGAGGGAGGGGAGAGTGGCATGAGGCTGAAGGGGAGCATACCTGGGGAAGGCTGGAGGCCCGAGACTTAGACCAACGCTGGGCGCTGTATCATGCCTTCCTGGGAAACAAGGCTCTTGACTGTTCAGGGCAAAACTGCGATCCACTTCGAGGAGGAGAAAAAGGAGGGCCTTGCAGGCCTGGAAGGGGAGGTGGGCTGCTGGGTGCTGAGTGACAAGGGGGGATGTAGCCTTCACAGGGACAGAGGCCTTCCACTCTATGTATACCAGGGTTGAGTCCATGGCCAAGGCAGCCTTTGCTCCATGGACTGGGGCAGGTGGGGGGGGTGCCACCTCCCTCTCACCCCCCCACACCCTCTTCTTTTGGGCTCACCCCCTCCCAACCCAAACCCTGCTTAACTTAAAAAGGCAGAAGAGTGGCCTTGAAGGTAAGGATTAGCAGACCTCAAGACAGCTGGGGATGAGAGAGGGAAGCAATTAATGAAGAGGCTTGATTACAAAGGGAAGTGCCTTCGTATGCAGCAAGAGTAGGCAACTTCTGGGCCCCCAGATGTTTTGGCCTACAACTCCTATCATTCCTCCCCATTGGCTATGCTGCCTAGGGCTGATGGGGGTTGTAGGCCAAAACATCTGGAGGGCCACAAATTACCTACCTCTGCTGTAAGCTTTCATAGCAGAGGTGTGTGTGGTCATGGGCACATGTGTCACGAACAGTTACACCTGGTGTGAATACTAACTTGGGCCCAAAAGCCCTGCAATACAGACCAAGAACTACAGGCTCTCAAGCTAGAGATAGGCCCCAAACATCCTCATCTTGGGCTCAGAACAGCCTTCCCCAACGTGGTGCCCTCCAGACATTTTGGACTTCAACTCCCATCAGAGCCCTAGTTAGCAATCAGGGATTCTGGGAGTTCCTGCCCAAAACATCCAGAGGGCACCAGGCTGGGGAAGCACAGGCTAGATGTGGATTGCCTCAGCTCTGACATTCACCAGGATCGCTGGTGAGAGCACCGAGAGGAGGCATGCTTTCGCTTCTTCACGTTTCTCAATCAGACAGGAAGCGGGGAGTGGAGGTGGAGAATCCAATTCTACTGGATGCTTGTTTCAGAGATGCAAAAGCAGGTTCCCCCCAAAAGCACATGTTTAATTTTGCACAGCAAACATAAAAAAAACCCCAGAAGTCATTGAACTTTGGAAACAGACAGAAAAACAAACCAACGATGGAGGGGCACATCGGAATGGGGCCCGGGGAACTGCTCTCTGCCGGATACAATGCAGCTCCCCTACAGCCCTTATAAATAAGTCTAGCTCACAGTGAAGATGCAGCTGCTACAGAAATCACAGCCAGCTGCCGCAGGAGAGATGTGTTTAACGGATAGTGGCCCAAGGGACCAAGCGGGCTCCTCACCTGGCCGTCTAGCGCCCGCGGTTGATGACGATATCATCATACTCCTCCTGGCGAAGCAAAAAAGGGCTGTCAGTTGCACCCCCGCGGACAATAGGGGTTGGGCTTTGCAAGGAGGTGGCGGGGAAGAAAGAGACAAGGGGTGAAATTGAATCCACCACAACCATTTCTCATCTACTTATCAGTCTTCTATCCTGTTTCGCCTGCTGAGAGCTGAGCATGACAAAGGGTTCCCCCTCCCCTGTTAGCCCCATAACACCCCTTTGTGGTAGGTCAGGTTGAGAGAATAGAGGGATCATCCAATGAGCGGCGCATAGGACTGCAGCCTCACTGTTTTCTCCACCCACCGCATGACTAGCAGATGCAGAATAAATTATGCACATTGGTTTAAAAAAATAGGAAGTTATGCAAAATATAATGAATTACTTGCATTTAAGGAAATTGAAGAATGCACAAATTTCAGCTGGTTTTTTGAGATACACAGTTCAGCTTTCGCTGTTGAGGATTTTATATTTTAAGGGCAGAGTTCAACAACTTTGCAAAGCAGCCTAAAACCAAGTGATTATTGAGGCCTGGCAATTTGTCAAGTGCAGAAGCAAACTTTCTTCTAGTCCTCCAGGATCAAAGGCGGAACTAGAAAGGCTGGGTTGTTTTGTCTGCCTTTTCTCAGATATGCCTTTAAAACTCATACATACACACACACACACACACACACACACACACAGCCCTGCAATATTAATACACTCAGGGGATATGTGTATACTGGACTTGCCCAAGAGAACAGAAGCAGGAGTGGTAATAGTGGATGCGGAATCCAGCTTTTGGAAAAACTCACGATTTCATTCCCCTCCCTACTCTTAAATCAAAAGGTAAGTTTCTAGCCTTTATGGGTGCAAAAATGCTTTTGAAAGCATATGGGTAATGCTTTGCGACACCACAAATGCAAAAACCATTGAGGCTGGACAAGATTGCTAGTGGGCAGTGGGGGGGAAGCATTTCAGTGCCCCTCCCTATGAGCTGCAAAAACAGATTTCTGCAAAATAAAAAGAAATCACACACATCTGCAGCGGCCTTCAGGGCTGCAGTTCTTTCCCAACTCCCGGCGCTCCACCCCGAGCACCAGCTCGCGCAGTCAGGGCAGGGGCCCCCCACAGATCGAACGCACCTCACTGCTGCTGTCCAGGCTCTCTTCCGAATCCCAGTCTGGTTCCTCAGAGCCGAACTCCCGCAGCAGCTGCGGGATTTTTTGGTCCGGACGGTGCACGGCGCTGTACATGGGGGTATAGCCAACGTACATGCGGGCCTCGGGGTCCGCCCCCGCGCGCAGCAGGCGCTCCACCACCTGTGGGTGCTGCGACTCCACTGCCAGGTGAAGGGGGCTCCGGCCGCAGCTTGGCTCCTGCCAGCAAGAGGGGAGGCGGTGAGCGAGGCGGCGGCACGTCCCAGCAGTTGCATGGCTGTTGGGAGTGCCGGGGTGCTCCAAGATGGAGCCACAGCTGAGCCACTAAGGCTGGGCAGCGGGAGTAGCTGAGCCAGCCCAGGCCGGGGCACTGGCATGCGTGGAAGCCCGGCGTCAGGCGCACGTGGCGACTCCACAGGGGCACAGAATTGAGCGCCTTGGGCACAGAACTGGCTTCCTCCAAAGCCCAGGTTTCTTTGTCATTTGTGTTTAAGGACAAGGAAGTTTCTAGGCCTCCTGTCTGTGAAATGTGCTTGGAGCTGCGTGAGCACCAGAAGCTGGTGGCTCCAAGGCCAGTGGAGCGGTGAATCCGCTCCAGGTTTCCATCAGAACTCTAATGGAGCCCTCCAAGGTGCACCTTGGTGTTCCCTTTAGAGTTCTGACTGAAACCCGGAGCGGATTCACCGCCCTGCTGACGTCAGAGCCACCCGCCTGCGCTGCATGCAAACAGTGCCCGCTGAAGGTGCAGAAATGGGGAGGGGGGCCGTGTGTGCAGGGGTGTGTGTGTGGGTGTGTGTGCATGCGCGTGTATGCGAGTGAGAGAGAGAGAGATCCCTAGTGACTGGGACAGGGGAACTTTAATGCTCTGCACTTGAGACAGCCTTTCCCAACCTGCCACCTTCCAGTTGTGCTGGACTGCAGCTCCCATCACTCGTAGCTAGCATAGCCAATGGAATTAAGGGCGCTGCAGTCCAGCACATCGAGGCTGGCAACGGCCGACTGAAGGGAAAGCCCCCAAAGCAGTTCACACAGAAATGAAAAGCAAGACAATGTAACAGCGCTCCGACCCTCCTGCTGGCTGCCAAGCCTAGAACTAGCTCCGGCAAGCAGTCGCCCTGCCAGAATGAGCCAGGCACCGGGGGCTGCCTTTGCATCGTGCTGACAGGCCGCAGGGCCCAGCGCTCCCCAAGGGCAAATTTCAGTTACGGAAGCAACCCACACGGAGTGCGCACAGCACTGGCTGGAAGCTTCGACCCAGAGGCGGGGAACCCGTGGCCCCTCCAGATGGGAGCGGGAGTCCACCTCCCATCAGCCCCAGCCAGCAGGAACGATGGTCAGGGATGATGGGAGGTGGAGTCCAACAACATCCGGAAGCCCGCAGATTCCCCACTCCTGCTTGCTCTAAACATGCAAAGGTGTCCGTTTGTCTTTGCTGCTGCCGTTGCCTCAGTCCTCTAGTCGGGGGGCTGAGCAGGCTCCTGGGGGCACCAGGCACTGGTGTCCTCTGGCCAGGGGCCACGTCACCCTCCTTCACATTCCTACTGCATCACCCACCCACCCACCTCGCCCTTCTCTAGTTGCTATCATTCCTGCCTGGGCCCCTCTGGCAGAGCTCCTGGACACCATTTTCTCTGTGATTCAGTCAAGTCACAGGCCCCCCGCCCCCACCTCCCACCCAGGGGAAGTGGCAGAGAAGAGAGAGGCAGGCAGGCAGGCAAAGAAGACCCCAGAGCCTGCTCCCTAATCCAGCACCCTCCAGACATGTTGGATGACAACTCCCCATCGCCCCCTAGCCACTGTGGGCTTGCTGGCTGGGGATAATGGGAGTTGTAGTCCACACACCCAGAAGGCGCCAGGCCAGGGAAAGCTGAGCTACATGGTTCCTTCTCCCTTGGCGACCACGGGGCCAACTGACACACCAACCATGCAGTCAGAGGGATCGTGACAACGCCTGCTGTTGCCTTGGAAGGTTTTGTCACCCTGAAAAGCAGCACAGAAATCATGGCAATACAGTAAATAAATGGTAACAGGAAGCATATTGCATTGGAGTTTCTCTGTCCGGTCCCTTTAACAGAAGGGCACAGTCAACAGTTGAGAAGGAGCAGTGCTTCAGGGACATTGTTTAGATTCCCCCAACCTGGTGCCTCCCAGATGTGTTGACTACAACTCCCAGCATCCCCAGCCAGATGGGAGTTGTCCAGCACATCTGGAAGGCACCAGGCTGGGGAGGACTGGTTTAAGAAGAAGGGCAGAGCTACAAAACCACCACAGACCTCTTTCTACTTATACCCCTGCTGCTAGTAAAATGGTGACCAATGTGGGTACTGAATTCAACATCCTTCTCAGCACAAGAGGCAAAAGAATGTCTCTGTGGTGACACCAAGGATGGCTTTTTCTACCATGAATGTCCTACACAGAAAGACAGCATGCCTAACACACGCCCATCCTCACGCAGGATAATCGCACGTGCCTCTATTTCACCACTGTCACCTCCAAAACTAACCGGTTTGTTGAGATCAGCTCCCGCAGAGATTAAGAGGCTGACCATGTCCAAATCTTTCCGCAAGACAGCAACATGAAGGGGCGTGTAACCTACAGAAAGAGAGCAGACAGTTTCGTGAAAGTCAGCCCAGGCTGCCCGACGGAGAAGCAATCTGCCCGTTTGGGTTACAAGTCAACATCCTGCATGCAGAAATTCCAAAGGAAAAAGGGCACAATCTTGTGCCTGTTTAGACAGAAAAAAGTTCCATAACTCCCAGCATTCCCCAGCCAGTATGGATAGGACTGAGCCTAAATATTCATAGCATTGAGCCCTAAATTATAGATTAAATACATCTGCATTAACCCAATTTAGATCACTCCAGCTGCAAATTTTAGCTTCTTCCAGAATTCAAGGAAATCTGTGGTAAGCACAGCAGTAAGGACAGAGAAGAATATAATATCAGAAAGGAACAGAGGTAATTAAAGATAATAGATATGGAAAGAGAGGACAAAATAACGTAACGAAGAAATATGTGAGGCTCAGAAATCCCCAACCTCTGAAGCCTATCCAGCCTTCTCCAAATGGCCCACCAATTTCTAGGTCTTAAATTTTAAATCTTAAAGATTTAGAAGACATGCTGATCATTTCCTCATTTCCCCCTATAACCATGAGGATTAGAAACTTGTTCATTTTAAACCTGCCCCTGGCTAGCCCAATTGACTCCATGCTCCGGAGGACTTCAAAGAGGCCAGTTCAAAACATTTCCCAAGGGCCCTAGGAAAGATACCATCATAACTGGTGCAGTCCAGCTGGGCCCGGAAGCCGTTTCCCTCACAGGGCCTTTGCATCATGGGCAGAGCCAGGAGCCGCTGGGCACAATCCCGCTGTCCTTCTCGGCACGCCAAATGCAACGCCACGTGACCACCCTTTTCCTGCACGCACAGCCCCGCTCCCGCTGCAACTAGTTTGCCGACGAAATCCGAAGCACCAAGGATGACGGCGATGTGGAGCGCTGTCTGCAGAGAGAAGAGCGACACCCTTAGCAGGACAGCAGCGGTTTCAGAGGACCTGCTCCTGTGCCTGACACCCAAACAAAGCAGGGATTTTCCTAGCACAGAGTTACATCAGCCTACCCCAACCTGGCACCCTCCAGATGTGTTGGACTACAACTCCCAGCATCCCCTGGGCAGCATGCTGGAGGCTGTAGTCCAACACTTCTGGAGGGCACCAGGTCAGGGAAGGCTGAGTTACACAATTATCGAAATTGTTTGCTGAAGTTGTTTTTAGCTATTGAAATTGTTTTAAATTGTGTATGATAATGACTATGTTTTATTATAATGTTGTATTATGTAATAGTTTTATAATGTTGCTGTTTGTATTTTTTTGAGAATTGTTGTGAGCCGCCCATAGAGTCTTGGCTATTGGGCAGTATAGAAATGAAATAAATAATAGTAACAATAATGTTGGGAACTGAGCTATACCTAAGAACATAGGAAGGTGCCTCAAACCAAGTCAGTCTATTTCTCCATTTAGCGCACTATGGTCTACTTGGATTGACAATGGACCTCTGCGGTCTCTCCAGCACAGAAGGGTCTTTCTATCATCCATGACAGGGTAATTTTAAATGGAGATGCCAGGATTGAACCGGAGCCTTTCAGAATGAAAGGCATGTGCTAACCCTTCCTGGTCTACAGTCATTCTCCTAAAGTAAGATTCTAGTCCTCAGTGTTCTGAATAAAGGGCTGATTTAAATAGGAACAGAGGAAGCTGCCTTAGACTCAGGCAGACTATTTGTCCATCTCCCCAGTCTGGTCTAGTCTGACAGCATTTCTCCAGGGTCTGAGGCAGAGAAGAGCCTGCCCTTTAACTGGAGATGACAAGGGTTGATCCTGGGACTTTCTGCATGCAAGCAGGTGCTCAGCCACTGAGCTACGGCTCCTACTCGAGCAAGCTATGGCCACCTAGGTCTTTTCTGTGTGTTCGGCTGCTGTTAAAAGCTCAGGAGCAGGGCCGGGGTGGGGAGTGATGAGCCTGTCTAGATTTGGTCAGTGTCAATTTCACACTTCTTCAGCCATACCTCTGTTCCATCTAATTTCCACATCAGTCTGCCATTCTGGGTGGGTGGTGGGTGGGAGAACACATGAGAATTCACATTTATCTGTATGCAATTTTTCCTTATATGTGCATTTCTTGAGCCAAGAATCGCATTGCAAAATTTGGAGAAGTGCACAATCTGAAGGATAACTGTGTTCCAATCTGCATATTAAGCTGAGAAATGCTAATAATGCAAACCAAACAAAATTTTCCCCTGGGGCAGGGTGGCAGCCTTAGCTTCAGGGTTCCGATTCCCATTCTGGGAGGGGAGAGGAGCCTAGTGGTTACAACAGAAGGGGCTAGACTCCTATATTCTGTCACAGCTCTGGTTCTGGGAAGTTAAAAGGGGGCTGGATTCAAAAAATGGTTTCCTGTATGTTTCTGAGTGCTATTCAGAGTGCTGCTTTTAACCTTTGAGGTCCTTTATAGCTTGGGATCGGGGTATCTGAAGGTCCCTGCTCCCCTCTGAACCAGCCCAAACACTAAGATCTTCCCTAGGAGTCCCTCATCATCCCTTCAGAGATGAAGGAAGGAGCAACAAGAGACAGGCCCTTTTCAGTGGAATGACCTTCTAAAGAGGTCAGCCTGGTGCCTTGTTTATGTTTTATGCTGCCAGTTAAGATGAACAGTTCTTTTGATTTTATTTGCTGGTATTTTATTATTTTTACTTCTCCTCTTTATTCTAAGAATTATTTGTTTAGAACTTGCTTCACCTCAAGCCATTATTCTTACTGTGACGTTTTAATTTTAAAAAATGTACATAGCGTAAATATTTTAATTGAAAACTGAGTTGCAGGTTAGACATTTTTTAGAGTAAAAGCAAGCAAACTGCTGGGTTCTTTCTTCAGTTCTACAAGGGCTCAGGAGTTCCCACTGTGTCTTTTTAAGCCTTGGGAAAGTGAGGATAATACAGACTGAAGCAAAGTGCCCCTCAATCCAACCTGTCCAAGGTCATTCTGGACATCCAGATAATCCGTCCCTTGGGTGTACTGCAGGATGGAATCCAGGAAGGCCTCGTGCTCATGGATGACAGCCAAGTGAAGAGCTCTGGAGGCAACAGGAGAGAAAAGATGCTGCTAAGAAGGACAAAACTCTATTGCAGGCTTCCCGGCTGGGAATAATGGGAGTTGCAGTCCAACATATCTGGAGGGAACCAGATTACTTACTGACTACTTACTCTTTTGCCTGGAAATGTGTTCTATAGTACAGTTGGGAACTACTAAAGGTGTGATCAGGGGGCTGCAGGTTCCTATAAAGTTGCTGCAGCATTTAAATTGGGTATTGCTTAAATAAAGAGCTCTGCTTAAGTCAAGAACGATGTTTAGCTCAGACCATGTCTACAAACTTAAAACAGTTTCACACTTCCGTCCTATGCATATTTTCTTGGAATGAAGTCCCAGTGTGTTCAGCAGGGCTTACCCCAAGTAAACATTCACAAGATTATAGCCTGAGCACCCCCCTCAAAAAATAATAAGGGTTGAGTATCTCTAACGGATCTTTTATCTGTGGTTTGAGAAATGAAATAATAATAGTAGAATATTTTCAGCACTCATTAAATTATACTTTCCAGGGTTTCCTCCCTCCTCCCACCCCAGGCATAATAAACTGGCCTCAAACCAGTTCAAATGCGTCGTATCAATGGGACTTGATCAGGTCTATCGTTGACTTTCTCTCAATTCTGGAGATGCTACTCTAACCTATTGGTACAATGGTTACCCTTGTGGAGGCCAAACACTTTCATCTAAGCTGCCCTGACATCAGAGTGGCTAGGTGACCAGCCAGATGGGTGATTAATAAATTTAATAAATAAATCACTGTGCAAATAAAAACATGGGCTGAAATGATCTGGTGCAGGAAATTATCATATTGGAGAGGGGTTTTTTTATTATTACAAAACAGCCAAGAGGGGGAGGAGCAGAATGGAAGCCAGCTCTGCAGCAGCTCGAAGGGGGCTCTTCAGCTACCAATGCCTGTAGTGGCTGTTGGAAACAGTGGCCACTACAGGCACAGAAAGACATCGGTAGACAGGGGGCCTCATTACTAGGACACCGTACAAGCCGGCAGAGAAAGCATCATACGCAGGCCCAGTACACTTTGCCACTTGGACATCTGCCTGAGGCGCAACTGTTGCATGTCCAAGGCAAGCACGTGACCGACAAACCGCACGGCTGTGCATATTTATTCGGATTTTACGAGAAAAAGAAGGGGGGAAATTCAAGGCTGGTTTCTTTCTGACAGGCTTTCCCGTTTTCAGTCACCAGCGCCGTCCTACGCATTTGCAGCCAGCCACAACCTCCCGGACCAGCCTGCCTGCCTGCAGCCCCAGGTACGTACGTGTCCCCGTCCTCGGTCACGAAGCCCAGCACATGGTGCAGCCAAGCCTCGGGGGCCACCGCTGGCACCTCGTTCTCGAGGCGCACGGCCCCCACGCCTTCCACGAGGCCGCCCACCTCCTCATCGCCTCCCAGGGAGTCTCCCAGGGCCGAGTCCAACCGCTCCAACTCGTCTTCCTCCAGCAGACCCTTCTGGGGGCCACTGGGGGTCAGGGGGCCGGGGTCAGAGGTCACAGGAAAGCCTCCAGGCCCCCTCTCTGCGTCGCCCTGGGCAACCAGGCCCCCGCCTGCCCGGATCTGGCCCAGCTGGGCCTCGCTGAGGGACCCCAGGCCGCTGTCACACCAGTCGTCGCCTCCAGCCCCGGCTTCCCCGCGCTTGGGCTCTCTAGGCCCGCTGGGGGCCACCTGCCCCTGCAAGGAGGCCATGGCTAGGGTGGGGCCTACAGCGCAGCCCCAGGGCAGCCCAGGGCCATAAGGGAGCCCAGGCAGAGCACGCCGCTGCCCGCTGATGCTCAAGCCGCTCCTCCTGCGACGGCTGCCATGGGGGGGAGTTCGAGCAACCTGGGGAATCCCCAGACGGGCGTCGTAACCTCGCTCAGAGAGGCGAGCCGGGAGTTGTAGTCCTTGTCCCTCTCTTTCGCGAAGCATGCCGGGAGGTGTGGTCCTGGTGCGTCCCCATCCGGGTACTGTGCCGCTTCAGAACCCAGCGTCCAGGCGCCATTTTGCGCCCTTGACAGGGCAAATTGGGGATGGTAGTTCCCAAGGCAGGCTGGGCAATGCACTGCGGGGCCATTGGCGGCTTTGTTAGTCCGCGTCTCTATTTGTTTGGATTCAATCTATTTATGTGTTTGTTTTGGGTCGCTGGATTTCTCATCCTTCCTCTTTTGCACATCATGATTGCAACCAACGCACACGTTAGTTTGCGTGGGCGGGTCGTGAGGCAGATTGGCAGCGCAATCATTAACTCACATAGGCATTTTAAGAAACGTCACTGGACTCCCTTCCTCCCCACAACGCAAAGCATGCTGGGTGATTGAGCCATCCTGTGGTTTCCGCCGCCACCTCCCCCCCCCAGTCTATCGCTGCGATTGGCTGACACGAACGAGCCTTTTGCGTCCATGGTGGACGTCATCGACGTCGTGTTGTTGTTTTTATCACGGAGCATGTCGGGACTCTGGCTGCTGATTGGCTGCTGTGCCGCGACGCTTCCTGGGAGTTGTAGTTTTCCTGTCAGGGTAACAGCTGTGGCTCTGCTGCTTGCCCTGCTCCGCAAAAACCTTCAGAGCCGAAGCCTGCGGCGCGGAGACGCTTCATGGAAAGCCGGGAAGGTAACAGGGACTGTGAGGGGTTCGTGGGCTGGACGCGAGGAGCGGGAGGAAGGCGAAGGCCTAGGCCGTTGCTTTCTCCACGCCTTGCCCTCTTCTGCGCAGCACTGAGGCAACTGCTACCTCACTCGCCGCCTCTTTGTTGTGTCTGTTCCTGTCGCAGACTCGGGAGCTGGTGTTGCTGCCGCCGCCGCCGAGGCCGCCGCCGAGAGGGGCTCAGGGTCGTCGGTGAGAGACTGGTGGGGGAAAGAGGGCCGGGGGCGTCACTTCAAATCTGGGCGGGGGCCGACGGTCAGTCGTACAGGCTCCCCCTTCTCTTCGCGATGCACGAAAACGAAGGGCGACGGTAAAAGAGCTGTCCGAAGGCCCATCGGGAACGATGGCAGCTGCTGCCAAAGACCGTTGACAGGGACGGGGGGCTCCGTGGACATCAGGGTGAGCTGCGAAGGGGCAGCTGCGAATAAAGCGAGGAGCGGATCCTGAGGGGGAATGGAGTGGGTTGCACGGACAGAACGCTTATTTATGTCTTATTAGTATTAGTATTATATCCCGTCTTTTTTCCTCTTGCGAGGAGCCCAAGGCAGTGTACATAGCCCTCCTCTCCCTTTTTATTCTCGCAGCACCCCTGTGAGGTAGGTTAGGCTGAGAGTTGGTGACTGGCCCAAAGTCACCCAGTGAGCTTCCATGGCCGAGTGGGGACTAGAACCCGGATCTCCGGCGTCTCAGTCCGAACCGCTACGCCACACTGGCTCTGAGATGAGATGGTTTATACTAGGTTTTCAGTAGTTTATTTGTAGTCTGATATGCTGGGAAAGACTGAAGGCCAAAGGAGAAGGGGACGGCAGAGGATGAGATGGCTAGATAGCATCACCGAGGCAATGAGTATGAACTTGAGCACGCTCCGGGAGAGAGCGCAGGACAGGAAGGCCTGGCGTGCTCTGGTCCATGGGGTCACGAAGAGTCGGACACGACTGAACGACTGAACAACAACAACAAATGGGTGCTCTGAGATGGGTGGGGGGCTCGTAGCACTACCTATGAAAACAATTTCCAGAGGGGTAGCCATGTGAATCTGTTGCAGCAAAAACAGCAAAGGGCTTTGTGTCACCTGAAAGACTAACACATTTAGGGAGCAATCTTATGGCCGCTAGGCAATGGCTAGACAGCCATAGGATATGCCGTTTTCCGGGAACCAACCTCGGAGCCCACACTCCGAGGTCGGTTCCCAGAACCCCCACCCCCCCGCTGACTAGGAGGTAACACAGAACAGCCCTCCGTGCTCGCAAGAGGAGCGTAGAGGGGCCGAAAAGGGGCGTGGCTGGGGGAGTTCTGGGGCGGGGAAGGCGGAAATGCCTGTACAACACATCCAGTGTGTACAGCAGGGAGGGCACAATCCCCTCCGTGCTTCTCCTGCCCTGCTTAGGATAGGCAGTTGCCTCCAAGTTGGGAGGCGGCCACCTATCTCGATAGGATTGCGCCCTTATTCTGGCATAAGCTGTTATGGACACTTAATCAGATGCATCACAAAAGCTGACTAAAAGCCAGAAAGCTTAATGGAAAAGCTTAATAAAAATAAAAATTATAATAAGCGTAATAAATGCTAGAATAAATTTGTTAGACTTTAAGGTGCCACAAGATTCTTTGTTTTTTTTACCTATGAAAGGGCAATGTGCAACTATTCCATGTTTTCCTTCTTGACAGTAAGACAAAAGACAGAAGAAGAAATGGGAAAAACATGGGAGGGTTCTGAGTGGAAAACAGCAGCAACAACAACATGTTTCTCCTCTCCCTATACAATTCTATGAATGTAGTAGGGCGAATGAAGTAAAATTCCATGAACGGAGCAGGATGATGGTGCCATAAATTTGTCTGGAAGCACCCGAGGTGTCTTGTGCAGAATCTCAGTTGTGGAGGAGTGGACATCTGGGGTGAGGGAGCAGAGCTTCCAAGTCAGGGAGTGGGACATGCAAGCAGGTTTGAACTCCAACACCTCTTAGAATTTCATCTTTCTGAATTTAAGCACTGCTCGATCTTATTGGTGGATTATTTCAGTCCCACTCCTGGCTACGTGTAAGTGGTTAAGGCTGCAGAGCCCTCCTGTATGCTGACTCACATGTTGATAGCGTTCAAATATTTGAGATGGCAGAAAGAAGGAGAGAAGATGCAACAAGCAGTTAGGTTAAGTTGTACAATGGTCGATTTAGATTAAGCATTCGGACCAACAACTCCGAAAAGATAATCTTCAGATTCATTCATTGATTCCCCCTGCCCCCTTTCTGTTTTTATTCAGGATCCGGATTCTGACGACGAAGCTGGGGCTTCTGGTCAGACTGAAAGTACGTACTCTTATACTTGGGGGTGGGTTGGCCTGTGGAAGTACAAGTTTTACTTTAATGATGCAAGTGGAACCCAACATGTATAAATTGAGGCCAAATGTATCTATGTAAATCTGAAAACCTACTGTTATTACTTTACCTTGGCCCGCATTAATATGCAGCTAAAGGCATCTGTGGTTGAAGTAAATTTCTTCTTTTTATTTTTTGTTCATTTTTATCTCTTGTTGTTCACTGCTCTGGAATCTGTTTAGATGTAGAGCAGTATACAAATGTTGTAAATAAATGACAAGTGATTCATTTCTAAACACAGATAACCCCTGACTTGCAATATCTAGATTAACTACTTTGGTTTCTCTCTTGCAGAGCAGCCAAGTAGCTCATTCTCCTGCCTGAAGTCCCAGGGGTTGTGTGTTTGGGGCCTGCTTAGTGTTATGGTGGCTAGCTACCCATATCTGCTGAATTGGTTGGGTGTCTGGGAGCATGGTATTTCTAGGCACTTGGAATTTGAGCCCTCACCTTAGCAATGCACATTCCTTTCCCTCTGTTATTGTCAAGATCATCTCTGATGATCAGTCAGATTGCTAGCAGAGGGGCCTTTTTTAATTCCCCCAAATCCCTCTGTAATTAAGGTATCTCTTCTGGAAAGATGTAGGGCAGGCCTTACTGTTGAGCAAAGTGACGTTACGTACTTTGGGCAACAGATCTTGGGCTGCTATGGAAGGACAGCAAATCTTTCGATTTAGTTTATATTTTTACTTTTTTGCAGGGGCCAACATTTAGTTTTGTCTCAGGAACCAAGCTGTCTTTGGCTGTGTCTGGACAGGATGAGGAGCTGAAGTTCAGCAGCACACACAAATCATTGGTTTTTTGTCAAAAATGTGAAAAGAATTTGGGAAGATCCAGCTCCCAATGCAGCTCTCCGCCTTGCCCTTCAGTCTCTATGTTTCTCTAAACAGGGAAGAGAACCCAGGAGTCTGTTTTTTGCCCTTTCTGCAATCTGTTTTCATTGTTATGAAAGGTTATATTGTTTTAAATTGCAAAACAAACTAGAGAAGGATCTATTATGTTTCAGAGTTTGCATTTTCTTAGATTGATGTGGTAGGGCAGAATAGCAAACATTTGAGCAGCATAGAAGTTTACTTCAGGCTAGAAATGGCGGAGAAATTCTTTAGAATCCGACCCGCCGGAGTCCATGGCGGAACAGACTGCTCCCCCCCCCCCCGCCACCCCGCAAAGTCCAGTAGGGACGGACCTACCTGGTGCCGGCTGGCCGGGTCCATCCACTACCGTCCGCAGCCATCCACGTAGCCTATTAAGGCCAAGGGCAGGAGCACAAATGGCATCTGCTACGCTGGACGCCATTTTGAGGCAACGGACAGAAGTCCCTCTGTGGATGGGCCTGGCCGGCAGTTCCACGGACTTGCTGCAGAGCTGGCCAGGAAGGATTCCGGGGGGGAGGGATTGCCTCCCCCCCCCCCAGCAGATGCCCCGGACCAGACGGGTGAGTGGGGTTTGTACACCCCTACTTCAGGCGGAGCTCAGAACAGAATCCATAGACCCTGGACATCAGAGCCCCCCTGTGGTTAATTGTATGAATTTCTCTCTCTTGCTAGTGGAGTTTTTACGAAACCTCTTGTCCCGGACGCTGGGCTTGGGCAGCGAGAAGCCCGAGAAGGTGCTGGATGAGCTGACGTTGGAGGGTGTGAGCAAGTTCATGCTGACTGACAAATGTAAGCTAGTTCTTCCTCTGCAGGCGAGTTTGGACCTGGGTGGGAGCTAGCAGTCTCCTACCTTATTCATTTAGTTTCTTCCCCCCATCAGCCTCTGAAACCATTCAGTATTGAAATGAAGCAGTGCTGAGGAGAGGTTAGTTAGTGAAAGGGGAGTAGAATACAGAGCCCATAATTGGGAACTGAGGGTTGGGTGTGGTGGTGGGGGGTGGCACAAGAGAGGTTTTATGCACCTGTATCAGGCCATTGATTAATGTTTATCTTGCATTAGGACCTGCCTCAATAGCATGAATTATCTGTTTCCCATTTTACAGGTAGGGAGTTGCAGGTGAGAGAGGCTAACTTGCCCAAGGCCACCCAGTAAGCTCTTGACTAACCAGTAGGTTTGAACCCCTGTTTCTTAAATCCAGTATTTTATTCACCAAGCCACACTAGCTCTCTTGCTTTGGCTGTCTGCAGTAAAATACATTGTTGCTATCCAGGAACATGGTGGAGTTGTACTATGTAGGTTTCAAGGGATAGAGGTTAAAAGACGCCTCCCTCTCTTTCTTTTACAGGCAAAAAGGTAATATGTATGGTTGGAGCAGGAATCTCGACTGGTGAGTGTCACGGGGGCTTTATTGAGTCTGTGTCTCTTTTTATTTTTGGTTGTGCCAAAATGAAGGAATGGAGCAGAGTGTGATTCAGGCTGACAGGACATCTTTTCCATTGAGCATGTCTGGGGCTTGGAGTTCTCCCTGGTCATGATAGTGATATATAGTCCCAGCTTTAGGAGGGCTTCCAGTTTTTAAATAGAAACCTCCCCCTGGCTCTGCAGCATTAAAAGTCAAGTAGAAAACCCAGCCTTCACATCAGACTGTTGGTCCATCTGCGGTAGGGTTGGACAATTTGTGACTCTCCAAATGTTGTTGGACTGCAACTCCCTTCAGCCCTGGCTAGCATAGCCAATGCATGATGTGGGATAATGGGAGTTGCATTCCAACAACATGTGGAGGACAACAAGTTGCCCATCCCTGATCTACAGCTTATTACTGGCTGCTCTTATAGCAGTAATCCAAGGTTTCAGCCAAAGGCCTTTTCCTGTCCTGACACCTGATTTTTTTTTTAAATCAGAGATGCTAGAAATTGAACCTTGGATCTACTGCATGCAAATATGGCCTCTCCTACTGGGCTCTCCAGCTTCTCCCAGGAAAAAGCAGCTGATGATTGCACAGTGTGTGTGTGTGTGTGTGTGTATGCGCATATATATATATATATATATATATATATTTTAATCTGAAGGTTGTTGAAAAAAATGAGCTGTCTTTCTGGTATTGGACTATTCTTAATAACAAGGAGTCATTGCCCAGTTTTGACAAGGAGTTCTTGGATTGGACCAGCTCTGGAAACATATCCTTCACCTGAAAACGAATATTCAACCAGTGTGGTATTTAGGCTTCCGAACTGTGCCATGCAATCCTGGAGTTTCCAAGAGATCTTTCACAATGTGCAGCTACGAGAGAATATTGAGTGTATTCAAGGGCAACAGTGAGGCTTCATGAGCCTAACTAGTGAAAATAGTTGAAAATGACTCACCTAGGCAATACTAGACAATTAAATTGAACCATTGGTGTAACAGGCTTCCTCTTATATACATTTTTTTCTCTACTCCCCCTCTCCCCCAGTCTTGCTCTAGTATGAATTGGATTGGAATAAATAAAGCAGCAAACCCCAAGTATCCACTTCCCAGCTTACCTAGTGCTGCTGTCAGTGCACAGCCATGTCATATGGATCCTAACCAGGCCCATGGGGGACCACATCTGGCAGGATTCTTCAACTTCCCTGGCCGCCCACTCTGTCTTAGTGTTTGCTTTTCATAATACAGTATCTTTGTGCCTCTCAGCTGCAGGGATCCCAGACTTCCGCTCACCGGGCACAGGGCTCTATGCCAATCTACAGGAGTACAACCTGCCATACCCAGAAGCCATCTTTGAGATCAGCTACTTCAAGGTACCACACTGAGTCCCCTGCCTGGAACTTGGTGTCAGCTGAAGGCATTGTGCTCCACTGAGGTTTGTTTTCTTCACACAACCAATTCTGTTTCTCTGTCTTGATTTAGCAACACCCAGAGCCATTCTTTGCCTTGGCCCGGGAGCTGTACCCAGGGCAGTTCAAGGTAAGCTCGGTGGTGGTGTTTTCTTCAGCATTGTTCCTAATGTAAAGTTAGAGGACTGATGAGGGAGAGGGACTGGATATCAGGTGTCTTGGGAAGGTCTGAGGTTAGGAATCAGGACTGTAACTTCTAACTTGTTTGTGGATTTTCTTTTCTAACATTGTAAAAGTCTATTTGAACCTTTGAGACAAAATGATTTTTTTCAACCATACCTTTAACGCTTGTGGGGAGGGGTCTTTTGGTCTTGGTGCCATGGATTTAAAGAATAAAAACTAGATTTCTTTACCTTGTATTCAGCTAGGATGGCCAATGTAGTGTTGTGTGGAAACTATGTAAAAATATTTGCACTCCTGGTTTGTGGAGCAAACAGGTACTTGGAGCCTCCTGGGTTTTGTGGGAATTGAGGCAATGTAGATCTTGAATTTAAGAGGGAGATATGTGAGTGGGAGAGACCCCATATCTAGGGGTCTATATAATTCTTTTGGGATTCACCGGAACCTCTTTCAACTATGTAGTAGGTCTTAGCCTGTTGCATTCCTTAGCAGTGTTGGCTCCAGGTTTTGGGAGGGCCTTGGGCAAAGAGCCCTTTCTGTGGGCCCCACTCCTCCTCTCCAAGACACTGCTGTATTTGTCCTCTCCCTCTGGGCTCAATTTGCACAACTGTTTAGAGGGAGAGCACCAAGGAAGTGGAGGGTGCCACGCCATCTCCTCATATGTCATTGCTAGCATGCTCGAAGAGGGAAGGTGAACAGGAAGCAACAGCGTGCAGGAGGAGCTGCAAAACCAGAAGGCAAAAATAAAAGGTTTATTTTTGAAGGAAAAAGCATATATTTTCATATGCCTCAGCAGGTGCCCAGCAGTGCCTGCCTGACACAAGACCTGTTCCTCTGGCTCAGGTAAACCTCTGCCTACTTCCTTCATTTCTGAGAAGCTCAGCTTAACCTGAGGCTCTGCTTCTTTTCAGCCCACCGTCTGCCACTACTTCATATGCCTCCTGAAGGAGAAAGGGCTGCTGTTGCGTTGCTACACACAGGTGAGTAAAACCATCCTTCCCCTTGGGCAAGAAAGAGAGCAGTTAACCAGAGCACAGGACGGATTAAAAAAAAAATTGCAACAATTTAGAGAGAAACCTCTGGTGGTCTTGGTGGCATTTCCTAGAACATGTGTGGATAGCTACTATGGAACAAGGAGGAAGGAAAAAGCTGTTGTGATCCTGTCAGAGGGTTTCAGGATGGTGTTTGGGCAACTGGGAGTAGTGGTTCTAGAGGAGATATGGCTAGAGAAGTTGAAGCGGGTTTGGGTGCAGAAAGATTGGAAACTGCTGCAGAGTGGGGTTACGGAGCAGAGGGAGATATGATGTTCAAGGTTATGAGGGAGAGAAGGGGTGGGGTGGGGGAGAAGAGAAGGCTCCCTATAGCCATTCAGGAAGGGATCAAAACTTAAGAACACCTGTCCTGGGTGTTCAGACTCTGGTGAAGTTTAACAAAACTTGGTTAAAAGACAGAACAAAACTTAGGGAAAAACTAAGGAAATGAAGTTAGTAATGGGGTATACCTGTCTTTTCTGTGTTAGCTTGAAAGCATTGTAGACAAGACTGTTGGGGCAGAGACAGAATCATAAGATTGCAACCTCTTAGTGAAGTTTCTTTTAGGGGTAAAAGATTCCTAGTGCTTAATTACTCAGATGCCAGCTTTTATCCCTAGTTTGGAATGTAATAATTAAAATAAAGACATAGGGCTGGATCCAGATGTAGTCATACTTGGAGCAGACCTATTGAAATCAATAGGGAGCCATTACTAACTTAAGCCCCATCAAATTCAGTGGGTCTACTGTAAGAATTACTATATCTGGATCCAACCCAATGTAAATTTCCTCATTCCCAGAGTCTCATCCATCATGTAATAAAATGCTGGAAAGATTTGAATTATGCCAGCCAGTGAGAACGCTGGCTTTGCAACTGTGATAACTGATTTCTAATAGGAGGGGGAAGCTTTAATGTGTTCCTGGTAAAACACCTCTCAGTGAGCAGCTAAACATATTACAACTTTTAAGGGAACCTCTGAACTTGCAGGCTCCTCCCTATGTTTGTCTCTGAGACAAAATGGAGCCTTTACCTGCCAACGCGTTTCCACTACATTAGAGTTTGAGCACTGGACAGCAGCATGGTCACTCTCTTGTCATCTGTCACCCACTTTACATCATATGAACCAATGGTGGTCAGAGAGAGATGCTGGAGCAGAGCTCCCTGGGATTTGTAGTTGCAGGGCTTCCCTACACCATGGTTTTATCTCGCACATTTACCAGGGCTTCTGCTTCCAGATTCTTTGTGGGATTAAGGCTGGCTCCTTTACACGTGCTTACACATGCCTTTGGGGGGCGCGGGGGGGATTGCCTTTCTCTGCAAGTTCTATATGTTTCATCATACAGCCACTAGATGGCACTGTGGTATAGTGGAATTGCAGGAGTACACACAGCCAGTGCAGTGCTTCATCGCGCTTCTAGAAAAAATGCCGGACTTTCCCTGATCTTAAACAAAAACAGGATAATGGTTATAAAGCACGGGAGAGGCTCTGGAGGTTGACAATGTCATGTAAAGAACCCACAGACTTCTGTGAGTGACCAATCACGAGCATATGATAAAAGCCTCGTGTACAGGTGCCATCAGCTCAGCACCATTTGCCTCAAAGTCAGTAGTTGTGCTCCTGGGAGTGTGGCTCCCATTGTGTGTACAGTTCTTAGCCCTATTATAGAGCAGGAGCCATTTGCCTTTGAAGTAGGAAGAGCATGTCTTGGAACAGTCCTTGATCTTTGCTACCCCAGGTCAGCTTTAACTCCTGGTTGGACAGCCGTTTTTGCAAGGATGATGTTTGTTTTGAATGATTTCTCTGTCTCCCAGAACATTGACACCTTGGAGAGGGTTGCTGGTCTGGATCATGAGGACTTAGTGGAAGCTCATGGCACCTTCTTTACCTCCCACTGCATCAGCTCCAGCTGCAGGAAGACATACAGTCTGGACTGGATGAAAGGTGATGCTTCGGAGCGCGGTGGGTACGTGGGGGTGAGGAGACAATTCACATGGGGTCTTCTAAGATGGATTGAAGGGGTATGAAATAGAATTTTCTTCAGAGAAATCTTGCATTACCTTGATATTTTATGATAGAAAGGAAGCAAAATGATTGCAGAGCAGTGAGGTACCAGTAACTTCAGTGATGTGTGAATGCTACTGATACTACCTATGATTTCAGTGTGTCATCTTGGATCACCTAGTATGCCTTGCAGCTGGCTTGTAGGTAAAACTAAGAGTAGCTGCTTGTTAGGTGGTGAGGAAATGTGTGTGGGTATATCAATGGGCTAGCTGCCAATTGACTGGAAAGTTCTAGACTTCCCTCTTTCTGTTTCCTTTCAGAAAAAATCTTCACATCTCTCATCCCCAAATGTGAAAAATGTCAGAGTGTAGTGAAGCCAGGTGAGCGTCCTTTCTGAAAAATCCCCCCTCCCCCAACCACTCATTTCCCCAAAGTGCATCAGAAAATCCTTTATCTTGGAGCTGATTCACACATGTGTTCAACCCTGGGTGACTTACAGTTGAATGTGTGACCTGATTGCACTGCAGGTGGCTGTGTTGGAGGTCATGTGGAAGTACTGTTTGAGGTGTGAGAGTTGTTAGTATGTCCCAGTTATGACTTGATGTTGCAGCTCCCCCAGGTCCACATGGGAACCTTGAGCTGCAAGGTTCTTTATTTGTGGGTGGCAGAGGGCAGAGAACTCCAGCTCCTGTAACGTAGGTGACTTAACTGCTAGCAAGGAATGGCCCAGCCCCTTTCCCTGCCCTGTTCCGTGAAACCACAACAAAGAGCAAAGATGTGTGAATCACCCCTGAGTAGGTGCCAATAAGACTAAGGAGTGCTGTTCCCTTTGAACCATGAAACTTGTGATGCTTTGTGAATAAACCCCATGGAAGTCTGTAGAAGTTGCGCTTGAGTTCATGTGTAGAGTATATGTGGTTCTTCTTCCACCACCCCTTCTGTCTTCTGTTGTGAGGTGAGTTAGACTAAGAGGTAGTGACCGGCCCAAGGGCACCAAGTGAGCTATGTGGCTGAGCAGGGGGTTGAATGCTGGTCATTTCACTACACCACACTGGCTCTGGATTCTGTACCATGTATAAATTCTACAAACTGCTGCAGGATTGTTCTTACTTTGCATATTTTAGTCTGCTTTCGTGAGTCATGGAGAGGGGGCACTGAAGCCCTAACCTCTGGAAATCGTATTCAGCAGCCACTCTGGCTTCTGAGACTTCAGCTGGCATTTAATACCCAAGCATAACTTCACAGCCATCAGGGATGGAAACTTCTCTCTTCCTTTTAATAAAAGCTGAGATTCTCTGGGAACTGAGTTTTGTGCTTTCACAAAAGCATCTTGTTATGCAGCCCTGATCAATTGTCTAAGTCTCCTTTTCTCCTCTTTATTCAGACATCGTGTTCTTTGGGGAGAACCTGCCCTCTCGTTTCTTCTCTTTGATGCAGTCAGTAAGTGCCCCAGTTGTTTGCCCTTGGGGTCCACCTGTGCATGTCCACGAAGGTCCGTGACCTCTAGATCCTTGTGTTAACAGCTAAGATTTGCACACAAGCAGGGGTGGTGTGGAGGATCAGTGGTAAATGTTGTATGTTCTTGTAAGTACCTTCTTTAATTTTTTTAATGTAACTTGATTGGATTATGTTAACTTATTGTAAGCCACCTAGGGTCTATATCAGGGGTGCAGACCCCAGGCCTAGGGTCCAAATCTGGCCCTCTGCAGTTCCCCATAAGGCTACTCCCTCGTCCTCTGGCCCCACCCCCTTTCCTCCAATTCCCCCCCCCGCTTTTTTTATCCCCATTCTAAAAGGTTGAAATGTCTCTCTTAAGGTTTAGTAAATGGCAATAAGAGCTTTAAGCAAAAGTGTACTCATATTTTTGGGTGTCTTTGACCCCTGGACCCGAACCCCCAGTGGAATGCAGGCCCCGAGAGCGTCTCCAAACTGGAATTTAGCTGTTGGGCTGTTCTGTGCTCCTGGTCTATATATAAGAGGTGGCATATACATTTTGTAAAATAGTATTGACCTGAAGGGGGCAGGCGGGGTACATTGTGAACATGTAGAGAACCTGCAAAAAATGCCTCCCTTCAGCAAAGGGCTGTGCTTGGGCATGTTTGCCTGTTCTGCCTCGTTAGGGTGAGGGCAATAATTGATCCAACTGATTGGGTGTTCTCGTGTGACCAGCCCAGGAAGCATCATCTTTCCTTTCAGTCAGATTTGTTTTCTTTTAGTAATGTTGTCACATAACCAAATAGGTTATGTAGAGCTATGACTTGCTTACTCCATCCTTGATTGGCTAAGATTAATGAAACTGTAACCAAGGGAGAAAAAATGGTACTGAAACAGCAGCAAATTAGGCTTTCAACTGGGTACCAAAAAAAGACAAGTCTCAGAAGAAAGGGATAGGGGAGAAACACTTCAGCCCCCACGCCCCACCCCCCATTTAATCACAGCTTTCGTGCCAAAAATGTTTGTGGGCAAGCATTCAGCATAGCCCTATAACTATGTCATGGCCGTCTCATGTATTGTCCACAGTGGGCTTGTTAACACATTATGCTTCAGTTTTGTGGTCAGAAATCACTCTGTGTGTGGTATGCAACCATTTAATGCACTGTGTTCATGCATTGCAGGAGTCAGTGGTTTTCCTTTTTGCAGAATAGCTGTAATTGCCTATGGCCTCATGGGCTTTGAACCACAAGCTCTCCTATGCACTATAATGAACATAACCATGTTGGAATGTGTGGTTTGTCTAGGCCACAATAAATAATAGCTGGGTAAAGGCGATGAATCCAAAGAGTGCGAACAGCCACGTGGCATGATTTCAGAGGTAGAAGGCGGTGTTGAAACAAGAGCTTGTGATAGTATTTCTGTGGTGTCCACAGTTCTTCATAGCAACCCTCCCTCTCCTGCCCCCCGGCATCTTTACTTGCAGGATTTCCGCGACGTGGACTTGCTTATTATCATGGGCACCTCCCTTCAGGTCCAGCCCTTTGCCTCTCTTGTCAGCAGGTAAGTGAACCTCTCCCATGTAGGCACTGTGACTTTGCTGGCTAAGGCACAACCAGCATGTTTACACTTCTTCTTTTCTTTGTCCATTCCAGGGTACCCAAAAACACACCACGGCTCCTGATCAATAAAGAGAAGACTGGAGAGGTAAGATCAAGTTTGTTAGACATTTCCTTTGATGTGCTGTGATTTGGTATTTTGGTCAAAAGACTTCTCAATGACCTGAGGGCAATGCCTCAGTTGCTGCAATTGGAATAGGGAGGACATTTTCCCACCACCACCAATTCTGTTCTTGATAGGTACATGCAAGCAAGGTTTAGGAGCTGTGGTTAACATGCTCTGCATTTTCCATACCATATTTGAGAAAGCATGAGCCCTCAGCATGCAGCATTATGAGTGAGTGTGAGAGCTGGTGGAGTCTAATGTTCCAGGAGCAATGGATTTCATAGCTAAGTGCCAAGAGGGACCATATTTATGGTTATACAAGAGCATGCCCACAGTATCAGCGAGAGCCAGTGTGGTATAGTGGTTAGAGTATTGGTTTGGGACTCAGGGGAATCAGGTTCTAGTCCGCACTTGGCTGTGAAGCTCATTGAGTGACTTTGGACCAGTCACTGACTCTCAGCCTAAGCTACCTCATAGGGTTGTTGTGAGGATCAAATGAAGAAGAGGGGGATCACATACCCCTCCTTCAACTCCTTGCAAGTGGAAACAGGTGGGGTATAAATATAATAATGAAGAAATAACTCTAGAGTCACTAACAAGTGATATATAGGGACAGAATTAAAAGTTTTAATAAAGGCAGTTGGCTTGAAGACTAAATCAATACATTTGGTTTCCAGAGGGTAGCAGTGTTGGTCTTTTGCACTAAAGCCAACAAAGAGTCTTGTGGTACCTTAAAGAATAACCAAGAATAAAGCTTATCCTGGCATAAGCTTTCATGAACTATAACTCACTTCATCAGATGCATGGATAAATATAAAAACAAACATAAAAATTATATAAAGTTGATACTTCTACAGTGAAAGATTCATAAAGCAGCCATTCCCTGTCCTTTCCCTCCAATAATAGGTGCTAACTTACAGCCATGAAGAAGGGCCAGTTTGCAAGTCACAGGAGCAAATCCTGGGTTATTTATCTCATAGACTGCCAGGATGCACACTCCTTCTGTTTTCTGTAAGCAACCTCCATTTGACCTGATAGGTGGTTGCGAGTGTGATGTGCAAACCTGGACTGATGGGTTGTTTAGGGGCTAAACAACTCAGAGGTTAACTCAACAAGAAGCCATGGGTTAACCATGGGTTGTGTAGCCCCTAAACAAACCCATTGGTCTGAGTTCACACGTCATGCTGACAACCCTGATGGCTATGTGCTACCTCAAGTATCAGAGGCAGTGAGTCTATGTACACCAGTTGCTGGGGAAGATGGGTGGGAGGGTGCTGTTGCACTCATGTCCTGCTTGTGGCTTTCCCATGGGCCAGCTGGTTGGCCATTGTGTGAACAGAATGCTGGACTAGAGGGACCTTTGGTCTGATCCAGCAGGGCTCTTCTTATGTTCTTAAACTCCGATTGCGCTGATCAGAGATTGTTTACAGAAACAGGAAGGACCTTGCAGGCAGCACCCCCCCCCCCCAAACAGTAGGTTAAATAACCTACCATTTGCCACCATAACATGTGAACTGGATCTCACTGTCCGTAATGTTTTCTGTTTCATTGCAGAGTGATCCTCTCATGTCCCTGATGGGCTTTGGCTGTGGGATGAACTTTGATTCAGAGAAGGCATACCGGCAAGTCACAATGGGGACTGGGGATGGGGTGTGGCAGGTGGTGAGAACATAAGCTATGGACACTTCTACTGGATACTGGCACCTGGGGCTGTTTAACGCTGTGGTGTTGAGAAAACGTAAATTGGGAATGTTGACGCCCCCAGGTAAGGGATCATGGAGCTATATAAACTGGAGTTTATCCCAATGATTAATGTACACATCTCCTGATTCTCTAGTGTACAGCTTCATGAGTTAGTATGAGAGTAGCGGAGCCTAGTGACGCAAGCACTGAACTCACCTGGGTGGCTTTAAAGAAGCCGCTCTCTTTTGTGTATGTGAATTGCTTGGAATGTTTAGAAAGCATTGCATAAATGCTAAACGTTGTTCACTAGATCACAGTTCTTTTCGGGGGCCTTCTCCCCCATCTCCTTTCTTGTAGGGATGTTGCTTGGCTCGGAGACTGTGATGAGGGCTGCCTAGCTTTGGCAGATCTGCTGGGATGGAAGGTATCTGTCCTGTTAAGGGATCATTGGGGTGCAGCCCATGCCAAAGTGGGAGAAATTAACCAAGGTTGTCTTTCGTTCCATCTTGTATGTTGGAGGGAACAGCTTGCCATCCTTGAGCAAGTTACAGCTCCCATCCATCTCTTAGTTATATTCACAGTTTTGTTTTTGTTCTTCCCCCCAGAAAGAGCTGGAGGAACTGGTGAAAAAGGAGCATGCTGCCATAGATGCCAAGTCAGGACAGACTGCTGCTGCTGGGGCAAGTGCCTCCCATCCTTCCACAGGGGAACAGAAGCAGAATCCATCTGCAAAGAAGGAAACACCTCCTAGCACAAAAGAAGAATGAAGAGATTGGACAGGACTGGGGGACCCTTGCTGTGGATGAATTAAAAATCAAAATGGCCACAGACTGAGTGATCCTTGCGGCTTGCAGACTTGTCTAACTTGACTTCCTTAAGGGGCTTGGCTGCCCAGGATCAACCAAAGGCTTCTGCTTAGGCGATCATGCAGCGGGAAATCCAACAGAGTGTGAGGAGTTATGGAATAAAAGTGAAAGAGCCCAAGGTACTGCCCTGCAAAGTCTTCTCTGCTTACTTTGGGAGTGTTTGACTTGAAGCCCTAAATTGCTGAAATTATGGGTGAGAAGCTGGATTTTCAAGTAGTGATATGAATATTATTGTAGTTTATTTTCCAGCCTTTGTGAGTTCTGTTTGATGTGGGATGGGTGGACAAAACCAGCCTTGATCTTAATGCTATCTATCTCTCAAATTATTTCTATGCCATCTTTAAGGATGGAACCCTTTCAAGGTGGCATACAAGATAAAAACCACACAATTTACAATTTAAACAATCCATAAAACATGTTTCAATGGAATCCATAAAAACTGAGATTGACACTTAGAATCAATTTAAACAAAAGTTACCAGTAAAAACCAACAGCCCAGGCTTAAGGGAAGGCCAGTGAAAACAGGTGGGTCTTCAGAGCTGCTCTTCTTCCTGGGAAGTACCACCTTCTTCTTCGGCACCAACTTGGCCAAAGAGGATACATTGTGCAGAGTGGTGGCTGGAGGTTATTTGATCAACCTTTTGACTCTTGAAGAGTAGCAATTTTAACACTGTTTAACACTGTTTAAGCTTTTGTCTCTGTCACTTGCATTAAGCTATCATAATGGCAATTAAACACAAGCACCTTGATACCTGGGGAGGATACTGTGTCTCTTTCCCTGTGTGCAACCTTGTTTCTGCAAGCACTTGCATGTGTGTGGGACGGTTAATTTTGGGAGAACTGTTTGATTATAAAAGTGGTGGAGTTGACGATTGTCTGTTTTGTCTCTTATCATAGACCCTCCCCAAAATTTGGAGTAAGCACAGCAGCTTAAAACACAAATATAAAGCAGTCCATTTCAAACTAAATTAAAATGAGTGAATGTTTAAGTGATGTTAAATATCACTAACCCTCTGCAGACCATCAAACCAGCCCATCGCTTCCAAAAGATGCTTGGGCTTCTGGTACTCTTCACTTAGAGGACACTGTATAGCTATCGGACAACCATGGAGGATGTCATTATGTGCTAGCTGTCCCGATTTGGTGCACAAAGGGTAACATCAAGTGGCCACTTTGGATCAGTCTGAAAGCTGCATTTTGTTAACAGAGGTAGGCACTGGCAGGGTCACACAGCCAGAGGCTGCTTTCAGTCCTCCATTAGAAGTGTCCATCTACAGTGTTGTGCATCTATAGCTGATGATACCCCCAACTAGGTACTCCTGTGACAGAAGGGGCACCAGCCTTGCAATGTGTGAGGGAGGATCCTTGTGTAAAACTCGTAAATCACCCCTTGGTGTATATGTGTGTATTTTATTTACAAGCACAATCCAGGTGACTTACATGTAAAATTAAAAATCAAAGAACAAAAGCAATACAGTCTGCAAGGGCATAAAAAAGGCAAACAAAACAGTTAAAATAGGAGTCAGCACATTAAACCCAAAACAATGCTGGGGGGGACACACTTCATTACCAAACACCTGGCAAAATGAAACAGTCTTAATGCTGTATTTAAACACTGTGAGAGCCTATCTGCGGTGGGAGCTCCACTGCCTGAGTACTGCAACACTAAATAGATCCACTTATGTCCCCCAGCAACTCTGCCTCCAAAGGTAGCAGAGCACAGAGCAGAGCCTCTGCTGTTGGACAGAGCAAGCAGGCAGGTTCACATGGGAGGAGGTGACCCTTCTCATACTGTTGGCCCGAAGATCTGTGGAACAGACTTAGAAATTCTGGTACCTCATCTCCATATTTTAGCTCCTATTTTTCTAATTTAAATTGGTTTTTAGGCCACCTTTGGTGTAAATTTGGTGTAATTAGTTTTAGGCCGCCTTTATGGGTAAAACCTTCTCAAGGTGGCATACAGGATAAAAACCATACAAAAGTATACAAAGGCAATAAAGTACTATAAAAATGAATTAGACCAATAAAACCTGCAGCCCACAGATCTTGGGAAAACCACCCAAAACAAGTGTGTCTTCGAAGCCTTCCTGAAGACCTGCAAAGAAGGAGCCTGACAAATCCCTGATAGAAGCTCATTCCAGTGGTGCGGGACCACCATTGAGAAGGGCCTCTCCCTTGGACTCGCCAGCCTAACAACCCTCATTGGAGAGCAAGTGAGAAGGACCTCTGTTGGTGACCTCAAAGTACGGGCAGGCTGTTACAGAAGAAAGCAGTCCTTCAAGTAACTTGAGCCCAAACCATTTAAGGCTTTAGAGGTAAAACCGCTACTTTAAATTGGGCTTGGAAATGCACTGGCAACCAGTGCAACTGGTGCAGTATCAGTGTCATATGAGCAGATCTCCCAGTCCCGCCAGCATCCAGGAGGCTGCATTCTGTAGCAACTGAAGTTTCCGAACCATCTTCAAAGGCAGCTAAATAACGGGGATCCAGGCATTCACAAATCGTACACACTAGAAACTCTGGAAACAAAACCCAAGGTTCCTAGACTTTGCTTTGTTCCTTCCTGCCAGAAATTTTCAAGCAGTGCTACATGCCACTTCTGGAAAAAAGCAGATTGAGATCTCTTCGAAAACCCATCTATGGAAAGCTGTAAGAGTTATCTCAGAAACTAGCCCTTATGCATCCTTCAGGCTTTTTCATATTTTAACATGGACTAGAAACTTGCTTTTTATTTCCTTTATACCTCACATTTTGAGAACCGTGTGACTCTTTTGCATCCAAAGTCCTGTGCTCGGTAATGTGATAGTGGCCCTGTTTCCATGCCCTGCCATGCTTCCCCTTCATTATTCCAATGCCTAGCAAATGTTAAAACATTTAATCAAAGAAGGGAGCACAAACATTTAGAATTCTGGTGGCAGAATCTTGGGCTTTTCCGGTCTTCATAGATTATTTCAAGTAACCCCCCCCCCATCTAATGCCCTTTGATTTACAACAGAGCACCTGCTATTGTTTACAATCAGGAACCCTTACTAACAACTGCAAACATGTTTGTGCTGTCATTCTACTTATGCAAACCAGGGCCAAAGAACAATTTGAAGAGCAGAAAGCAACTTCCGTCATCAAGGGCTGGCCTCTCTTGGGTGGCAACGTACACAAAACAAGTGTCCAGTTGCTTTGACCCAAAGCAAAGTTACATGAACTAGGTAGAGCTGTGAGAGGGATCCAGAGGAGAAGGCCAGGTCCAGAGACTGGAAGTTCCAACAGGAATGTTTGGGTGGGGCATGGTGCAGAAGTGTCAAGAAATCTGCGTGGATTTTATTGGATCTAGAATCTTTAAGCAAAGAGCAATTTCTTAGTCCTCAGTGTTGCATAGAAAATCTTGAAAGCATTTTATGCAGCAAAGTCGACTAAAGCTTAGTTAAAGCAAAATAGAAAATGTTTTCATTATAAGGAGGGGAAATACCTGCACTTCAGTTTACTGTTTCTTTCCATGTTCTCCACTCCTCCCACTCATTCATCCCTATTTATTTACTGCTCCATATACTAGACTCTACTCACTAGAAAAGACCCTGATGCTGGGAAAGATTGAAGGCAAAGGGAGAAGGGAATGGCAGAGGATGAGATGGCTAGATAGCATCACGGATGCAATGAATATGAACTTGAGCACACTCCGGGAGAGAGCAGAGGACAGGAAGGCCTGGCGTGCTCTGGTCCGTGGGGTCACGACACGTCTTAACGACTGAACAACAACATACTAGACTCTAAGGTTATTGAGTGTCCTCCATCCTTCCTCCTCACACGACCAAAATGAAAAACGCCTACCCTGAAAAAGGAATAAGTGTTTTATTTATAAGCACTTCCTTGCCACCTTTCAGATAAAATCATCATCCCAAAATAGAAATATTTAATATAGAAATACTAAAACAAAGAGGTACCAATTAAAATTTCATACAATAAAAATATGAAAAGGCCAGAACAAACCCCTTTTGAAAGCCGGATAAAGCTCATCAGTCCAAGACCAATACATACTAAAAGCCTGGGTGAATAAAATGTTTTTTACCTGATACTGATGTCAGATGAACTTCTCTGTTGACTACATTTCAAAAGTGTAGTGCCACAATAAAGAATTCCCTATCCTAGATTCCTGCCTGCCTCACCTTGGACCTCTGATGAAGATCTTAATAGCTGGGCAAGTTTATGTGGGCAGAGGTGGTCTTTGATGTATTCTATCCTTAAGCCATTTATGACTTAACAGTCGAAACCAGCACCTTGACTTGGGTCCAAAAATGCAGCAGGAGCCAGTTCAGCTGTCGATAAGATGTGTTCCGTATGTCCAGTCCCAGTTTAGTAGTCTGCCTGCTACGTTGTTGTTCAGTCGTTAAGTCATGTCCGACTCTTCGTGACCCCATGGACCACAGCACGCCAGGCCTTCCTGTCCTCCGCTCCCTCCCAGACTGTGCTCAAGTTCATATTCATTGCATCCGTGATGCTATCTAGCCATCTCATCCTCTGCCGTCCCCTTCTCCTTTTGCCTTTAATCTTTCCCAGCATCAGGGTCTTTTCTAGTGACTTTTCTCTTCGCGTTAGGTGGCCAAAATATTTGAGCTTCAGTATCTATCCTTCCAATGAGCAGTCAGGGTTGATTTCCTTTTGGATTGACTGATTTGACCTCCTTGCAGTCCAAGGGACTCGTAAGAGTCTTCTCCAGCACCACAGTTCGAAAGCATCGATTCTTCGGCGCTCAGCTTTCCTTATAGTCCAGCTCTCACAGCCATACATTACTACTGGGAAAACCATAGCTTTGATTAGACGGACCTTTGTTGGCAAGGTGATGTCTCTGCTCCTTACTATGCTGTCTAGGTTTGCCGTAGCTTTCCTCCCAAGGAGCAAGCGTCTTTTAATTTCATGGCTACAGTCACCGTCTGCGGTGATCTTGGAGCCCAAAAAAATAAAACCTGTCACTGCTTCCATTTCTTCCCCTTCTATATGCCAGAAAGTGATGGGGCCAGATGCCATGATTTTAGTTTTTTTAATGTTGAATTTCAAACCAGCTTTTGCACTCTCCACTTTCACCCTCAACAAGAGGCTCTTTAGATCCTCTTTGCTTTCTGCCATTAAGGTGGTATCGTCTGCGTATCTGAGGTTGTTGATCATTCTCCCGGCAATCTTAATTCCAACCTGTGATTCATCCAACCCGGCGTTTCTCATGATGTACTCTGCATATAAGTTAAATAAGCAGGGCGACAATATGCAGCCTTGTCGTACTCCTTTCCCAATTTTGAACTGATCGCTTGTTCTATGTCTGGTTCTTACTGTTGCTTCTTGTCCCTCATACAGGTTTCTCAGGAGACAGGTAAGGTGGTCTGGTACCCCCATCTCTTTCAGAATTTGCCACAGTTTGTTGTGATCCACACAATCAAAGGCTTTAGCGTAGTCAATGAAGCAGAAATAGACGTTTTTCTGGAATTCTCTTGTTTTCTCCATGACCTCTAGTTCCTCTGCCTCTTTGAAACCCAGCTTGTACTTCCAGTAGTTCTCGGTTCACATACTGCTGAAGACTAGCTTGTAGGATTTTGAGCATAGCCTTGCTGGCATGTGAAATGAGCGCAATTGTACAGTAGTTTGAACACTCTTTGGCATTGCCCTTCTTTGGAATTGGAATGTAAACTGACCTTTTCCAGTCTTGTGGCCACTGTTGAGTGTTCCAAATTTGTTGGCATATTGACTGCAGCACTTTAACAGCATCATCTTTCAGGATTTTAAATAGCTCAGCTGGAATACTGTCATCTCTGCTAGCTTTGTCGTTACTAATGCTTCCTAAGGCCCACTTGACTTCACTCTCTAGGATGTCCGGCTCAAGTTCAGTGACTGCACTATCATGGCTATCAGGGACATTAAGATCTTTCCTGTATAGTTCTTCTGTGTATTCTTTCCACCTCTTCTTAAACTCATCTGCTTCTGTTAGGTCCCTGCCTTCTTTGACCTTTATCATGCCCGTCTTTGCACAAAATGTTCCCTTGATATCGCCGATTTTCTTGAAATGATCTCTAGTCTTTCCCATTCTATTGTTTTCCTCGATTTCTTTGCATTGTTCCAGTCTTGTCTCTCCTTGCTATTCTCTGGAACTCTGCATTCAGTTGGATATATCTTCCCCTTTCTCCCTTGCTTTTCGCTTCCCTTCTTTCCTCAGCTACTTGTAAAGCCTCATCAGACACAGCTGCTTTGCTTTCTTGCATTTCTTTTTCTTTGGGATGGATTGAGTTGCTGCCTCCTGAACAATGTTACGGACCTCCATCCATAGTTTCTCAGGCACTCTGTCTATCAGGCCTAATCCCTGAAATCTATTTGTCACCTCCACTGTATATTCATAAGGGATATGTTTTAGGTCATACCTGAATGGTTTAGTGGTTTTCCCTACGTTCTTCAATTTAAGCCAAAATTTTGCAACAAGAAGCTCATGATCTGAGCCACAGTCAGCTCCAGGTCTTGTTTTTACTGACTGTATGGAGCTTCTCCATCTTTGGCTGCGAAGTACATAATCAATCTGATTTCGATATTGACCATCTGGTGATGTCCATGTGTAGAGTCGCCTCTTGTACTGTTGGAAAAGAGAGTTTGCTATGATCAGCGTGTTCTCTTGGCAAAACTCTATTAGCCTTTGTCCTGCTTCATTTTGTACACCATGGCCATGTTTGCCTGTTACCCGGGTGATTTCTTGACTTCCTACTTTAGCATTCCAATCCCCTATGATGAAGAGGACATCTTTTTTGGGTGTTAGTTCTAGAAGGTGTTGTAGGTCTTCATAGAACTGATCAACCTCAGCTTCTTCAGCCTCAGTGGTTGGGGCATAGACTTGAATTACTGTGATGTTGAATGGTTTGCCTTGGATTCGTACTGAGATCATTCTGTCGTTTTTGAGATTGTACCCCAGTACTGCTTTTCCCACCCTTTGGTTGACTATGAGTGCTACTCCATTTCTTCTAAGGGATTCTTGCCCACAGATATAATGGTGACCTGAATTAAATTCTCCCATGTTTGTCCATTTTAGTTTGCTGATTCCCAAGATGTCAATGTTCAATCTTGCCCTCTCATGTTTGACCACCTCCAGCTTACCTTGATTCATTGATCTTACTTTCCAGGTTCCTAAACAATACTGTTTTTTACAGCATCGGACTTCCTTTTCACCACCAGACACATCCACAGCTGAGTGTCCTTTCGGCTTTGGCCCAGCCGCTTCACTCTTTCTGGCGCTACCTGGAAATTCCCTCTGCTCTTCCCCAGTAGTATATTGGACACCTTCCGACCTGAGGGGCTCATCTTCCGGCATCATCTCTTTTAGCCTTGTGATACGTTCCATGGGGTTTTCTTGGCCAGAATACTGGAGTGGGTTGCCATTTCCTTCTCCAGTGGACCACATTTTGTCAGAACTCTCCTCCATGACCTGTCTGTCTTGGGTGGCCCTGCACAGCATAGCGTATGGCTTCACTGAGTTATGCAAGCCCCTTCGCCACAACAAGGCAGTGATCCATGAAGGGGTGCTGAAAGATGCTTCAAGCCAAATCTGCTAACAACTGTAGACTGTGCACCAAAGTGAAATCCAGTCCACCATGGGCCAAACACCATATCCCTATGCAGCTTGCAAAACCAGGCAGAATATTTGGATATGTTCCTAATCCTCCCACCTAATCTATGGCCCCTTCCTATGCCCCCATCATGTCTACAGCAGGGTCTGCTCTTTAGGACTAAACACATCCTTATAACATTTAGAACCATTAATTTGTGGTGGTTTTGTACTCTGTGAGAGACTGTTCACATTTTGCACATTCTACAATATCAAGGCAATTTCTTACTGTTGCCCTATTTGAGCAATCAGGAGAGGTGTCAGTTGTTCCTAGAAAATTTCCCTATACCATTAAATGCTGCCCTCTGGTGGGCAGAAACTAGAGCTGTAGTTCTATTCTCAACACTTCTTACTGTGTTGTGGAAGCCACATACATTGCAGTCATGCTTTAGTTTCTGCACCAAAAGTTAATTATTGAATTTACTTCTTGGTGGTTATCTTGGATCGCTGGCTAGGGCTAACATCTCCAACAGCAGCCTACCATCTTGTGCAGGGTGTTCAACTCTTGTTGGGAGCCACTGTATTCTTCAGCCAGGGGTCCAAGAAGTGTTTGTTGCTGCATAAAACAGTATCTTGTGGAGGAGAAGGATATCACTGGCTACTAGTCCTGGTGGCCATATGCTCCCTCTAGTGTCAGAGGCAGGATACCTGTGTACACCAGTTGCTGGGGAATGTGGGTGGGAAGGTGCTGTTGTACTCGTCCTGCTTGTGGGTTTCCTGTGGGAAGCTGGTTGGTCACTCAGAGTTATAAAGATTAGCATTACAAGTGTGCTGCATGCTTAGATATTGCCTATACAATCCAAAAAGCAGCTTGTAAAAAAGTGAACTTGTGATACCAAAGTGTGAAATGTTTACAAGTGAAACGAGGCTACCGTTTTGTCATCCCTCCATAAAAATTCAGTGGGGCTGAATTTGGCCATGTTACTCAGCCCTGGGTTGTTATGAAGCTAAAATGGAGAGGAGGAGACAAGGAGGATCATATATCCCACCTTGAGCTCCTTGGAGGAAAGGCAGGATATAAATGTAATAAATAAAAACAAATAAAATGACGCAAAAGCCACCAATGTGGAAAGCTTTTAAAAGGGGGGATTAGACAAGTTCATGGATCATAAGGCTATTACTGGCTACTAGTCATGATGGCTATATATTACCTCCAGTTTCAGAGGCAGTATGCCTATGCACACTGGTTGCCGGGCAGTATGAGTGGGAGGCTGCTGTTGCACTCATGTCCTGCTTGCGGGCTTCCCAGAGGCAGCTGGTTGGCCACTGTGAGAACAGAATACAGGACTAGATACTAGGTCTTTCGCCTGATCCAGCAGGGCTGTTTCTATAACCCTAAACACACATCTCTCTGCCTCTTGTTTTCCCTTTTGCTGCCTCTTTTTTGTTCTTTTTAAGTGAACGACAGGCCCTCAAGACCACGTGAAGGCAACTGGCGGAGGTGTAAACCACATCCCTGCCTTTGTCTCCTAGAGCTGCAGTCCTCCGTCACTGCCTGCTTGTATTTTTCGTTCACCTTTAGCTGTTCCTTCCAAGGCTCTGTGCATAGAGCTTTTTCTGCTGCTGCTTCTGAAGACCGTCTCCGCCCCTCACACCGTGCGCACGCACATCGCAAGGTAAGACCTGTCGTGTCCTTTGTGTCTGGAGCACCGGGTGTGTTGAGCTTTCAGCAGAATTGTGAACTAAATGTCGAAATGGAAGGGTTATGACAGATCAACGGAAGAAAGATTGATAGATGGTTAGGAGCCATGTGTAACCTCTATATAGCGGCAACCTACCTCTGGGGACAAACAAGAAAAGACCACTCCCACTGCCCCTGAGTTTCCCTGTGGCATCTGGCTGGCCATTTGTTGGAAATGGGTCACTGGACTAAACACAACTTTGGGGTTTGATCCAGCACCTCAAACTTACTTGGAATCTCTGAGAGCCTTCGCTTTTTAATTCCAGCTCGGTAAGGACTAGTTGTGATACTTTGGTCTCCAGTTTAATGGTGTCGACGTTTTGCCAGGCATGAACTTTGGTCTACAAGGCCAGCATCAGCAGTGAGTAGGGCTGGGCATTTGCCTGCTGAGAAACGTGTCGTCCATTCTGGCCGCCATCTTCCCTGATTGTATGCGCACATGGGCTGTGATTTCCCATGCGGGCTAGCAGTGGGAATCATTGCAGTCTGCAGGTGTCCATTTCATAAAGATCCCAAAGGAGAGAGGCTGCATAAAAGTAACAACCTTTGTTCTGGGTGGAGTGGCTTCCCTTAATGGTGGGTATTTTTGAGTCTGGCTGTAAGTATTGTTATGATCACCCCATTCCCTTAAGCAGTGAAACATTCCAGGGGCATAACACCCAGTTTTGATTTCCTTTAGAAGGAAATACTGGGGGTTTATGCTATTTTATAATATTTGTATTTATTTATGAATATACAGGATGAGCAAGTCTAAAGGCACAGCTTAAGACAATCCAACAGACAAAGTCTACAGCTTCCACATCAGTACTCCGGGGGAAATAGCCAGCATTATAAGATGGTGGTTGTTGTTGTTATTCAGTCGTTAAGTCGTGTCTGACTCTTCGTGACCCCATGGACCATAGCACGCCAGGCCTTCCTGTCCTCCGCTCTCTCCCAGACTGTGCTCAAGTTCATATTCGTTGCATCGGTGATGCTATCTAGCCATCTCATCCTCTGCCGTCCCCTTCTCCTTTTGCCTTCAATCTTTCCCAGCATCAGGGTCTTTTCCAGTGACTTTTCTCTTCGCGTTAGGTGGCCAAAATATTTGAGCTTCAGCTTCAGTATCTGTCCTTCAGTCAGGGTTGATTTCCTTTAGGATTGACTGATTTGACCTCCTTGCAGTCCAGGGGACTCGTAAGAGTCTTCTCCAGCACCACAGTTCGAAAGCATCGATTCTTCGGCACTCAGCTTTCCTTATAGTCCAGCTCTCACAGCCATACATTACTACTGGGAAAACCATAGCTTTGATTAGACGGACCTTTGTTGGCAAGGTGATGTCTCTGCTCCTTACTATGCTGTCTAGGTTTGCCGTAGCTTTCCTCCCAAGGAGCAAGCGTCTTTTAATTTCATGGCTACAGTCACCGTCTGCAGTGATCTTGGAGCCCAAAAAAATAAAATCTGTCACTGCTTCCATTTCTTCCCCTTCTATATGCCAGGAAGTGATGGGGCCAGATGCCATGATTTTAGTTTTTTTAATGTTGAGTTTCAAACTAGCTTTTGCACTCTCCACTTTCACCCTCAACAAGAGGGTCTTCAGATCCTCTTTGCTTTCTGCCATTAGGGTGGTATCGTCTGCATATCTGAGGTTGTTGATCATTCTCCCGGCAACCTGAATTCCGACCTGTGATTCATCCAACCCGGCGTTTCTCATGATGTACTCTGCATATAAGTTAAATAAGCAGGGCGACAATATGCAGCCTAACGGAGCCCAAAGTGCAGAAAAGGGTGACCAAAATGAGGAAGGGGCTGGAGCAACTCCCCTATGAGGAAAAATGACAACACTGGAAATGTTTATCTTAGAAAAAACGCGAGCCAGGGGAGAAACGATAGAGGTGTACAAAATTATGCATGTTATGGAGAACGTGGATAGGGAGACAGTTTTCTCCCTCTCTCATAATACTAGAACCTGGAGTCATGCCATGAAGCTGATTGCTGGGAGATCCAGGGCAGATAAAAGGAAGGACTTCTTCATACAGCTCATAGTTAAACTCTGGAATTCACTTCCACAAGATGTACTGATGGCCATCAATTTGGATAGCTTTAAAAGGGGGTTGGAGAAATTCATGGAGGAGAAGGCTATCAGTGGCTACTACTCATTATGATAACCATATGGTACCTCCAGTATCAGCAGCAGTATGTCTGCGTACACTGGTTGCTGGGGAACATGGGTGGGAAGGTGCTGTTGCCCTCATGTCTTAAGTGTGGGTTTCTGACAGGCAACTGGTTGGCTGCTGTGTGAACAGAATGCTGGACTAGATAGACCCTGGATCTGATCCAGCAGGGCTGCTCTTATGTTCTTAAATCCATCTCTCTCCGTCTCTCCCTCTCTCAAAACTCCAACCCATCCTTGGTTTCCTTCACAGACACCTAGACTACCTCATTCAGAGTGAAAGGGGTGGGGGGCAGGGGAACAAATCTGCCCTTTGGCCAAAATGGCTCTCGCCTTCCGGGAAAGCCTCCCAACTATTTCTTCGTGTCCAGCATCGGCTGTCGCAGTCTCAGTGATAGGGCTGACCACAAGGCCAAGTAGTAAACCAAGCCAACGCTCCAGCAGGCAGGTTTCAGTTCGAGGGAGTTCAGGCCAAGGCAGACGTGATCAAGATAACAGGCAAAGGTCGAAGCACCGGCAATCAGTCCGGTATATAGAGTCAGGCAAAGCAGGAGCGGGCAAACAGGCAAAGGGTCAGACACAGTTAGGCAGATGCACACACAATCCAGTGGCTCCATTAGCCCTTTCCTGTCCATCCACACAAGCACCCCCACCCCATCTGGCAGCTGAATTCAGCATCAAGGACAAGGACTCTGAGCCATGCAGAATGACACTGTCAATTTGCAGTTGTTTTTTTCAACTGCTTGGGGCAAAATAGACATAGGTGGTCTCCAGCTGTCAGTTCCTTGCCCATGATCCATCTGTCTAACTCAGGGGTGCAGAACTACAGGGCTGGAGGACACCAGGCGTTCAGTCACCTCTCCGAGGTTTCCTAGATGCTCCCTGTCCCCTTCCTCCATTGGGTTAGTGGTTTCCTAGATTTTGCAGGGCCCCACCCCCCTATGCGCACACGCACACACTCACTATAAAACAATCTTTCCCACCCTGGAGTCCTCCAAGTGTGTTGGGCTGCAATTCTGGCTGGGGGATTCTGGGAATTGCACCCCAACACACCTGGAGGACCCCAAGTTGGGAAAGACTGCTGTAAAAGGTTGAAATGCCTCTCCTAAGGCTTAGATACTGGCGGTAAGAGCTTTAAGCGAAAATATGCTGGTATTTTGGGTCCTGCCCTGAAAATGTTTCTGAAATGGAATTTGGACCTCCAGCTGAAAGAGGGCTTTGCACCCCTGATCTTACTTGTTCTCCTCCTCCAGGAAAGCATTCAGAACCAGCAAGAAACTTTGGCAAGCATGAGCTGTGGACGTGGGGCACGTGAAGACTGATCTACCGTGTGGACACTTGGGCGTGAAAGATGTCTGTGATCGTCACCGGTGCCAGCAGTGGCCCTTCGGAAAAGGAGCCTCCTGGGTAAGCAAGCAGTAGCGTTTCATCTCTGTGGGGACAGAGGGAGCTGATTGGCCAACCTCCCTGTAGGAGGAGGCTGTGTGGTGTAGTGGTTAGAGTGTTGGATTGGCACTCGGGAGACCCGTGTTTTAGTCCTCACTTGGCCATGAAGCTCACTGGGTGACTTTGGGCCAGTCATTGACTCTTGGACCGAAATACCTCATAAGGTTGTTGTGACAATAAAGTAGAGAGGAGAAGGATCATGTACGTTGCCTTGGGCTCCTTGGGGGAACGGCGGGATATAAATGTAACAAATGAATAAAAATAAATGATAGGTCAGTAGGGGGAGTAGCACAACCTGCGACAAATCGGTGTGCATCTTTATGCCATGCATAATTCCATCTGGGAATTCACTGCGTCACATGGGGGTTGTCTCCATGAGCGATTTACTCTGAGCTGGCTGCGTTTGGAGGTTGTTAGGGTTATATGATATTGTGGCTATCCAGCAGCCACCCTGGAGCTTATCAAGGAAAAATCAGATTTCCTGAGACTGGTTAAAGTGCGATTCTTTTCCTTAAGTTGGGTTCTCTGCGGTATAGTTGTTGTGTGCCCCAACCCCCGCATTTACCTTGGGTGTGCCAGCCCTGCCCAGGGGTGTGCTTTTCATCGTGACCCAGGTCAAGGGGTGTTTCCTGTCCCTGTGTTTCTCAGCACAAACCAATTCGTGTCTACTCAGAAGTAGCTCCCACTGTGGTAAATGTGGTCAATTGTCCCCTGAATGCGCATATCAGAATTTACAGAGATCCCCCCCCTCCCCAATTGAAATAGCACATTTTATAGCACTAATTCCCTAAAGGCTGTAAAGTGCTTTCTCAAAGCTGCGATTCTCCATTATTTGGTTTATTGCTATTTGGAAGTAACTATTTTCACCTTCAGTCATCTGATCCTGCACAGCATCAGGTTAGAAAGGGGGCTGGTTTTCCATCCCTTTGTTTCTTGTCCTTGCCTTTCTCAGCACAAACATAAGTGAGTCTACTCAGAAGTAACCCCCATTGTGGTCAATGAGGCTTGTTTCCGACATGTGCACTCCTGAAGTTACTGAGGTTCCCATGGATTGAAATAACATATTTAGGAGCCTTAATGTTAAAGCTTCAAAACTTTGACTGATTGCAACATGGCAAGGAGACCACTGTGTTCTTTGTTGCTTTAAGAAAGTAAGTAACAGTGGCAGGGGGAGAGAAGGAGATTGTTTGAGCTTCAGCAGGTTCAAGGCAGAGAGAACACTCTGTTCTTGTAATGATTGTTGCTTTAAGGGAGTAAGTAATGCGGGGGAGGGGAGAGAAGGAGAGTGATGTTATCAAAGGAGAAAGGGGGGAGCCTCTCTTATTAGTTGAGCAGCCCTGCCAATCAGATAATGTTCACTCCAACCCGCCGCCCCCACCAGGAAGTATGTTCTGTGAAGCGACTTATACTGGTGCGGTGCACTCATTCGTGGAGCCCTGTGTGGACCAAAGTGCACCACAGCCGATCCCTTGAAAAAATCTGGGTAATCCTTCATTCGCTTCTCCTTCCATTGTTGTGGAGAAACCTCCCTGCTAATTGACCCCTGGCTTAGATTGCTTTTTTTTTAAAGGGATTCAGCTGGCTCGTAGAGGGTAGGTTTATCAACAGCCATTAGCTAGGATAGATGAATGAGACCTCCATGTGCAAGAGGCACTCTGCCTCTGGACACTGATCGTGGGGACAAACCGCAGCAAAGAGGGCTCTTGTCTCCTGGCCCTGCGTGTGGGCTTCCCCTGGAGGGATGGGTCTACCCACAAGTGGACGTGGGATTCTGGATCAGGTGGCCCCTTGGGCAGGTTGAACAGGTCTGTCTGTCTGTTGTTATGCAGAAAATATGTAGGGCACAGTCTTCTCCAGTCCGGCAGCCTCCAGATGCGTTGGACTACAACTCCCAGCATCCCCCTGCTGGCTGGTTCTTTTAATGGATCCCTCAGTCCCAGGAGCAAAGATGCGTGGTTTAAAGGGGTAGAGGATAAAAAACAGAGAAGTCGCCTGCTTTTTTTTTTAACTGGCCCTGCTCCTGTGCTTATAACAGCAGCTGCCCATGTAGAAATTTTATCCCTTGCAAGGGACGAATAGTTGCTTCTGAATAGCTGCGGCAGCTTTAAAGCAGTGGTGGAGAGCCTCTTTCAGCCCGGGAGCCGAATTCCATTTCTGAGAATGGGGGGCTGCATTCTCTGGGGCCACATTCCAGTGGTGGTTGGGGCCAAAGGCAAAAGGAGCTGAGCCAAAAATGCTAGCATACTGTAGCGTAATGTTCTTTCTGCCAGTAACTAAGGCTTATGAGAGGCATTTCAACCTTTTAGACTGAGGAAAAGCTGCAAAAAAGCTGTGAAACCACTAAACAATCGGTGGTTGGAGAAAGGGGTGGGTCCAGGGGAAGAGGGGTCTGTCTGGGAAACCTCAGAGGGCCAGATTTGGATCCCAGGAGGGCCAGATTTGGCACCTTGGGCCTGAGGTTCTACACCCCTGCTTTAAAGGAGGGCAGGGGCTGTAAAATAGACTGACCACCCTAGAGACCACCCTAGAGACCACCCTGTTTTCTCACTGACCAGGAACTAATTTAGCTGTTTTCACCTCCTGGGATGGGTGAGAAACTTCCTTCCATTACCACTTTTGTTTCTCTTCTCTCCTTTCATACAGACCGGAGCGCACAGTCGTGAATGGAAAATGTGAAAGCCCCATCACGCTTCTGGACCGGCTCTCCAGGACTAGAGGTGTTTGGGAGCTTCTTGATGGCCAACCAGGGCAAGCCACAGAGCTGCTCTCAGCACAACCAGCCAGGGTAAAAAGGGCCAGCAATTTTTTTAAAGGGCCAGCAAAAATTTTTTTTAAGGGCCAGCAAATGTTAAAATTGCAGTGAGGCCAATGCAGGCAGGATGGAAAAAGTGGGTGTCCTTCCTTTGCTTCAATGGAGGAGTACTTTGTAGTAGGGATCTGCAAATGTTTGATTGACCGGTTTGTTCAAATCCAGCCTTTTCCAGTGTGGTGCCCTCCAGACATATTGGCCTACAACCCCCATAATCTGATGCTGGCTGGGAATAATGGGGTTTGTAGTCCAACACATCTGGAGGGCACCCAGTTGGGGAAAGCTAAGAGGTGTTCCCCACCCTGTAACTTTGCAGCCTCCTCCCCCAGGAGTGGAAATAGGGGGGGAAATCACAGCTCTGGTTGGCCTTTGAGAGCGTTTCTATACAAGGCTGCTAATTCGCAGTATGTACTTTCAGTTTCATTGCAGAATTGAGATGCAAGCAGTACACAAGGAGCATTTCCTTTTCTGCTTTCTGCTACATAACCTCTAGGTGGCAGTGTTGTATAGCAGAATAGTGCAAACGTACAAGAGGAACCGCACTTTCTTTCACTTTCACAATTAAATGCTGCATTTTCCCTGCTCTAAAGAGGGAAAAAAAACTCTCCAAAGTGCTGGTTAGACACAGAAGCAAAACTAGAGGGTCATAACATCATATAAAGAAGCTGTAAGCACCCATGAGTAGGGAATGACGTGCGCGCAATAAATGCGTCGTGTAGAAAAGCCCTTGGTCATGCCCATCCCCTTTCATCTTTGGCTGTGCCCATTCTTTAAAGAAATATATACAAACCAGTGTTTTGTACAAGAAATGAGATGTATACATTATTTTGTTCCTCACCACTGAAGACTTGCAGTCAGTCCCTGGAGTGTCAGTCCCCATGTGTCCTCTTTTACAGAGGACAGTCCTCTGTTTGAAGGGCTGCCAGAGGACTGCTCTTTATTTGAAGGCATCCTCTGTCTGAAGGGCTGTGCAGTCCAGTTCTGGTTTACAGCTAAAGAACCATCAGACAGTTGCCCAGCTACAGTTCGCACCTGAGCAGGCAGGCACACAGGTCACCTGGCCACAGTCTTCCATGCTATGGTGAGATGGACTGCATTTTTCTATTTAAATTATAATTATTAGTATCTAAATTTGCACCTATGCATATAAATTAGTGTGTGCAAATTTTATGCAAATTGCTGTCTTTTTTTGGTGATTCATCAGTGGCCACCATAGTAAGAAGCTGCAACATGGCAACATGTCAGGATGATCTCCAATAGGCATTAGCCCCAGCCTATCTTTTTCTAGCATGAAGCACTGCTCATAGCTCCCTGGATGGTGTTCTGGGTCCACAGTCCACAGATTGTGCTGACTCTTGCATAGGTTTATGGCAGTTCTCTGCTTGTACCCCCACGAAACCTTGTGCCAGACCACTGTACCTGTCTGTAGCCACTCATAAGAAGAGCCCTGCTGGATCAGACCAAGGCTCTGTTGATCCAAGCTTTCCATTTCCCACATAGGCCTCTCTCCTCTTACTCCCCTGCAACTGGGATCCTGAGAGAGACTGCCTCTGAATATGGAGGCATCTTCACTATTGCCCTGCCCCTTTTTCTCCAAACAGTGTTAGTTGACCCTCTCTGATGTCCCCCCCCAGCTCTCCCCTTCCCATTGACTCCGCCTCCCCGCTGCCCATCATTCTTGCTCCCCTCTGCCCTTTCCCAGCCATCACTCCCTAGGGTCAGGGTTAGTGTCATGGGCCAGTATGGTTGGGCACCAGGTGAGGGCCCACACCCCAGCAGGGGCCCACTGGCATGAGCCCCCTGGAGTTGCTCCTCCTGTTCCCCATTGCCACCTGCCTCGCTACCCTGCCTCTTGCTCTGGCCTAGACAACGGAGGGGCGGGAGATGCCACAGCCTCCTTGCTCCCTGGCTGTCTGCCTGTCAAGCAAGCCAGAGGTAGCCATGATGAGGAGGATGAGAAAGACTAGGAGCAAGAGCAGCTGGTGACAATGATGGTGAGAAGGTAGAATCAGTGAGGGGTGGAGCCCATTGCGGCTGGCTTGTCCAAGGGCTCTCCAAAACCTGGAGTTTTCCCTTCTGTCCTGCCTTGACTGTGTTGTCTCCATTCTTCCACCCACAATGCGGCATACTAACTTCTGGTCTTGGTGAAATAATGGAATACATGCCTTGTGTTTATCCTCCCATATCTGCCCTGCTGCTTTCAGAACAAGGGAGGAAAATTACAACAGGGGAATTGCAGGAAATCAGGCCTTGCCAATAACTTCAATAGCTTCTGTTCTTTTTAAGATCAAAGCAGTAAATGGTGAAAAAATGTTATCTTTGGGGAACAGAACAAGCAACAGCAAAGCGTGTCTACATTTCTCCTCTTTCCCCTCCCCACTCTGCTCCCCTTACCATGTTTGCAATATGGATTGACTTGGTGGTGTTGGTTTTTTAAGTCCAGCGCCTGCGAACACAGCAAGTCAGAGATTTTTTGGAATCTGTTTAGATGTAGAGCACTACAGAAATGTTGTAGATAAATAATAATTTTGCATGGTTCCTCTTTCTGCTTAAAGGGGAAAGGAAAGGGCGGGGGGGGGGCTTGCTTCATAAGAGATGTAAGTGATTGTCCAACCTCTCTTTTCTTCCCCCACCTTTTTCTGTAACCAGACATTCATTGTGGGCAGAAACAGCACAGGAGGTGCTAGGGTGCTCTTTCTTCGGACGCAGGGAAGTGAGACTGATGCTGTCTGCCAATTCCCCATTAAGGAGGACAGTTCAGGTGAGCTGCTTCAGGTATATGAGGGTGTTCTATACTGCCATAAGGATTTGGCCTGTACCACGGGGAGTGTCCATGGTGGGCAGGGAGCTGACTGGTGGCTGCATTTGTTCCTAGCATCCGGTAGGGATGGGAGAATCAGCAAAGTTCAAGGTGGTGAAGCTTGAAGCTCAGATCATCTCGCGCCCATTTTTTACTGCAATCTGTTTTTCTTCTCATTTGAAGGTGGAAAGTGTACATTTTCAGTATGCAGTTTTTTTTAAAGTGAGCATTCAAATGTGCACTTCCCCCCACCCCCCGAGACTGAAGCGCGAAAATGTGTATTTGGGAGAAGGGGAAAGAATGCACAGTTTTTAAAAGTGCACATTTTTCAAACATGAACACAAGCTTGGGAACATGTAAGATTTTCCCAGAAAAATGTGCTTGCATTCATGTTTGCATTCAGAGGTGCGAGTGGGGCAAATCTGAGTCAAAAGCAAATTTTAAAAAATCTTACACAGTCCTGTACATGCAGAACCAGATGAAGGGTCTCTGGGGTCTACAGTTAATAGGAGGAGAAAGGCCTAAGTAGTATGTACTACATCAGTGTTCCTCAATTTGACAGCCTCCAAATGTATTGGACTAAAATTTCCAGAATCCCCTCCCAGCAATCCAACGCCCTCCAGTCAGCAGGGTGAGGTAGTAAAGCGGCATTTGGCATTTTTGAACACTCATGTAAATAAACAGACCAACTCCTTCCTATATGAATTATGTCAGAAACCCCAAACCCCAAGCTGTAGCTCAGTGGTGGAGTGCCTGCTTTCCATACAAAAGGTCCCAGGTTCAATCCCAGCAGCCTCTCCTGGTAGAGCTGGGAAAGATTCCTGCCTGAAACCCTGGAGAGCCGTTGCGGCCAGTGTTGTCAGTGTCAACAATACTGGGCTAGATGGGCCAATGGTCATCGCTCAGAATAAGGCAGCTTCCTAGGTTCCTATGAACCATTTTATATAAAATGTAGAAAGCTGACCTGGCAGGGAGAACGGTTCACCAGTCCCTTTCCTGAGGTTTTATGCTTGCAGGCAGCATAAAAATAAGCATACATCAGTGAAGATTCGAAAGCGAAACATTGTTTCATTCATTGTTAGTGCTCTTACTACTTTGCTGTAATGTTGAATATCAGCCTTCCACAACCTGGTGCCCTCCAGATGTGTTAGCATAGCACAGCATCATAGGGTTGGAAGGGGCCTACAAGACCATTGCTCAGTGCAGGAAGCCTGATTCCCAGGCGGTCTCCCATCCAAGTACTAACCAGGACTGACCCTGCTTAGCTGCCAAGATCAGCGGCACATCCAGCCCTTTGTTGGACTACAACTCCCAGCATCCCCTAGCTAGCTATGCTGTCATTTGTAGTCCAACACATCTGGAGAAGCATACTGCCTGGGTTCGTACAACACGCTAACCCACACTCAGTGTTTGAGTGTGGGTTGTTTGTTGAACCATGGGTTAGCATGTTGTCTGAACTCAGGACATTTTTTGCAGGGTGACTTGTTAACTGTGCAGTATGGTTTATTTTTCTCGAACAAGCCACCTCAAGAACCCATGGTTTGTTTTTGGGTTGTTCGGCATGATTAACAGGCCACACTGCATGGTTTTCCTATGGAAAATGTCTGGGGTTCAGACAACCCACAGTTCAACAACAACCCACACTCAACCACTTAGTGCGTTGTGTGAACAGCCCCTCTGTCTCTTTCTGACTAGCCATGGAGAGCCAGCAGGAGGACTTCTTGCTTTGGTGAAGAGGGGAGTGTTTTCATGCTTGGAGAGGAGAGTATGAGCAAGAAGCTCATTTGCCTTGAGGAGGTCTCGGGTTCAAACTCTTGTCATCTCCATTTAGACAAGGAAGCAACACCTTCCTATTCTCATAAGCTTCCATTATTTGCACCACTAGGTGATACTTCCTTTCTTCTGTACATATGGTTCCTGGCTCCTCTCCATTCCTGCTCTAGCGACACTCTAGTATTCCTTTTTCCCTGCTTCTGCTCCAGTTTGGAGACAGGATTCCGAAGTCCTGCACCCCTGAATTCTCCTTGCTTGAGCCACTGGTCCCCACTTCCTCACACCAGTGCAGGTCGTCCTCTCCCACTCCTCTCCCCCCACTGCCTCCTGAAACACCCCCCTGCTCTAGCCCTCACCCCCACCCTTTCCAAAGCCTGCCCCAAGGTCTACCCGATCCATTCACAGCACTTCTGCAGTGCCATTTCCTCCTACCTAAAAGGGGAAGAGGTGTGGAGAGGCACAGAAGTGCCCATTGTTGCAGGTTGCGTGGCTCTCCCTCTCATTTGGCAGTCTCCCTCAACTCTTCTGGAGTTCTCTGGAGGGGCTGATGGTTAGTTCTTACCCTTCTCGCTGGGAGCTCTGGCCAAGCTGTTCCTTATCTCTTGCCTTCTGTGAACTTCATATTCCTCCTTTCTGAGCTCAGCAGCAGGTGAGGAATTCTAATTTGTGTGTAGATGAGGTTTTTATCACGCCTTGCTTCAAAGGTGTTTGGGACAGGGTATATGGTTCCTCTCTGCCCTTTTCTGCTCGCAACAACCCTGCAAAGTAGGCCAGTCTAACCAAGAGTCTCTCAGTGAGCCTGGGGAAATTAGTGGGGATGAGGGTGGGTGGGAGAGAAGGACTTTCCTTCTCAGGTAAGAGAAGCAATGATTGTGCCTTGTACTACTGGAGAGGGTGAGTGTGCAACTCCAGGCTTTCCTGGGAGAGCTCTGTCTGTCTGTCTCTGTCTCTCAAACACACACACACACACGCATGCGCGTGCGCATCATAATACTCCATGCAACTGGTGAAGTGGATTATAGTCCACAAAAGCTTATGGCAGAATACATTTGTTAGTCTTTAAGGTGCCTCAAAACTCTTCATTGTTTTCCCTTACACTGAGTGATGGTAAAGGTCCCAGCCCTTTTGTAAACTTGTGATGCCAGGCTTGAATTTTCCTCCTGTAAATTCCTGGTGCCTGGGGTTGCGTCTGAGACCTTCTAGAGGCCGGGCATGTGCTGTACTGCAGCACTACAGATCCTCTTGATCAAGATATGAAGCTGCCGCTGTTGTTGCATCTTGCTTACTGCTGTGTTCCTCTGAACTGGCAGTAACTTTCCAGGGCCCCTTTCTCGCATATGCGTTGCTACTGAGCTCTGGGGCCTTCCTGTTTTGACAGCAGGGAAGAATAGTTCTCTTTCCCCATCACTGCCACACCAAATGATTCAAGCACCAGAGAGGCAAACCACAAGCCCCGCCCTGCAAGCCCAAGTGCATATCCTGTTCTCGGAAAAGGTGTTTCTTGAGCTGTGCTCATGTGTCTTCCCTGAAGCATGGACATGGCGACTTGCAGAGAGTTTGGCCTGCTGGTGGGGCCCAGAGCTTAAACAGCCCAGCCCTGCCTAAATGGAACTTTGATTTCCCTGCTCTGTGGGCAGGATGGAATGGGGAAGGACCAGTCTGAGCAGACGCAAGATGGGGATGATGGTCACAATGTGAACGCTGGGGCATGAAGAAACTCAGGTAATTTCTACACCAGCCTAAAATCCTGCATTTAAAATGGGGCTTTCCACTTCCATTTTAAATGTGGGATCACAACTGATTCCCTTTACACGCACTTCCTTCTCTGAAGATGGCCGTTCCCATAGCGTTATGTTTCCTTGAAGAGGCATTACACACGCTCCAGGTTCAGCGATACTTGCTTCCGGGTTCCTGCCCCTTTCCCTCCCCTTGCACATTACTGGTGGATGGAGACTGACACGCAGACAGTGCCCCCACTGATCTCCCTGGGTCCTGCCTACCTCTTCCATGCTTTTGGCCAGTCCCTGCTGCTCAGCCGCTCAGCCCCTCTGCTGCTGCTCCGCTCTGCCGCTCTGTTTTGAACAGGCAGGCTGAAAATGGTGAGGAGCCAAAATGGCTCAGGCGCGGGAAGGCTGAGCCCCCATCAGACCTTCGTCACCACCTTCGACACCATGACTACGCCCCCAACAACCACACTCAGCGCTTCATTCACGCCAGGGGAGAAATACACGGGAGGACACGGCGCTCCATTTGCGCATATCTGGAAAAATACCCCATTTTTTCCGTTTGAGGAAAGCATGGGATAGGTGGGAGGAAATAGTGGAATAATGACTGGACAATGATGACGTCATGCAATGAACCCGCACAATTCAGTGAGTGAGCAACCATGAATGCGCAAGAAACTCGAGGTGTAGAAATCCCCTTGTTGTTGTTCAGTCGTTCAGTCGTGTCCGACTCTTTGTGACCCCATGGACCACAGCACGCCAGACCTTCCTGTCCTGCGCTCTCTCCCGGAGTGTGCTCAAGTTCATAGAAATCCCCTAAGTGCTCATTTGTCTGATGAGGAAGAAAACCTCTCTGCTTTTAGTAGTATTGCATTTTTAAAATATTACTTTTCTCAGATTGTCATTTAATTTTCCTCCCCGCTCCACTTTTTCTTTCTTTTGATTATTTATTTAACCAAGAGCATACATTTTTGTGAAGAGTGCTTGCATGTGCATTCATCATGAGGACCAGCCTTCCCCAACCTGGGGCCTTCCAGGTGTGTTGGACTACAACTGCCAGCATCCCCAGCCAGCTGGCAGTTGTAGTCCAACACACCTGGAAGGCCCCAGGTTGGGGAAGGCTGTCATTGATGAATCTCCTTTTCTGCTTCTGAGTTTCCTCTTCGCTCAGTCTCATTTATTGATTTGTAAGTGTTTAGGCGAGGGCTTTAAAAATATATATATTCTGAGGCGCTTAGCAGACCTCAAGCACTTTAGCAATCAATAATACTGTTGTCGTCTCTAGAGGAAGTACATGGGAACACAGAAAGCCGCCTTCTACTGAGTCAGACCATGGGTCCATCTAGCCGAGTAATGTTGGCACCGACTCTTGGCAGTGGCTTTCCACGGTTTCAGGCAGGAGTCTTTGCTAGCCCTAGGCAAAAACTGAGATCTAAAAACTGGAGAGGACTGTGAGAATCTAGGTTGCTAAGAGATATGGTAAGATCTGGTGCTTTTGGAACAAAGAGGACTAGAAGTCTGGACTCATGGCTTCTGTCCTAGGCTTTCTCGTGGGATGTGTTCTCTCTCTTGCCTTATGGGTCCCCCTGGCTGCACGTCACATGGCTCAATCTGAGCAGCTGCCAAGCCCCTGTGCCTCATTTTAGTGCCAGTAGGATCAGTCCAGAGGCAGGTGGAGGAAGTGGGGTGCCTCTGAGCATGTACAGATTGTATTTTTCACACTCCAGTCCTGCTTCCTGCACCTGAGGGTTGGAGGAAGGGATGCCAGTGAAGAAGGCAGGACTACTGAACAGGGTGGTGCCCCAATGCCTCTTCCTTTAGGAACTGACCACGGTGGCTTCAGGTGATCTTTGGACAATGCACACCACCTGCACCTGATCATCAGCTTCTATATTATCCACCCCAAAAGGCTTTGTATGTCCATATTAATTAAGTGGCGGTGGGGAATTGGAGCCTGCCCCATCCCAAGCTGCAGTTCTCTCTATAAACTGAACCCCTCATTACACTTTTCCCACATTATACTGCCTTCTCTCTTTCCCATAGCTGTTTATCTCGAGGGCTCCCAGCTGCTCTTCAGAGACTTATTGGAACTGGTCAGCTTTCACATTGTGAGCAGGTGAGTGGCTGAAAGAGGTTGCTGGGGCATGGGGGGATGCTGAATCTGACTTCTTCCTCCATTTGAACCTGTGGCGGTGGGACATTTTGGAGATGGGCAGGGCCCATTTTGCATTCTTCAAGTCTGCTGTCACCCTTGGCTCCTGGGAAACCTTTCTAAAGTTGGAGACTTTAATCCTGATATTTTGGCTCCCTGTTAGCCCTTCCCGATTGCTCTTAATACACGAGATCATGGATGGATGGATGGATGGATGGATGGATAGATAGATAGATGATCTGATGTATTAAGAGCACTTAGTGTGTGTGTGCACGTGCACACACTAATAGCAAAATCATTCTCCAAGTGTGGATCCTTACACAGACGAAATGTTGCCATCATCCGCTCACAAGAGGGGACATATTAGCAGGCTTGGGAGCATAGCCCGGTTAGAAGCCCAGGTAGGCCCGATTTGGACCATGGGTCCAAGGCGCATTCCTGACAGAGATGCGCCGTGGTCTTGCTTGGGCTAAGCCAGCTTTCTATGTTTCTATGACCTACTACTAGTGCCCAAGTAGAGGAATTTGCCCCTTCACCTGTGATCCCAGCAGCCTCCTGGGTTACCCTTTTTGTGAGGGTCTGGTTTTCTCTTCCAGGGATATTCTGCCTTGCCCGCTGAGGATCCCAGATGCCTTTCGACTTCGACGCAAGTCTGACCTGGATGCGGTTGCTGCATTGGGCATGAGTGAGTAAGAATACCAGGGAAGGTGATGCAGTGGTGGTGTGTGCGTGTTGGCGGGGAGGCAATTTCTCACATGTTTGACTTGCATCTCCTCTGAGCCAGAGTTCCTGTTGCTTGGCATAGTGGGATAAGTTTGCACATCCCAAGTTTGCACTGCCTTCCTTTCTGGTCTTATTCAATGACGAATAAGTATTATGAAACAAGTCACCTCTCAAGGCAGGCCCTAGACTTTTGCAATCCCAGTGTGCCCCCCCTCCAGATTTAGCCTCCTCCTTTGAGGGCTCCTGTGCTTTCTACTTGCTGTGTTTGAGAGGCAGGCATCCAGGTGGCACAGCTGGTCCCATCTCTGTTTTCCAAGCTGGGAAGCTGTCCTTGTTTAAATGTCTGCCTATTAGGCAGCTGTCGAAAGCACAGGAAGCTCATCCACAAAAAAAGGAGGCAAGCTTAGATTCCCCCCGCCCCCTAACCCTTTCCCTCTTGGTTTCATCGGCAGAGTTCTGGACAATGCCTCTTAAACCCGGCAATGGGCTGGCATCAGCCAAAGCAGAAGAGGGGCCTGTGGAGCTGAATGGAGACCCTCCTGAATCCAAACAGACAGCCTGCTCTGTCCGAGTGACATCTGAGGATGGTGCGCTGTGCATCATCAACCCGCTCTTCCTCTCGGTGCACAGTGATGTTAGCTGGCTTGACCCTGCAGTGGGCCCGTGCCGTTTGAGCAGCAGGAGGGGGACCCTACAGTTCTCAAATGGTTCAACAGAAGCAGCATCTGGAAAGCAAGGAGCCCACGAGAGTTTGGATCATCCGGGGTCTCTGGAGGAGGAGGGGGAGAAGAAGATGGGAAAAGGTAAGGAACAGCTGCTGGGCGTGTGGGGGAGGGACCCACCATGGGCAGTATCCAACATTGCCCTTGCACTAGCTGGAACAACCGCTAGCACAACCCCGGGAACTAGCTCAAATGAGCACCTCTGGAACGGGACAAGTCAGTAGAGCTTGCAGAAGCGGGCTATGCTGCCTGGTCCCATTCTAGAAGCGCTCGTTTGAGCTACTTTCCAGGGTTGTGCTATGAAGCATTAGCTTCCTTTTGCACCAGCAGTCGTTCCCGCTAGCACAATGTGATTGGCACTGCCAGACCTCCAACACTGGCTGCCTACCCATGTCAGTGGTATGAAGATCCTGCTCCCAATTTTTCTTCTCTCCCACAACTTGCTGTGCCTATAACATACATACTTTTCTCAGGATGCAGGTAGCTGCTGTTCCCAGTGTTAAAGGACGGGCAAATCTGTCAGTTCTGGTTTCTCTGTTTCTCATTTTTCTAATCTTAAATTTGGTTTGTCCTGTTTTTGCATGAGTTTGAGGGTTTTTTTAAAGTTCGCATTAAAATTTTTGCATTTGGATGCACATTTCCCTAATATTTGTACACAATGTTGCCTCCTATATGCATTTTTTGCAAGCCATTTTCCCTGCTATAACGCATGTTTGTATGTTATTTCCACTAATGTACACGTTGTGCACATCTTTATTTATTGGAGAACTGTGTAGCAAAATTCAGGCTTTCTTCACACGGAGCTTTTATCTTGTGATTGAGATTGCTCCCTCACGGAAGTTTGCGGGCTCTTTACATGATGCTGTGACCCTCCAAGGCGTCTCCTGCACTAAATGCCCTTTGTTCTGTTTGTAAATAGATCACAGATAATGAGCTATCAAATTTAAATTACCCTCTTGTGTTCCGCTTGAGTTGCCTCCCTCCGTGAAAAGAGGTAAAGCGGCAAGAAGAGGAGTGAGATCAATGAAAGATAATGGAAGACTCAGATATGCGGAGAAGGAGGGGAAAGGAAGCAGGTGAAAAAGGGAGTCGTGATCCTGCATGTAAAACAGAAGCAGAAAGCCCCGTTTTAAATGCAGGATTTTAGGCTGGTGTAGAAATGCCCTCAGAGGAATGCAACTTTTGAAGGATACCTGGGTTTCAGTTTTTGCATTGGCTGGAAAGTGCGCAGTGCATTAAAATGCAAACTGAAATGAGTTTCTTCCCCACACCAAGTTATAGAGGATAAAATGAAGAGGATTATGTAAATTATCCTGGGTTGCTTGCAAGAGGAAAAAAGTGGGGTATAAATGTAATAATTAAGCCAATGTCAGGTAGAATGGGGCCATGGTGCTTTATTTCTACAATGAGAGGAATCAGGGCTTAAGCCTTTCAACTGGGGGGGCAGCCTCCCATCCCAGGTGTATGGGGCTCTTCCCTGCTGTAAATATTCCTTATGGGAGTGCAGAGTGCGTGTCTGTATATATTCTGTGATCGCCACGCACGAGCACAGAAAGGAAGCACTGGCTGCTAGGGATGGGGGAGAAATTCATTGGCTTTGCATTTTAATACCAGCTGACCTAAGTCACACTTCCTGAACTGGAACACAAATCCTTCTGTTTCTGCCCTTCTCCAAGTTTTGCAATGCAGTTCTCCAATCAAAAGAAAGGGGCACAGAAATGCACGCAGTAGGGGAAATTGTGCACAGTGCATGCGTTAGGGAAAGTTGCACACAAACATGAACATCAGGGGATATGCATACAAAAATCTGTGCGTGCAATATGTCTCCTATTGTGTGCATGCATTTTTGTACGTATTTCCCCTATTGTATTCATAATGCCTGAACAGGGTTTTTAACGAGAGGCTTAAAAGTGGATGGGCGATACCCAGTGAAATCCCAGAAGGGGGGTGGGGTGTCATGTCCCCACTGGAGCAACCCCCCTCAGAGGAGGGACTAAAGCTCCCAGAGATGAAGAACACCGCAGAACAGCCCATGTCAGAAGGTCTGAAAGAGCTTGGGCCCTTGGGGGAGATGGCTGCAGGTCCACCCCCACAAAAGGCGGAACCACCCCCTAACCCCCAAGGGTGTCGTTGCCTCAAGAGGCAGGCCAGTGGGGCTCTGTTCAGAAGGAGTGCTCGATTACAAAGGAGGACTCCTCAAGTGGAAAGGACTCCTCAGGAGCAAAACTTTCCTCATGAGTAAGGCTCTTGCCATAGGGCCTACAATGAAGTGCAGCTTCACTCTGGGTGGGTTCTGGAAGATCTGGTTATATGAGCTTTCTGGCTGCTGGACCGACATCATTCTACCAGCTCCAGGGCCTTGTATCTTATTTCCCTGACTTTGCTTTGTGACCGAACCGCCGTCCCATTGAGCTTTGGACTCCTGTTTGACTCTGCTTCTTGGGCTACGCTGACTGCTTACCTGTGTTTCAACCTTGGCTGCTCCTCAGACCTCTCTCTTGGAACTCTCCATTTTGCTTGGTAAAACTGTGCCTTTGACCTTTGCCTGTTTATTGACTTGCCCTTGGATTGCCCCGTCGTTTGCCCTAATGCTGGGCCTGATCCATAGCAGGCCAGGAAGAGAACTGAGCAGAATATGCATGTTGGTGAGGAGGAGGAGTCCTTGGTGCCCTGTCTCGCCCTTTGCCCCACTACAAGAAAAGCAAAATAAGTGATGTAAATGAGAAAATCTATGCAGATTTGCCTAATTTGTTTAGGTTGTGGAATTCATCTCTTCCTGTGACAGAATTTGGGGCTGCTCCCAAAGCCAGGCTTTTATTTTGCAATCGCCCTTCCTCAAACACGGCATTTTATTTGGGAGGGATGAGATCCAGACAACCTCTGTATGTAACCCACCCGTGTTTTCCCACTGTTTTTTTCCACCTTTTTTCTCACCACAAAAAAAAATCTGCTAAGAGGGAAAGGAAGACTAGCTGCACGATGCTTTGGGGCTGGTAGTGCTAGGAGCTATTGGTCTGGAAGCACCCTTGGTATCTCATTTAATGCAGAGGAGTTGCAACACCAAGTATATGGAACTTCCAGGGTATCACAGGAACATCCCAGTGGATAGTGCTGCCAAGTGTACAGTAAAATTGCATTCTTGTCAGGGAACCAGCTCTAGATTTTGATCTGACTCAGGCTGGTGCAGGGGAGCAGTATTTGCAAAATCAGCGGTTGGCAATTCTTGCCTCCCAAAGGATAGGATAATTGGATAGCATTGAGAACAGGGTTCATACCCTGATTAGAGATGTGCACTCACTAGCAGGGCAAAATTCAAAGTGTGCCTCAGTTCACTGGTCTGTAAAACGGGAATAATAAACCAGTTCCCCTCCTGCTGATGGTTGTTGAATGAGTGAGGCAGGCAGAACTTGCAAAGCAGCGTGAACGTTCGTGAAACGTCATAATAAAAGGAGAGAAGTTCAAGTTGGCACAATTAACATAGCATGCCTTCCTCCTTGCCGCCAACCCCCAGGTGACCCTCTGCTGTGCTCAGCTTCCACGCGGCGCAAGCTACTTCTTCGCAGTCTGGCCTGGAACATTTCTGAACCTGCCTCTGAGGAGCCGCCTTTGTCCCCTGATCTTCTCCAGAAGGAGGTCCGGTCCCCCCACCGTGTTTCCTGGATTGAAGGGGTGCCTGCAGAATCCCCTCCTGGCTGGCCACTGAAAAAGTCCAGTTCTGAATCATCGCTGGTGAGCGAAAGCATGTTGCTGCCTCCCATCCCCGAACTAGATTCACTCTCCATCAGCAGTGTGGAGGACGAGGGCGATGGGCTGCCTCTCACCATCACCACTTCGCAAAGGCGGCAGCGCCGCTCCTCCGCCATGTTGACATACAAGGTGTTTCAACGCCTCTCCGCCATGGGGAGCGCCCTCAGCGGGTTCCTCTCTGCCGAGCGCCGGGTCTCCAAGCGGGTGCAAGAGCTAGCCCAGGAGCCGTCGACCTACGTAGGTGGGCTAGTGCAAAGCTTTGTGGGACACATCCTTCGGGGTGCTGGGTCGCGCCACCCCACCAGCACCGACATGCTCCAGGAAATCCGGCAGATGATCAGCAACCTCAAGGGCTACCTGTGCGAGAGCTCGGAGCTGCGCAGCATCTGCGAACACAGCGAGGAGGAGGAGATGGACCTGGGTATGGAACCGGGGGCGGTTCAGAGCTGGGGTGGTCTCGAGAGTCATCCATTTTGAGTAGCTGTGGTTGCCAGGCAACACTGAGGCTGCAGCCTCTTCTAGGGGTGATTGAGAGACCTGGCCTACCTGGGTAGCTGCTAGGCAACACAATGCAGCTCCTTCCCTACTGGGTAGGGAACTGCTAGGCAACACAGTGTGGCTTCCTCTTCCTGCCTGTTGAGTGGTTGGGAACCCTTTGGGAGGCCTGGCCACTTTCCCACCTATTGGTGGTTGCTAGGCAACACAGCGGGCATGATGGCCTGCTCCAACCAGCAGTGGATTTTAGACCATTTTTGTTCTTATCCAGTGGGGCTGCCATGCTTCAGGCTGACGGTTCAAATCCAGCTCAGCTGAGAGCTTTTTTTTTTTTTTAAACCTGCCATGGGGTGGGGTGGCTTTGGGGTTTATTCTGTGTGGAGCTTGGGCTGCAATCCCACAATGGAATCGCATTAGCAGAGAGGGTGCATTTCATGGCAGCAGGTTCTCCCCGAAGGATGTTGGGGTCTCCTCTTCTGTAGCTTCCTAGGGCCAGTGGTGTAGTGGCACATCTTGACGTGTTATGACAGTCCCCATAGCTGCCTCGCTAAGGAAAGTCCAAAATGCAGATCTGTATCAACAAACCAAGTCTAGGGGTTTTGATGTGCACCAGAAGCAAGTTTTTTGTAAAGCTAATGGGTCTTAATTGCCCATACAAGACCAGGCCACCCCCAAATACTCTGCATTACAGCAAAGATAGCTTATAACAATATGTTGTTGCTAGGATCATCCATTTTCCTTCAGGTTTCTGTTGGCACTGCAAAGTGTGGCTTCAAGGGAGTTTAGTGTGCTGGGACCCCCTAGACCCCTATTTCTGCCTTGTTCTCAATCTTTTGGGCGGGTTATTTGTCCTTTGTGATTGGCCATGCCTCCCATGACAGCCTCCCACAATAGTTTCTCCAGTTGCCAAATGTGCCCATGGGCCCCAAAAGGTTGCCTACCTCTGCCCTAACCTGTTCGCCGCACTGTCTAAACATACCTTTAACGCTGTATTGCTCCATAATGTCCATCTGTAGACACTGTGGTATTATGAGATAAGCAAATGGACCACACATCCCAAGGAAATTACACACCTAGTGAGGGGGGATGTTCCAAATGCCATGGGTTTTCACATGACTGTCCACAGTGTGTGAAATGAGGCCTGTTGAGGTGTCCCTGAGGGAAGTTGGCTTGGATTTCTTCAGAGATGTTCCCAACCAGCCCTTCCCGCTCTTGTTTGTCTCCAGCATCTGGGATTCAGAAATAAACTGCTACTGAACATGGAGATTCCATTGTGCGATCATGCCCAATGGCCATTCCTAGGTCAGTCTTCCACCTTTCTCCCTCCATGGATTTGCAAGCCGATGGCTGAGGTTCCAGTTGCAGGGGAGGGGGCAAAGCGAGAGTAGACCTCTCTAACCCCAGAGTGGGACCTCATGCCATCGAGTCTGCTGCCCAGAAGCCAATTATAAATATCTCTGGCCAAATCTCCAAGGAGCTGAAAATAACTCTGTGGTTTCCACTCAGGGCCGTGGGTGGTTTGCAACATCATCCGCTCACACGTACACAGGAGCACCGTGCTTAGGAAACCGGCGGCTTTTCTGTGGCTGGGGCTTTGATGCAGGCAGCACCGTAGACGGCAGAGGCAGTTGGAGGAAGGGAGAAGGAAGCGTAGCGTGCTGAGAAGAACCAAGGTCACTTCCTTAAACAGAAAATAAAGCCCCAACAACAACCCAAAAGAAACACAGGCAGTTTTTGGAGCTTCTGTGCTCTGTGCGAGTTCAGTTATCCACATCTGTGATTTTCATGTAGAGTATGGAACTACATTTGGGTTCTTGAGGATTTTAAATTCTTGCTTAAAGATTTTATTTTATTTTTTAGTGTGTTTCTAGCTGTTATGTGGGGGGAGGGATAACACTGGATAGTTTCAGATCTTGCTTTCTGATAGGATTTTCAGGGTATATTGTATTTTAATGAGAACTTATTTAATTTCACACTTTTGAACCACTGGGCGAACCAAAACTCAGGTTATCCTTCGAAATTCATATTTCCCTGAATTTTGCAGTGGAGTTCTCCAATCAAAACATGCATACAAAAATGTGTATATTAGGGGAAATAACATTAAAAAATACATTATATTAGGAAAATTGCGTGCAAAAATGTAAAAGGCAAAAATGCATACACAAAAGCATGTATTAGGAAAAACGTGCACCAAAATGAATTTTCATGCAGACTTTAAAAGAAGAATTTTTCAAAGTTTGGGATGAACAGAACTTAACCCTGGAAAAATGAGAAAGTGAGAGAAACCAACATTGACAAATTAGTCTATCCCTATTTTAGGGCTGTGCTTATCTCTGTGCCATGTGCCTCAAGTACCGGAAACGCAGTAAATGCTGGAGAGTAAGGGAGTTATGTGCAAATGAGCTGAGCTTGCATCATTTATACAGAGAGCTGCATCTGGCTTCTGCTGATGCAGAATTGTGGTTGTTTCTATGAATAGCTCTGCCTGTTCCAGAGCTGACGGAGTTGGGAGCCAGGAGTCCTGTGTGCTGGTCCCTTTACCGCAGGCGTGGGGAATGTGTGGCCCTCCAGATGATGCTGAACTGCAACTCCAGTCAGTCCTAGCCAGCAGAGCCAATGGTGAGGGCTGATGGGAGATGCAGTCCAACAATAGCTGGAGGCCCTCGTGTTCCCCACCCCTGCTTTCTTGCAAGCAGTGGGCCTGGAATGGTGGATCAAGCTTTCTTGGTGTGTGTGTGTGTGTGTGGTAGTGATTGTTGTTTTACACCAGCAGTTGGAATTTTTGCTGCCTCACAAACCTTTGGACCTCTTGGAACCAGTTGCAGGAGCAGTGAGTTCCGGGAGGGTGGAGCGCACGGCTTCACATGCAGAAGGTCTCAGGTTCAATGCCCAGCATCTCCAGTTCAGATCCAAATCAGGGCCGGCGTCAAGGGTGGGCATGGTGGGGCAGCTGCCGAGGGCCCACACGCCAGCTAGGGCCCAGTGACAAGGGCCCCCTGGAATTGTTCCTCCTCTCCAACCCTTGATCGCCTGCCTCTCGCTCTGGCCCAGGCAACGACTGTGGCGAGAAGGAAGGTGGAGCAGGAGATGCCGCTGCCAACTTGCCCCCTCCCTGGCAAGCAAGCAAGCTAACAGTAGCGATGATGAAAGAGAGGAGGAGGAGCTACAGGAGCTGATGACAATGGTGGCGAGAACGTAGACTCACTGAGGGAGCGGGCCCATTGAAGGGGCTCTCAGAAATCTGGTGCTGGCACCGATCCACATCTCTAGCAGCAAAGCCCCGTGCCTTGGCTTCAAGGTCTCTCTCATTTCCATTAGGTTCTGTGGTGGAACGTGCCCTGTACAAATGCATGCTGAAGCCACTTCGGGACTCTATCTACGCCCAGCTGCTGGACTTCCGCACCCGCGACGGGACCCTGGGCAGGTTGTGTGACCATCAAGTCACCATGAGCCAGCAGAGCCTGGCCGAGCTGGGCGTGATAGCTGGTGTGCCTGATGGGCCTGGCCTGGAGCGTATCCAGACGAAGCTGAGCCTCATGCACCAGGCCTACTCGCCCAAGAAGAAGGAGACGCACATGCTCAAGGTCTGCAAGATGCTCTACGAAGCCATGAACCAGACTGCCGGCAGGACAGGTACAGAGGCTTGGCAGGGTCAACGTGTCTTAATGGCCTGTCTTTGCAGAAGTCCAGGGCGTTGAACCTCTTGCAGCTCCAGGGCTGGATTCCGTTTCGGGGAAGCTCTCAGGGGCTGCATTCCAGTGGAGGGTGAGGCTGAAGGCAACACAGTTGTGTGTGTTGTTGTTTTAATTATTTGCATATACAACAATACTAAACAAAAAACAAACAAAAGGGGTTGGGCCAAAGGCCAAGGGGATGGAGCCAAGCATGCCTGCATATTTTAGCTGAAAGCTCTTACTGCCACTAAACCTTAGGAGAAGCATGTCAACCTTTTGGAATGGGGAAAATGCCTGGCAAAACTGGGAAACCGCCCAGTGGGCGGGGGGGAGAGGGGAACCATAGGAAGGGGGCATGTCCACCTGGGGATCCCAAGTGGGCTGGTTTTGGCCTGCAGGCCTGAGGTTCTGCTCCCCTGGTATAAGTAGCCTGGCTTCCTTTGGTGGTGGGGTAGCAGAAGAAGGGAGTCCTGGAAGAACATAAGAAGAGCCTGTTGGATCAGACCAAATGTCCAGCACCCTGCATCCCACAGTGACCAACCAGATGCCTCCCAGGCAGTCCACAAGCAGGGCTAGAAGGAAATGGCCCTTCCCCCTATGCTCTTTGTTGCTACCATCTGGTATTCAGAGGTAGGCTGCCCCTGTCCATGGAGGTTCTTCCTCCTCCTCCTGTCTAAGCTATTCGCCATTGCAACTTTTAGTGTCAGTGCGTTCCATAAATGAACTGTGGCATAGGGCAGCCTTCCCCAACCTGGTGTTCTCCAGGTGCATTGGACTACAATTCCAACATCCCCCAGCCAGCGTGACAGTTGTCGTTCAACATATCTGGAGGGCACCAGGTTGGGGAAGGCTGCTGCATGGTGCTGCAGAAGTTGAAAAGGACTCGGGGATCCTAGCTTCCCATATGGGAGGCCATTATTCTCATGCCTGCTTCTGTCCTGACTCCCTTTCCCTGTCATACTGAGGTTTTTGCCCAGGGTGTCATTTTAGGAAGGGTAGGTATATATGGGACTCCTTAATTTACTCCCCCCACCCCCATTTTATCTTCTGAATGTACCCAGAAGCAGGCCTTTAAAACTTGCCAAATTCATACGCCCTCTCCCTGCCAGACCATAGGTGTCAATCGAATACCTTTTTCAAGCGTGATTTCCCAGTGGGGGAGATTTGGAGGGTCACAGCGCATGAGGAGGGGAGGATTAACACTTCCATTCCCAGTTATGTCTCCCTCCTTAAAATCCCCCCCCCCCCGCCCAGTGTTGCAATTTGGCTTGAAAAATGTCTCCCAGTGGTGCCAATGGAAGTTGCGTGTTGTTGTTTTTTGCAAGCCGCATTGCTGGGAGTGGGGGGAGGAACAGCCACTGTAGGCCAGATGCAAACACCCTGCGGGGCATATCTGCACTGTGGACCAGAAGTTCCCCACCCCTGCTGCAGTACCTATGCCTTGCCTAGTTCCACCGGCAGCCCACTGAAGTTTGGTTCAACCGAAAATTGCTTTTGCTTGGCCTCTGGGCCTTCCTTCTCTAGGTGAGCTCCAGGAGAAGAGAGTTTTCCATCAATTGCTCCCCAAAACACACCCCAAAGTAGCTTATGCCCCTTCTTTGTCCCTGAGCTGCTACATATCTCTTTGTCCCTGCCTATCATGTTCCTTTGCTGTCTATTTTTGGAAGAGCCGTTCGGTGCCGATGATTTCCTGCCGGTTCTGATCTACATGCTGGTGAACTGCGACGTCGTGTCCGTGCAGCTGGATGTGGAATACGTGATGGAACTGATGGATCCCAGCCAGCTGCAGGGAGAAGGTAGCGTAGTGTGTTGTGTCAGATCCGGACCTGCTTCCCAGGGGTTGCTTTTCTGCTTGGAATCCTAAAATGATCTGGGGGCTTGCTGGGACTCAGATCTGCTACAGTTTAAGATTAGCATCTCTAGGGTCGCGCAGAAGTTACAGCCTCAGGTACAAGGAAGAGAGGGGCGTAAAGCAGGTAAAGTTCAAATTGTGGCAAGAAGCAGCTTATTTTAATATTGCACTTTGCCTCTGTCCTGTTAGCATCGGGGTTAATTAATTAATTAATTAATTGGGGTTAACTGATGACTGCTGCTTATATCTTTGCCAGTCGATGTGGAGCCAGTGTTTCACTTCTGCTTGAAGAAACACTCTAGTTAAAGGAAGGGACCACTCTGAGAGGGTAGAACGCATCAGTGGAGGCTCCGCTCCGGGTTTCAGTCAGAACCAGTCAGAACTCTAAAGGAGCTCTCCAAGGTGTGAAGCACCTTGGAGAGCTCCTTTAGAGTTCTGACTGGTTCTGACTGAAACCTGGTGTGGGTTCACTGCCCCACCGACATCAAAGCCTCCACTGTCAAGAGTCGAACAAAGATGGTCAAAACCTTGCTTTATGATCAACTCAGGCTCAGTCTCCTGAAAGATCTGGGTCTGACGATCTGCAGAGCGTTCCCGAACTTGTATTCCCTGTCCTGATCCCTGTATTCTCCCTACCACCCACTCCTCTCTTCCCACGCCATAGGTGGTTATTACCTCACAACCTGGTTTGGGGCGCTGTACCACATCGCGAACTTCCAGCCGGCTGCCATGGTGACGCGACAAATCAGCATCGAGGCCCAGCACTCCATTCACCAATGGCACCGCCGCCGTACTATCCACCACCACTATCATCACCAGGGTAACCGGCGTAATTCACAGGTAAATGCTGGAATCTGTGAAAGGAGAGCCATGGTGATGATGGGGGCAGAGAACCGAGAGCATGGAATTCTAGGTCTTCTGGTTGTTATTCCCGCTCTGGGCAGGAGCGTGGAGTCCATTGGAGTAGGCCCTGTCCAGGTGTAATGCTTAACCAGGGTTTTGATCAGCCTTCCCCAACTTGGTACCCTCTAGATGTTTTGGACTACAGTGCCCAGCATTCCTGACCATTGGCCATGCTGACTGGGGCTGGTGGCAGTTGAATTCCAACATGTCTGCTGGGCCCTAGGTTGGGGAAGGCTGTTTAAGACATGCATGGTTTCAGATGGGCTGATGCACCATGGTTTGAGTTAAACATGGCTATTGGTTGCATCAGCTCCAAACACGCTATGGTTGGAGCAGCTCCCCCACCTTCCTGGTGTCTCTCTACACACTCGCCCTGAGGAAAGATTTGGCTTCCCAAGGTGGCCTGTCATTTCTTTGTGGGAGGATTCACTGTGCCACTGTGCAAATAAGCCACTGTGGGTTGGTTGTTATTTGCTAACCTGACAGACGATTGGGCTTGTCGTGGCTTGTTTTCCCCCATCCCGCTGGCTCTGGCATGTGTTCCAGGTGCCTTTGCGGCAGAACTCTTTGTTTCCGCAGTCCCTACTTCGGTTTATGCTGCTCTGGCCAGCCGGTTCTGTTGCCGAAAACCCATGACAAAGTCACCCTGCTGGGTTTGAACAACACAACAAGCCGCCATGGGTATCAGCAACTCTAAAACAAACCATGGGTTCTGAAGGTGGTTTGTTTGTGAAAAATAAGGCAGAAACTGCACCAGATTCGTATAATACGACAGCCCACCATAGGTGATCAGTCTGTGTCTCTGGGATTTTAACCAGGGTTAAGGCAATAAGCTATGGTTAGTGCTAGCTATGGTTAAGCGTTACTTCTGCACTGGGCCATAGAGGAGAGGAGCCTGGGAACAAGGAACATAGGAAGCTGCCTGTATTAAGTTAGACTGGCAGCAGCAGCCCCCCAGGCTTTCAGGTTGGAGTTTTTCCATCCCTACTTGGAGATGTCAGAGATTGAACCTGGGACTGCAGAGCAGGAGTCTGCCACTGAGTTACAGGTGCAATACCACTGGGTTACAGCCCTCTCTCTCCCAAGTTCCTCCTGGATTCCTTTTCTGGTATGGATGAGAATGGGGAAGTGGGACATCTATTGGGGTTGGTGTCATGGAGCTCCACTTTTATTCTGGTGGACCTCTTTGGAAAAACAGAAAGGGCAAGTTAACTTTGCCATTGGTTCCAAGCCACTGCTCTGCTTAGCTGCCACAGTCTGTTCTATCTTAATGATGTATGCCATATTCATAGCCTTGAAATTAAAAAAAAAGGAGCCAATTCCCTTTCCATTTGCAAAATGTTCCCTGGCTGATCCCTGAAGGCGGTATATAGAAATGAAATAAATAAATAAATAAATAAAATACTACCACATGTGATAGGCTGCTGAAAGCCGCATTGTAAAATGCCAAAATCATGAGCTGCCTTCACACATGAAGAGGGCATCTTGAAGTTACCGGAAGCTGGACTGTGCTGCTAGCCTGCCCCCTGGCATAGGGCATAGTGCTGGCCTTAGCCACAGAAAACAACACACTGGAGTTTATAAGCCAAACCAAAACATAACAGACCAAGCCTTCCCCAACCTGATGCCCTCCAGATGTGTTGGACTACCATTCCCAGCATCCCCCAGCCAACTACAATTATAGGAATTGTAGTCCAATGCATCTGGAGGGCGCCAGTTGGGGAAGGCTGATATAAGGGCTTATATACACAATCACTTTTTAAACAAAAAAAAAGTGGAATGGTTGATAATTGGTAGCCCACTGATGGAGCCGCCTTCACCCTGTCTCATGTTGGAGCCAGCCCAGTTGCCCATTTGTGAGGGAGGTCAGGATATGAGATCAGAAGAGCATAATTCCTATGTTCATCATGCCTAGGGTACGTTCTGGGGCAATATTCAAATCCAGAATGGAGACATTTTCAGGCTGGAGGCAGAAAATCAATATGGCAGCCCTTATGGTGGTAAAAACATAATAAGTCAACAAACCATTGCTATTTTTATTACATCCCTCATCCCAGCCACCTGAAGTGGGCTGCCTTGCCCAGTCTAATTGTTAGCTGTGGTTCTGATCCAGGTACATCAAGACTTGAATGTCCTTGTTGGTCTAAACCTACTATTTGTCATGAGAGTAACTGCTTGCTTTCCCTCTTTTCAGAACATCCTCTACATCTCCTTCCATGAACCCTTCAGTGACCAGAAGACCATCTTTGTTCCCACTGACATGACGACGGCATCGGTGTGCACGGTGTGTGCGGAGAAGTACGGCATCTCCGATCAGGAGGCCTATGGCCTGTTCTTGGTGGCAGGTGATTCCTCTCAACTCTTGGCCGGGGACACCCATCCTCAAAGTCTCCGCTCGGATATCCTCCAGTCCCAAGGAGGGCCCGTGAGTTTTGTTTACAAACCCAAAGATGGAGCTCTGCCTGCTGCCAGTCCCCCTCCTCTTCTGAATCCCAGCAGAGAGACTGAGCTCCAAGAGCCCCTGGGAAGTGTGCATACAGGACAACTGGAGGCGGATTGAATATGGTCTCAGAACTTTCCAGAGACTTTTATTTTTTTTCTTGAGGGTTGCCCAAGATTGTGGGCTTCTAGCTTGACAGAAATTTTAGAAAAAGCTGAGACACTTGGGAATAAAATCTCAGCCAGGAAGAGTCTTGAACAGAAGATGCAGAAAACGGTGACTAAAATGATCAAGGGGCTGGAGCAATTCCCCTACAAGGAAAGGTTACGTCTGGGAACTGTTTAGCTTAGAAAAAAGGCAAGTAAGGGGAGACATGATGGAGGTGTACACAGTTATGCATGGTGTGGAAGAAGTGGATGAAGGAGACATTTTTTCCCCTCTCTCATCATACTAGGACCCAAGGTAATCCCATGAAGGTGATTGGTGGGAGATTCAGGACAGATAAAGGAAGCCCTTCTTCACACAGCCCATAGTTAAGCTATGGAATTCCCTACCACAGGATGTAGTGATGGCCACCCATGTGGATGGCTTTAAAAGGGGTTAGACAAATTCATGGAGGAGAAGGCAATCCGTGGCTACTAGCCCTGAGGGCTCTATGCTACCTCCAGTATCAGAGGTACTGTGTCTGTGTACTCCAGTTGCTGGGGAACATGGGCAGGAGGGTGCTGTTGCACTCCTCTCCTGCCTGTGGGTTTCCCGTGGACAGCTGGTTGGCTGCTGTGTGAACAGAATACAGGACTAGATACTGAGTCTTTGGTCTGATTTAGCATGACTCTTTTTGTGTTCTTCTGTTAAGATCTCACTCTGCAGTACTGGTAGCAGAGGGGTCCTGCTTCTCCTTCACTCTGGAGGGCGTAAGGGAGCAGGAGCTGCATAACATTTGGCCTCCTCAGGTGGCCCCCCCCCCAAGAGTTCTCTCTGTCACTTAGACCAGGGCTAAGCTGGCCAGGCTGGGCAGAGTGCACATTTTCTAGAAGCCCTGTGGCTCATCAACGTGGAAAGAAGGCCACTTCCTAGGGTTAACATTGAGGAGGAAAGAAACCATAGCTCAGTGGTAGAGCAGATGAATGCTTTGCACTCAGAAGGCCCTGGGTTCACTCCCTGGCACCTCCAGTTTAAAGGAGGGGATGCAAATGCCCCACCTCTGCCTCAATCCCTAGAGCTGCTGCCTCTCAAAACAGACCACACTGGGCACGTAGAGGGGAAAATAGTCTTACCTGGCTGGTATAATGCAGCTCTTTCTGTGAACGAGTGCCAACCCAGCGTCTCTTAAGAGTTGAAGCCTAAGTAATCAGTGTCCTTGCTTAAGGACCTATGAATTGTCTTGCTCGATCACAGCAAGGTCCATTCGAATCGAGAATTGCATCTCCCACATTGGTCAGCTGGACATCTCTCAGAACAGGCCTGGTGTCAACTGGCAGCATGATCGGGCAAATGCCAGGCCCCCACTAGGGCTGGTTTAAACCATTCAAGAACCCAAGGCTGGTATTTGTCCCCTCTGTTCCAAGCTGTTAGGCTCTCCAGTCAAGAGCATCCTCCTCTTCACGCATGATCCTCCTCCCTTCTCTCTCATCCCTTCTCTCTCATCTGGTTATCTCTTCTGTCTGTGACCTTGCGGGGCGAGTGCAGGATTTCTTATCTGGTGCAATTTCAGCCTCTCCTGGGAACCTCCCGCGTCCCCCTTCTTCTGAGCAAGTTTTTAGCCTTGGAAGGTTTCAAAGCCAAGCCCATCAGTGTGTTTGAAATTGCACAAACCTGATAAACTGAAGCCCTCCTCTGCCTCCCATCACTCCCCGCTCCCCACCACTCTATTGCAGCTACTGAATAAATTATGTACAATTTAAACAGCTATATTCAAATGTACTTTAGCATAATTTCAGTGGATATATACAGTGGATATTATGTAGAGACAGGATATAACTCATGGCTTCCCTTTGCTTACCCAGTCACATCACCTTGAGCATGACCTGTGGGCTGAGTGCTTTGTGGTTCCTTAGCAAACTCGAGGGATGCAAATCTACGCAGTTCTTGGTTAACACTGCATCACACTGCTGCAGGCCAGGCTGGGAGGAAGCGGCAGTGAACAAGTGTCTTGGTACATCCCTTTTTATCTGAGTCTTCCAATGGTTTTGGTAGTTCTTAAAACCTTTGCTTAAAACTCTGCCCAAACTTCC